>NC_060061.1:15915625-17304731 GCF_020283565.1 Trifolium pratense
ATGGTCAATTCTATCATGCACAAGTGATGCATATGGTGCATAAGTTAATGATATCATTATAATGAATACGAATTTTACAAAATTCAATATCATGATGTGTCTCAATTCAATGACATATCATATAATTTTCAATTTCTTTAAAATTTGACATGGATGATCTATATGATACAAACTTTCAATCCAACGGTAGATTTTGTAAAACTCGTATTCGTTATAATGATATCAATAACTTGTGCATCATGAAAGACATGATCTACTTGTTCATATTAGCCAAAGCCTATTCTGTCAAAAAAAAAATATTAGCCAAAGCCTATAAAAAGTTGTATAATAATTATTGATGCCACAATATTAATAATAAATTTCTCTTTTTCAATTTTTTTAAAATATTTATATTATTATTTTAAAATAAATATAGTATTTTTCATTTTAATTTATTGGGTTTAGCTATATTTTTTTATATAGTAATTTTTAAAAATATATAATATGTTATTATAAATTAACTATATAAAAATGGTATGAAATAAATTTTATTAATTTTGGGATTTAATTACTTTTTCATATAAGTTAAAAATACTTTATGAGCCTTTCTCAACCACAGCCGCCGCTCACCTCCTCTGCTCCTCTCCCCACAGATTTTCACGATGTAGCTTCATCGCCGGTGGTGCCTAGCCTTCACGGCCGCATCACCGCTTAACCCCTCTTGGGGTCGGAAACCCGTAAGGGTCGTTTAACCTCAGCCGGTCCGCCGCGGTGGTCGTTTATTTGCTGCTGGTTGGAGTCACCGTTTCTTTGCAGTGCTGGTGGTTGTTGCTCGGATCTGATGGGAGCAGTGCTTTGTTGGAACAAAATTGATTTAAAAATGTTTGCCCCTAAATCTATAAAGGTTTTGATGATAACAAAGTATTAATAAACAATTGGAAGGACTAAAAATTTATTTTTAAGTGCGCAGATATAAGCATCATATAAGCTCTGAGTTAAGTTCAGAGGATGTGAACTCAGAAGTTCACAAGCGCTCAGAAGATGTTGGACTTCAGAAGATTCAACATTCAGAGGATGAAGACTTCAGAACTTCTTGTCTGTCTACAAGCTTCATCAACCTCTGAAGATCTCTTTGAAAGCTGTGAAAGATTCCTTTCACCAGTCAACTCTTCTACCAACGGAGAAAAGGACCTTTCAAGCCTGATCAGTTCAGCTACCTCTGTTTTGTCTGTCCTATCTTGAGAACGTGGGTCTTCAGTTTTGTTAGCTGAATAAGGAAAGTCCACTCTGCAGTAGTCAAAGTATCTGAAACTCTTTCTTAGTTTTGGATACAACCAAACTGCATCAAGACAGACTGCTTGAAGACAAAAGGTTATCAACTCCAACGGCTCCTTTTGCAACGACTCTTTTCTAGTGGTATATATACTAGAAGGATCAGCTGCAACTATATACATATATCATACAATTATCAAGATTTGAACTTGCGCTGAACAAACTCTGAACTCTGTGATATACAAGCTCTGAACCTTTCTCAAGTGTTTTTGCACTTTAGCTAAATACTCTGTAATATTTGTATTTGCTCTCTTTAGGTTCATCTAAGAGCATTTGTATATTTTTATATACTTTACCATTACTTGAGGAAACTTAAGCTTGTGTGCTTAAGTGTGTAACTTAAACTTGTGTGTTTAAGTGTGAAGTCTTAAGCTTGTGTGCTTGAGCATAGTTGTGAAGTCTCTTGCTTGTGTGCTTGAGCAGGTGTAATCTTGTGTGATTATAGTGAACTCCCTTGGAAGTGCAAGGGGACTGGACTACTCTCGTTTTGTGAGAGGAACCAGTATAAACTGCTTGTGTGTTTTTCTCTCTCTCTCTTGTTATTATTTGTGTTATTTATCCGCTGCGAACGTAGTTGAGTTAAGAACTTGAAAAAGTTTTAACTTAGCTAAAACACAATTCAACCCCCCCCTTCTTGTGTTTTCACACCTTCAATTGGTATCAGAGCACCTGGTCTGTTACTTTCACTTAACAGTGAGACAGTAAAGATCTTGTGAGAACACTATGTCTGGAGGAGATGATAGTAGTACTAGAACTACTGGTGAAGGTGAGGCCAGTGGTGCTGGTGGTGGTCCTAGAAATGCTTTTGGTTATGACTACTTAAGTAATGAATCACATGAACATAGTGGCAATAGAAAAGCCCCTATATTCAATGGTGATGCTTCATTATTTGAATGGTGGAAAGAGAGACTGTATAGCAATATTACTGCTATTGATCATGAGTTGTGGGATTTGGTTGAGTTGGGAGTAACTTTTGAAAACTTGAATGAACATGGTAGGTTGTCCATGGAGAATAGAAAGTTACTCACACCAGCTAACCTAAAAATCTACACAAAACATCATAGAGTAAAGGATATTGTTGTTGGTGCTATTAGACATGAGGATTATGTCAGAATAGAGAACAAGTCTACTGCTAAATCTATCTTTGATTCTATGTGTGCTACCTATGATGGTAATGAAAAGGTTCAAGAGGCTAAAGCTAGTCTTTTGATAAGGCAATATGAACTTTTCACTATGCAACAAGATGAAAACATTGAGACTATGTTTACAAGGTTTCAAATCCTTGTATCTGGTCTTAAAGCTCTTAAGAGAAGTTATTCAACCTATGACCATGGTTCAGAAGATTCTGAGAAGTCTTCCTATTGCTTGGAGACCTAAGGTCACTGCAATAGAGGAAGCTCTAAATCTCAAGACTCTGAGTCTTGAAGCTCTGATAAGCAATCTCAGAAGCCATGAGATGGTTCTGGATGCTGACTCAGAAACTAAGAAGAAGTCTAAGTCAGTGGCTTTACAGTCAACTAAGACTACTTCTAAGGCTCTTAAGACTCAGCTTCTTGATATTGAAGAAGAATCTTCTGCTGATGGTCAAGAGGATGAGATGAATGAGGATGAGTTTGCTTTATTCACCAAGTTTCAGCAATGGAACAGATTTAACAAAAGAAATTTCAGAGGAGGTAACAGCTCCAGAAATTTTGTCAGCAAAAAGGATGATCAGAAGAATTGCTTCAACTGTAAGAAGCCTGGACACTTTATTGCTGATTGTCCAGAAATGTCTGCTAAAGACAAAAGCAAAAGATACAGCTCAAAGAAGCAACAATTCAAGAGCAAATTGAAAAAGAGTCTGATGGCTACTTTTGAAGAGCTATCATCTGAGGAAGAAGTTGAGGAAGAAGAAGAGGCAAATCTAGCCCTGATGGCTTCAGCTGACTCAGATGTAGACTCAGACGATGAATCAGAATCAGAATTCAGAAGTAACTGATGAGGTATTTTCTGACTGCTCTAAATCTCAACTTATAACTGCACTTAACAAGGTCATTGAGAAACATCTCAGAGTGCTAAGTAAACAAAAAGTTTTACAAGAAAAGCTTAACACTCTGACTGAGCAAGCAGAACATTTTCAAGGTCTATATCAAGAAACTCTGAATAGAGTAGATGACTTTGAAAAGGGCTGTGCTGTTTGTCACAAACCTATTGATGAGCAGGAAATAGCTCTTCAACAGTTTGTGCATCTCAACCTTGGGAAGAGCAAAGCTGCTAATAGAATTTATAATGTCTTGAGACATAGAGGAGAAGGACTTGGCTATGAATATGGTAGAACATATTCAAAGCTGAAGACCTTTGCCAAAAAGGTTGGAAAATCTTGGGTTTATTATGTTGTTCCACCAAGTGAAGAGGGAAAGAATCCTGGCATTTGTGAAAATGACAATGATGATCTGAGTGATTTAGAAGCTGACAGCTCAGAGGAACCTAGTCCCTCAGGATCTGGAAAGAAAAGTTCAGAAGATAGAAGTTGTTCAGAACCTGAGAATATTAGTTCAGAGGTTCTGAAAGCTTCAACATCTGAGACTTCAAATTCTGGATTCAAAGGAATTTCAGTACCTGAAGCAAGTCAACCTAAAACATCAGAAGTTTTTAAAAAGAAAAATTCTAAATCTCAGATGAAGTACAAGACTCAGATTATTTATGATTCTAGAGTCAGTAGATATAATCAATCAGAAAATGGGATTGATAATAGATACAAACCCTGGAATCATAAACAATCCAAATCTTGGAACAATAACAGATTTCAAACAAAGAAAAGATTTCAAAAAGGTTATTATTCCAAACCAAGGTCTTTCTCTCAACACTAGACAACATAATAAGCATGTTGTGGACTAACAAGCGTGGACCCAAAAGATGGGTACCAAAAGCTGAAATTATGTATCATTCAGATTTACCAACTAGGAAAGGATATGTCCTACCTAGAGTTTGGAAACAAGTTCTATGCAAAGGAAGAAGGGCTTATGTCCTTGACCAATGGCTGACAAGTTCTCAAGTGAACAATCAGAACTTGATCAATGAAGAGGAAGAATATTGGGATGACTTTATCATTAACTGTGATAAAGAGTTCCATTGTAGTGATTAAAGTTGTTTCTCATACAGCCTATCACTCAAAGAAGTATCATGAATCATTCATGGTATCTGGATAGTGGGTGTTCAAGGCACATGACTGGTGACAAACAACTGTTTTCCAAGCTAACCATGAAAGAAGGAGGTTCTGTTGGCTTTGGAGGTAATCAGAAAGGAAAGATAATAGGTACAGGTACAGTAGGTAATTCCTCCCTATCTATTAATGATGTTTGGTTAGTTGATGGACTTAAGCATAATCTATTGAGCATAAGTCAATTTTGCGACAATGGTTATGTAGTTGTCTTTAATAAGGAATCATGTACTGTGTCTAAACAATCTGATAACACCATGATTTTCAAAGGTCTGAGAAAGAACAATGTTTATAAAATTAATCTTTCTGATTTGAATGAACAAAAAGTGATGTGTCTTTTGACCTTGAGTGAAGAAAAATGGATCTGGCATAAGAGGTTAGGCCATGCTAACTGGAGGTTAATCTCTAAGCTTAGTAAGCTTGACCTTGTCAGAGGTTTACCTAAAATTAAATATCACTCAAACACACTTTGTGGTTCATGTCAAAAAGGAAAGATTACAAAGTCATCTTTTAAACCTAAGAACATTGTCTCTACCTCAAGACCATTGGAACTTCTTCACATTGATCTTTTTGGACCAGTTAACACTGCTTCAATCAATGGAAAGAAATATGGATTAGTGATTGTTGATGATTACAGTAGATGGACTTGGGTAAAATTCCTTAGAACAAAAGATGAAGCTTATGATGAGTTTAGCATCTTCTGCAAACAAATTCAAAATGAAAAAGGCTACACTATTTTAAAAGTTAGAAGTGATCATGGTGGAGAATTTGAAAATGAACCTTTTGAAAACTTTTGTGAAAAATTTGGCATTCTGCATGAATTCTCTTCTCCTAGAACTCCTCAACAAAATGGGGTTGTAGAAAGGAAGAATAGAACTCTGCAAGAAATGGCCAGAACCATGATGCATGAAACAAATGTAGCAAAGGCATTTGGTGGTGGTGCGTGCGTGCCCGGCCGGTGCCCCCACACCACATGAATGGGTGGGGGGCGAGAGTGCGTGCTTCTAAGCTGGGCGCCCTGGGATGGGTGATGGCATGGGGGCCATGCAAAGCACAATGGTGAATTGGATGGTTGGATGTGGTAGATGCGCACCCATGGCCCTGCCCTTGCATGGTTTGGTGGGAGAAGCTGCCAATTGTGGGTTCAATGGAGGATGCATGAATGGTGCATGGGGGGATGCGCTGCCTGCCCCCATGGCTGGGGTGGCATGCCGCCCCCTATGCCCATGTTTGTGGTGGAAAGTATGCATGTCAAATTTGATGACAAAGAGCCTGACCAAGTGTCAGAGCTTGTGGAAGGTTTATCTAGATTTCAGGTATCAGAGGATCAATATTCAGATATACCAAACTACTCAGAACATCCATTCTCTGAAGTACCTCTGAACACAATAGTTCCTACAGACTCTGAACAACCAAGAACAGAAGCATCTGCTGAACCTGATGTTGATGAGTCTGAAGATGATGAGCCCCCAAGAAATACCTTCAAATACAAGTCATCACATCCAGAGGAACTGATCTTAGGCAACAAGGAAAGTCCAAGAAAGACAAGATCTCAACTGAGAAATGAGGAATCATTAGTTGGTCTTATCTCAATGATGGAACCTTCAAAGATTGATGAAGCTCTGAAGGATGATGCTTGGATTGTAGCAATGCAAGAAGAGCTGAATCAATTCCAAAGGAATGATGTATGGACTCTAGTGCCTAAACCTTCACACAAGAACATTATTGGAACAAAATGGGTATTCAGAAACAAGCTGAATGAACAAGGTGAAGTGGTAAGGAACAAGGCTAGATTGGTTGCACAAGGCTATAGTCAACAAGAGGGGATTGACTATACTGAAAACCTTTGCACCAGTTGCTAGACTTGAAGCTATCAGGTTACTTCTATCTTATGCTGTTAATCATGGATAACCTTATATCAAATGGATGTTAAAAGTGCCTTCTTAAATGGTTTTATTTCTGAAGATGTGTATGTTAAGCAACCTCCTGGTTTTTGAAGATGTCTCAAACCCTGAACATGTTTTTTAAACTGAAGAAATCACTGTATGGTCTGAAACAAGCTCCAAGAGCTTGGTATGACAGACTCAGTAATTTCCTTCTTGAAAAAGGTTTTGAGAAAGGAAAGGTTGACCTGCACACTCTTTAGAAAAGACAAATAAAGAAGACATCTTAATCATTCAAATTTATGTGAGTGATATTATTTTTTGGTTCAACTAATGCTGCTTTGTGCAAGAGTTTTTCTAAGATAATGCAGGATGAATTTGAAATGAGCATGATGGGGAGAGTTGAAGTTCTTTCTTGGAATTCAAATCAATCAGAAGAAGGAAGGAACTTATGTTCATCAATCAAAATACACTAAAGAACTTCTGAAGAAATTCAATCTAGATGACTGCAAGATAATGAATACTCCTATGGGCAAGTCAGATGATGAAGGAAAGGAGATCAAAAGGTCTACAGAGGTATGATTGGTTCCTTACTCTATCTGACAGCCTCTAGACCAGATATTTTATTCAGTGTTTGCTTAAGTGCAAAGATTCCAGTCAGATCCTAGAGAATCTCATCTTACAGCTGTAAAAGAGAATCTTTAGAGTATCTGAAAGGAACAACTAATCTTGGACTTCTCTATAAGAAATCTAATAGATTATGTGCTAAATGGATTCTGTGATGCTGACTATGCTGGAGATAAAATTGAAAGAAAATCCACAAGTGGCAATTGTCAATTTGTTGGTGAAAACCTTATCACCTGGGCTAGTAAGAGACAAACTACTATAGCTTTGTCTAAAGCAGAAGCAGATACATTTCAGCAGCTAAGTGTTGCACACAACTACTCTGGCTAAAATACCAGTTAGAAGATTACCAGGTAAGCAGGTAACAATATTCCTTTATATTGTGATAAATACTGCAGCCATTCATCTATCTAAAAATCCTATCCTACACTCTAGAGCCAAACATATTGAAATTAAACACCATTTTATCAGAGATTATGTTCAGAGAGGCATTATAGATATTAAGTTTGTTGATACTGAAAATCAATGGGCTGACATATTTACCTAAAGCTTTATCTGTTGAAAGATTTGATTTTATAAAGAAACATCTGAACATGTTTTCAATCTCTGAATGAAAAATTGTTTTTGGCAATTAAAGTGTAAGAGGTTATGTATATCAGAACTTATGATTCAGAACATCTGAAACACAAGCTCTGACGTACTTGACTCTGATAGAGAATTTTAAATAACTCAGAGGCTCTGAATTATTTTAGTGGGAAACGTTCAGTATTCACTGCTGAACAGTTGTCCATTAAAATAGCAGTTACCGAGTAAATTTTCTGCACGTGGTCTACGTGTGTCAGGTAGTGGGTGGTTAATGATGATTTTTTTGGTATTCAACTTTTTGTCAATTAGCGTAACTTCCCAAATTTGCTATTTTCGTGTTAACTGTACTCATTTAAATAAACTTACACAATACACTTGCACACTATTCACTTTCACAACCTACACTTTTCATATTCTCTCTAAACCTCCAACACAATTTCTTTCTCTCTCGTTAGTCTTCCAAACCTTACCCTAATCTCCAACAATGGCTGGTGCTTCGTCTTCGTCCTCATCAAAGATTCCACCGTTCATGTTTAGACATCTTCAGATTGTTGGAAATGAAATGGAATTCCCAGAATCGCAACTAACGTTACTACCTGAGAAGATGGTCGACTTTGACAGTTTGAAAGAAAATGGGTATGATGTGAAACCGTACTTCTCTGCTCAAGGATGGAACAAGTACTTCGACATGTTGAATGGTCCTATCTATCCAGATCTTTTGAAGAAATTCTGGATGAAAGCGCGAGTTTTCTCTAAGTATGAAGCTAAGCAAGAGGAACTTGCCGCAATCGAAAGAAATCCTAGTCTGAAAGGAAAAACTAGGAAGGAGATGGGTCTTTTGGAGTTCAACTGGTACACAGATTAGGTCTAACATCTGTGGTATCAATCTTACTTTTTCTCCAATACACTTCAATGCGTTGTTGGGTCTGGACAACTCTGGTTTAGTGCTGGATGATTTTGAAAAAGATACAAGATTCAGAGAAGAACTTCTGCACAGGATGTGCATTGATATGAAGTTGAAGGGCAAGGTTAAAGGTCTGACAGATGAGTGCAGGGTCTTATTCAAGATTATCTTATCAACTATCAGTCCAAGAGTTGCGTGGTACTGATACTATCTCGTGGCCTCATCGTCATCTGATTTACTTTCTTCTGACTGAAAGGAAAGTAAATCTGGGTAAATACTTTTTTGAGAGGATCTGTGAAGCCATCTTCCAAAGCAAGTCTCAGAGAAAAACAACTATTGTTTATCCTAGATTGCTTTCAGATCTTCTGTACCAAGGTCACATTGTTCAGAATCTGAAGAAGTTCTATCCAGAACTTATGGCTCAGAAGCTCTTACCAGAAGTTCTGAATGCAAGCTTCTTAACAAAGATGCACTTAATCAACACCAAGCTGGTTCAACCTAAACAAGAATTTAGAGTTAGACCTGAAGATCGTATGTATGTAGAAGGCTACCCAATTATATCTGAAGCTGATGCTGAGCATGTGATTCAGGACTACTTAGAAGTGCTTAGAAAAGAAGGTTTGGTTGTTGATAGAAGTATGGTTCCTCCAGCTCCTGTAAACATGTATAACCCTAAGAGGAAGCCAAAGAGGAAAGCTGAACAAGACAAACCAGATCTTTTGGCTCAGAAGAAGGTTAAGGTTGAGCAATCTATGGCTGAGCAAAGAACTAAGAGGAAGCATGAAGAAACTGCAACCAAGGCTGCTGAAGGAGCTTCCAAAAAGCCTATGGTTGTTGAAGTTGACAGTTCATCTGAGGAATCTGACTCTGAAGATGAAACTGAATCTGATGAGGAGACTCTTGCTGCTCGTTTGAGGAAAAGACCTGCTCCTATTTCCAAAGATAAAGGTAAGTCTTCTAAGTATGTTTTTAATGAAAATGAGATTGGATTAGGTTACACCAAACCTCTCAAAACTATCTTACCAACCTCTGATATTTCAACCTCTGATAACCCCCTATCTGAACTGGAAAAACATTTGAGCCCTGACCCTCTTAATAATCACCCTTTTTCTCATGAAACTCAACACAAATCTAGCTCACCTCCAAAACCTTCTTCACCTCAACCTGAACCTCAACCTGACATTCCACAATCTGAACCTCAACCAGATATTCCTGTCACTAAACCAACCTCTCCCACAAAACAATCCTCTCCACCTCCTGAACCAACCCCTGAACAAATTGCTCCTAAACCAACTCCTGAACATAAATCTCCTGAACCATCTCCTGAACATGTTCACCCTGAATCCACTTCTGACATCTCATCATCTGAACCAACCCCTGAACCCCAATCCTAACCCAAGTGCTGAACATGCTTCTCCTGAGCGTATTCACACTTGTGCTCCCAAGCCTTCAGAGGTAGAAGTTGTGACTATTGACAACCCTACTCCTGAAATACCTAATCTCTCTACTATTCCCAATCCTTCACCATCTTCATCCAACATTTTTAGAAATCTATCCACTCAATTTCATGAAGACTTGCTTAGATTATCTACAATAAAGGACAGGTTCTTAGTTTGTCCTTCTGATGTGGATCTCGAAGTATCAAGCATTAAGGCAAGGATTTGCAATGCTTTGGATGTTGCTGCTGCAAAGGTTAAGGCTGTAGTTGGAAGAAGAGATTTGGATGTGATAGACCTCTTAAAGAAAAGTCTGGCTAGGGCTGAATTGAAAAGGTTAACCATGTTTCATCATGATGGATTTGAACTTGCTAAGCTGGAAGAAATTGCTGCTGTTGAACACCGTCTGCATGCTTTCAAGAGTTCAGAGTCTGGAGTCATCTGGATAGACTCTCAGCTATTTCAGAGCCTTGAAGCTCAGAGATCTGAGTCTGAAAGGTTAGAAGAAGCTGCTGCAAGAGTTGCCCAGTTGGCAAATGAGGTGCACCAAGAAGATGTGCTTGCTTCTCAGAATCAAGAGGATGTGCTGATGATAGACTATCCAGAGGAAGGTGAACCCTCTGATAAAGGCAAGGCACCTTTGATTGAAGAACCAGAACCTGTGATTGAAGATCAAGCTCCTGTTATGGCAGAACAGTTGCAGATATTTCAAGAAGCCCTGAGGGAACAGCAAGAAGGTCTAGAACGTCAAAGAGCTGCTCAAGAGACATTGGAAACCAAGGTGGATGGTTTAGTTTCCAATGTGGGATCTTTAAATGAAAAATTTGACCAACTCTTAGCCTTTCTTAAGAAACCCTAGGATTCTATGCACATTTTCTTCATATTTTTATGTTTTGCTTGCTTATTTTGTCATGTTTATTTCCCTGTCTACCTTCTGAACACTTTTTCTGGTTTATCTATTTCAAGATTTTGTTTATGTTTTGATTGATTACTTATTTTTTTGTCCACTTGATATCTATATTTTCTTGATAAATAAGAACACAAGAACACAAGATGCTTTTAAAAACGAAAATTTTTATTAATGATCTGATAATGTAGAGTACATTGGTCAAAAGAAAAAGAAAAAGACAACCTAATCCTAATCAGATGGATAAAACTCAGAAGAAATCTCTGATTTCTCCTCAGCATCCTCTGATGATATTTCAATGGGATCTGGGTTTTGCTCTTGTTCTTCTTCTTCTTGTTCCTCTTCTGGAACATAGCTAGCCAAGAACTCCACATAGTCAGCATCATCTTCATCCTCTTCAGCTTCAGAGTCTGATGAGATGAGTATTATCTCAGCATCTTGTGGCTTCTTGTTGTCTTTCTTATCCTTCTCTTCGTCTTCGCGTTTCTCTTCGTTCTTCTTTCTCTTAAACTCTGCGATGCGTAAACTGAATCTTTTCATTATTCCAACTTTCTCTTGCTTCACTTGTTTCTTCTTGTTTTTATGTGAAGCAGGCATGTTACCTTGTTCCGTTTTATAAACCCTTGAGCGCGTTGGTTTTCGCTGTTGAAATTAATTCACCTTTGTAACAACCACTCTCCTTTCTTCTTTGACTGTCTTGGTTTTATAACTTTGTTTTACTTTTTGATAATGACAAAAGGGGGAGTAGTACGCATTAATTGATAAGTTCCAAAACTGAAACCACGCCTTTTATCTCGCTTTTATCTGTTATATTAAAAGTTGTTACTTTTAAGTTGTTTTACGTATTTCAAGGAGGAGACTAAGTTAGTTGAAACTGAAATAAATTTTATAAGTAAGGATAAGTTAAGAGTGCAATTTTAACTTAGCCTTATGAGACTTAGGGGGAGAGCTTGCAAACCTCTCACTCTGAAGAAAGATATGAAATTTGTTTTATTTCAAAACATCTTAATCTTATACTAAATTAAAATATCATGGATAAAACATAAAGTTCAGACTTTATGGAGTATCAATCTTAGGGGGAGCTTGCAAACCTCATAAACCTAAGAGAAACATGATAAATTAATTTAACAACAATTGTCAATTAATACTTATGTTTGTCATCATCAAAAAGGGGGAGATTGTTGGAACAAAATTGATTTAAAAATGTTTGCCCCTAAATCTATAAAGGTTTTGATGATAACAAAGTATTAATAAACAATTGGAAGGACTAAAAATTTATTTTTAAGTGCGCAGATATAAGCATCATATAAGCTCTGAGTTAAGTTCAGAGGATGTGAACTCAGAAGTTCACAAGCGCTCAGAAGATGTTGGACTTCAGAAGATTCAACATTCAGAGGATGAAGACTTCAGAACTTCTTGTCTGTCTACAAGCTTCATCAACCTCTGAAGATCTCTTTGAAAGCTGTGAAAGATTCCTTTCACCAGTCAACTCTTCTACCAATGGAGAAAAGGACCTTTCAAGCCTGATCAGTTCAGCTACCTCTGTTTTGTCTGTCCTATCTTGAGAACGTGGGTCTTCAGTTTTGTTAGCTGAATAAGGAAAGTCCACTCTGCAGTAGTCAAAGTATCTGAAACTCTTTCTTAGTTTTGGATACAACCAAACTGCATCAAGACAGACTGCTTGAAGACAAAAGGTTATCAACTCCAACGGCTCCTTTTGCAACGACTCTTTTCTAGTGGTATATATACTAGAAGGATCAGCTGCAACTATATACATATATCATACAATTATCAAGATTTGAACTTGCGCTGAACAAACTCTGAACTCTGTGATATACAAGCTCTGAACCTTTCTCAAGTGTTTTTGCACTTTAGCTAAATACTCTGTAATATTTGTATTTGCTCTCTTTAGGTTCATCTAAGAGCATTTGTATATTTTTATATACTTTACCATTACTTGAGGAAACTTAAGCTTGTGTGCTTAAGTGTGTAACTTAAACTTGTGTGTTTAAGTGTGAAGTCTTAAGCTTGTGTGCTTGAGCATAGTTGTGAAGTCTCTTGCTTGTGTGCTTGAGCAGGTGTAATCTTGTGTGATTATAGTGAACTCCCTTGGAAGTGCAAGGGGACTGGACTACTCTCGTTTTGTGAGAGGAACCAGTATAAACTGCTTGTGTGTTTTTCTCTCTCTCTCTTGTTATTATTTGTGTTATTTATCCGCTGCGAACGTAGTTGAGTTAAGAACTTGAAAAAGTTTTAACTTAGCTAAAACACAATTCAACCCCCCCCTTCTTGTGTTTTCACACCTTCATGCTTCGATCGTTCGACACACTCGTTCCCGTCACGTCCGCGGTTGTCGTCACTGATTCTGTCATCGGCACTCTCAATTGGATACGCTGCAGGACTGTTTAAGAGGAAAGTTCATGAATCTCTGATTGCTTTTCATTCAACAATCAGGTGCTACATATTATTCAAAACAGGTTGTTTCAACGTGATAACCCCCTTTGGACCTGTTTGTGTAGTTGCTCGATTGGTTCTATTTTTGTTGGAATCATAAAAATCGAATCGGATTCAGACTGATATGGTTCGAAAGGACTAGGTGCGTAGATACTTCGTGTTGACGGTAGTGGTCGTTTGTCGTGCTACTGGATTCGATGGTTTTTGGTGATTCTATGCTCGGGGTGCTCAGCTCTGTTGATTGACCATCCCTCGATCTGGCTTTCGATGTTCTGGGTTGCTTTAGACTATCAACAAGCAGTGCCGAGTCTATTTCAATATCCGTATCATTTTGATTTCGGACTGTCTAGCTTGAAAAAGCCATCATCGCTTGCTGCTTACGGCAGGGAGTAGCGGGTACGTGGATCGTTTCCGTGTTGACGGTCGGTTCATTCGCCTCGTATTTTTAAGACTTCTACTTTGTCTTTTAGGATTAACTAGAAGTTGATATGTTTTATCGTCCTACGCATTTGTGTTGACTCACTGGGTTAGGTTTATGTCCCCCCAGTTTTTGTATATATTTGTTTTTTCTTTTTTTAATATAATAAAGAGATATAGACACATGATGGGGGCAAAGTTTGCTTTATTCTCTGATGTCTAGATGCTCTTCGCCTTATAAAAAAAAAACTTTATGAAATTAAATAAATATTCCAAAAATATATGTTAAATACATAAATTTTGTTTAAGATATCTTAAACATTATATCATTATATAGTCTTCATATATCATTATATTTTTTTTTGACTAAAAATAACAACGATATTCATTCATTCCAATAATTGATAGAGTATATCAGATGCAAGTACAAATTCAACATCGCTAAAAACAAAAAGGATGAATCTACGAACAAACTCACAACATCCAAGTTAATAGCATACAACGGCAAAATACCTACAAATAACATGATAAATTTAAAGTCACCGAAATGTCCATGTTTTCGAATCTGCAATGATGATGCCCAAATCATTGATTGAATCTGCAATTGATTGAAGTTGATCTTTCAATACGGACTAAACGAACACCCCAACAAGACGGGAAATCAAACGTCGTACCAATGACGACTAACAACACAACGCCGCACTCAGACAACGATATCTCATAAGCTCTTCGGGAGTCTAGATGATATTTTATCATTAATATAAGCCTCAGATATAAATAATTCATTGTCAAATATAACTAAATCCTTCAAGGATCATCATTATCAAGTGAGCCAGTAAAATACGTTAAAACACATATTTCACATGAATTGAGTATTTCAGATGCTACTCAACTTAATTAATTTTTTGAATTCACTTCAGGTGAATATGCTTCTTGAAAATCAATGATTGACATTTATCAATATACTTGATAAACAATTCAAACTCTAAACATTTTGTTTTTATTATTTTTCTCTTGAAAACTTATTCATATCGATTTATCTCCATCTGCAGATGAAATGGACTACTGATCCAAAAACATTTCGCTTTGCAAAGCTAGTTTAATTTTGTATCAATTGCGTCTATCTTATTTAGTCAATCATTTCATTGTCTATAATCCTTAATAGACTTTGATTTATGATCCTCATTGTCATTTATCACATATATAGCGCTTTATTATGTGCAAAAATATTGTCAACGTTGACTTCATCTCGGTTCCATCGTATTCCATTCATGACATAGTTTGTCGAGATCTCTATATTTTCGTAAATTACAGGTACCTGATAAGTTCTTCTGGAACTGGAAAATTAATTATGTCAAATACTATTTTCATATCCTCACTCGGGTCATCTTTGTTTTTAGCTCCTTTTCTTATTTGAGGATTTTTATCTTTGGAACCGATTTGCTTACCATGCTTCACGCGTGGTTAGGAATCATTTGCAATATTAGATTGTCCAACAGGGACATTCATTTTTATTGGAGCATTATCAGCTGTTGATTGATTTCATAAACTTTGCAAATGAGTTATCTTTTGAACTTCTGGTTCATATTGATTTCTAAGAGGATCAAAATAACAATTATTAATTTATTTCAAAACATTTTAATTGAACTTCTAGTTCATATTTTTAGCTGCTTATTATCTCCCCCCCTAATATTGGGAAAACTAATTTACCAATTGATAATCAGCCCATAAAGCTGTAAAAAAATCTCCAATTATTGGCTCACTTTGGAGATTCATATAAAAATTATTTTCCCAATATTCTTTTACTACCCATTTAAATGCATTATATTGGAGCAATTGAAACGTACCCAACACATCCAAAAATGTTTATATGGGAAAATATGTTTATAAACTAAAATTCAAATAAATTAGGGGAGAACTTATGTATATAATAATTTGTTGGCATGATGCTATTCAATATCTCAACATACATGTTTGAATGTTCCAAACTATAACTTAGAATGGATCTTCAGGTCCATTATTAATTTTTTTTTTTGTATGAACATATTTCATAAGATGTTTGGTATAAATTTCAATTAACATATGATAATATATATAAAATGATCTCTTAAAAATAATATATATAAAATGATCTCTTAAAAATAATACTTTCTATAAAATGATCTCTTAAAAATAATATATATAAAATGATCTCTTAAAAATAATACTTTTTTGTATCAAATACTTTCTAGAATAATATATATAAAATGATCTCTTAAAAATAATCTCACAAACTTCTGGTTGTGAGTTTATAACAAACATACATGTGACCATTTGGTTGATGCATCAATTCAAATTTTAGAAATCTAATCGGTCCACATGATCGGTGTATTGATTTACAAATATCACCTTATATATATTCTAAAAAATAAGAGACGCTCGTTTTCTTAATTTATCAATTTTCTTTGCGAGCTAGTAATACACAAAAAAATATTAGATTGAATGAACTTCTGGCCATTCAATACATATCCATAGAAACTTTTCGCATCATAATAGATCAGAGATGACCCAACTGATCTTGCCAATTACAAAGTTATTATGATTTGTAAACTTCTGGTTTACAAGAACATGTGCTTCAATTGCACAAATATATATAAATATACCCCAAACTATAGGCAAATGTTGATAATATGTCTCGTAATGTATAGAGATACAAGATCTCATCCATTTCTTGTTTCAATAGGATATTCATTTATGCGAATATCCTTCAAACATAAAAAAAATTTTAAGACTTAAAAATATACAATATATTGGCAAAGCGTAACTTTATTTCTTGATATAACAATGCACTGGCTCTTCTGGAACCTTCAATAATTTTTGTACTACTAAATATAAAAGTTAATTCCTTCCAAAAAAAAAATATAAAATTTAATTTTTCATAAATAGTAATATCAATGAATATTTTCATGCTAACAATTATGTTTATGTGGATTTCAGCAGAATTATAAAACAGTAACAGTTAATTTTTTTTTTTTTTTAATAATTTAAAATCAATAAATTGATTTAAATAAGTAACAGAATAATTAAAAACCAGTTTATATTTACAAACTGTAACCGAATTATAATTATAAGTAATTAAGAAAATAACTGTATTCAAAGCTTAAGAAAACATAATCACCATAAAATAAATTCAAAGTTTAATGTATAAAAAAGCTAAATGTAACTTTTTTTCTTAGGCATATATTTCATAGGGAATAATAATCGTCTACCTCATAGTAAAATATAAAATAGATAAATAGAGATCTTACTAAGTTGTGCATCGAGAAATAAAGTCGAATTATCATGTAAAAACTTTCACATTTCAATTGATAATTATTGAAATTGTACCAATCAAAAATATGATTAACCAAATATTTTTGAAATTATTTTCATAAGTTTGCTACTTCAGGAGCATATTCAAGAGACATACATAATCGTTCTTTTAATTTTGGTCCAATTTATACTAAGATCAAATAGATCATGTGGACTTTAATCATGTTGTAAAAAAAATTAGTTCTTCAGGAACTCAACAACAAATCTCTATTCATAATGGCTAGAGAAATTCACAATTTTACAATCTTTCATGAATGGTTAAATTATTTGTTCTTCAAAAATTATACCAATAATATTCATAATATTGGTTAAGAAAATGCACATTCTTTGAGCAATCCATCAAAGATGCGCTAATATTAAAGCTTTAGCTTTTCAAGAACTATATCACAAGTGATCTTCATATAATGATCACAATAATCTTCATAATTTCTTCAAGAAAATTTTAGTCTTTGAGCAATCATTCAAAGATGCTTCAATATTAAGGTTTTCCCTTTTTCTTTTCTTGTTCTTCGGGAACTAGCTAATGTCACATATATTTTCAATAGTTTTGCTAATTTTCCCACTTTTTCCGGGGCCATGACTATTACCACGACCATAACCACAATTTGTCCATGATAATCGTGTGTTGCTACATTCACTTATGTGAATGGAATAACATCAGTGGGTCGGACTTCATTCACTTCTGGGAATGATTTTTCATTCATTTCTCATTGATACTATCATCAAATAAAATTAAGCAAATAATTAGATAAACATAATAAACACAGTCAAATAAAAAATTCCAATTATCTTTATTAATATTAATATAATGTAACATAAAATTTTATAATGCAAATTAAATAGTAACATAATGAAATTAATAATAATTATAATGTAACCTATAATAATAATTATAATGTAACATATATTAATTAGTAAGTTATTGAAAAAAAAATTGGCATATGCATAGAATAGGTAAAGTATGAAAAATAATTTGTTTATACTTTTCAATATGATACATGCAAAATTTGCGTATGATATGCATTTTTTTTAATAATTTTTTTATGTTTTGTACAATATAACAATAAATAAATAAATCCAATGAAATTTGTAGATTGCAAATTTTTTTATAAAAATCGATAAAGCTATCCCATGGATATGTATATTGAATTCTTCTCGAATTTTTAGGAAATAATTTGATTTTTCTTTTAAGTTCTTCAGGAACTATATAATATTGTTATAATGTAAGAATAATCCTTTATGCAATCCTCATAAGAATAATCCATATTCTTCGTTATATTATAATATATCTAATTATACAATCCTTCAAAGATGTATCCGTAATGAATTCTTCAGGAATTCGTGGGTAATACAAATTGATTTTAAAATTGTTTAAGAACTGTATAACGGATCAAATATATATTCAATCAGTTATTTATTCAATCCTTCAGGGATTGATGTTCATTTTACTTATATCTATGAATCTTCAGGATTCATATTTTAAAATTTCATCATACTATGAATCTTCAGGATTCATATTTTAAAATTTATCACACCATGAATCTTCAGGATTCATATTTTAAAATTTCATCATAATATGAATCTTCAGGATTCATATTTTAAAATTTTATCACACTATGAATCTTCAGGATTCATATTTCAAAAATTTCACCACGATACTTCTGGATCGAAGGTTTGTGAATCAATATAAAAAAACAAGAAGACAAAAAATTATCTGAAAGAATAGAATAAAAAAAATCATACATAAAATAAAATTGTCACTTCCCTTTGTTGCTATACCTTTCTTGAAAGGGGAGAGACTATCGTGCTGATAACGTGTTATGAACTATTCCTAGAGAATAACAAGAATAAAGAAGAAGAGATGAAGGAGAGAAAGAGAAGAGAGAATAGACTTGTATTGTTCTATTCAAGGTGTGTATTACATTGTAACAAAGAGGTCCTATTTATAGGACACAATTAGGGGACAAGAAAACCTACACAATAATGGACATTCATTACATATTATTCATAACATATATAATTTTCTTGAAATTTTGGTACCTATTTAGTAATTTTTGGACACTCGTAGCTATTTGTAATTAATTATTTGGAGTAAAAAGATGATTAAAAATATTATAATTTCGTGAAAATTTCCCAAACTTTTATGTAGGGTATTTTGAATATTTTGGAACCCTCTGGTGTATCTCACTCTCCCTGGTTTTATATAATATTAAGGATTTGAATTTATTTCACAATTGTTATTAATTAAATTCATTTAAAATTCATACCTTTCGTTGATAAACTAAACCGAGTTAAATTGGGTTAAAGGTTCTGTTAAGACGAGTAATAAGTTGATGTCTTGAGAGGAGTGAATGACTAATTGGGTTATTAAAGTTTAGTTGATGTTGTAATCGAAGTTACTAATAATTGTTGTGTATCGGTGTTGTTATAAGTCGTTGTTCGTTGATAGTAATTGTGTTGTTTGAATTGTGGTTTTGTTGAATAATGATGTTGAGCTACGTGGTTATAACGATGTTGAATTATCTATTTTAATGATCTTGGAGTTGTGCCGAAATTATGATGTCATAATTGTTATTGTTGTAGTTGATTATGAATGTTGTTTATTGATGTTATTATAATGATGATGAAGTTGTCTATCGAAGTTGTTAAATGATGTTGCCTATTGACGTTGCTTATTATAACATGACATGCATTCATTCATATGTCTAATGACGTTGTTTATTGAAGTTGTATAAATGATGTTGAAAATGACGTTGCTTAATGAAGTTGAAAATGATATTGCTTATAATGATGTTGATCCTCCATGATGTAAAACTGGAAATGACGTTGTTATTGGTACCACATGTATGTAGCGAGTCTAGGCGCATTACATGTATTTTAATTATATTGATCATTTAAATGATGTTGTTTATTTCTCTTTATTTAATTGTTAATTGATGATTATGGTTGACTGATGAATGCGCGTGGCCATCTGCTTAGGTGGTCTTGTTGTTGTTTACGATGTTGCTAGTTATTACGTTGTTTTAATTCAGTTACTTTCTTGATGTATTGTCGCTCACCTTTACATTCCCCCTTCTGGCTTGGCCCTACGGTGTGCAACCGTAGATTTTCAGGTAGGAGATGAATCATAGCTTATGTGTTCGGATAGTTGTTGCTTTATATTTATTTGGAATCGCTCTGTTAGGATGTTGTTGGGGAGAAACTTATTTAATTATGCTGCTAAATTTTTATAACAATTGGGTTATGTCATTTGATTCAGTATTTTCAATTCGGACTTTGAAACTTATATTATTTTGGTTTAATTTTTATTCTCCGCTGCATAATTTCTAATCATTTGAGGACATAGTTACGTTGGGTAAGTGTGACATCCTTATTAAATAAATGAAATTAACTTTTTCGAAAAATAAAATAAAGGGGTAAATTAAGGGTGTTACACTGTCTAAAACGGAGTACCCGTGCAACATAGAACCAAAGATACCCCGTAATTATCAAAATCACAAAATGAGAAGATACTTTTAATTATTGCTGTAATTTTTTGTAATTTTGTATTTTCTTTTGAATAAATTTTATGAGAAGATGTAACAATAATTTTTATTGGTTTTTGTTTAAGCAAGTTTTTATTGGTTATATTATGGATAAAATGAAAGATAAAACATATTTAATGCAAAAATGTCGAAATTGTTAGGCTGAACGTCGTGATCTGGGTTTGAAATCAAATCTGGGTAGGGATGACAATGAGTAGGGTATGGGTAGGGTACTATAGTACCCATCCCCATACCTGCGGATTGAAAAAATACACGTACTCATCCCCATACCCGCGTGGGTAACAACTTTTGCCCCCGTCTCCATACTCTATGGGTACCTAGGTACCCATACCCATACACGTTACCCGCACTTTTACTAAAAATAAATTGATCAATTATAAAATATCATATAATTTTAATAGAATTAATTTTTTTTTTAAGATTTTAATATTGACTAATAAAAATTATAAACAAAATTATTACTAACCTTATGTTAAAGTTCATATTTATGTTAAATATTCACATTATTTTTATATTATGTTATAAATAAACATTTTTATTAAAAATATGTAATAGTTTAGTAGAGTTGTATTGTTTTAAATTGATTTACATATATTATAATATACTAATATAAATAAAATAAATAAATATATCTTATGCGAGTATGGGGCGGGGTGGGTACTAAGGTACGTACCCGCACCCATACCCGTTCATTTTTGCGGGTTTTTACCTTACCCGTTGTGGGTACCCTCTGGGTATATGGGTCAAATTGTCATCCTTAAATCTGGGATTTCACAATTATATGTGAGTTTAATTTCAGCGGATTACCATTTCATCTAAGACAAAAATAAATAAAAAATTAGCTCACTCAAATTGGTATAAAAAAGAATTGAACCTGAGACCTTAAGGAGGAACACACTCCTAGATCCTAAGTCAATACCACCAGACCAACCCATGTGTGTTAAATTTAATGCAATTTGTATTTAATTTCAAAAGAATAAATAAAAGTAAATCTTAAAAAATGATAAAAGTTTATATTTTTTTTGCTTATCATTTGGGAAACAAAAGTTAACTTTTTTTGCTTATAAATTTGAATGGAGGGTATATAAGTTTTTATTTTCGGTCCCCTAAATACTAACATTTTTTCCTGCGATCAGGTTTAATATATTATAGAAATCTCTCTTGTAAAAATTAATTTTTTTTCTTTGTCTCGTTTTAATCCAAGCTCTCCTACTACTTTTTTGGTTATCTTGATATTGGTACGAAGTTTCCACTGCCATTAGCGATGACTAATATCCGTTGGGGAACTTGTGGGGCATACAAGGTGGGTTCTCCATTCCCAACAACTGAATTTTCTCCATACGCATGAGCAAAAAATCGAACCCCTAACTACATACTTAAAAGGACCAAGACTATTACCACTTGGACCAATTCATGGTTGGTGTGCTACTACTTTAACTTATAGCTCAAACCAATTATTTGAGTGTATATACATTTATTGTTAAAAATATACATTTATAGATTCGTCCCTGTAGCCTGCTTGAGCTCCAAATGCTTTAGCTATGGATCCGCCCCAGAGTAATGTAAATTTGATCTCAATAGGAAGAAACAAATGTTTATAGAGTGATGTGATAAAAGAGAAAGAAAGACAAAGAAATAAAAACTAGCAACAATAGGAAGAAACAAATGTTTGCTCAAGGAGAATTCATTTGAACATTCCAAAAGAAGAAGGTAACGATTTGATCTTATTTTAGAGAAGTAACTATCTTGTAGGATGTTTGAAAGAAAAAGAAAAAGGGAAGGTGGAAAGTAAGAAAAGAAAGTTGTAGGTAGAGGCTTCTGCGCTCATCATTTCAATTGAATAATACTCATATCATCATTCTGTTTTTGTGAGTTCAATGATTGTGCTAATCCAATTTTGAAATATAAGCATACTTTAGGCACTCTCGTAGTTACTTTTGAGTTTCTTTTTTTGTGTGTTGATTGGTACTCTTTTTGCCTGGAGTCTATTTGGACTCTTTTGAAATGTTATTTTATAAACACTTGTTGAAACATGCATAGTAGTCAATTAGTTTTTCAAAATATCAGTGCTTGTTGAATTTGTGGGAAAATATTTAGATGCTTGTATTTATTTATTTTGTTTTTGTGATAAGGTAAATCAGACCATAACTTCTGATTGACTGATCTTTGGCTAAGGAAATAATGGAGTTTACCCTCCAAATTTCTTACTGCTTCGTTGCGTTTTCATAATACATACGGTGACAATTGATAGTGTTACTATTTTGCCTTGTAGGATGATAAATCATCACATGAAGATAAGGTGAAGAAGCGCCAACCTAACACCAACTCTCCACTTCTTGATAATGGCAGTGAATTGTTCTCATATTTCCTTACAAGTTGCAATGCCTTCTCTGTGAACCTTTCTTTTAATATATCAGATAAGTGACTAAAAAAAACCAGTTTGGCTGACTTTACTGTATCATGTTTGATTTGACAATCATCTGATCTTTCACATGACTCTTCATTTGAGAGGTCCTGGAGATTCGTCTAGCTGCCAGTATCTGATTTTAAAACCAAATTTATTTTTTTTTTGAAAACTTGGTATCCGGCTTTAGGACCGACTAATCAAAGGGGACCAATCCCACCGCCCACTTGCGGGGGGCCCATTTAAAGCTAGAGTTTTTTTTTTCTCTGTATGGACTTAGCCCACCGAAATTGACACCGGTGGGGATTTTAAAACCAAACGTAATATATACTCACTTCTATCTTGAATACAAGCAAAAACTCAAATGTATTTTGTCAAATTCGGATCAAATACATTTGACCGTGTTTATATTTAAAATCAAAGGGAGTACTTATCTGCAGCCATTTTGGAGTTTGTCTCGGATACTAAATTGTAATCTACAATCCTGTACTCTGCAAATTTATATGGGTGCTTCTCTCTGTATGAACAAGTGTTTTTGAGCCTTCTTGAACCATTTAGATTTTAGCTGCACTAGTTTGTTTATAGACTACATTTGGTTTTTGCTATACTTTTGTTTTCCGATCTTGATAATTGAAGGGTTTTTCTTTTATATAACTTGTACTAAAAGAGTACGTTGCCTTTATTCACATTTGTCAATACGACTGCGTACTAAACTACTAATGAACTAAGGAATCCAAATTTCATCTTTATGATGAGCTGAAAAAAATATAGTTGTGACTTAATAGGGATGGCAATTTGACCCATACCCAAAGGGTACCCGCAAAAATTACCCACGACGGGTAGGGTAAAAACCCGCATTTTGGGTACGGGCACGGGTATGGGTAATTACCCGCAAAAATGAACGGGTATGGGTGCGGATACGGGTACCTTAGTACCCACCCCGCCCCATACCCGCATAATATATATTTATTTATTTTATTTATATTATTATATTATAATATATGTAAATCAATTTAAAACAATACAACTCTACTAAACTATTACATATTTTTAATAAAAATGTTTATTTATAACATAATATAAAAATAATGTGAATGTTTAACATAAATATGAACTTTAACATAAGGTTAGTAATAATTTTGTTTATAATTTTCATTAGTCAATATTAAAATCTTTGAAATTTTTTTAATTCTATTAAAATTATATGATATTTTATAATTGATCAATTTATTTTTAGTAAAAATGCGGGTAACGGGTACGGGTATGGGGACATAGGTACCCATAGGGTATGGGAACGGGGGCAAAAGTTGTTACCCACGCGGGTATGGGGATGGGTACGGGTATTTTTTCAATCCGCGGGTACGGGGATGGGTACTATAGTACCCTACCCATACCCTACCCATTGCCATCCCTATGACTTAATTACACCAAAGCCTTCCAGGAGAGATTCATCGGTTTAAACATTAATGCTCTAATTTGTTAAAAATATTGGATAACTGATGAGTAATAATGATGGATAGTTTATAGCTTACATCTAATAAGTTAATTAAAGTCGTTGGTAAATGTAAAATGATGCAAAAGAACATGATGTTATAAATTATTGCACAAAAACATAATGTTGACTTTGAAATGATATACATAATAATCTCGTTAGTGCTATTTTGAATTTTGAATTTTGAATTTCTAATATGTTTTGGAATTTTATAATACCTATAATTTAAATTTTTTTCAATTTAAAATAAAAAGATTTGACCAAAAAAAGAAGCTATTTTGTACAAAAATAGTTTAGCCAGGCGCGTGTAATCATATGATGATGGTTGGCAAGTATCACAATTTTACTTTCAAATTGTTTTAAATTAGGAAAATACTAACATGTGTCCCAATGACATATTTTAAGGTGCGTTTAATTAACTAATATCTCATTTAATTTACTTCAAAAATAGTAATAATTAACTTTATTAATTAAAAGATATAGTCTACTATATTTATTATCTATTTAAGAGAATTGGAAAGACAAAATATGATATGCTGTCAAATTTGATTTATGATCACGCGATTGGTAATACGACCATAATTATATGCATCCAATTTTTTTTTTTTGGTTTGTTAACAATCAAACTGTGCGTTTGATCTGCTAAAAAATAAGGGACTTGACAAGATAACTTCTGTTGTACTGTGTTTAATTTTAAAACTGTTTCTGGTACTTGACAAACTGAGGGTCAAAGGACAGGACAAAACTCGAAATTCTTGTCCCCCACAGAACCACGGGACAACTTTTTGTCCTCAGCATAAGTTGTCTAAAATACCAAAATAACATTTTGTTCACCAAAGATCGTACAACACAAAGTTTGTTCAATACCGTAAATGTTTGTCCTGTGTTGTTCTGTCTTGGACTGTTCTGTCCAGTATTTATATTTTACGGATCAAACGAACCCTTATAGTACTCCTGGTAATACTTGATTTATGCCAACTTGTGATTTTTGTTTTTTTTTTCTTTCCGGTGAACAAGACTGAGTATTATAGTATTATGTTGTAATGGTAACGATTGTTAGTACTATTTTAGCTTTCGAGTTGCTAATATGTTTTAGATAATACTTACTATAATTTTTTTTTCAACTTAAAAAAAAGTTTGAAAAAAAAAAGCTTTGTAGCAAAAAAAATTGACCAATCGCGTGATCATAGATCAAGTATTTGGCAAGTATCATATTTTGTCTATGCAATTTTTTTAAATTGGTAATAAATATAGTGAACCATATCTTTTAATTAATAAAGTTGATTATTGCTATTTTTAAAGTAAATTAAATAATATATTAGTTAATTAAATGCACCTTTAAATATGCCTTTAGGACACATGTTTGCAGAGCCCATAAATATATTGAAAAGTATGAGAGAAAAAAGTGGATAAAGCTGCATTAATATATCTTTTGAATAGTAAAGAGAAAAAAATTATCTATTATTAATATATTAAAATTGATTAATTACCACCAAAGTTTTTTTGTTACTTGCTGATGACACTCAATTATATGATGTTTTTCTAGTAGATTAGGGTAGTTTTAATAGCAACTGAAGCCCAAAAGCAAGCAAACCTAAAAGATAGTTAAGTTACTTGGCACATAAGTAATAAAAGTGGAAAAAACAGCAAAAAAAGGCAAAAACGTAATAAACAGCGCACACCATCGTATCTACGATGAGATCCAGCGTGATGCGATGAGAAGGCGATTTAAATTGAAGAAAATCTGAAACAAATCTTTACCATCGTACCACGATGAAAGGCGGTTGAAGAAAACAGAAAATATGGAGAAGATCTTCCATCGTACCACGATATGATCCGTCGTGGCCACGATGAGGTAGAATTACACGCCATCGTGGCCACGATGGGTGCGATGGACGCGCAGAAAAAGCCCAAACCCAGCTGAAAAACTCTAAATAGAGTATTCCTTCTTCACTATTATTCATTCCAACATATTCCAAAATATTGAGAGCTATTCAATATTCACTCTAGAATTAGGAGAACTTTAAGGAGGAGGCAAGGAGGGCTAAGGAACTCCAAGGCCAATAAGGTTTTTTTCTTTCTGTCTTTGTAATTTATTTTTCCTAGGTTAGGTGGAGTCGAGGAACTCCCTTATGAATGTTTGGTTTTGTATAATTTGGGTATAAATTCAATTGTTTCTACTTTCAAACTCTTTTATTGTCTGGTTTTATATTTATTTTAATACTGATCACATTAGAATAAAATCTAAGGAGCTAATGGATATCGGATAGGAAACGAAGCTAGTTATCCCGAACGAATGACGGTGTGCTAAGGGCAAGATGAGACCATATTAAATTTAGTATCTGAGGTCTTAGTATAGGATTAGTATGAACGATAATTTCTACCTGAGGCAGAGTTATGACTAGTTTGAGGCACACGTGACGGCTTGCGACACATTGAGCCTTAAGGGTAATGATACCAAAGTCTAAATAGGGAACAAGTGCTTTGAACCTATTTTAAATAGTCTAATCCTGATAGAGGGGAATAAGAGAATGACCACCAAGCAGGAGTAAGAGAGGGATTCGAAAACACTTAACCACCCCGCGTGGACACACACACCATTTATTTTTATAGTCATTTCCTTTCTTTAATTACTGTTATTTACTTTTACCGCACAACTATCTCTAAACAACAAAGCGAATGCAAAACTATCTAAATTCCTAAGCGAAACTAGTAATTTTGGCACAATCCCTGTGAAGAACGATAACTTATCACTTTATTACTTGGTTGCGATTCTGTGCACTTGCAGAGCCACCATCACTTGCTGCGTTGGTCAGGGAGCTGTTGGCACTTGGATTTTGTTACCGTGTTGGCGGTCGATCCCTTCATCGTTCTTAAGCCCTAATTGTTTTTGACAGAGGTCTACTTCCCATCTTTTTTTGTAACTTGGTTTCGTGCCCGTACGCGGGTTCGCTAGGTTGCACCCGTGATTAGTAGATTTTTTGTTATGGTAGTTTAGGGTTGGTCCTCTAGGTCCATTTTATATCGATGTATTCCCTTTGGGTTGTACCTGGGTCAGGTTTAATGTCCCCTCAGTCTTTGCATCTTTCTCTTTTAATTTATTGTATTTTTCTTTTGCCTAAAAAAGAAAAAAGATTACCACCAAAGTTACTAATTTATCTTTCATTGCAATTTCACTAAAAAAATATAGAAAGAATATGAGATAAATACAAAAAAAATGATATGCTTAAAAATAGAAACAAAACAGATTATAGATTGAAACAAAATAGAACAATCTATACTCATAAAGAAAAAAGAGAACAATAAACTCAATAATATATTAAAAGAAAAAAGAGAATAAAATAGCAAGTAAAAAAATTATAGAAAAAATAAGATAAATATGTATAAAATTAGGAATATAGAAATATAACCATAAATAATATTTTTCATAAAAAAACACTATTAACTACGGTATTAATAATTAATAATAATATAATAATAATACAATAAATTTAATTACTAATAAATTTACTAAATTATCATAAATATTCCTAATCAAATTTCTAATTTTTTATTAAAAAATATACACAGGACTATTATTTGTGATGGATACATAAAAAATTGGATAATTTATCTTGATAATTATAATCAAATTTATTCATTTAATAATTTTTACAAAAAATAGCACAATAGTTTCACTTATATTTTAACAATATTATATAATATTTTGTAAATATTTAATTCTAAAGAAATTTTATACCATAATATAATGACAAACTTAAATATCGAATAAAAATCAATGACCCGTGCAAATACACGGGTTTTTAAACTAGTAAGGAAATAAAAAAATAAGTTTGCAAAGGGAAACAGACGGAGAAAAAGTACTACAAATATAAATTGTAAAAAATAGTAAAGAATTATATAGTAAAACATGGAGAAAAAGCTTGAAAAGTAAGAGAGAATAAAAATGAAAAAATAATAATAAATAAAAAATAAAAAAAAGTAAGAATTAGACATAGAAATGGAAAGACTACAAATAATAAAAAAATAAAAGTGATGACAAAGAAATAATTAAAAAAATTTAAAATTAAGAGAGAAAAAGTAGAAGGAAAAAATGATAAAGAATAAAAAAAATAAGAGAGAAGAGAAATGGAAAGAAAAAATAATAAAAAATTTACGGAAAGGAAAAACTAATAAGGAATGTTTTTACCAAACATAAATAAAAAATAATTAAATAGTAAAAATGGGAAAACGATATTGAAGAGTAAGAGAGAGAATTAAATAGTAAAATATGGAAAAGTAATACAAAATTAAATAATAAAGTATAAAAATTACTAATTTGTCTTTGAAATTTTTATTTAATTATTTGAGAGAAAGATAAGAATATAATTACATACGTAGTCAAAATTCATATTTAGAAGAAATATCATTTATATATTTGTAATGTGAAATTTTGAAAAGGAAAAAAGAAAGTTGATAAAAAAAAATTAAAAAATTAAAAATTAATAAAGATAAAAAGTAGAAATAAAATAATAATTAAAAAGTAAGAGTTAGAAGAGAAATAGAAACAAAAAATAATTAAAAAAGGAAAAAATAGATAGTCAAAAACAACAATTAGATAGTAATGCACATTACTTTGAGAGCTTGCCGTATTTTAGGTTTTCTTAATGCTTTACTTTTTTTTGAGGGTCAGGTTCATTCCCCCTTCTTACAAGTCTCTTTTGGTTAAAAAAAAAAAAGAAAAGATAGTAATGTAGTAAATTTATATATAAAAAAAATTGATTTTAATTATTTGAGAGAAATATGAGAATATAATTAGAAATAACATTCTTATATAGATAGTAGATAGATTATTTATTTTCATTATTATGTTCTATTTGTGAAAATTAAAGCAAAGGTGTAAATTTCTTGTATTGACATTTAATTATTTGTCCTTCATCATATTGTACTCCCTTCGGCTTTAATGATAAGCAAATTTCAACATTTTAGATTCATTGGATAACTAATGTATCTGACCTTAAATATAGATCAAATACATTGATTATCTAATAAATCTAAAAATGGAAATTGACTTATAATTAAAGTCGGAGTGAGTATAAATTAAACTGACTCACTCGACGTTTCAATCACACCAATTTTTTCCTCGTGAAATAAAACTTTACCCGCAAACAATTATAAAACGAAGTAAAACCCAGAAAGTATGAATTTATAGATTTTGATGAGTTTCTTGTGAGCCATTTGGGCAACTTTTCGATCCATAGTAGAAGTCGCAACTCAACAACAAGGTATTTAACATTCACTATCTCAATTTCATTTTTCTATTTTCCCCCTAAATCATTATTCTGCATTCGGTTTTTTTTTTTTTTGACAAAATTCTGCATCAAACTTAACAATACTTTCTAGGGTTTTTTTTGGGTGTCAAAATGAATGGATTTGTATTAGATTGCTAATGGATGGATCAAAGTAATCCATTAAAATTCATTCCAAGAATTCAATCAAATTCATCCGTAAGAGATAAAATCCAATCAATCCATTATGGTATTTTAAATGGATAGATATCCATCTGATCCATCTATTAAAACATATGACTTTTAAAAATAATTAAAATATATTTATTAATTGATTAGAAAAACATTTTTTTTTTTGACAAACCAAAAAAAACTGATTTATTAATTACCAAAAAAAACATTTTTTTATCTTATTTTATGATTTAATTGGGTAAAATCAACCCAAAACCATATTTTTAACTAGTAGACCAAAACAAAAAAAATAGTTTGTTTCTAAGCCCAAAATAGTTTTTTACTAAGCCCAAATCTTAAAAAGAGAAGAAAGACAAAGAAATGGATTTAGTAAAAAAATATAAATAAATAAATAAATAAAAGAAGTGGTGGTCAACAAAGCCAACGCCACACATCCAGCAGCGGTCCACGACGATGCTAGCTCCAACCACCGGTTGTTTAACGGCGACACACAGTGGTTTATGGCGGAGCTCCGATCGCCGGCACGACGGTGAACGGCGGATCTCTGACGTTGACCGGTGGCTCAGGTGTTGACCACCACCCTTGTTATTTTAATATATTTTATTAAAATATTAAATTATAATATATTTTAAATATTTATATTAATTTTAAAAATTGGATTTTTTTGACAAAAAAAAACTGGATTTTTAAAAAAAAAAATTCCTGTTTTTTTAATAAATTTTTAGACTAATTTTCTTTCAGTTTTTTTTTTACACAATTTTTTTTAGTTTTTATTATATTATTAATTTAAAACTTAGTTTTGTTTCAAGTTTTTTAGTGGTTTGTTTCCAACTTTTTTATACTTTTTGACAATAAATTTATTTATGTTTTAAATACAAAATCATTAACAATTATTAACACTAAATTATGATTAATTGGTTTAAAAAAATTGGTAATCCATTGGATTTAAAATTAATAATAACCAATGATCAATTGGATTTGAAAATTAAGATGGATGGATTGGATCCATTCATTTAATTAAATAGATGGATCCAATCCAATCTATTAACCAATTTTTTTATACTTATGGATGGATTGGATGGATCCATTTTGACACCCCTAGTTTTTTTCTTCAATTTTCTCTTTTTAATTGAACATGACTTTGAAAAGGTAGCCGTAAAATTATTCTCTTTTTTGCTCCGTTATTTTGCAGAATATAATTTCATTTTGTTGTCCGTTTTCAACAATACTTGACAAAAATGAAATGAGGGATATGTCTGATTTTCTTGAAGAGAGTATGATTCGAGAAAAGATCAAGAGAAGATGGCCAAGTGAGGATGATGGATATGAAGAAAATGGTGAAAATGAAGACAAACTGAGTGACTTACCCGACGATATTCTCCTTCACGTTTTATCATTTTTGAATACCAAACATGTTGTTCAAACTTGTGTTTTGTCCACAAGATGGAAATATCTTTGGAAACATATTCCAACTCTTACTTTGCATTCTTCTAGTTTTTCCACCATGAAGCATTTTGCTAGATTCTTATCTAAGATTTTGACTCTTCGTGATAGCTCAACTACACTGCATACTCTTGATCTTGTACATCATGGTGAAATTGAGTCTCGACTCCTTAAAAATGTTTTAAATTATGTTTCCTCTCATAATACCCACCTCAAGGAATTAGGAATCAATGTTCGTGCTGATACTTGTCTCATTTTGAGTTGTGTTTCTTCATGTCGAGCTCTTACATCACTTAAGCTTTCAATGTACCCTAAAAGTTGTTACAATTTTAGTGAAACATTGTTTCCAAATTCTTTGAATTTGCCTGACTTGACCAGCTTAGATCTAACAAATTTTGTCTTTTGTGGTGGTCAAAATGGTTGTGCTGCACCTTTTTTGGCTTTTAACAAGTTGAATAGTTTGGTCATTCATAAGTGTACGGTTAAACATGCAAAAATCCTCCGCATATCAAGTGAGACACTTGTCAATTTATCTATGCATAATAATAAATTCAACATTGGTATAATTGAGTTATCTACTCCAAATCTTCATACCTTTACTTTTAGCGGTATTCCTAGCCAGATAATACGTGGGAGTGGCCTTTCTTCTGTTAAGCTAGTAAGTATTGATGCACTAATGTATTCAAATGATAGGATACCTCCTATGGTTCTATTAAGCTGGTTGCTAGAGTTTGCCAATCTAAAATCATTCATAGTTTCTTCAACTACTCTTCAGGTACTTGTTATGTTTTGGAGCTTTGATTTTACTTTATTTTTTGTTTGAAATTATTTTACTCACATCATTGATCCTAATTCACCCTTATTCTTCATTGCTTAGGTTCTCTCCTTATTTCCTAATTTATTGAAGGTTAAACACCTTTCTTTGCGTAACTTGAAGTCGATGGAAATAAAATTGCATCCACATCTATTGGGTTTATCCGACGTATTGGAAGAAGCCATGTTAAAGAAAGCTGCTGCCAAGTCGCGTAAAGAAGCTACCAAATTACGCAAAGCATTTAATGCGGGTCTGAAACCACCTTTCATACCCGATGGAATAGTGGACTTCTTGCTTCAAAACTCACCATCGGCCAAAGTCGACATCACAACTAGTGCTTTTTGAAGAGTTTATCCAACCTAATGTATGTTACTCTTTATAGTTGATGATCGATTTGGGAGATTTTTTATCAATTTTGTGGCCTATAAAGAATTACTTGTTTCAAACCCATAGCTGACCAATGAGTGTGTTCATTCTTTTCAAGGATGTGGGTTTGTGAATTTTAATGTTGAATATGTTAGAATTAAATCTAAATTAAGATTAAACACATATACATGCTTAACAATATTATGACATTTACGTCAGTGCGAAAACAAAATAGTCATAGAAGCATGTATAAAATCATAGGATCGACAAGATGATCTTTAGGAATACCTGGATCCATGATGAAAAGTCTTTTGCAGTGATCCTGAAACACAAAAGATTGCGGCTAGTTTGGTTCTTCCTCAACCGGTACTCTGATGCCTTGATTCTCTTCAGATGGGGAGAAGAGAGTGTTTGCTTTCGTACGGTGTATTGGGGACCATAGCCTTATATAGAGTGATGGCCCATTAGGGTTCCCATTATCCTGAAATGGGCCATCATGACATCCACTCATTTGAGCCCATATCCAACTAATTAAATAATTAATTAATTAATTCTAAATAAAAATCTAATAGCCTTTTAACTTTATTTGACCACTTAATCAATTTAGGCTCTTAATTGATAAATAGCTAATATAATTAATATAAATATATATGCCCACATAATAATTATTGGAATATAATAATTGAATAATATAAAATATTCCAACAGAATACACTTAATTAGTTCAGGTCCACTTTATCGGTTGATTGCATCTCAGATATGCTTTTTCATGTTCTTTGAATATTTTCATTTTCAAGTATTCAATGTTGAAGTTTATATCTAGAGTTGATACCTTTCATTCAGTATGTAAAAGCTAATAAGCTCACCTCTTGGCAGGGTAGGCACAACAATAAATGAGACCTAAAGTGGACACTAAAGTGAAGTTTTTTTGTTTAAAAATAATATTTAATCAAAATTATTTTAGTTTTATTTGCATTTTATTTTTCGAAACAAAATAGTAAAGGCAAGACATTTAAGTTTTGCGAGAAGTTGTCTACAATCCTTATTTGGATTGCCTTACATTTGAATTGTCCCTACTTTAATTTTGTTCTGGTGTGTTGTTTTGGTACGGTGGGTCTGTTTGTTTCAGCTTTAAAAATATATTTTTTTTCTTTGTATTTTTTAAAATAGATTTTCTAATACAGTTTTTTAAAATATTACAAGTTTTTTTATATTCGTTTTTTCTAAATTGAAACACTAATTTTGACAGCATATAACATAAACACACATTATTGAAAATCAAAACATAGTCAAAACACAATTTTTTCAAATAGTTGTATTTCAAAAATGATTTTTATGAAAATCTATTTGAAATAGCTTCAAAATAAAATGATTTTTCGAAATTTTGATATCCAAAAAAGTTTCAATAAAATGACCAAATACCTAAAATAACATTTTAAGAATAACCATTCAAACCAAATTTTCATTCGAAACTTTTATAAAAAACTAGTCGTCGACCCGTGCTATTGCACGGGTTTTGTACAACAGCATATATGATAATAAAAAAATAATAATAATAATTTCAAAAAAAGTAAATAAAAAGCAACTCAAAATATAGTGATGATAAAAATAATAATATTCAGTACAACGATAAATATAGATAAATAGTTTATAAATTAACAACTAAACATTATGGAAAACTTCTTTATAAACTTCATCGGTTATCAATATTTTCAAGTCTTTCCTTGAAGCTACTTTTGACACTGTAACATATAGTTGGCCATGGGAGAAAATTGACTGTGGTTAAATTGACGGATGAAAAATATAGTTTGGGGACCTTTTAGTTGTTTTTAATAGTTTAGGGATTAAGTTGGTGAGAGAGTGATAGTTTAGGGACTAAATTGACCGATTACTCGTTTTAAATTTTACGTGGATTGGTTTTTTTTTTTTTTTTTTTTCTTAAAGTAAGAAATGTTTTTATTTTTTTGGTCAAAAGAAACGTTTTTAATTGAGATATAAAAACAAAATTAATACTGCAGCGCCTAAATTTATTTTTCGTTACTATATAGACAATTAATGTTTTTACTATTGGTTATTATTGATAAACTTAAAATTTTACTGTTGTAATTGAAAATTATTTATTTTTCAATTGCTGACATATTGATAAAATTTTTGATATCAAAATTTACCGAAAAAAAAGCGAAAAAATAATGAGCTATCATTCGTCACAAAAATAAAATGATTAATATTTTTCTACACATGTATATTGACAAAAATAAAGGGACAAATATATATGTGTAGAAAAATATTAATCATTTTATTTTTGTTTCATTCGTCGGTGATAGTTTCAAAATTTAATGCCGATTGGTTTTTTTTTTTGTTTTAAAGTAAGAAACGTTTTTAATTGAGATATAAGAACAAAATTAATACTGCAGCGCTTAAAGTTAATTTTGGTTACTATCGATAGGCAATGTTTTTAATATTGTCTTAAAAAAAATGTTTTTAATATTGATTATTATTGATACAATTAAAATTTTAATGTTGTAATACGAAATTATTTATCTATATATATAATTCCTAGATAGTTGTGCAACCATTAATCTAACCCTAATTCACAAACCAATGAAAACCTTTCATTTAGCCACATCATCCACTTACATCCATTTAATGTGGGGTACTAATTGTAATTATTATTATTATTATGGCAGCATCTATTATGGACCCTTTTAGGGTGCACCCCTTGCTACACCCCCACTTTTTCACTGTTTTACCGTGGGCCCACTTGAATATTGAAAAATCAGAAAATTGAAAAGCTTTGTGTGATTACGGTTGTACCCTTCCTTCATTCATTTTGCAAAACCACTATTTCTCTTTCTTTTCCACTCTTTCTCTCTCTTTCTCTTTCTTTTCCATCTTCTATGAACTCAATCTTGACAGATCAGTGATACGTGAAAAACTAAGTCACTAATGGTTCAGATTTAGAAAAGTGTTTTCTCAGTTTTCCTTCTCTCCACTCCAAATAACATCTTTGTCACCTTTGCATCTCATGTCTTCTTCCACTCTCCGTCTGCCTTCCTCACCGCTCACCGTCCGGTATCTCCACTTTGTCGTTATTTTCCCCTTTTTTCAGATTGAAGATTGTTTGCAATCTTAAGAATTAATTTTATCATGTAATTTTCGGATTCAATTAATTAAGTATGAGAAGTTTGGCAATTTTAGGTTGGAACTTTATCTGGAAAAACAAAAACGAAAAAGAGAAATCAACTAATCAACAGAAACAATTATTGCTATTCTTGTCCATACAATCCATTAATTGATTTGTTTTTTTTTTTTGTAGAACGCATGAATTGAAAAATGAATAATCTGATATTCCAATGTCAAATTCAGTAAGTTTAAGTTAATAGATTGGGATTTTGGACTTTGCTGAAGAAAATTTAGGGAACCTAACTTTGATAAACCTGAACAATATGGTGGCCAACGCCGGAGCAGCCACCGCCGATGAGGAATTGAGAGCCAGAGAGATAGAGGGAGGAGATGAAAAACATGTTCTGATCTATAAAAGAAAGGAAATAATATGTATTGTATCAGCACTAATGATACAATTGTGTTGTTTATATCAGCACTCATGATACATAAATGAATTGCTAAAAATAAGAGATTGCTATTGATTTCTAATAGACAACTCATGCTAACAGTAAGCTAATAATTATATATAATGATGTGCCATAATCATAATGATTCTCCTAATTAAATCATAGTTGATTTATCTTTAATATATGGACTCCGCTCTTTATTTCTTTTTATTTTGTTATTTTTAATTCATTGCCACGTGTCACCATGGGGTGCGCTGATCAAATCAATCTGAGTCACTTGATCTTTGATCAAGATAGTAGGCAAATCAGAGGGCCCTGATTGGTTTTACCTTTTCTGTTGTTTCTGCTATCTTACCCCCGTGTTGCTAATAATGAAAGGGTTATGAAGTTCGACTAAAACTATCGATCTTGATCGGATATTTCGAATTTCATCAATCTGGTCATTCAATAACACCAATTGGACTAACAAACAAATTAGAAAAAGAATTTTGATCATCGGACTCTGAATGTATAGACAGATTGTAATAACAGTCTCATCATAAATCTAGTTTTAATAACAGTCTCATCGTCTAAATTGAATTTCTAAGTTTAAAATAAGTATTTTATAATGAATTAGTGGTAATCATCGTCTAATTTGAATTCATAGGTCTAAAGTAAGTATTTATAATGGAATTAGTGGTAGTCATCGTCTAATTAGAATTCCAATGTCTAAAGTAAGTATTTTATAATGGATTAATGGTAATCATCGTCTAATTTGAATTTCTAGGTATAAAGTAAGTATTTTATAATGAATTAGTGATAATCATCGTCTAATTTGATTTCCTAGATCTAAAGTAAGTATTTATAATGGAATTAGTGGTAGTCATCTTCTAATTTGAATTCCTATGTCTAAAGTAAGTATTTTATAATGGATTGGTGGTAGTCATCGTCTAATTTGAATTTCAAGTTCTAAAGTAAGTATTTATTATGGAATTAGTGGTAGTCATCGTTTAATTTGAATTCTCAGTTCTAAAGTAAATATTTTATAATGAATTAGTGGTAATCATCGTCTAATTTGAATTCTCAGGTCTAAAGTAAGTATTTTATGATGGATTAGTGGTAGTCATCGTCTATTTTGAATTCACAGGTCTAAAGTAACTATTTTATAATGCGTTTAGTCATAGTCATCGTCTAATTTGAATTCCTACATTTAAAGTAAGTATTTTGTAATGGATTAGTGATAGTCATCGTCTAATTTGAATTCCTATGTCTAAAGTAAGTATTTTATAATGAATTAGTGGTAGTCATCATCTAATTTGAATTCCTAGGTCTAAAGTAAGTATTTATAATGGAATTAGTGGTAGTCATCGTCTAATTTGAATTTCAAGGTCTAAAGTAAGCATTTTACAATGGATTAGTGGTAATCATCGTCTAATTTGAATTTCTAGGTCTAAAGTAATTATTTTATAGTGAATTAGTGGTAATCATCGTCTAATTTGAATTCCTTGGTCTAAAGTAAGTATTTATAATGGAATTAGTAGTAGTCATCGTCTAATTTTAATTGCAAGTTCTAAAGTAAGTATTTATAATGGAATTAGTGGTAGTCATCGTCTAATTTGAATTTCTAGGTCTAAAGTAAGTATTTATAATGGAATTAGTGGTAGTCATCGTCTAATTTGAATTTCAAGTTCCAAAGTAAGTAATTATAATGAAATTAGTGGTAGTCATCGTCTGATTTGAATTCTTATGTCTAAAGTAAGTATTTTACAATGGATTGATGGTAGTCACCGTCTAATTTGAATTCCTAGGTCTAAAGTAAGTATTTTATAATGGATTGGTGGTAGTCATCGTCTAATTTGAAATTCCAAAGTCTAAATTTGAATTATAAGGCCAATTAAGTATTTTATAGTGCGATTAGGCATAAGCAATGTCTAATTTGAATTCGATGGTCTAAATGAAGTATTTTATAGTGCGATTAAGCATAAGCATCGCCTAATTTGAATTCGAAGGTCAAAATTAAGCATTTTAGAATTCGATTTTTAAAACAGAAGAGTTAAACAATTGTTTAAACAATTGTTACATGCCCTTGAAGAATAGTCATAACCATCGTCTAATTTGAATTTCAAGGTCTAAAGTAAGTATTTATAATGGGATTAGTGGTAGTCGTCGTCTAATTTGAATTCCTAGGTATAAATTAAACATTTTAGAATGCGATTAGTCACAAACCTTTTGTTTTATTTGTTTAAACAATTGTTACATGCCCTTGAAGAATAGTCATAACCATCGTGTAATTTTAATTTCAAGTTCTAAATTAGACAATGGTTATGACTAATCGCATTATAAAATACTTACTTTATAAACCTTACTTATTCTTCAAGGGCGTGTAAGACTTTGTTTAAACAATATTTAGTGTTATACAAACATTGTTTTATCTTTGATTGTTATTCTCTTTATTGGTTTATTTCGAATGTATAGACATATCGTAATAATAGTCTCATCAGAAACCTAGTTTTAATGAAAGGGTTATGAAGTTCGAATGCATAGACAAATTGTAATTAGCGATGCTTATGCTTAATCGCACTATGAAATACTTAATTTAGACATTGGAATTCAAATTATACGATGACTACGACTAATCCCATTATAAAAATCATAATTTAGACCGTAGAATTCAAATGAGACAATGCTTATGCCTAATCGCACTATAAAATACTTAATTTAGACCTTAAAATTCAAATTATATAACTAAAGGTATTTAAATTAGACAATGTTTATGCCTAATCGCATTATAAAATACTTAATTTATACCTTATAATTCAAATTTGACGATGATAATGACTAATCACATTCTAAAATAACTAATTAATACCTTACAATTATAATTAGACCATGTCTACCACTAATGTCATTATAAAATACTTACTTTAACCTAGGAATCCAAATTAGACAATGACTACCACTAATTCCATTATAAATATTTAATTTAGACCTTGAAATTCAAATTAGACGATGGTTACGACTAATTGCAGTCTAAAATGCTTAATTTATACCTAGGAAATCAAATTAGACGATGACTACCACTAATTCCATTATAAGTACATACTTTAGACCTTGAAATTCAAATTAAACGATGGTTATGACTAATCGCATTATAACAACAGTATCATCGAATACCTAGTTTTAATGAAAAGATTGTGAAGTTCGACTAAAACTACCGATCTTGACCGGATATTTTGAATTTTATCAATCTGACCGTTCAATATCACCTAATTGGACTAACAAACAAATTAGAAAAAGAATTTTGATCATCGGACTCCAAATGTATAGACAGATCGTAATAACGGTCTCATCGAAAACCTAATTGGACTGAAAAAGTAAGTATTTTATAATGAATTAGTGATAATCATCGTCTAATTTGAATTTCTAGGTCTAAAGTAAGTATTTATAATGGAATTAGTGGTAGTCATCGTCTAATTTGAATTTCAAGATCTAAAGTAAGCATTTTACAATGGATTAGTGGTAATCATCGTCTAATTTGAATTTCTAGGTCTAAAGTAAGTATTTTATGATTGATTAGTGGTAGTCATCGTCTAATTTGAATCGTAAGGTATAGATTAAGTATTTTATAGTGCGATTAGGCATAATCATCGTCTAATTCGAATTGTAAGGTATAAATTAATGTATTTGGTCTACATTATAATCCAGATACATAAATTATTTAATGAATCTAAAAAATTGTCTTTTGCTTATAATTAAGGATGAATGGAGTAATTAGTGTACTCAAAAAATTGCAAAATGTAGTAAGAAAGAAAAGTCACAAGACCATAAGTTCTTTTCCTCTTAGACCATCTACAATGGTGTAGTACCTATTAAGTACCCATGGTACTTATTAGGTACTACTATTGAAGCATAACACATTTTAGTATCAAATAAGTATCACTTCTCAAATAAGCACTTTCACTCTCACATAGTACCTAATATAATTTGTGGGACCCGTTTATAAAGATGTAGAGTTATTGATGAGATGTGGAGTTATTTGTGGGATCAGTTTAGAATTTTTTTTAAGAGGTGCTGGGTATTAAATACTATTATTAAAAAATTATAAATGAGTGATGTGTATACGCGAGATCCATTCAGTTACTCAAAATTGTACTTCTCCGTTGTGAATGCATGTTTAACCTCTTATCTCTTCAAGGGGCAAATTCCAAAATCCCATTTCTTTCTCTCTCTCACGATGAGGAACAACAATAACTCATTGAAAAACACAACACCCTTCCTTTCCTTCTTCTTCAAGTTCTGGACTCACATTATTTTCCAAACATTTAACTATTTTTTCTTCCTCTTCCACAACAAAATGGTTGCCATATCTCTCTTTTTTCTTCCGTTTTTTTTTATAGTTAAAATCAATATATATCAGATAAATGCAAGCTTCCATCTTCATAGTTCAGAACAAGAGATTAAGGAACAAACTTGTAAGAACATAAAGTGGAGAAATCAATGCTAACAGTATTGCCAACGCCAAGTGGTTGGAAACACATAAAAATCAATTTTTTATAATACAAAAACAAATTAAGAAAAGGGATTAATTTGGGATAATTGAAGTGAGAAATTGATTAAGGGATGTGAAAAACCTGTGTTGGAACAAATTGAGGAAATAATGTTCAATCTGAACCTTCATTTTATTTAATTAAAATCAATGGACACAATTAAAACCACACTAAGTCTATATTTTTGCATTTAATCTTTTCCTCCTTTTGTTTCATACTTCTGCTGATGCGCTTTTTTATTCCATGATACGGCGGCGGCGGTGGGAAAACCGGCAGAGAGGCCGCCGCACATAGCAACGCGATATTGAAATCCAAAGTGCTCGCCGTACATAGCAGCAACGACGACGGAAACAATGAACTGTAACCACGATGACAGTAATAACGACGACGGCAGTAACGACGGCAGCGACAACGACCTTTCCAGCCGGTGAAGTGGCCGGATCTTTGTAAGAACATGCCGATAACGCCGCTTTTGCTACTGACAGTGACAACGAGAAAGAATATGAACCGCTACAATGGAAGGGATCGTGTCACTTTTTTCTTGTTTAATTGAAACCCCAATTTTTACAATTTTATTATCTCTGTTTATGAGCGGAGAAGAGAAGATGAGTTCGCAGGTAGTGTGGGTGGAGAAGAGAAGAGGATCGTTCTTCCTCAGAGAAAGAGAAAAAGAAAGAGAAAGACGAAAGAGAAAGAGAAAAGTGAAAATATGAGTTCAGGGGCATAAACGTAATCTTGCATTGTTACTTAAAATAATCAGATATTAAATTGAGGTGGGACCGCAGTAAAAAGGGTTGGGTGCACCGTAAACCCCCATTTTTGGGGGTGCATAATAGATGCTGCCTATTATTATTATTATTATTATTATTATTATTATTGTTATTATTATTATTATTATTATTATTATTGTTTTGAGTTATTATTCATTTTAAATTTTTTTGTTCATTTTATTATTTTGTGTATTTTATTTTATTTTTTTTCAAAAAAGTTAATGTTTTGTTAATGATCTTTTGTTCAATCTTTGTAAATATAAGGAGTTGGTCGATTGTCAGCACTACTTTCTAATGTTGGTAACAAAAAATAGATAAAATAAAATTTACTAATGGTTGTTATGTCCTGTATGATTTTTATCATATTCGATATTTGAGTATGAGTTAAGTTGGTTTATCTTTGCTCCAATAAGTTTCAAATTAATATAAATGTCAAATTCGATAATACAGTAGTTTTTTGGTAAGAGATAATGAAGTAGTTTATCCAACTCAGAATCCTCCAATGAGATTTATAATATAAATAAAAACTTATGTTTGAACATCGATTGTTTTCCATTGTTAATTATATGTTGTCATTTCCATAGTTATTTTGAAGAATGAGTTAAAGATATTGCTAATCAATGTTAATGAAGAATATACCAAAGTAACTTCAAATGTGATGTATAAATAAGTTTTTTAAATGTATAAACATCTATATATATAATATATAATTCCTAGATAGTTGTGCAACCATTAATCTAACCCTAATTCACGTCAGCCACTTATATCCAATTAAACCACTCAATAATGTCACATCACTTTTACTTACATCTTTGTCATCTCTATACACTTTTTCATATGCCTACATTTATATACCTATGATTTTTCATTATACACTCACTTAACTAATAATAATATTTTTTACTAAATTATACGCACTAATTAATCTTTTATACTATATATTGAATTATAGCGTCCAATTAAGAATCAAATGCACAGTGTATGAGTATGACCACAAACCGTTTTCATAGTGGCATGACAATTTATGGATTACCAACTTATTTTGGTAGATGCAATAGGATCCATTGTAATCTTTTCGAAATGTATAAACACATTTTTAATATTTATCTTATATTTACATCACTGTTTTTATTATTATTATTTTGTTGTTGTTGATGTTGTTATTATAATTTTCATAATATTTATTGTTTCAATTTATACGAATGATTTTTCAAAATTATAATATAAAATACCGCATAACACCTGTGCATCGCACGGGTGTGGGACTAGTTTTTCAAATGCTGACATATTGATAAAATTTTCGATATCAAAATTTACAGAAAAAAAAGAAGCAAAAATACAAAATGAAGGGACAAATATGTGTAGACAAATACGTGTAGACAAAAATACAAATTTAATAAAAAAAAATGAATATGCATAAAACGAAAAAATCAGGTTTTCTATAAAAAAAGGTTAAAATAACGCAGTAATCTATTTGATTTTGTAGATGGAAAAAAAAATGATTTTTGTTTTTAGAAAGAAAAATAAAACGTGTTAAGTTTAAAAAGTGTGCATTTACGTGATGTTAATTACTTGTTGGTTACAAAATTATTTCAACATAATTGATATAACTTAGGGGTAAGTATATATAACTAAAAAGTCATCCGTTCGAATAAATCTGCCAGTTTAACTGTGGAAGGAGAATTTTCCTTTCATTTTCTACACTTGTTCGTTAGTTGTTCACTTCACTTCCAATCTTGTCATATCGTAAAACTTTGCACGATTATTGTTGAATCCATTTGAATCTCAAATTTCAGAATTCCTTTCCTCTTCGCTATGCATAGCCCTTCATAAATCTTTCAATCCAGCAACCTCGATCATCACGTAACAATTTATACCTTAAACTAAATTATTTGACTTTAATTTATATTTTGTTACAAAAATAATTTGTTATATGAGCAATTATATTTTGTCAAAAGAAAAATATAAGCACTTAATTAATTAATTATGTTACAAGTATATTGATTTAAAATAAAGTTACAAAAATATAATTAAATTGATTTTTTTTTTATGTAGACGAAGAGTTAAGTACACTGAAATACACATGCAACTTCATAAACAATGAAATTATGGCTAATAATTTACAAATTCGATGGAGCTGGAGAGTGCTATAATAATCAGATCAGACTACAACCACAACTGGATTTAGAACATGATGAGCATCATCATCAACATTATTTTCTCCTATGTACCAATAATAAGCATATAGTATGAGCTGAACAAGTCCAGATATTGCTCCAATACCGGTGCTAATCTGCAAAAATATACAAAGATAAATCCATTATTTAACAATGGGATAGTTGAAAATAAAAAAATATGATTTGTTTTTTATAATAATAACCAAAGAGAGAAATAATTACCATGACATAAAAGCCGAAGGGGTGGATGAGATCGATGGGGCTCATGAGATAATATATTGTCCAAACCGAACCATCAAGAAAGATGGCTAAAGAAAGGCATAATGGCATATATTTCACACTCTTGGTTTTTATAACCTTTGGCTGTTGTTAATTATATGTAACAAAACAACAAATTGAGATTAGTGAAAAAATTATAAAATGTAATTTTCATATTTGAATATAAATTAATAGGATAGAAGTTACTTACCATAATGGTAAGAGCAGATACATAACTCATTGCGTTGAAGATAGCAGATAGAACACCAAGAATACCAACCACAGAAGACCTTTTAGTGTCATGTAGTGCCAACATTGTTATGAGAACAATGGCAGCGAAGAAAATAGCCTCGATGAGAAGATAGAGAAGCAACTTCTTCTAAAAATTAGGGAAAAAGAGTAGTGATGAGTAGAAGAATTGGAATGCTTATACAACTCTTAATTTAACTATAGGTTTTGGTTGAGACTTTAAATTAATTAAATAATTAAAAATTACTAATCAATTAAAGTAACATTAATAGTGATATAATATATACGTACCCTTCCTTTGTTGTTGGCATAAACATAAAATATGGTAAGATAGACGAACTGAAAAATAAAGCCAACCCCATCTATGATAACAAAATAAATGCCGTTTGGTTGCACAAAAGGCATTCCATAAAATACCCAAATAGCACAAGCTAACAAAGTAACTAGGTAGAAATCAGGCTTGAACTCCTCCACATCCTTCTTTTTTATAATTTTGTAGAAAGTAGGACTGCCATTCATACCAACCAATAACTAATCAGCACATTATCATCATTTTTAAAATTAAATTAAACACCAATAAATTCATATTGTTGACCGTAATGGAATTCATTACACGTGGCCGTAATGGAATTCATTACACCAATGAATTTGTTCACTCAGTCAAAATAATCGGAGGCAAATGGTAACACAAACACTACTAATATTTGTCACGGCATTTTCATGCATACATAAAATAGAGTAATAAACAGAGAAAGAGAGTTGAATTACGCGGGTGAGAAGAAGAATACGAAGGACATAACATTCCCTGCATTCAAAACATAACGTTGATCAGAAAAATAAAGTAAAAATCATTTTCCATGCATGAATTGATTGACAAAAAAGGTTCAAATTATTCTTCATGCAAACTTAAAATTAAGTTTAAATTTTATCCTTCATGCAAAAATGGATTAGCGCATAAATTCAAATCAAACACACATTAATCAATGCAATGCAATATAAATCGAAACTCAAACAAAAAATTAAATTCATAATTGACATGATTTTGCAATTGAAAAGCAAAAGAAGAACAACAACAAACCTATAGTGACAATAGTGCTAACTAAGGAACCGCTTATCATTTTCTATGCAATACAGGAGAAGAAGAAGAAATAATGTGTGAGCAAAAGATGAAGAAGAAATAAAACAATGGTTATATTATATAGGCTTTTTTAAAAAAAAATTATTTGTTACAAATTTAAATGATTAGTTTAATTTGTTTGCGTAAACAGAATGAACAACTTTATTTTTGAGTTTATTCTATTTTTAGTTTTGTTTTTAGTTTTTTTAAAAAATTCGGTATTGGAATTAATACTTATATGAGGATATGATCTGTGATGATAATTTCTCTAATTTTATTTTTTACAACGAAACAAGTGGATAAAGGGCTATTAGATTAATTTATATTATGAATTTATTTATAAAGTATTTGGATTTAATTCATATATGCCATGTAAGATATATATTTTACACATACATATGTTCAGTTAAATTATAGCTTATAAATATTTGAGATTATAATTTAAAAACAAATTTATAAAAATGACACTATAATATAATTTTATTAAGGCTTAATTAGTTAAATGGTCTCTTAAATACATTTTAGATTTCATAATGATCTTTTAAAGAAAAAAAATGTCTGCTTTAGTCCCTTAAAGACATCTCCACATTGGTCCTTTCCGTTAAGTTTTAACCTCAAATATATAAGGTGGACCAATACTGTAAATGGTCCACCATAGACCTCAGAAAAAAATTTAATTATAACCATTTGATCGCTTTCTTAAAACTTATACCTTTGGAGCTTGCAAATCTATAATATCTAATAGTGAATCACCAACACTAGATTTATTTTACTTTTCTTCATCATCTTCCTCACCAACTCCATCATATTCATAAAAATTCCAGAATTTTTTCTTCAAATTCTAGAAAATCACCATCTTCATCGCCATCTTAAAAATCCAGAAAATCCAACAAAATCGAAACCCAAAATTTTTCTTTCCTTCATCAAAATTCAGAAAATTCAGGGAATTAAAACCTAGAAAATTAAAACCCAGAAATTTGATTGAAAATAGCATGTTTTGTTGTGCCTGATTTTCCTGCTGCTCTTGATAATTCAAAGCCTCTTAAAAAGCAAAATTTGTGGCTCAGGATGATGAATTGCATAATGAACCCACATGTCTACCTATATTCACAGTGAGAAATCGAGAAATTGAGAAAGTGTTTAAAACACTACAAGAAAATTACCATTTTGCGACGGTTCTGGAAGGATTTTGCGGTGGTTATCAACCGTCGCAATATCATATTACGACGGTTTAGCAAGTGACGCAGTTCCTGGCGTCGGTAGTACAAAATAGCGACAGTTTTCCAAACTGCCGCGCAAACCGTCGTAATCTACGTAGTGGCGGTTTACAACCGTCGTTAAATGATTTCAAACCGTTGCTATTGTCTTTTTCAAGTAGCGTCCATCTAAAATCGTCATTATTTCTTTTCTTTTTTTTGACTTTTTTGGCCTTTCCTGTATTTTTAAAAATTTCGTTTTTTCATACTCAAAACTACTAAATAATTCATAAAAAAATCCAAAACATACTAGTAATTAACAATGGAAGCATAAATTTCAATCATAAACATTTTCTAGAACAAACATAGTTTTTTTTGGTTCTTTTACATACATTTCCATCATAAACCATGTACCTAAGGGTTCTTTTACATAGTATTGACAAAGCAATTTCAATTCAACCATCAAAACAATGGCCACAGGGAACTTGTCTGCAAAAAATCTTGAGCTTAGATTGACTTAGTAGCAGCCTCTGCTTCTGCCTATCATCATATAATAACAGATCTTGTAGTAGTTTCTTTAAAATCTCAGCAAGGTTCAAATGATTGCAAAACAGGAAAAGAAAGAAAAAAACCACATGATATAGCATAGGAAAATGTTCAGTCATATAAATAATACTTCAAAGTGAACTCATTCTCACATGATATAAATAATATGCCTAACTATAGCAGATACACAATTGCAAATTGAACTAGGTTACTACTTTTTTTTTTTAATCAGCACTAGGTTACTACTATCTAATCTAATAGTAGTTATTCAAATACTATAATTCTAGGTTACTATCTAATAGTTATTCAACTACTGATTCAACATTTGTGTGCAGGTAATTAGCCATTCTAGTACAGATTACTACGTATTGCAAGCTTCAGAATGATCACTTACCAACCATGTAAGATTCCCTTCATCATATGCATGAAATAGATTCAAATAATCTGTACATTAAATCAAACAAACATACCCTCCATCAATACACTTAAAACTTTCAATATTATATAATAAATACATAGGGAGAATGTCTTACATGGTTTCCTTTCACATTAGCCATAATAAAAGCAAATTGTTCTTTTACTGATCAAATTCAGCAACTTTTGCTTTTAGCGCTTCAACTTCAACAACTTGTGTAGTTAGCGCATCAATTTCGCTTTACATCTTGGCTATTTTGACATCCGCAACTAATGTTGAATGACGAGAACTATGTCCAAAAATCTGAGATGGTGTTACACCAAGTCCTACTCCTCGAACATACCCATTATGCTCTTCCCCGAACACTTTCACAAAGGATTGATTCACCGAATTCGATGCACAAATTTCTTTTTGTAACTCTTCCTGCAAATAATATTAATACAAAGAAATGAATCTTATATTTCATATAACAAACACTGTCATATGAATCTTAACATCACTAAAATCTTTAATTATTTGATCAAGTAAGAATGAGTTCATCATCGTAAAATTTATTCATACATATTCTTCAAATGCAGCACACATACATGATATGCATACATAATTACGCATCTAAACAACATCAACTGTGACCTAATTGAGCATCCAGTTCAGCTCAACAATCAGACAATTGTTGAGGACAGCTAACACAAACTTATGAAATGATTTAGAATAATTTCTGTTCTGGGCCGAGCACAGATGCTCGAGCAGAAAAGAATGTCGAACAATAATGTCCCGAGCTAGCCTACCACGAAAGCCCGCGAGCCTTGCTCGATTTTTCAACGGTCTGATACTCTCACGTATCGTAATGGCCGTAAACCGGAATGATGAGCATTTACTACACATCAAAGCCTCCAAGCCGTTTTCCGGCAGCCACTTGATGGTCATTAATGCCATCAAGGGCCTTGGCCCTGCGCTGGGGGCTATATATACGTGAACTCATTTCACTTCCAAGGTACGTATCATTTAGCACAGAAAACCTCACTCCACACTTAAACTGACTTGAGCGTCGGAGTGCCTGCAGGTACACAACCCCCCTCCGCTTCAACAAGGACTTTGCAAACTTCAACGCCGGCGCAGTCGCACACTTCTGATCAGGTAAGATCAATTTCCCATCTCAATAAATGCTTGTTAGGAATATATTAGGAATATACCTCCTGAACAATCTTGAATATATATTGTATATATGACTCAAAGCACATACTGTATATACAATACATAAGGACATTCAAAAGGAACTGAACAGAGAGAAATAGTTCTCACTGGAACTATACACTCAAAGAATATAGCTTTTTTAATTTCAAGCCCTCGAATGGTTTTTAACCATGAGTTGAATTTGATTATCTAATCACTATAATTTGAATACCAACCTACAATTATAACTAATCTTTGACACATTTAATTTTCTCTTCCACAAAGCTTAATAGAGAAGATTCAATTATAAGCTGCTAGCAGATTTCACATCATTAACAGGAAATTTTTTACATTTTTTTTTTCGAGCTTCATCATTAACATATACCCCGTTCCGCTTCTTGTGAGAGACTTCATACATGTCCCCTTTGTTGTAGCTCCGCCCATCTCGTCTTTCCTAAATTATTGCACCATATAGTTAAATTAACTATGCAATGTAATAATTTTCTAATAATGATACAATGTAATAATTTAATTGTATACCATATCATCCATTGTTCTTGCCGATGACTTGAAGTGGAAGAAATAGTCACAATAAATGGGGGGTTTGAATTGTGACCCTTTTAAAAATAATCTTGCACTCTACAAAAATTGATCTCAAGTATATACTTGGATGAATGTTAGTGAATGATAAAACAGATTTGTTCTCAGACTGTTCTCTACTGCGTGAGAGTGAGAGTTAAATGTAAATGAAGTGGGGTTTGTGTGATGTGTGTTTACACTAAATAAATAGTTAAAGGTAAGAGAGATTCACACACAAAAATTATACTGGTTCACCCGAATCTTGGGCTAGTCCAGTCCCCACGCCTTGTGAGTTTTCATTATAATCTTGAGATACTAGTAATATCAAAATAAAACCTCCTTGATCTTAAACCAAGATCAAATAACCTTAAGCCCTACAAGCTTAATAATTACCGCAGCCTCCTTCTGCCTAAGGTGTCACTCAATTAATAGTAACGTATTGACTTGAGTCAATCTTAGTTCCTGACTTATTGAAGGTTAAGCTATCTTCTTTGTGTAACTTGAAGTCATTGAAAGTAGAACTTTTACCATTTTATTATGAAGAATTATCCCATTTAATGGAGAAGGCCATGTTAAAGGAAGCGTCTCCCATATCATTCAAAGAAGCTGCTATGTTAAGAAAGGCATGCATTTGAAGCAGGTTTGAAACCACCTCACATAACTAATGGAATAGTTGACTTCTTGAGACAAAACTCGCCGTCTACAGAAGTTAACATTACAACAAGGTTCTCATAATATTTTAATCTTAAGCAGGTAGTTATTTAAAAATCATAGTAGAGATAGAGATGATTGTGGTGATTTTTTACAGAGTCATAGCTTAGATAATTTCAAATGAAACAACCATAAGAATAGTTTGTGATTGGTTATTATATTAAACAGGTCGAAGAATTTGTAAATGGCACGAAGAACACCAGGTATCATTCACAATTTGCTGTGCCTGGCTCCGCTGTTGCACCTGCTTCTGCTGATGAGTTTGCTTCTGCTGTTGCGCCTGCATCTGCTGCACCTCCCAATCTTCAACTCTGTCCCGCTGAAGTGGTAACAATCATTCCTCACATGCTTTTGATGGATCCCGTTTGAGTTTCTTTTAATAAATATCCTAGTTGCTTTTTCATGTGTGTGGAGATTTCCATTTTTGTGATTTTGAATATAAGATGGCATATTCTATTATTGTTGGAACCAATTTCTACAATTTACTCAATTAGAAATTGTTCAAGAATGATGACAGAGACATATATAATGAATTAATCTTCATGTGCCTTCAATTGCATTCTGCCCCTTTTTTTCCACTTGCTTTCTATTGTATTTTCTCGGCTGGAAGTTAAGATGCATGACATTGAAACTTTAATTGCTTAAAGTAACTATCTAGAAACATTGTATTTGTTGTTAAATATCACATATTGATGAGGAACGAGGTGACTGTATACATATTGGTAATTGTGCTTGTTAGAATATAGAAAATATTATATTATTTGTTGAGAAAATATCTCTATGATTTGGTTTGTTTATTCTTAGCCATATAATAAAGGGATTTAGTTTAGATTTAAGTTTATTCACTTGGTTATAAATACCAAGGTAGTCATACTATTTTATTCATGTAAATAGTAATGTAAATAGTAATGTAAATATTGTAATTAGGGTTATTGACTCCATTATCAATAATATTTATTGTTCCTTATTATTTTCTCCTATCCTTTCACCTAAATTCCCCGAATTTCAACATGGTATCAGAGCCATGGTATCCACCTTGAAACATAATTCCGCTGCAATTTTCCTCGAGATTTAACTCTCGATTATTCTTCGTTTTACTTACCTTTTTGTTCATATATGCTTTAACCTTTTTTTCATATAAACCCTAACCGTCATTGAAATTTCTTTTTATTTTGTTACCCGTTTGTGATTCTTTAATCCGCGGGTCCTGTTACCTTTAATCCTTTACCCGTTTGTGATTCTTTAATCCGCGGGTCCTGTTACCTTTAATCCTGTTACCCGTTTGTGATTCTTTAATCCGCGGGTCCCCGTTACCTTTAATCCCGTTACCCGTTTGTGATTCTTTAATCCGCGGGTCCCCGTTACCTTTAATCTCGTTACCCGTTTGTGATTCTTTAATCCGCGGGCATACCCCGTTTGTTTTCCCTTAATCCGCGGGCATACCCCGTTTGTGATCCCTTAATTTGCGGGCATACCCCGTTTGTTATCCCTTAATCCGCGGGCATACCCCGTTTGTGATCCCTTAATTTGCGGGCATACCCCGTTTGTTATCCCTTAATCCGCGGGCATACCCCGTTTGTGATCCCTTAATCCGCGGGCATACCCCGTTTGTGATACCTTAATCCGCGGGCATACCCCGTTTGTTTTCCCTTAATCCGCGGGCATACCCCGTTTGTGATACGTTAATCCGCGGGCATACCCCGTTTGTGATACTTTAATCTGCGGACATTTTTACTTAATTTGATATGGATTCATCTCTTCGGTCGCTGCTTTACTACTTCTTTGATTGCTGCTCTTTATGGCTTGCTATCAATGGATTTAATTTATTTTTAGGGTTAATTTTGTAACAAGCTTAAAGCTTAGTAAGCTTTAGCTTGAGGGGGAGTGTTAGAATATAGAAAATATTATATTATTTGTTGAGAAAATATCTCTATGATTTGGTTTGTTTATTCTTAGCCCTATAATAAAGGGATTTAGTTTAGATTTAAGTTTATTCACTTGGTTATAAATACCAAGGTAGTCATACTATTTTATTCATGTAAATAGTAATGTAAATAGTAATGTAAATATTGTAATTAGGGTTATTGACTCCATTATCAATAATATTTATTGTTCCTTATTATTTTCTCCTATCCTTTCACCTAAATTACCCAAAATTTCAACAGTGCTGATATTGATAGGAATCTATTGTTATTTGTTGGTTTTATATAATAAACATTTACATTGTTGATAAATAGCACTTTTTATGAAGTGAACTAAATTGATTTGCACTATGCTTGTTTTTAAGATACTCCCTCCGTCCCAAATTATAAGTGAAAATAAAAAAATAGGCTTTTTTCCCTTATAATTTGGGACGGAGGGAGTAGATCATAGATGCTTTTTAAAATAGATTGTATTGATCTTGAAAGGAATTTATTGTTAATTGTTGTTGTTATAATAAATGATTATGGATATGCTATGTGTTTTTCTATATAAATGATTAGTGATTTGCTTAGTCAATGAACTGACATTGACAGGAAGAATTGTCGATTAAAAATAGGAAGCAAAGTTAGCTTCGAAGTAGTAAAGAAGCCAAATTTTTATTTGATTTTCTTCTCGTATTAAGAGTTTATTTGTTTGCAAAACTCCCGAACTAACCCCTAACCAGATTAAACTAGTGGTGAAAACAAAACAAAAAAATTTATTTGTTTGCATGTTGCTCTCCGATCCTTTGTTTTAGCTGAGTCTAATTTGAAAACATTTTATTAGATTGAGATTTATAAATGCTTGTTTAATCTTGTTCAAAATGATTGACCGTTAAATACCACTCTCATTGTTTGAAAAATGCAAAGCATCTTGATTCTGTTACTTTTTTTTTGCTTTAAGGATGATGCATCATCAAATGAAGATACGGTGGAGATGCCCTAACCTACAAGAGGTGAGAAATTGAAGCGGCAAAACACATGATACTCTGAAGAGAAAATGAATCTCTCAACATTAACCAACTTTTGTCATTCTTTTTTTCAAATACCAAAACTCATCCCTCTTTAGAGAAAATGAGGCTTATATGTCCTAATTAAACAACATAAAAAATTATATGAGGTTGGAGCCTAGGCATTGGTTTAACCGATCTTATGCTCTCCACGGCCCTGGCTGGAAGTTAAGATGCATGACATTGAAATGGTATTTATTTAAGCAACTATCTATCAAGAAACACCTTTGTTAAATTAAATATCTCATTTTGCTGAGGAACCAGGTGAGTGCATGCTTATACTGGTACATTGTGCTGATATTGATAAAAATCTATTGTTATCTGTTGGTTTCATACATTTACATTGTTATCCAGCTTGTTTATAATAGCACTTTTTATGAAGTGAACTGTCTAAATTGATATAGGATGTGATTTGTTCTATTATCATGGCTGCCTCCAGGTTGTGTTATAATGCTTGTTTTTAAGATATATGACAACTAATGTTGAGGAACAAGGTGAGTGTATGATTGTACTGGTACATTGTACTGATATTGATAGGAATATGTTGTTAATTGTTGTTATAATAATCGTTGCATCATTATTCATATTGTTGATTAATAGCACTCTCTATAAATCGAACAAAATTGATAGAGGACGTGATTCGCTTGTTGATGTTGTTATAATAAACATTACATCGTTGATGTCCTACGATAGAAATAGAACACGAAGCACTTCTTGTTTCAAAAAGGGAAAGACACGGGTTATTCACATTTCATTTGAATATAGGATATGATTTGTTTTACTATCATGGCTGCCTCCTGGTTGTGTCCAATGACATTTGTTTTACTGCTCCAATTGTAATGCTTATTTTTTCCTCATGATAGATGGCAAGTAATGTTGACAACAGTGATTCAACACTTTGGCCTGACTTGGTAACTAAAGCTTTCATTGACATTATGGTTGATGAAGTTACAAAAGGAAATATGCCAAATGGCGTATTTCTTATAGGAACATGGACCTCGATGACTACTAGGTTGAATTCCATAACTAATTACTCCTATAAAAAGGAACAACTACAGGAAAAAATGCATGAGCTACGAGCCATGTTTCATGAGTTCTATTCACTTTTGCAAAACACTGGATTTCAATGGAATGCAGAAACCAACACTGTTACTGCCAGTGAAGTGGTCTGGCAAAATTATCTTAAGGTATGGTTTAATTTTTATAGGTTTTGTTAGTAGATTTACATCGATTATATATTTTAATGTTGTTAATGTATTGACCATATGCTTATATTATTTTAGATGCATGATAAAGCGTCTCAGTTTCAAAAGAAAGGGTGCGACCATTATAAGTTGTTGGAAATCATATTCAACAAAAATAATGAAACTCAAGTACTTGATCGTTCATCTATCCAACACCAGCCAAATACTGATATAGTAAATGAGCTCAATAATCAATACTTGAACACTGAAAGTGCGAATAATGCACGTGTTGATAATGATAGTGCAGACAATGATATACAAGTGGAGCGGATCATTCATAGTGGGAAGCAAAAAATTCAAGTAAAAGATCATACATCCATGGAAGAGTCTACATCGCATCAGGTGGAAGATGCACTTGTAGCACGGGCTAAGATTGTTGAGACTGGTTCTTCACATGTAATAGGAGATTGTTCTCTTACTAAGTGTGTGGTTACTCTTGAAGAGATAAGCGACATTTCAGATGACATATTTGGGAAAGCCCTTGAAAAGTTTAAGGATCCTGATTGGAGGGAAATGTTTATCGCCATGTCTAGTGTTAGGAGACGTGGATGGCTATTTAGACTTTAAAGATAAAACTTGCATATGTGGTGATAGTGATGAGACACATTTGATATTTTGCTTATGGTATACATGGTTATATTCTTCTCTTCACTATTTGGTGAACAATTGTATGTGTGTTTTTATGTGTTGCTTTGGATTTTATATTGATGTTATTAAACTTTTTATTTCGCTTTCGTGGAATATTTTGTTCTTAAAAGATCATACATCCATGATAACTTGAATTGATATTGATAGAATTGTTGATTCTGCTTATGTGATGCTAGTGATGGTGACCTTGCATACATTCTCCCTCTTCTTTTTTGGGTGTCAGAGTCTAGCTACAAAACTCACAAACACTGAAAAAAGTGTTCTTTTAAGTATGATTTATGACTATTATTGGAAATATTTTAACAAAACAAGGTTCTAACATCTTCATTGTCTGATTGTGAATTTGTGAGTCATGTTTACTTGGTCATATATTTTTTCTTCTGATTCTTGGTTATTTGGATTATGCCTGGACTTGCATAGGCGTCATTGATGTAGAGGTAGAAGGACAATATGGCCACCTAGAAGTAACTAGTTGTATCATAACTTATAAGAGGAAAACTATTTTTAGATTCATTGAGAATCTAATGTATTTGGTCTATAATGTAGGTCAAATACATTAAATTCTCAATAAATTTAAAAAGTAGTTTTTCTCTTATATTTAGAACCGGAGGAAGTATGTTCTATCGATGAAATTAAGTAAAGCTGTGTTAAAAAAAGATAGAGCTAATTTTTGGGTAGTTAGGTAGCATATTTATTTGATTAAGTTTCATTATTCGTTAGTAGAGCTAGCATATTTATTTGATTAAGTTTCATTATCCGTTGATTTTGAGTATCTGGATAATGAAGGTTTTCTTCCCCCTTTTAGGAGTCAAAGAATTATTTTTTTCTTTTCGAATCATATAGGATTGAAAGATATCATGCTTATAAAATAAAATAAAAAGGATTGAAAGATGTTATGCATAATTTTAGGGGTGGGCAAAATAACCAAAAAAACTGAACCGTCGAACTAATCCAAATCAAATAAAAAAACCATAATTAACAATTTTAAAACTAAACTGAAACAGTTCGGTTTGGTTCGTGATTATCAGTTTGATTCGATTCTTTTTAATGGTTTGATTCGTTTAAGTGAAAAGTAAATTGTGGTTTGATTCATAACCATAAAACCGAACCACTTTAACAATTCGGTTCAATTCAATTACTATGAATTTTAAAAATAGTTTGATTCAATTCGATTTTTCTCCGTAACCGAACCATGTCCACCCCTACATAATAATATGGAGGCTGGTTGAAAATAAGATAATAGTCCTCTATCCACAATTTTACTATCACAAAAATTTTTATATATATCAAATTTTACTTTTGGTTCTCTAAAATTTTTCTTTAAACTTGAATTTTTTAAATTTTTAGTTTTCAATTTTAGTCCTCCTTTTTTTTCAAAAGTTCACTAGCACATTTTATTTTTATCAAACACATCCACTGATTTATCAAAATTGAATTGAATTTTTAAAACTGCGGGAGATTTTTTTAGCCTCGCGTTGAAATTGAAAGGAAATATCAAAAAGTGCTTAATCTGCTTATCAAAAAAAAAAAGTGCTTCCTTCAAAAAAAAAAAAAAAAGTGCTTAATCTTTGTTTCCTCAATATCGCACCACATTTCCCCCCTCTCAAAATTAGAAAAACCGAACCCTAGAAAACGTAGATATACCGGCAGTGGTTCCAGACTTCCAGTCCACCTCTCGTACTCACAGATTTTCACTCCAATTTTCAACTCAATCGCTGATTCACAGGTACGAGTATTTCATTTTCTATTTCCCCAAATTTCCCATTGCAATCGAACACTACTTTGATTGGACTTGAAAGCATGGTGTAGAAATTCACTTTTTGCTTCTTGTTTCTCATATTATTATAGAATATACTAATTCCATATTATTTTTATTTCTACGCTTAATTAGGTACTTACAGACTTTACTGAATAATGTCTAAACCAGTGGATAAAGTAATAATGATTCCACCCGAGAAGAGAGCAAGGCATGATAATGATGATAGTCAAGACAGACTTAGTGACTTACCTGATTGTATTCTACTTCACATTTTGTCATTTTTGAATTCCAAACACGCCGTTCAAACTTGCCTTTTGTCAACAAGATGGAACCATCTTTGGAAACGCATTCACACTCTGATATTGCATTCCAGAGATTTCCCTACTGTCAAGAAATTTGCCATGTTTGTGTCTAATATTTTGACTCTTCGTAATACCTCAACTGCACTGCACACTCTTGATCTTTACCGTCATGGTGATATTGAGCCTCAACTCCTTAAAAATATTTTAAACTATGTTTCCTCCCATAATACGCACCTCCAGGAATTAGGAATCTCTCTAAATGGTGAGACCCGTCTCATTATGAGTTGTGTTTCTTCATGTCGGGCTCTTACATCTCTTAAGCTTTCACTTTACCCTAGAGGTAGTGATAGTTATACAGAAATATTATTTCCAAAATCTTTGAATTTGCCTTTATTGACCAGTTTAGATCTAACAAATTTCACCTTTTGCGGCGGTGAAAACGGTTGTGCTGAGCCCTTTTCCGCATTTACCAAGTTGAATAGTCTAGTCATTTGTAGTTGTAATGTAAAGAATACTCAAATCCTCAGCATATCAAGTGAGACACTTCTCAAGTTGAATGGTCTAGATATTTGTAACTGTGCCAAAGTGGAGCTATCGACTCCAAGTCTTTGTACGTTTAATTTTCCCAGAAGACTTGATCTTGATCTGAAAATATGTGGGAGCGGTCTTTCTTCCGTTAAACAAGTAAATATCGATGCACCAGATTATGTAGCTTCCGCGAAGCATGGTTTGGTTCTATTAAGCTGGCTGCAAGACCTTGCCAATGTAGAATCATTAACAGTCACTTCAATTACTCTTCAGGTACCTTTTGATGTCTTCAAGCTTTAGTTTTTACTTTCTTCTTAAGATGCTTTTAAAAAAAATGTTAAAATTCAATAGATTACATAAAACTGATCCTAATTCATGCTCATTCCTCATTCCTTAGATTCTCTCCTTAGTTCCAGATTTGTTCAAGGTTAAGTTATCTTCTTTGTGTAACTTGAAGTCATTGGAAGTAGAACTGATATCATTTGATTATGGAGCATTAGCCCGTATAATGGAAAGGGTCATGTTACAGAAAGCGGCCGCCAAATCACGTAAAGAAGCTGCAAAGTTAAGAAAGGCGTTTAAAGCAGGTTTGAAACCACCTCCCATACCTGATGGAATAATTGACTTCTTGCGACAAAACTCGCCGTCAACAGAAGTTAACATTATAACCAAGGACACGAGTCGTTTTGATATAAAGCAGGTAGATATTTAAAAACCATAAGGGATCTGAGTGTGGTATATTTTTAGAATCTTACCTCAGACGAGTTCAAATGAAACAACAATAAGAGTTTGTGATTGATTGTTACTATACAGGTTGAAGAATCTATAAAGGGTGGGAAAAATACCAGCTATCGTTCGCAATTTGTCACGCCTGCCTCCTCCTCTGCTGTACCTGCTCCTGCTGCTGAGTCTTCTTCTGCCGCTGCTCCTGCTTCTGCTGCACCTCCCAATCTTAATCTTTGTTGCGCTGAAAAGGTAACATTCATACCCTACATGCATTTTGATGGATCCCCTTTGAGTTTGTGTTTTAAATTTTCGGGTGCCATTTGTGGTTTTAATGTGAAGATTTCCATTTTGTGATATTTGAGAATGAGATTCCATATTAGATTATTGTAGGATCCCTTGTCTACAATTTACTCAAGTAAAAAATGTTCAAGAATGATGAAAGAGGTATTTATAATAAAATCTTCATGTGTCCTTCAACAGTTCAACTGCACGCTGCCCCTTTTTTCCACTTGCTTTCAATTGTAAAATCTTTGCTGGAATTTAAGATACATGACATTGAAACGATAATTGCTTAAGCAACTATCTAGAAACATCATATTTTTTGTTAATTATCATATATTGTTGAGGAACGGTGAGTGTATGCTTACATTGTTCTGATATTGATAGTAATCTATTATTGATTGCTGTTGTTATATAATAAACATTACATTGCTATTCATATTGTTGATTCATAGCACTTTTTATGAAGTGAACCAAATTGATATAGGACATGATTTGCTCGATGGTCTTATAATAATAAACATTACATCATTGATGTATTGATGATAAATTATTGGGAAAAACCCAAGTCCCAGATATAGAAAATATATAAGGTCTAAAGAGTTTATAAAGAGAGACCCCTCACCTTACAAGCCGAGTTGTAAATATTAGTTAGGCTCAATATAATACCTAATAAGTAATAACAACTAAATTGATATAGGATGTGATTTGCTCTATTATCATCGCTTCCTCCAGGTTGTGTCTCATTACACCTATTGCACTGTTCTAATTGGAATGCTTGTTTTTATGATAGACGACAACTAATGTTGACAACAGTGACTCAACGCTTTGGCCTGACTTCGTAACCAAAGCTTTCATTGACATTATGGTTGATGAAGTTACAAAAGGATATATGCCAACTGGCGTGTTTCATACTGGAACATGGACCTCGATGACTACAAGGTTGAATTCCATAACTAATTGCTCATATGAAAAGGAACAACTAAAGGCAAAATTGCATAGGCTACGAGCCATGTTCCTTGAGTTCTATTCACTTTTGCAAAACACTGGATTTACGTGGAATGCCGAAACCAACACTGTTATTGCAAGTGAAGAGGTCTGGCAAAATCATCTTAAGGTATGGTTTAATTTTTATAGGTTTTGTTAGTAGAATTGTGTTAATTTTATTTGTCAATATTGTTAATGCATTGATATGCTTATATTATTTTAGACACACGATAAAGCGTCTCAGTTTCAAAAGAAAGGGTGCGACCATTATAAGTTGTTGGAAATCATATTCAACAAAAATAATGAAACTGAAGTACTTCACCATTCATCTGTCCAAGACCAACCAAATACTGATATAGAACATGAACTCAATAATCAATACTTGAACATTGAAAGTGTGAATAATGCACATGTTGATAATGATAGTTCAGACAATGATAATGATAGTTCAGACAATGATATACAAGTGGTGCAGATCATTCGTAGTGGGAAGCAAAAAATTCAAGTAAAAGATCATTCATCCATGAAAGAGTCTACATCACATGAGGTGGGAGATGCACTTGTAGCACGGGCTAAGATTGTGGAGGCTAGTTCTTCACATTTAACAGTAGATTGTTCTCTTACTAAGTGTGTGGTTGCTCTTGAAGAGATAAGAGATATTTCAGATGACATCTTTGGGAAAGCCCTGGAAAAGTTTAAGGATCCTGATTGGAGGGAAATGTTTATCGCCATGTCTAATGATAGGAGACGCGGATGGTTACTTAGACTTTAATTATAAAACTGTTACTTTGTATATGTGGTTATAGTGATGAGACACATGATATTTTGTTTATTGTATTTATGGTTATATTTTCCTTTAAGCTAATTGGTGAACAATTGTATGCCTGTTTGTATGTGTTGTTTTTATAATGACTATAATCCGACCCGAATGTCATATATAGCATTCGACATAATAAGATATTATATATAGATTGAGTTTCAATGATCAAATTCCTAACCACTTATTTAAAATTAGGACATTCTTTTTATGTGTTAGTGTTACGACATGATAGGGTAATGTTATCATGTTTATGTTATATTCTTTCGTTATCCTATTTTATATTTAGGCTTAAATATCACATTAGTCCCTGTATGTTCCCGGTTTTTTGGTTTTAGTCCCTGTGTGTGTTTTTTTTTTAAAACAGTCCTGCATGTCCAATTCCTGAATTCCTTTTGGTTTTCGTCCCTCCCCTCTCAAAAATGCTGATGTGGCTAACATGACATGTGGCATGCTGACGTGGCAAATGAAGGACCAAAACAAAAAAAGTTATTATTGAAGGTATCGCAAACCGCCACACCTGCCTCCTCTACCGCACCTGCCTATGGTGCTGAGTCTGCTTCTGCTGCTGCACCTCCCAATTTTCATCTCTGTCACGCTGAAAAGGTATCAGTCATTCGTCACATGCTTTTTGATGGATTCCCTTTGAGTTTCTGCTACTAAATTTTTGGGTGCCATTTGCTGTTTTCATGTGGAGATTTCCATTTTGTGATATTTGAGATAGCATATTATATTATTATAGGAGCCCTTGTCTGCATTTTACTCAAATTATAAATTGTTCAAGCATGATGACAGAGAAATATATAATTGAATCTTCATGTGTCCTTCAATTGCATCCTGCACCTTTGTTTCAACTTGCTTTCTATTGGTACTGTATTAGCTGGAAGTTAAGAATTAATGGACTGAAAGTTTAGAATCAAAGGAATGGTAATTACTTACGCAACTATCTATCAAGAAACATCTTTGTTAAATATCACATATCGCTGAGGAACCAGGTGAGTGCAATGCTTATACTGGTACATTGTGCTGATTAAGAATCTATTTTTTTTTTTTTTGTTTACAATGAGCTGGGGATCGAACTCAGGACCTATAACGTACTACCCAAACCCCTCACCACTAGACCAAACCTAGTGGCTTATTAAGAATCTATTGTTACTTGTTGGTTTTATAATAAACATATACATAGATATTCAGCTTGTTTATAGTAGCACTTTTTATGAAGTGAACAGTCTAAATTGATATAGGATGTGATTTGCTCTATTGTCTATTATCATGGCTGCCTCTAAGTTGTGTGATGCGAACCAGAAAACAAACAACAATGAAACAGTAGGAAAATAGAAGGACAAAGGGAATGAGAGCTTTATTATAACAAAATATGGAGGCAATTACAGAAAAGGAATATACTATTCCTAATCCTATATTTCTGACTCAGAGCTAGGCTCCGTTTAGGAAGTTAGTACTTCCTAACCATTATAGTATTTCAGAGAAAATACAAAGATAATTCCTACATTCCTTCTCCTACTCCTTATATTCTAGGAAACAGTTGCATGCTCCCCTCACTCCCATAACATGTCACAATCATCTAACAAACTAGCCACCTTTTACCCTTCTGCCCCTTCTAGAATACACCTTCAATATCTTAGGTCCGCCTGTCTCATGATAGAATAATTGCTCACATGGCAGTGAGTCAGCAACGTGGGTCCTATCATTGTGTGTCTCAATAAGTTTGTTGCATTGTTCTAATTCTAATGCTTGTTCTTAAGATAGATGATATCTAATGTCGAGGAATGACGTGAGTGTATGCTTGTACTGGTACATTGTACTGATATTGATAGGAGTTTATTGTAATTGTTGTTTTAATAAACATTACATTGTTATTCATATTGTTGTACCGCTCTAATTGTAATGCTTTTTTTCTTCATGATAGATGGCAACTAATAGTGGGAAGCAAAAAATTCAAGTAAAAGATCATACATCCAGGAAAGAGTCTACATCACATCAGATGGGAGATGCACTTGTAGCACAGGCTCAATCACGGGATAAGATTGTGGAGTTTAGTTCTTCACATGTAACACGAGATTGTTCTCTTACTAGATGTGTGGTTGCTCTTGAAGAGATAAGAGACATTTCAGATGACATCTTTGGAAAAGCCTTGGAAAAGTTTAAGGATCCTGATCGGAGGGAAATGTTTATCGCCATGTCAAATGATAGGAGACGTGGGTGGCTATTTAGACTTTAAGGATAAAACTTTACTTGCATATGTACAAATCTCATACTCTGCTAACTACTGTATGTGTGCTTGTCTTATTGAATCATTTAGTTGCTACTGAACTTGTTTATTGGATGGCTTGGATTTTTTATGTAGATTTGATTTCTGATCCTGATAGTTCAAGGTTTTTGTGATACATCTTGTACTAAAGAGTACATTTTGTTTATAAGGGTGAAGAAAAGAAGTAAAATTACACTTCTACAAAACTAATTATTCATCAGTGTCAACAAGTTATGAGAACACATTTGTTGTAAATATTACTATTAGGACAAAAAGATTCAGTGGAAGGGGGTACATTACCAAAAATATTACTATTGTTGAAAAAAAAAGAAGTAAAATTTCACTTCTACAAAACTAATTTGTTGTAAATAAACTGTTTAATGTTTATAAGAGAGAGTGTATGTGTATAAAAATAGGACATTTATCGGAGAATATTTACAACAATTCACTATTTTAGTAGGAGGAATTTATTTATACTAAAACAACACTTAAAAAAAATAGATAGAGTATTATATATCAAATTATCAATCGTTAGTTGGTTCGGTGATTCGTGCTGGACTTGGTAGTAAGATTCACGGTTCGATTTCCCACTGCAATTGAAAGGAACTAGAATCACTTAATGTCAAGACTGACCCCGAACCAGATTAGGCAGTGCAGTGAGCCAGATTCTGGTGATGAAAAACAAAATAGAGAGTTAACAGCGCACAAACTTGAAATCTTGTACCAGAATCACATGTTGTTGTCAATTTTTTTTTCTTCTTCATAATCTATATTTGAGTCTACAAAAACACACACACACAGTGGCAAAATTGCTAATCACACATACAGTGAGAAATTGCTATTACATTTTTTGTTCGCTAATTGCTACTACTTAACAATATAATTTCAATTTATTTTAAAATAAATTTAAATGTCAGCCAAGTTGAAATGATTATCCTAATGCCTTTCTAGTTGTAAACAAAATTTCGTTTTTTATTTCTAAATCATATTACTTAGTTTTTATTTCTTCTAAGTCCCCATCATCTCCAAAAATGTTTTACCATCAATTTTATATTAAAAATTTAAAACCTATTTTGTAATTATACATGTAAAAGTAATTTTGATTCAAACTATGTAAAAATAATTTTAATAAGAATCACTTTTACATTAATATATCATGAATAATTTTATCACTACAGAACCAAATACAAGTTAATGAACCAGAAGAGTAATTTAGTCCTATAAAAATTTCATTTTTGGTCTAAATATATTTTTGTCTATCTAAATATACGGAATTTCATTTTTAGTCCTATAAAAATTTCCTTTGAATTAGTTTAGCCCCTCTAATTTCCAGTTTTCAATTTTAGTTTGTGTTTTTTTTATTCAAAAGTTCGGATATCACGTTGTAAATGATTTTTTTTTTTTTTAAAAAAATATCATTATTAAGACCTTAAAGTACAATTAGTTTAATAATTTAACTATTTAATATTTAATTTTGGTTAATTTATTTATAACTTCAATAGTTAAACTAAAGATTAAATAGTTAAATAATCAAATGATATTTTAAATTCTTAATAAGGTATGTTTAAAAAAAAATCATGTAGAACATAATACTTGAACTTTAAAAAAAAAAAATTAAGGACTAAAATTAACAACTAAAAATTCTAAGACCAGAATTTTTTAAAGAAATTAAAACTATTTTGATGTATTTAAAGAGATTAAAAATATAGTATTTAATCCAATTAATATACTTCCTTCGGTCTATATATAAGAAACATTTCATTTTTTATATTCATTGGAAAATTTATGTATTTAGACTATATTATTGTATAAATACATCAATTCCACAATAAATCTAAAAAGTGAAATATTTGTTATATAGCACCGAATTGCGTATAAAAAAAATTAACGACCCGAAGCCCAAAAAACTGTCAAATACCCCTTCTGAAATTTTAAAATTCGTCAAATACTTTCATGAAATTTGGAAATACGCAAATACCCCTGAAATTATAAAAAAGTCAATCAAATTACCCCTAATGTGGACTCTGACTGGTAGTGTCAGAGATAATTTAATTGACTTTTTATAATTTCAGAAGGTATTTACCTATTTCAAAAATTTCATCGGGTCTTTAAAATTTCAAGATTATTTAACGGTTTACTCCCAAAACTAACAAAGATTCTGTGTTTGGAAGGCGAAGAATATTTGTTTCCTCTGCATATCGCATCACACTTTCCCTCTCAAAATTAGAAAAACCGAACCCTAGAAAGTACAGCTATACATACGTGTTCTTGCGATCGTGTGCCGTTCCAAATTCCAATCCACGTGCTCACAGATTTTCACTCCAATTTTCATATAATCAGAACTTACAACTCAATCGCTAGGTATTTGTATTTCATTCTCTATTTCCCCCCTTAAATCATTATTATCCTGCATTCCTTCTCAGATTAAACAATACTGAATTATTTTCCCAATTATTAATCATAGTAAATCAAATTTGTTGTAGAATTTCACAGTTGCTTCTTGTTCCTTATCCTTATGTTGCAGACTATAATTTCATATTTCATATTGATAAGGTAATAATGATTCCGTCCGAAAAGAGAACACGGCATGATAACGAAGAGAATCAAGATAGACTCAGTGACTTACCTGATTGTGTTCTTCTTCACATTTTGTCATCTTTGAATTCCAAACTTGCCGTTCAAACATGCATTTTGTCAACAAGATGGAAGCATCTCTGGAAAAATATTCACAATCTTATATTGCATTCTACAGATTTTCGTGAGAGTATAGATTTTGCCGTATTCGTGTCTAACATTTTGACTCTTCGTGATACCTCAATTGGACTTCAGGCTCTTGATCTTGATAATCGTGGTGATATTGAGCCTCGCCTCCTTAATATTGTTTTAAACTATGTTTGTTCCCATAATACCCACATCGAGCAATTAGGAATCACTGTCACTGCTGACATTTGTCCCGTTCTGAGCTGTGTTTCTAAATGTCGGACGCTTACATCTCTTAAGCTTTCAGTTTACCCCAGAGGTGGTGATAATTATGCAGAAACGTTATTTCCAAAATCTTTGAATTTGCCTTTATTGACCAGCTTAGACCTAACACATTTCACCTTTTGCGGCGATGAAAATGGCTGTGCTGAACCCTTTTCCGCCTTTACCAAGTTGAATAGTCTGGTTCTTCGTTTTTATAAGGTAAAGGATGCTGAAATCCTCCGCATATCAAGTGTGACACTTGTCAGTTTAGCTTTGCATTGTCATGATTCATCATCCGACTTTCCTAAAATTGAGCTATCTACTCCAAGTCTCTCCACATTTACTTTTCCCCGAAATCTAGATCAGAAAATAGGTGGCACTGCTCTTTCTTCTGTTAAACAAGTAAATATCAATATACCAGATTTTGCAGTTTCAGCGGTGCGTGCTTTGGATATATTAAGCTGGCTTCAAGACCTTGTCAATGTAGAATCATTGACAGTCACTTCAATTACTCTTCAGGTACCTTGTCATGTTTTCAAGCTTTATTTTTACTTTCTTATTAAGATGCTTTTTTAATTTTAAGTTCTGTTAAAATCCAATTGTCTTGCAGAACACTGATCCTAATTCACACTTATTCCTCATTGCTTAGATTCTCTCCCTAGCTCCTGATCTATTCAACGTTAAGTTGTCTTCTTTATATAATTTGAAGTCATTGGAAGTAGAACTGATACCACTTGATTATGGAGGATTATCCCGTTTGATGGAAAAGACCTTGTTAAATAAAGCGGCCGCCAAGTCACGTAAGGAAGCTTCTAAGTTAAGAAAGGAATTTAAAGCAGGTTTCAAACCACCTCCCATACCTGATGGAATAGTTGACTTCTTGCGACAAAACTCACCGTCAGCGGAAGTTAACATTAAAACATATTACCCAAATCATTTTGATCTTAAACAGGTAGTTATTTAGATATGGGAGCTGAGTATGATAAAAAAAATTGAATCTGAGCTTTGATCATTTCAATTGAAACAACCATTAGAAGAGTTTGTGATTGATTGTTATTATACAGGTTGAAGAATCTATAAAGGGTGGAAAAAACACCAGCTATCATTCGCAATTTGCCTCACCTGCCTTCTCCTCTGCTGTATCTGCTTCTTCTGCTGCTCCTTCTTCTGCTGCACCTCCCAATCTTCATCTTTGTCGCGCTGAAAAGGTAACATTCATACCCTACATGGATTTTGATGGATCCCCTTTGAGTTTCTGTTCTAAATTTTTGTGTGCCATTTGTTGTTTCATGCGGAGATTTCCATTTGTGATATTTGAGGATGAGATTGTATATTAGATTATTGTAGGAACCCTTGTCTGCAATTTACTCAAGTTAAAATTGTTCAAGAATAACGAAAGAGGTATCTATAATAAAATCTTCACGTGTCCTTCAACAATTCAACTGCATACTGCCCCTTTTTTCTACTTGCATTCAATTGTAAATTCTTAGTTCGAAGTTAAGAATCGAAGGACTGGAAGTTAAGATACATTACATTGAAACGATAATTGCTTAAGGTTTAAGCAATTATCTAGAAACATTGCATTTGTTGTTAAATATCCCATATTGCTGACGATCGGTTTAATTTTATAGGTTTTGTTAGTTGATTTACGTTATTTTTTTGTCAAAGATTTGCGTTAATTTTATTTGTCAATATTGTTAATGTATTGACAATATGCGTATATTATTTTAGACACATGATAAAGCATCTCAGTTTCAAAAGAAAAGGTGCGACCATCATAAGTTGTTGGAAATCAAATGCAACAAAAATAATGAAACTGGTGCACATCATTCATCTATCCAAGACCAACCAAATACTAATATAGGAAATGAGTTCAATAATCTATACTTGAACACTAAGGGTGCGAATAATGCACGTGTTGATAATTATAGTTCAGACAATTATATACAAGAAGTGGAGTGCATCATTCGACGTGGGAAGCAAAAAATTCAAGTAAAAGATCATACCTCCAAGAAAGAGTCTACATCACATCAGATGAGAGATGCACCTGTAGCACGGGCTCAAGCACGGGGTAAGATTGTGGAGGCTAGTTCTTCACAAGTAACAGAAGATTGTTCCCTTCTTAAATGTATGGTTGCTCTTGAAGAGATAAGAGACATTTCAAATGACATCTTCGGAAAAGCCTTAGAAAAGTTTAAGGATCCTGATTGGAGGAAAATGTTTATTGCAATGTCTAATGATAAGAGACGTGCATGGCTACTTAGACTTTAATTATAAAACTTAACTTGGTATATGTGGTTGTGGTTATATTTTTCTTTAAGCTATTTGGTGGATAATTGTATGACTGTTTTTATGCGTTGTTGTTTTGAATTTTATAGTGATGTTATTAAACCATTTGTTTCACTTTCATTGAATGTCTTGTTTTTTAAGTTTTGTTATGAATTTGAATTTGTATGACCATTTATAACCAGTATTGATATCGATAGAAGTGGTGATTCTACTTATGATGTAAGTGATAGTGACAGTGAATTTGCTTACATTCTCTCTTTTATCGTGATTCTACTTATGATGTGGACCGGACAAAATCCTAAGGTACTAGGGAGTTACTTTTTCCGTCCTACTGGTTACTCAAACATTGTGGACGACATTTTTATAACATCCGCTACTTAAGTAACGGATGTGTAAAAATAGGGCACGCGAGTAAACAGTAGGGTGACAAAAGTAGCTCCCAGGGTACTATTCGCCCAAGGTCCAACTTGCCTAAATGGACTGTCCGTCCATGGGTGACTAAAAGGGCCATTAAGAATAGTGCTTGACCAAGATATTTTTCCTTGAATATTGGATGGGATATAGACAAGCTCAATCAAATCCCTAGGATCATGGACCAAGACTATAGCACACATGGAATATACGCTCCAAGGGAGGCGAAAATTGCTCTTTAGGCCCTCTTATGTTGCTCACAGGGCCCCCAATTTGACTAAATTACCCCTTTGGACATTTCGGGTCATAGGTACCAAAATTGATTAATTTCGGTTTGCATCTACCGAAATGAACTTTTGATCAATGTTTTTCTTTCACTTCTTGGTCTTATCCTAGCATACATGGTGTGCCCAATTGTACGACTCAAAATAACTTGTTAAACCAAGAATGTGGATAACGTTCTGCAAATCTTGGAAGAAAAGCTTCCCTTTGTAGAGATAATTGAAGACCTGCCACAATCCTCATCAAAAACATCCATAAAAATGGAGCAACATAGAAGGCATATAAAAGCACAGACATAGCTCTTACTATTCCTATATATAATGCAGATTGAATAAATACCACCGCCATCTCCGAAGCATACATGCACCAATTATAAGTCGAGCTTTCAATTTCATAATCTGAGAAAAATGATCTCAAAATAATATAAACATTCTCAATTTTCATAAACTGGTATGAACTTTGTCAAGCTAGCTAGGCACTAAACTATATTGCTATCAACAAGAAAACAACAAACATGGTGCTATATTGCTATCCACTACTGAACATAACACTTTACATTCAAACAACAAGCAGAACTACCTCAGTAAAACAAAGATCATCCGCACCAATCAATCCCAAATGATTAATAAGGAATAGAAATGAATTGAAGCGTAAGATCAGAACCGAATTGAAACCGTCTGAATCGAAACATTTTCGGGAGATAAGAACCGAATTGTAGCGTTTTCGGTAAACCGAAGCCGAATCGAAGCGTTTTCGGTAGATAAGAACCAAATCAAAGCGTTTTCGGTAGACCGAAACCGAATCGAAGCGTTTTTGGTAGATAGAAACCAGATCTAAGGAAGATGAATATGAACAACAACAACAACAACCACAACTACAGCAGGGTGAACAATAACAACCAATCGAGGATGAAATGAATTGATTTTGTTTGCAGGGTGAACAACAACAACTCTATTTTGTTTGCAAGGAATTGATTTCCGTGTTTAGCGTTTTCGGTATCTATGCACTGAAATTAAGCGGTTTTGGGTTCTACAACCCGAATTCAAGTTATTGGGGGACTTGAGGCCAAATACAGGGGTATTTTGGGATTTTTGGAGGGCCTAAGGCAATCTTGGGGGTCTAAAGAGCAATTTTCAAGGAAGGCGGAACGGTTATCCCCACACTCTGGTGAGAGTATCTCGCCCAAGACTGTTACCCCAACCCAAGGCTTGTATATATGCTCTCCCTATTTCTGAAGATCTATCACTTTTCACATATTCACCTACTCTAATTCTTAGACCTAAAATCACCTTTAGCTAATTGTCAGTATCTCAGTTCCATACAGGAATATGATGCAAATGAATTTACATGTTGGATTACAACTTTTAAAAATATATTTATTGCTTTAATAAAAGACTAAATTACTCTTTTGTTTTTTCAACTAATTTGTTGGTTTTATTTTGGTCGTATAACTAATTGTTGTTACGTCTAGATCCCTTGATTATATTTATGTCAATTAAGTTGGTCTCTTTCGTCAAATTTTAACCTCAAAAGTTTAAAGTGAACCAAACCAAAAATCTCATAAAATTTCTTTTAATGTTAACCGTTTGAAATTTTTTTTTTTTATCAAAATGGAAGCCATTGGATTTTGTGGAATTGGACAACTTTGAAAATTAACAATCTCTCGAAGAGAGAAGACACATCACATCTTTATCCAAAACTTTATATTAGGTATAAGAGTCGCATCTCTTATATCCAAAACTCTTTTTATTCATAGCTAACATGGGTCTTAACCACTCATATTTACTATTTTTGATATTCTTAACATGTACCCTTAAAACATGTGGCAAATGTGAGTTAAGTCTCACATTGCTTAGAAAAGTCAAGGTCAAACACTTTATAAGTGAGAAGACCCGTAAATCTAATACCTTAAGGTTTTGGATTAAAGTGTGGTGTTTAACTCACTTGTAGAGTTGTTCTTATACTCAATGTGGATGATTCCCGACTACCTCCTCGTGACCCAACAAAACATACGCTAACATAATCCATTGTCAAGAATTCAATCGCAAAATAAATAAAATACTCCTCGAGATACATTCCTCGATATACTAATTGTTTTTTTTTTTGACGGAAAAATGCTTATCTCATTTCATTAATAATAATGTTGTAAATACAAGATGGTATAGTGATAAAATTATGGAAACTAGCTAAGGATGTAGCCGCCCCGGCAAGCCTATGAGCAACTTCATTTGCTTGTCTCCTAATGAACTTAACATCAGAGTTCACAAAATTAGAAGCTAGAATATTTCTACAATCATTTAAAATAGCACCAAGATCAGAGAGATAGGTTCTTTTACTGTAAAGACTGTCGACTATCTTTTTGCAATCCATTTCAAAATCAGTGTCATATAGCTGCATTCCTTCTACCCACTTGAGAGCATGCAGCAAGCCTATGGCTTCACCAATCTCCACTTCGACTATAGGTTCTATCCACTCTGTTCTCGCAGCCACAAACCTACCATGATCATCCCTTAAACACATACCAATTCCCACCTTGTTGCGATCTAGCGAAAAGGACGCATCTACATTACACTTGTATCTTCCATTTCTAGGCTTGGTCCAGACCGTTTGTTGAGGACTTGGCTGAGTTATATGGGCTGATTGACGGATCTGTTGTGCACTTCGCCAGGACGTGATTAAATGTTTAGCACGTTCAACCACAGTTTGGTCAGAATCAGTGACATCTTCCCACACTTTGTTATTCCTGCGCTTCCATATGCTCCACACTAATACACAAAACAATTCTTGCTGGTCTTTATTCAACCGGTGCAAAATTGAGAACAAATTTTCTGCAATATTGTTATTAGCAACCAGACTTGTACCGATATGAGCCCACAAACCTGCTTGCTGCCAGCACTGAATGCTTCTTGTACATGAGAACAATACATGCGTACTATCTTCGTCTCCATCGTTACAGACAACACAATGCATTGGACATTGTACTCCACGGCTATTAAGCTTCTTGCGTGTTGGTAAAACATCCCGACCAATGCGCCAAATAAGGTTCTTCACTTTTGGAGGAATTTTGGCATGCCAGATGTTATTCCATTGACCTGCAACACCGTGTCTGTCTTGATAACCTGCATCATTAACACATTGTTTGTAAGCACTGCGAACAGAATAAACACCGTCTTGTTCCAACTTCCATACTAGCTTGTCATCACGAACAGAAGCATAAAGAGGAGTCTGCATAATCCGTCTTAGAGTAATATTGTCAAAAATACCACGGATCTTGTCAAAATCCCATGTTTTTGAGTTGATCAACATGAGATCCTTTACTTTTGTAATATCACCAAACCGTTGCATGTCATAAGGTGTAGTAAGTGGCATGCCTTCCTTGAGCCAATGTTGCTCCCATATATTTATATGCTCGCCGGTACCAATAGTCCACCGGCACCCCCCTTTGACTAGTGATTTAGAACTCCATATACTCCTCCAGACATAGCTTGGGTTATGCCCGATGCTCGACTCGAAAAAATCACAATTTGGAAAATATTTAGCTTTGAGTAATTTTGTGACTAAGTTGCTTGGTCTTGTAATTAAATTCCAAGCTTGTTTGCCTAGCATGGCCATATTGAATGCTTGAAGGTTTTTGAAGCCCATACCACCATAATCTTTGCTCACCGAGAGTCATTCCCAAGAGAGCCAGTGTAAACCGCGACCGTTGTTACCACTATGACCCCACCAAAAAGAATTAAGCATCTTTTCTATGTCATCCAGTAAGGTTTTAGGGAGTAGAAAAATGCTCATCACATACGTTGGAATGGATTGCAAGATAGATTTAATCATGACTTCTCTGCCTGCTTGAGAGAGATGTCTACTACTCCAAGAGTTGATTTTCTTCCAAATTCTGTCCTTTATAAATTTAAAAGTTGACTTTTTGCTTCTACCAATCATGGATGGAAGGCCAAGGATTGAAAAAAAAAAAAAAGAAAAAGAAAAAAGAAATACTAATTGTTGTTACAACAAAAATTAATTGATTTTGCTCAAGGATTGAAAAGCCCCCTCACAATACATTCCTCAAATAATAATTATTGATAATACTCCCTCTGTCACATATTATAACAAAAAAGAAATTGATTTGAGTTATGATTTTTTTGTGTTCTTGAAATTTTTATTGGTAATTGATTATGGTTGAAAAAAGAGTAAATTAAACCCGTCCAATGTTATAACAAAAAAGAAAATCACTTTTTCTTGTCATAAATTTTATCAATTTTAAAATTTATTTTTACAAAATACCAAAAAAAATTATTTTTTACTTGTTATCATAAAATTTAATACAAATTACATTTAATTTACTTTTTCTTCGACCATAATCAATTACCAATAAAAAATTTAAGAACACAAAAAAATCATAACTCAAAACAATTTCTTTTTGTTAAATAATTAAATAATAAAAAAGTTTTGTACCAAAAAATAATAAAAAAATATAAAAAAGTTAGTAATTTCTTCATTAACAATTTAACATAGAAAAAACAAAAAGAACACCTTCTATGCTGCCTCGTCGTTATCCTCCGGCGTTCCATTCCACTCCTACAGACACAAACCAACCTGGATTTCATTTCCGATCTGTAAATCATCAGATCACAACTCAGGTATTCTAAATCTCATTCCCCTAAATCAATTCCATTTCTCTCCTTTTCTTTACCTAGGTTTTCTCTTCTCAATCGCAATTTCAAATCTCACCGTAGAATTTCTCAATTATTACTTCTTATGATTCAATTCTCTGTTCATTTTTATGCTCAGGTAAGGTAATTGTCTGAAAAACAATGTCGAATTCAGCGCCGGAAGATGAAATAACGATTCCTCCGAAATCGAAGAGATTAAGGCATGAAAATGAAGAAGATAAGCTGAGTGATTTACCAGATTGTGTTATTCTTCACATATTATCGTTTTTGAATGCCAAAGAAGTAGTTAGAACTTGCATTTTGTCCAAAAGGTTGAACAATTTTTGGAAACGTAGTCCTAATCTTGTATTGCATTCTACTGATTTTACTACTTTCAAGAGTTTTACTAAATTTGTTTCGAAGATTTTGTCTCTTCGCGATGGATCAATTGCGCTGCAAGCTCTTGATTTTGAACGTGTAGGTAGTATTGAGCCTCACTTGCTTAAGAGGATTGTGAACTATGCTTTTTCTCATAATGTTCAACGATTAGGAATATCGGTGAAAGGTGATATTTGTCACATTTTGCCTTGTATTTCTTCGTGTCGGACTTTAACTTCACTTAAGCTTTCCGTTTCTCCTAAAGGTCGGCATAATTATGGGAGAACGTTGTTTCCAAAATCTTTGGATTTGCCGGCATTAACCAGCTTACATCTAGGGAATTTCGCCTTTTGTGCTAGTGACAAAGGCCTAACTGAGCCGTTTTCGGCTTTTAACAAGTTGAATAGTTTGGTAATTGACAATTGTACGGTGAAGGATGCACAAATTCTCTGCATATCAAGTGAAACGCTTGTTAATTTGACTATGCGTAATCATTCTTCTGACCTTTACAAAATTGAACTATCTGCTCCAAGTCTTTGCACATTTGCTTTTACCGGAACCCCTTATCAAAAACTCTGTGGGAGCAATCTTTCTTCTGTTAAACAGGTGAATATTGATGCAGAAATGTTGTCAAACTATACGGAGCCTCCTTTGGTTTTACTTAGTTGGCTGCTAGAGTTTGCTAATATCAAATCGTTGACGGTCTCTGCAAGTACTCTTCAGGTGCCTTGGCATATTTTGAAGCTTTATTTCTTTGTTCACGTGATACTTTTTGTTTCTAACTATTGTCAAAAACCAATTGACTTGCATCAAACTAGTCCTAACTCATCCTCGTTGCTCAGGTTCTCTCGTTAATTCCTGATTTATTGAAGGATAAGCTCACTTCCTTGTGTAACTTGAAGTCACTCAAAGTACAACTGAAACCCCTTTCATATGGATTATCCATGACACTGAGAACTGCCAAGTTACAAAAAGAAGTTAAAGCAGGATCGGAACCATCTTCACCCATACCTGATGGAATAGTGGACTTTTTGATTCAAAACTCACCGTCGGCAGAAGTTGACATCATAGATTGCTCAAGGTGAAACTTGCATTCAACTCTTTAAACAGCGATTCTTATAACTGGTTTGGTTTTTGCTTCCTTCTCTGTTTCTATTTCCCTATGTATTTCTGGTTATAACTAATTATCTGTGGATAAATTATGAGTCCCTTAGGTAGAGAAATATATTGCTCATGCATACCAGTACAACTTGATAGACATATAGCCTGGCATTCATTCACTCTATTAATCGGATGCACTATATATGATACACTTTATCTGTTGTAACCATTAGAAGTTAGTTCAGTTACATTATGCGGAGTTGTTAGTTTCAGTTAGAAATGTTAAGATTCTGGTAGAACCTTGCACGAATATGTGCTCAATGCTCTCACAAGATTAATAAATCAGACCCAGTAATCTCTGAACACTAAATTCCTTCTTGTTCTCTCTGTGTGCATGTGTTCATATATATATATATATATATATATATATATATATATATATATATATATATATATATATATATATACACACACACACACACACACACTGCTAACATGGTAGCTAGATCTTACAAATCCTGATATATGGTGATCTATGTTTCATTCCACATCCTCCATCTCCACCGGGAGACGTACATTCATCCCTCTTACTGCTGAAGGAAGGTCCACATGCGGATCTACCATTGTCTAATTGGATTGCATTGACACTTAGCTTACTTTCATCTCCTAACTTGTCCACACACTCACCATCAAGATGGTGTAGAAGAACACAGTCAAAAACATAAGACAGATTGTCAAAATGTGGTTATCCTTACTGTCTCAAGCTTCTTTAGCTAAGTAATACTGAGACCATGCCTTTCACACTTTCATTTATCTTAATAATAAACTACCTTTGGTCCCATGAAGGCATGAACCCCAAGTTCCCTTACAAACGCTGTTGTGCATAACTCCATATTATGTATTTTGTAAAGTATTTGGCTGTGCTTATTTCCTAATAAAAAACAATATTGGTCCATCATGTACTTTTTTAGGTTATTCCCTATGTCACAAAGAGTATAATGTTGACTCTTCCGTGAGTCTAGGGATCTGTTTGGATAAGCAACTTATTTACAGCTTATAGCACAAGCACTTGTTATAGTGAGCACTTTTATATAAGCTTACATAAGCTATTTCTATAGCAAAAGATAAAATTAATTTAAATTGTTGTTGTATATGCTATAAGCTGTTTTCGTAAGCTATCTTGGAGAGCTTATGAAAATAAGCTGTTTTATTAATTCTCCCAAATAGTCTCACAAAATTTATGTCGGTTGATAAGCTCAAATAAGCCAATTCAAACTGGCCATAAGTCCCCACATGTTTCACCAAAAAGTCTTGGTCAAGTCAGTTTTCCCCAACCAAATGTATGCCTCTGGGTGTCATTCCCGCAGCCTGTACTCCTGTATTTTATATGCAGTCTTTCCCATGTTCCTCCTCCGCTTCCTCTCAATCTGTCTCTGCAACTACTCCACAACCTTCACCTTCTACTGCCCTGAGTACCATTGATCCCAACTACCCTGTTTCTTGTCCTACTTACTTTGTCTTTTCCCCTCTCTACTCATCACATGCAAGCACAGTCCTATTTTGGCATTGTAAATCCTCAACTTCACCCAACTTATTGCTTACTGCTGTCAAGCCTTCCTCTATTGAACCGACATTGTCCTCTTCCAATTGGAAAACTTCGATGCAGCTGGAATTTGATGCTCTTTGGTCCCTTATCATGGTTCAACCTTACATTCTCTCAAGGGAAATTTTGATTTTGGCGTAACCTTGCAGCCAGCCTCATCTCAGAATCCCTATTCCCTACTACATTTGTATTCATTTTGTTACGCAGAATAAAGAAGCATAGCTATCATTGCCTCATAACTCTTATGGGTTCATTCCTTTCTCAGGGATCTTCAAGTACTCTCCTCCACTTTGATTATCTATTGTGATAATCGCTACTTCTAACACAGCTTAAGTGGATGCTCCATAGCAAGGAGAGGTATTAACTATTAAGTGAGAGAAATTTAATGGTGTGGTGAAAGAAATCTTTATATTGAGGTGAGTGGCGGTTGGTTTCAAGAAAGGAAGAACTAATGCGTTTAAGAAATGCAAAAGCTAGAATCTGTGTATAATTGAATGATATTTGATAATTAGAATGTAGTTATTGGTGGTTTGGAAAAAAACAACTTTATTTTGAGATCAATGAAGGTATATGAAATGAAAGGAAGAGAGCTAATTCTTAGACGTTGAATAAAACAGGAATAAAGAACTACTTATTAGATGTTGGAGAAACACATAATCTAGAATCTTTGTGTATAAGTGAAACTGATACTCCTTGAAAATAAATATGTTTATAAGTTGTGCTTGGTGCTTGCCCTTCTTGAATCATGTCATGACTAGTTTGAATTTGCTTCTAGCTCATAGGAGCTTTGCAATGAGATAAAATACTAGCTCCTAGTGTAAGAAAAAATCTTGTGTGTGCTCTACAATACAATCACATGTAAGACCATTTCGAATTAGTATCTAGCTCATAGGACCTTTGTAACAATAGATAAGAAACTTGCACCAAATATTCCTTATAAGTTATTTGTAAATACAGGATCTCCGCGTAGACAAGCAAATTGACGGTATTATTTCAATTTCTGCAGACCTTTATAAAATTCACAGTCCTTGTAATATTATTTTATGTGCTTATTGTATAGTTTATCCAAACTGACCTATAATATTCTTTATAGTTGATCTTGTGATTTTCTTAGTCTATAACTAGTCTGTTAATGAAAAGTGGGAAGAAAAATGAACTGTAAATCTGCATGAAGCCAAAGTTTTAAGTCTCTTGTGTTTGCACATTGGGAGTTGCATATGATTTTGTTTCTAACAATATAAGAGCCTAAAATTGCAATATTCATCAGAAACTACTTGATTTACACGACCAAAAAATTTCTATAGTCAAAAGATGAACACGCTCATTATGAACAATATAGATGTTTTGATTAGTCGTGACTCGTAAGCTTGATAGTTGATACGAATATTAATGTGTAAGCATATGATATGTTAAAATATTTTAGAGTATCTTTTGCTTCTCTATCTGATACTAATGTGATAACTAACAAATCCATTTAATGTTATTATAAATTAAGGCGCTTTTATTATTGATGTTTGATGTTGTCTGGTACTAAATAAGTTTGTGAAATAACAATGGCTGGGTGTGAGGGTGTGGTAAATGCATGCGTCCTTTGGAAGTCAACAATGGCTGGGTGCATGGGTGTGGTAATTGCATCCTTAGGAAGTTGACTTGAGGAACTGTAATTATTAGGAAAACTTCCTAGTGATGGCAGTTCTTGAAGGATGAGTCATTGAACAATGCATGCATGGATACTTGATCAAATGCTGGAAATTTAATGAACATTATTATACAGTTTTTACTTTACATATGTATCATTTCTTTATATAATGGTGTGTGTGTGTGTGTGTGTGTATTCTAAGGTACTCATTTCAGATATCTGCTTAGGATGAGCTACAAAAATTTAGTTATTTACTTTCTTTTGGGTGCAAAATTACAACCAAAATTACAAAAATTTAGCTATTTACTTCTCTGTTGATTGGAAGTCTTTTTCATTCTTCAATGTTGGCTCTTTTTCAATTAAGGGGAAATTTAACGGGAAGATAAAATGAATTCTGAATGTTTTTAGTATAAATGTTTTGAAATTTAAAACTACTCTTCGCGTTTGCCATCATTGCACAACACCCTTCGCCATTGTCTCCAAATACTTTCCACCATCATCCTCTTTGCATGACATCCTTCATTAGTTCAAAAAAAATTGGTGTAATTGAAGGATGAAGTCAAAAGTTTGTATATTTTTTTTTGGTAGGGGATGGGTTTAGGAATCTTGGTATTGAAACACACAAAATGTAATCTATATATGAGGATTATTTTGATTGATATTTTGGGTTTTATTGTTTTGACGATTCTGGTGCAAATTATCATGGTCTTGATATTTTCATTTACTTCCCTTTTTATAAAAAAAATGGTCAGAACCTTAGTGCTAGGATATTAAATTACGCTTTCTTTTAGTTGCAGAATAAGGGTCTGTTTTGTTCAGTGGATGGGAGGGAATTTAACGGGAGGGAAGGAGAGGGGAAGGATTTTAAAATCATTGAGCTTATGCAAAGTTGTGGATGTTACTGTGTGAACAATCCTTTCAAGTTATATGGAGTTTTCAAGTTTGATACTTTATACTAACTAGGAATTTGTATTTATGTTGTGTGCATCAAGGTTTGGTGGCTCCTTTGACTATCTGCCTCCATTTCCCGTGTCTTCCATTTTTCCTCAATTCCTTCAGCCTTCTTCTCGCGAGGTATACTCCTTTTGCTTAAATTCGTATTATTAATGTTATTGGATAATACTATTGTTCAAATTTTATGGTTATGTAATGAATGTTGAGTTGTATGCTCCATAGAATATATGTTCAAATGTGTTTTGGATATGATTGTATCTTTAAAAATTATTATAGGTTGTATGCTTTATATTATGGTTAAATTATTCATAGATAATTGAACAAAAGCTTATTGTATATTCCAGTCTGTTGTGGATGACCTGCGCCAGCGGATACAACAGTTAGAGCAAGCGGTATTACAAGTGCAGCAGTATATTCAACTAGCCCATGAAGAGATATCTCGGGAGAGGGAGGAAATGTCTGCCATCCAAGGGCATATGTCGATGTTGTCAAAGACCCTTGCTGCCCTAAAACGGCAGATGCAGACTATGGGGCTCTGGCAATAATGTCAAGACGATCGGTGCCATTATCATAATGATGATGATAGATTTTAAGAATAGCTAAACACTTTTTTTCTTTCTCTCTCCACTTTGTAATACTGTTGCTTCGAGACTTTAAACTTTAGGTAACAAGCTTCGGGGCAGCTATAAGCTTTCGTAAACAACGGGGCTCATCTTAGGGAAAGCTATAACAAGCTTCGGGGCAAGCTACATAGGCTTTCAAACAATGGAACTCACCTCCACCTTCAGTAAAAATGTAGATGACGCTGCCCCTTAGCCTCCATTGCTGAATCCATTGGGTTGCAGAATCTTGAGAAAACTTGAGAATGTATTATATTGATTTATTTTTTTTGAGTCTGTAGCGCACGCACACATAGACAGAGTGAATTCAAGTTAATTGCTTATAACAAATAATTTAATTGCTTATAACAAAAAAGACATTATGTTGAGTACATTAATTATGGATGAATTTGACTCTTTAAAATTGATGTTGAATTCAAGTTTTCGAAATAACTATTGTTAGTTTTTATGTTTCTGTTTTCAGTTTGATGCATTTTATTTAAATTAAAAAAAAAAAAAGATGCATTTTATTTGTTCGGTCAGCTTTTTTTTATAAGTTCTGTTAAAAAAGAGTAAGTTCTGATGATGGTTACACAGTTTGAGGAGTTTACATAGTTCACTCATCTTACCCATGCGTCATCGATACCACTTAAGGATGTTATTTGCAATAAAACATTGCCATTGAATGTGTCGTTGTTTGCTTGGAGAATGTTAAATAACAGATTACCGATAAAAGATAATTTGATTCGACGAGGTGTGGTGCTCACTAACAGTGAACTTTGCTCAGGAGCAAAATTATAAATTGATTAGGTGTTCGTGGTCTTTTTTCTATCGTTATTACGGAACAAGCGGCTCAATTGTACTTCGTCTTTGTTAGGCAAGGAGGCGGATTCGGGGAGTACTTTGGTTAGCTAGTATTTAGTATCTTTGGAAAGCTAGAAATGACACGGTGTTCGCTCAAAATAACACCTCTCTAGAGGGCATGATTGATAAAGTGAAGGTTCTATCTTGGTGGTGGCTGAAACTACGTAAATTTTTTTTTGATTATAACATGCACATGTCACATGTGGTTGACTAAAAATAGAAAAATAAACTGAAACCGGTAACTAGGAAAAGGATAAAAGAAAGAGATGAGGTGGCTTTATAATATTGGTGTGTGGTTAAAGAGTGTGATAGAGAGCGTAACCCTGACGTTGCTCCCCTTGTTTATAGTTTTTTTTTTTCTTTTTTCTTTTCTCTTTCTTGTTTATAGATTTCCTCTCAGTTTCTTTCTTTCTTCCCCTATTAGATTTAGAGTTAGAGCACTATTTATTTTATTTTATTTTTATATAAAAAAATTATATTTAAGTATTATGTTATTTCTTTTGATAATTAATTTTTTATTATTTTCCCTTCTAGTTTATTTTTTATATTGGTTAAATAAAATTGGGTCTTGCTAACGAGTGCCCCCGGGGCACTCTTTAAGTATTCTATTTAAAGAAATTTTTTATTAAAAAAGTTAAATACTACAATTTTCAATGCGTTGACTTTACGCATTCTGATAAAAATTCTATAAAAAGTTTACTATTTAAGGCCTTAAAGAGTGCCCGGGGGCACTATTTAGCATTTGCCAATAAAATTTATGCACTATTGACCAAAAAAAATAAAAAATTATGTGCTTCATAACTAAATGACAAATTTTATTTTATCTTTTTTGCTAAGAGGGAGTCGGAAAATTTATTTTTGACAAAATCATCTTTATTAAATTTATTTTCTAGGTTCATTTGGTTGAATTAAAATTGTTTTAAAACTTGACAAAAAATATTATTGACTCATTTTTTAAGATAAAAGAATAAAGTAATTTACAAAACACGGTCTTGAGCATCAAATTTAGAGTATGGGATGCTGCAGATATTTCTAAATCCTTGCTTTGTTTGAAAGGACACAAACTGAACGATGAATATTGTTGGATTACCATTCTACCATTTACGTTCTTTGCTTTCCGTAAAAATACGTTCTTTCCTAGTGATGTAACGACCTTGTGGAATCAATATAAAGGAGTAATGTTTAAAACTCTCGAGGGAGCAAAGAAAGTTCGATTTCAATCTAGATCTAGAAGTTTGTTGCAAGGTTGTCAGAATTGAGTTTTTACGTCAATTGATTTAGTTTAAGGTGAAATCGAAAGGTAAACTCGTAGAGACGGTAGAGTTTACGTCATATATATCTCTGAAATTATGAATCTTATTTTTAGTCTAGAAATTTAAATGTAATGAATATTAATTAAATAAATATAAAAAAATAATATATTATTTATTTTAAATTATTAAAAAATCAATTTTAAATATTTGATAATTCATATTCCATTGATTTTCTCCCATTCTCATGAATTAATTATGACTATAATGGATTTCAATATTAAATATTGTTGGTGTTAGTTGAAAATATACATGCCGAAAAGTCCTTATTTTCTCAACAAATACCACCAACAATTATCTACCCATCAACATATCTTGTAAATAATATCTTTTTTTTTCCATTTATTAAATATGACTCTTTAAAACATGCATGTCATGTATAAATAACTATTATATATGATTGAAATATGAAGTGATTCTATTGTAAATTTTAACCCTAGTTATTTTATTTTTACGAAACTCCTATTACATTTATGTATCTATTATTTATTAAATAACTTATTATATTTAGATTGCATAAAATTTTGTAATATTATATTATTTTATCAAAATATAATTACTTATATGTTTCATTTGTCACATGTTTTCATCAATTCTTTTGTATTTTTTTCAATTTCTTATTTTGGCACACATTTATAAAAATAAGAGATATTGTTGGAAACGCATGAGTATTAAGAATTGTTATTTTTCTAACTTCCCTACCATAAGTGAAAATTCACTTTTAGAATAATGTATTATCTATAATATAAACCATATACATTAATGATTATTCATTGAACCTTATAAAAAAGAAACATATGAAGTATATTATTATAAAAAATACGTGTAAAAAATTATTACTCCTCTAATTATTGACATGCACTATTATTAAAAAAAATAAAATTTTTGTAAATACTATATGATATTAGATATATTTTTAAAAAGATGTATGCTCAAATGATATAAGTGAGCTTTTGAATTAACAATATATATATATTGAGATTTTGAATCATTCAAGTAGGTAAAAACATGCAAATTTAAATGATTTTACTGTAGGTGAAAACATGCGAGTTTAGATGATTTTATCGATTTTACACAGAGTAAAATTCGATAGAATTTGCATTTTAAAACGAGATTTTAACAACCTTGATTTGTTGGCTTCCATTCATTTTCCTACCATGTGTGTATGGTCAGTGTCGGTGTCATGTTATATTTGATTCTAAAAAAATTATTGTTCTAAATGAATTGAATGAATAAAAAAATAGCATGTTTTATAAAATTTTCACTCGTATCACATTCTTTTTTAATGACAAATTGTTAGTTGTTAGTTAGTATATTGGTGTTGTGAACAATTAATCTTGTTTAAGTAATTTATATTGTATTTTTAGAATAATATAGCGACATTTAAGTAAATTTTCTTTTTTAATTTAAATTTATGGCGAACAATGGGCCGGGTACGGGTTCGGACCCAAACCACAGTTTGTATATAGAGGCTCATTTCAACTGGTTTTTACAAACAAATTAGGCGAATTCGGATCATTGCGTTCATTGACGAATTTGTGCGATAACATGTCGTATAACAAATTTTAAAAAAGACTATATCAATAAAAAGATTAATATCAACAAAACATCGATCCATGGTACCTAGACAATCCAACTAGATCCAAAAGATCTAGAAGAACAAGTCTAGATCTGCAAAAGATGAATAGATATATAAGAGTCTCTTATATTAACAATGAATAGTGTGTCGAGAGAGGGAAAGAATAATCAGCACATAACCAAGAATATGATAATGATTAACATCATGATACAAATTATTGTTGACTTAGTAATTCAAATGATAAGTTTGTTTTAGTTTGTTTGATTAAGATAGAGTTAGTTAGTTTGTTATTCAATTGGTTAGTTAGTTACTAAGGGTTAACCAAAGTTAGTTATGGTTAACCATGGTTGCTTGAGATTCAAGTAATCATATAAATACATTGTAAATACTCACTTGTTCATTGTCAATAAAATTTTACTTTCTTCTTACTCTATTATCTCTTTAGTTCATACAAAATTCAATTCATAATCCCCAACAATTATCACAAGTAGTAACTGGTTTTCCATTTTTACCAATGCCTAGTCTAGTCCCTTGCAATCATTTTTTACCAAAACAATACATAGTAGTAACTGGTTTTCATTTTTGGTAAATCAACTCAACTAAGCTTCTAAGCACCATGTATATGTCTAGGTCTCACACCTTGAAACCCCAATTTCACAGCATTAACTCTAGCTGCAAAGCGGAGTGAACAAAGTGACTCATCAATTGAAGATTGATCAGGTGATATGTTGACAAACATCAAAGTTTTGGAATCCCCTTCAAGACATGGCTGCAATAGTAAATATAATAAGGTTATAAAAGCATTTGAAGAAAAAAAAAATGGTATGCTTTAAAAAGAAAAAATAGTAAAATGTGATCAATAATTCATAATAAGTCAACCCAGATGTTTATGGAAGGTTTTGTTATAATTGGTATTAGTCCTAGTCCTAGCATCATAATCTAATCCAATAAGACCATTGCAATGTTGAGTGGAAGGTCACGTGAAGCATGAAGAAAGGAGGGTGATAATTTTATAGGTGATATCGGTGTACATTTTTCACTTTTAATTTGAAGATAACAAGAACAGTATGATCGATTCATCAATAATACAAAATCATTGGTTTTGATATACCTGGAGTAGGTGCGTCAGTTTTGAATCCCTGAAAGGAACATGCTCTTCTTTTTTTGCCAAAGCAAATATGACATTACTTAAAGAGGAGAGACTTTGGTTGATAGCCTGAATATGATAACAATGAAAATAATAACTAGTATATTAAAGAAAGTTGAATCATTCACCAAGAGCTCAAGAATCATAACGGTGCAAAACAAATAAACACCTGAGTTTCCTTCAAACGGTCTCCAGTGGCCCCACTCCTTGAAAGTCTTTCACTTCCAGCCAAATCAATCAGGTTTAAGACACCTTGTACTTGTTGTTCAGTGTTCTGCATAATAGAAATAAATGCATTGTGAAATAAATAATCAGGATAAAGCTGTAACATAACTCATTGTTAAAGCATGTACCTCATTTGTACCACATATGCGCAAAGTAACGACAAAGTGGCTTCTTGATGATTGTTCATTCATTTGTGTTCTTCCCATTGACCTGAAGACACACGAGGGGTAATGATTTCTAATTTTCTTTTCCATAAAATAAAATCAAGCTATATGTATAGATATTGTATTTTATATATTCACCATAGATCTTCTAACTGAATCAAATATATGCTTATTTCAGATGAAAAATAAACTCGACAACTTCAAAAATTGATCAGTTGAAAGGAAATAATATTCGTGAAATTGTTGATTCCTCACGGAAGAAAACATGCACTCTTTTATGTATTCATTCAACCACAGTGTTTATTTTTACACTATAGAGAAAGCATTTGCAGGATCCTAATATGGAGCAAACACTATGATACCTGATTTGAGCAGCCTTTTGCAGGAGGGAGGAAATCTCATCGACACTACAAACATCGACAATGGTGAGGTCCAAAACATGCGTGTTTCCATTTTTGTCATGTCTAATAGTGTACTGTTTTCCGTGAACACTATTTTCTGCTCGTGTTTGGTCAAACCCACTTGACCGATTTGATAATAACAAATCCTTGATAGTCTCGTTATATATTTCCAATACTGATGCCTAGAAATTTGAATATAAAAATCGGATTCAGCTTCCATTTAGGCGACAACATGAAAATCATATGTAGTATAACCAACCTGCATTTTGAAATTCCAGCCCTGGTCTTTAAGGGATTGACTAGTCTGGAATATCTGTTCTAAAGAAAGTGGTATCATCCCTTTCAGATCTGGAGCATCAGGCCTACCCATCATTGTATAGGTTTTTCCTGAACCTGTTTGTCCGTAAGCAAAAATGCATACCTAGCATAATAAACAGTGGCCTCTCTCAGATCATAATTTATACCCAAAGCAAAAACAACAAAAACAAGCCATAGAATATGTGAAGGAAAAGGTAAGTAAGCCATGTCTATAATTGTACGACCTACACTAACTTCACTTCCATGTGGCATCTCATGACAGAAATATGTTTTTTCAAGATATAAACTGAATTCCTTGTTGTCCAAAGCCACATTCAAGATATCAAACACAAGAAACTTGGGGGTATTAAAATAAAGTCTCCTAGTAATATATTTGAACAAAATATCATGTCAAGGTTCGTAGGAAATATAAACAAATCTAAAAATTATGTACTTCAAGTGTTGATGGTAGAGGTGGAGTTTTTTTTTTTAAAAAAAAAGTAAGGCTTTTGAAAGCAGAAATGCAGACCACAAACATAAAAACACTAGAGTAATTAATGATCATATCCCATAATGAGGTGCATAATCAACAGTCTCCAGCGACATACATTAAATCAATAAATTACTAATACATATTCAATAATCATACAGTTTAGTTTTGCTACAAGTGAAACAAGCACTCAATTTTTTTGTAGGATCTCGAACACAAGTGTTGGGTTTTTGTATGATTGGCTACATTTTGCAAAAACATATTTTAGCCAAGTGTTGAGACAAGTGTGCTGACCCCAAGTGTTGTGACAAATGTTGGGACACTTTGGAACAACACCTGACTCTGTTCTGCGCGCGCCAGCTGGATGTTATTATTTTCTACTCAATCTTTTGAAGATCTGTTTGAAGAATTTGTTCAAGGTATCTTGCAGAAGAAGGCGCACGTGTTTAATGTGATTCAGGAGGCAGCCAAACCCTAGTTTTATTTTCCAAAGGAATTATATTTTTGGAAAATATATTTTTGCGTTTCAAAAATATAACTATTGTTTTCAAAAATATACCACTGCTGCCGCAATTCTAGAAGCCCTAATTTTGTCTTGAAGCCCAAGTCATTCTACTGCTATAAATACGAAGGCAAGCATATGGTTTCAAGCATCTAAAATCGTGTTTTACAAAGCGTGTGTTTTTAGGATTTTAGAGTGTTAATTGTGAGCCTTTCTTGTGTCTCATTGATGCAAGCTTAGGACCTGAGTGTTATTGAGTTGTAAGTGTGAACTTCTCCTAAGCTTTGAAGTACGGAGATTGTTCTATTATGTTGTGTGGTTTACTCACAAGCTTTTAAGCAAGAGTGAATCCTAGTTTCTTAGGAGTGTGTCTCCACCTGTTGTGATTGTGGAATTGAATAGCAGCGCTGTCTGTGTTGCTAAGGTGGGAATTGGGACGGGGTCTCATATCTAGGAGTTCCTAGGTAGAAGTGTCATTGGGTAGTGATTAAGTGAGAAGTTGTAAACGGGTGAGTTTAGCTTCGAAGTAATACTGCTGATAGTGAACTTCATTCCTGGATTGGTATCCCCCAGAGTAGGCTTTAGGCTGAACTGGGTTAACAACTCTCGTGTGTTATTTACTTTACTGTTTGTATCGTCTTATGTTATTTGCTCTGTTTATAGACAAGTGTTGGCGCACCATTAACAACACCTGTCTACAATAGACAAGTGTTGCTACACCTTGAGCAACACCTGTCCACTGTGTGCCAGGAATTTCAATTGGCATCAGAGCAGGCACCCTGTTCTGAATTTTAGGGTGAGCTCCAGGGAAACTTTTTCTGGCAAGGATGGACAAAGAAGGAGGTTTTGTTACCAGACCACCTCTTCTGGTTGGTGCTTCAAACTATGACTATTGGAAGTCTCGCATGATGGCCTTTCTAAGACAAATTGATAGCAAGACTTGGAAGGCAGTTCTGAGAGGGTGGACTCCACCTGTGAAGATGGACAAAGATGGTAAACCAACTCTTGAGTTGAAATCTGCTGAAGAATGGTCCAAAGAAGAGGATGAGCTTGCTCTTGCAAACTCAAAAGCATTATATGCACTATATAATGGTGTTGACAAGCACATATTCAGACTCATTAAAAAGTGTGTCTCTGCTAAAGAAGCTTGGACAATTCTTGAGACTGTTCATGAAGGTACCTCTAAAGTAAAGCTGTCAAAGCTGCAACTCCTAACAACGAAGTTTGAGAATCTTAGAATGAATGATGATGAAACCATTCAGGATTTTCACATGACCATACTTGATTTTGACAATCAATTTGATGCCTTGGGTGAAAAGATACCTGAAGAAAAGCTGGTAAGAAAAATGCTCAGGTCTCTACCTAAGAAGTTTGACATGAAAGTCACAGCTATAGAAGAAGCCAAGGATATCACAGATATGAAGCTAGATGAACTGGTTGGTTCACTACAAACCTATGAGGTAGCTACAAATGAAAAAATGGATAAGAAAAACAAAAGCATTGCTTTTGTTACAAATGCTGAGGAAGAAGATCAACTGAGTGACACAGAGTCTGAACACAGCATCTCTGATGCAATGGTTCTTTTGGGAAAACAATTTAATAAGGTGCTAAAGAGAATGGACAAACGCTCTAAGACAGGTGCAGCTGACACTGGTCGCAACACTTACAGGAATTTCAGAAAACCTGTAACAGATGAGAAATCAGCTCCAAATAAAGGTGTTCAATGCCATGAATGTGAGGGGTTTGGTCACATTAGAAGTGAATGTGGAACCTTCCTGAAGAAACAGAAGAAGGGAATGACTGTAACCTGGTCAGATGAAGATTCTGAGGGAGAAGACAATACTGCAAAGGCTATACATGTATTGACAAGTGTTTGCACATCTGACACTGAATCATGTGAAGAAGAACTGACCTTTGATGAACTTGCTGAATCATATAAAAAGCTATGTCTGAAGAGTGCAGAAGTCTGCAGAGTCTCTGAAGAACAAAAAGAAACAATCACTAAGTTGCAAACTGAGAGAGCTGCTAATATGTCAAGAATCTCTGAATTTAGTACTAAATGGGAAGATAGTTTAAAGATCATTGAGGAACAGAAGGCAACTATCATCAACTTAGAAGCTGATAAGATCAAACAACTGACTGAAATAGCCCATCTGAATGAAGAGGTAACTGAATTAAACTCTCATCTTGAGAATTTAAAGAAGCATGTTCTTAGGCTATTCAAAGGAAGTGATCTAGATGAAATCCTGGAAACTCTGCCTGTTCCTAGCAGATCCAAAACTGGCATTGGGTATGAATACAAAAATGTTAATAGGATTATGGATTACAACAAAGAGGGGAAATATATGCCTGAGGTAAGTAAACAACCATCTCCAAAAATGCATGACAGGATGTCGCCACACCTGTCTCCTAGACAGCAGAGACAAGTGTTGCCACATGTGGCACCACATCAGCAAAGATGGCAGAGACCTAGGTTTATACCTAGACCAGAAGCAGGTACCACTCATGGAGATGTCATCACTGTGGAAGAAAGGGGCACATAAGGCCTTACTGCTACAGATTGTATGGGTATCCAAGTGAAAGCCCCCAAGAATCTGATCCATCCATTACTAAAACAAGGATGGAATGGAAGCAAAAAGATGATACAACCAATACAAAGGGGTATACAGCTGAAAGCAGTGGGAAAAGTTTGATTGCCCATACGTCACTTAGAGCCTCATCAAAAGAAGATTGGTACTTTGATAGTGGTTGTTCCAGACACATGACTGGTGTTGAAAAGTATTTGAAAGAGGTAAAATCTTATGCCACAAGCTTTGTGACATTTGGAGATGGAGCAAAGGGGGAAATCAAAGGTATTGGAAGACTGATTGACAATGGTCTACCAAAACTTGAAAATGTTCTCCTTGTAAAAGGCCTAACTGCCAATCTAATTAGTATAAGTCAACTATGTGATCAAGGCATGAGAGTCAACTTTACAAAAAATGAATGTCTAGTCAGCAATAATGAAGGTAACATCCTTATGAAGGGTGTTAGATCAAAAGACAATTGCTACTTATGGACCCCTCTTGAAGAAGCTAATGTATCTACATGTCTCTTAACTAAAAATGAAGAGGTTAAGCTGTGGCATCAAAAATTAGGACACCTTAACCTGAAGAGCATGAAGAGAGTCATATCAGAAGAAGCTGTCAGAGGACTACCAAGTTTACAAATACAAGAAGGCAATATCTGTGGTGAATGTCAGATTGGGAAGCAAACCAAAGTGTCGCACCAGAAGTTGCAACACTTGTCCACTTCTAAAGTTCTTGAGTTACTACACATGGATCTGATGGGGCCCATACAAGTGGAGAGTCTTGGAGGTAAGAAATATGTACTTGTTGTTGTTGATGACTTCTCTAGATATACTTGGGTCAATTTCATTAGGGAAAAATCTGAGACTTTTGAAGAATTCAAAAATCTTTGCTTACAACTTCAAAAGGAGAAAGACTGTGGTATTGTAAGAATTAGAAGTGACCATGGTAAGGAGTTTGAGAACTCTAAATTTGCTGATTTTTGTGCTGCTGAAGGAATAACTCATGAGTTTTCTTCACCAATTACACCTCAACAAAATGGTGTGGTTGAGAGAAAGAACAGAACATTACAAGAATCTGCAAGAGTAATGTTGCATGCCAAAAATGTTCCTTACAAGTTCTGGGCTGAAGCCATGAATACAGCATGTTACATTCACAATAGAGTAACATTAAGAAAAGGTACTGCTACAACACTGTATGAATTATGGAAGAATAGGAAGCCTACTGTGAAGTATTTCCATGTGTTTGGGTCAAAATGTTATATTTTGGCAGATAGAGAACCTAGAAGAAAATTAGACCCCAAAAGTGATGAGGGGATATTTTTAGGTTACTCAACCAACAGCAGAGCGTACAGGGTTTTTAACTCCAGAACAAGAACTATGATGGAATCAATTAATGTTGTTGATGACAGTGATACAACAAGTGCAGATCCAGCTGAAGAGACAGATGTCATAACACCTGTCCCAACACCTGATGATGATCAAACTGAACCTGAACCTGATCAACATTCTGAATCTACTACAGAGGTTCCTAGACCAAACAAGGGACCATCTACTAGAACACAGAAGAATCATCCTCTGGAACTTGTCATTGGAAATCCAAATCAAGGAATTGCAACAAGAAGATCAAAAGAAGCAATCTCCAATTCATGTTTCATATCAAAGATTGAACCAAAGAATGTTAAAGAAGCTTTGACTGATGAATACTGGATCAATGCTATGCAGGATGAACTAACTCAGTTCAAAAGAAGTGAGGTATGGGATCTAGTACCTAGACCAGATGGTATAAATGTTATTGGTACAAAGTGGGTGTACAAGAACAAAACTGATGAAAATGGTGATATTACTAGAAATAAAGCCAGACTTGTAGCACAAGGATACACCCAGATAGAAGGAGTAGATTTTGATGAAACTTTTGCTCCAGTTGCTCGCTTGGAGTCCATAAGATTACTCTTGGCTGTGGCATGCATTTTAAAATTCAAGCTATATCAAATGGATGTAAAAAGTGCATTCCTAAATGGCTATCTAAATGAAGAGGTATATGTTGAGCAACCAAAAGGGTTTGTAGATCCAAGCTTTCCTAACCATGTTTACAAACTAAAGAAAGCACTCTATGGATTGAAACAAGCCCCTAGAGCATGGTATGAAAGATTGACTGAATTCCTTGTCAGCCATGGATACAAGAAGGGTGGTAATGATAAAACCCTGTTTGTAAGAGAAGAGAAAGGGAAGCTAATGATAGCTCAGATATATGTGGATGATATTGTATTTGGTGGAATGTCGCGACAAATGGTGGAACATTTTGTGCATCAAATGCAATCTGAATTTGAAATGAGTCTTGTAGGTGAGCTAACTTATTTTTTAGGTCTTCAGGACAAACAAATGGAAGACACCATATTTATCTCTCAAGAAAAATATGCAAGAAACATTGTGAAGAAATTTGGAATGGAAGGTGGTAGTCACAAAAGGACACCTGCACCTACACACTTGAAGCTTACCAAAGATGAGAAAGGGGTTGATGTGGATCAAAGTCTCTATAGGAGTATGATTGGGAGCTTACTATATCTCACAGCTAGCAGGCCTGATATCATGTTTGCAGTTGGAGTTTGTGCTAGATACCAATCTGAACCCAAGATGAGTCATCTGACTCAAGTGAAGAGGATCTTCAAATATGTCAATGGCACATGTGGCTATGGAATTCTATACTCTCATGGTAATGATTCTACCTTAATTGGATATTGTGATGCAGATTGGGCTGGAAGTGCTGATGATAGAAAGAGCACCTCTGGTGCATGTTTCTTCTTGGGAAACAATCTAGTATCTTGGTTTAGTAAGAAGCAAAATAGCGTGTCTCTATCAACAGCTGAGGCAGAATATATAGCAGCTGGGAGTAGTTGCTCTCAATTGTTATGGATGAGACAAATGTTGAAAGAGTATAGTGTGGAGCAAGATGTCATGACACTTTACTGTGACAATCTGAGTGCTATAAACATTTCTAAAAATCCTATTCAACATAGTAGGACTAAGCACATTGATATACGTCATCATTTTATAAGAGAGCTTGTAGAAGAAAAAATTGTTACACTTGAGCACATTGCATCTGAAGAACAATTAGCAGACATTTTTACTAAAGCTTTGGACGCAAGTCAATTTGAAAAATTGAGAGGCAAACTTGGAATTTGCCTTTTTGAAGACAAATAGCAGTTACAGCATGTAATGCGTGTAACTACCTCTCTTCACTTAAAGTTACACGCTAATCAAGGAAGTTTTCATTCAACTTCCCACAACCTCCATCTACCACAATCATTACTTTTCATCCATTCTCTCTCTCACGAACTCTCCATCTTCCTCATCAACATTTCTCTAATCCTTACATTTCTCAGAAAATTTTACTCAATAATCATGTCTGATTCTGGAAAATCCTCACCAACGAAGAATGAAGATGTTCCGTCACCACAAGTGGCGATAAATGCTATCCCTCTCAACACCATACCTGCCATAAGTCCAACGATAAGGAGAAAATCTGTTGCAAAGAAGGATAAATCATCTAGAACAAGTACAAATCCTTCATCTCCCTCCGCTTCGATTAAAGTTTCAAAGCGTAAGAGCAAGAAATCAAAGTCTGAATCAAGAAGAAGTTTTACAATGTCTGAACTGCATGTTGATCCACTTCCATCGAGTGGTGTTGCTACTCCTGTCGTAAAAGCTGCAGAGGTTAATGCTGACACATCTGGTAAGAATTCTCTTAATCAAAACCTTAATGTTCCAAATCCTGGTGAAACCCTAGGTTTAAAAGATCCTGCTGTGTCTGAAAAATTGGGGAAAACTGCTCCTAACCCCCCTACTGTTGTTGATACTAATATTGGTGCTTCCACTGAGACCAATGAGGCTGTTGCTGCTGAGTCTCTCAAGAAAACTACTCCTGAGACTCATGTTGCGCCAGATGTTGCAACACATGGCGCTGCGCCAAATGTTGTGCCAGATGTTACCACATCTTTGGCACAGGAAAATATTGAGGACCATTCTGAGTCTGATGAGAGTCCTCAACCTAAGTCTGCTGATAAAGAGACTCCTGTGAATGATAATCCAGAGGTTATACTTGTTAATGAAACTACTGCTAGTGATAAGGCTGTTCCTACAAACTCTGAGGCTAGTGTGGCTAGGAGGACTAGAAGTAGGGTTAATAAAGGTGTAGAGACTGCTAGTACACCTGTCCAAACACCCAAACCTTCTAAGGCTAGAAAAGATACTGGTAAAAAGCCTCTGTATGGACCTCCAAAACCTGTCAGTAAAGTGGTTCCTAGGACTGAAACTAAGAAGAGAAAGGCTCCACCAAATAGTGACTCTGATTTTGAGCCAGAGACAGATGTTGCTGCATCTGGCAGCACATCTAGGAAGAGTATAGGAAGGAAGAAGATTCCTCAAACTGTTCCCTATGCTCCTTTGGATAATGTGTCATTCCATCTGGAAAATGGATCTGCAAGATGGAAATTTGTATATCATAGGAGGCTGGCTCTGGAAAGAAATTTGAAAGCTGATATTCTTGAATGTCCAAGTGTTGTAGAAGCTCTTGAGTATGCAGGTCTGATGAAAACTGTGGTTGGTTTGGACAAGTGCTTTGACAGGCTTGTTAAGGAATTTTTGATTAATGTTGCTGAAAACTGTAATGATCCAAGAAGTCCTGAATATAGGCAAGTTTTTGTACGTGGAAAGTGTGTGAAATTCTCACCAACTGTGATCAATCAATATCTGCAAAGAAGTGCTGATGAAGTGGCTCCTCTAAAAGCCACAGATAATGAGGTCTGCAAAGTCCTCACTGGTGGTAGAATTAAAGTGTGGCCAAGCAAGGCTAAATTGTCTGCAACTTCCCTCTCTCCATTCTATGCTGTGTTAAATAGGATTGCTGCCCATAATTGGGTGCCTACAACCCACTCAGGAGATGTGGCAAGAGGATTGGGTAGGTTCATCTATGCTGTGGGTACCAAGGCCAATTTTGACTATGGAGCTTATTTCTTTCAAGAAACTTTAAGTCATGCTCTGACATATGCTGTTGAGAAGCCAGTTGCTCTCCCCACTCTGCTATGCAATATCATTCTTGAGCAACACCCAGATATACTAAGGAGTATTGATGTTCCTTGTAAAAGGAAAGGGGTGTTGGTGATTGAGCAGAGGCTGCTGGATGGGACAAATGCTGCAGCAGGTGTTGGCACATCTGTCCAGGGTGGTGTACTCTCTAGGAAGCAGATGATTGCAGACTTGACTGAGACCAGCAGAGCTCTTGAGGCCAGGAAGCTGAAAATAGACCGTGTGATTGAGGCACTCAAGGCTGAGGAAGCTGCTGAGATGGCTGAGGGTGAGCCAAATGGACAAGAAGGAGAAGAGGCTAGTGAGTCTGAGGATGGTTCTGAGGATGTGATGGAGGACTCTGATGAAAGTTCTTCAATTTGATTGCTGGTGTTTTTCTTAGTTGTTTCTGATGTACTTTTGTTGTTTTTCTTTGTTGTTCCTTTTATGGGCAAGGCCCTGGATTTCTGGATGGTCTGTAATAACTGTACACTGATATTCTCTATGCTCTGGTACACTACTATTTCCTATGCATGATGTTTGTCTAAATTGTGGCTAAAAAGGGGGAGTAGTGTGTGTGTGTGCCAAGTGTGTGGTCAGATGTTCTCACATCTGGTGACCTGTGCTTGCATGAATTGTTCGTATGCTCGTATTGAGGGGGAGTGTGAGTAATATGCATAGTAGTGAATATTCTTTCTCTATCTGGTGTGTGTATGCATGAATTCAGGGGGAGTGTGAGTGATAATATCTCTTGATCGCCTGAATGTATTTAATGACGAATGTTGTGCCAAGTGTTATGGCACCTGACTATTGAGTCCACTATTTCTTATGACTGAGAATTTATTTTTCTCAGATGCTTTATGGGAATTTATTTTTCCCCGTTGTTCTTATTCCGCTGTTACATTGCCTCTGATGCTACTTGACTATCTTGGAAGTAGTTTTTATTGTGTGTTACTTTCTTTCCTAGTTGTGTGATCATGTTGACTCGAAGGAAAGGTAATACTGTATCTCTCTATACACTGGTCTAATATTGTTTTAGCCAAAATTTGCCAAAGGGGGAGATTGTTGGGTTTTTGTATGATTGGCTACATTTTGCAAAAACATATTTTAGCCAAGTGTTGAGACAAGTGTGCTGACCCCAAGTGTTGTGACAAATGTTGGGACACTTTGGAACAACACCTGACTCTGTTCTGCGCGCGCCAGCTGGATGTTATTATTTTCTACTCAATCTTTTGAAGATCTGTTTGAAGAATTTGTTCAAGGTATCTTGCAGAAGAAGGCGCACGTGTTTAATGTGATTCAGGAGGCAGCCAAACCCTAGTTTTATTTTTCAAAGGAATTATATTTTTGGAAAATATATTTTTGCGGTTCAAAAATATAACTATTGTTTTCAAAAATATACCACTGCTGCCGCAATTCTAGAAGCCCTAATTTTGTCTTGAAGCCCAAGTCATTCTACTGCTATAAATACGAAGGCAAGCATATGGTTTCAAGCATCTAAAATCGTGTTTTGCAAAGCGTGTGTTTTTAGGATTTTAGAGTGTTAATTGTGAGCCTTTCTTGTGTCTCATTGATGCAAGCTTAGGACCTGAGTGTTATTGAGTTGTAAGTGTGAACTTCTCCTAAGCTTTGAAGTACGGAGATTGTTCTATTATGTTGTGTGGTTTACTCACAAGCTTTTAAGCAAGAGTGAATCCTAGTTTCTTAGGAGTGTGTCTCCACCTGTTGTGATTGTGGAATTGAATAGCAGCGCTGTCTGTGTTGCTAAGGTGGGAATTGGGACGGGGTCTCATATCTAGGAGTTCCTAGGTAGAAGTGTCATTGGGTAGTGATTAAGTGAGAAGTTGTAAACGGGTGAGTTTAGCTTCGAAGTAATACTGCTAATAGTGAACTTCATTCCTGGATTGGTATCCCCCAGAGTAGGCTTTAGGCTGAACTGGGTTAACAACTCTCGTGTGTTATTTACTTTACTGTTTGTATCGTCTTATGTTATTTGCTCTGTTTATAGACAAGTGTTGGCGCACCATTAACAACACCTGTCTACAACAGACAAGTGTTGCTACACCTTGAGCAACACCTGTCCACTGTGTGCCAGGAATTTCAACAAGAATATGCATGACACATTATGATGCGAAAAGAGGCAATGTAGAAATCACCTTGTAACCATCAAGCGCACTTTGCACCAGTTGTGATATTTCAGTGAAAACTTCCTGCTGAGAGGCGCCATGATTAAACACCTTGTCAAATGTAAAAAGCTGTTTCTGTCCTGCTAATCATTAAAGGACAAAACTGTGATACTTTATTAAGCATAATATTGCATTAAATTCATAAGAACAAATAGGAGTGGAGTAGTGGTAAAGAAATATGTGTTGTACCATTTTGCACCAACTCGATGCCCCGGCCAAGCATTTCCATTGATGTTGGGTAAGAAACAGCCATGTCCGTTTCGGAACGATCCTCTCGTAGTAAAGGTCGCACACGACAAAACACGCGAATATTTCCTTTCAGCTCCTAGAAATAGAAATAAATGGATGCCTCAGCTATATAATGTCTTACAGTTGACAAGAAGATTTAGATAATCTAAAAAATAAGAAGAACCAAACATTACCAAGACAGTGTTGTGCAGTTTTTTCCTTAGTTTTTCTCCTTCGACTACTTGAAATTCTTTATCTGTCAACTGATCTCGTAGCTCTCGTATGATTCTTTTCTGCTCTTCAAGCATTGTTCTTGTTTGCAAAGCAGATAAATCAGCCATCTAGCCATAAAGCAAATATAAATTAGTGTCAGTTTTGGTCTTCTAGTTATCATAGATGCACTAAACTTTAAATGCAAAAACTATCATAAACATTTTACTAGTAAACAACAACTACATATAAGTAAAATCAAATTTGATTACCTCTGACTTCTCCCTTTCAGAACGTAATGTTTGCTCCAGTGTAGTTATTGTCTCCTTTTGAGAGGAACAAGTCTCCTGTAAAGGCAACGCTATTGTATAAATCTACTGAACGCAAGAGTATACAAATAATAAATAAACGATCTTATCAAAGTTGGGGACTAAATAAAACAACAAACCTCGAGAGCCTCTGTTTTAATTGCCAATTTATTCAATTTTGTTAATGTTTCGTATTTAATTTTTATGTATTTTTCCTGTTCTAAAAAAACAGCATTTAGTTGTCCTTGTATGCGATCACGATCTTCTGTAATTTTTTTTAGTTCTTCGCGGAGGCATGTGAGTTCATTTTCTAGCATTTCTTTATGCTTTATAGCTTCACTCTGTGAATCCTGAGATAAAAAGAAAAGGAACAATGCAACATGAAAAATGAGAGGCTTACAAGGAAAATATAGAAAGGGGGTTGAATACTATAAATAATGATAGCAAACGCATAAGTCTGCAAGTCTAAATTACTTTCTCTTCTCAACAATGTTACTCATGACTTGTTAAGAATTATGAATTATTATACAAGTCCAAATTCAAGTGCTTGAAAAGGACAATGCCTTGGCACAATTAATAGAGTTTCAAGGCAAGATAGCAATGCCTAGCTTTTTCTGGCAACTCACTTCTATTCATTCTTCGACAAAGCAGCAAAAAATTCCAACAAGTTCACATACATTTTCTTCATTTTGAACATTTTCAAATGTCACTGTCATACAACACTAAATCAACAACAAAAAAAAAATTGAAACAAACTTACTTTAAGAGATTTCAATCGATCCTGCAACTCCTTATTAAGCTCTTTTGTAGCATTAAGGCTCTCAACTATGATAGATTTCTCAACTTCAAGTCGTCTACAAGCCTCCTAGTTGTCAACCCACAAGAAATCACACCATCAGGGGCAACATATAACATCACTTGGGATATTCAATCACAATGCTAGCACAGTAAACTTACCGACTTTTCCAACTTTTCTTTTACATTTATCTCTTCTAAGGAAGAAATTGTCCTCCTCATATCAGATATAGTATCATTCAGCTCATCAGTCTTATTTTTCATCTCCATCTCTGTGAATAGACAAATGCATGATGATTAAATAAATTATTCTTTTGTCTGACACTAAATATAATAAATACTTTTACAGTTCTACACTATTGACTTCCCTATTTTATAAGTAAACTACTTCACCTAAATATTAATATTGTGCCAATATATTATAACAATGGATATTAGCTTTTTTCCTAATCCACACAAGAAGCAAACATCCCAACAAAATTTCATATACCAGAAATGACAGACGGGAAAAAAAATATACCAGTATCACAGCACTTTTTAGCAGCAGACTCTACTTCAGAGTGAAGTTTATCATTTTCATCGACACACCACCGAACACAAAGCTTAAGCCGCTTAATAAGATCCACCATCTGGTCCATTTTTTTCTGCATAACAAAAAAGAGGGCAAAACATCCAAACACCCAAATAAGTTCAATTTTTATTTTTTAAATTAAAAGATAGATTATTAAAAAATTGAGTAAGAATAGAGAAACCTTATTATCATACGGAATCCCCTTTTTCATCTTCTCAATAAGCAATGCCTCGATATCCTCTTTTGTGAACTCGATGGTGTTAGAATCGGTTCCCTCTGCGTTGTTCACTACAGCAGATAATGGCGCTCTAGCTCTCCCAACCACTCCTTGTCTCTCCATCTCTTCAGCACCAATCTTTTTCTGAAATCAGATACAATTAATTAAACACACTCGTTCAGCGCGCACGGATTAATTCATCATTAGAATCAGAAAATATGAACTCAAGAAATGGCTTACGTTGGAGTGGCTGTGAGGAGGCTTGTTCTGGTTCCGAGAAGCCATCTGTGATATTTTCTAAGCTTATAAATTTGTGAATTGGTGAGAATTTATAAGAATTTCAAGTATTCTATATAATAATTTGAATATAATTCATTTACAAATTACAGAGAAATGAAATTGAATTGAAATCTGGAATGACGAGAGGCAATAATCTTACTGTGAATTGGAGCGAGGAGAACAACGGCGCCGGTGAAGGCGGAGTAGTGAGGAGGACAGAGGTGAGAAGTTAGGGTTTGCGGAGGTAGAATCAGAATCAGAATCAGAACAGAAGGGAGTGTGAAATTGGGAGTGCCCGCTCCGTCACGGCAATATTCAAATTCAGATTTTGAAACTAACGGTCTCTTGGAGTATTATACATGTAAAATCATTTCTCTCTCCTACCGTAATTGTAGCAATTTGACTATTATATATGTAATTTTTTTTTTGGGTGCATACACATGTAAATATATAACTTTGACCATTTATGACTCATTTGGGTTGGCCAGGTGATATTGACTTAGGATATGAGAGTCAGTGTATTTCCCCGTAAGGTCTCAGATTTTATTCACTTTGGTGTCAATTTGAGTAGGTTAATTTAGCTTATTCAAAAATATATATATTTTCAACAAAAAATTTATAAAACTCAATATATTAAAAATATTTATTGAGAAAAAATGAACATTTCACATGATGACATTTTTTTAAAAAAAAAATTCTCGACATTTATCTTTATATATTAGTAAAAATAAATTATAATTAAGATAAATTATGTAAATAATGTGTATGGTCTAAGACATTTATTTTATAGTATGAGATATTTATTTTTGAATGGAGAGTGTTTAAAATAATAGGCAAAAATTTATCTTATTTATTTATAAAACTTTGGTTCATTATCGTTTTTATTTCCTTTTAAATCCTTTATCTTTTATAATATGCATAAATACATCCTTTTTACAATTTTTTATTAAAAAAATGTTGAGATGGCACATAGGATAATCTTATATTTATTAAATTATTTTTATTGAAATTTAAAAAATTGCAATAAATGTATGAAGACAACGTGTTCTTCACATCTTCATATCTTCAGCTCATCATTATCTTCTTCCTAACCGAAGATCATTTTTTACTCAAATACACCTCAAAGTAACATGAATCGTTGTTTTATTAAATCACATTAATCAAAACTTACAATTGATTGTAGTTCACAAAATAAATAAGTGTGCGGATTGTGGCTCACAAAACTTGCATTAAGATTGATAAAAAATACTCCCTCCGTTTCAAATTACTTGACGTTTTAAAAAAATTTATTTTTTTCAAATTACTTATCGTTTTGATAATTTAAGGTTATATTCTATTATACCCTCCTTCTTATTTTAAATCTTTTTATTGTATTTTTTTTTACTAAACTTCTTCTTATAATTTTTTTATTGTTTTATTTTTAAAAAATTGGTACATAACATATTAAATTTATTTGAAAGAGAAAGTGTGTGCAAAAAAAAAATTGGTGAATTAAAATAAGGGTATAATAGAAAAATAAGGTGCAAAAATACACTTTCTTAATTTCTTATTTTTTTTCTAAAACGTCAAATAATTTGAAACGGAGGGAGTAAAAATAAAAACACTTTAAGATAGGATGACGAGTGTGCAAATTGATCGCCGATCTTGGTAGGATATTATTTGATTTTCTATCTTATATATGGTGTTTATTTGGTTCAAATTGATAGATCAATTTCAACTCATTACATATATAAAGACATGGGTACTCTAATGTTAATTATGTGAGTTTATTCACATTTCACCATTTTCAATTTTATCGATGTGAAATTTATATTGTTTTTAATGTATTTTAAAAATGAATAGTTGGGATAATAAACATTCACATCCATCTCGTTAAATGAATAAATATTTTGTAGTAATTTTTTTCATTTACAATGAAATTGAGAATCAAACATAGGAACTCTAGCATATTACTTCGGTCGCTCACCAAATCTAGTGACATGTAGTAAATTGTTTTAAAAAAATAATAATACAATTACGCACCAAATTATAAAGAATTCCGTCACTTGTATTCTTCTCTTTTTGTGGCCGTTGCCGAAACATAATAGGCAACCGTAAACAATCCGTGAATGAAACATAAAATCCCTCCAATGGATAAAAAACGATGATTTGATATTCCACACGATTCTCTTGATCTTGAGTTGGCTAATGTGCCTATGATTAGCATGGAGAATGCAACTCCTAATACTATCCTGTAAACAACAAACACTAATTCAGCAACTAACATAAACCCATTTAAGGACAATTTGATAGGATGAGTTTTTGATATCATGGTATGTCAAAATCATAGTAATTAACTTAAAAAAAAAAAATCAAAGTAATTTATTGTTGGAACAAGTTAAATAAAGAAATAAATAGTTTTAGAATGATATTTCTAAAACAAAATAAAACAAAACTTTATATTCTATAAATAAACAAATAATTATAGAATCCATATATTTTCCCAATGTTTAAAGAATCAAACCTTTAATTTCTCTACATACCAAACTGAATCAAAATATTTTGAGAATCTTTATTAATTTATATTTAAGATAATTGATTTTCCCCGAAAAGAATATATATAATAACCAAATATATGTATTTACCAAATCTTCATATGCCTTATATCTCAAAATACAACTTTGAGTACAAGACTAATGTGAATCAATTTTAATCTAAAGCATTGAATCATTCAAATCAAATCCAAAAACTTATTTTAAGCAACAAATTATTTGCTATAACAATAACCGGAGAGTTAACAACACAAATAAGTGAAACCTAACGATTTGATTTGAAATCTCTCAAAATTAAAAAAACAAACATTGCGACTTCCGTAACCAAATCCTTATTATGGTTACACAAAAATTATGATCATAAACAAATAAACCCGATCTTAAGGAAGAACCAAATGAGCCGAATTTTATTTTCCATAGCTTAATACAAGCAAGTCAAAAAACCAAATATGCTTATACATATCTTTAAACTTAGAAAAATTTACGGGATTTATATAAAACCCACCCAAGAGTTACCAAGTTTTAATGTAACAAAATATAAAACTGTACAAAATCTGAATCCATATTATAATAAAAAAAAAACTTTATTTTCCAAACAAGTCCCGTAATTGATCTTTACCAGTACCAAAAATTAAGATCATCAAATACTCTAATGAATGAAAAATTACTTTTATAAAATTCTTTCTTTACTGATCAAACATATAAAAGGATCAAATCTTTTATACTTGACCAAAAAAAACTGGATATTGAAAAAGTACGGTCCACAGGAAAATCACATACGGATTCAAAAACATGATTAAACAATCCTTATTAATAGAGTCACAAAGGAAACAAATACCAGTGAGCCATAAAATTAATAAGGAACAAATACTTGATGCTTTAATTGGCCAAAACTTACGTTCAAATGTGGTTTTACCATCAGAAAATTAAAATAAAAGAACTTCTCCAATTGAAACAAATAAGGCATATATGCCGCACAAGTTTTTAGGACAAACTTTTCTATACTATTAAGCCATTGAAGCAATCATATTGCTTTATAATTTAGGGTTCATACGAATTGAAACTGAAACATGAAAATATGAACCACGCAAAAATGAATCAAACAATATCAATAAATCAAACATGAAGACCTGCTCCGATACCACTTGTTAGATTTCATTTACTAATTAATCATATAAAACATGCTCAACAATAAAGATTAAATCCATAATCTTACTTTAGTGCGGAAGCCAAATAAACATATGAGCATGTATATAAAATAGGATCTACGACATGTTGATTTATCAAAGATTAGTGTTAGGATTACCTGGATGACGAATCTATTAGATGAACTAAACCGTTGTAATCCTGAAACACAAAGAGAGACGGACGACGAGCATCCGTTGGCTTGTGGTTCTTCCTCAACCAGGACTCCTTATGCCTTTAGGACTCTTCAAATGGGGAGAAGAGTCAATATGCAGTGTGTCCGGTATATTGGGGACCATAGCCTATATATAGTGTGATGACCAATTAGGGTTCCCATTATTCCGAAATGGGCCATCCTGACATCCACTCATATTGAGCCCATATCCAATTAATTAATTACTTAATTAATTCTAAATAGAAATCTAATTAGCCTTTTAACTTTATTTGATCACTTAATCAATTAAGGCTCCTAATTGATAAATAGCTAATATAATTATATAAAGATATTTGCCCACATAATATTATTGGAATATTGTAAAATATTCCAACACTTGTATGATGAACTTAGTATTGAAATAAACACAAGTGAAAGAGCTAAAGTGTCTGAATTTGAAAAAGTTCACATTGAGTCCCATATTGGTTAGGACACACATTTTAGTAGTGTTTATATACTAGAACGTCACTACTTGGGGTATGCCTCAAGGGGTACCTAGTTTTGAAAACAGGGCACACCATGCTAAATATCACACACGTGCAGCCTGTCTCGGGCTCGGGTTTGGTGATATATTATTTTTTATAACTGTTATGCTGGAATTGAATGGGCCAAATTTCTTGGTCACATTTTGCTTTGCTGGCTCCCACTTTTTTCTCCTTTCTAGTTCAATTCTTTGCTCTATAAATACTCTATCTTCCTTCTTACTTAAAAATTTATTTTTCGTTGTTTCAAAGAAAGTGGTTGTTGTCACTTCGAATTGATAATTTATTTTTTGTTGTTTCAAAGAAAGTGGTTGTTGCCACTTCGAATTTATTTTTCAGTGAATTGGTTGTTTTATCATGGGACTTCACGGTTGCTAGTCTACCTTGCACAATTTGGGTAGTGCCGTGAAACGTCTTAAAGAAAGCGTATCGAACCGCGACTCGGCCAGTAATTTCTTTGTTGCTATTTTTAATCGATTTTCCAAACCGAAAAATAACAATTTATCATGATTTTTCAAATGCTGCACTCTGTAGCTTCTATAAAATTACGATTAATCATTGTGGTTTGGACTTATTCACCTTGATACCAAACATAGGCATAAACCACACATGTTTAGAAAATCAACTGTGCATACATGATGCAGAATAAGGAGTAGAGGACTTACCATGAGAAAACGAGGAAAGTCATTGCTAATTGCCTATTGGATGTGGCTCTTTTGTATTCTTCTTTGGACTTTATGCAAATGCACCCCCCAAGCAAGTGAGCAGTTGCATGAGCCAAGGCCAAGAGAATGGAAGCACCGAGTCCTAGCTTGAAAGATTCATAGCTTGGGTCTCTACACTCAAGCACCCACATCTTCAAATCCTTCACCTATTTTCATCACAGAAAAAAAAAAAGAATTTTTTTGTTATTAATTATTAAATCCTTAATTGAGATATGTACTGTATGATTTATCTATAAAGTGTCGGTTAGGTGGTAATAGTTTAATTTTATAATTTTAAAGGACAAAATTCCAATATATTAATTGAGGAGGATGTTAAAATGAATATTAGTACCACTTCAATGAAAAATAATATTTTCCCCTTCAATTTTTTCTTAAAAAAAATATATGTATGATTTAGGACTTTTGGAGTACCTTGTTTTGAGCTATTTCTGCTTGAATTCCAAGTATGCCAGCAACAACATCCATGACAATAACAACAAGGCAGACAAGGAAACCATAGTTTCTAACCATTTTCTTAAAATTCAAAGGTGGTGCAAAATATGATGTTAGCTACATTGTTTCTTTAACTCTTCACTTTAATAGATAACCATAATTTGTTATAATATTGGACGAATAAGAATAAAGATTGGGCCAGGTTTGCATTGCATTATCATATATGGAAGTAATTAGCTAATTAGATTTAAAGCTACTTTTATCTTCACATTTTTTACTTTATTCCATTTTTCCATTTCCCTTTACAATATTCCTACCATGAGGGACACGAAAACCAGAGTTTCACTACCAAGGAAAGCCCAAATTCGAGGGTATCGAAGCCCAATCCATTAATAACAAGAGAACGTTCATTTTCTCTACTTTTTCCTCTTCACTCAAGAATTTAGATGAACGATGAATCTCACTCTCAACATAATTTCCCAACTTTAAATCTACTCCAAAGAGCACTCAATCATTGAATGTTGATCATCCAATAATTTTATCGCTTTGCCTCTGTAAGTGTTTCTCAAACCTTAGGACCAAAAGCCACGAAATCTGTTAAATTAGCAGGCTTTTATACCCGATATTGTCCATGTGCCCCATGCGTGGAGAAAATACAAAGTACAAATCCATATGCCCTGCGCATGAAGCTGTAGTCAGAATCACGAAATCTATCATTTCTCAACAATCCATGCACCCGCGCATGAGGCAGAAGTGGAAACCCCTCCGACAAAAAAACTTGAGATTTTAAGACACACAATAATTTTTAATATATTGTTTCAATTGAGAAGTGTGTTGAAACTAAACTTTTTTTATGTTAAGGATAATTTTAAGTTGAAATCACTTGAATATAAAAATCACATTAACCTACATGAGTTGTCCATTGGTGAAGGTTTGAGATTTGGAGTGTGCTCCTCTTATGATTTCAGATTAAAATTAACTTTGTGCCACTTCTGTGTTGAGTTAGTCCACATAAAATAAAGCTCAACTTTAAATAAGATTTCCTCAAATGGACAGAGTAATTGGTGTCACTCAGATTAATCTGTTCATAGGTTGAAATCAAATGCAAAGGCTTTGAAATTTTTATGCAGAACAGGAAAGAACAGTTGGATGAGTGGGTTAGTTGAGAGATTAAAGGCCTACAAAAAGGAATGTAAGATTGAATTTTGTTAATATTTTTTGTTGAATCTGAAAATGGTGGGTCGGCTTGAAGAAAAAAATGAGGATTTTTTTTTTAAAAAAATAATTGATGATGTGTAAATGTTTTATTAGGCGTCAAAAATGATTTGTTGGTCCTCGACCATGTATGAGTATTAGAGCATCCACAATGGAACACTCCAACTTTGAGTACTTAACCCTTTCAATGGAGCATTTCTTAAAAAGTTCTAAAATGAGTCTCATCAATAACTCTACATCATTACAATAACTTATTATTTAATTATCTATTTTATAATATAAATTGATTAAATGATAAAATTACAAAATTAGTATGTACTATTTCTTTTTATAATTCGAAAAAATAATTAAAATTCGAAATTTAATGTAAAATAATATTGTCAAATTTTAAGAATTACATATTTTTTCGGGTAAATAGGGTTTTACCCCCTGCAAAATAGGTCAGTTTTGCGTTACCCCCTGCAAAATTTTTTTTGTGATTACCCCCCTGTAAAATGAAGATTCTATCATTTACCCCCCTCAGTCGACAACATGGATGTTGACTGGACAAAATTGATGACGTGGGATGCATGTGTGGCTTTTCATTCATTTTTTATTAAAGTTTTTGTGCCACGTAGATAAATAACTTAATATAATTATTAATTTTTCAAAAAGAAAAAGAAATTAAAAAAAATTGTTAATAGAATTTATTTATAAACATTCTTGTTCTTCTTCTTCTCGGTGTAATCACAAATCAAATCTCACACAATCAACAAAATCTTCTTACCCAAATTTCTCTCAAATTTCACATCTTATTAACAACCCTAAATTATTTCTCGTCTATAACCACAACTATACGATACAAAACTAAGCCAAAGTAACAAAAAATTTAAACTTTCCAAAACTCTTCGATTCTTGGATGAAGGTTTGAGTTATTAATTTAAGTTTAATGAATATTTTTCAGATCTACAGTTTGATGAACTTTTTTGTGTTAACACGGAATATTTTCCGGAACTTTAGGTTTAATGAATATTTTCCAGATCTGAAAACAAAAATCAAAGGTGACGATGAAGGTTTCTGTGGGTTTCGGCGAAGGTGACGATGAAGGTTTATGTTGGTTTCGTTCAAGATGACAGGTTTATGTTGTTTTTGATTTTTTTTGGAGAGAAGGATGAAATTATAGCAATATTGAAGAAGATGAACCTTCAACCCCAATTACTATCGTTTTTTTCTTCTTTTTTTTTTTCAGTTTTTTTTTTTAATTAAAAAAATAATAATTATACAATCATTAATGAATTGACAATAAAAAAATAAATATAAAATGAATTCATTCCACTTGTATGTGCCACGTCATCAATTTTGTCCAGTCAACATCCATGTTATCGACTGAGGGGGGTAAATGATGGAATCTTCATTTTACAGGGGGTAATCACAAAAAAATTTTTTGCAGGGGGTAACGCAAAACTGACCTATTTTACAGGGGGGTAAAACCCTATTTACCCTATTTTTTCTAACCGTAAAAGAAAAATAAACAGAGCACCAACGTCTATATGGTTGACATTAAAATGTTTTTACATGCATGTCAATTCAAAAATTGTGCTTTTGTGATGTACAAAAATTGTGTTTTTGTATAAATATTCATTAATTCAAATTGAATATATAAAATAAAGTGGGTCTCATGAAAAGAATATTTTAATGAAAAATAAGATGTGTCAAAGAGAGGAGAGAATTCTTATTTTATAAGTGATACCTAATAGGTACTAAAATGGGTGATACTCCAATAGTAATAACTAATAAATATCATAAGTACCTAATAGGTACTACACCATTGTAGATGTTCGAACATCTCCAATGGTGTAGTACCTATTAGGTACTCATGGTACTTATTAGGTACTATCATTGGAGCAATACCCATTTGAGTACCTAATAGGTAGTGGTTCTAAATAAGCATTAATACATATTTTATTTTTGTGGATCCCATTTATAATGATGTATAGTTATTGGTGAGATGTGTTATTGGTAGGGCCTATTTAGAACTTTTTAAGAGATGTTGAGTTGGAGTGATTGATTACTTATTAGGTACTATTATTAAAAAATTATAAAGGAATGATGTGTACATGTGGGGTCTTGTTAGGTACTCAAAAATGAGTATCTTCATTGTGGATGCTCTTAGACCATCTCCAATGGTAGTACCTATTAGGTACTTAGTACCTAATAGGTACTACCATTGGAGCAAAACTCACTTAGTACCTAGAGTACCTAATAGGTACTGCTTCTCAAATAGCTAACCTCTCTCTTCTCACTATAATATAGTAGTATTTTTGTTAGACCTACTTATAAAGATTAGTGTTATTGATGAGATATAGAGTTATTAGTGGGGCCGATTTAGAACTTTTTAAGAGGTGTTGAGTTGGAGGGATTGAGTACTTATTAGACACTATTATTAAAAAATAATAAATAAGTGATGTGTACACATGAACCCAGTTAAGTACTCAAGTTTGGTGAGCTCCATTATGGATATTGTTAGAGCATTCACAATAGAGCTACTCATTTTTTAGTACTTAAGTGGCCCCACATGTACACACCATTCATAAGTACTCATTCCCTCCGACCCAAAACCTTTTCAAAAGTTCTAAAATGGTCCCACCAGTAGCACATCTATCCAATAACTCAACATTATTTTAAATGGGTCCCACAAAAATTATTTAGGTACTATGTCTTATTGTAGAACTAGTACTTATTAAGTACAATTTTGTTTTTGCTCCAATGGGAGTACCTATTAGGTACTAGTACTTAAAAATATAAATACATAATTGGAGATGGTATTAGTACTTTGTAGTAGTTTTTTTTTAGCTTTCTTTTTGTGAAAAAGGTAAAAGGACACGTGTTGTATTGTCCTTGAATGCAAACACATTTGGAGCGCAACCTCCAATGCAATTCGGGTTTTCTAGAAAGAACTTGATCTTTCTTTTTTCTTCAGCTAGCTTCAAGAAAAAACTATACTCATCTTTCATTCGGTAACGAGTGATAGAGATAGAAAGAGGAAACCGAAAATCGCAATTCGATTCCTTCTCAATTCTCTTCTCCAACAATAACAATGTCATCATACCGATGGAAAAGCTTCGACGTCAACGAAGACCGCCCCTCCAAACCTCGCCGCTACGGCGTCACCGAAATGCGAAGCCCTCATTACACTCTCTTCAACCACAATGTTCTTCAGGTTCACTCAATTGTGTCCAATTAGGTTAAATTGAGCTTAAAGATTCTTTATAATAACTTGTGATTTCTTGGAGTATTGTTTAAAGAAAATGGATATGTTATTGTTATGTTGTTTGCAGGATATTTTTGAATCTATGGGAGATTGTGTTGATGGTTTGAAGTTTTGTGGAGGTTCTGATAGTTTGATGTCAAAAGCTTTTATCAAACAAGTCATTGATACGGCTCATCAGCATGATGTTTATGTTAGTACAGGTGATTGGGCTGAACATATGATTCACCACAAAGGTCCTTCAGGCTTCAAAGACTATGTGGAGGTTTGTTCTCAGAAGAACCTTTGTTCTTATTGTGAGGGAATTTTCTTGTTTTTGTTGTTTAGGGAGTGGTAAACTTGAAGTATATTTAACTATGAAGCACAAACTCAGACACGGACACCAGATGATAATAATTTGAAAAATGTCATAATTTAATGTAATCATAAGTGCCGGTGTCTGTGTGTACGACACTAGGACATGCCTAATCCGAGGAGTGTAGTGCTTCATAGATATTTAAAGAAAGTTTTATACTTTGTAACCTTAATTTATTGCATAATAGTTAAAAAGTAGAGCAAGCCAGAAGCCACTCTCTTGTCAGAGGCTTAAGCACAATTGGCTGAACTCTGTGATTAGTGATTAGTCATTGTGTTCTTGTGCATTTATCTTCTTAATTTAGAATCAGACGAATTTGTTTTATTAACAGTTTTTGATTCCTGAAGTAGTGGATTAGTTAGTGTTACATGATTAATGTATGATCTTTTGTAATAGGAATGTAAGCAGTTGGGGTTTGACACAATTGAGCTGAATGTTGGCTCCCTTGGAGTTTCTGAAGAAACCCTCTTAAGATTTGTTCGCTTCGTCAAAACTGGTGGTATGAAAGCTAAGCCTCATTTTGAACTTAAGTTTAATAAGTCTGATATTCCCAGGGGTGATGATAGAGCTTATGGGGCTTATATTCGTCCAGCACCTAGATCATCTGGTAAATATATTTTACTCTCTTGTTCTCTTTTCTGTTCTTCATTTTTGTGCATACATCTGCCTGTCTCTCTTTTAAGATGGAATGGAACATATTTAGGCTTTTCTATGGAAACTATCTTCCGGATTGTACTAATAAAATATAAAAAAGTGATACGCCGTTGTTGAAGAATAAACTGATGTGTGTAATTAGTCAGGGCCTTGGTACAGGACAGATCTTGACAATATGCTTTTTGTTTCAAGCAATACTATTATAGTGGTGAGGTGATGCAATGTTCATGAATGAAGACGAGTCACTAATCTGCTAAAATGTCCACATCGGAAACCTGTTGATAGTTGACTGTATGGAACCCCATCGCTTGGTTCATACACGGCATCTTACGCCATTATTTAAATAGTTAGTTTTGTATGTACTTGGCATGATAGTATATTATTCAGAAATAAGATTTAACAACTCTATGAAACTTCATGCAGTATGATATTTCCTTTTCTATTTTGATCAGAAACATGAAGTTTTGAAGTTTCAAAGAAATGTTTCATCATAAATAGATGTTCATAAGAAATGGGAATATTCAAATTTAGAATACTGAAAGGGTTATTGTTTCAATTTAGATGAATTGCATAGTCGGATCAAGTACGCGGAAGATATTCCTGTTATGGATTTCTTCCTCTTTAATTTTCAGACAAATCTCTGCATAGAATGTATGTAGGATTGGTAGAGGCCAAAATAGGGGTAATATGCTTCTATGGGGTATCTAATTGTTAAGACATTGATGTTGATTGTTGAACATATTCAAACATGCTATAATTTTCTGTTTCATGAAGTGCTCATTTTTAAGGTATTGATTATTGGTGGTACACAAGATATCAAATATTTTGTTCTGAAATTGATTGCAATTGCAATGAAGAATGTAGAATCAACATGTCATATTGGTTTGACCTTGTATTGAAACTTTTACAGAACTAGTGGAAGATGTGGATTTCTTGATTAGAAGAGCTGAGAGGTGTTTAGAAGCGGGTGCAGACATGATAATGATTGATGCTGATGATATCTCTAAACATGCTGATAATATGCGCGCGGATGTTATTGCAAAGATCATAGGCCGCCTTGGTCTTGAAAAGACTATGTTTGAAACATCAAATCATAACGCATCTGAGTGGCTTATCAAACAATATGGTCCAAATGTAAATGTTCTATTTCACTTTTCTTACTAAATAAGAATTAGAAATAATAAAATCATTACACAACATTTTTTATATTGTGTGTCTTTTGTTCAGGTCAACCTTTTCATCGATCACTCGCACTTGGTAGATGTGGAATGCATTCGGGGACGCAACTTGGGTAGAAATCATGCTTCCGTCCTCAGTTCTTCTTTTTTTCCTTTCTGAAGTGAGATTGACTTCTTGTTTGTGTAAAAAGTACTGAATTGTCTATTGTAGTGGGTGTAACATATGTCCTTCGTTGAGTGAAGATAGGGATGATGACTTAATGGAGATTGAAATAAATGAATGTATTATCTTTCATGGAATTTATTTCCTTTCTTTTTTTTTATAATGTAAAAAAAAATCCTTTCTTCTATTTTTTTTTTATATTGGTCCTTTCTTATATTTAGGTGCAAAAAAAAAAAGTTCTTATATTCTCTATTTATAGTTGTCCAATTATATTTTTGTAGATTAAAATTAATTAAAAAGGAAATTCACCAACATACACAAAATGGAAGATGATTGATAGGCGAGCCATTTCTGTGGAACTTTTCTAGGATCAAGATTGTGATTTTGTGCATCATTTTCTTTGTTTCTTTTCCCTTCATCGTTAAGGTAACTCTTCTCATTTGATCCAATCACGTTGTGGTTTATCATTATTTAGCTTTAATGCGAAATTCTTTTATATCTATTTCTGTGTTAGATTTTGCTGTGTATCCCCAATCCTCATGTCTGCATTGCCATAGAACAATTCAGAAATGTTTTTCTTTTAAGGGTATTTTGATTTTGGTGCTCCCTTGTGTTACATTCACTTTTCAATTGTGGGCATTTGCTTAATTGTCAGTTATCTTGTTTGATTGGGATATTGGTGGTGGTGGTTGTGAGATTCACATTTTTCACCCTGCATGATTTTGTGTTTAATCTGCTACATCAAGGAATGCCATCATACCCGAAATAGGCATTGCGATTTGTGTTCCATGTTTTGTTCTTGTGTTGTACTTGTACATCTTAATTTGTTTGAATGTCATTTTATATATTTTATTTTATTGCAATCATGTCTATTGTAAGAGTTAATATTTCTGATTGATTTCTGTGTTTGTTTTGTTCTAAGATCAATTATACTTTTTATTGATCAACATATAAGCGAGAAGCCTTATATATAGTGCCGATCCAACCAAATTGGAGGACCTCGCCTGAAAAAGAATTTCATATCTTCTATTTATCACTTCTATTTTTTTGGTCTGCGCGTAATGGATTATAGAGAAAGAATAAATTGTATGTTGGGACTTCTTTTGTCCAGTTTTTCATCTCTCTTTTTTTACCATGATTGTTTGAACTGAACCTACTATCCTACACTATTAATCCAAAATTTGAGGCCCCGAGCTAAGGGTCTTCTTTTCCTGGTCCTGGTGGATGGCCGACCTTGCCTATATACATAATGACTTAAGGTTTTGGGAGAAGATGCGATATGATGGTATCTAAACTCTCACTTGTGTGGTTGTTCAATGCGAGTGGGATGATCCACCTTTAAGTTCTCCAAAGTCCCAACACTTTTAAAACCATTTTGTTCTCTCTTAAAATTGATTCCAAACATGCATTGAAAAACTTTGGTTAAATAGGAGGGAAACTATGCTGTCATTTATTATGGATAATCAAACCCCTGTTGCACCCTGATTGTGCCCTTTTTGTTCATTACCACTGAGGATTGAATATGAATTTAGTCAGCAGAGAAATTGTATAGATATTTGTTATGTGTGCATTGAATTTTGTAAAGTCTTACTAATTATTGGCACATTGTACATACAGATTGAGACAATCCTATGAGGTCGTCATCTTTCAAAAGGCAGTATGCAAGGAATGAAATTGGTAGTTGGTCAACACTATTTAGGAGGCATCGTTTTCTCTTATCTGTTTTAACCTTATTAATTATCCTATGTACAGTTTATCTTTACTATGCTATTTCTTTCACCACAAGAGACTCATGTGCTGGGTTGAGTGGTCCTCAAAAAGCTTCTTGTCATATGCAGCTTGTCAAGAGTGAACTCCGAAGTAGAAACAAACATTCCTGATTTTCCTATAACTAAGTGCAGTGTTAGTAACTTAGCATAATTTGCATTATGATGTATACAAATATTACTGTTAAATTGTCTCAGTATTTGTGACCCAAAATATGTGTGATTATTTTCTTTTGTAGCTAATAATAGAATCTTTAGCATCCTAGCAGCTCAAATCAAATTTTAGATTTCAAATAACTAACTACTAATATTTGTCATTTTATTAAAGAACAATCTTATCCTTGGTCTATGATTTTTCAACACATTACTTGTTGAAGATTTGGAATTAGTGTCTCAATGAGTTGTGTTGCAATGCCTCTTGTCTAATGCATTAGAGAATCCAGATCCAGAATAAATGGCCTCATTAAATCTACCGTTACCTTATATAGTGTTGAGACAATTATTTTATTGTTGATCCTTAACATAGAATAACAATATTATTTTTTTGTCTTATCGGAATTCAAGTTTGGGTTCCATTTTTCCTAAACATTTTTAACATTCTTCTCGAAATAATTTTCTCTACCAAAGTTACAGCCGACTTTAAATAGTTTACCACTTGAACAAATTCATTGTTTGATTACTTAACTGTTCTACCAAGAAGATGTTAACGGCCATTTAATGCAAGCCTTTGCGAAGAAACTTGAGGGCATACCGAGCATTGCAGAAGTAGAAGCGATGAGAGTATTAGAAGGGTTTCAATGGATTCACAATACTCACTAGTACGTGGTTCAAATAGAGACAGATTGCCTACAAGTGGTGCAGAGACTTAATAGTAAAAGAAGGAATGTTACCGAGTTTGACAATATTATAGATAAGTGTAGGAGGTTACTAGATTTGAATCAGAACGGTAAGGTCAGACAACTTATTTTATTGCTAGTCCCCAAGTGTTTAATTATTGTCAACCTTATATTGAACTTATTATGAATGAAATACATTAAGTTTCCTTTCGTAAAAAAAAAAAATGTTGTTCCAACATAAATATTTTTTTTGCGAGAACTCTCCGATTTTCATAATCGGGAACCTTGATAACTGTCCTTCCAAATGATTTGTTATAGGAAAATTCATTAACACTCGAGCTATCAATTAGTCTAATGAAAAATTAAAAGTAACAAAAATATAATTGTTATAATTAATTAGTCTAATGAAAAATTAAAAGTAACAAAAATATAATTGTTATAATTAATTTTAGTTTTGGTAGATAGACAAAATAAAAATAGTCATTAGAAAATTATATACAAGTTGTAACTTGTAAGTGAAGAAGTTGGAGTTCGATATCAATCACAACATCTCTGACGTAACGACTTTGATATTTTTATTGATTGAACTAAAATTTGTTAACATTATTAATTAAAATATTTTATCTGAATCTATAATCTTGACAATAAGTGTCTAAAATTTTCCACTGTAGATTTACCAAAATGGTGGGTTGCATTTTTTCCAATTTTTTAATCGGTTTTGACAGCTGCCCAGTTAAAATGGTGGGCCAAGTATTTTCTATAATTTAATGTTTATTTTTTGGGTGCTGTTAACATGTGCATACATGGCACATGTTAATGTATCTATAATTAGAAATTTGCATTTAATATTACAAATATATTTAATGCTTAAAAGATATAATACACATGTTTCAAGAGAATATTTCTATATTTATATTCTTAACATGTGCCTTAGATGCACATGTTAACATTTGCCTTATTTTTTTGTCTTTGTTGCAAATTTTGTCATTTTGTAGGAGCCTATACAATAATTGAATGGACACAAACTTGGAGTGCACACAAACTTTACACCTACACTTATATTTTTATGTTCAAACCTTTGTCTATAAATATCAAAGGATTGCCCATTATTTTTACACATCAAAACTGTCTATAAATACAAATTTTTCTATTTTCTTTCATTTTTCTTGATTTCCATTTCTTCAACAATAACTAGGCAGCAAATCTTGATTTCCTTTGTCTTTATTTTTTGCAATGATGATTGATGATTTCTTGAGCCTGAAAATAGAAAACTCATTTGATTAGATCCCATACACAATCAAACTTTTTGTGAGGTATGAATATATGAACATAGATTGAGACCATTTTTCAATGCAATTTATTTGCTTTTATTGAGACTTATATATGAACAAAGATTGAGACCATGAACTATTTTTCAATGCAATTTATTTGCTTTGATTGAGACTTATATTTTGTCATTATGTTTGCTCTTTTTTTAGGTGAGGCTCACTTCGTTCAATGATCTTGGTTCGATGATCTTGCTTCTGAGTTTCAAAGGTAAAGAGATCAGTTTTTCAAGAAACTCATTTCTTTCATGAAAATTGTCTTTAGTAATACCCTCTTAAATTACTAACTTCATAATTTTAGTGATGTCCTTTTTACTTCATAATTATCAGAATTTGCAATTTACTAACATTTACTTTTTTGCAAATAGACCATGTAAACATGGGATTACGAAAAACAGTTTATAGGTACATATTATTATATATGAACAAAGCATCAGGCCATAAAAAATCTAATGTTACTTCGTTTGAAATAAAGTTTTGTGATTATGTTTGTTCTATTTTTTTATAGGTGAGCCTCACTTCTTTCGAGGATATTGTTTGTCTTTCACAAAGGTAAAGAAATATTTTCCTAAAGGTATTTATTTTGGCTGGTTTTTTCTACAACAGCATATCAGTACATAAAAATGAGATTGCATATATTGCTTCCACCTTTATAACACCCTCATTCAAATAGGGATTTGAATTTATGACCTTATTAAAAAATTCTTTCAAGGTTACTAATGTGTTGGGAGCTATGGCCAAGGAAGTAGTATTTGAGAAGAGCATACACTACACTACTAATGAAGAGAGCAAAGTTTTGAAGACTTTGACATGTGAATAAAGAAGCAATTTATCATGTCACTTGCTTAAATCAAATTCGGAAAATAACAAGGCATAACCAATCAAGTTCATAGACATATGATGCTAAGCGTATCTCCCATTGGAGCACTTATCAACTTATTAAGCTCAACTAACTCTTACTTTGTTTTCCCAATGGGAAAATGTTTATGTGGTAGGCATGATTGTTTCAATTTAAGGATTTTTTTTTAAAAGAAATTTAAGGACTGTCTTTGATTAAAGAGTGGTTGCTTAAAATAAATGAACTAAATCCATTAAATATGAACCTTTGGGGTTAAAAGTGATTGAAATCTTAAAAGAGCTTTGGCATAAGTAAATGGAGGTGATGTTTACCTTGAGTGCTACTGTGATAGCAGCTATGGTCAAGGAAGGAAGGAGCATAATGATTTGAGAATATCCTACACCAACAATAGAGGGCCAAAATGAATGCAGATTAACTATCTTCAGTGTATCGATGGAGGTGATGCAATGGCAGAACCGCAAAGGGGGAGGATGATTCCAAATACTTTAAACAAGTTTTATATTGCAAGAACATTTTCACTTCCTCCTTCTTTCATCTAAAAGATTACAAATATATTAGTAAAACATTTCAAAGCAAGCAACATGCATACAGAACTTGAAGAACTAAAAGACTCCAGATTTGTGCCTTCGATGATTTAACAACATCCTCATTTCGTTCTCATAGTTCAACACATTATCATCCACGTTTCCAGAGTAATGTGTATAGATATATTTGTATCTAATCAATAGTCTGAATTTTAGAAGGCTTATTAATATTTAAATTTAAATAATAGTTTAGTAAGTAATGATACATCAACTATAGACTGACTATGCTGCAATTAAAAATAATGCAATCACTATAGTCAATGTAATAGAAATGTTGGATTGCTTAAGCTCAATAGAACAAAAACAAAAGACAAAAAATTGAATATAATAATAGTGACCTACATTTACATTACTTGAAAAAATCCTTGAAAAATTGGATAAATTTTATTCTTTTGAAGGAAATAAATCAGTGATTGAACATCCATTGAGCTATGAACTATCATTCTCGGGTTAATAATAGGGAACCACAACTTATATTTTATTTTTTAAAAAAGCTAATTTTCTATTGTAAAACATGTTTCTGCAGAGAAGTATATTAATGGAAATAAATACTACTCTATCACCTGCAGATTTACAAAGAAATTAAAAAAAAATGTTATAGATCCAAAAATAAGCACAAGCAGTAAAGACATTTTAAAAAAAAAAAAACAAAAAGTTTAGATTTTATTACAAGCACATTTACAATATTTTTCGAAAATAACAAAAAATTTATATCCACAAAAATAGAAAAAAGGAACCACAAATCCATAAAACTAGAACCTTACCTCTGTTGCCACTGTCTTAAACCGTCTCCCATGTAGTGGCCGCATCTCACAATTTGAGAAGTACATGATGGGTTCATGGATTTAAAATCAGATGAGAGACATGTTTTATGGGTGAAAAAGAGGGAGAAGACAAGCGATATAAAAAGGAAAGACATAGAGAACAATGAAACTATTAGAGACGAAAAATGAGAGTTGTTTTGTGGATTGTTGTTACTCTGTAAAAGCAAATGGAAGAGAAAGGAAATAGGTGGCGGCTGACAAAATAGAAACCCTAGCCAAATTAATGAGTTCTCAGTTTTGGGCTGTATTGGATAGTCCAAGCCCACAATGCTTATCTCACTTGCTTGATTTTTAAAATGATCTCTTCCGACCTCGTGTTTTTTTTATATCTTGAATTTCCAGTTTTGCCCTTACAAAAAATTTCGGTTTATAGAAATCGAAGCTTTGAATTAAACCGTACACCGGTTTAATTCTTCGTAAACTCATCCTTTGAGGAGAATATTACTTGAACCGTCTCTCCTTTACAAGTCTACATCAACTCATTCTTTTCACCCCTCAGATGTGAATCTCGCAGCAAAATAATAATAGAGGTTTTTTACTTGAACTGTCTCCCCTTTACAAATCCACAAGATATTTTTTTTTTTTGACAAAACAAGAAAAATAGTTTTAATCAATAAGAAAAATAGTTAAAATGAGGTTTTTTTGGTCAAGGGAGGACAAACTCACGCTGGATGTCGGGGGAAAACGACAACGTATGAAGAGGGAAAGAATGAAGAGCATTTGCTTTCAGTTAGAGTTACAGAATGAAAAAATAAAAAATACCCTAAGTGTAGGATGTCGGTTAATGGAAACTTTTTTTTTTTAAAAAAAAAATTAAAAAAAAAAAACCGTGCATCGCACGGGTGAAATCACACTAGTAAATTAAACAAACAAAAGCTTGAGTTAAAAAAAAGAAGAAAAGAATAAAAAATAAAACGTCGCCGTGCCCACTCTCCGAAACTCGTGAAATCTTCTCCGTCGCCGTCGTCTCCTCAAAACCTGTCCCGTCGCCTCCATATATCCGGCTCGCCATCTTAGGTAGCTCCAAATTGCTCCTCAAATCGTTGTCGATCGAGGTATGATTGTGTAGTTGTGTTATTTACTAAATAGTTGAAAAAGATGTTCTATGAAGCTTGTAGATTTATCACTGTATTTATTAGGAGAAAACGAACCATAATTTTTTTTTTCCTTTCTAAGCTTCTATTAACTGTTTCTTTTCCTTATCATTAAGCTGGTGGTAGTAATGAACTATTCTGCATACTAGGATATTGTCTGTATTTGACATGTTATGTATGGAATTCGGATGCTGTAGTTGTTTTGTTTGTATCTGCAGCTGAACTCTACAGTGGTGTTGCTATGATTTAGGATTAGAGTTTATTGAATTCTTTAATGAGGAATTTATTCTGAGAAAACATTTCCACTATTGAAATATGAAGGGGTGACAAAAGTTAATCAGGGTTATTGTAGGTATAAGTATAATATTAATATGCATATCCTGAGTATTAAGGTTTCAATTGAGAACCTTAATAAGGTATATCACCTACATGTGTGAGCAACCAAGACTCTTGGCTAAGTGATTGTAAGGCCAATCTTAGGATACTCTGAAGTCGACCTGGTGCTCCTAAATTCAGTTCCCGGCAATGTTAAGAAAATGTTTGGCCAGCGGCAGGCAGCCACACACTGCTACAGACCTACAGTAATTAGTCATCCATTAAAAGCTTTGAGATGCACTAAATTTTAAAATACTGGGATATGAGTGTGTTGGATTGGGTAAAAGTCCAAATAATTAGGTTTCAATTGAAACTAGAAATAATTGAATGGATCTGCAAGTTAGTGAGTTAGCTCTCATCGGCATTCACCACTCACAGATGCTCTTGCTGAGTGTGAGTCATTTTGTTTTTGGTTCATTGTTCTGCTTCCTATTGTTCTCTCAACTGCTTGTATTTGCGTTTCAAGTGTATTTACCATTATTTTGTGCCATCTTCTATTTCTCTCTTAAAATTTTGTTAGTAATGTTCTCATGTTGCTCTCTTGCTGCCATCTTTCCACAATCAGAGAAATTGTTACTGCAAATTAAATTTACTGTTTTTGTTTAGGTACTTTGTCCAACCTCAGCTAAGATTAGAAACAAACAAATGCTGTCCTGATGGCTCTTAAAAATATTACCTCGATCACTATGTGAAAGAATAATTTTTGAACTGTGTTACTCATACCCAACATGTGTTTCTGTATTGGGTTTTGTTGTTATGGAATGTCGTTTATTAGCTGTGTTGTTATTTCATGATGGGACTCCCAATATCGTTGGTTTAGTTATCGGCCCTTATTTCGTTGTCATTCCTGTTTAATAAAAACATTGGATCTGGGGTTTTTGGGGGAAATTGTTTTGTGAGGCCCCAAAATCTAATAAGCTACTGGGTGCTCCAATTTTCAGATAGTTGCAGTTATGTCTTCAGAGATGGAAAATTCAAGCTCAACAGCAAAACGCAAACTATCGTGCACCGCTTGCTTTGATGCACTCTGGTTCTGCTACTGTAATGGCCATTCACCCAATACCTAAAAAATTTACACCTTTCCCAAATGGGTCATCCCAGTACTGATTAAGTTTGTGCGTTTAATGTGTGCAGCTCCAGTTCATCAAATGCAGCAGTATTACAGGCTTGGTACTCTTGATAATTGTTCTGGCAAATGGAAAGCAATGGTTGACTGCTTAATGCTCAAGACCAAACCCAGATCTCAGGTCGAGGTTGGTTCCTATTTCCTCATTAATGGGTAATTTATATATGTTGAAATTTTTCAAATACATTGGATTAAATATTCTTCGAACATGATCCTATTTGTTGTATTTGAGAACATCCTTGCTTGTGTTTGGGAAAATTGAAGTGTAGGTGGTTTCGCTATTTTCGTCTTCCAATATATATCCCACCTTACTGGCAGTGGCACACACGCACAAAGTCAGATACCACCCATTGCGTGGTCTTGAATATGATATTTTGTGTGATTGCATCCTTCATTATATTGGATACCTCAACATATTTCCCACCCAGTGAGTGTTTGTGTGTGCGTGTGTGTTCTTGTGGCCTGAAATAGCAAAATCGAGACCGTCTAATTGATAAATGACAGATCAGTGCATGGAATTATCGATACAAGGGTTCCTTGCTCGTTAATGTGTATTAAAATTTTGGCACTTTAGTTATTAAAAATTTATTGCTAGAGAATTAAGGAACCTGCCCTTTCAACTCTGTCTTATTACAAATTATCTTCATTTCTACTTTTGCCTTTCTATATGACGCTCTTATTGCTCTTCTGTGAATGATGACGGAACCATAAAATTGGCGAGAGCTGAAGAGCTCTTAGTTTTTAATGTTCTTATTTTTATATTTCATGATTTTACCATGCACCAGTTGCATGGTTTAATTTATCTGGCATGAAAGTATGTCTTTTTTATTACAGATTGATAAAAGCTAATTTCTTTTGATATGATTGCGTTAGTTATCAGTGGCATTTAGCATTTTTTACTGTTAGTTACTATAGTAAGTCAATTTCAGAACTACACTATATATATATGTGAAAGAATAATTCTCTTCGCTTTTCTCCAGTCTCAGACAATCTATCTTAACTTGGTATCAAAAGTGATTTGAGCTTTGTCTCCTCTCAGTGAGCTGTTTCGAGTTTCTTGCTCCTTTCTGAAGCCATGTTTTTTATATCGAGTCTTGGTACAGTCCATGGCTTTGAAATCAACCAATGATGCTTTCAACTCTACTTCCTTCATCCATATGGTAAACCAAGCACACTCTTGGTTTGTCGGCCATTGACTAACGAAAATTATAGTTCATCTTCTCCATGATGACAAATCTATATCAAGCCAAACCTTGATGACAAATCTAAAAGCCACAAATAAAGATCATCTTCTCTTTACACATTTTGGCATCTGCCTCCCCTCTTAATCTTACTGCATACTTACTGCATTTACCGGTGCAGACTGAAGCAGTTGACCAGACACCAGATGCTCAATAACAAGCTTTTGTGTATTTTTGCGCGATTCATTAATTTCCTAAAGATAAAGCCATAGTTTCAGATCTTCTGCATAGCCTGAATATCGGGTTGTTGGATAGTGTTGCCGGTGAATTAATTTGGCTCAAGCACTTGCTAACTTGTTTTGAGATTACCATTTCTTCTGCTGTCCTGTTCTGCGATAACCCATCCATTATTCATTTGGTCTCTAGTCCAACTTTCCACGAGCGATCCAAGTCCCAACATCGGCTGGCAGAATCACTCACAGAGCTTCTTCTAGCTGCTGAGTTTCTGCTCTTAGCCTCTTACCACGTAAGCTGAGAATTTTGAACATTCACTTCCCCCCAATTTTAGGCGAAGTATTGCGAATCAATGTGTGTGTATGTGTGTGTGCGTGTGTATGAATTTGTTTGATTACTGTTATGCTAGTTATTAATTGTAGTTAGTATTGTTTACTGTTTGTTAGTCTGTTTCAGAACTACACTTTAGTATGTATATCTGTATCACAAGTAATTGAATGAAAACAAATCTCTTGGAGTAACAAGCTGTGTGTAACCCTTGTGTGCAGGAAGTCCTCGAAGCTCGTGAGAAAGCAAAACCACACATCTGGAATTTCCGAACACGATATGAAGCTTCACAAAACTGGCAAAGACTATATGGTCATCTAGACAGGCCTGAATGAGGAAAATCATATTAACACTCATTGCCTTCTGATTTTATTGGCGTTTTAGAGGAAGAGACTTTTAGAGACTGGATAAAGTTTATATCAAACTGAAGGTGCTAGGAAGTTCATATTAAATTTCTGTTAATAATGTTTTAAAATTGCAATGCCTTTCATTTTCAGGGTTTTCCGGTAATGAAATTTTGGTTGGTCCCTCTGTCGTTATTCAATCGTATCGTATGCCCACTTAAGTTTTGTCTTGACAACTGTTGGTGAAAGATAGAAACATAATTTCAAATGTTTATATAGAAGTTTTCAAAATTTAACCTTGTCAGATAAATTTAAGAGATCATTATATGTTTGTGTAGTTTGTTCACCTACACATTTCAAAATTCAAGTTGCCTCTGAGAGGCAATTTTTCACTATTTCAAAGTTGTTATGACAGTTATACAATCTTTTTTGGGAGAGAAGAGTAGAAAAGATGTATGTAACATTGTGCCTAAATTACATCATAGCTTAATTAGTTGTGTTGTACCTATATATATGTCAATTAATATCTCTTATATTCAGTTCTATGGCGGTTCTTCCTTCTAATGACCGGCATGTCTATGATCCTTTTCTCCCATATGAGTGAAATTCAGTCGATAGTTGTCAGAGATATTGATTTGTAGGGGTTTAATTAGTACAGGAAAATTTTACTTTTATTTTTTTATAACAATCCAAATGATATATAAAGTTAGTTGATCTAAATGATATGTAAAGTTGGTTGAAAGTTGTTTGTATTTTTTGAGAAAAAATTAATGTGTTTTTTTTATGATTGATTGAGACTTGAGAGTGAAGGGAGTACTGAATTTTCTAATGGTATTTATTTCCCTCCTTTTTGGTACATTATTTTTTTTTTTTTTTTTTTGCATAATGGTACATTATTAATAATATCACTTTATCTTTTTTCCTTTTATATTATACTTTCTCCGATCATATAATCATATAAACATATGAAAAGAAGATACTAACGAAATGTTAATATTACCCTTTCTTCACTTTTTCCTTTTTTTGACACATTATCAAATGAGGGCCATTTTTGTCTTTTCATACAAAATTTTAATAAAATAATATTATTATAATCATATAAACATATGAAAATAAATACTAATGAAATGTCAATGCTACCATTTCTTCACTTTTTTTCTTTGAATGAATGAAATATGCTTTCTTTGCCATAAAACCTCAAACAAATTTTATCTAACTAGATAATGTTTATCTTATTTTGAGAATCATCCACATGCAAAAACAAAAAGTTGGGTTGAAGTCTCTTAATTATTACCCAAATTTTGGATTGGATGCTTTTGTTAGATGGAAGTCTCAATCAACATTATCCAAACATTTGAAAATGACTAAAGAGATGTTTATGGCCTAGGTTAGGTCGAGTAAATGAACTCCCTTATGAATGCTTGAGACATGTAATTTGGTTCGAAAAAGTTTATATTCAATTGGTATTTAGTTATTTTTCATAATTGTATTGCTTTAATTCTTCGTTCTTAATCTTGATCACGTTATAGAATGAACCCATAGGAATTAGCTGATTCCGTGACAACAAACTAATAGGCCCGAATCTAAAGACAATTCAACCAACATATATGCGACCATTACATTCAGTATTTGCGGAAGGGGTAGGATCAAGATTTACAATTAGCTAAATTCTGCATGTTTAGGGGTAATCAAACAAGGTAGGCAGAGAACACGTGACAACTTGTTAAACATTGAACTTGTTAAGGGTAAGGACGCCTTTTTAAAGGCTGAACTTGTTAAAGGTGAAGATATTATAAAAACAAGGGGGAAACATATCAGCGGTTGACTAAACTCTATATATTCATATTGTAATAGAAATAAGGAACGGTAACACTGACCTTATTTTAATAGAAATTAATCTGTCGGACTATAACTAATAATGCAGTAAAGTATAACGCCGGTTAACAAGTAGGAGTAAGGGAGGAATTCGAAACAATTAACCGCCTTTTATTTTGATTGTCTTTTATTTTATTGTTATTTACTTTAATTGCAAAACTCTCTCAAAACTAACAAAGCAAATGCAAAGTAGTTTAGTTTCTAAATTCTTAACCGAAACTAGTAATTTTGGCACAATCCATGTGGAGACGATAACTTATCACTTTATTACTTGGTAGCGATTCTGTGCACATGCAGAAAAGTTCCATCAAGTAATAAGGTAAAATTACTTGTGATAATATGATCGAAAACTATTTTTTATCATTTTAAAATAGATGGAGTAGTAATATGGGTTCATATTGACTTGCAATTATTTTAGGCACTTTTTTTTTTAATTTACTAAATATCTTGTATTTTTTATTGTGCGTTTATTTGAATTATAAATATTAATAAATATTAAAGTTATCAAATTTGATTTAAATATATTTTTGTTTATAATTAAAGTTCACAAATTTGTTGTATCAAAAAAAAAAAGTTAACAAATTTGATGTAAATGACTAAAGAGATGTTTATGCATCGTGATGACTAAATGTGCCTTCTAGCAAAATAATAATGATTAAATATGCCGTACAATAAATTGATAAACCAAAAGCCCTCTTAATATATTTTTTAAGCGGTAATCGTTGAATTTAGTAGATAGGACCACAATTCAATTCCTACAACAGTGATCAGCAGGCCCGGTCCTGAGCTAAGACAATGGATGTTGTGGCCTAAGACCTATTATTATGCCTACCTAATATTATATATATATATATATATATATATATATATATATATATATATGAGTCAGGATCCGTTGACACCAACTAGTTTGACACCAAATGTTACACCTCTCAATAACGTTTTAACCGATATAAATTTTATAAAATCCACCGTTGGATTGAAAGTTTACATCATATAGATCATTTGTGTAAAATTTCAAATAAATCTAAAATCATTTGATATGCTATTGAGACACATAAAGATTAACGGCATTTAAAAAAATACAAAAACCGTTAATTTTGATGTATCTCAATAACATATCAAATGATTTTGGATTTATTTGAAATTTTACACAAATGATCTATATGATGTAAACTTTCAATCCAACGGTGGATTTTATAAAATTTATATCGGTTAAAACGTTATTGAGAGGTGTAACATTTGGTGTCAAACTAGTTGGTGTCAACGAATCCTGACTCTATATATATATATATATATATATATATATATAGGGGGCTGCTAACTTAGACCCAGTTGGGTCTAAGTTAGCAAGGTGCACCTTTTGAGTTGGACAAAAATACCCATTTTTTTAATTTTTGAAAGAATTGAGCAACAGGGGCATTTATGTAATTTTACTCAAAAATACACGCGCCCCCCACTTCTTTTTCCCCCCCCAGGACACGTGGCAGCTTCTCATTTGACAAAATCCACGCGCGTGCATCACACGCGCCGACAGGCGCGCGTGGGTGGAAGCATTACGAGGAGAGAGAAAGCCTTTTGAAAAGGCAGGCCACGTGTCAGAAGCTGATTGGCTGCGTTAATTTTTTTTCATTTAATACTTTAAACTCGATTATTTCGTCGTAAATTAATTTTTTATTTTTTAATTTTTATACCAAAATTCATAATTTTTTTTTCTCTACAAATAGAGACTTGGTTCGTTTGATTTGGACACAGAAAAAAAAAACCCAATTTTTCACTACCTTAATCTCATTTTTCACTACCTTACATCAACTCACTGAAACCATTCTACCAGAAAAATGGTTTCAGAGTACAAATCTCTGAAACCATTCTACAAGCTAAATGGTTTCAGAAGCAAATAACTAATAATCAACTTACTGAAACCATTCTACCAGCAAAATGGTTTCAGATTACAACTCGCTGAAACCATTGTACCAGATAAATGGTTTCAGAAGCAAACACAATTAATAAATTACTCACTGAAACCATTCTACCAGTAAAATGGTTTCAGAATACAACTATGTGAAACCATTCTACAAGCTAAATGGTTTCAGAAGCAAATAACTAATAATCAACTTACTGAAACCATTCTACCAGCAAAATGGTTTCAGATTACAACTCTCTGAAACCATTGTACCGAATAAATGGTTTCAGAAGCAAACACAATTAATAAATTACTCATTGAAACCATTCTACCAGTAAAATGGTTTCAGAATACAACTATGTGCAACCATTCTACCAGTAAAATGGTTTCAGAAGCAAACATTAGTTTTTAATTACCGTTTTATCTCATTTAATTAACTAAAAATAGTTTCAGGTCTCCAAAAATTTCATAAAATATACCAAAAGTTCCAGAATATTATCTACTATTTTCCTGGTATAATGGTTTCAGTGAGTTGGTTGAGTGGTGCGTGTTAAATTACAACACACAAGTAACGTATTTAGTAGACAAAAAATGAGATTAAGGTAGTGAAAAATTGCGTTTTTTTTTCGGTGTCCAAATCAAACGAACCAAGTCTCTATTTGTAGACAACAAAAAATTATGAATTTTGGTATAAAAATAAAAAAATAAAAAATTAATTTACAACGAAATAATTGAGTTCAAAGTATTAAATGAACAAAAATCACGCCCAGCCAACCATTGTGTGACACGTGTCCTACTTTTAAAAAGCAAATTTTTCTCTCTCCAGGTTGTAATCAAGTGTGACGCAGGCGCTTGAATCTGATGGATCTGGATGATCTGGGCTGTCTGATTGATCAGACAGTCTTGATGAGATCAGATCTTGGCTGTCTGATGGAAATCAACGGTCTGTAACCATGGTCCTTCGGTACGCGCGCGACACTGGATCTGCGTCTATTAATGGTTTAAGAAGGTGGGGCGCGTGTATATGGTTGGCAAAATTGCAGAAAATTACAGAAATGCCCATGTTGCTCTATTCTTTCAAAAATTAAAAGAATGGGTATTTTGGTCCAATTGAAAAGGTGCACCTTGCTAACTTAGACCTAACTAGGGTCTAAGTTAGAAAACCCCATATATATATATATATATAAACAATTAAGATTAAAGAAAATATAATTGGTAGGAGGCCCAAATGGTAGAAAACATGATTAGACATAATTGGTAGAATTATCAAAATAGAACTCCGCCTCCGCGGAACAAAAACAAAACGATGACACCACTTTTTCCTTTCATGTTGAGTTTGTTTTATGATTTTCTATTTCTCACGTTTTTGTAAGGTATGTATCACTATAGCTTTTTCTTATTTAGGTTTTGGTGTTGTTTTGTTTTTTGTATTCATAATTTTATTTTTTGGTTTACAATGAATTGAGAATCGAACTCAGGACCTATAACATAATACTCAAACCCTTCACCACCAGACCAATTCATAATTTTATTAATAAGTTATTTAACTTATTTTCTATAAATTGTTATTACTTAACAAATTTTTTTTCCATCCAATTTCAACTATTTGGATCTTACGGTTTTTCAATTATTCTTCTAAGTCAACATTCTACTTCACAAATGCTATTGTTCTCTACTTGAGTTTTTTTTTAAGCTTAGAAGATGTTGCTTAAGAAACATTTATGAGATAATGAAAAACGAAAAAAGAAACAAAAATAAAGAGTTAATAAAATCACAACAAGGAACTCTTGACAAATTTATTTTCAAAAAGGTAGATACCTAAGAAAATTTCGCTAATAGTAGCAATGAATATTGGAATCAGTCAAACAAAAATTTGGATCATGAAAAAGATGAAGTTGATGATAATTCAATTTGGATCATGAAAACATTAAATTCTCTCCGTCCCAAAACTTTAGTCCTTTTGGAGTTTTGCACGGAGATTAAAAAATGATAAGTAAAGTCATTTTTACCCCTACTTTATTAAGAAAGAGAAAATATATTTAATTAATGTTTTAACTTTTGTAAGGGTACAAATGATAAAATATCACTAAATGTGCATTGGTTTCTTAAAATGACTAAAGTTTTGGAACAAAATTAAAAAGCTAAAAAGACTAAAGATTTAGGACGAAGGGAGTATTAAAATAAAATATTTTTTTTTCCTTCTTGTAGTTAAGGCCCATAAAATGTCATGAATGGAATTATGGAACCGGTGATTAGAAAGGGGTTAGAATAGAATCACTTTGATGTCAGAACTAACTCTCAAACCATATTAAACGGTGTCATGACCAGATACTAATGCTGAAAAACAAAACAAAAAGAAGAAAAGAATTTTAATGAAAATGCGTGGAGTTAATATATTAAAATTAAAATATTTTACTTTTAAATACATAACTTTTTTATGAAATCATCGAATAGTTATCTTGCGAAATTGCAACTCATAATTTCATTCTAGTTTTAAATATAAGAAAAAGTTATGTCAAAAAAATTCAACATATTTGGCCCAAATTTCAGATTAAATACATAATTTTTCATTGATTCAACTTTCTTTTAGACTGAAGATTGAAAAAAATACAACGGGTCATTTTGAGTGGTAGATGGATGTATCTCAGCAAGGTAGATAGATAATGTAGAGATTAATTTTTATTTTTTATTTTTAAAAATAAGGAATGTTTATGATGAAAAAGCAATAGGATAGTATGGAAGGTAAAACTTTACCAACTTTTTTTTACACTATCATTAATTTAATCATAATTGTTAGATCATAAAAAGCATTTGACTTTATTTATAATTATTTTTTAAAGTCACGTATATATGATTGATTGTGATTTGCTGCTGATATAAAAAAAAAATATTACATTGACTATCGATATAAAACTTTTACATTGAAAATGTATTAAAATTAAACTCGCATTATATACTTAAAAATTTGTATAATTATATAACTTTTGTAAGAATATTTATTGATAGTAAGTTAGAAATTCTTATTACTCCAGGTAAAATGTTAAAATTCTAAGAATAAAAATAAAAAACAATGAGAATGTATGTGTTGAAATAAATCAATAGTTGTAGCCTGTAGGTAGATTAAATACAACATTGTGCACCTCATAAAATTCGCAGTTAAAATTAGTCACTTCTAACAATGCTTTGTACCTATAACATATGATAAACAAAATAAAAATAGATACATCATTTCAAGGTTGGTTGGTAGGTGATGATTTTTCATTGAAAGGAAATTAATGTTTATGAAGAAAATAATAGTAATAGTAAAAAAATGGAAAGTGAAGGTGTTTTCAAACTTGCCAAAGACTTGAAGATATTGAGTCACTGGTAGAAAGCTCCATAATCACGTGCTCACCTTAAAAACCAAATGAAACAGTTTATTTTGTTCAAGTATAACTGTACAATTTAGTGTTATTTAAGAACCAAATAACTCTCCTTTCTTGATCATAAAAACTGCACTAGTGTGTATAAGTTTCATAGTGAAAGAGAAACATCATGGCTAGTATCAAACAAATTGGAAACAAGAAAGCATGTGTGATTGGTGGCACTGGTTTTGTTGCATCTATTTTGATCAAGCAGTTACTTGAAAAGGGTTATGCTGTTAATACTACTGTTAGAGACCCAGGTTTATGTCTTAATGTGCCATTATATAATAATAATAACTGTTTATATGTTCATCTTAATCTTTTTACTTATCTAAACAGTAAATGGCATTATTATTTAGATAACAATATATCAAACAAAATATTATTATAAAAAAAAAATATTAAAATCTTGTGTTGGTGCATGTTTGGATTGACGATGAGTCTGGTAAATCACATTTGTTCTGCCGTAATTTTGAGAAAATTACGGTGACAATATGATTTTATTAAAGTTACCGTGATTCCAAACAGGCGGTTGGTTTCCTTGAAACAAGAAGTTCTAGGTCTATCTCTCTACCAAAATGCAATCGCTTAAGCGCATGTTTGGATTGACGATGAGTCTGGTAGAATCACATTGTGCTACCGTAATTTTGACAAAATTATGGTGTCAACATGATTTTATCAAATTTACTGTGATTCCAAACATGAAGACTAAACAAGTGCTAGGCCTATCTCTCTACTGAAGTTGTATAAGAATAGATAACATGCAAAAAAATTGGTATGAAAAAAAGTGCTGGTTTTGGTGTTTTGTACAGATAGTCCTAAGAAAATATCTCACCTAGTGACACTGCAAAGTTTGGGAGAACTGAATCTATTTAGAGCAGACTTAACAGTTGAAGAAGATTTTGATGCTCCTATAGCAGGATGTGAACTTGTCTTTCAACTTGCTACACCTGTGAATTTTGCTTCTCAAGATCCTGAGGTAAAATCGAATGTTTTTAAGTATATGCATGTAGAAAAAAAACAATATATTACTGAAAAAAATTGTGCCATTACTATTCAGAATGACATGATAAAGCCAGCAATCAAAGGTGTGTTGAATGTGTTGAAAGCATGTGCAAGAGCAAAACAAGTCAAAAGAGTTATCTTAACATCTTCAGCAGCCGCGGTGACTATAAATGAACTCAAAGGGACAGGTCATGTTATGGATGAAACCAACTGGTCTGATGTTGAATTTCTGAACACTGCAAAGCCACCAACATGGGTAAAACATCAAACCTTATTCACTGTTCTCAATCACGCATCGCAAAAAATAGCTATTTGTTCAAATTCCGCTAAGCTATGTACCGTGCTATAATACTGCTATAGTCGTTATTTAACAACACTTTGTACTAGATTACGCATCACATAACAATAACGGGTTGTTAAAATTCCATTATGGTAGAGCAGTGGCCTCTACTCCTTCTAGTCTCATATATAAGCAAAGATTCCTTTTTCAGGTTCATTGAATAATAACCGTACCAGATACATCAGTTATTTAATGAACCTGAAAAAGGAATCTTTGCTTATATATGAAACCGAAGGGAGTATTTCAGAACACTAGGTAGGAAATGGCTTGGCTCTTTACATTGTGGTGCCTCGTTATCATTTCTAATCGGAAAAGATTATGTAAACTTGCAGGGTTATCCTGCCTCAAAAATGCTAGCTGAAAAGGCTGCATGGAAATTCGCTGAAGAAAATGACATTGATCTAATCACTGTGATACCTACTTTAACAATTGGTCCTTCTCTCACGCCAGATATCCCATCTAGTGTTGGCATGGCAATGTCTCTAATAACAGGTTCAAAGCAGAAAAATTCAATGGCTTAAGGACTTTTAAGGACTATACAAAATGACTCATTAATGTTTTGATCTCATTTTTATATCTTGCAGGCAATGATTTCCTCATAAATGCTCTGAAAGGAATGCAGTTTCTGTCGGGTTCGTTATCCATCACTCATGTTGAGGATACTTGCCGAGCTCATATATTTCTGGCAGAGAAAGAATCAGCTTCTGGTAGATACATTTGCTGTGCTCACAATACTAGTGTTCCGGAGCTTGCAAAGTTTCTCAACAAACGATACCCTCAGTATAAAGTTCCAACTGAGTAGGCATCTAGTCATACATTTTGTGTGAATTTATATCTTCATCGGCATTAACTTCTACTAACACAAACTATCATTTTTTATTTGCAGATTTGATGATTGCCCCAGCAAGGCAAAGTTGATAATCTCTTCTGAAAAGCTTATCAAAGAAGGGTTCAGTTTCAAGCATGGAATTGCTGAAACTTTTGACCAGACTGTGGAGTATTTTAAGACGAAGGGGGCGCTGAAGAATTAGATTTCAATATTTCCACTACACTAGCAAACTCTAAGCTTGTTACGTATTTATGAAGTTTAGAGTGAATAAGGTTCATCTCTGTGAATCCCCTAGTGTATTTGCCACTTCATTAAGAAGAGAGCACAATAATTTTGCTGTTAAGTTTGGATTTGATTATGCTTACAGTTCAAAATCAATATTTTGTCGATGTTTTTAATCGGCTTAAGACTAATGCAACAAATGAAATCATTGACTCAAAATAAAAAGAAAAATTAATAAGCACAAGAACTTCTCATCAAGAGCACAATGATGTTATTCAGCCTAACAACATTAGGGTGCTTCACATTCCAAATGGTTTAACAAAGAGATTAGTTTTTATGCATCGACGGTGTAAATCAAATGTACAATACACTTTATGACTCTTGACGATAAACTCTTTACCAAGTAGATAAAATTAAAAGAAGATATATAATTTAAAAATCGAAGAACACAGAAATACTCCAATGATTATCGGCTGTGCAATCTGCGCAAATCCGCTGACTGTTTCACTTCAAGGGACACTTCGTATAACGCAGAAGGAGATTTGCTTAACGTAGAAGGAGGTGCTCGGATAGAATTTATATTAGGCTTCTTAGAAAGTTGAGATAATGCTTGAACGATGTCCCTCATTGAAGGTCGAATTTTGGAGATTTCATTGACACATTTGAATGCAAGTGAAGCCATAACATTAAGCTTATGTACATCATATTTTCCATTCAGTACCGGATCCACAATTTCTTCCCATCCAATCTTGCCCTCGCTTTCCATGGCAGCCTAATCATAACCAAAAATGAATATTTTGTAAAATACTAGCGATTAATAAATTTAATAAATAAGTGTGACGTATGATTATACATCTGTGTAAAACTTCTGTGTAATGTTATTGCATAGTTAATTAACTCAACACAATTATTATATCTTCAGATGCAGCAAAATATATGCATGCACAACAATGCGGCGAGGAATATAGAAACAAGCAAGAAGAAGGTGTTCTTACTAGTTTTACGTATTCCATGAGGCCCTGCTGTGGATTCCTGCCAGTAATAAGCTCAAAAAGTAGCACACCAAAACTATAAACATCACTTTTCGTAGTGAAGGTTCTTGTACACATATACTCGGGATCAAGATATCCAAAAGTTCCTCGGACATTTGACAAACGAGGTTTCGTCATCTCTGGTCTCGAAAGCCCAAAGTCAGTGACCTGCCCAATAATTAATAATGCACACATGAATGTTTTCAATTTCAAATATCATGGATACTTCTATTCATCTTTGTGAAACTAAATGCAAAGGTTGGTTACCTTGGCTTTCATAAACTGGTCCAGTAGAATGTTGAACGACTTGATGTCACGGTGCACAATAGGTGGATCAGCCTGCGACGAGTTGTTTATTTAGAAAAAGAAAAAACCAGAAGTAAACATGTTCTCTGATCTCAATGTGTAATGTTTATTAAAAAATCTAACAATATTTGAGTATACTATTTACCCCATAATGTAGATATTCCAACACCCTTGCAACATCTAGTGCTATGCTAAGTCTCGAATCCCAGCTCAACGGCTCATGATTATCACCTGGATCATCAACGCAAACAAAGGTAAATAAAAGCCATTGCACGGTGAAAAATATTCAGATGAAACTAATTTCTACGGAACAAAGAATGGAGCCATTGCACGGTGAAAATATGTATTCCATCGTGTAAAATGACAAGAATTGGTATCTTTCTAACCATACAAATGAGACGCAAGACTGCCATTGCTCATGTAATTGTAAAGGAGCATATGCCGTCCTCTTTCTGCAGCATATCCCACCAAACCCACAATATTTTTGTGGTGTAACCTTCCAAGTAATAAGACCTGTTTACAGGAGAGCAAACAAAGCCTTAACGAAGTGGCGACGACACAACACTAAGAATTTCTTTTGATCATTATAGTGATATTTTGTTGAAGAATAAAGCAAATTTCCGTATGGAAAAACATTAAGGAAGTGGAAAATACTTAAACTCGCTATCATCCCATCTGTTATAACATGTTTGAAGTAAAGTTTCTAAAAAATACAAAGGATCAATCGCTTTAGAATTCTTCGATCATTCAATAATTGCGAACTTTCAAAGAAAATTTCATGGACATATAGATGGAAAAATGTTGATAGAAACCTAAGTATATCATCAGGTATTACCTCAGTTAAAAATTCTTGTTCTCCTTGTCTTGAATTAGTACCAAGAACTTTAACCGCAACTGTCTCACCTGTAGGCATGATGGCTTTGTAAACAGGACCAAATGCTCCATGGCCTATGATCGTCGTGAAATTAGAAGTCGCCTTTTCTATATCTCTGGAAAAAGAGTAACAAGGTTACACAAATAGAGAAATATAAAACATAGGCACATGCCTAAATACAAGCTACTTGTTCTTTCCATACGCAGGAGCCAGGAATCGAACCCCGAACCATCTACTTGGACCAATTCATTGTTGGTAACGTTAACTATTTCTATCAAATTTAGTGCAATGAAAATCAACATACTTGTAAGAATACTTGGGAATTCCACATGCTGCATTCTTTTTCCTAAGTCCTTCTAACCATAAAGATGTGTTACTCCATTCCGATGTTCTTGGTGACTCAAAAGCCATATTGGAGTCTGATAATGATGCTGAGCTTGAATCAGACCCTTTGACATGAAGAGTAACAACCTCGGTTCTCATAGGACCGCTCTTCTCCACCTCTACGTCTACACGCTTCTTTCCAAACATGAAGAAGCAGACAAAAATTGAAAATGTCAAACCGGCTCCAACCACAAAGCCTGTGCATATTCCTATGACCAAAATCAAGAGAGTACTGCTCATCTCAAGAAAATTCAGAATCTACTAAAAACTACTTATGATTCTGCCGGTGTACCTGAAAATGCACACACAGAAACTTATAATAAGAACCAAAAATCTAAATCTTGGTGCATAACACTGGAAGATAATCCAAACAACACCTTGTTTTTGTCATCCAATATTAAGGAAAAGTTATAACTACTACATGGAATTCTATCTAGAGGCAATTTAACAGTTGTTAATTCAAATATTTTTTTCTAAAATTGCTAAACAATTTTCCTTCCGTGACTGAATGATTCGTCGTTCACTCACACTACTTAAAATAATATATCAATCACGGATCTGACTCCTCTAAAGTGAGTAACTCACTTAAGTGAGTAACTCACTTTAGAGAGTAAAGTGAGTATTACGGATCACCTATTAACGAATCAAAAGTGGATATTACGATCAAGAAAACAGCCAAATAAAAAGTGAAGCGATGTAAGAATCGTTCATTTTTTAAATAAGTATATATCATATTCATAACAAAATAACTACCATTAATTTTCTGATTTTATACTTTACTTACTTTAATGGTGTCAGATTCATCAACCACTTATACAATGGCAAAATCATGAACTCAATACAATCAGAACTAAAATTTAAACTCCCTTTGACGAATCGTCGCCTTCCAAGTTGCAAGTAAACTTAAAAAAAAAAATAAAAAAAAATACAAATCTTTAGCTTCTGGAAAAGAAAGAAATAGAGGATAAGAACAAAAACAAATGATGCATGCTATGTTGTTTCCTTATAAGTATGAAGGAAAAAAAACATTTTCCTTAAACCCTTTTACATGATCATAACATCCAATGAAATTGGTACTAAACAGAATAAACAATACATACTATGATAAACTAATACTGTTAATATAGGAAATTAAACTAGAAAATGATGTGATCATTATTATATTAAAAAATCAAAATATAAAAAGAGAAAGAGAGAGTGATAACCATAAGTAATGATGATAATGAGGGGATGGAAAATGAGTCTATTCCATGGAGAGTGTGAGAGCATGAAAATGCAGTGACAAATGATGAAATGAAACCGCTTAAACAAGTGACATGTTTTTTATTTTTATTTTTTGGAAACTTTTTTTTTACTTCAATTTTTTGGAAACCTTTTTTTTTTACTTCATTTTTTTTAGAAACTTTTTTGTTTATGGAAACTGTGACGTAGGTTTTTATCTTTTTAACAAATGCAAATGGATCTGTCAAAAAATGAAAAAAAACCAGATTATCTGGAAAAAGAACTAAAGTTAAAAAGGCTATAAATTTTGCCCATATATAAAAAACCGCTTTAAACTTTGAGATTAATGTTTGTTATGCATATCGGTATATAAAAATTGTCGGATATAACAATTTTATATTATCATCTAATAAGAATGATTTAACTTTTTATGTCATAAAAATAGAAAAAGTAAAATAAAGTGACGTAATATACATTGTCGATACATCTTTCGTTTTCTCTAAATTTATTATTAAAATTGTTGTAATTTTTCTAAAATTAAAAATATAATGTTAGTTTTTATCAATGAATAACCTTTAATGATTAATACCTTAATTGGACCTTTAACAAATTTGTATCGATTCTAAAAATATTTGTATTTATTTGTCGGAACAAACAATTAATGTCTTTCATCTGAAGAATCGATTGAATTGATCTTGTCGCATCGGCGGTATGAAATTTGGGAACAAATAAAACATATTTAAAGAAGAAATTCATCGGTTTCATAAGTTTTGAGAGAAATGGATCAAGTTAGAATGTCATAAAATATGTCACTCTTTCATGTTCAGACTATTAATCGTCGTAAGGTTCATGGCATTATCTTACCATTAAGAACCGGTGAATAATGAAATCTTCAAAAAAAAAAAAAAAAGAAGTCCCTAAATGAGTAATAAACTCACAATAAGATAAAGTACAAGAGGTATTCTATCCATCCAAAAACCGAAAGAGAGGAAACTAAAAATTAAATCAAATGAGAGGATTTATGTGTCACTCATAGAACTAACCATCCCCTTACAATCACAAAACAAATGATCTTCAACTTCCAACACACCCATGCACCAATGACGGTCTGAATTCGGGCCAAAAGTTAGGACACTGCTTGTGGGAAGGTTACCTCAATACCTCTAGCAGGAAGACAATGGAAGAAAGACTGCAAAAAAATATTTTGACCTTTGAAAGAGCCATAGAATTCCAACTTTCTTTCAATATCATCCTAGTATCCTCATCAAGGTTACACGTAGGAACAATAAGTTATTGAGAGCTAGATAGAGAGATTTGATCTAGAAATATCCAATCGGATCGAAAACTCTCTTTCGCTTATCTTGATCAATGTGATTGGAATTTCACTAACTATAGGTTTTAAAAATCGGACCGAATTGGCTAGTTGAATCGGGAACCGGAGGGGTCACCGGCCGGTGATTTGATTGTTGGACAACTATTGGTAGGAACTGGAGTGAACCAGTTAAAACCGAATATGCTATTGGTCCGTTCGAAATCCCTTCCATTCAAATTCAATGCTTATTAATTTATTTATTTTTTTAAAACAAAAACAAAAACGACACCGTTTTTAGTCTCTTTTTTAGTTTTTTTTTTTAAATTAAAATTGAAATTAAAAAGTTAGAGAGTGAGAATTGATATGATTCATATCAATACACAGTTAGATTTTTTCAAAATTTATTTTGATTTTAACTATTTTGTTGTGACTATGTTTATTCATACCTTTCTTCTAAGTTGGCCGTTGCTTTCAAAAATTCCTACTAAGTTGAAAACTTGGCGGCTAGAGGTGTATGTAATTCATGTGGGAGGTTCCGTTGTGTGTGCATTATTTGCAGGGGATAGAAACATTCAAACAAAGGTTTACTTATTCATTTTATGTCCCAAGAGGAAGTGCTATTTATTCATGCACACCCTGTACTTGTGAAAATTTCAAGGATATCCTACTTTATGTTATTTTGCACCCCATCAATATTTTACTCTGCACCCTTAATTAGATTCAAAATTATCTCACCTCATAGCTTATATTTTACTATGTATTTTTAAGAATTAGCTTCTATTGTATTAACACAAGCTCTGTTTTAAGTGTACCATGCTATCAAGTCAATCATATATATATATATTTAACTTTTACTTGATTCTTTTTCTTCTTCGTTTCTTATATATATTACTCCGATGGTTTTAAAACAAGTGTCGTTTAATTTTTTTTTACATTTTTTTTTAACTTTTACTTGATTCTTTTTCTTCCTCGTTTCTTATATATATATTACTCCCATGATTTTAAAATAAGTGTCGTTTAATTTTTCTTATATATATATTACGCGGATTTAAAAAATATAATGATGTTATTAAATTGAAAGATATACTGTTTTATTAAATTAATTTTATTTACCACTCTTTCTATCCAAAATTAAAAGCAAGAAAAAAAATCACAATTATTAAGGAAAACAAAACATGATAATTTGAAGTATGACTTTTTGTGTTTTCTTTAAAATAAGTTTTGTGGAAGATGTAAAAATAATTTTTATTAATTGTTGATTATGGGAAAAAGGAATAGAGAGAAAATTAAATGTACTTTGCATTTAATTTCATGAGAATAAGTACAAATAAATCTTGAAAATGATAAAAATTTGTCTCTTTTGTTTATAATTTGGGACAAAAAAAGTTACTTTTTTCTTTTGTTTATAAATTAAGATGGAGGGAGTATTTGCATAATATTTTGGAAGTAGTGTACACTCGATTATTTTAAATTTATGATTTCAATATGTATATATTTATGCCCTCAAAAAATAGAATAATTTTGGTGAAGTAATTTAATGATTAGAATTTCATCCTTAAAGTGAATAAGTGGAGTCCGAAATTGAATCCCGGATCTATCTTGGAGTTTAGTCTAACGCGAAATGCTAACATTATGGAGATGTATTTTTACTGCCTATTATGATTCTATCCAACTCGAGAGATTACCGTGTACATTTGCGAACAAATGATACCTGATTTATATAAATTAAGTTAAATAGTTTGAATCTTCTAACATAGGGTCTTGGATCCGCCACAATGTGTCCCTTTGCAAGGTCGATTTAGTTTGAGGAGTATATATGGTTTAATGTGGCTGAGGTGTTTCCGGGAAATATTTGATCTCATTTTGAAGGATTCTCGTCTCCTCCTAAAAGAGGAAAGAAGTCTTTTGATAGTTTGACATGCGGTGGTTTGAATTCTTTGACGAATTAAGAATGAAAAAAATTTCTCCAATAAAATGTTTGATTTGGCTAATGCAATGGAGATGATCAAATGTACTTATTGGAAGTGGTTGATGGCTAATAAATATAAATCGTTATTTTTGTATTATGGTGAAGTATTTACCCTCTAGATTGTATAGTTAGATAGTACTTTGGTTGGGGATGGTAGATGTTTCGTGAGCCTTATGTTTTGGTTGGTATTGCCTTGGCTCGTGTGTTGGTTTGAGTGCTCTCATGTATTTATCCTATGGTGATTGGTAAAATACTTCTTGTACCTTTTGCATGTTGCTATTTTTTTTACAGGTTTGCATGTTGCTATTTTTTATTTTTTTACAATTGAACAGGTTTGCATGTTGCTATTTTTTTTTACAATTGAACTGATAATCGAACCTATGATCTTTAGCATATTACCAAATCTCTCACCACTAGATTAAATGTAGTGACTTTGCATATTGCTATTTATATAAGGGTTACAAATGTCGATGTTCGAACTCCGATCATTCCATTTATTTATCTTAAATGTGGAATTTTTAGTCGGTAAAAAAAAATATTAAAAAAGGAACATATTCATTGAACTCAATTAGCAATGGGCCCCATAAAGCCAACAGTAATACACCAGGCCGCCACATGTCCTAAGCATAATCTAGGATTCTACTATTTTCTCTATCCAATCCAACGACGACAAACTACTTTCCGTATACGTGGCAAACATCCCATGGACAACTACAAATAAACCGTAAAGCACACAAACACCCCCTCCCAACTCCCAAAAAAAAAAATCGAAAATTTGCACTCAATCAAACAAACACATATCATTCTTCATCATCCCTTCTCTCTCACTCTCTTCACTTTTTTTTTCCCTTTTCGTTTTCGCACCCAAAAAAAAAAAAAAAATTCACTAATCGCGTTCCTTCGTTTTCGTCCTCACTCTCATTACTTTCACTGATTCATAATCAACAACAAAATCACCCTGAAATTTACTAATTACGATTTTGTTTTTTTTTTTTTTTTGTAATTTTTTTTTTGTGAGGAAGAGTGAGAAGGGGAAGAATGTCGAAGAAGAAAGTGAGTGGAAGCACCATGACGTTGAAGGACTTCCATGGCGGTTCTATTCCATCTGATCTCCCTCTCCCTTCTGCTCCCGGCGTGTATGTATAATCATCTATTTCTATTCTTTTCATATCAACGATCTATTTTCTAATTTTTTTACTTTACTTTCATTCGTAATTTGTTTATTCATATAGTTGTTGTGTAAATTAATAATTAAAATTTGATTTTGGTGTATGGGAGAAAATTACTAATTAGATCTATGACTTTTAATTGATCATGCTTTTTTTATTTTTTTTTAAAATTTAATTGTTTTTATATTGTTTGGTGTGATCACTATGATGAGTTATTTAAATTGATGGATCTGTTTATGCAAAGAGAGTGTGATGAATCATGATTTACTCTTTTTGTGTTTTTTTTTTTTTTTTTAATTAATTTATTTTTTGTACAGAACTGTGAGGCCTTCGGATCGTGCGCCTGCATCGTGGGGAACACCGATGGGGAGGCCGGATCATTGGTCTAGGCCCCACACGTCGCCTGCGACTAGGCATTATGATGATAAATCGTTGTTTCTTCCACATACTGCCCCGATTGGTAGGAATTTTGATGAGGATGAGAGAAAGCCGTTGGATGGTAGTTCGGCTCCGAGGAGAACTATTAGTGATGAGAGTATTCGTGCTCCTCTGCCTTCTCGTGTTGAGGTGAAGAGAAGCAGTTCATTGAGCAGACAAGTGGGTCCTGTGTCCCCTGTTGGGAATGTTAATTCGTACTCGGCCAGGCTTACTGAGACAGTAGCAGTTCATGGGGGAACTAATTCTCAGAGTTTTGGAGTTAGTAAGGAACATGGATCGTCTACTGGTGGTGGTCATCCAAATGTGTGGTCGATGAGGAAGGAGGTGGCAGGTGCTGTTGAGTCGGAACAATCTGCTTGGTCTAGTGCTAATGCTGTTTCCAAATTGGCTCATGCAAGTGCCCTTGATAAGGTGTCTTCTGGCAGATGGCAGTCAGTCCATTATCAGACAGACGTGGAGGTGATTAGACCTTCTGAAGTGGAGAGTAGACCGCATGCATTTATTAATAGCAATAGGATAGATACAGTGGGTGAAAAGGGGAATTCTGATGAAATGCTAGCAAGACATGCTGAAAGGGGTTTAGTTATTGATAACCAGATGCAAGGTGGTAGGAATGAGTTATTCGAACATGAAAGGTCTGGGGTTTCAAAATATTCAGATGTACGACCGAGAAGTGCAGTGCAATTTTCTGATGGGATTCATTCTGCTCGAACTGATAGCAAAGTAGTTGGCTCCGAATCGCCACACCATATAGCTTCTGAACCAGTTGAGCGACCTAAACTTAAGTTGTTGCCTAGAACAAAGCCACTGGAAAGTTCAGAACCTCCTGTTACAGAACACACACAGGTAGGTATTCACATATTCAACTTATGAGTTTCAGTTTTTATACATTCTTTTATTAACATTTGGAATTCTCTCATTTGCTCTTCATGTTAGGTATATCGTCAAGTTAATGATTCTAGCCATGTTGAACCTGTTTATCAGGGACATGGACATGGACATGCCAATTTTGTGAAGCCTGTTTCTGCTGGAACTGAGAGTGGGAAGGATCTAGGACAGCGTCCAAAGCTGAATCTGAAACCTCTGAAGCCCCGACCTGAGGTCCATGAACAGTCAGAAGGAAACAAGGAAAGAGACAGGTCAGTTACATGAGACAGTGGGTTGAGAAGTTTTTTCAGTGTTGCTATATATTTATTTTGTGGTGGGTGTTTGGATGTGTTGTTAATAATGCTAGTTGATTCAACCTACCTTGAACTGTAGCCATAGGTCTACTTCCACAGGCTAAAGATATTGAAATTTGAAAATATGCTATGGTTAATGAAGACCACAATAAGTGACTGCTACCACTTAAAAAACCCCAATCCTAATAATCACAATACACCGAATTTACTGAATTTGGAAAATAAGTGCATACTCAGCTTTTCAGGCCAGATCATATATCAGGTCAAGTTTAAAAGTGCATACAAGCCACTTATATAATGAATAGTTAGAGATCTAGGTTGTTTATGGTAATGCGAGAACATTCGTTCATGTGAGTATGAGGTTGGATGTTTTCTTTACGAGAAAGGAGATTCTCCTTCACTGAACTGATATTTTTCTAGCACATTCCAGAAGGACGGAGGATGTTTTTATCCCAAGTCCCCAGTACTTACAGAAATGCTAAACTGTATAGATTAATTTAGCTCAAAAATCATGGAGCATTACTTGGTTTTTCCGGAATGGTGTTACTATTTCCCACCCATCCTCCCTTGTATGGTTAATTTTTCGGACAAAATCATTTGTACTAAACAGCGGCACTTAAAAGTTAAAACTCACCACACATATACCAACACCCAACAACAACCAAGCCTTATCCCACTATGTAGGGTTGACACATTTACCAACAACCATACTCTTAAAATATATAAGAAACATGTTATACTTTCTGAAATAATATAAAAATTTCATTTACAGTAACGAATGGGAAGGTGTGTGTTTCAAGATCAAGGCCCTTATTTTTATATGTGTATGTGTAAGGGTGGGGTGATGCTTACTTCACCATTCTTGTTGTCCGTTAAGTTGGAATTGTGGAAAATAATAGAAGGTGGACTGTGGTTTTGTTAATTTTAAAGGCTATGAATCACATAACAGCTGTGTGCTTACTAAATGGAAAGTAGGAAGGTGAGACAAAGGAGGAATAGTGGTTAATTGTGATTATAAGCTTAAATGAGTTTATTAGATTTAAGAAATGGTAGATTGTAGAGTACCCAACTTTCTCCTGTATTAACATTTTTTAAAAAATAAATGTACTTTTCAGTTTTAGTCACTCTTTATTTGAACTCCTTGGAATTATATTTAATGTCTAAAATAAGGAGACATTTTATAATTACATGGCTCATTTGCAACTTTGTACATTGTAAGTTTTTGTTGAAGTCCAGGACGACATTTTATAACTCATTGGAATTGACCATTGAATTAGAATTGAGCCCTTAGATTCCAAATTTCATCTTTTTTATGCCCTTTAGTGTATTAACCAAGGAATTGAAAAAATTAAACAGTGCCATATGTATGCTTTTATTTGTGTGATTATGAGGAATGTTTCATGTTTTCTTTTGTGAATTGTCTTTATGGATATGATTGCCGGTGAGCCTCACAATGGTCCAACTTTGTGATTTCTTAAATTCTTGAAACTTTTGGCGAATGCTTGATATGTTTGGGCTGCTTTCAGAAAGTTTATTTGGTTAGTTGTCCAATGCTTCCCGTTTAATAATGGAACAACTGATGCAAATGTTTCAGGAATGCTTTATTTGGTGGAGCTCGCCCTCGAGAATTAGTAAGTTGTTTCATTTATTTATAATCCTGAATACAAGTTAAAATTAATGCTTTATCAATTTTTGGCCAATGAATCCTCTCCTGTGGGTGAGAGAGAGAAAATAAATAATGAAGAGTGAAATTTATGAGACAGATTGAGAGTGGAGAGGGGATGGATGGAGAGGATCCAACCCCAATTTTTTGTCTGTCGTGAGCAGGGGATAGTAGTTTCACATATGTTCATTTTTTGTCCGGTTAAAATCTCTTTATCCTTGCTTTGATGGAACCCCCCCACTGCCACTATTTATGTGGCTGCTTAAAATGTCTCGTATAGGGCCAAATGCATCAACTGACATCACTTGATGTTACTTATTGTTGTCATGCGCAGATCACAAAAAAATAGCGGGTTCTTCCAATTCTGCTACGCAATAGTGCTATAGGTCCGCTATTTGACAACATTTTGTATTAAATAATGTATAGCAGAATAATAGTAATTTATCCGAATTCTGTTAAATTATAGCGCAATAGCTGCTATTTAACAACACTAATGTTACTCTCATCTTTCCATCAGGTTTTGAAGGAGCGAGGGGTTGATGATGTTGCAATAAAAAACTATGATGTGGTTGAGAGTCCAAATCGGTAAGAACTTGTTTTTTGTTTGTTTGTTTGTATTCTATGATGTGGTGACCCAAGTCTGATTGTATGCCTTTCAATAATTATGCATTTTGTAGGGTTGAACACAATATTCCGAGGTCCGAGAAACTTCATGATCATTCGGTCCAAACTCGATATGGTGAAAAAACTGAGGATGGTCTCAATCAAAGAACAGGCAGAAAACCTGAAAGGAAGGAGCAAAAGGTAGATGGCGACAGGGCTCTTGGACAGAGGAAGAATTGGCGCAGCGGTGATAATAGCAATAATAATCGGCGAAATCCGAGGGAAACCGAAAGGCAGCAAGTCCCCGAGAGGCCCCCTTCACCTGAAACTTGGCGCAAGCCTGTGGAATCATCTCAAGGTGCTGGTGGCCCACGCTACGGTAGAGGAGCTTCAGCGGTTGAACTTGCCCAAGCATTCTCAAAATCTGTATCGGACCCCAAAGTAAATGATCGGTTTTCAGGTCAAAGGGGCTTGAACTCTGGCAGGAATCAAATGCCCTTTTCACGGCTTGTTGGTCCTACTTCAAGGCCTCAGATCAATGGTTATTAAGTCTTTGGTGGAAAATTGGGACTCCTCAGAGACCTTTCGTTTTCTTCTTGGAGACAGCATTTGTTTCATGCAAACTGTGGAATTGCTGAACATTCCATGGAGACAGCATTTCTTTTCCTCTCTTTCATGAACATGAGTGAGAGGATTAAATCGGTTGCTAGTTGCAATGCAATTGTTATGACGATGTCTATTTACAATCGCCATGTTTACTTGTTTTTAATTCACTCGTATCATTCTCTAACAAAACACAATTTATTTGTTTTACTTCGTCTTTGTGGTCAGAGGAGAAAAACCGTGATTATAGCATGTAATTTGTTCTTTTTAGCTGACTAGTCTTGCTTCTATCTTGGGTAATTTATGAACATGATTATAGAATTCACATTCAAAAATAATTCTGTAGTTTTCAGCATATTTCATGTTTATCTGTTTTTCGAGCATAATACAAGAGTCAATTTTATTTTAAATATTATACTAACATCAGCGACAAATCAACATGTAATAAGCTGAGATGCTCTCTGATGTCACTCTTGTATTACTTATGCCACAATGACAAAAAGCACTTGTTCCTTGTCTATTTTCAATTTAGACGGTTATTATTTGTTGAGTTGTTTATTTTTTCTCTTTTCTTTTCATAACAACAAAGGGGTCAAAACCTAAAAAACTACAAAGCAACTAAATGGAGAGGGAGACACTCTTAAATTTCCACTAATATTAGCCAGCCAGCACGTCTGCACATCTATTCAACTACGTGAGATCTTTAATCTTATTCATGACATTCCAACTCGATACACATTTCATGTTATCATTCTATTTTGATCTCACATTAAGCATGTTATTTTATATTTTATGGACGACAAATTATATGATATTTAATTATCATATCATATTTAAAGTAAATTTAAAAAGATAAGAATTTCAGTGGATTACTTCATCTAAGACAAAAAAAAAAGTACATGTCACAGCAAAATCAGTTTCCAGCAATAATATTTTACTATGACTCAAATTAGGTTTGAGATAGACAAAGACATTTGACTTTCAAGTCATTTTTTTAGACAAAACTAAGCCGGTTTCTAAAAATTATATTTCACTATTTTATTTTCATTTATTTATTATATTATTTTAAAAAAAATCTCAACAAATCCTTACCAAAAAATAAAAAAACTCAACAAACATCTATGATGATATAATATATAAGTAAATAATGTATAAAACTTTTTACATTATCAATATCAAGTAATCTTTGATTTTTTTTTTGTCAAGTAGTCTAAATGACAAGACTCACATATTTAAATGTGGAAAAATGTGGAATCCGGAGTTCGAATCCTGACCACTTCAATAATGTCCCTGATAGCCACCATTTGAGTTAGATATCTTTGATTTTATTTATTTATTTATTTATTTATTTATTTATTTATTTATTTATGTTGTATGTTATCCAAATTTCTTTTTATTTTTTTATGTAGATAGACGGAATAACATTACAATCTCGGAAGATTTAATATAAAAAAAATCGAGCAAAACAAAGTAACAAACAGCTATAATAGATGGACTGGGCAATGGGCTTAGAGGCAAATCCAACTAGCCCAATTAATATAAGAAAGAATATTAAGCCCACATCCAGAAAGATCTAAAACGCCCCATTAGGCGATACGAGGCCAAGGCGTGATCAATAATCACGTGTCAATATCCAGAAAATAGATTTAGTATTATTGTAAATATCTCCTTCTTCCCTGTGTGAATGGTCGACCTGAGAAGGAAGAAACCAACTTCCCATAACCGCCATAGCTTGGAGACCAAGGTTCTCATCCCTACTTTCACGCTGTGTTACCAAAGAAGGCGCTGTGGACCGGATTTCTAGGAATCCTTGCTTGGAGAAGAAGACTAGATGCTCTATAAATAGCTCCATACTTTCATTTGTAAGGAGATCCGAATTCTGACTTAAAAAACTCCCAGGGTTGTTGGGATTGAACCAAGTGTAACCGCATCATTTAATCAATAATACAAACCCCTTTGAGTTTTTACCAGAACATTTTGGCGCCCACCGTGGGGCTGCGGTAAAATCATTTGATCCCAGCCTATCACAGCAACTAGACGAAAAATCAAACATTTTCACATGGCTGGAGAGCATGGAAATAACGACAGTTCTAGCGTTAACACCTTGCAAGCCGCCGTGGTAGAAATACGACGCTTACAGACCCAGATCGCGGCCATCGAAGCCGAAAGAACACATGAGAAAGAAAAAGCGAAAATGATTTCAGAGGAGGAGAAGGGAGAGAGCGCATTTCAGAGAATTCGCCATAAAGCAAAGGGCCGCTAGGCGTTATAATACGAGAGTCAAACAAAGAAGTTTTCAAGAAGGCGATCTAGTGTTGAAAAGACCCATGGGAAAGGATAAAGGAGGGAAGTTTGCGGCAAACTGGGAAGGCCCCTTTCGGGTGCAAGAAGCCTTTGAAGGAGGAGCATATCGTTTAGAGACTATGGAAGGAAGAACCCTCCCAGGACATGGAACATAGCAAACTTGAAGTTCTACTACAGCTAGTTACGGAGCATCACGCCACTGTTGGAAGAATAAGTAAATTCATTCCTTTTCAGCACTATTTTAATGATGTATAAGAACCATTTGCATTAATAAATAAAAACAACGAGACACTCTTTTCCCTTGTGCAAACTAGGGTTTTTATCGAGGCTCATTGAATTTCAAAATTTTAGTAGTTTTTATTTTATTACACATGTTTTCTTACACACTCAAAACATTTACGTCAATCAAGGTCAACCTGATTAAATTATGAACTCTGAATAAAAAGAAATTAAATCAGGGTTGAGAGGCCTTGGCGTCACCCGTAGGGGGCGTCAGAAACAGAAATTAAATCAGGGTTGAGAGGCCTTGGCGTCACCCGTAGGGGGCGTCAGAAACAGAAATTAAATCAGGGTTGAGAGGCCTTGGCGTCACCCGTAGGGGGCGTCAGAAACAGAAATTAAATCAGGGTTGAGAGGCCTTGGCGTCACCCGTAGGGGGCGTCAGAAACAGAAATTAAATCAGGGTTGAGAGGCCTTGGCGTCACCCGTAGGGGGCGTCAGAAACAGAAATTAAATCAGGGTTGAGAGGCCTTGGCGTCACCCGTAGGAGGCGTCAGAAACAGAAATTAAAACAAGGTTGAAAGGCCCTGACGTCACCCGTAGGGGACGTCAAGAACAGAAAATAAAACAAGGTTGAAAGGCCCTGACGTCACCCGTAGGGGACGTCAAGAACAGAAAATAAAACAAGGTTGAAAGGCCCTGGTGTCACCCGTAGGGGACGTCAAGAACAGAAAATATACAGCGTAGAAAGGCAGGGTTATTAGCACCACACAAAGTCAAAAAAGGACGATTCACCATAACGACAGGTCATAAGATTCTAAAGGCAAGAAGGACACAACCAAACCGCTCGTCATGCAGCGAAACAAGGCGACATATCGCCATACCAGCTACAATCGCCAAAAGACAACAGGTATAAACTTATTCTCGAACGGCTCATAATTATGTTAAAACGTCAAAGACATCACAGATGTAAGGATAAAAGTTTCCAAAGCAAGAAGGATAGGAGGCGTCATCTAATAGCATACTATCAAAATGATCCGCAAAATTATAACGAAATCAGGCAAATAAAGACATTAAATAAAGACCCAATAAAGGGCAAGTTGTTCAAAGCCACGAAAGGGCATACAAAGTAGTTACAAGAAGCCACAGAAGGGCAAGAACAAGTTCATTACAATAAAAGGAAAGAAGGCGTTCATTCAGGAGGAACATAAGGGACGAGCTTTCCATCAACTATCTGCTTCATTGCATCGGCCTCGCCTAGGCGCTCAGCATCCAAATCAGGAAAGAGCAACTTAACCTGCTCGATCGCAAAGGCGAAGCCTTCATCATATTGGTTGGCTGCACAAAGTTGAAGCTCGTTGATGTCATTTTCCAACCTAGTCTTCTCATCAGCCAAGGTCCCAACAGAGAGCACCGCCTCATCTTTCTCCTTGGAAAGCTTGGAAAGCTTCTCAACCTGGGCAGCAGCATTCTCCTTGAGCTTTGCCTCAGAGGCGGCGTAGCTTTCTTTGACCTTCGCCAGTTTCTCTTCGTAATCTTTCCTCAACCTCTCTGCCTCGCCCTCCCGTTCTTCCTTCAACTTTTTGATGTCATCCTCCAGCTTCGCCTTAGTTTCAGAATACCTCTTCTCAATATCAGCGAGATTATCATCAACCATCTTCACTTTTTGCCTCGCCTCTAGAACCTCTTGCTCCTGGCGGTTTGTCAGCAGATAATTAAGAAGAGTACCCTTGACTTCATACTCTAAGGCCTTCTTCCTCAGGTCTTCCGTCGAAGTGTTGGTGAACCGAGTCATGTCACCCACCATGGTTACTCCTCTCTCGATAAACTCCAGAGGATCGAAGGAGCTCCAGGAAAGGGGCGCAGCGGCTTCAACGTCTTGAGCAGGAGGCTGAGAAGAACTGGAAGCCGCGCCTTTTCCCTTGTCAGCACCCCCAGCCTTTTGAGTAATCTTCTCTACCTTTTGTTTTTTGGAAGGAGGAGGTTCAACACCCTCGGTTCCCACTGCTCCAGAATCTGCTTTCCCCGGGATCTCGATACGGATCCGCCCATCATGTTTCTTTTTGCTCCGCCCCTCTTTAGTAACAGCCTCCTCCACTTGCAGCTGTTTCAGTGGGTCAATCACGGCGACAGCAGGATTGGCTTTTTGCTGGCGAGCCTTAGCCAAGAATGCCAGTCTCTCCTCATTAGAGATAGTCCTCATTCTCTCTGAAAAAATAAAAGAGACAAAGAAACACAAGTTAGCAATAAGGCGAGATCAACATTAAACAGAAGTAGAAAAATACCAAATTCATTACTTACGTAAATACTCTGTCAGGGCTTCACTATTACCCTCACACCTAAGAATGTCAGCGGTATCCATGAGAACGTAAGAATCAAGAAAGTTGACAGTATCTTGTTCAAAATCACTCAAGGCCTCAAAGACGGCTCCCTTGATAAGCCTAGGGTTATCGGTCCAGTAGAAGGGAAATAGAGGATCTTCTACTTCATCATACATCAGATCCGGGAGCTGATCGCCACCGCGAACCCGAAAGAAAGAATTCTTAAAGTTCTTGAAGTTGGAGGCATAAAGACTCAGAAGGCGACGGTTAGGTTGACTGCTAAGGGAAACCAAAGTCTGAGGTTTCAAGTTTTTTATGTGGTAAAATGAGAAAAAAACGCCAATTGAGGGTGCCAATTCAAAACCTACGCACATCACCTCAAAGGCTTTTACAAAGGCCCAACTATTAGGATGGAGTTGGGTGGGGGCGACGTTGAGAACCCTCAACATTTCCGCCTCAAAGGAAGTGAAAGGCAACCAGATGTTGAGAGGTTGAATCACGCCAGTATAAAGGTAAAAATAATCGGGCGGGGTGTCATTCTTGGAAAACACGAACTCATCTTCTCTGACAGGCTCGGTAATAATAGAACCTTCATGTCGGGGGTCAGAAAGTTTGACGGCTTTCCTAAAGCTCCTCACCATTTCCACACTAGTATACTTCGAAGGAACTTCCATGGTGACTGGAGTGTAGTCAGCAACGACCAGATCTCGGCAGGGGTTCTTCCGCTTTCCTGTGAAAGAGGAAGGGGAGATTATGACATAATCACTGTCATTACCACTATCACTACTGCTATCACTATCACTACTACTACTCCCAACATCAAAACCCCACAATTCCGAATAAAACCCCCGGCTATTAAGAACGCCGTTAGCCCTAGTATAGTGGGCGCGAACTTGTTGCGCCCATTCGAGATAACTAGGAGAAGAAATAGGAACTCTCCCCTCATTCTCATCTAACTCCCTCAAGATAACCATTGTTCTAAGCCTAATTAGAGAAATTAGGGTTCCTACTCAGAACAGACCTAATTAACGAAAAGAAGAAAGGTATGAAATGAAATACCTTATGAAACGGATGAAGACCTCGAAGCAAGGAGATAAAGTCGTCTTAAAACGGAGACCATTGAGAACCTTTATCAGAAGAATGAAGAAGAGAGCGTAACTGGATCAAGACGGGAGTAGAAGATTTTGCAGAAGAAGTAAAGGAAAAAAGAAAGAGTAAAACCCCTATTTATAAGACTTTGGTCCTAACAGTTAACTTGAAGCTGTAAGGTTCGAACGAGTAGTATCTTATACATCGTCGGATCGCGTACGTGTCAAAGCGCGTATCTCGAGAGTAAACTATAGAAGATTTATCGTCAGATAATTAACTATAACGCCTACAGGCGGGTAGAGAGGCGCCTTTAATTAAACGGTCACGCCAGGACTAATTATCTCGCCGGATAAAAGTTTGATTCGCCTTCTAGGGCGCAACAAAAATAGTCGGAATAGCGCCCAAAGAGAAGAAGTCAAAGACAAGGAAAAAGCAAAATATAAAGACAACACATTCAGGTCAAAACAGGAAAAGGAATCTTTATTAATGGCGGAAAATAAAGGTACAACGAGGGGAAACCAAGTTACAAAAAAAAAAAAAAAACTAGTCCTAAAAAGTCCTATCACTCGGATTCCGAATCCTTCTGCACAGGCTCAGGAAGCGTCATCTTGGATTCCACGGTAATCCGGGATCCATCTTCTTCACCCGACGAAGAAACACGAGAAGAAGGCTCGGGAGGAACATACGTCTCCAGAAACGAAACGTAATCCCCATCAGCGCTATCAGAATCAGAGGTATCAGAGGAAAGAATGATAACCTCCACCTTTTTGACCTCTTTAGCCCTTCGGGAACGAGTGGAGTTCGAAGTGGTTATCTCCACCTTTTTCTTCCTTCGCTGAGATTGAGGCTTCTCAGCAATGAATGTTTTAGCATTTCCCCTTTCCATCGTAAGGATTCAGAACAAGTTGATGAAAATGTGAGTTTAGCGTTTGATATTTATAGCCGATTATGCTTAACCCTAGCATCGTTATTAACGGTCATAATTAATGCTTGGACGTTCATAACCACTTTGGTTTGACTGTCTCGAAAAGCGTCATTTTTATATTTCCAAGAAGTCAAGATTTGACCCACTTAAGTAATCGAAAAATTGCAAAAAAGGAGGCGATACTAGCAGAAATAAAAGAACAGCACATAAGGAAAATAAACTGCTCAAAATTCAAATTTTGGTGAAGGAAATACAACGGAAGCAAAAGTGCGAAATGAAAACAACAAGGGTCCCAAAATGCGGAAGCAAATTACAAACACTAGAAAGAAAAGCACAAATGGAAAGATGAGCAAACAAAAGACTTCATGGCATGGTAGAACTCCCCAATTCACCAGCATCGGCAACGGCGACACGATGCATTTCCTCCAATGCCCGTTTCACCCTCTTCGCCTTCACCATGTTTTCGTCAATAGGCTTCAAATCCTCTCTCAGCTCGCCCTGTTTATCCAAAAGGTCCACCAGAGAGTGACGCCTTGAAATTAGCTTAGCAACATCATCCCTAATTTCGCCCTGAAGGGCCCTCTTTCTCTTCGCAAGAGGCTTCATTTCCTTGTTCAGCATCGCCAAACGGTCGTCCACTCTCCGTTCCTCATTAAAGCATATTCCTAAGATCTCCTCCTGCACACCCATGGTCTCCTTTGTAATCTCTATCTGGCTATCAACAGCTTCAGTGACTTCGGTATGACATTCCTTGACGTTTTCCACAGCAATCACAAAGGATGCGTTATCCTTCAACTCCTTCTCCAGACGCATCACACTGTCAAGGAAACGTTTCTCCTCCTTGGTCAACCTCCAGCAATAATCATTCAGCTCTTTGACGAATTCTGAGAACTCACCAAAATCGTCCATTAAGTCCTCCGTACTTAGGGTCAGCATACGCCGGAGCCGCTTAATGACGGGGGAAGCAGGAGATTGACCACATTCGAAGGGAGGATTTTTAGGAGACATACTGCGGAAACAATATTTTTAAGCAAGCAGATGAGAAGTGATGGCTTGATCCTCTCATCGAATGCTTCATTTATAGAGGAAAAATCCCATCGTGGCTGCAGGAAGTGGAGAGACGGTTATTAGATATGGAGCGTAAATAGACGAACGTGTATCAGAAAATGGGTAAGGACGTGACGAGATTTATCTCGTGCCAAAAAATTCTAGAGGGAAAATTTGAATCATATTCAAGCATTTCATTCCTACGAATTTCATGCTTGGGGGGCTGTGGACTGGGCAATGGGCTTAGAGGCAAATCCAACTAGCCCAATTAATATAAGAAAGAATATTAAGCCCACATCCAGAAAGATCTAAAACGCCCCATTAGGCGATACGAGGCCAAGGCGTGATCAATAATCACGTGTCAATATCCAGAAAATAGATTTAGTATTATTGTAAATATCTCCTTCTTCCCTGTGTGAATGGTCGACCTGAGAAGGAAGAAACCAACTTCCCATAACCGCCATAGCTTGGAGACCAAGGTTCTCATCCCTACTTTCACGCTGTGTTACCAAAGAAGGCGCTGTGGACCGGATTTCTAGGAATCCTTGCTTGGAGAAGAAGACTAGATGCTCTATAAATAGCTCCATACTTTCATTTGTAAGGAGATCCGAATTCTGACTTAAAAAACTCCCAGGGTTGTTGGGATTGAACCAAGTGTAACCGCATCATTTAATCAATAATACAAACCCCTTTGAGTTTTTACCAGAACAATAGATAACTAACAGGGGTGCAAATAGAAACCGCAAGAATATATTTGGGCTTGAACAAAAAGTATATATAATGTAAAATCACCATCACTCGCCGTGTAGAAACCGGAATCAATCATAATACTCGTTTTCGTTGCGTCATCGTCATCATCGATTTTCTTCTTCATCAATTAATTCACCATTTTTATTTACTATTTCACCAATTTTCTACTTCAGAGACAACAACACTATTGACACCGGTTCTCGATCTTAATATGTTGGAGAAGATCGGGTTGCCATCAAAGCCTTCGCTTCGAGGGAATACTTGGGTTGTTGATGCTTCTAATTGCCAAGGATGTTCCGCAAACTTTACTTTCATCAATCGCAAGGTTATTATTCCCATTAACATTGTTTCAACTTTGTTAATTGTTTTAATTTTTTCAATTTGAGAGAAAATTCATAATTTATTTTCACTCTATAATGATTAATTTTGTATGGGTGTTGGTTATGTTCTTGCTCATTTATTCATGCAATAATTAATATTTGTAGCTTGTATGAATCTTTATGCTAGCTGGTTTATGGCTTTGGTGTTTGAAGATTGTTTGTTTTCTTGATTTAACATCTTTTTTATAGCGCGAAAGTAGTCAATTGTGCTGATTGATTTTCTTGATATTATTATTAATTAGTTAAATGTAGTGATCGTAAGATGTGTGTGTGTGTGCGCGCGCGTGTGTGTCTGTAATGATGAAGTAGATTGCTACTAACAAGAGTAATTTTGTGCTGTGAAGAATGAGTCAAATAGTTTATAAATTATCTTTGCTCTATGAAGCTATGTTTAACATGGAAGTAGATTGCACGATGTAACTGTAACTGTGTGCCGCTGTAGTGGATGTGAGCCATTTGATCTTGAATCAATGGTAGAGATTGTTTAGTTGTATTTTATGAAGATGTAATATGAACCGTTTGATCACAAATTGATGGATTAGATCTACTATTGCGTGTAACTGTGGCCTTTTTCCACAACATAGAATCTTGGTACGTTTAACATATGATCGATTGCTGCTTAATTTCCTCTTAGGAGAATGCGTACAAGATTTCGTCTCCTATTAATTAATGAAAAGTTAGTGAGAATCCATTTTCCCCTGTGCATTGGATGTAGGAGTGGAAATAGGTTAGATTGAACTAAGTTTTTAAAACCTGAACTATATATCAAACCTAACACCCGAGCTATATGCGCTATTTTACTTAAATTTTAGTCCCAAGGGAGCAAGTAATAAGACCATCAATGAGATGTTGCGATAATCCCATCCCTAATTGCATGTGTAGCTTCCCTTAAATTGGATAACTCACTGTGTTTTCTATGTTACCCAGTTTTAATTATTTTATCAATCTTTAAGCTTCATGGAATCTTATTAAAATAAATGAATGATATGTTTGTTAATTTCAAGATTTGATATGAAAAACGAGATGCCGAATACTGGAAGGTGATCTTCCATGTTTATTATAATCTGATTGAACTCAAACCAAAATCTTTGTCCCAATTATTAATGTTTGGAAAATTTCTTTTTATTTTTCAGCACCACTGTAGAAGGTGTGGAGGCCTGTTTTGCAACAGTTGTACCCAACAAAGAATGGCTTTACGTGGACAGGGTGATTCGCCTGTACGTATATGTGAACCTTGTAAGAAGCTAGAAGAAGCAGCACGGTTTGAGTTGCGACAGGGACGCAGGCCTGGGAGAGGTATCCCCCCATTTTTTGTTAAAACCATGACTACTTCCCGTGCTTGTTTGTGTTAGAGTATCACTCCTTCATTTTGTTTTCTTTATTACCACACATTTCCATACTTTTGAATATTCAATCCAATTTCTCCAGGAAGCTTGAAATCAGCACCTGAAGATGAAATTCTTGACCAGATTCTTGGTAAAAATGATGAACTCCTTTCATCAGGAAAGAAGTCAACCAGTGACAAAGGTCGTGGTGGCCAAAGATCGGCCAGTGTCGCATCTTCTTCAAACACTAAAGGACTTTCCATTAATGACGATGAAGATATACAAAAGATCGTATCAAATGAAACAACTAATAGTTTAGGTATTGAAGTGGGATCCACCACTCCTGATGAGTTACGTCAGCAAGCTTTGGCGGAAAAAAGTAAGTATAAAATTCTAAAAGGAGATGGGAAATCTGAGGAAGCCTTGAGAGCTTTTAAGAGAGGAAAGGAGCTTGAGAGGCAGGCAAATGCTTTGGAAATTCAGCTAAGGAAGGAGGCTCGGAAGAAGTTGTTGCCTTCAGGAAACTTATCTGATATGCATAACAAAGACATTCCTGGAGAGTCCGACAGAAAAACAAAGTCACTTCCACGGACGGGTAAAGATAAGGATGATCTTACTTCAGAGCTTATAGAGCTGGGATGGTCTGATAAGGATCTACACAAAGAAGATAGAAAGTCGGCAAACTTGAGTTTGGAGGGTGAATTTTCATCATTAATTGGAGAAACCTTTGGAAAGACAGGTGAAGAAAAGGGCAGCAGGATTGACAAGACTGAGGTTGTTGCTATGAAAAAGAAGGCTCTAATATTGAAGCGTGAGGGTAAGCTTGCAGAAGCTAAAGAGGAATTAAAAAGAGCGAAAATTCTAGAAAAGCAACTGGAAGAAGAGGAACTCCTTGCTGGTGCTGAAGATTCTGATGATGAGCTATCAGCATTAATACGTGGCATGGATGATGATAAAGAATTTCCTGATCTGCATGATCGTGAGCATGCTTTTGATTTTGATAATCTCTTGAACATTTCTGATAATCTTGACAGTATTGTTGAAGTGACCGATGATGATTTGATGGACCCTGAATTAGCTGGTGCTTTGGAATCACTAGGTTGGACTGAACCTGAAAATACATTTTCCAAATCTCAAACCTTTGACAAAGAAGCGTTACTTAGTGAAATTCAGTCATTGAAAAGAGAGGCTGTCAATCAAAAGCGAGCAGGTAATACTGAAGAAGCAATGGTGATATTGAAAAAGGCTAAGTTATTAGAAAGGGACCTTAACAATGCTGGATCTGATGACGATAGTACCATGCTACAAAAATTCACTCCTGTTAGGAAAAGTGAAATTACTAGCAATGAGAGAAATAATAATGTCGCTAACAATGCCAATTCCGCGGTGGCACCAAAAAGCCGGTTGATGATTCAGAGAGAGCTTTTGAATTCAAAAAAGAAGATTCTCACATTGAGAAGGGAAGGGAAAATGAACGAAGCAGAAGAAGAAATGCGGAAGAGTGCAGTTCTTGAGCATCAGCTGACGGAGATTGATAATGCTCCAAGCCATAAATCACCATTGATGAATAATGTCCTGCATGCAACGAGTAGAAATCAGCCACTTGAGGAAGGAAGTGAAGATGATGTAACAGATAAAGATATGTCTGATCCAACATATCTTTCACTCCTTACGGACTTAGGTTGGAATGATGACAATGATAAATCTTCCAAGTCTTCAAACAAGCCTTCGAAAAAATATGATGATAATTTTATTCCAATCAATGATACTTCTCTAAGTCAGCATTCTACAAGTGTCCTTGTTGAAGCACCAAGAAGAAGTAAAGCTGAACTTCAGAGGGAACTCTTGAGCTTAAAAAGGAAAGCCCTTGCTTTAAGGCGGGAAGGGAAAGCTGAGGATGCGGAAGAAGTTCTTAAAACGGCCAAAACATTAGAAGCCAAGATAGAAGAGATGGATGCTTTGAAGAATAAAGTGCAGGTTGAGGCTCCTGCAAAGAAAGAACGCTTCAATTTTCCAGTTGACATGGCAGTTGATGAAGAAAGGGATGTGGTTGTTTCAGAAGAGGATATGCTTGACCCAGCATTGAATTCACTGCTTACTAATCTGGGGTGGAAGGATGAAGGATTTGAGCCTGTGAAGGAAGAACCAGTTAAGGAAGCTACTAGCACCATTACAACTTCAAGGAACAAAGGAGAAATTCAAAGAGAACTCTTAGTATTGAAAAGGAAGGCTCTTGCTTTGAGGCGCAAGGGAGAAATAGAAGAGGCTGATGAAATTTTAAAGATGGCCAAGAATCTCGAAGCTCAACTGGAAGATTATGAGAGCCAGAACAAGGACTTGTTACTGAATGCTTCCAAGGAAAAAAAATCTGTTCCGTATGAAGCAGCAATTGGCTTAGAAAGAATCAACGATGAAACAAATATTCCACTTTCAAGGAAGTCAGATAATTTAAGCCCTGCAACCTCTAATTCTGCAGATGATAAACATCCAATATCTTCTCAGGTGAGTGCTTCAAGTGAAAATCTTGCAAAAAGGATGAAAGTGGAAAACATCATTGGTCATAGCTCCTCAACTGGCCACTCTATGCATATGCCAGATTTACTTACTGGTGATGATTGTAGCAGTTCTGAAGTATTGTCTAAAAAAAACAAAGAATATAAAGTTGGCTCTGCTAATTCATCTCAAACAGGTCCTACTATTGGTTTGGACTCCTCTGTGAATCTCAGCCAAGAACTGATATACAAAAGCAGTGTTGCAACCCAAAGAATAAAAGTGACTGATGTTGATGAAAAGCCAAACACAAATCAGTCAAATGCCGTTCCAGATTATGCTTCTCAGGATGACCTTTCCTTGCGCCAAGAAATTTTGGCTCATAAAAGGAAGGCAGTTGCTTTGAAAAGAGAAGGGAAACTAACAGAAGCCAGGGAGGAGCTCCGACAGGCCAAGCTGTTGGAGAAGAGATTGGAGGATGGAAGTACACAGCCAAACACTGCCTCCACTAGCAATGAGGATGGAAGTACGCAGCCAAACACTGCCTCCACTAGCAATGTTTCCAATGCATCAAATGCTGTGCCAAAGAAACAAGATTCACCGAATGCTGCTGTAAAACCATTGACTAGTCGTGATCGTTTCAAGTTGCAACAGCAGTCTCTGGCACACAAACGTCAAGCCTTAAAGCTACGGAGAGAAGGCCGAACAGAGGAAGCAGAAGCTGAGTTTGAACGGGCAAAGGCAATTGAAAACCAGTTGGAGGAGTTGGCTGCTCATGATGCCAATAAGTCAGATACAGGAGATGATGTGAGTGTTGAGGATTTTCTTGATCCTCAACTCTTATCTGCTCTGAAAGCTGTTGGACTTGAAGATGTAAGTGTTGTATCTAAGAAAAGCCCTGAAAAACAAGAGTCTGTGAAACCCGTTGCCAAAATTGAGAACTCTAACCAAGAGAAAATTCAGCTAGAAGAAAGAATCAAAGAAGAAAAACTGAAGGCGGTCAGCTTGAAACGATCAGGAAAACAAGCTGAAGCTTTAGATGCTCTTCGACGTGCCAAAATGTATGAAAAGAAGCTGAATTCATTAATATCTGGATGATGATAAAATCAATATTGCTACTTCAAGGTGCAAAGACCTCCTTTGTTCAAGCTGATAGTTTTTCTTCTTTTTATTAGCTTAATTTGTGAATTTTCATTGAAGGAGGAATAGAAGGTGCTATATTATGTTCATAAATATTGAGGAATACACACACGATCATTCACTAGTTTTTCAATTTTCATCTGAAAATTGTAAATGTGGTTCTAAACATGAAGATAATGAATGTTGTATATGTTTATGTGTTGTTTTAAATAAGTCAATTTCTACAGCTGACATATTGCAGGAATGCCACCATTCAGATGACATATGATTGCTTTTCCGTATGCAAGCATAAACGTTGTTATGTTGGTATCTTTCTCATTTCCATGCACATATTTTATTCTGCTACAGAGCTAACTTGTAGCCTTGTAGGATACATTATTTTGCTTAAGCTTAACCAGTATTTTTTGGAGTTGCAAATATTAGGACATTAGTTATGTTAATATTTTCTTATTCACAAATCCGATCCTTTAATGCTTAGCTCAATATTTCTTTTGTGAAATCTATGCAATTTTTTATTTTTATTTTTATGGCATCGATATTTTTTGTATTATTATCTCGGGTGACATCTAGGGTGAATCATTAAATAAATGGTTCACCGGTGGACCACTTTGATACACCGTTAAATTTTATTTAAAGGTTTAGATGAACTCGAGAAAAAAACGAGAAACCGTATTTTTGCGGTTCCTTCTACCCAAAATCCAACCACCGCCAGATTTGTCCCAAACCACCCTCCACCACCCAGCCTCCACTCATCTCCCCTTGAGTTGTGGCAACAAAATGCGTGTTTGTTTGAGTGGTGCTACGGAAACAATGCTACCATTATTTTTCAGAACCAGCCCATTCAATTAATTACTTTGTTTGGTTATGATTTTTTTTTGATACAATGTTTGTTTATGATTTAAATCGTACATAATATGAGAGACATTTATTAGGGGTATTTTTTATTTCATGTTCTTGTCATTGGTTTTATTCAGGAAAAAAAAATTAATGGTGTAATTTATTGAGGGCTTTTGCATATCCAATAGGGGAAAAATGAGAGTGGAACAGAGAATTATTGTGTTATTTATGACTTAACCGGAGAAAAACGAGTTGCAGTTGTGATGAGAAATCAAATAACAATGAGAGAAGAAAAGAAAAAGTGCAGGCGATGGAGAGAGAAGCCTGCTTAGGGAGGGAGAAAAATGATCTGGTGTGGTGATTCATATAAAGTGGTACACCGGTGAATAGAACCCTCACCCTAGAATTCACTATTATCTCGTGGGAAAACTAATGGCGCAGAACTCAAGGGGGCGGAGTTTCACAAAACCGAAAACTGAGAGAAAGAAGGGAGCAAATTCGGATCAGTTCTTCCCACGTTCAGATGAAGTGGTTCTGCGTTTCAATGGATTGACACACATTTTGAACTGATAAGTTGGAACGGGTATGTACCGACTCAGCAAAAATATCCGATAAAGACTTGGTCTGCCGAATATTTAACATGTGCTTAATTTGGAAATCGATCGCATTTAATGACTTGTTAAATACGTTAATTAATTAAAAAATAATCAATTTATGTGACTAATACATCACCAATGCTAGTGGTGATTGATGTTGGACTTGGTAGGGAGAACCACGGTTCGATCTCCCGCAATTGCGATTGAGAGGAGGCTGAAATCATTTGATGTCAGAACTTACCCTCAAACCAGATTAGGTGGTCCAATGGGCCGGATACTGGTGGTAAAAAAAAATTCACCAAGGCTCATGCCCGACCCGAGCCAGATGGACGGCGGAGCGCGTTCGCAATGTTTAAGGGTAGTGCGTGGCTTTTCGTTTACAAAACAGGATACCCTTTGGGGTGGGCGCACCCCAAATAGTCACCTTTGGAATTTGGATATATAAACAGTAATAAATAGTGCGATCTTATTAATGTGGGACTTCTCTCACTTTTTTCAATTCACGCTTTAATATTTTTAAGTCTCAAGACGGATCTGGATCCTCTCTAGCCCTTCGTCTTATGTTGCTCATCCTGCTCTAATTTGGGCCATTCATCTATGTACTTTTTTAATTTATGGGACAATCAACCGTTGGATTAACAAAATAAAGAAGGGTCGGACAAAAAAAGGCCCTAGGGGATTCAATTCCTACTTGGTGTTTATCCTTTCATTTTCCAACCAAGTTTCTTCAACTTCCACACATTAATTGTGCTCATATTCGAACAATATATGCTACAGACTTATAGGTACACCTGCTTCAAAAAAAAAAGACTTATAGGTACACCCATAACATGGTTGTTAAATAAATAACAACAATCATTGTGTTTTTTGCTTCACAACAATCACTTTAGAAGATCCATCTAAAAAACATACTTCCTCCGGCCTTATATATAAGCAAAAGTCAACAAAAAATTTTGGCCTTAAATATAAGCAAAAATTACAAAAATCAAGTTTATTTAATGCTATTTTTCCAAAATTACCCTCATTAATTGTTCTACTTTTTAAAATGATTGTAGAGTTCCGATACAAATTTAAGGCCATTTTAGGAATTGTAGTAGAAATTTTACATAAAATCAAGACAAAAAAGTATCTTATTAATAAGTGTGCAAATCAGAATATTTGCTTACAAAAGAGGTCGTAGTAATATCTAGAATGAATCCTATGTTGCTAATTGATTCGTCTATATATCTGTAATCTATCTATCTATCTATTGAATTGATTAAAAGAAATCTAACTATTGAATCTGTGACCATTACTTGACTTACGGTTTATATTTCTTTGCCATGGCGATGCATCTCATAGCATGCATTTCCTCTTTGAAACCTCAAATCATCCCAACAACAAATGGACAATTTTCTCAATGCTTTAATCATCTCAAATCTGATTCTCTTCGTATAGCTAACAAGTGGGACATTAACCATGTTGAAGAACAAAGGTCTAGCTGTCTCAAAAAACAACCTGTATGTCCAATTTTTACTTCGGCCTTAATTTGCTAGCTAATCTTCTTTTAATTACTTATCAACTTAATTGTATTAATTCCGAATATCCATGAAGTGTCAGTTCAGTGGTAAACTTCAACCGAAGTTTCAAATCTCATTATTCGTAAAATTGTCATTAGTATCATGTTTATTAATAGTAATTCTTCTATCTCTGATTATTTGACAGAGAGATATCATCAGCAGCACTAAACTTGAGGTTGTTAAGCAGGAACTTAGAAATGTTGGTGAAAATTCAGTCAAAGGTTTGTATATGATTGATGCCATGCAGCGGTTAAATATTGATTACCACTTTCAAGAAGAAATTGAAGCATTCTTAACAAGATATGCGTGTGGATGGAATCATCATCGCGATCTTCATGAAACTGCACTTCGATTCAGGCTATTAAGACAACAAGGTCACTTTGTTCCGGCAGGTTAGTCTTTAAATACGTGTTTGGATTAACGGTGAATTCTATCAGGTACGTATAAAGTTAGTTATACTGATGTAAATAGTAATTTAGTTAGGTTTTTTTTCTTTTCTAATTTATCCTTTCTTAATTTGATGGTATTTACCACATGCAAATTCAAAAGTTTGTTACAATGCAAATCCACTTGAGTTCGACCCTATACGGGTTGTGGGCTACCAGGTCTTAAACGAGTCAATTTTTTATTTTTAAAATACTAAAATTTTGTATAAAAAATACTATTAAATAAAATCAACTTGTGACCCTTCATGAATATGCATGCATAACATGTGATCAGCTTGTATTGGTCAAACCATTCATGAAATTGAAATGAAAACAAAATATGTTTATATCTTTAGTAACAATGGGAATGCAGTTATGGTGCGTGTGCAAAATTCGTTATTAATGTCATAATTAATCTATGAAAAAATGGTGATAGACTCAACAAATCATAGTTTGTCGTGTTTAGGAGGATAGCAACTTATGCATCATGTTACACTTCCAAATTTGGATATGAACCACACATATATATACTAGTAGTTTCAAAAGCAACATGTGATGCATATACTGTATATTATAAGGTAGGGTTACTGGGGTATTATACTAGTAGTTCCAACAGACATGATCACAATCAAAGTCCAATAATAGCTACACGAGTAACGTGAAACTCTGACCTTTTATTTAATTTGGATTGGATGTGTTTCTAATTTAAGATTAATTTAATTTTAGAATAGTGAGTTATCAAAGACTTTTTCTTTTAAGTGGTTGAAAGCGACGAGTAGTACTTTAACTTTGAACTGTCATAGGTGGTGGTCTAGTCCTATGCTTTGTTTGGGCTTTGTATAGTTTCTTTTGGTCCTTGTATTTTGACTTTTTTGTAACCTTACTTAGTCTTCCTTGGTACGTCTTGTGCTGAGTAGACTTTTGTTTATATAAATATCTCATTTTGGCTTGTTCAAAAAAAAAAAAATAGTGAGTTATCATTTTAATTTGTATGTTTATTTGAGATTTAAAGTTGTGTATGCTAAAGTATTTAATTTTAGATGGAATATGCAATATGTAATTTGAGATTATTAATGTAATTGTCGTTTAAAGTAATATTGTGTCTGACTCTAGATATAATGTTTACGAGGGTTGAATCTGCTATAAAAAAATTAGTAGCGTAACTTTTTACCGATTGATTTTCACACACACAAGCTTATAATTGTGAAGTTGTAGCGAATCAAAATAATTTGGTTATTGAGAGAGAAAACACTTATTATAGTAATACATTTGAAACTTAATTCGACATATATATATAATTTTTTTTTATTTGTGACTATATACTACTAATTGATAATATATTTCAGTATTTTTGTTTTTTGTTCTTTTTCATATAAACAAATGTTATTAAAAAAATAAAAATCAATACAATGTCGATTGCTCCACCAAAATAATTGTTAATAGGATTAAGTTCAAACATTGTATTATTGTCAGTAAAAATACATTGTTATTGTAATACATAGTAAATAAATATAATAATATGCTCAACAAAATATAAGAATACACAAAAAAAAAAAAATTACTATTGATGTTTAAAACTGAAAATCTTGAATACATAGTATAAATTTTAGTTTTGCAAAATGCTGGTTACAGCGAAAGTGTGATCACGAAATGCATCACGACAAGCACAAATATATATGTAGTGGGACCCTTTTAATCTCATCTACCCCATGTATTCAGTCAAACACCATATCTAATGGCTATAGTTAATTCGTGAACTGTTCGTGACGAGTTTTTTCGCTGTATATAGCATCATCCTTTAGTTTTTTTTTCTTTCTTCTTTTCTACTTTTTATTTATTCAACATACGGGCTACATGCGGCTCATACGGAGAAACCCATTTTTTAAATCGGTTTTTCAAACTGGACTAAAAACCCTATATTTTATCGAGCTTGATGGGCCGATGCATACGAGCTACCCCATTGCTCTTACATCTAATAAATTTGACAAATTATAGCTTGTCACTAAGATTTTGGTAACAACTACACACTTCATAATTTTATATCAAATTATGGTGCAAAAGTAATTGTAATTCTATTAAATTCATTGTAATTTTTTTTCCCAAGGAGTTGAATGACTTGAAATTCATCTTTTGAAGTGAATAAGTGGGAGATCCCATATATGCATCTTCCTTTTGACGGTACCTCACTTTGGGTGCTACTTCATCTTTGTATACTCCTCTTTGTTGGCAATGCTATTAGTTGGTTTGGTTATTTCAAGGTTAATTTTGTAAAAAGTTTTAAGCTCAGTAACCTTTAGCTTAAGGGGGTAGTATTAGAATAAGGAGGTATTTTTGGTTAGGCACAAGCCTAAATGTTATATATTTAGGCACACATACAAAGTTTTAAAAAAATTAATAGAAAAGATAATGAAATGATGTGAAACGATGTGTGTCCCAAATATTTTTTATTTGAGTTTGTGCCTATGTTAGAATTCCCCTAGAATAAGATGTTTTGAATTTATATTATTAAGTATGTTTTTTGTTTGACAAACTCTCGATGCTCGTCGTGAGTTACTGAATTTATATCATTGAGTCTTTTATGTTTTTAGGGTAGTCATTTTAAGTTTGCTAATTCCCTTTGTAATGCTTATTCTCACAAGTTATGCAATTCATATTGAAATTCTAGCCTCCTTCTGTATTGTTGACGATTTCAAACAATATTGGGAGATTAAAGAGTAATTGCTTCTTTGTAATAATTTTTCTGAATATATATTGGGAGATTAAAACTAAAAGGATGATTTGTCATTGGAAATTAATATTACAGAGGTTTAACAAGTTCACAAACAAGGAAGAAAAGTTCAATCCAAAACTAGGTGAAAATATAAATGGAATGATAAATTTATTTGAAGCCTCACAACTAAGCATGGCAGGGGAGGACATACTTGATGAAGCAGGAGAATTTAGCAGGAAGATCCTAAAGGAAAAAATGGAACAATTTGATTATCATGAAGCTATGTTTGTAAGGAGAACTTTAGAATATCCTTTCCACAAAAATTTACCAATGTTCACTTCTAGAAATTTCTGCAGTCATTTATATGGCACAAATGTATGGTTTGGTTCTTTAAAAGAAGTGGCAAAATTGGATTTCAGTTTGTTGCAATGCTTATATCAACAAGAGATTGTTCAAATTTCCAAGTATGCATGCATGCTAATTTGATGGAATAGTTATTAAAATGCAGATACACTATCGGTGTAAAATTATTTTATTCCTGCAACTAATTACAACTCGTTAGTACAACAAAGAATTATAGGATTGTCTTTCATTTAAAATATGTCGAACATGATGTGATAAATCGAGGAGTTGTAATTGGATGTCAGTGTAAAATAATTTACACCGACAGTGCATATCTTTAATCTTTAATTTATTATGTGATTTTCTTTTTTATTTTCTTTTTTGTGCAGATGGTGGAGAGAACTTGGTTTAGTTAATGAGTTACCATATGCTAGAAATCAACCACTTAAATGGTACATTTGGTCATTGGCATGCCTTAGGGATCCTACTTTAACTGAGGAAAGAATTGAGCTCACAAAACCAATATCTTTAATCTACATAATTGATGACATTTTTGATATTTATGGAACTCTTGATGATTTAACTCTTTTTACAGAAGCTGTTTCAAGGTAAATTTCAATCACTTGTTACATTTTTTAGGTGAAAAGAAAAATAAAATTAATGATTAATAATTTTTTTAGTGCAGTTGGGATATTGACACAGCCATGGAGCAACTACCAAGTTACATGAAAACATGTTTCAAGGTCCTCTATGATCAAACAAATGAAATAAGCTCCAAGATCTATTATAAACATGGGTGGGACGCCAAAGACTCTCTTCGAAAGACGGTAAAATTCACCTACAACTGTGAGATTCTGAATTTAAATTTTGGTGAATGTGTTCAGGCTAGCAATATTAAGTGTCACTTTTTAAATATTGATATACATCAAATTATTTATCATTTAAAATATAAAATATGCATTTCAAAAATTCACAAATTGTAGCTCAATTGGTAAAAATGCCAAAATTGTTAGGTCAGATGTCGTGACCAGGATTTGAATCTCGATCCCTCCACTTTGTGTGAGTGAATTTCTAATGACTTGTCATTTCGTCTATTTAACAAAAAATACTTGCATTTCAAATAATTTTATAGTATTAATTAGTTTTTCTATGTATTCCTTCCGGAATATTAGTTACTCAATGTACGTAAAAAATAAACGTTCTCTTATATTAAGTACAAGGTGGTGTGGTAGTAGTATTTTCTTCTTTATCAGCATAAGTAGTTGAATATGAAAGATTTTCAATTTTATGCGGTGGGAGAGTTTGTGCAAAGCCTTTCTAGTTGAAGCAAAATGGTTTGCTTCAGGAAAGTTGCCAAGTGGTGAAGAATACTTAAAGAATGGGATAATAAGTTCGGAGTGCATATTGTGTTAGTTCACATTTTCTTTCTTTTGGGCAAAGGATTAACCAAGGAAAATGTTCATAGAATAGACACAATCCCACCCATTATTTCTTCCCCTGCTACCATTCTTCGACTTTGGGATGACTTGGGAAATGCAGAGGTAAATTATGAGTTAAGACATTTTATGATCATTTGGAGTTTATATTATGTTACTTATATGAGTAAATCAACATTTACTTCTGATATTTGTAAATAGGCATAAAAAAATCATAATTTTGAATGACATTAGATAATTTGGTTTTGGTATTTCTGATAATTAAAGACTAATTTGACAGTAAACAATATAATTCAGGGAAGGGTTTGCTAATAAGTGATATTTTGGGCCGTTTGTTTCAGATTTTTTTTCAAAAGAAATTATTTTTTTATATTTTACTTGTGTTTGTTTCAGATTTTTTCAAAAATCATTTTAGTAGGACGGATGTAGTAGTAAAATGAGATGCATATGAGAAACTCTCTAAATAGTTTTTTTTTTTTTAAAAAAAAAAAAAAACTCTCTAAATAGATTAAAAAATATTGAAGGGGCATCAACCTAACTCGGTAAAACCACAACTTAAACAGATATACAAATAATCTAAATACAATAAAAGTGATCTATTAAAAAAATCAAAGTAAACGCGCACACACCACATGACATTACCCAAAAAATCCGCATACGAGTGCGAAACTAAATAACAAAATATGTCTATTCATAACTTTTAGAGTTTAGAATTATAATTTGCTATATATATTATATTGAGTTATTGACCAATAATTTGCACATGCTATTGTGACAATATATACAAAGGACGAAAATTACCAACATGGGAATGATGGATCATACGTGAGTTGTCTAATGATGGACCACCCAGAATACTACTGTACAAGAAGAGCAAAATATGAGGTTATGAGTAAAGTATCTAATGCATGGAAAAGCCTCAACCAAGAGTCTATTCTTGATATTCATTTCCATAAAGCATTCACAAATGCATCACTAAATCTTGCAAGGATGGTACCATTGATGTATAGTTATGATGATAAGCATTCTCTACCGGGGCTAGAGGGCCATGTTCATTCCTTACTTTATGATAAACTTTTTTAATTTGTTTGGCCATAATTTGTTTCTATATATGAGAACCATGTTTATCATAATTAATTTGGATTCTTTATAATAAACATGGTTCTTGTATTTGTTGGGTTCTTTGTATTAATTATTTGTATCATAAATTTAAAATTGTTTTAGCAAACGATTTGTAGTGTTACAATATGGAATTGATATTTTCTGAGTTTGTAGTGTTTTTTTTTTGTTGGATAAAAGTTAATATTTTTTTTTGCAAAAAAATTAACATAAGAGATCAATATTGTTTATATTGTAAACAGAGATATCTATAAAGACTAAAGCGAGACATTTATTTATTAAGGGATCAATATTGTAAACAGAGATATCTATAAAGACTAAAGCGCAACATTTATTCATTAAGGGATCAATAAAACTCTTTAAGGGACCAAAATATTACTAGTAATTAAGTTTATGTGACATCTCTGTAAAAAAAAAAGTTTTTGTGACATCAAAGAGAATAGAAAAAATGTCATAGCTAACACATTTTGTAAACCCTAATCCTTTGTCAAGTGCTATATGCAGTGGCGATTATGCCGTCTGGCAAGCCCGGCACATGCCTGGGCTGCTTTTTTTTTTTTTTTTTGTAATAATAAGAAACAAGAAAAAAAAAATAAAAGAAAGAAACGCATTTCATAAAGGTACCGTACGAAACATATTTAGTCTCTAATGTTTATTTTAGGTTTCAATTTGGTACGTTATTTTTTAAAAGTTTCAAGTTGGTTCCTTATGTTATTGATCTCAACATAAGTTGGTCGTTTTCGTTAAATTTTGAGTTAATTTTTTCTAACTTTTTGTTAAATTTTGAGTTAATTTTTCTAAAACATTCACATAGTACTCTCCTAAGTGGTCTACGTACACAAATTCATTAGAAAAGTCGACGATTTAAACTAAAATTTGAGGAAAATGACCAACTTGAAACTTTTAAAAAATAAGGGACCAAATTGAAACCTAAAATAAACATAACAGATCAAATATGCAATTAATTCTAATTTTTAACAACCTAAAACCTTCTCAATCTATAATCTTTGTTTGATGACTTGATGGTGTTTTGAATTTTAAAATTTGTTAAGTTGTTTTGATTGTATAAATAAGTAGTTTAATATAATTATATACGTCGATGTGGATTCAGTTTTCATTGTAGTCTCTTATTTAGTTGAGCCTTAATTATATTGGAAACATGACTATACTCTTGCATGTTATTTCTTGTTTAAAAATTTCTTCCAAAATTAAATATTGAAAAACAGAGTTTAAATATTTCTATATTCGAAATTTGGGTTGATAAAATTCCCTCCAAAAATTTGCCCAGACTCCCTAACAATCCTGGAGTCGCCACTGGCTATATGTATACAAGGAAAAGGGAAACCTAACCCTTAAGAAAAAAAAACTAAAAGAAAAAACGATAATCATCCCGGATACCAAACTGGAGAATGACCTAAGGATTCCTAGTAGAACTAAGCCAAAAGTTTAAAACTACAACAAACCCATTTATAGTTGGTTATAAAAAAATTCTGATTTGAAAAACAAAGAAAATACAAAGGATAGAGTAGATAAATAATGGGTTTGTTTGCACTTGCAAAGATTTATCCAACAGTTTTCGCACCAACATGAAAATAGATGTTCAATTTGATGTTTTTCTTCAAAGAAAAGACATTTTTTTGACAAATTCAAAGAAAATACGTATTCAGGAACTCAGAAGAACAAGAGTCGCATAGAAGAGAAGAAGCAGAACATGGATTGAATGGGTAGCGCGCACATGAGTTAGAATTTGGTGATATTATTAAAGATTGTAGGAATATGCTTAACTGTTTATTTTAAAAACTCTTATGTTAAGTTTATTATGAAACTAAGTCAATAATGTTTTTTATGTTTTAGCGAGAAAGGTCCGGTCCTTAACTAATTTCCACATATTATCACAAATATTTACCTTTGTATTTGTGATATTATTTTAAATAAAATGTAATAGATATGTTAGTTTATTTTAAAAAAAGTTTATGTCACTATCAATAATCAATATATATACATCTTCAAAAACTTTTGGAAACATCGTAAATGTTGTGAATTCGATCCGAAAAACCATACCAATAATACTTTTGATGTGTGGGATAAATGAATTGAAGCAACCAAAACAAAATGGATGAGCAATAATCAATAAATCAACAAAAAACTAGAACTACCAAAAGCGATATAAACTCGATGAAATTGTTTATCGGGTTCAGTTAAAACCGACCTACTCTGGGGGAGAGAGACCCTCCAATCCACTATCAAACTTCCTTCTTGATTACAAAGATTCATTACAAAAGAGTTGCAAGAATTAGACTTCAACCCTAATTTTACCATTTTCCTAAATCTCTTCCCGTGACCAAGAGATTTCAACGATAAGTGATTACAAGGTGTTAGAAACACTTCCCCAACCCTAGAATATACCTAAAAGGAACCCCTTTTGATCCTAGATTGATGTTGGATGAAGAACCCTAAAAAACCTCACATTTTCTCTCTCTTGCGGTTGCAGAAACGTGACACATATATATATAGTACTGCGCAATTTTCGTTCGGGGCATAGGAATTTTCGCCCGGGGTGGAAAAACAGCAAGTCAGCTCCTGCTGTGCTGAAATTTTCGCCTGGGACGAAAAAAACAGTTTTCTGCTTCAATTTAAAGGCAAATTCAAACAATCTTCATCTTGCCTTCAAATTGATGGTGATACCAATTTCCCACCAACCATCATGCTTCCACGCAATATTTCACCACTCCTCTTCGGACCCCGGAGTCTACCTCTCCGTACTCCCGAAAAATTGCTTGCCTCCAATTGCCCTTGGATTTTTAGGACAATCCGCAAGCTACATCGTACCCTCTTCAAACCCCGGATTGTAGCTTTCCGTACTCTTGAAGATATGCTTGCCTCCAACCAACCTTGGAAATTTTAGGTGGTTTCACAAGCTGCAACCTCAAACTCTCCTTGTGTCCAACTACCTCCAACAGTCTGACAAGTTACCAAGCCTGATCACCGTTGCTTCCACACAAGATCTCCATAGACATACCACTTTGGTGTACCTCCACCTCAAACTGAGATTCCTCCACCAAAGCTTCAAACCGGTATATCCACTATGTCTTCCATCTTGTAACTGAGTATTATTATCACCGCCTCTTCAGGCTGATGTCGAGTATTATTCCACTGCCTCGCCTCTCCAGGCCGATGTCGAGTATTATTCCACCGTCTCTCCAGGCCGATGCCGAGTATTCTTATCATCGCCTCTCCAGGATGACCTTTATCGCAATCTCCATTAGCTTTTTACCTTCGAGGTACTGGATAACAACACGCCATGTTTTATCCATCATCTCGAACCTTAAAATTGCTCTTACTCCCATCTTCATTTTCCACAATTCCAAATTGTCTCCGAAAAGTTCCTCGATAATCCATTTTGAACCCATGGTACTTAATCCGTTTAACCCTTTGCCCCACGGTGGGAGCCAATTGTTGGGAATTCGATCCGAAAAACCACACCAATAATACTTTTGATGTGTCAGACAAATGAATTGAAGCAACCAAAATAAAATGGATGAACGATAATCAATAAATCAACAAAAAACTAGAACTACCAAAAGCGATAAAAACACGATGAAATTGTTTACTCAGTTCAGTCAAAACCGACCTACTCTAGGGTAGAGAGAGACTCTCTAATCCACAATCAATCTTCATTCTTGATTACAAAGATTCATTACAAAAGAGTTGTAAGAATTAGACTTTCAACCCAAATTCTACCATTTTCCCAAATCTCATCCCGTGACCAAGAGATTTCAATGACCAGTGATTACAAGATGTTAGAAACATTTCTCCAACCCTAGAATATACCCAAAATGAACCCATTTTGATCCTAGATTGATGTTGGTGAAGAACCCTAAAAAAACCTCACATTTTCTCTCTTGTGGCTGCAGAAACGTGACACATATATATAGTACTGCGCAATTTTCGCCCGGGACACAGGAATTTTTGCCCGGGGCAGAAAAACAACAAGTTAGCTCCTGCTCTGCTAAAATTTTCGCTTGGGGCGATAAAAAAAACAGTTTTCTGCTTCAATTTAAAGACAAATTCCAACTGTAAAATCTTCACCCAAAAAGTACCTAGCATGTTGACCTTAAATTTCTTTATATGCAGGCATCATTTGCATGTATAGTATGCAAAACATGCGATCAGTTTGTATATGGTGCGTGTGCAAAATTAGTTCAAGTATTAGTGTAAATATTAGTTCATAATTAATTGAATTTATAATAATAAATAAAATTAGCAGTTGAACTAGCATATATAAATATGAAATGACATAAAAAAATATGTTTAATTAATATTAAATTTTTCAAGTCTCATATTTTCACATTTGTTGCAATTTTAGTCCTATCTCAATATTTTTTTATTACTTTTTTGCTGTAAAATTAACGAATTTTAATGGAAAAAAATTGTGAATTTTGGTCTCAAATTTGATATTTCATCTTTAGATTCAATGTTGGAGACAGTAAATCACCTTTATAGCCAAAAATCACAATTTTTAGAGTAAAAATATAGTTTGTTGGTACCAAAATTGTAACATGTGAAAATAGAGGAGCAAAAAGTTCAATTTAAAAATAGATTGACTATTTTTTGGCCCACCCACGATATTTTTTCCGGTTCCGCCACTGAACAACATGATGTTACACTACCAAGAAATTTGGATTTGAACCACACATATACTAGTGGTTTCAAAAGCAAAATGTGATGCATATATTATAAGGTAGGGTTACTGGGGTAATATATCAGGGCCTACAGAAACAGTGACGGATCCAGAAACTTATTATACGAGGGGCCGGAAATAAGAACAATAATTTTGAGCCTTAAACATATTTTTTGTTAGTCATTTTGATTTTCAAATTTATCTTTTCTTTGTTAGTTTGGTCCTCAAATATGTTTTATCTTAGTCAGTTTGTCCAAAAATTATTAATAATAGACATATTTGAGAATATTTTGTAATTTCAATACACTTTATTTGACAATTAATATTTCATATATTTAAAGACCGATATATTTTATGTTAGTTATTTATTTTTACCATAACATAATTCATAATACTAAACTAAAGTGTTATAGATAGATAATTAAGACATTATATATATATATATATATATATATATATATATATATATATATATATATATATATCTATATATATATATATATATATATATATGAGGGGGAGGGGTCTTCGCCACTGTCTGCCCCCTTTTACGCGATTTCATATTATGTAATTGTTAAATAGTCAACTCTTTATCAATATTGTGGAACACGTTTCTCTCAATGTAAACCGCGGGACAATATATATATATATATATATATATATATATATATATATATATATATATATATATATATATATATATATATATATATGAGGGGGAGGGGTCTTCGCCACTGTCTGCCCCCTTTTACGCGATTTCATATTATGTAATTGTTAAATAGTCAACTCTTTATCAATATTGTGGAACACGTTTCTCTCAATGTAAACCGCGGGACAATAGTTCATCCTCTATTTGATTACAGAATCTAATCTTCTATGGAAGTGTATATCATTCATGTTGAGTGTATAAGCATTATCTCTAAGTTTTGATTTTTCACAAAAGTATATATCATTCATGTTGGGGGAGCATTAGCAATGACAGATTCAGAGTATATTACTTAAATTTTAAAACAAATGCAACAAATAAATTATGAAATCTATACCTAAAATTAATTATGTGTCACTACAACATTTTAGCTCTACGGCAACCCCTGATTTTTTTAAGCAAAAAAACCGTTCTCGTAGAGTACTATAAGCAACGGTTTTTGTATACTGTAGCGATAGGGTATCAAACTTTAAAAATATTATGCAACAACAAAAAAGCGTTCTCTTATTATACAATTAGAACGGTTTTCTATTGTATCTTTTTGGCAACGACAAAAAACCGTTCGGGTATACTAATATCTAATTATTTAAAAACAAAATATATAAAACCGTTCTTCTTTATGTTGAAAAATTTCACATCATCGTATTACAAGTACAAATCTAAACTACATAGAAATAGAAACTAGTTTTCTTCCATTCTACAAATCACGAAACCCTTTCATATGAGAAGATCAAAATCCCTACTCCAAATCACAAACAACAAATCCCTAAATCCCTTTGGTGCAAAATTATCAATTCCAAGAACCCTAAATCCCTAAATTTCTTATCATTCTCAGTTGATAAATCCCAAACGACTCACAAACCCTTCGAAACTGACTAATCCCTTCTCGATTGGTTTCGTTCCCACTGAATATCCCTCCAATTGAAATTATCCCTGAATATCCCTCTCACGAAGCAAAAATAAAAGTATGAATCCCTAATCCCTCTCCCAGTCACGATGCTTCAATCCCTAATTCCTCTTACGGAGCTTCAATCTCTTAGCCACCGATTCTATTTATTGAATCGGAGTTTAGTTCGAAGCTCAATCGTAGTATCAACAACGCCTCAGCTCGAAGTTTAATATCAATTTCGACAGGTACTGTTCAATGTCTTCCTTTTCCACTTGGTCGTTTCCTCAATAGGCTCACTATTAAGATTGAGGTCTACCATCTTTTGATTTGTCTTAATATTTGGTTTTGTTGAACTCAATTGATTTGATTATTTGATTTCTGTTCATTGAATTTTCTATCACTTCACTTGTTGTTGGTGCACGTTTTCATCCTGCGATTTAACCCTACTAGTTGCTCTGAATCCTGTAGTCTCATTCCCTGCGAAACTATTTATGTTGCTTTGTCTCGTTTCCTTCTCTTCCCTATTGAGATTTGGTACCACACTATTCCCTCGACAACAATCACAAGGGTGTTTCAAGTTGGTATCGCCGCTGCCCCTGGAGACTCACTCAATGAGTTTTCCTTTGAGTTTGAAAACAATTTCAAATACTTATTACAGACCATATTGTTGCATGGTTACTTGTTAGGTATCTCTTTTATGTTAAATAAATCATTGATTTTGTTCAATCTTTTAATATAAAGCATCATTTTAATGTTCTGTTAAATCACTAATTGCTCATTTGAAAGATCATTTCATCGCAATCAAACTTTGATTTGTTTTTTGCATTATGCCCGATCACTTATGTGGCCGATTGTTATATATGATCAAAACGTTGATCAAGGCTTTGTGTGTTTTCTGGTGTTAATTGTTTTTGTAGAGGTGCTTAGTTTTTGGGAGTTTTGTTATAATATAAGGCTTCAGTTCAGGGATAGTGTTTTCGCTGTATTGTGAGGGGCTTAGTTATACTGTACAATTACTCTCAATCAAAACAATATATAAATTTCTTTTCAATTTAGTGAAATGTAAGCATCAAATTGATTAATCAGACTTAGCAAAATTATCATTTAAACAGTTCTCACATTCTGATTAACTTATTTGCATTAAATTGTATCTTAATTAAATGTCTGTTTAGAGGGACCAAGCTGCAGAATCTTCGGATACAGCCTGAAACTGTCTTCAATGTCAAAATTTAGTGAACATCTCCTTTTTTTAGAATATGCTGATTTTTTTCTCCAAACTTGATCCTGGAAATATCCAAAAAGCGGTTTCTTGTTTCTTATCATCGAGAGTCACCTAATGTATAAGTCACGAGCACATGCATCATGTATGTCTACTGTGATGTTTGTACAAAAGAAAATCTGAGTTTTGAATCAGAAGAATTTGATTTTTGTGCACCATACAAGTGTGTAAATATCATTTTAATTGTGAAAACAATTAGTAAGATACAGTAACAATATAAATTTCACCTCATATGCTTTCATTGTTTTGGGAGTTGTTTGGTTATATAGACGATATGAGGTAGGGGTAAATGTATAGAAATAAAAAGAAAGATAAAAGGTAAGAGTCTAGTGGCAAGCCCTGCTATCACAATCAGAGTGAGATATTGTGGTCTTTATTTGGTTTTGAAGTCATATTCTGCGTGTGATCATGGGAGAGGCATAGGTGTGTTTATATGTAGGGGCAAGATGCTTTTTGCTTGCTTTATATATGTTGATTATGTTGTGAGGCAAGTTATTCAAGTTGTTTGAACATGTATTTCTTCTTATTATATTTGTATATCAATTACCTAATCTTTTATTTTAAATTTTGTAAGTCATAGATCCAACCATTAACCATTAAGTGTTTCAATTAGCTTTTTGCTATCTCTTTATTTCTTTTTTGTCACAACTTTCTGCTGTCTCTTGAATTGTAATATTGGTGAAATCTAACTATTTTAATTGAGAATAGGTTATTATTAATTAGCATTAGTCTCTCTACTATCTTGAAGAACTATATGTTTGATGCATTAACAGATGCTGTTTATAGTCCATACTCCAACTCTGCCTTTCTTTGATCAAGACATTTGTTGTTGCTTAAGATAGAGTGTCTTCAAGAAGGTATGTTCCATTTTTCAGTATTCACATACATGAATAGATGCAAGTAGGCTAGACTAGCGCATTTATTTGGTTTAGATCCTGTCTTCATTTTGCAGGCACATGTGGTGTATTTTTTTAATATCTGATTTTCATGTACAAGACTGTTAACAAAATTCTGGTGCAAATAGGATGTTTCTGCTGATGCTGGTTGTTGTTAGGGGTGGTACAGTTACTCTATGTTATAATTATATTCTCTGAATTTTAATTAGATAGTTGATCTGCTCATTGTTTCTTTTCAATTTTCTCTGAATTTTAATTATATAACTTTTATTTTGCAGATGATGAATAACGATATCGATGAAGAAATGCAAGATTTTGAAGATGAAGAGGTGTAGATGTTTAAGTTTTTTTAATAGGATATACATTTTGAAGATGATAGTTTGATGGTGAATGATTCACATTAGGATATACATTTAATATGTTGGTTTGATTGTGAATGATTGACAATATTTAGGACAACTTTATGTTGATTGATGTTATTTTGATACTGTATATATGAAAGATAATCATTTTAGTTTAATAATTTGTTATGTCTTTTATTATTTCATCATATTGAAATTATCATTCTTTAAGTCCAATATAATAATTATTATTTTTAAGAACGTTGTTTTAGATCATATAGTAAAAGGTCTACCAGAACGGTTTTTTGTAGAGCAATGGTGAGAAAGCGTTGCAGTATAAGAAAAAAGAACGGTTATTTATTTTTGCAACGTGAGAAAGCGTTGCTGTATCTAGTATCTGTTCGATATTTAATAAAGTCGAGGGTCTACCAGATCGGTTTTACATTGGACAACGGTTAAAAATTGTTGTGGTAGATAAAAGCAAACCGTTCTCTATATTAGACCAATGGCAACGGTTTAAATTGAGAACATAGAGAAACCGTTGTGGTTGGGAACTTTAAGAACCGTTCTGTTAGGGACTCTAAGAAAACGGTTGTCTTGATGGGGTTGCCGTTGAAAGTAAAAACCGTTTTGAAAGGCTAAGAGAACCCCTCGGTGTAGAACGCCAGGAAAACCGTTCTCGTAGCCTATGGAAACGGTTTTTTAACATTACAAAACACTTTTTTGGCGTTCTTGTAGAATGAAAATGTTGTAGTGTGTATATATAATATATTTCCTAAGATATTAATCAAGGTTTGTCTAACATGAAAGACTTTATCGTACGCGTATAGATCATAATATTATTATAATGAATACGAATTTTAGTAAATTCATCGTTGAATTGAAAGTTTATATCGTATAGATCATCCATAATTACCTCTACTTTACATCTACAAAATTCATCGTTGAATTAAAAGTTTATATCGTATATATTTCCTAAGATCATAATATTATTATAACGAATATAAATTCTCCAAACTAACTCACATCGGCTTATAGGTGAAGATTACCTCTACTTTACAAACATATATTCAAACCATCTTACAACCTTGTGTTATATGACACTTGTTAACAATGTATAAGAAGAAGAATCACTAATTAAAACTAATTAAAACCCAATGTTTCGTATTGTGCTTGACTTGACCCACAGTCCTTTTTAGCAACTCAGCTCTTTCTAAATTGTTTAAGACCAAGCAATGTTGTACCCATCTTACCATATTCAGCAAATGAGAATTAACTCTACTTTATAAATATATATTCAGACAATCTCGTCCGGATTTGTTAACAATATACAAAGAAGAAACACTAATTAAAACTAGTTAAAACCTCCAGTCAAAAAAAAAAAAAACTAGTTAAAACCTAATGGTTCGTACTGTGCTTGACTTGGCCCACAGTCATTTTTTTTTACCACCAGTTTAATCTGGTTCGGGGATCAGTTCTGGCATCAAGTGGTCCTCCTTACCAAGTTCAGCGTCAATCACCACTGAACCAACTGACGATTGGTGGCCCACAGACTTTTTAGCAACTTTTTGTAAATTGTTTCAGCCAAACAGTACACATCTTACCATATTCAGCCAATAATGCCTCACCATTGTACAACACAACCCACGTTTTAATCGTATGCCAGACTCAACTTCTTTGTTTTTTTAAATATTTAGTAGCCAAAATTTCATTTTTTTTTTTAAAAGTGAATAAATGAGAGTATTAAATTTCAAACTTCTATTCTTGCATATTACATGTTCATATCGACTGAATTATATATGCTCCGAGATTACTTGACTCAACTTTTTACTAATGTCATTTTTACTTTTTAAATATTTTTTTTATACTCCTATTTCAAATCAAATTAATGTCTTCTCTATGGGTTCAGGTGCTTAAACACAAGTATATAAACAATGGCAGTTTTATTACCATGACCAAGAAGTCAGGATCAGTTACTTGGAATGCTATCATGAAAGCCCTTTTGGCTCTCAGAGATGGTTTTGAATTTCGCTTGGGTAATGGTAATTCCTCTTTCTGGTTCTCTAATTGGTCTGGCACTGGTAAATTAGCAGATAAGGTCTTGTATGTGGATATCCATGATTTAGAAATGAGTGTCAAAGATGTCTACACTGATGGGAATTGGAATTTTAATATGCTTTATACAAATATTCCTACTGCTGTTACAGATCACCTAAAAATGATTCCTGTGTGTTTGAATTCCCAAGTGGCCGATTGTTATACCTGGAAAGGTAATCTTAATGGTATTTATTCAGCCCGTGATGGATATTTTTGGCTCAATAGAAATGAGTTTGCTGGAAATGATACAGATAGTATATCTTGGACTTGGTTATGGAATATTTCTGCTCCGGAAAAACTCAAATTCTTTCTTTGGACTGCTCTGCACAATTCTCTTCCCACTAGAGAAATGCTTTGTCATCGCAACATGCTTCAGGCAAACCATTGTCCTCGGTGTAACCAAGAAATCGAGACGACTTTGCACTGCTTGAGAGATTGTGATTTCGCAATCCGACTCTGGCACTCTATTGGTTTCACAGACCAGTCTTTTTACCGGGAGAATGATTTGTACAATTGGCTGAGGATTGGCATACAAGGCAAGTCTGTCTTTGTGTTTTTAGCTGCAGTTTGGTGGTTATGGCGTGCCAGGAATCTCTTGTGCTTAGCAAATGAGTTAGTGTCTCTGATTACTCTTAGGATGTGGACGGAAAACTATGCGCATCTGTTATTTAGATGCTTCTTTAAGCAAGCTACAGTTCCGGATACTAAGTGGGTAAGGTGGAATGCCCATCGGGGTTCTGGTATGATTTTGAATGTTGATGGGAGTAGTCTTGGAAATCCTGGCATCTCAGGTTTTGGGGGCTTAATTCGAAACAATGATGGCATGTGGATTCATGGTTTTGCTGGAAACATAGGTTTCTCTAACATACTTCACGCGGAGCTTTTGGCTATCTACTATGGCTTAGTCATGGCGTGGGAGTTTGGGATCACAGATTTGTGGTGCTACTCAGACTCTAAGGTGGCACTCAAGTTGATATCAGAATCTGTTAATGCTTGGCATCACTATGCAGCTATTCTCTATAACATAAAGGAGTATCTTGCTAGAGATTGGAGGATCCATATAGTTCACACCTTCCGGGAGGGCAATGCATGCGCTGACTACCTAGCAAAATTTGGAGCTGCCAATCCTGAGGCTTATTCTCCTATAGTTGATCCCCCAATTGGAATGAATCTTCTCCTGCTAGCTGATGCTTGTGGGACTTTCTTTTCTAGATAATTTGTTTTTTCTTTTCTTTTGTTTCTCCTACTTGTACCAAAAAAAAAATCAAATTAATGTCGATTCAACCATGAAGAACAATGGGCAATATATTCTCAATTGGATTTACAATGCTTTGAAACATTGTATAAACCGCTTGATGATGCCAAATTCAAGTTAACTACATATCATATCAGTCACCAAAACAAGTTTTTCTGATGTCAAGTTTATCAATCTATTCTTCAAAAATAAAAATAAAAAATAAAACAATATATTAAACCCCTTGCATAGTACCACCTCCCTAGGCATGGCAATGGGCGGGGCGGGGCTGGGTTGTACCACCCCATCCCCACACCCTCCCCGTATTTAAAATTCGGTTTTCCATGTATTCGTCTTCACACCCAGTTAAATCGATTTTTTTTCCGCTAAATTCAGGGTAGATTCGAGCGGAAGAGAGTGAATCTGAGTCTATTTGTCACGCCTACACCTCCCCCATATTTCAACCAAGAATTAAAGTCATCACCAATAACCTTAACAAGATTGCTAGAGAACCAGATTCCTACACCCCCTTCAACATCATCAATATCTCTCCATCAAACAAAATTCATATTTGATCCTCCACACCTAAAACACCATATCTTCGCCCTATATTTTTTAGACAAAACTTTAAACCACAACTCTCCTTGCTACCCCTTATCCCACGTCTGACCCCTTTCACCAGACCCTAATCTTGTCGATATGATTAGAATTTCACCCTTTAAAATGAATAAATGAAAAAAAATTAACTCTAACTTTGTATATTGCAATATCCGTAGTAACTAAAATATACACACGAGGATATTTTTTTATAATGTAATGCAAAATGCTATTTAAAAATTGTCAATTTTAACTAAGGTTTAAAAGTAGAGTTTAATTGTTGTGCACTGTCAGTGTAAAGATTCTTTACACATGCATCTAATGATGTGTTGTCACATCATTTAATGAACGTGACACATAATGTATTTTTATAATACCATACATGATGTGTTGATATATTATTGAACGCATGTGTAAAATAACTTTACACTGACAATATATATAAATTAAATTCTTAAAAGAGACGGTTTACCTTTTTAAATTTATTGAATAAATAATGTATCTGGTCTATATTATACTATAGATCAAATATATAAATTATTCAATGAATCTTAAAAAGTAAATTGTCTCATATAAAAAGACTAGAGAAAGTACGAATTTGGATCATCTCCAATTTTCTCTCATATTTTCTCTCATTTTGCTTAATCCAGTGGTTGATTCTCTATTTTTAATGTTTTCTCTCCTTTTATCAACCCTTAGATTAAGAAAACATGAGAGAAAATCGGAGAGGATCCAAATCCGAGAAAGTACTAACAAGTGTCATAAGCGCATCAATTAAAAAGTTAAAAATAATTTTTTTTGTATTAAAACAATAATTTTTTAATTTCTAAAATGTTGAATACAACATTTTTTAACACAATAATGCTATATATATTTACTTTAATGTTTTTTTTACAATGTTAAAGTATGCAGTTATTACTACCATTTTTATTAATAGGGTTATTACTACCATCTAGCGATAACTAATTCTCGTCTGATAATCTATATGCAGTATAGAAGGTGAGTTTTCCCTCCTAATTTAGACTGTTCTCCATATATAAGAGTATGGAATGAACTGTTAAAGTTCAGAGAGAAACACAAAGTGACGGCTAGAGTTTCAATAATATCATAATAGAATTGCTTAACAAAATAACGATTACAAGACAATTTATAATAATTCCTAATGGACTACTAGACTACTAACATATAAAGCTCAATACTTAAAGCCCTAATAATACTATTATCTAACACTTCCCCTCAAACTCACGATGCATTAACAGATAATCATCGAGAGTTTGTTAAACAAAAAACGAAATACTAACTCTAACTAAATATTTTATTTCTAATACTATCCCTCAAGTTAAAGCTTACTAAGCTTTGAACTTGTGACAAAATCAACCCTAAAAATAAACTAAATTAACTAATTGCATTAACCTGAAGTGGGGAACCGGATTCAACTTCAGCTTCAGACTTCAGGCTTCGGATTTCAAGCTTCAGAGTTTCAAAGTTTCAAATAGTCATATTGTGAGTTTTTCCTCACCGGATTCAGATATTCAGATTGTGAGTATTTTCTCACCGGATTCAGCTTTTCAGATTGTGAGTATTCCCTCACCAGATTCAGATATTCAGATTGTGAGTATTCCCTCACCGAATTCAGATATTCAGATTGTGAACTTTCGCTCACCAAATATTCAAATTGTGAGTATTCCCTTACAAGATAGAACCAAACAAAACCAGTCATAACATAACAAACCAAAGAGAATCAAATCAATTGGAACCAAAATCGAATCATTCAAACCAACACACCAAACTGATTACTTTATTTTATTTTTTTCTAACACAACATCACAAGTGCCTTTTCGTCGGCATCTGATTTTCTAAACAAACAAACCAACCAAAAACAAATCATGTTATGTTGAAAAAATCCTATAGCCTTCAAAATTTTTTCAGCATACGATGACTCTAACAAGCATCCACAATTCTCTTTTTTTTTTTCTTTTTCAAAATACCAAATCAACCCAGTTTTCTTTGGTTACTGTTATTGTCTCTCAAATACCTTCAATACCAAATTGAATCAAAAAGCAACAAAACTGATGACAGGAATAAACACTCAGTGACAACAAAATCAAATCAAACTAATTTAGACAACTAACCGTAACTCAAAATATCACAAACCCGATTCACGATTTCGTTCTCAAATTTTTGAGAACACAAGCGACAGAAGCAACAGACAGTTCAAGGCGAATCGAACCTTACTCTAGATACCATGTTAAAGTTCAGAGAGAAACACAAAGTGGCGGCTAAAGTTTCAATAATATCATAATAGAATTGCTTAACAAAATAACAATTACAAGACAATTTATAATAGGCTTAATTAGTAAAATGGTCCCTTAAAGATATTTTTGGTTTCACATTGATCCCTTAAAAAAAAAAATGTCTGAATAGGCTTATTTTCTGGCCCTTTGATCATTTGTTCACCATATTTTCTCTCCATTTTCAAATTTGAAAACATTGCCTAAATTAAGCTAATTTTTTGTCATGTCATGAAACTTAAAATCCAATGTGGAGTACACTAGTACAGAAAACACTTTTTACATCTGGCCAAAACCGCATTTTACATCTGAACCCAGTCAGATGTAGACGTACAAGAAGTAGTAAGTTTACGCTTTTTACATCTGACTTATGCCAGATGTAAAATGTACATTTTTTCACATCTGCCTAAACTTTCCACAGATGTGAAATCTTCACTTTTTTTCAAAAAAAAAAATCCTTTTTTTTTTTTAAATCTTCATTTTTTTTAAATCCTGCGTTTTTTTTTTTCGGAAGCTGAACCCATAGGCATCCTGATCCTTGTATAACATTAGTCATTTAAAACATACGTGTTCATTAATTAAGTGTTTTCCTTCTATAACCAAGCTTAAAGTTCACCAACAATCAAGACCAAATAAATCCATCAACACATTAATAAAAGAATTTCAAGGGAATAATCTAAAAAAATAAAATCTTGTATAAATCTTACTCACTTAGAAACAATTATTACTTCGACAAACCTTAGACATATACTACAAGCATACAAAATTAGAAACAAACCCACTAGAAGCCAATTTGACTGCAGCATACAAATTCCAAATGAAAATTTATTTAAAACTATTTAGAGTCGACTAAGGAACATATACAAAGAGGAACAATGTCATGGTAACTGGAAGTATAAACAATCACTCTTGCAATAAGTTACCTATTACTTGTAGTTAAGCAAGGGATATGTGAACTCTTCTATTATTTCTTCTTCTGTTGGTAGCTTTTGAGCCTCAAACATTAACTCAACCTTAGGTCTTCCGATAACCTGCTCAAAAATAGAAGAGAACATACAAAAAGTTGAGAAACATGAACATGCTAAGAAGAACAATTCATCAAAAGTTGTGGACTCTAAAAAGAAGATTTATTTGACCTGATGATTATGCCCATTTGGGGTGGTTTTCTGCAGAGGTGAATCTCCATCAACTGCAAATGTTTAATACTATTAACTACCCATTAACGAATATTCTAACTCCTTTAACTTTCTACTTTTTAACTCTTTGACAAATAATCCCAGAAAAAATTACGAGTGTTTTTCCCTCCTTGTGGATTCATGAAAAAATGTTCAAACACACACATGCATTACATAAAACACAAACACAAGCATTGCAATACCACAAATTTCAACACATGCTCTTGATCATATATATTGAACTAGAAAATTGGAACACATGCTCTTGATCATATATATTGAATTTTATTTATTAAGATCAAGCCCAATAACTACTAATAGGGAAACACAACTAAACCAACCTAGTTTAGATGACTAAGCTTCTCCAATGCATGTATGCTCTCCCTTGAAATAGCTCCTTGGCCATCTTAGTTATGAACCCCGTTTGAAATATTCTCTGATCCCCTGCTATGCTGCATATTGTCAACAAAATATATTTAATAGATATAACTGCATAAATTTAGTGTACTCTATTGAAATGAATCAACTATCAAATGCAGTACTACCAAAATCAATCAGCTCAATAGCACTAGATATGTGAAAGTGAAAGCACAAGAATTGATTTTCATCAGCTCAATCAGTTAATTTTTACCTAAATATATTACAGTGAATCCACAAAAGTCGTTATTTTTGCGTCTGAAAATGCGAAGTACCCCGCATTCTGGCTTCAGGTCAGGTGTTGACTAGGCATAGTTTGTGCATATCTAAAGATGGTAAAGGACAAGAAACATGTTAAAGTAAGCAGACCCGACAAAGATACATGACTTCCAGAACAAAGTTATATGATTATTGTATCACAATAAAAACCATATCACATGAAAATGAACCATGATGCAGAATCAACCAAAAGAAAACTACCGCATGAAAACTTTGCAAGATTTGAGTTTGCAGTATTTGATTTCAATATTGATATGCTACAACTAACAATTTGATAAAATGAGTGGAAGAAATACTGATATAAACAGCATTTGAAACTCACTATTTCAAGCAAAATGCGATTTGCGGAAGAAATTTTCAGGATGGAGCAGCGCAGTCTGAGCAGAGGTTGAACAAATGCTCCAGGTTGGTTTTGATTTTCATTTCAAAACACCAATTTGTTGAAGTTACTCCAGAAGACAATACGTTATAATTTGAGACAACAAATGAATCTTGAGATAATTATAAGGTTAACAACTTTATTTCAAATGAATGACTACATGCAAATAAAACTCCAACATAAGTAATATGATCAGGGACTAGAGAACTATCCTCTTGCATTATCTTTCTTTTCCAAACTATTATTAAAAATCTTTTGGGCACTTCCTAGCTCACCATTCTTGGCATACATGTCCAAAAGAGCAGTTGCCAGGGCAATATCAGTTGCAATGTTGCTTTTCAATAGATAAGCATGAACCGTTTCTCCCAATGCCAAAGCATACTAATGGGCACAAACACTCAACACACTCAGAAAAGTAGCCTTGTCAGGACAAAATCCATCAGCCAACATATCAAAAAAGAGACCAAGTGCCTCGTTATACCTCTCATATTGATTATAACCATTAACCATACAGTTCTTGATAAGCTTTTGTAATCAGATTCATCATTTAGCTTTATCATATTTTCCACCTTTATAGCCTACAAGATGCACAAATATTGAACATCTATGTAATGGTTAGTGGTTACATAATACTATTTTTTTATCTTATTATCTACAACGAATTTAAAAGTTTTGACAGAAGCAATTTTTTGTTAAATGTCAGATTTATTGTCTGAAGGTATTGAAAGTACTAGAATCTCAGATTTTCCAGGTCACATCAATATCAAATTTTAACAACACTAAACGCAAAAGTAGAAGAGATTACAAAAAAATTACACAGGATTAAACCCTTAATCATCAAAATCAAAGATTAAAATGAAAGATAAGCACATGCTAAAACCTAAAAACCCTTAATCGTCAGAACTCACCAGTTTTAGATCGAGAGAAGAGGCGGTGCAATTATGACTCTGTAACAAGCTGAGAGAGCTTTGATTCGTTTCACTGAGCTTCGATTTGGGTTCAGTAAGCCTTGATTCTTCAATTAGGGATTGTAATTTGTGATTCAGTGAAAGGGATTGGAGGCTAGGGTTCGAAAGAGAACGAGTGTGACAGGGAGAGAGAGAGAGAGAGAGAGAGAGAGAGAGAGAACGAGTTCAATCGAGTGAGAGAGTGAACGATAGATCAAGTGAGGTAGCGAAGAATCACCGATTGCTGAAACAGAGAAGATGAAGGCTAGGGTTCAGTTTCGATTTCGCGTGCGTGCTGGCTGAGAGAAGATGAGGTGATTTTTTTGTTATGTCAAACTTATAATAATTTCCATTCAAAAAAAAAAAAAAATTACTTTAAGACTGTTTATATCTGAGCATATTATGGGTCAGATGTAAACGTATTTTAGAGAATTTTCGAAGTAATTACAGGATTGCCACCGCGTTTAGTTTTTTATCTGGGAATATTAAGATCAGATGTAAAACGTTCTATCTATGTATTTTTCACTTCTGTGGATATTGAAACCAGATGTAAACACTACTCCATATTCCTTTTCACATCTGACATATGTTCCACGGATGTAAACTCATTAAGTAATATGTCATTTTTTTACTAGTGGTAGCTTAAAGATTGACACCTGTTTTTTTTTTGCTATTTGTTGTTTTACACTTGTGTAGTTTGAGAGATATATTGGAGAATGTTAACATCTGCACTATAGGCACATGTTAAGGAAGCAAAAATAGAAAGTATTAAATGTTAATTTGTGTATTTTAACTTTTGAAGCATTAAATTTCTTGTAGCATTAAATGTTAAATTTCTATATTATGACATCTTAACATGTGCATCTAGTGCACATGTTAACAGGACCCATATATATTTATCACTATTAGTATCTAGTCTACTGAACCGTCTAATCTAGTTCGGGAGTTAGTTCTGACATCAAGTGGTTTCAACCCCCTGATCGCAGTTACGGAGGATCGAACCGTGATCCTACCAAGTCCAGCGACAATCACCATTGGACAAATTAACTATTGGTGCTTGTACTAATATATTGTTCATCGGATGTCCCCGAATGTACTAATTATATGTAGTGCGAAAGTGATGTTAGGTGAGATGGTATCTTCGTGCATGCTTCTCACGAAAGAGCATTGTTATATAAATTGGATAGAATGTAGGCTTATTTTCTCCATCTCTCCTATATACTTAAATATCTCTTAATACTCAAATCAAGTCTCATTAGTACTTATCAATGGCTTTTTCTATCCCTTTTGTTTCTAAAACCAATCATAAAACATTTTCTCTAAACAAACACTCAACTAATCTAGCTATCAAGCTATATGTACCCATACAAGCCAATCGTAGTTTCTACAATAAAACCAATTTTACATTTGCTAAGCAAATTCATATTTCTAAAATTGGAAAAAGCAAGGTAAGTGTAATTGTTTTTTTTTAATATATATTTTTTGCTTCAATATTTGTAGCTCATTAAGCTAACCTTTTTAATTAATCATGATTTAGGAAGCTCTTCATATAAGACATGCTAAAGCATTGGATGAACTTAAGAAGGAATTTATTGGGAAGATAGGAAAAAATATGGATGAATGTTTATCTATGGTGGATTCCATTCAAAGATTAGGCATTGAATACCATTTTGAAGATGAAATTGAAACAACTCTTCAAAGGAAGCATATGATGCATAGATTTGAGAGTATTCAAGGATATAATTATCAAGAACTTTCACAAGTTGCATTTCAATTTCGTATGTTAAGACAAGAAGGGTATTACATTTCCCCAGGTTAGTTTGCATTCATGTTGGGTGTTCTCAAATTGTTTTAAACTCATTTTGAAGCTTTTTTTTTTTAATGTCAAAGTTGAAAGTGTAGAGTCATCATTATAAGTTGTCATAGATTGTTTTTCGACTTTTGTTTTTTGTGTTGTCCATAAATAAGTTGTAAATACCACTAAAACTAAAACATGCACATAACTATTAGGTCATGGGTTTGAACCCAAAAAAATGTGTATAGATTTATAACAATATCGTTATTGTTAGTTGAGGTAAGATTTATGAATGTTTTTTTATTTTTATTATTTTCTAATATAGTTTATTTGTATAGGAGAATTTATTTTACTAACTATTAAAATGGGTTAGGATTAGGAACATATTTTGTCCACAATATCAAACTTCAAATAAATTTAAAATTAAATATATTTTTCAATTTTTTTTAATATTTTTCAAAATTTTGTCGCCACATATTTTCTATGGTACATTTTTATTAATATAGTAAAATTTGTCTAACCGAAACTAAACTTGACTTCTTTTTACGGTACGTTGTCGAAATCTTAAAATTACATTAACTTGTTAAATTTTTTTTTTAAATGACAAATTTTATTTATATAAACTCATTTATAAGCACAAGAAATATTAAAACAGATTAAATAATTTAACTTTTATTTTTGAATTTTTTCTTACAAAAGTAACACTCATCATAACATAGTACTTTATTAAAAAAGCCACTAAATTTGATCTTTTTTTGAGGCAAAACTAAATTTGATCTAGTGGTGAGATATTTGAGTAATATGTTAAAAATCCTGTGTTTGATCTCGTCAGCTTTATTGTAAAAAAAAAAAGACCCTTTATTAAAAAGAGAAACCAATTACACATTGAAATGATGATATGATCTAATATATTTGGACCCTTACCCTATTTTTTCTCCTGCATCTTGCAGACATATTCAATAAATTTTGTGACAACAAGGGCAAACTCAAGGATACATATTGTGAAGATATAGATGGGTTAATTGCCTTGTTTGAAGCTTCTCAATTAAGCATAGAAGGAGAAGATTCTCTTGACAATGCAGGACATTTTTGTCGCAAATATCTTAATGCTTGGTCTTCAACATTTCATGACCACCCACAAGTTAAAGATGTAGCACACACCATGATGTGTCCTATTCATAAAACTTTGTCAAGATTCACACCAACAATAATTCAATCACAAAATGTAGCATGGACAAATTCTTTACAACAATTTTCTGAAATAGACACTCAAATGGTTTCCTCTTTACATATCAAGGAAATTTTTGAAGTTTCCAAGTGAGTCATACTATACTTTAAGGAACTTTTTTTTTTCTCTCATCTCAAAATACTCTATCTATGTTTTTTATTATTTCACACAAATATAATTACAAAAATATATAAATATTATTTTTACTACATTACTGCAAAGTCGAAGATCATATTGATCGAATTCATAGCGGTTATGTAGTATTAATTAGATGATATAATTAAAAATAGAACAAAACTTATATGCATTTCTTTAGATGCAATTTTTTCTGTTTCTTTTTCAAAAAGGTAGTTATTTATATTTTTTAATTAAAAAAGAAAAAGAAAATAGCACAGTAAAAACTGTATATATGAAACTGTACATAAGTTTGGTCCTTAAAAATATATAATCAATATCAGTTTAAAAATTGAATTAACTAATTTCTTAGACAAAATATTTTCCAAATAGATCAATTATTATTACAATAATAATAATATGATTAATGACTTTGTACTTTGATAATCATATGGTATATAGATGGTGGAAAGAGTTGGGTTTGGCAAAAGAATTGGAATTTGCTAGAGATGAACCAATTAAGTGGTACATGTGGCCTATGGCATGTCTTCCAGATCCACAGTTCTCAGAAGAAAGGGTTGAGATTACAAAGCCTTTGTCCCTAATCTACATCATTGATGATTTATTTGATTTTTATGGAAACATTGATGAACTCACTCTCTTTACAGATGCTGTTAAAAGGTATTGATGTGAATATAAATATCCACATTCCACACTCAAATAACATTAATTTTTTTGTTTAGTGTTAAAAAAAATGTAAATATTTTTATTCTTCTTTATAGAATTAATTCTTTTGTTTGGACGCATGCAGATGGGACTTGGAAGCAATTGAGCAATTACCGGAGTGCATGAAAGTATGTTACAAGGCACTTTATGATACAACTAATGAATTTGCACTTAGGACTTACATCAAACATGGATGGAATCCTTTAACCTCCTTAATCAAATCGGTACTCCCTTCGTCTAACTCTCGGGACATTTCTTAATTTTTTTTTATTCAAGTAATCTAGTGGGGTATTCGATGTTTGAATTTCAACCTCTACATATATAATGCAATATCCCTATAAACTGAACTAAGCTCACAGAGACACTCTGAGTTATTTTTGCTGATGTAGTCCTATGTAGCATAGCATAATTAATTTGATTATTAAATAATTAATTACAGTGGGTAAGACTCTTGGATGCTTTTCTACAAGAAGCAAAATGGTTTGGTTCTGGGCATGTTCCAAAGTCAGAGGAATATTTGAAGAATGCGATAGTGAGCACTGGGGTACATGTGATACTTATGCATGCTTTCTTTGTTATGGGTGAAGGTATAACTAACAAAACCGTGTCTCTAATGGATGATGTCCCAACCATTGTATCTATATGCGCCACAATTCTACGCTTGTGTGATGACTTGGAAGGTCACAAGGTACCAAAATATCCCTAATTCCACTTTTAGTTTGGACCACAAACAATTTTTATGAATGTAGAATATTATTTTCTGACCCAAAAAAATAATTTAAGGTAGAATATTTGCCAACCAGCAATCAGCTAAGAATTTCTCCAACTTAAAATATCTGACCCACATGAGTTGGCGTAATGATGAAAACAGGCTGACACACATTCATATGTCGGGTGTTCGAGGGCATCATGCGTCAAAATTTTAGGATTTAAATTTTTGAGACCATATAATAATAGTTATATATTATTTTATTTTTATTTTTTTTATAAGCAATAGTTATATATTATTAATGTTCATAAAATATTTGATGCGCATTAATAGATTGGTAGAAGATTATGATAAAAAACAAAGTTTATATAATTATTGATAAAAATTAAAAAGTTTTTCTAATATATACCACTCTTATAACTACTATTGATTAAAAAGTTTATATAATTATTGCAGGATGTTAATTGTGATGGTAATGATGGATCGTATTTGGAGTGTTACATGAAGGATAACCCAAGAGTTTCAATTGGACAAACTAGGGATTATATGAGTGAACAAATTTCAGATGCATGGAAACAACTGAACAAGGAATGTTTGAACACAAATCCATTACCCTCATCTTTTACTAAACTTTGTCTCAATGCTGCAAGGATGGTACCTATAATGTATAGTTATGATGGCAACACTCCTTCAAAGCTAGAGACCTATGTGAAATCGTTGCTTTATGATGCTAGTTACGTACAAAATGTTTCTTCATAAAAATATTCCATTTTAGTAAATTAGAAATTAGAAATTAAAGAATAAAAGATAAGAATAGCTCTGAATTTGGCGATATTATTAAGGGTTAAATATATTTTTGGTTCTTATAGTTTCACAGAATTTTTGTTTTAGTCCCTAAAGTTTGTTTTCACATTTTTTAGTCCTTATAAAGTTTCTTTACTCAAGGTTTTTAGTCCATACTTTTAATCAAACTATTGTATACTTTTACATTTTTGAATGATTTTTTATATTCATGTTTATAATATTATAAGAACATCTCCGATAAAAAATTATATTTTTTTAACATAAGATGAATTATTTATGAATTTTTATGTGCAAAAAACTAAAAAATTCATATTTAATTCATCTCTTGTTAAAAAAAAAATTAAACTTTTGTAACAGAGATTCATATAATGTACTAAACATGACCGTAAAAAAAAATTAAAATTTCGAATGATATGCACGAGTATAAATGAAAAGTAGGGACTAAAAATCTTGAGTGAAGAAAGTTCAGGGACTAAAAAGTGTGAAAACAAATTTCAGGGACTAAAACGAAAATTCTGTGAAACTATAGGGACCAAAAACATATTTAACCATATTATTAAAGGTTGTAGGATCATGGTTAACAATTATTTTAGAGACGTTAATTATGAAACAAGTCAATGAGATTGCTTATGTTTTAGCGAGAGATGTCTGATCCTTAACTAATTTTCGCATTATCATTATTTACCTTTGTATTTATGATATTATTTTTAAATAAAATGTAATAAATATTTTAGTTTTAAACAAAATGTTATAAACTAATGTAAATAGGAGCAATAGTATAGATTGAGAAGAGATAAAAGAGAGAAATAATAGTGTATGTTATTCATCACTAGGATTAGGGTTACAATATAGTGATACATAGTATCTATATATAGGTAAACATAATGGGCCAATTACATGGGCCAGGACATCCACTAATAATATTCATAACACTCCCCCTTGGATGTCCATCGAGGATATGCCTCATTAAAACCTTTACTAGAAAAAACCCGGTGGGAAAAAAATTCTAGTGAAGGAAAAGGAGTACAACATCCTTTGTGTTTGACCTGCCTCGTTAAAAACCTTACCAGAAAAACCCAATGGGATAAAACCATGGTTAAGGAAAAAAGAGTGCAGAACACAATTATATCTCCCCCTCATGAAGACAATTATATTGGAGACGAAGGAGGCCGATTAATCTTCTATATAGTTGATCAAAAGCTTTGACAATGACTTTGTAGAAAGATCTGATTCTTCTCCTCTAGTATATTCTTCTATGAATTAGTCGTTGATGCAATATTATCTTCTTCAAGTTTCTTGTATGTGTAGAATCACAAACCTCAACAAGACAAAATTCTGAACTTCCTTGATGTAGTGCTAAAACTTCCACATAATTCGATGATATTGTTATATCTCTATGATGCAAATTATATACTTGACTTTGTTCCAATATCTTTGAGTTTATTGATACCATCACATACATAATTAGCAAAATGCAATAGTGTTCTCAATTGAACTAAAATATGGTCCTTCAAGACCAATTCAAGTAAGTGATCATTTTCTTGAGACATGAAATGATCTTTGTTCACTTCAAGTGACAATAAATTATATTTGTTAATATCAAATATATTTCATTTCAAACTTTTCTTTAATCAATAGATTTCAAGAACTCTTCAGGAGTTTATGTCATCAAATAACAAATTCATTTTCAAAGTGACTTATTCATTTCATTAAATCATCTCTTCGATAGTTTGAAATGTATGTCTCGTGGAAATTAAATTCTTCATGGAGTTTTATATAATCCACGCTAACAAGTGACATATAAACATAGCGTAACACATTTTTCAAATAAATTGAATCTTCCATGTGTTAACAACCTTAATCAAGTAAGAGAAGAATTTTGATTTCACTTCAGGTGAATATTTCTCTTCACAATCAATAGCAAACTTTTACCAATATGCTTGAATAAAAAAAATCAAGCTTTTAATGTTTGTATTGCAACATTTTCTATTCACAAGAAAATTAATTCATATCTCATCATGTTTTACATCTTCAGGTGTACGGACTGCTGGTCCAAAAATCTTCACTTTGCAAAGTGACTTTAATTACGTAGCAATTGCGTTTTCATTTAGACAATCATTGTCTATAATTCTCAATAGAATTTAGTTCATGATCCTCATTAACTCTTTTCACATATAGCGCTATATTATATATAAAAATATCATCAACGTTGACTTCCTTTCGGTTCCATCATATTCCATTCGTGACATAATTTTCATTCATGACATAATTCGTCAAGATCTCTTTATTATCATAAATTTCAGGTACCTGAGAAGTTCTTCTAGAACTTAAAACTCAATTATGTCAAATACTCTTTTGAAGTTTTCATATCCTCACTTGGGTCATCTTTCTTTTTAGCTCATTTTCTTATTTGAGGATTTTTTTTATTGGAACCGATTGATCTACCACGCTTCAGGGTGGTTAAAATTCATTTGCAATATAAGACTGTCCATCAGGGACATCCATTTTGATCGGAGCATTAGCAAAACTTGATGAATAATTAGCAAGTGTACTAATTTATCGTTAAGTAATAAAATTTATAAAGTTCGTATCCGCAGGGATTGTTTCAATCTTGACAAAACAATTGTATCGTATTTAAGACGTAAATAAAGGGGGGGTTTTCTTTGGTTTGAAGTTTAATCATAAACTAGAAATAACTTAGGATTCCAAGTAATAAAAGAACAGCGATTGATCCTTTTGGTTCATCTAATTACTATTTCTCTTGGTAATTTCATGTATGATTACAAATTACTCAATTCAGTTTCACAATTAGATTAAATCAAAAATGATTATGCCCAATGTCTTGGTAACATAATCCTCTCTCTTGATCATCGAGTCCTAATGTCTTAGGTAATCTATGATCAATTGAGGTTTACAAACTTTAATCTTTTAATTTCAATTAACAATCCGAAATGTCTTAAGTGAAAGTTAATTGATCAATCATTCCTAGATCGATCATTCATTCCTATCGTCATAGTAAAACAAATAATTGAAATCATTACACAATTGATCAAGTCATGCAAAGCATTAAGCACAAGGAATAATTGAAGAAACTAACTTCGTAATTCATTGATCATATCATATGATAATCACATTGTTCAAGAAAAATAACAATTAGAATCCCCTAAGAACCAATCATGGAAATTTAGCTAGACATAATATTCAAAGAAACAAGGATGATTAAAAGGGATAAACCAAAAATGGATTGCTTTGAATTTGTCCACTCTTCCCGTGCCTTCCTTGAAGCCAAGCTAGCTCCTCTCTGTCACGTCGTCCTGCTGCGTGTTTGCCTAATTTCCCACTTTTCTTTCAATCTCTCGCCAGCCTCCCCTCTGTCTTGTGTTGTTATTTGATATAAAGTTTTTCTCTTCTCTTGGTGGATCGGATCCCCTGATGGCATAAGGCCCACATGCCTTTTAACTTGGCAATCCATTGCTTTGTTTTCTATTAGCACCAACCAATCACACTAAAACACCTATTAAAAATGTTAAGTTGAACCAAGAAAATAAAAACTACACAAAATATTATTTTAATAGAGAAAAACACTTAATTGACACAATAAACTAAAAATTGCAATTTATTTAACATGACTCTAAATTAAACATTAAACTAATAAAATGATATTAAAAACTTAATTAAAAATACTCTAAAAATAGCAACGGATGAAGACTCATCACAACCCCAAACTTAATTTGTTGCTTGTCCTCAAGGAACAATGCTTTCAAAAGAGTGCAACTCAACCTCAAACACCCAACCAAACATTCATGTTAATCTATCTCCGTAATCAATAAGAACAAAACATGTCATTTTACATAAATTATCATACTCAAGGTCACTTTCATCTACTAATAACCAATCGGAAATTCAAAACAATTCATCCAACATTCATCCATCAAGCTCAATTCTCTCTTCACACAATCTCACCAAAATTCTCTCAAGTGTTTAGGGACATACACTCAATCAACACAATCTACACCTTTCTACCATAGGCTTGCAAGGACTCTAAAAATCGATCGACAAACAATGAATTTGCACCTTTCGAGGACTTTTCGAATTATAGCGTGGCTTTGGTTTATTGAAGGGTAGATATTTTTGGGAAACTAGGTAGAAAAACTTGAAGCTTTTAAGATCACCTATTTCAAACAAAAGTGGACAAATCAATTGATCTCCCAAAAATCATCACATTCATACTAGAGAACTTTGTTTTCACAATTTTTTTTTTTCCTCATGCAAATGAATTCACAATGTGTGAACTCATTCCATGCTCACTTTTTTTTTTTATTTTCACAAAGAAGTCCCTCGACAAATTTTTTTTTATTCATTTTTTTTTCAAACATGGTGTTATGCATTTTGCATTCTCTTTATTTATTTATTTTTCATTTCTTTCACCATTTCCTTTCTTTTCATGAGGGACATTCTCTTCATTTTTTTTTTTTCACAAACTTTTTCAAAATATTTTTCTTTTAGTTCTCTAGTACCCCACCCCAAACTTAATAGGTTGCAAATCCCAAGAGCAACCCCAAACTTAATGATGAGCATTGTGCTTAAATCACAAGTTAGGTGATCAACTTCAAGAAAATCTTTTTTTTTTTTTTTTTTGTAAAAATTATGTGGTTTTCAAAAAGAAGTAAGATCAAAACATTTTTCTTTCAATAAGGCTCAACGGGGCTAGCAAGGGATCGTAATATTCAAGGGTAGGCTACAAAGGCTCAAGCTCACAAAAACGTGCCTCGGTGCATTATTCATCGCAATCAATCAATCAAGAGAATTCAAGCAAGTTCTAGAGAATAGGAGAGACGTGGAACTCACATAGTCAAGAAAGAAATTCAAGTGTTTAGGCTCAAGACCTCACAGTTAGGATAACAGAGAAGAATTAGAGCCATTAGGAATCATGCTAAACAAACAGAAATTATTTCCTCAAAAGTCATCAGCAAACTAATATAACCAAAGAGCAATCAATAATGTAAGTTGACAGTTACTACTTAGATGGAGAACAAACTAACAAGCACATTCTAGTTAAATGCTCAAAATCAAGTCACACATAAAATATTAACTCAAATAGATAAGGATAGAGTAGTGACAAATTCATTCAACAGTGCTTTTTATTACTTAATAAAATGCAAAAATTAAAAAAATAATTAAAGACTGAGTTACCTATCATGGGTTGCCTCCCAAGAAGCGCTTTTTTAACGTCATTAGCTTGACGCCTTAACCACTGTTAGGGTGGCATAAATGATAGCAAGAACACATCATCCTTCTTCTTCCTCTTGTTGGTTAAGAATTCCATGAACTTAGCATAGAGAAGCAAATGTTCCCATCTTCCAACAACTAAGCTTTTGGAACAAGCACTCTCCCACCTTGGAGAAGAATGAGATTTCTTTTGCAAGAGATTTTTCTCTTTAGACTCCATTGGTTGAGACTCAAACGTTACATAGAGATCAACATGATTTACTCTTCTCATGTCATTCTTCTTGTTTTTCAATTTTTCTTCTTCTCCAATAGCATGATGTTTCATCTCCATCTCAACCAACTTCTCACACTCATTTGCATTTTCAACAAGATTACCACATTCAACTTCAAATCCATCAAATGAACCTTGATTTGACCTCAAAAATTCATCCAAAATCTTTTTGAGTTGAAAGTTGTAATCAATGTTGATCAGTTCGCGCTCTTTTTCCTTCAAACAATACTGCTCACAATAGTCATTGTGATGATTCGCTCCACAAAAATCACTTCTCGCCTTCAATCTCGAAATATGTGCATCCAATCTCTCTTGTGCATAAGATAGTAAACATAGTTGATAACAAATGATATTTATTTCTTTGCAATCAACCAATCTATTATCAATCCATTTCATTGCTACAAAACTTAGAGAAAATTTTCAGCTGCAAAGAAAACTAAAGTAGACATAAAGGACAAAATTTATATATACAAGAATAAAAAGAAAATAATAGAAAGGAAAAAAAATAAAAAATCCTAAGTAAAATAAATTGCCTTGTCAAAATTAATCAACAATCCCCGGCAACGGCGCCAAAAACTTGATGAATAATTAGCAAGTGTACTAATTTATCGTTAAGTAATAAAATTTATAAAGTTCGTATCCGCAGGGATTGTTTCAATCTTGACAAAACAATTGTATCGTATTTAAGACGTAAATAAAGGGGGGGTTTTCTTTGGTTTGAAGTTTAATCATAAACTAGAAATAACTTAGGATTCCAAGTAATAAAAGAACAGCGATTGATCCTTTTGGTTCATCTAATTACTATTTCTCTTGGTAATTTCATGTATGATTACAAATTACTCAATTCAGTTTCACAATTAGATTAAATCAAAAATGATTATGCCCAATGTCTTGGTAACATAATCCTCTCTCTTGATCATCGAGTCCTAATGTCTTAGGTAATCTATGATCAATTGAGGTTTACAAACTTTAATCTTTTAATTTCAATTAACAATCCGAAATGTCTTAAGTGAAAGTTAATTGATCAATCATTCCTAGATCGATCATTCATTCCTATCGTCATAGTAAAACAAATAATTGAAATCATTACACAATTGATCAAGTCATGCAAAGCATTAAGCACAAGGAATAATTGAAGAAACTAACTTCGTAATTCATTGATCATATCATATGATAATCACATTGTTCAAGAAAAATAACAATTAGAATCCCCTAAGAACCAATCATGGAAATTTAGCTAGACATAATATTCAAAGAAACAAGGATGATTAAAAGGGATAAACCAAAAATGGATTGCTTTGAATTTGTCCACTCTTCCCGTGCCTTCCTTGAAGCCAAGCTAGCTCCTCTCTGTCACGTCGTCCTGCTGCGTGTTTGCCTAATTTCCCACTTTTCTTTCAATCTCTCGCCAGCCTCCCCTCTGTCTTGTGTTGTTATTTGATATAAAGTTTTTCTCTTCTCTTGGTGGATCGGATCCCCTGATGGCATAAGGCCCACATGCCTTTTAACTTGGCAATCCATTGCTTTGTTTTCTATTAGCACCAACCAATCACACTAAAACACCTATTAAAAATGTTAAGTTGAACCAAGAAAATAAAAACTACACAAAATATTATTTTAATAGAGAAAAACACTTAATTGACACAATAAACTAAAAATTGCAATTTATTTAACATGACTCTAAATTAAACATTAAACTAATAAAATGATATTAAAAACTTAATTAAAAATACTCTAAAAATAGCAACGGATGAAGACTCATCAGCAGCTGATAGTTGATTTCATAAACTTTGCAAATGATTTATCTTTTGAACTTCTTGTTCAAACTATTTTATATGAGGATCAATGTGAGATAATAACATTAATTTATTTCAAGTGATTCATTTGAACTTCTGGTTCAAATAATTTGTGCTTCAATTGCATTATTATATATAAAAGTGTAGTATAAACTTATGGTTTATAATTTTTTCATTACACTTAATTTATCCAAAATATGTGTAGTAATATATAGAGATATCCAACATCTCTTCATTTCTTGTTTCCATATTGATATTCATATATTAATGACAAGAAGATTATACTTATGCAATCAATTATTCTGCAAATCAACATCTCCCTTATTACTGGGCTAATTGTTACTATTGTCATTTATGTCCGTTTAAAACGTTTCATCATATATTAGCAAGTGAGTGCCCTTACCAATCATTGGTACATTTATATAAATGAGCTCCAAGCAAACTTCAGGTTGCCACTCGAATTCTTCCTTGCAAATGGAGCCAATAAACTTTGATGACTTTACAAGTCATCTCAAATAGCCACAAATCAACGGCAAACCAATATATAATAATAAAAAAAAACCTCTAATAATAAATCAATGCAAGGATAATTTAATACTTAATTGTCTTAATAGTTCCTCAAAATAATAATTTCAATAACAGTTTGCAAGTGAGCATTCTAATAACAACAAGACAATATAAAATTTACAAAATATTTACAAATATTCATATAAATAACATTTGGTGTAATAATTATCGTAAAAAAAACATTTGGTGTAATTATTAACAAAATTGAGCCTAAAATAAATTTCCAAATAGAACACTTTAACAAAATAATTAACATTAGTGGTACAACTTTTAAAGTAAAAGAGAGTTTATCATATAATATTTTAGGCTCAAATCGTGAGATTATATAGTTTAAAATTATATATGATTCTCAATTCTCACATTCAATCAACACCAAATATTTAAAAATTTCACAAAATAAATTCAAATCCCATAAACCAAGGATATGATATTAATATTAAACAAATATTCTTGAATTGAATATATATATATAAAAAATATTCCGGGTATAAATTATAATTAAATTGATTTCCAAAAGAAAAAAGATATGATTAAGGTATGAATTATAATTTTATTTCCAAAAGAAAAAAATATCAATTAAATTGATTTATTATGGAAGAAAAATATTTTCTTAATAAGACACAATTCATACCTTAAGCATTGTAGTAGCTGAATTAATTCATAATAACACATAGTACAAAGTTATCGTATAAAATAAAATGAATAAAGTATTAAGTCATGCACACCTTTTATTTTAGTAACTTTCAAACTTAGTATATGAAAGTAACAGGAAACATCATAATTGTCAAATATAATGTAAATAAATAATCCATTAATTCATGATTTAAAAAGGTTAATATTAATAGGTAGTATCACAATTACAAAAATTTGGCTAATAGAAATCACAAAAGAAATTAAACGATATGATATTTCAATTGATATTTGAAAATTTGTCAAATCAACTAGTTTTATTTTCAAAACAAATCATTTAATTTCAAATGAATCAATCATAATACTTCATTAACCGATAATGTAATAAATTGAAAACAATAAAAGAAAGAAATAAAAGGCATTCAATTGTTTTCAATGAGATTGATTGACCAAATTAACATATGAATGACATTTTTTTTTTTGACGGTACATATGAATGTATTAGTAGTGTACTAAATTATTGAATTCTTCTGGAATTCACACGGAATAATCTTGAGTTCTTCATGAACTACCCTTTTGAATTCTTAGGAATTCATAGAGAATAATATGAGTTCTTCAGGAACTATGCTTTTGAATTCTTCAGGAATTGACATAGAATAATGTTGGGTTCTTCAAGAACTATGCTTTTGAATTCTTCGGGAATTCATAAATTAAATCTGTAAGGCCGTAAAAACGGTGCGATTCATGCTACATGCTTTTGTGAAATTTACTTAGCAATTGAATTTTACAATTTTATCCATTGAGTTCTTCAGGAACTATATAATAAATCACTATCAATTTACAATCCTTCAAGGATGTATGAATATTGAATTCATCTAGAATTCATTGAAGAGAAAAAGAAGTTGTTTTATTAGTTCTTCAGGAACTATATAACACATAAAAATATTTTTGATGTGCAATCCATTAGGGATGCATGGTGATAAATGGTGATATTTCGTAAGTACTCCAGGAACAAAATTAATTTTTTCTAAGTTCTTCGGGAACTAAGATTATGAATTCTTCGGGAATTCATGTATTAAATGTCTAAGTTCTTCAGGAACTAAGAATAGGTTCTTTAGGAATCAAGATTATGAATTCTTCGGGAATTCATGTATTAACTTTCTAGGTTCTTCAGGAACCAAGATTATGAATTCTTAAATATGTTTATGTTCTTTTGGATGATCGAAGTGTCGATGTTTCACCATACAGGTGTCGGTCACGAAGCATAATGATGCTTCACCAGACTATTGTCGGTCACGAAACTCAAACAATATCAAACATCCAAGATACATATTATAAATAAATAAATAAATAATTGATCAACATTTTATGTAATATTAATGATCAAAGTGTTATGCTTCACCATACAAATGTCGGATATCACGAAGCGTAAACAACATTGAATCAATTAAATACATAAAGGAATGATGCTTATTTATTTATTTAATTTTAATTATTATTATTTGATCTTTTATAAGTATACAAGGTTCAAACGATTCATAATCATATAATAATCAAAATAAAATAAACATCATTCATATATACTGTACGGTATCATTCATAAGCCAAATATAATAAACAAACAAACAAGTTTGAATTAATCTAATGATTAATCATATACGAGACATGCTCTATTCAATTCAAAGATTAAAAATTATTAGAGATATTATTGATACTAGGAATACCTGAGTAAGAGTAAACTCTCGATACAAACAAACTGTTATCTCTCTCTCTCCCTCTCCATGCCTTAGTAGCTCATTATAATACGATAGAGTTTTGGATAAAATAATGGAAACTTTTGCCATCTCAAATAGGAGCGATTCTTTATTACGAATGAATTCACACAATAGTGAGTAAATGTATCTATAAGGCACTGATTCCAATTGATGGAATTATTACTATAACAGTATAGCCTATAATCATCGATACAAAAATTAAAAATTGATTAAGAAGGATTACATATCTTAGTTGGTGAGACCATTCGTGCTGATAACGTGTTATAAACTAATGTAAATAGGAGCAATAGTATAGATTGAGAAGAGAGAAATAATAGTGTATGTTATTCACCACTAGGATTAGGGTTACAATATAGTGATACATAGTATCTATATATAGGTAAACATAATGGACCAATTATGTGGGCCAGGACATCCACTAATAATATTCATAACACAAAAAAGTTTATGTCTCTATCAATAATAATATATACATCTTCAAAAAACTTGTGCAAACAATATTCCAACCTTAAAATCTTCACCCAAAAAAAGGACCTGCCATTTCCACCTTAAATTTCTTTATATGCGCCATGTGATCAGTTTGTATTGGTGAAACCATTCATGATTAATGAATTTTTTTTTTTAATAATGTCAATGGGAATGCAGTTATGGTGCGTGTCCAAAATTCGTTCTCATGGGCCAATTGAATTGGCCATAACATCTTTCCTAATATTAACAAAAACTTATAATTTTTTTTTGACTCAAAAACAAAAACTTATAATTTAATCTATGAAAAAATGGTCATAGACTCAACAAATCATTGTTTGTCGTTTTTAGGAGGATAACAACTTATGCATCATGTTACACTACCAAGAAATTTGGATTTGCACCACACGTAGACTAGGGTTACTGGGGTAGTATATCAGGGCCAACAGACAATCACATTCAAAGTCCAATATTAGCTAAACTAGTAACACGAAACTCTGACTTTTTTACTTAATTTGGATGTGTTTGTAATTTAAGATTAATATGTTTTTAGAATATAGTCAATTATCATTTCGATTTGTATTTTTATTGGAGATTTATAATTATTGTCGTGGCAAGTGTGGTGAGTTAAGTCGTACATTGCTTACAGTGGTATTAAAATTGATGGTAGGACGAAAGGTTCAACCTGCTTCTTGTATCGAAAGTATTATTGACAAATGTGGCCATTCTCTTGAGTGCTCTAGACTTATCTAGAGCCAATCACCTCTTGTATTCATATACGTGAACACTAACGCCTTAAGGTTTTGGTTAAAGTGTGATGTTCAACTCACTTGTATATAGTTGTTTTGAGTCCCAATGTGAATGATCTCCCGGTTGTTCCTTCGTGACCCAACAGTGGTATCAGAGTTGATGGTTCGATGAAGGGTTCGATCGACTCCTTGTATCGAAAGTCTTCCTGACAAGAGTGGTTAGGCGGCGAGTTTCGTTGAGCTGCAACAACGACGCTGCAAGTGTATGAGGCTAAAAAAGCTTCCGCTTTAGGGGAAGCATAAAAAATCATTTTTGAAACTAAAAAAAAATCACTACTTTTTTTTAAATTGAAACAAACGTACCCTATATTAAACGAGTCAAGATCCATAGACTCAAGTTGAATCGACATTAATTGGCTGGCCCTACCCTCCTCCCCCATTCAACCAAGGATTAAAGTCATCACAACCATATAAACTATAACCATTTGCTTCTTGGTTCGATCTCGGGCCGGTGCATATGTTAACCTCTTAAATGGATCTCAGTCACCTCGAGGGGATTAGTCTCTACATTTACGGACAGATGATACCTTTGGTTTAAAAAAAAAAACTCAGTTGGTAGATACATCACACTATATATGTAGGAGTCGGGGTTCGAACTCCGGACACTCCACTTATTCATCTTTAAGATGAATTTTCTAACCACTGAACTACTTAACAAAAAAAATAGTGGTAGACTATACTATTTTTGTGTGAAACAGAGACAAAGCCTATTATATGGAGGGAAAGCCATGGCTACCCAAAATAATTTTTTTTTTTTTTTAATAATTAAGTATTTTTTTATGTTTAGTTAGTCTAATATAATATAGCAAGAAGTATTTTGACTTTAAATAGGCTCATGTTAATAGATAGTGAATTTATGTCTCTTGAATTAATTACTTGATAGGCTAGATACTAGTAAAAAATCAAATTTTGAAAAAAATTGAAAATCATTTGTTATGTTATTGAAACCCATCAAGATTAACGGTTTATGGTTTTTTATTGACTACCGTTAATATTAATGGGTCTCAATGACATATCAAATGATTTTCAATTTTTTTCAAATTTTTTTTGGATAATCTATATGATATGAACTTTCAATCCAACGATGAATTTTGTAAAATTTGTATTCGTTATAGTATAATTGCTAACTTGTGCACTGTGGAGGACTTTCTCCACTTTTTCATGTAAGACAAAGCCGGAGAATAATTCACACTTCACATTCACAAGTCAATTTTGTAAGTTTTATTTTTTGTAAAGGCCAAAAAATATACAAATTTAATTAAATGTGACGACTAAAACATTCTAATTATGTTGGCACAAAAAAAAACCGCCTATAATGTACTCTAATGAAATATATATTAAATAAAAAAAATAAGAATGATAAAAATTACGGAATTTTGGAGGACTAGATCAAAACTCAATGTGTAAAAATCTCTTTGGCTCATTAAAAACTGTTATTAAAGAAATCTAAATGGGATAAAACTTTTTTTTTTTGCTAGTGCCAAGGTTCGAACCAGGTACCTCTTGGTTGCAAAGTGAATCCTCAACCAAATGGCTACCTGAGAAACAAGCTAAATGGGATAAAATTTTGATGAAGGAAAAAAGAGTGTAGAGATAAAACAAGGATTCAAACATAAATAACAAAATCAATGAAACATATATAAAGGTAAACCTAGTAGATTGTGATTGAAATCATATTAATAGAGCTAGACAAGTTATTCCACTATTAATAATTTTCAGATAAGAGACGGCTGTACAAAATCATATTATCTACAAATGCATTATCGATTTACACTAAAGCGTAAATGTGAGTGAAGGTATAACCGACAAAACTGTGTCCCTAAATGGACGACTTCCCAATCATTGTATCTACATGTGCCACAATTACAAGGTTGTGTGAAGACCTGGAAGGAGAAGTGGTAGGAAAAATCACCCATCTAAGTCAAAAATTTCATATGCATGGAAACAGCTTAATAAAGAATGTTTGAATTCAAATCCATTACCCTCGTCTTTTACTAAACTTTGTCTCAATACTGACTGCACGGATGGTACCTATAATGCACAGTTATGATGGCAACACCCCTTCAAAGCTAGAGGTCAATGTTAAATCGTTGCCTCATGATGCTTAGAGATGTGCAAAATATATAGTTAATTAATTGAACCAATATTAGTAAAATTGAACCAATTATGTGGTTCATGGACTGAACCTGTAACCTGTTATATGCAAAATTTGAATATTTGTTTCGAGTTTGATTGAACAAGGGAAACAGAGAGAATATGGGTTTATTCCTTGAAAAGGCCTCATTTGAAGTTAAGAAATGTTTTACTCTGACACCAGAGTTCGAAGAACATCCTTGAAGAATCATCAAAGTAGCATTCAAAAAACTCATTCTTGACGGTGTTCGAATATTCAAAAATCATTCTCATACCCAACTAGGAGCATATTGAAGAAGTCTCAAGTTTCAACTACAATAAATGTAATTCTAAGAGCCGAAACAAAATTAAGATTGAAGGAAAGGTAGTTAAAGGGGCATGTGTCAAGTATCCAAAGCATAGTTATTTTTCATTTTCTTCTATAAATAGTAGTTTCATTTTCCATGCAAGGGAGTTCATTTCATTCTGTAAAATTTGCCTATTAGATAACACATCTACATACATAAAGGATGTGAATCGATTCAAAATAACATAGATCCTATTAATCGATTCGTGAAGTAATATGAATTTGATTCATGTGTTAAAAAACTTCATGCATCGATTCATGAGTAAGTATGAAATTATTCATCTGAGGCATTTCTCAGTTTTCTGTTATAAGTTGGTTTTTCAGATGTAACCCAAAATCATATGAATAGGAATCATTGATGGGTTTTGGGGGTTAATCACATTCAGTGAAAATTCTTCAACAAAACGAAGTGCTGTCCGATATTTTATTTTTCTAGTGTATTTTTTATAACATTTGCAGGAGTTTACCTTTACTTTAATGTAGTTTGAGGAGTTTACCTATTTGCAGCGGACCTAAATTCATCAACAAAACAATTTTATACACTATGTCGTCCTGGTGTTATGTGATATGAAACCCGCATACTCAAATTACATTTTAGTCGTAGAATATAAGTGAACAAACGAAAACCATATGAGCTAAAGCTCTTCATAAATGCATACACATGAAAACTGCTCTAGACAAGTACATTAATTAATAAAAGAAAGAAACAAAATACGCAGGTAGGAAAATTTAAGGGCTGATATTCAACAAGGAAAGGAACCAATAATCATCAGGCAGAAAATGGCATTTTCAAGCAATCAGTTACAAAGCTCAGATTGCAAAACAAGACCCATTCATGGAGGCAATTGTCAATTCACCATTATGACTAGTAAAACATATGAAGTTCAAAATTAATAATAATGACACAAGAAACAAAACTTACTACTCACTCATCTACCGGCAAATTTAGCTTATAGCGACAAAAATTATTCTTTATCCCTTTTTCGACAATCTCCTTGGCCTCTGCAACCATGGACTCACTCGCCATTTTGTCCACCACAAGTTGCAACAACGATACATCAACACGGCAGCGATTGTAGAATATGTTCTTAACCATCTCAAAGGCCGTCTTCAAATCACCCTTCTCACACAAAAAAGGAAGAATTATAGAATAAGTGCCCTTACCAGGTTCATACTCAGATTTTCCTATTTCATCAAACCACTTCTTAGCTTCATCCAAGTTCCCTTCACTTGCAAAACCTTTGATCAAAGCATTGAAGCTAAAAATATCCGGCTTCACACCCTTTTTCTCCATTTCCTCATAAAACTCAACAGCTTCACCAGTTTTCTTCACCATAGCCAATCCCAACAACCTTGCATTGTAAGTCCTAATAGTAGGAACAACATTCTTCTCCTCCATTTTCTCCCACAGTTTCTCACCATCCTCAAAATGACCCTTTGAATACAACCCATCAAGCAAAGTATTAAACGTGATCAAATCAGTGTTCACACCAATCTTCTCCATCTCATCAACAACCGAAACAGCAGAATCAAAAGAACCCTTTTCCAACAACGCCTTAATATAAATATTATACGAAACCAAATCAGGTTTCACAGAGAGCTTATCAGGAAGCTCCTTGAAAAGACGCTCAACAACATCATATTGCTTAGAATGTAAATAAGCAGCTAACAAAGCATTAACAGAAAGCACGGAACGGTTACAGTTTCTCTGAGGCATTTCATCAAACAGTTTCTGTGCATGTCTATGCATGTTCGATTTACCATAAAGCGAAATGAGACGCGCAGAGAAACCTTCATTGGAAATATCCGAGTAATTCTTCTGATGTTCAATAATGTCGCGGATCCATCGGAAGCGTTTAGCTCCGGCGAGGCGGCGGACGGTGTCTTCATATATGCCGGATTTTTTACGGAAGCGAACGATATCAGAAGCTTTTTTGAACTTCTCAACGAGTGTTTTGAGATCCTTTTCTTTGAAGAGGTCTTGTGAAATGGATTTGATGTTGGTGGTGGCGACGGTGGTTGATTCTTCTGCAAAGGTGCAGAAACTGCGGTGAAGAACGCGATACATTATGGTGTGTTTTTTCTTTTTTTTTTGTTCTTTTGAGAGTGAAAGAGTGAGTGATGAAGAAAATGAAAAACTAAATAAGGTTTTGATTTTTGATCGGTGTGTGCTAATGTTGGGCTTGGAGCACCCAACTTCAGCCCAAAACATTTTTGGAGTATTGGGCCTTGTGTCATATTTTATTATGAAACGTTTCGGTGAGCTTTGGACCACATATATGAATAAAAAGTTTAAGTTATGATCCTAATGATACCAGAGACTACTTGATATAAGAGTCGGATAATTTGATTGGTTTCCGATAAAAAGGAAAAATACCAAATTTTATTCAAACAAAAATGAGAAAACAGGAAGTAAACAAATTTGTTCACCCCACTCTTATGAGCACCAAAATGTTGTGTGCCACTATCACACATTTTTATCTCCTTAGAGGGATACACCGCATGACATGTTAGGCTCAACCGCAAAAAATTGGGAATATATTTCTTAAAGTTGAGGGCGTTAGCCGTTAATTATCTGACCCATTGCTCTAACAAACAAGACCAACAGCCAAAATCATATTATGCACAACAATCTTCATTTAACCTTTTTGTTAAATTATATTTAATCTTAACCAATGGACTCATATGGTTAATGAATTTTATCATAACTAAATAGTTAATGAATTTCAACTAAGGATTAGAGCATCAACAACCATTCGTAATACTATACTTACCTCCTAGCCAATTTCTGAAATACTAATACACATTTCCTTTACGTTTTACTCTTAATTCTAAAAGAACAATGTAAAGGTGATATATTATGTGTATATCTTTTTATTGATCATTTGCTTGATATATATAATACATATACAAGAAGATTCTACACTAATTCTAGCTCATGACAGACGTGATCCACAATCAATGGGATCTAATTTATTCTATACATTAAAGTACATAACTATAGAATCAAGGTAACATAGGAAAGTAATTATATACACAACATATTTCCAATACTGTATATTTCTTAATACTCCCCCTCAAGTTGGTGAGTGAATATCGTGAAGTCCCAACTTGCTGCGCAATGTCACAAATTGATCTTTTCCCAAAGCTTTTGTAAACACATCTGCTAACTGGAATCGTGTTGGCACATAAGAAGGATTGATTATTCCAGCCTGTAGTTTTTCCCGTACTATATGACAATCTATTTCAATATGTTTTGTACGCTCATGAAATACAGGATTAGCCGCAATGTGTAGAGCTGCCTGGTTGTCACAAAATAATGGTGTTGGAGTATTTTGTGAGACTTTCAAATCTTGTAATATAAACCGTAGCCATGTCAACTCCAAGCATGTATTAGCCATGGCTCGATATTCAGATTCGGCTGATGATCTAGAGACAACAACTTGTTTCTTAGATTTCCATGAGATGAGAGAATTCCCAAGGAAAAGGCAAAATCCTGTAACAGATCTTCTAGTGGCATGACAACCTCCCCAATCTGAATCACAAAAGGCCTTTAAGGTAAGGTCATTAGTAGATGAAAATAGCAAGCCTTGTCCAGGTGTGCCTTTGATGTATCTGAGGACTCTCAATGCAGCATCCCAATGAGGCTTTCTTGGCTCGTGCATGAATTGACTCAATGTTTGGACAGAATATACAATGTCAGGTCTTGTGACAGTAAGGTAAATTAGCCTACCAACAAGCCTTCTATATTTGGTTGGATCATTTAGCACCACTCCATCTGTGGGAGTTAGTTTCAAATTTTGTTCCATTGGAAATTTATCGGGGCGAGCGCCTGTCAGTCCTGAATCTTGTAAAATGTCTAGAGCATATTTTCTTTGAGACATGAAGATGCCTTTCTTGGAACGAGAAAACTCAATGCCCAAAAAATATTTCAAATTTCCAAGATCTTTAATACGGAAACGCTTGAGAAGAAACTCTTTAAGGCGTTTCATTTCTTGAAGATCATTTCCTGTGAGAAGTATGTCATCAACATAAATAAGAACAGCTGTGAATGAAGTACCTTGGGATTTGGTGAAGAGGGAGTAGTCGGCCTTTGATTGTTGGTAACCAGCCTTTTGAATGACTTCAGAAAAAGTAGAGAACCAATTCCTTGATGCTTGTTTGAGTCCATAGAGTGACTTATTGAGCCGACATACAACGTTCTCCCCCTGTCGGCGAAGACCAGGTGGAGGCTCCATGTACACTAACTCATGTAAATCGCCATGAAGAAAGGCGTTTTGCACATCTAATTGGTGTATGAACCAATTACGAGCAGCTGCAACAGTGAGAAGGCAGCGAAGAGTAGTGACCTTGGCAGTAGGTGAAAAAGTTTCTTGATAGTCAATTCCTTCAACTTGAGTGTATCCCTTAGCAACAAGGCGTGCCTTGTAGCGCTCTATCGTACCATCCGATTTGTATTTTATTTTGTACACCCATTTGCAACCAATAGGCTTATGACCAGAAGGAAGAGGTACAAGGCTCCATGTGTTGTTTTGTTCTAATGCTTCTAATTCTGCATTCATTGCATCCTGCCAAAGTGGATCATGGACAGCTTGATCATAGGATTGTGGTTCTCTATGGGCTGTAATGTTAGCTAAAAAAGCACAATTTGAAGAAGAAATGCGTGAGTATGAAAGGTAATGTGAAAGAGGATACCGAGTACCTGACCCAGAAGTTGGCTCTGAGGGAGTTTTATTGACTTGTGTGGACATGTGGTAGTCGTTATGCCATATCGGGGGGTGCTTATCACGTACAGACTTCCGAACTTGGGGAATGAAGGGGGTTGGAGGGTCTGTTGTGTGGGTAGTAAGTGGAGTTGGTTCAACTATAGGTGAGGCAGCGGAAGATGTTTCGGTAGTTATGTGTGAAGGAGAATTTGGCTCATGTGTAGAAGGTATATCGGTTTGTTGCGATTGATGATGAGATGATGTAGGGGAAGGCAAATCATCAATGGCCTCATATGAAGGATGAGATGAAATTAGGTTGGGTTCAGATGTGTTTGGAATGGAAGGAAAATTGGTTTCACAGAATTTGACATCACGACTCACAAAGAAAGTCTTTGTCTCGGGATCATAAATCTTATAACCTTTTTGACCAGTGGGATATCCAACAAATATACCCCTTTTTGCACGAGGATCAAATTTATGTGTAGGGTGGACAATAGTAGCATAACATAAGCAACCAAATACCCTCAAGTGATCAAGTGATGGGGGCTTATTGTATAATAATTCAAAAGGTGATTTGTTGGATAATAATGGAGATGGTAAACGGTTTATAAGGTAAACAGCGGTCAATACACATTCACCCCAAAATTCAAGAGGTAGATGAGAATGAAATAGTAGTGCTCGTGCTACAACTAGAATATGACGATGCTTGCGTTCCACAACTCCATTTTGTTGTGGTGTGTACACACAAGTTCGTTGATGTTCTATCCCATGAGATTGAAAGAATTCTCTCATCGACATGAATTCAGAACCATTGTCAACTCTAATTGTTTTAACAGACGCTTGAAATTGGGTATAAGCAAAATTAATGAAGGATTTCAAAATATTTTGAGAATCTGATTTGTATCGCATAAGAAATACCCATGTGCATCTTGTAAAATCATCAACAATAGTTAAAAAAAAACGTGCTCCTGAATGTGTGGGAATTTTATGAGGACCCCAAATATCACAATGTAACAAATCAAAAGGAGCATTAGTTGATATAGTGCTTAAAGGAAAAGGAATTCTAGTTTGTTTAGCCATAGGGCAAACATTACAATTATTCTCAAAAGATGCTATGTTATTTGGAGACAATAAAGGAGAACATAATTTGAGACGAGATATAGATGGGTGACCAAGTCGCATGTGCCATATATTTGAGGGCTGAGAAACTTGATGAGAGACAGGCATTCTTTGTAATGGGGACATGTAATAAAGACCACCACATTGTTCACCCGAGCCAATCATCTTCCCCGTAGCCAAGTCCTGCAACACACAAAAGTCAGGAAACAAAATGACGCAACAATTCAGAGATTTGGTGAGCTTGCTAACAGACATCAAATTTAACCGAAATGAAGGAACACACAAAACATTTTTTAAGGTTATATTGGAATTAAATGACATGTCTCCAATAGATGTGATTGGAGCGGAAGACCCAGTAGGTAAATTGACAGAAGGTATGGATGGAAATTTTGTTATAGAAAGAAATGTAGAATCAGATGTGATATGATCGGTAGCTCCACTGTCCAATATCCAAGGCTTAGTGAATACAGAATTAATTGAAGCATTAGAGAAAAGAGACAGACCTGCAGCATTTGCATAAACATCGCTATTACCAGAGGTATTGTTTGAAGACATCATATTCAATGCGCGGGCAAGTTGCTGAAGTTGTTCTGCAGATAACTCACATGCAGTTTGTGAAGATTCCGCTGCGTTTGCAGCAGGGGAAGATCTGGATGCAGCGCTTCGAGACCCAACTTGTCGCTGCTGTGATTGATTTTGTCTATTGCTCTGATTTCCCATGTTTTTCGAACCCCATGTTCTGTTTTTAATCCTGCATTGATCCTCTGTGTGTCCATCCCTATTGCAGAAATCACAATGAAATTTTAGAGTTCGACATTCGATAATTGTGTGGCCATCTCTATTACAGTGTTCACAATGCTTGTTTTTGAAATGCTTGTTGGAGAAGTTGTTTGAATGACTGTTGGCTGCAGCAGCAATGGAGAAATTCTCCGTTGTTTCGGAAGACATTTGGCGCTGTGTCTCATCTTGAATGACTAGAGAGTAGGCCTGCCGCACATTGGGTAACGGCGACATCATGAGAATGTTGGTGCGAACAGTGCTGTAGGTATCATTAAGACCCATGAGAAATTGCATCAAGCGATCTTCTTCCCTTTGTTCATCATGTGCTTTCATCTGGTTGCAAGTAGGAAGAGTACGGTATGTTTCTAATTCATCCCAAAGACCTTTGATTTTTGTAAAGTAGGTTGAGGCAGCCATGGTTCCTTGGGATAAAGAGGCCAAGGACTTTTGAATCCGATATATTGCTGGAGCATTCTTCTGTGAAAACTGATCTTTAAAATCTTCCCAAACCTGTTGCGCAGTTTTGGCATGAATGACTCCCTTAGCTAAATCGGGTTCTACAGAATGGGTGAGCCATGATAAAATCATGCTGTTACACCGATTCCATAGAGCATATTCTGCAGATTGATCAATTTCAGATGGTGCTTTGATGGATCCATTGATAAAGCCTATTTTGTTTTTGGCTGTGAGGGCATGGATCATCGATATACTCCATGATGGGTAATTGGTACCATTCAATTTTGTTGGGACAAGCAAATGACCAGGATGATCTGAAGGATGGATATAGTATGGATTTGAGGAATCCATATCAGAACTGTTGTTATTGTTTTTGAGACTGGAACTGGTGTTATTTGAATTGTTGCTACTGCTATTTGGTTGTTTTTGAGGTGATGTTATTTTTGTTTCTAGATCGTGCTCTGATGCCATCTAAAAGAACAATGTAAAGGTGATATATTATGTGTATATCTTTTTATTGATCATTTGCTTGATATATATAATACATATACAAGAAGATTCTACACTAATTCTAGCTCATGACAGACGTGATCCACAATCAATGGGATCTAATTTATTCTATACATTAAAGTACATAACTATAGAATCAAGGTAACATAGGAAAGTAATTATATACACAACATATTTCCAATACTGTATATTTCTTAATATTAATCTCAATATATAAATGTCTCATTTGATTTGTGCATTGTTATTAAAAATATACTAGTTGCGTTGATTTCAAAGGAAAAAAGTAAATTTTATTTACTAAAATATCATTAGTAATTGTAGTTAGTGGAATAGTTAGATATGAGCATAGATCTGGATTCTCTTATGTCATTTCTCTCTTATTTCTTATCATGCACTGATCTTAATCGTCCATCTATTAGTCTGTATTGTTGAGTGCTACAGTAAATTTAAATTAATGGTTGAAATTTGTGCATGACCATCTAGTGGCAGAAGAGGATCCGGTTCCGAATTCCGATGAACACTTAAAATGAGCGAGAGTACAACAAAAGAGTAATAATTTTGTGATCATATGATTTACATCAGTCAAACATGCAAAATTCAATAACCATAAAAAGGAATAGTATATTTCTATCTCATAAAAAAAACACCCTGAATAACAAAATACATGATTCCTTTGTGAGAAAAATTTATATATACTACTAAAAAGTTGGTAACAATCTTCACTTAATGATCACACTTTCTCCCTCACACATTTTTAAATATCTTTGTTCATTACTACTTTCTCTATTCTCATCACCAACAATGGAACAAGAAAACTATAACAGATTAAATGTGTCACTAGATGAGTTGGGTTTCAATAGTGAAAATGTTAGCAAGACTTGGAAAAAGAAAAAGGAATACTATAATGAAGATGGCATAAGAGTGTTCACAGCAAAGAATCTTGGAGCAGAAAGGAGGAGAAGGGAGAAACACATTTCCAGGCTTTACATACTTCGGTCTTTAATACCAAACATCACAAAAGCAAGCTTTCTAAACTTCCCTCATTTTCTCAAATACTCTTTTATTTAATGATTTTCTCAATATATTCATTTTCTTGCCTTAGTTTTTAGTTTGTAAGATACTACTTTCTTTGTTCCTTGTTATAAGTAAAAATTCACTTTTCAGATTTACTGAATAATTGATATATTTGGATCAGATACATTAGTTATTCAGTGAATCTAAAAACACCAAATACATCAGTTATTCAATAAATCTAAGAATGGATTAGTTAGTTAAACTTTTTTTGAAACAAGCAATGTAGTACTGTTAGTTTTGCTGAGGATGTGAATCGAACCCCCGACCAATGTAGTATTGTTAGTTTTTTTTTTTGTTGATAATGAGTAGTATTGTTAGTTTTGCTGAGGGTGTGAATCGAACCCAGATCTTTATCACTCCACTCTGTTAGGTCGTGAGGGGATCTTGAATGAGTTACATCGATACGTTGGATTAAAAGCAACACATAAGTAATTTTTGTCATCACACTTTCACTCAAAAATTTTAAGAATTAGATTTTACTTTTGACGTTAGATTTTCTTCACAAAATCTTAAGATATTAGGTTTAAGGAACCTCTCACATAGTCTCTTTCTGAGCCTCGTGACTCATGATAGTAAAAGATCATGTCATGTCGAGTGCGAGCAGGGTTGTTGTTTAACCTCAATTATTTCAACCAATATGGAACTTTAACTCACACATATCAACACACCCAACCACCAAATCAACATTATATGTCCGATTAATTAGCTAAACTGATTATATGTATATCTTAATTTTGGTTTCAGATGACCAAAGATAGCGTTATTACAGATGCTATTACTTATACCAAGAGGCTTCAATATGAAGTTGACACTCTCACACAAGAGCTTCATGCATTGGAAGAAAAAGAAAACTTAGAGGAAAGAGCAGAGCCAAAAATAGCTGAATTTTCTGCTGCTGAAGATTTGAACAACTGGGGGATACAGGTTCCATACAAATTAATTCCTTTTTTTCATTAACTAAATGAATCATGATTTATAAATGCTATTAATTAGAAATCTTTGTGTGGTTATTTCTATAGGAAGAAGTTCAAGTAGAAAATATTGGTGAAAATAAGCTCTGGATTAAGATAATCATTGAGAAAAATACAGGGAGGTTCATGAAATTAATGGAGACTATGAATAGTTTAGGCATTGAAATCATAGAAGCCAATGTTACAACCATAAAAGGAGCATATTTGATTGTAACTTCTATTAAGGTAAGATAATCTATATCAAAAGCTAACCACAATTAATATTATAAAACTATTAGATCAAAGACTCAATTATGAACTTTAATTCATTTTTCTGCATTATCTTGCAGGGTATCAGTTTTGATGTTCATCAAGCAAAACATTTGTTGGCAGATATAATCAAAAGTATTTAGAGAAAATGGAAAACTTATTTCATAGTTAAGTTTTTGCTTACACAAATTATGCTAGTCAAATTAAATTCAAATTGAATAAACTTTTATGTAGGAAAATAATGGGATCACATATTGACATAACAGATATAATATGGGTTTTGTAATAATTATTATTTTATTTAATCTTTTAATTTACATTTGAAGAATGAAGATTAACTAAATAAGTTAATTATTCAAAGAATTGGAATAGGTGAATATCATGGTTTTAAATTGCTGCAGAAAAATACGAGAAAATATGGCCAATAAGTCGAAATTGCGGTTGCGATTCCATAGCAGAGATCACAAAATCCTTTATATTGTTGCTGAAATTTTAGTTTCCTACTGCAATTTAAAATCATGGTATATATGCTTCTATATTTGAACTGATATTGAGAGAAATAGCTTACTGAGATTTGAGAGAAATAGCTTATTTGAACAGATAAGAGTTTATGAGTGATTAAAGTCTTTTAAATCTTATAAAGTGCAAAAATCAGAGAGTTGATGTGCATTACACCTTATGTGCAACAATCAGGTGACCTAATTCAATAAAATTTAAGATATGTTCATCACTGAAGTACATATACAGACACTGACACCGAACGGTACAAACACTGACACGTTAACACCAATAATAATTTTAAAAAATGACTAATTCCTTGTAATCATATATGTCAATGTCGTGCCGGACACAAACGTGTGCCCGACACAGCAACACGCCTAATCTAAATAGTGTCTGTGCTTAATTTGATGCTCATTAGTCATTAGTATGTATGTCCCTGGATATCAGTTCAATATTGTTGATCAATGCCAAATCAAGGACAGGCATACATGACTTGAACTGAAGATAGATTTTCAATGACAGGTTAAACATATAGTATAATATGTAAGTGTTTGTTTGGCAATGCGCGCGACAGAACCATTTTTCCCGCGTTCTAACGTTTCCAGTCGTGATAATTTCAAAGCTGCAATGTGGTGTTGGACAATTTCAACGTGGAAACAAACACAAGCTAAGTAAAAAATTCAGTGTACTATAAAATAACCGACATTATTGAGAAAATTCAGCATACTATAAAATGACCGTGATTGAACGGTTACCGATGAATAGTAGTGTGAGCGTGTGAGTTTGAATGGTTACCGATGAATGGTAGCGTGAGTTAGTTAACCACGTGGCCGGTTATGAATGGCACCAATCTACAACTAACCGGCCACGTGGCTATATACTAACTCAAACGATTTCATAACTGAACCGAAACAGATTTAACTAATAAATAAACCAGTGTAACATCGATCGAAACTGCAGCTACGATGACATAGCATAGATAACAAAATCATTTATATTGCAGCTGCGATTTAAAACCATAGTATATACACTTCTGTTCGAATTTATTTATTTTTGAAGAAGGCTTCTATTTGAATTTACAGTGAGAAAAAACAGTTTATGTATGAACTGTTGACAGCTAAATAAATATTGGTGAATAGTTTAGCTGAGCCACTGCCAAATAGTGATAAAAGTTTGAGTGATTATAGGCTTTCAAACCTGATAAAAAGCAAAAGCAGAGAGATATCTGTTTTGTTTGTTTTTATTCTTGTACTATGTCTTATGTGCCTTCCCCTCTGTACTGTCTTTTGCTTGACCCTTTATTTCTTGTTATGGGGTATTGCGTATTAATAAAATTTAGCCGATTCAAAAAACAAGAGAGATACAGCTCATTTGCAACAATCAGGTGACCTAATTCAATTAAACTGGAGATATGCTAATTAGAGTATATATATGACACTAGATATGAGTTCAATGTCGTTAATGAATGCCAAAATCAAGAAAAAGATTTGTAATTAATAAATATATATCAAGGATCGACACACGTGACTCGAATCAAATATAGATTTTCACCCTGATATTATGAAAACTTGGCGCCCCGATAAGATGACCGACATTATTGAACAATTTAACCATTATGTGTTTGAAGACTTGATAAGTGAAGAACAAAGATTTTAGAGTAAAATCTTAGCCTTAAAAGTACCTTTATATGATCAATTTGGTACCCTAGAAATTAATTTTATCAATTTGTTTTTCTAAACTCAGATCCCCAATATTTTAGTCGATCTATCTAAATTACAATGAAAAATGACAATCGTGACATAAAGTTGAATGGAATTTGAAGAAAGAATGGACAAAATTAATGGATGTAACAAGGACTTTGAAGCATCAAAATGGATCCTTATTCAAAAATTGAATTCCTTAGTTAATTAGGCATAATTTCTTCTCTTGATCGAATTGAAGATAAATAAAATTGATAATTATTTGATTGATTTCATTCAATTATTGGATTGCATTATGTTTTATTACATTGCATATTTCTTGACATACATAATTATAATTTTTCATACAAATGAAAAGGGTAAAGTCATCATTTCATACAAATGAACAACCTTTTATCTTTGATCTGAGTGACCACCTCCATATCCAAATCCAATACCCTTCCTACCACCCATACGAAACCCTAGTCCTGCACACCAAATTCAATTTCAAAGGTTAGAATTACACTATTATTAGTGTCACGGTAATTAATAATAATTTTTAAAAAATAAAAATAAAGTGAGGGGGCAAGATAGTACATACCATGATGAGATCTACAAGCCCGAGGTTCATCAAAACGTGAGAAAGAGAGTCGTTTTAAGGCAAAACCAATATCAATAATAATTAGACCAGAAGATTGATCGGTGACAAGGATATCTTTAACAGGTAGCCACAAGAAAAGCTCTTGACGAGACATACCCTTCAAAACCTTAAGTTGTCCGAAACTGAGATTTGCTTTAATAAGAGTGTCAAAAAACACAGTGGTTTCATATTGGGCTAAACAAGGGCAATCTAAGTGTACCTCTAAATGACCCATTCGATCTAGTTCAAATGATTTCACACCTCTGGGAAAAAGACCAGCTGGGAGACCATGGTTGCGGAGAATCTCTTCAAGATGAGAAGAAGAAGAATATTCTTCTTTAGCTGTCCCTATGAGAGGAAGAATGAAAACAAGGGCAAGAAGGAAAATGGGGGCATGAGACCTAGGTGTGAGAGACATTGTCATACGAATATGGTATAGTACACTATGATTACAAAGGAGGCACTTTGTTTTAGGGTAAAAAAGGAGGCACTTAAAAAGGACATTACTTATGAGGTTTTTGTTTTATTTAAGGTTTTCAGGTTGATATGTGATGTGACGTGTGATGCTACTAAAACGTAAAGTTGGTCCTATTACAGCAATCGGCTGTCCGCCCATTCACTTATTCAGGACAACAGTAGCCGTTCGATTATGATAGGTCGATTTAGATAATAATACTAATTTATTTTAAAATATGGAGTAATATAATCAAGGGTGTTTTAGAAAAATCTATATACAAAATGAACACATTAAATTCATAAACTATTTTTTTAATGTGTGAGTAAGAGGTGCTTATATAAAGAGACTAAGAATATGATTGTCCATGGAGTACTAGTTTTTATTTTTGGTTTACAAAGGAGCGGAGGATCGAACTCAAGACCTCATGCATACTACTTAAACCTCTCACCACGAGACCAACTTTAGTGGCTTATCCATGGGGTACTAGTTAAGAAATAAAAAAAAAAGTATTGAAAAGAGTATTGTCAAAAAAGAGGTTTTGACTACATGAATTTCAAAATATTTTTTCTATATTTGTTTCCTTAACGCGTCCCTAACATTTTACTAAATATGTTTATTATTATTTTACTAATTAATTAATTAAAAGTAATTAATACTATTGACCATATAGTATGCATAAAAATAAAAAATTAAAGTTGAATGCATTGTTTCTTATTTTACAAAAGTTGAATACATAATGAGACTTTTTTTTGTTTACAATATTATCAATGAGTATTTTAAATCCAAAACTTCGTACATACTACCTAAACTCCTCACTATTAAATCAAACCTAATGAAACTTGATAATTTATAAAAATGACGGATTACATAACCATATTCATGAATAAGCAAAAACAAGGAAATGGATTCCCTGCAGGGACTATTTGACTCCAGGTTAATCTCAGTCATTCAGTTTTATTAAAATATATTATTTATTTGATCAAATTTTAATCCAAAGGCTACAATATAATGACTGCAGGATATCTTGACTGAATGGAATCCAGATCCTAAAAATAACTCTAGTGGTTTACAACTTCAAATGATCTCGTTTACAATACGCTTAAGTCGCATTCCTAGAGCCAATGACAACACCTTTTTTTTTTATTTATTAGAGTTGATTTAGTTGTTGTGTTTCTCTTCCATGGGAGATGTTAAAATTAGCCATAGCAATAAAACTCATACTCGCGGGTACCCACCTAAACCATACCTGCTTTGACGGGGAAAACCCGAGTTGACTGGGTTTGGGTTCGGGTTTGGGTTTTCCCCGATTTCAAAAGATGTGTTTGGGGCGGGTAATGGGTACATTGATACCCACCCGAACATGTCCCCGAACTCGCTCCGCTTATACTAAAAATTAGATTTCACCTCTTTTAAATTAGAAACGCTTAAACAATCTCTTAAATTACGTTCATATATTTATTTTTTATTTTAATTTGAGTATTAAACAAATCATTTTCTATATTTTTTTTTTATTTAAAAAAATATTGTTGAGAGAAAATAATTTTGGACATTTAACTTCTTTTTTTAATAAAAAAATACTAAAATATAATCTAAATTCATGTGGAAATAGGCGTAATGGAGATACCCGAAACCCAATGGGGATACCCGATCCCCGTTGGGTATGGGTTTGGAGTTATCATTTTTATCCCCGCTCGAATTTGGGATGGGTTTGGGAGGGCAAAACTCATCCCCGCCCCGTCCCATTGCCATGCCTAGTTAAAATTACATGTCCATCCATTTTATGTTGAAATATACGTCTTAGTTCATTTAACTTAACAACGTTAAATAATATTTAATGACAAATTCAAATATGCTATAATTATAACTTTATGTAAATAATTTTTTTAAAAAAATTAATTTTATTATAATGCCATATAAATATAATTCATGAAAATTCATATATTAAAATAAAAAAGAATTTTCATAATTTAAATATTACTTATGGAAAATTCAATAATTAACTAATGAATGAATTGGGAGGTCACTCTCGCTCATTTACTCGGGGAAGGAAATTTTAGTGCTGATTTTCTTGCTAAATTATGATCAACAATGATAAACTTTTTATTTTAGGTCCCCTTAAAGATTTGGGAGTCTTCGCCATAGAGTCTAGTTTCTTCTTTTTGTTGTTTTTTTACCTAGTGTACCCAACAAAATAACTAAATATTATATTGTATTAATTTTATATTACTATTTGATTTTCATTTCCAGAAACATATTTAAGTCTTTATTTAATTATATTCGATTCTTGGTTGTTTACTCAATTTTTTTATATGCACTCTCTATTGAACGTAATCTTATTTAAAAAACATTAGAAACTAAATTATATTATATTTTATATATATATATATATATATATATAGAGTCAGGATCCGTTGACACCAACTAGTTTGACACCAAATGTTACACCTCTCAATAACGTTTTAACCGATATAAATTTTATAAAATCCACCGTTGGATTGAAAGTTTACATCATATAGATCATTTGTGTAAAATTTCAGACAAATCCAAAATCATTTGATATGCTATTGAGACACATAAAGATTAACGGCATTTAAAAAAATACAAAAACCGTTAATTTTGATGTATCTCAATAACATATCAAATGATTTTGGATTTATTTGAAATTTTACACAAATGATCTATATGATGTAAACTTTCAATCCAACGGTGGATTTTATAAAATTTATATCGGTTAAAACGTTATTAAGAGGTGTAACATTTGGTGTCAAACTAGTTGGTGTCAACGGATCCTGACTCATATATATATATATATATATATATATATATATATATATATATATATATATATATATAATTTAGTGGGAGATTCTGATTTCATTATATCTGGTAAAGATATCTTGTCTAGCTTTTTAAAAGTTTCTAACCAATTGTGGAACTAGATATAGTACATATCAGCTACTACCAATTGAGCATAACAAACTGTAGATCCATTGAAATTGGCCACATAATAAAGGGATTATTAGTAAACTAAATACACCATATGTTTCAAATTACTTGACTTTTTAGAAGAAATTTTTTTTCAAATTACTTGTCTTTTTAATAATTTATGTTATATTTTGTCTATTATACCCTCCTTATTTTAAATCTTTTTATTGTATTTTTTTTACTAAACTTCTTTGTATAATTTGTTTAAAAAAAAATGATACATAACATATTAAATTTGTTGGAAAGAGAAAGTGTGTGCAAAAAAAATATTTGTGAATTAAAATAAGGGTAAAAGAAAAATAAAGTGCAAAAATACACTTTCTTAATTTCTTGTTTTTTTCTTTCTAAAAAGTGTAATTTGAAACGGAGGGAGTACAATATATCTTTCAATATATCTTTCGATTAAGATTTGAACATTAATTCACTGTATTGCAAGAATTTAGTTTATGTTGCTAGACAGATAATCGCCTTAGTTTTGTAAGAATGTTTTTTTAATACAGAGAAAGAAGAAAAAAAAATTAATTTTATTAAAATAAAAAACAGAAATTTCAGTCCACTCACTAGTAGCACCACATTAGGCTTAAATCATATCATTCTGTGCAGAATTTGGGAACAAAATCAGAAGGAGATGGCATCAAATATCTGGTCCTATCCTCTGTTCTAACGACTTCTGGTACAAAGTCCTTACAGAACCAATCATAAATGGAAAACTAGGATCAAGTTTATTTGCTCTGTTGTGCAAAATAAATAACACGGATAAATCTACAATTTTATTATGTAAAATAATGTTTACTAATATTTTACTCTTCATGCAAGAGTACTTGGATGAAATGACGTGAGTTTCTTCTAACTTAACTAAGATCTTGGGTTCGATATCTAGTTTAGGCATGTAGCAATGTTAAAACTTCTATGAAGAGTTTGCCACTCATTTGAGTCCCACAAAGTTCGAGGGATTAGTCTCTACAATTGTGCGCAAATGATATCCGATTTACGTCAATTTTTTTTATTTACTCCTTTCGTTTTATAGAGAATGCGTTTAAGATTTTTGCACATATATTAAGATTTTTACTAAATTATCCCTATAAGTTATTGGTTGGTTTTATTGTAAATAGTGCATATATATAGTAATAATTAGGGGGTACAATTGAAAAATATTACATTGAAAAGTAAGAATGACATTCATTTTTAAAACAAAATTTTATTCTTAAAATGACATTTATTTTGAGAAAGACCGAGTACTAAGTTCTTTTTAGACTTAATTAGTATTTTAGTCTCTTAAATATATTTTTGGTTTCACATTAATTAGTTCCTTAAAGAAAAAAAAATCATTTTGATCCCTTAACTATACGACCGTTAGTCACCATGTCTTCTCCTTTAATTTGTTTTAATCTTTAAGGGACTACAATATTGTCAAGGAGTTTAATAATGTTTGTTTTATAAAAAAAGAATAACTATACCCCTCTCATTGCATCTATATATCATACTAGTTATTTTATTTATTTATTTATGATATAAGAAAAGAAAAAAGGAATAACTAGACCTCTCTCATTGATCTGTTAGTTGGTTCAGTGGTGATTGACGCTGAATTTGGTAGGGAGGACCGCAGTTCGATATCTCGCAACTACGATTGGGAGGGGCTGGAACCACTTGGTCAGAGAACTAACCCCCCAACCAGATTAAACTGGTGGTGAAAAAAAAAAAAGATACATGTGAAATGTCAATATTGCCCTTGCTTGCTCTATATTTGGCCACATGGCCCTTTTTTTTTTTTATATATATTAGCATTATATTTAAATAATATTTTTTCAAATTATCTTAATAGAAAAAGTGCAAATCAAAATTAAATTATATAATATAAAATTAATCATTATTTTTACTAACCACAACATCCCCTACATATAAAAAAATTGCGGCAACGTCTCGAGCCATGCTTACTTACGAGTATTATACTAGTTCTATAACTAAACACATTTTTGTAAATCACATCATGAGTCAATATAGTTATATTTTCAACCATGCAACAAACAATGGTCCCAAAAAAGAATATATTTCTCTCTTTCTCATAAGAAACACATGGATTAACTTGGAGGTTGAAACCATAGAAACGACCCCGCAAAACACATGATGCCTTTGTGAGAAACAATTATTTAATATATAGTTTCTAAAAATCCAAAATTTTGTTCATACTATATTTCTCTTCCACACATTTAAATTTAAAGATCCTTATACATTACTTGTTTCTCCATTACTAACACACAAAATGGAACAAGAAAATAACCATAGACTAAGTGTGTCTGTGGAAGATTTAGGTTTCAATAATGGTTCCAACATGAAGGGAAAATTGAGCCGGAAGCATTATGATGATGCCAGTCCAAAATTGTTCATATCCAAGAACCTTGAGACAGAAAGAAAGAGAAGGGAGAAACATGGTTCAAGACTTTTGGTGCTTAGGTCTCTAGTACCAATCATCACAAGTGTAACCATCTAAACTTCACTCACTATCTTTTACTAGTCTTTTATGATTTACTATAATCATCAAATGAATATTGAATAAAATATTAAATTTCCTATGTTATCCCTTTAATTTATTCTCTAAATTGTATAAATATAGTATATAAAATCCATCAATTTACTCAGTAAAATATATGAAGATTCATCAATTTAATTTTTAACATCTTAATAGTAGTTATTAAATTGAAGAATTTTATATATTTTAGAGACTACTTATTATATTTATATAATGTAAGGACTAAATTGGAGAGAATGTGATAGTTCAAGACTAAATTGATAGTTTATTTGATGAATATTTATTCAATATTATCTTTGTTTAGATTTTTTTTTTAAGTAGCTTAGTGGCTAAAATTCTATTATTAAGGTGAATAGTTGAAGCGTCTGAGATTCGAACCTCAACCTATACATATAAAATGCGATGTTCCTATGTACCAAAAAAAAAGCGATTTTCCTAACAAATTAGCTGAGCTCTCGGGCCACCTTTGTTTAGCTTTTAGTAGTAATTAATATGTTATGGAAACTAACTATGAATTCTAATTTGGATATTAGATGAACAAAGCAAGCATTATTGAGGATGCTATCACTTATACCAAGATGTTGCAAAAGGAAGTTGAGATTCTTACAAAAGAGCTTGATGAAATGGAAGAAACAAGAAAGAAAAAAGCAGAGCAAAAAACATGTGAATCTTCTGCTGCTGGGGAAAAGATCAATATATCTTGGATAGAGGTTTTATATAAATTTATTTATTTCCTTAATTAAATAAATCACATCTATGTCCATGTGAGCATAGCTCAGTTGGTAGAGACATCGCACTATATGTGCAGAAGTCGGGGTTCGAACCCCAGACACTCTACTTATTCACCTTTAAGGTGGACTTTCTAGCCATTAGACTATATATTTGACAAAAAATATTCATCTGTAACTCCTATTAGTAATTTATATTGGTATTGTTACTTTCAACAGGAAGAGATCCAGGTAGCAAAAATTGATGGCAATATGTTATGGGCCAAGATGATCATTGAGCATAAGAGGGGAAGGTTCCAGAAATTAGTAGAGGATTTGCATACTTCAAACATTGAAATGATTGATCTTAGTGTTACAACTATAGAAGGAGCATATCTTATTACAGCTACCTTAAAGGTGACACTAAAATTATAGATAAGAATTTATTTAATAACATAAACTCACTAGAAAGGACTAAAACATGAACCCTGATTTATCTTTTGAGAATTTTTTTAATACATGCTAATATATTGTGTTTGCTTTATTTAATTTGAAATTATGATTAAATGCTAGACTCTTATGTTGGTTCTGTATTTATTGTTTTTTAGGGTATGGGTGGTGAACCAATTGAGCTTTATCAAATTCCAGCTATCATCAAGTTCAAGTAAAGCAAATGGATAAAAAATTAGAGAAAATGGAAAAGAAATTTCTTATCCTTCAATCCATCAAATTGAAATAAATTTTAGGTTATTTAATTTCTCAATTAACTTGTATTGATTCTATTAACTTTTTTTTTTGGTACATGGACTTTATCAACTTTATTCCGTATTATGTTTGAACTCAAAAATTATAATATTGCATGTATAATCTTGTTCACCAATAATTTAGACTAATAAACGCGTTACAATATCCAGGGACGGACATAGGGGGCAAGTAAGGGCTGAGGCCCCCCTCTTGTCATAACTTTTTTTTCATATACTTATTTTTGATACATACTACATAAATTGATATTTGAGAATTTTGTTAAAAGTTAGTAACGACCGTTTGTTGTAAAACAGACACCCACAACACAACATAGTAATATTGTAACAATTTGCTTTAAAATATTTTAATAATATATATTATACACTATTAAAGTTCAAATTCAATTAAGTTAGTTCTGATTGTTTGCTACAAGTGAAAGATTATTTTCTTGCTATGAAGATTGTGAAAAATAGGTTGAGAAATAAGATAGAAAATGAATTTCAAACTAATTAATACGATTCAGTTGTTGATGAATTTTATTATAGAGGGCAATGTCGTGTTCGTGTACAATTTAGATAAGCAATGTAACATATTTTTTATTTTTTATTAAGCATATTTAAGCAATATTATAATTATTATGATTTATTTAATATTTATAATTTAATTATTTCGGCCCCCATTTTATAGATTCCTGGATCCGTCCGTGACAATATCCGCAAAGTTACATATAATTCATCAATTTTTTTTTTTTATACAAATTCATCAAATATTGTTTTGAAGAAGGCGTGTGTTTGAATATCTCAATTGGAACTGTTGACAGCTAAATAAATATTGGTGGATAGTTTAGCTGATGCACATAGTGATAAAAGTTCATGATTGAGTAAAGGCTTTTAAACCTGATAAAAAGAAAAAGCAGAGCGATATACCTGTTTTGTTTGTTTTTATTCTTGTACTGTCTTTTGCTTGCACCTTTACTTCTTGTTATGGGGTATTGCGTATTAATCAAGAGAAGAGAGATACAACTCATGTGCATCAATCAGGTGACCTAATTCAATTGGGAGTTATAAGATGGCATGGTGACTCAGGATGAATGTGTTAGGGAGTGGAGATGAAAAGATCAGGAGTTCGATTTTCACCATCAACAAAAACTAACAATACTAATTACTAACTACAGTGTATATGGCCCTAGATATGAGTTCAATGTTGTTAATGAATGTCAAAATCAAAGAAAAAGATTTGTAATTAATAAATATATATTAAGGACCGACACACGTGACTCAAATCGAATATGGATTTTCAGACTCGTTTTTAAAATATAGTTTAATATCTATGTGCTTGTTTGATATGTAACACGCCAAGACCTTTTTCCCGCGTCTCAACGTCTTTGCGCTGATTTTAAAACTACAACGCAAAACAAACACAAACTAAGACAAACACTTAGCGCCCCATAAGATAACCAATATTATGGACCAATTTAACCATATATGTTTGAAGGCTTGATAAGTGAAGAACATTAGAGTTGTTATGAATAATATGCTTTAGTGAAAGCCCTTAGTGGATGTCCATATCATATCTCTTCCATTGCCTATAACTCCCACTAGTGAGCGGAACTTAAATACCTTTGTTATTTCACTTCCTTGTTTGTGTCCTATAAATAAGACTCTTGTTATGATGTAAAGATACACAAGTGATGAGTTGAATACAAAGTTTTCATTCTCTCCATCTCTATGTTTTAGCTCTCGAGTTTATTTCTAACAAGAGTAAAATTTTAGCCTTAAAAGTACCTTTATATGATCAATTTGGTACCCTAGCAATTAATTTTATCAATTTGTTTTTCTAAACTCAGATCCCCAATATTTTAGTCGATCTATCTAAATTACAATGAAGAATGACAATCGTGACATAAACTTGAAGGGAATTTGAACAAAAAATTGGAAAAATTAATGGTTGTAACAAGGACTTTCAAGCTTTACAGTGGATCCTTATTCAAAATTTGAATTCCTTCTTAGTTAATTAGGCATAATTTCTTCTCTTGAATTGATGATAGATAAAATTGATAATCATTTGATTAATTTCATTCAATTATTGGATGGCATTATATTTTATACAGATTGCATATATTTCTTGATATACATAATTATAACTTTTCATAAAGATCTCTCACAATCGAAAAGGGGAAAGCCATCCTTTCATACAAATAAACAACTTTTTATCTCTGATCTAAGTGACCTACATATCCAAATCCAGTACTCTTCCTTCCACCCATGCGAAACCCTAGTCCTGCACACCAAATTCAATTTCAAAAGTCAGATTTATGTATTACTAGTGTCACTGGTATTAATAATAAATTCTTTAAAAAAAAAAGAGAGAGAGACAAGAAAGTACATACCATGATCAGATCTACAAGCTCGAGGTTCATCAAAACAAGAGAAAGCGAGTCGTTTTAAGGCAAAACCAATATCAATAACAATGACACCAGAAGATTGATCAATGACAATGATATCTTTAACAGGTAGCCACAAGAAAAGCTCTTTATGAGACATACCCTCCAAAATCTTAAGTTGTCCAAAACTGAGGTTTGCTTTAATAATAGTGTCAAAGAACACTATGGTTTCATATAGAGCTAAACAAGGACGATCTAAGTGTACCTCTAAATGACCATTTTTATTTAGTTTAAATGATTTCACACTCTGAGGAAAAATACCGGCTGGGAGGCCGTGGTTGTGAAGAACCTCCTCAAGACGAGAAGAAGATTCTTCTTCAGCTGTCCCTATGAGAGGAAGAATGAAAGAAAGGGCAACAAGGAAAATGGAGACGGTAGACCTAGGTGTCAGAGACATTGTCATAGGAATATGGTATCGTACAGTACAATTACAAAGGGGGCACTTTATTTTTTGTACAAAAAGGAGCGCTTAAAAAGTGACTTTATTTCAGAGGTTTTTGTTTTATTTAAGATTTTTAGGTTGATATGTGATGTGACATTGTGATCCTACTGAAACGTAAAGTAGGCCCCATTCCACCAGTCGATTGTCTACCCACTCACGCATTCAGGACAATCGAAATCGTTCGATTATGATAGGGCGATTCATATTTAATACTACTAATTTATCTTAAATTTTGAAGTAATATAAAAATAAAAATAAAATGTTGTTGTTTTGTGAGTGTGAGAAAAGAAAAATAAAAAATAAAAAAATGAAAAGATGATGATGAGAGAGATAACATAGATGTGAGCAGCAAAGAGTGCAGCAGAGAAAAAGTTGTAGATGAGATGATTCATATACAAAGAGATATTTCCTCTGACTTATTTATAAGCAAAAGTTAGTTTTTAGACTCATTGAACAATTGATGTATCTAACTTAGATATATGCTAGATACATTGGTTTTTCAATGAATCTCAAAAGTAATTTTTGCTAATACAAGTAGTTAAGAAAAAAATCTTATATATTGTAAAGAGTATTTTTTTTTTTTACATTATTAAGAAGTTGACTATCCGAACCCGAATTTCTAAGGTAATTTTGTTATATTTGTTTCCTTACTATTTATTATTTATTTTCTAATTAATTGATTAAAAGTAATTAATACTATTGACCATGTAGTATCATAAAAATAAAAAATTAAAGTTGAATACATTGTTTCTTTTTTGACCAAATTTGAATACATTTGTAAAGAAGTATTTTTAAAAGGTCTATCTAAAAATGGAAAAATTAAAATTAATAATTTTACCATATCATTATTTTTATGATTATTTAATAATTAAAATAAAATAAAATGCAAAAACTACAATGATCTTTAACAGGTAGTGTCTGGTTCTATCTGATTGTAGAAATCTTGCAATGTAGTATCTATGGGGAGCGGGTTGTCTCTAGTGGGATTTTCACTGGATTTCCTGTAGTGACCATATCAATCCTTAAAAATCATTTTTGATTTAAATATCAGCAAGTAAAGAAAAAATGAAAGGTCAACATTACACCGAATAAAAAATTTCACTAGAGACAATCCTTTTTCAGTATCATGGTATCCATCTAACTCATATTCAAATGATGGAAACTAATGTCAGAGGAAGCTGTTCAAAAAAAAAAAATACTAATGTCCTAGGAATAACTTTGCTTTAGGAGACATGGTAGCCTACTATTGGTAGGTATGTTGAACGGGGTGCATGGATAGAAATTACGGGTGGTTTTATTTGATGGGCATGGACAGAAATCAATGGAGGTGGGTATATGAAAATAGAGTGAGGATAAGAGATTGGAAGGAACGGTACACTGAAATATAGAAACAAAATAATGACATGGCAAAATTATGGATTTTTTAATAATTTAATTTAAAAATATAATGACATGGCAAAATTATGGATTTTAATTGGTTGTCCGTGTAATCTTCATTTACACTGAATGCTTATAATTTTTTTTTTTTCTGTTTATAATGGATTTTTTTTTTACAATGGAAGTGAGGATCGAACCCGTAACCGCTGACATACTATACAAACTCTCACCACTGAACCAAACCTAGTGGTTTGTCTGCTTATAATCTTTAAACTTTTATAAAAATGATAGAGATAATAAATGTTTTTATATGTGGGAAAAAGAAATATACACTGACAGTTAAAATAATTTTACATTGTCGACGAATAACAATCATGTTTTTCGCCACATCAAATCATTTTCTTTATGATCACGTGACAAATTTATAATTTTTTATTAAATAACCATATAAAATTATTTTACTATTGTCGGTGCTCCTCAAGGGCTGGGGTCTGGGGAGAACGATGGTCCGCCGCAAGTTGTGTGGGAATTTTTTTGAGTATACAACCAATTTGATTCTTGATTTTGTAAAACACCCTCAAGTAAGTCATTAATTTTGTAAATATCTCAAAAACGTCACTGCCTTTATTAATGTGTTAAGTTATTCCTGTATTTAGTCACTTTATCTAATTGTCTTAATAGTGTCATTTTTTTAGTGGTCTAGTGACTAAAAATTTTATCTTTAATGTGGATAAGTGAAATGATCAGGGCTCGAACCTCGATCCTCTACATATATAATTCAATCTTCTAACCAACTGAGCTAAATTTGCTGGATTGTTTTAATAACTTCCTATATTATTAAAATAAAAATAGAAATTTCAGTCCACTAGCACCAAAATGTTGTGTGCTACTGCCATTGATTTGGAGCTGGTACACCACCTGACAAACTTGGGCTTAAATCATATCTATATCTATCTGCGCCGAATTTGGGAACAAAATCAGAAGCAGATGGCATCAAATATCTGGTCCTGTCCTCTGTTCTAACGACTTCTGTACAAAATCCTTACAGAATCGATCATAAATGGAAAACTAGGATCAACTTTATTTGCTATGTTTTGCAGAAATAAAAAACACGGATAAATCTACAATTTTATTATGCACAATAATATTTTACTTTGTTGACATACCAAAAGTGAACTAAATATATCAAAAAATGTTTTTAATACAAAAAGAATTTAGCTAAGTATTCATCTTTGCTTGAATTATTATTATTTTTATATAATATATTTAGTTTTTTTTTTTCACCACCAGTTTAATCTGGTTCGAAGATCCGTTCTGGCATCAAGTGGTACGAACCCCCTCCCGATTGCAGTTGCGGCAGATCGAACCGTGATCCTCTCTACCAAGTTCGGCGTCAATTACTACTTAACCAACTAATTAATGATTGACTTTATATATTTAGTTTTGCATGAGTGTAAAATATGTATTTCGAAACACACCCTTATAGGCTTTAATATCTTTTGGCGTTGCAATAACTACAAGTTTTCTATAAACTAGATAATGCTACTAATTAATTGTTAAGGTTTGTATTATTTTCTTTATTTAAGTTTGAATTTAGAACTTCTATTTTTTTTAACTTCGAGCTATCCAACCTATTCAAAGTTGATTATAAATTGAAAATGTTATATTAAATTAAAAAAAGTTTGTTACAAATTAATAAAGGATTTTTTTGGGTGTAAATTTTAGATATCTTCTATAGCCAATTATAGGAACTAATTTTTCAAGTCAGATAAAGTTATAAATGAACGTCACCTCACTCATATATATATATATATATATATATATATATATATATATATATATATATATATATATATATATATATATATATATATATATATATAACGTTATTTCATTTGTAGGGTTGAATTCGATCTCATATCATATGGTTAAGGTGAAAGTAAGTTTAATTTCCTCATCCAATTAAGAGGTTAACCATATTGTTAGAAAAAAGGTGTTTAATAATGTTTGTTTTGTACATAAAAAAAATTAAATAAATAAAATAATTTGACACCTCATTGCATTCATAACTAAACACAGATTTTGTAAATCACATCATGACTCATGAGTCAATATAGTTATCAAGATTCAAACATGCAACAAACAATGGTCCCAAAAAAAGAATATATTTCTCTCTTTCTCATGAGAAACACATGGATTAACTTGGAGGTTGAAACCATAGAAACCACACCCCCTCAAAACACATGATGCCTTTTGTGAGAAGCATTTATTTATTATATAGTTTCTAAAATAAAAAAATTTATTCATACTTTATTTCTCTTTCACATTTAAAGATCTTTATTCATTACTTTTTTCTCCATTAATTCCTAACACCCAAAATGGAACAAGAAAGTGATCATAGACTAAGTATGTCTATGGAAGATTTAGGTTTCAATACTAGTTACAACATGAAGGGAAAATTGGGAGAAAAGCATTATGATGATGTTGGTCCAAAAGTGTTCATATCCAAGAACCTTGAGATAGAAAGAAAGAGAAGGGAGAAACTTGGTTCAAGACTTTTGGTGCTTAGGTCTCTTGTACCAATCATCACAAGTGTAATCACCTAAACTTCACTCACTACTTATAGTCCTTTATGATTTACTATAATCATCAAATGAATGTTGAATTAAACCTTTAAATTCTCTATGTTTGTCTCCTAAATTTATTCTCTAGAATGTATATATATATATATATATATATATATATATATATATATATATATATATATATATTCTTTTCTAAAGTATATAAAATCTGTCAATTTAGTCGATAAAATTTATAAATATTTGTCGATTTAATTTTTAACATCTTAAAAAAAAAATTGATAGCGGTTACTAAATTGACAAATTTTATATATTTTAGGGATTACTTGTGAATTATATTTATATAATTTAAGGATTAAATTTGGGAGAGTGCGATAGTTAAAGATTAAATTAATAGTTTATTTGACGAATATTTATTTAATATTATCTATGCTTAATTTTTTGGTCAAATGGTTTAATGGTTAGAATTTCACCTTGATAGTTTAGCATATTTAGTGTTTTTAATTAGCACATCATGGAAATTGACTATGAATTCTAATTTGGATATTAGATGAACAAAGCAAGCATTATTGAGGATGCTATCACTTATACCAAGATGTTGCAAAAGGAAGTTGAGATTCTTACAAAAGAGCTTGATGAAATGGAAGAAACAAGAAAGAAAAAAGAAGAGCAAAAAACATGTGAATCTTCTGCTGCTGGGGAAAAGATCAATATATCTTGGATAGAGGTTTTATATAAATTTATTTATTTCCTTAATTAAATAAATCACATCTATAACTCCTATTAGTAATTAATTAGTGATGTTACTTTCTACAGGAAGAGATCCAGGTAGCAAAAATTGATGGCAGCAATATGTTATGGGCCAAGATGATCATTGAGAACAAGAGGGGAAGGTTCAAGAAATTAGTAGAGGATTTGAATAATTCAAACATTGAAATTATTGATCTTAGTGTTACAACTATAGAAGGAGCATATCATATTACTGCCACCTTAAAGGTTAAACTATAAATTAAAGATAAGAATCTATTTATCTTTTGAGAATTTTTTTTAATACATGCTAACATAAACTCACTATGATTTTATGTTATTTGTTGTTTTTCAGGGAATGAGTGGTGAACCAATTGAGCTTTATCAAATTCCAACTATTATGAAGTTCAAGTAGAGCAAATGGATCAAAAAATTAGAGCAAATGAAAAAGTTATTTCTTATGCATTAATCCATCAAATTGAAATAAATTTTAGGTTATTTAATTTCTCAATTAACTTGTATTGACTCTATCAACTTTATTCCTTATAATGTTTGAACTCAAAAACTACAATATTGCAAGTATAATCTTGTTCACCAATAGCTTAGGCAAATAAATGTGTTACAACATCTGCAGGTTACTACTTTAAAAAAAAAAATCTGCAGGTTACTAATAATTCATCAAATGTTATTTTGAAATTTGAGTGGAAGGAAAGAGCTTCAGAGATTTTAAGTTCTTCTAAATTGACTGAACTTTTTCAATACTCTTTCATAAAAATAGTATTAAGTTACATCATAGTCCCTTCCTTCATTTCCCTCCTCTTATTTAAAAGAAAAAAGAAATGTTAATAAGAGTCTATTTGTTAAAAATAACCTATAAGCTAGCTGATAGCTGAAAAACTAGCTTATAGCCGAAAGCTGAAAAGCTAGCTTATTGAAATTAAAGTGTTTGGTAAAATTAGCTTTTAAAGTGGTTATTAAATATAAAATTACATAATTGATAGTGGGTAGTTTTTTTTAGAGTGAGTAGTTATTAAATTAAAGGGTAAAAATGGAATAAAGTGTAATAAGCTATAAGCTCAAACGCTACTTGAAATAGCATCTGAAAAAAGATATAAGCTAGTATAAAAAATTTGTTACCAAACATCTCTAATTTTTTGAAACAAGCTTATAAGCTCATATAATAAGCTATAAGCTAGCTTATTTATGTTATCAAACACACCCTAAGTTCTACAATAAATTTGAAAAAAATTCTCTTCCCAAAAAAAAGGATGAATTGAATGGATAGATCAAGATTATTCATTAAAATTCATAAAAAAATTCTTTAAAATATTCATCGTATCCATCTATTAAAATGTTTTTTTGTCCCTATAAATATTTCAAAAAACTTAACAAGTTTTGGTCTTAAATAATTTTCTTTCACGACTTTTGGTCCCTGCTTTTAAATCAACTCATGTATATCTTTTAAAATTTTAAATTTTTTCCGCAATAATGTTTTTAATACATTATTGAAACTTCTCTTATAAAAGTTTAGATTTTTTTAACAAGAAAGAATTAAATATGAAATTTTAGGTTTTTGGGCTTATACATTCATATTTAAGGTCATCTTATGTTAAAAAATTCTTTTTTTTTTCTAGAGATTTTTATTATATTAAAAATACGAATATAAAAATAATTCGAAATAAGAAAATGTGCACGAGTCGACTTAAAAGGATAAACTAAAAGTCACTGCAAAACTTATTTAACCCTAATATATATATATATAATGAATTGGCTGAACAAATTGTCATCCTACTATAGGCTATACATATCTACCGAGAATTTTTTTTTTTTTTAAGTAGCCTAGTGGCTAGAAATTTCACTTATAAGATGGATAAGTGGAATGACCGAAGTTCGAACCCCAACCCCTGCATATATAATGCATTGTCCTATCAACTAAAGCTAATCTCACAGGATATCTATCAAGATATTTACTCGTTGATAGCTTTATATATAAGATTGAACTTTGACTTAATAGGTAATGATCGATCCTAGAAGTTGTCCTTATTGACAATGTAAAATAAGCACACCATGCATTATTATTAAAGGGATAAAATAATTGATAAAACTTACATGCATTTTCATACATGTATTTCTTACTTTTCCACTCACAAAGGGGTGGTTATTTGTATTTTTTCATTTTGAAAAAATAAAAAAAAATTATTTTTTAATAAAAAAAACTACCTCTTTGTAAGTGAAAAAGTAAAAAATACATTTATGAAAATGCATGTAAATTTTGTCCTAAAATAATTTGCCGGTAGACACCAAGACCACGCAGGCCACAAAATCAACTTAATGAATGATCCAAAGTCATACAAAAAATCCACATGACCCGTGAACTCACATGCCTTGCAAGTTGCTACTATTCACGTAATTTCAATGAGCATGAAAGAGTTGAGTTCCCCTCAGCCTCAGACATTTCTTTCTAATGACCCTAGTGTTGGGTTTCAAGTGTGAGTAGTTAAGTCTCACATCGATTATAAATGAGAAGAATGTTAAATTTATAAGGGAGGTGACTCATTAACCTAAGTTTTGGGTGGAGATGTAGTGTCTCCGTCCCTTGTGGTCTTGAAGCATTGACTCAATTATTTCTCCCGAACTCCTCCAAACTCCCCAAACATAGCAAATAAATATCGACTTTATTATGGTAAGATCATCTACCAAGGAAATTATACAATCAATACTTCCCATATTAAAGAGCTGAGAAATACTTAGATAGGCACAATCACAAATCAATAGTGTTTAGCAAGGTTGTCAGAACCGGACCGGTCATCGAACCGGCGAGCTCACCGGTTCAAGGTTTAATTGGTCGGACCGGGTTCAATCGGGGTCGAACCATTTTTAATTAAATATATATTTTAATTAATATATAAATAAAAATATATGAATAATTGCTCAATATTTCATAATTTCATACATTAAAAAGATAAAATATCACAAGTCAAAATAAAATAAAATTTATAATTCAAACCAAATGAAAAATAGATGAAAAACAAAAATCTTTCCTATTCCTACGACGTCGTTGATTTGTTTCATTTTTTTTTTAAAAAAAAAAAGTTTAAACGACGTCGTTTTGCCCTATTTTTTTAAAAAATAAATAAAAAATCTGCAAAACCGCTTGAACCGTCCGGCCGGTTCACCGGTTCGACCCGGTTTGATCCCGGTTCAAGCGGTGTTTTGCCGGTCGGTTTCCTATCCGTTTTTTGCTCAAAACCGAACCGTTTTTATGACCGGTTCACGGTCCGACCGGTCCGACCGGCCGGTCCGGTCCAGTTTTGATAACCTTGGTGTTTAGGCACACACACAATAATATAAAAAATAAAATAAAAAAGAAATGATATGATATGACTAGATTATTTTCAATTAATTTTTTTAATTGATGTGAGTGTGCCTAAACATTTTTTATTTGGATTTGTGCCCAAGTAAGACTTCCTCTAAAGAGCTTATGCGTATGTTTGGATACGCGTTTCTGCACATCAAACGCGCGTTTCAGCCCTCAAACGCAATTTTTCACTTTTGCATGATGTTTGGTAAACGAATGGAAAATCAATTTCACTCCTCAGATTCGATTCTACAAGAAGCTTGGATTTGAAGCTTTCACATTACATTGAATCGATTTTGAAATTTTAATTTTGCCTGAAAAATATTTTTCATCAATATTTCCTGTTACCCTCTGTTTCCTGTGTATGGCGGCGGCTACCTTTGTTACCCTTGATTGAAGAAGATAAACAGGATGGGCTCAATTTAATTTTCCACTCGGCCCATTTAAGTTTTACCTGAGATTTTCATCTGTTTTTTTTTTTTTAATGTTGTGGCTGTGGGCACGTATTCAAACTTCCAAGAATAAAATATCTCTATTTATTAATTATTAGTACTCTAGTACTAGTACTAGTATTTTTTTATTTTTTTTACGGTAGTACTAGTATTTATTTATTCTTACAAAAAGTTGCTATTTTATTGTTATGCTCCAACTTCCGTAAAAAAAGTTGCTATATATATATATATATATATAGGGGGCTGCTAATTTAGACCCAGTTGGGTCTAAATTAGCAAGGTGCACCTTTTGAGTTGGATAAAAATACCTTTTTTTTTTATAAAAAAAAAAAAAAAAAACCATATTGGCGCTGATCCAGTGTCACGCGCCTACCGCAGGACCACCGTTACAGACCGTTGATTTCCATCAGACGGCCAAGAGATGATCTCATCATGGCTGTCGGATCAATCACACAGTCCAGATCATCCATCTCCATGATAAGCCAGCGCGTGCATCACACTAGATCTGCGCCTGGAGAGAGAAAATTTCATTTTAAAAAAGCAGGACACGTGTCAACTGCTGGGTGGTTGGCGTGTTTTTTTTTCATTTAATACTTTAAACTCAATTATTTCGTTGTAAATTAATTTTTTATTTTTTTATTTTTATACCAAAATTCATAATTTTTTTTTGTCTACAAATAGAGACTTGGTTCGTTTGATTTGGACACAAAAAAAAAAACTCAATTTTTCACTACCTTTAATTATCTTTATATAATACTGTGAAACCATTTAGCTGGTAGAATGGTTTCACAGTATAACTCTCTGAAACCATTTTACTGGTAGAATGGTTTCAGTGAGTAATTTCTTAATTGTTTGCTTCTGAAACCATTCTGAAACCATTTAGCTGGTACAATGGTTTCAGAGCGTTGTACTTTGAAACCATTTCACTGATAGAATGGTTTCAGGGGAGTTGATTTTTAATTGTTTGCTTCTGAAACCATTTTACTGCTAGAATGGTTTCACAGTATAACTCTCTGAAACCATTCTTCCAGCTAAATGGTTTCAGAAGCAAACAATAGTTTTTAATTACCGTTTTATCTCATTTAATTAACGAAAAATAGTTTCAGGTCTCAAAAAATTTCATAAAATATACCAAAAGTTCCAGAATATTATCTAATATTTTATTAGAAACAAATAAAAAAACAATTGGTTTCAGAGTACAAATCTATGAAATTATTATTATTATTTGTTAAATGGTTTTAAATAATCAGCGGAATTTGTGAAAATAATTTCATGACTTGAACTAGGGAGAGTGAGGTACACAAGAGGGTTCTAAATAATTCATAGTACTTTACATAAAATTTTGGAAATTTTTTATGGAATTATAATATTTTTAATTACCTTTTTACTCATTTAATTAACTAAAAATAGTTTCGGGTCTCCAAAAATTTCATACAATATACCAAAATTTCCAGAATATTATCTACTATTTTATTATGAAAAAATAAAAATAAAATAGCCTGAGGCTGCACGCGCCCCCACGCGCCGCCGGTGAGAGTGGGCGTGGGCGACGCGCACTGTTCATCGTCCCTCCCACCCGTTTTATGCAGAAACGGGTCGTGCGACCCGGTTTTTGACCCGGTTCGATCTCCCTCAATACTCAACGAAACTCGACGTTCCTTATATGGATTTTGATCGTTTTTCAATTTTACAAAGGTTTCCGGTATTAGTTTTTGAAATCGGCGTTCGATTCGCACGTAAAATGAGGTCGAAATTTGGAAGAAATTTAAAAAATGTAATAGTTGTTCTATTGTTTCAAAAAAAAAAAGGGTATTTTTATGATGCAAATTACATACATGCCCCAGTTGCTCTATTGTTTCAAAAAAAAAAATGGGTATTTTTGTCCAACTCAAAAGGTGCACCTTGCTAACTTAGACCTAACTAGGGTCTAAGTTAGAAAACCCCATATATATATATATATATATATATATATATATATATATATATATATATATATATATATATATATATATTTTTACGGACAAAAAAGTTGCTATATATTTTTTATTACTTATTTTATTTGTTTTTAAAATACTTATTTCATTTTATTTTTGACACAAGTTGCTATATATTTTTAGGTTACAAAGTCAAATAACTTAAAAGAAAAAACTATTATAAAAAAAGTAAAAGAAAAAACTAAAATAATACCAGGAAAAAAATAACTATGAGATCTAGTTTTAAGTACACTTAAAACCCATTTTGGTAATTGTACACTTAAAATCAATTTTGATTCAAACTAATAACTATCCAAACAACATAAATTTATGAGAATCACTTTTACATTAACGTATCCAAACAAAAATCAATTCTACCAAACTCACTTTTAACCAAAATCAATTCTGTCAAACTCAATTCTACCAAACTCAATTCTCGCCAACGCATAACCAAACACACACTATATCCAATTGTGCAAAAATGAGCCTTTGAAGTTTACACCATTGTGAGCCCTGCTGCTATGTTGACCATCTAGTAATTGCTATTCTCCTCTGTATTGTTCAAGAAGACAAAATACACTACTGAAAAATATCTTCCGATAAGATTTTACACTACCAGAAAATAATAGTGTAAGAAAAAATACCAACAAAAAATATTAGAGGATATACTCCTTCCGTCCCAAATATAAGCAAAAAAAATGAGTCAAAGAAACTTGATGTATTTGATTAAAGATTTGGACCAAATATATTCATTTTTGTTGACCAATTTTTATTTATATTTTAGGACAGAAGGATTATTTCAGTAGAATGAAGAATTCTGAGCAATGCGAGAGCGGACAACAATTACATCATTGGTCTATTGTTTGTATTATCACATATTTATTTTTATTTTTACAATACACAATGATTTAAAGTAGGAATGAGTTGTCTATTTTCTTATTATTTTATTAATCGTGTAAGTAGGTGGGGAGAATATACCTGTGTTAATTAATCAAATGTTTGATTACTTATCGACAAAAACAAAGTGCAGTAACATGTTTTTGGAATATGACATCAATTTTATAACAATTGACTAGTCAACAAATCAAACCTCCACTACATAGTGCCTCGATCGTCCTCCTAACTAATAAGCTAAACGTTATGAGGTTGAATAGAGCAAACTTATCCCTTTCAAATACTTTTATTCATTGAAAAAATAATAATAATAAAATAAACTCTCATTGAAAGTTCAACTACAATACCTATAGATTTCTTCACACAAGCAAAATCCAACCATGCATTGACCAATTGGAAAATAATGTTATCATACTTTTAATTGGTAGAAGAAAAATAATATTTTGAAAGAAATATTAGACACGCCTATTTGAGTTTACTTTATACATAAACATTTGCGAGATTATTTAGATGAGTATATGAAAACAACTTATGAAATGTCCATAAATTTGTTTATGTATGATATCTTCCTAAAACAACTTATAACTTATATAAATATGAATAGAGTTTATTTTATCATTCATCCTAGAAATAACTTAATACATTAGAACTTGTAAAGTGCTCATCCTATGTTAGTCATATTGACTAGTTTAATCTTTTCAAATGAATGACAACTTGATTTTGATAGCTTAACTTCCAATAGAAAAGGAATGAGAAACTTTATTGATAAAAGCTGAAAGTTAGAAGTTGGAATGATGATACTTCTTTTATAAGCAAAATAATTAGAATTATATTACTAATACACTCAAGAACAAGATGTGTGAAAAGTCCAAAGACCATGATACAAAAAAAGTACCAGATACATAACTAAACAAATTTACTACTATAAAATCACTTCCAAAACATGGATCAAAGCAGCACAAAATGCTTCTTATGCCTACTCTGATCTCAATGAAAAAGGTAACAAATACCAAATTCTTGTTATTAATAACAACACTGTATTTGAAGATACACTGTGACAAGTAAAAAGTACAATTATATTGAGAACATAAACATTGATAATAATGTTTCCATTCTCTTTTTCAATTAACATCTTATTCTGTTGGACACTATAGGAACTGGAAACTGAATGTGATTCACAACACAACACAACACTCTTTATGTATAGAGAATAAAAGTCACTCAGATCCTTTGAGCTTCTTTGCAATGCCAGCAAAGTACTTTCCCTGATGGAAAGCTTGAGCCAATTCTAACTCAGTAGGCTGTCTTGAGCCGTCCCCAGCGTAGGTTCCTGCACCATATGGGGATCCACCTTTCACATTCTCCATCTCGAACATCCCAGCGCCGAATGTGTAACCAATTGGCACAAAAATCAATCCGTGGTGAACAAGCTGGGTAATGGATGTCAACCTGCAGAGTTTTCAAATCAGAAAAGAAATTATGTTTGAATAGCCTTATTTGAGTTCATCTACTGACATAAGCACTTGTAACACTGTTTGGGAGAAACTGCAGAAACGGCTTATGATATGTCCATAAGCTATTTTCCAAAGCTCTCTAGGTTTGCGTGTAAAAACAGTTTATAGCTTATATGAAACAAATTGATTTTATTTTACCTTTTTGTTACATAAATAGCTTACATATAAGTACTTACATGATATAAGCGTTAATTAAGTTGTATATCTGTGTATTTGAGCCTGTATGCTAGTGCTTTTATTAAAGAAAGTTTCATTTTGAGAAGTTGGAAACAAAACTGCGTGAGACTCGGTAACTTACGGAGTAGTCTCTTGTCCACCTCCTTGAGAACCAGTGCTGTAAAATATTCCAGCAGGCTTTCCTGCAAGTGCCTGTGTACGCCATAGGCCTCCAGTTGCATCCAAGAATGCTTTAAATTGAGAAGCCATCATTCCAAATCTTGTGGGGAAACCAAACAACAAACCATCAGCTTCAGTTAGCTCATTAGGTGTAATAATTGGCACGTCACTCTTTGGAGGTGCTCCCATCTTCCCAAGGACTTCCTCTGGAAGTGTTTCAGGTACCTGTATCATGTATGGATGATAATATTGTAAATGCAGCATGGAAACTTTCCTATGTCTTCCCATTTACACGATCTAATGGATTGGATTGCAAGCGGTATAACTTGATTAAACTATCTTAAAGATATATAATTGGCTGTTTCACATTTTAATGTTTAACTTGAAGCCAAATATGTATCGAGTGATTGAAGACAAACACTAACGCCTCAATACATGTGAAAAACTTGAGAACTACCAACCTGCCATAGCTTTGCCTCTACTCCTTCAACGGAAGCTGCGCCTTTTTTAATCTCTTCAGCTAGCTTCTCAACATGTCCGTACGTAGAATAGTAACTAAACAAACAACATAAATTCTTTTATCAGATTCATGTAAGATCATTAGGATGATAGACATTAAGCAAATAAGTATAACTTTGATAAGTCTTAGGTTACTATGTTTGGTATCACGGTGAATATGCCGAAATCACGGTGATTCACTGTGATTTTGCAGAAGCTACAAAGTGTGGCTTTTAGAAAATCACGGTAGATCACCGTAATTCAGGCATATCCACCGTGATACCAAACATACACTTAAGAATCCAAAGTGGAGGCCCATAAAGGCAAAAAATGAGGGTTGACTTAAGACACGACTCAGCATCCAATGTTGAAATTTAGATTAATAACACTAAAAGATCAGAGCCAATAAAACACAGATAAAGTGTGATTCACTTATTCAGATAATTTACTATACCTACCACTTATGCATTAAGCCATTAACATATGAACACGGTGTGACACAATGATACAACCAAAAGCAATTTAGTACACTAACAGACAAGGCATGATGATATTGACAGCACATCTTCTAAAGTAAGAAATCAATTAATTAAGCATCCATATATTTAACATTTTCACAAGAAATAATTGAGATGGTTGGGGCCAAAGAAACATGTATTCAATTACAAAAAGTCTTATCAGAATTGCAAGCAAAGGAATAGTCATCAACAATGATGAATAGTAGGACCACACTCCATCAAAAGTGGGAGGACCTTGCACTCTTGTCTACATAGTTATTGCCTTTACAACCTTCTACTGTAAAGGTAGTTCTACCATATCCCCCTTTCCTTTCCTAAACATAAATCGTAAATAGCTTACACGAAAACAGGTTTACATAATCACTTATATGATAAGTGTTTATGCTATAATCGTTTAATTAAGTTGTTTATCCAAACACGGACTTAATAAGTGATCAATAAACCAAGAAACTGAAAACAGATCTGTCTCAAAAACCTTCCTAAGGAACAAACAACTCTAACTAGGAATTAGGAAAACACATTAATTTAGTATTCTCATGCTCTCAAACATAAATTTTGTAATCATGTGATACTGCAATACAGTTTCATTCGATTCGACATAGATCCAACAGAAACAAGTAAAATTTTCAGTACAAAATTCAATTGATGACAAAAAACAGCACAATTTTTTTTTTTTTTTTTTTTTTGCAACTTCCAAAGGGGAAAACAATATGAAATTCTTAAAGATGATTTTTTTTTATGAACACAAACAATTAGATAGATTCAATTCAAATACCCAAAAGGGGAATTAATGATTAATTGGTACAATTTAGAAAGAAACATGAACAGTTGACTTTTTTTCCCAAATGATGAAAATCACATTAAAAAACCCAATTCCAAGTTCATCTATATACCTAATTGATAAACTAGGAAAAGAACCATTACAGTAAACCCAAAATTCAGATACTGATAAATTTGTGAACTTTAGTATAAAAAGTGAAAATTTAGAATGAAGAATTGAACACAGAGCATATATATGTGAAAGAAAGGGAAAAAAGAAAGAAAGAGGGAGAATTTGCTTACACAATGTAAACTTTAGTGGTAGCCATAGATGGATGAAGGTTGTTACTTGTGTAATGCTCTGTCTATGTATGTGAAAAAGAGAGAAAAGAGAGTGATGGTGGATGAAAACGTTGACAGGGTACCTATGCTTGTACTACTTTATATAGTGCATGTGTCTTCTATGTAAATATGACCTTTTTTTTTTATTTATTTAGTTAAAATATTTATTTATCTTATCTATAATCTATAATTTATAATATGAATAAAGTCAGACTTATTCCTCTTTCTCTCTCTTATAAAATATTTGTTTCTCATGCATTCTATTCTCTGATGCATTTGACAATTAATTCATTTGTCTATAATAATTGTCAATAATTTCAAATTATCGCTACACAAATGGCCTTCTATAATTTTGAAATATAATTGATGCATTCTCTTCTTATACTCATGTATAATAATAAGTAATTAATTTTAGAAATATAGAGTACTACAAAAATATTTTTAGCATATTTTCTATTAATTTCTATTAATACGATTATTAAATCAATTAAAGCAAATACGTTTTTAGCATATTTTTAATGCAAATACGTTTTTCATTTCTATATTCATAATATCAATTAATTATTGATATTAATTAATTGATTCACTCATCAATAAAATAGAATACTCATGTATGTTACTTAGATAGTGAATTTAATATGTTACTTAAGTAGTGTATGGATAAAAAAGTTTAGATTCTCTAATGTCTGAGACTTAATCCCCCAGAGACACCCTACTATGAATACTTTTTATTTCTTCATCTGATACTTAAGTTACGGACTGTTTAAAATCATTTGTTACTTAATTAGCGGACTAACATAACGTATATAAGGAAACTCGCCACCTTCTTCCACTATCGTTCTATTAGTTTCAAAAACACGCAAACTCCAAAAACCCCAAAACTCGAAAAGCAACTTCAAATCCACCCATTTTTTCGTCATTGTGCTCAGAATCAAGTCGCAAACAACTTCAAATATCATCCACAATGAGTGACTTAGACTTAATTTCTAGTTGTGATGTTTGATGATTGCTGTGAAATTTGATGATTTCTTTGGCTAGGTTTTCGATTTTTGTTGTGTAATTGGTTAAATACACTGAAACTTAAATTTTGTGTTTGATTGATGTTGTGGTGTTTATTTTTGATATCCTCCTGCTCCTTAACCCTTTAGTTCAAATAGATTAATCAATTGAGCTTTTTAACTTGTTAGCATTTTTGAAATATGATAGTTGTCATATTTGTTCTTCTTATATCTATAGAAATAAAACAGCCTCCTCCAAGAAATGTTAGAGGAAAGGGTCCCGCCATGTCTATGCGGCGGCAAAAAGACATAGAATTGGCAGAGCGTAGGTGGTCATTGGATCCTTCGACGTGCGGCTCCAACAGCTTGCAGCTCAAACCCGTTAATGTGTTCAAAACACGCACAGCGGATAAAATTGGATCTATTCTTTTTGTTTAAATTATATGACAAACTAATATAACAGTAAACATGTACCTGTTGATTAGTTCTTGAATCATGAAAAATTTCTTCAATAGTGTGAAGTCTCTACGCTATCCACACCGAGCTCAATCCTTACCAGCAACTCTTGCGTTTGTGAAACAATAAAACTAAGCAAATGCATACATGATGAAAAGTAGTGTGTCTTGAACAAGTTATATGGTATCTATTTATAGGCATGTGAACTTTTATCAAAATAAAAGAAATCAATTCCCACACAATAGAAAGACTTTTTCATTTCATATTCCACTAATATGAAAATCCATTAACATGTTAATTGCTTCCACTATGAATCAATGTGCTTACTTGTTCATATACCATTTCACAACTTGTTCATATACCAATTCAAATTCACCGTGTCCATATAAATATGCTCAATTTATACTTATATTATTTGTATTCTTTGTACTAGCAAAAAATAAAATAATATTCCACTTAGGATAATAGTTTTATATTAATTAAATTCACTAATTTAATTTGTCAAATAAAATAATTCCTTAGTAAGAATTAGAACACTCGTTTGTGTGTGACTTTGTAGGTTCAATACTAAGCCGGTAATATATTAATCAAATAAATATATTAATTAAGGTAGGCGTCTAGTAACACTCCTTAACGTCCGGGTAGTATGAAGTACTATTTTACTTTCAAGAACCATTAGAAGAATAATATATTTATTTTTCCTCTGTCGTTACAACTCTGGTTAACTCTAGAGCATGGTACTATTGTCAAACTCTATTAAGTTAACATATATGACTCAAGAAACTCTTTTCTATTTCAATTCACCTGGCCAGGTTTTTCATTTTATCATAGAGTTCAAACTCATTACCATGAGTTGACAGATCCCATCTTGGTTAATCATTAATTATACAAGTATTTAATTGTACCCAATATTTTTCAACTAGTACCCTGAGATACTAGGTGTCCAGAATTAGAGTACAATAAATAACATGTTAATTACTATGTTAATCTCAGGTCAAAGAAAAATTATTATATTTCTTCTTTAGAATTTCTATTGACAGTTTAAGGTAATATCGACCATTAGAAATTCTAAGCTTAGTCAGTTCAATGATCATATCACTATATGCATCATCTATATATGCAATTTAATAAATGAGATGTATTAATTTTTATCCAATAAAAGACCATCACATATATATTGATCTATCATAATTATTTATATCCTATTCTCAATAATCATACGATCAAGAACTATTTAGATTTAAAATAATAAAAGACTTGTTTCTCATTATCATAATCTCTATCACGATAACACGTCTATTTTAAATCAAGGACATTATCAAATCAACTATTTCACTAAATAGTGAAGTATAATGAAAACTGATACTTTATTATATTTGAAAATGGATTACATTGTTGATTGGCTTTTTGTGCACCTTATTATTTTCCAACAATCTCCCACTTGCACTAAAGCCAATCAGTCATGTACTTCAATCCTATTTCACACTTGTGCTTGTCAAAAACTTTTATGCCAAGTGCCTTTGTGAACGGATCTGCCGCATTTTCTTTTCCATCCACTTTCTCAATCTTGACGTCACCACGTTCAATGATCTCTCTAATTAAGTGATATCTCCGAAGAATGTGTTTGGATTTCTGATGTGATCTTGGCTCCTTTGCTTGAGCAATAGCTCCATTATTGTCACATAATAATGGTACAGAGTTTTCTATTGAAGGGACCACTCCAAGTTCAGATATAAACTTTTTCATCCAAACTGCTTCTTTAGCCGCCTCACTTGCTGCTATGTACTCCGCTTCGGTAGTAGAATCTGCTACCATAGCTTGTTTGGAACTTTTCCAACTTATTGCACCACCATTTAATGTGAAGACGTAACCTGAAATAGATTTGCTATCATCCTTGTCTGATGCAAAACTTGCATCTGTATAACCTTTAAGACTTAATTCAGAATTTCCATAGATGAGGAATTGGTCTTTAGTCCTTCTTAAGTACTTAAGAATAGTCTTAACCACTTTCCAGTGTTCCTCACCTGGATTTGCTTGATATCGACTAGTTACACCCAGTGCATATGCGACATCAGGACGTGTACAAGTCATGGTGTACATGATGGCTCCCACTGCACTAGCATAAGGTACTCTACTCATGCGTTCTCTTTCTTCAAGAGTTTTAGGACAATTCTCCCTACTAAGAGAAACTCCCATTCCTACGGGCAAATAGCCTCGTTTGGATTTTTCCATGTTATACCTTTTTAAGATGGTATCAATGTACATAGACTGTGAAAGTCCAAGCAACCTTTTAGATCTATCTCTATAAATCTTTATCCCTAGGATATAAGCTGCCTCTCCTAAGTCTTTCATCGAGAATTGCTCAGATAGCCAAACCTTTGTACTTTGCATTGAGGGTATATCATTTCCAAAAAGTAATATGTCATCTACATATAATACTAAGAAAATGATTGAGCTCCCACTGATCTTTTTGTAAACACAAGGTTCTTCTTCACATTTAACAAAATTGAACTTTTCAATTGTGTTATTAAAACGAATGTTCCAACTTCTAGAAGCTTGTTTTAATCCATAGATTGATCGTTGTAATTTGCAAACTTTGTTATGATCAGACAATGATGTGAATCCTTCAGGTTGTGTCATGTACACTTCCTCTTTTAACTCACCATTGAGAAAAGCTGTTTTCACATCCATTTGCCATATTTCATAATCATAGTATGCTGCTATGGCAAGTAGAATACGAATCGATTTGATCATTGCCACAGGGGAAAAAGTTTCGTCATAATCTATTCCTTCTTTTTGACGATATCCTTTGGCAACAAGACGAGCTTTATAGGTCTCAACCTTTCCATCTGCTCCAATCTTTTTCTTGTAAACCCATTTACAACCAATAGGTTTTATACCCTTTGAAGCTTCAACCAAAGTCCAAACTTTGTTGATCTTCATCGATTCCATTTCAGATTCCATAGCTCTTATCCATTTATCATGATCCAAGCTTTGCATAGCCTCTTCATAGCTTTTAGGATCATCATCATTATGATAATCTTCACTCACACCGTCATCTTGCACCATTAAGTTTAACCTCTCAGGTGCTCGATGTACTCGAGTAGATCTTCTGACAGGCTCTTGTATTGGATTGACTTGTTGGTGAACATTTTCAAGAATCGGTTCATCAACCTGTTCTTGATCTACTATTGGTTCTTCAACCAATGTAGTCGAGGTAAATAACCTTGGTGTTAACTTTAAAACATCTAAGAGAGAGTTCTCCTCCTCATTCTCAATTTCTTGAGACTTTGGGATTTCGCTACTTTCTTGATCTTCATCAAGTTCTATTTGCTTACCATGACTTCCATCTGCAAGAAATTCTCTCTCAAGAAAAGTTCCCCCTCTAGCCACAAACACTTTATGGTCAGAAGGTTGGTAAAAATAATATCCCATTGTTTCTTTTGGATACCCAATGAACCTACACCTACTAGACCTCGCATCAAGTTTATCTGTTTGTAGTCTCTTGACGTAAGCAGGACAACCCCAAATTCTAATATGTTTTAGATTTGGTTTACGTCCTTTCCATATCTCATATGGAGTTGTAGGGACTGATTTTGAAGGTACTTTATTTAGAAGATAGGCTGCAGCTTCCAATGCATACCCCCATAAATTTATTGGAAGGTCGGTGAACCCCATCATAGATCTAACCATATCTAATAAGGTTCGATTTCTTCTTTCAGATACACCATTGTGTTGTGGTGTTCCCGGAGGTGTCCATTGTGACAGAATTCCGTTATCTTTTAAATAACCAATGAAATTATCACTAAGATATTCTCCACCCCTATCAGATCTAAGCATTTTGATATTCTTACCGGTTTGTTTTTCAACCTCACTACGAAATCTTTTGAACATTTCAAATGATTCAGATTTATGCTTCATAAGATATAAAAAACCATATCTAGACTTATCATCAGTGAAGGTTATAAAATAAGAATATCCTCCTTTGGCTTGAATTTTCATGGGTCCACAAACATCTGTATGAACTAGTCCCAATAATTCAGAAGCTCGCTCTCCAATTCCAATAAATGGAGATTTAGTCATTTTTCCTTTGAGACAAGATTCACAAGTTTCATATGATTCATAATCATAATTGTCAAGGTAACCTTCCTTGTGTAACTTGTTAATTCTTTTCTCACCAATATGACCAAGCCTACAATGCCAAAGATATGTTTTGTTTATCTGATTATCTCTTTCTCTCTTGAAACCAGAAGTAACATGCAAAACTGAATTATAATTCACATTTGGTAAGACATATATACCCCGTTGGAGACAACCATTTGCATATAAATCATCATTATGATAAATAGAGCAAATATTATTATTAAAAATAATACGAAAACCACACTTGTCCAACATAGAAATTGAAATTACATTTGAAATAAATTTCGGAACGTAATAACAATTATCTAGCACTAGCACTTTGCCAGTGGGTATTATTAACGAGACTGATCCTATTGCTACAGCAGCAACATTTGCTCCATTCCCAACTTGAAGATTTACTTCACCTTTATTCAGTCTTTTGGTTATCTTCAGTCCCTGCAATGTATTACATATGTGAAAACTACTACCAGTATCTAATACCCAAGTGGTAGGATCAATAACAGTTAAAGAAATCATGAAAACATTTTTCATTAATGTCTCACCTGGTTTCTTTAGAGAATCAAGATATTTCTTGCAATTTCTCTTCCAATGTCCCTTCTCCTTACAATAGAAACATTCAGCATTAACTTGATTAGCATTGACCTTTTTGTGCTTGGGTTTGGTCACACCACCCGTGGGTCCAAAAGGTTTCTTTTTAGATTTGAACTTTCCCTTGCCCTTTGTCTTAAAAGTCTTGCCAACAACCATAACAATTTCATTCTTGTTTTCCGAGGAGAATTGATTCTCATAATCAATCAACAAGTTAAGCATTTCATGCAAATCGGTGTTCATCTTATTCATATTGAAATTCACAACAAATTGTGAAAATGAATCAGGAAGCGACTGCAGAATTAGATCTTGAGAAAGCTCTTTCCCAATATTGCAGCCCAATTTCTCAAGTTGTTCGATGAGATCAATCATCTTAAGCACATGAGGCCCAACCTTATCATTTGCCTTCAATGAAGACCTGAACAGAGTTTTAGATAACTGATATCTAGCTGTCTTACTCTGTCCACCGTACATCTTCTTAAGATGTTCAATGATTTCAGGAGGGTTCATATCCTCATGTTGCCTCTGAAGATTGGAACTCATAGATGCAAGGATGATACACTTAGCAGTAAGGCTTTGTTCCAAATACTTCTCATAAGTCTTGGTTGCTTCATTGTCGTTTGGGTCAACCGGTGCAACCACAGCAGGTTTTTCAATGATGTCAATCAATTTTTCATGCATGAGAACAATTCTCAGGCTACGGTACCAATCGTCATAATTGGATCCAACCAATTTTCCAGATTCAAGTATTCCGCGAAGTGACAAAGAAGACATACTGTTTATCAAAATAAAAGTAATTATGATATCAGATAACCATTTCTTAAAATAAAAATATATACAAGCCACTTGGTTGTCAAGAATAATCTCATATATATATATATTTTAGTTTAAGATGTATCAAAAAGAAAATATATCATACCAAAAGTTCCTGTTTATCAGGCCATTCATATTAGTATATATATTCTTTTATAAATCCTTTTATAAATCAATTTTAACACTCTTCCGGGTAGTCCGGACGTAGAGTACATAATTAATTTCAAAGTTCGCATCATATACTATAATTAATCGTTTAATTACAAGTCTTCTGTTAGTCAGATCGTTCCTTGTTATTAACTATTAACTATTTATATATTACAAATTTGTATCATATACAAAAATTAATATACCAATACTAATCAATTTATACATATTTATCAAAAATAAAAATAAATCAAAAGCTCAGTAAATAAATATGTATATGTATGAATTGATTAGTGTCCATATCATTATATGTAAGGTACAAAACATGCAGGTGAAACATAAGCAAAAACTAAGCTTAATGGATCACCTACATCAGTCAATGGATTATGCAGAAATAAGACATGCATATTACGTGAACTTATAAATTGATTCCTTATAAATAATTCATCAAAATGAAACATAACCAAAACTATCCTTATTACGTGACACATCATAAATTATAGTTTTAGTGATAACACTGGACATATAATTTAAACGAGAAAGAAGACAAGCTCTGATACCATTTGAAAGAAAAATGTGTTCAAAACACGCACAGCGGATAAAATTGGATCTATTCTTTTTGTTTAAATTATATGACAAACTAATATAACAGTAAACATGTACCTGTTGATTAGTTCTTGAATCATGAAAAATTTCTTCAATAGTGTGAAGTCTCTACGCTATCCACACCGAGCTCAATCCTTACCAGCAACTCTTGCGTTTGTGAAACAATAAAACTAAGCAAATGCATACATGATGAAAAGTAGTGTGTCTTGAACAAGTTATATGGTATCTATTTATAGGCATGTGAACTTTTATCAAAATAAAAGAAATCAATTCCCACACAATAGAAAGACTTTTTCATTTCATATTCCACTAATATGAAAATCCATTAACATGTTAATTGCTTCCACTATGAATCAATGTGCTTACTTGTTCATATACCATTTCACAACTTGTTCATATACCAATTCAAATTCACCGTGTCCATATAAATATGCTCAATTTATACTTATATTATTTGTATTCTTTGTACTAGCAAAAAATAAAATAATATTCCACTTAGGATAATAGTTTTATATTAATTAAATTCACTAATTTAATTTGTCAAATAAAATAATTCCTTAGTAAGAATTAGAACACTCGTTTGTGTGTGACTTTGTAGGTTCAATACTAAGCCGGTAATATATTAATCAAATAAATATATTAATTAAGGTAGGCGTCTAGTAACACTCCTTAACGTCCGGGTAGTATGAAGTACTATTTTACTTTCAAGAACCATTAGAAGAATAATATATTTATTTTTCCTCTGTCGTTACAACTCTGGTTAACTCTAGAGCATGGTACTATTGTCAAACTCTATTAAGTTAACATATATGACTCAAGAAACTCTTTTCTATTTCAATTCACCTGGCCAGGTTTTTCATTTTATCATAGAGTTCAAACTCATTACCATGAGTTGACAGATCCCATCTTGGTTAATCATTAATTATACAAGTATTTAATTGTACCCAATATTTTTCAACTAGTACCCTGAGATACTAGGTGTCCAGAATTAGAGTACAATAAATAACATGTTAATTACTATGTTAATCTCAGGTCAAAGAAAAATTATTATATTTCTTCTTTAGAATTTCTATTGACAGTTTAAGGTAATATCGACCATTAGAAATTCTAAGCTTAGTCAGTTCAATGATCATATCACTATATGCATCATCTATATATGCAATTTAATAAATGAGATGTATTAATTTTTATCCAATAAAAGACCATCACATATATATTGATCTATCATAATTATTTATATCCTATTCTCAATAATCATACGATCAAGAACTATTTAGATTTAAAATAATAAAAGACTTGTTTCTCATTATCATAATCTCTATCACGATAACACGTCTATTTTAAATCAAGGACATTATCAAATCAACTATTTCACTAAATAGTGAAGTATAATGAAAACTGATACTTTATTATATTTGAAAATGGATTACATTGTTGATTGGCTTTTTGTGCACCTTATTATTTTCCAACATTAATCAATTGAGCTTTTTAACTTGTTAGCATTTTTGAAATATGATAGTTGTCATATTTGTTCTTCTTATATCTATAGAAATAAAACAGCCTCCTCCAAGAAATGTTAGAGGAAAGGGTCCCGCCATGTCTATGCGGCGGCAAAAAGACATAGAATTGGCAGAGCGTAGGTGGTCATTGGATCCTTCGACGTGCGGCTCCAACAGCTTGCAGCTCAAACCCGTTAAACTCACTTTTATTACTACAATATTGTGAATATTTCTTCAAATTGTGTGATCTTAGATCCACACTTTCTCTCAATATATTAAATAATAAACTAAAAATCATAATCAGCTACTTTGTAGACCGTCTAATCATAAACGATCACTGATATCATAAATACGTAAATATGTTGTTCTAATATTCGTAGGGGTCAGTTCTGACATCAAGTAGTTTCTGTCCTCTTCCGAACGCAGTTGCGGGGATCGAATAGTGATTCTCCTTAGCAAATTCAGCGTCAATCACCACTGAACCAACTAACGATTATTACAGCAGATTTAATTTCTAATATCATAGTGACTATACTACGATTTAAAAAGATTACACTTAATATCTTCTAGTATTAAACTCTTTATCTCTTGATAAGGGTGGCTAAAGCATGATTAATTTATCAACAATAATAGAATCTAAATAATGCTAAATGCTTAAATATACTATGTTAGTTAATATCTCAAACAATAAAAAATAGTGAGCTTGCAGGTTTGAATAATGCTAGCAACACACTCTTTAACAAACACACTCCAACACACTCTCTTTTATTGGTTGAAATTCACATGGGTCCCATAAAAAAATGTGGACCCATATAACTTTTATGGGACCCATATAAATTTTAACCAATAAAAGAGAGTGTGTTAGACTGTGTTTGTTATTGGAGTGTGTTGCTAGCACTCCTCTGCAGGTTTAACCGGTGCAAGCCTTCCTGCAAGGAGTGGCGATCCATGCACTATTTAATAATAATGAGCCAATTCCTAAAACATTGCATTCAATATATCGAAGTCACTTCGATGGCTTTCTCTTTTATCATAAATAAATAAAAAATGCGGAGTATTAAAAAAAAAAAATCCATCTTAAAAGTTGTGTATTCAATATCTTAAAAAATGTAATAAATTAAATTTTCAACGCTGTTTGGTAATGACTGTGGGCACACAAAGTAAATTTTCCCTCTCAATCAAAGAATTTTCTCTATACGTATAAGTCAGGAATCAAACTCTCCCTTACTACTTTGAACAATTTATTATTATACCTCAAAGGTATTCTTTAACATGACCAATAAAATAAAATATTTGGACAAGAAAATAGTGTCCTGGTACATGTAACATAAAATTGAAAAACATAATCTGATTTATATTCATGTCACATAAAACAATACGAATAGATGAAATTCCAATCTGGCAAACTTTATTTTATTCCACTCAACCAAACCAATCATTAGAATAGTCACACACACCTCAATTATCATTGATGAGTCAACAATTTGTACCAATATGACAAAAGAACTTAAGTATCATGAAAAATGAAAGCTAAGGACCAAATTTTGAATTCTCTTTTTTACACACAAATATTAATTCACCTATGAAAGCTGATGTAATTGTGTTTTATTGCATCAGATCCACCATTTGGTCGTGCAACCTGCTCCTTTTAGCCTAAAATAAAACTTTTAATTTTGTAAATTGTGTACACCTAGAGTTTGACATAAGAAATTTGTTGCAACAAATCCCACGTATATGTCAATGTCACATTTTCTATTTGAAAGTAATGTCATATCAAAAGTAGGCTTAAAATAGTGATTTGGTAACTTTTGTTATAGGTGGCCACTTATAGTTCTACCAATTATTTAGCTATATATGAAGAAGCTTGAGTGCTAGTTGGTACCTTACATCAGTATTTAGAGGCTGTGAGGAATCTCATAAGCCACTTATATTCCTAACTTCATGTAATCAACTTAGTAGCATTAGTTTTAATTAAGCATTAGATTAGATATGGTTGGTGGTGTTCCTCTCCGATACGGTTGTAAGAAAGTGAGTTGTATCTGCAAACACTCTGACACTCAAGTCAATATTTGCGTGAAATAAATATTTTAGAGTAAAAATGAATAAAATCTCGTCCTTCTGCATGAGAAGGGTACATATATAGTCCCTAGAGCAAAATCAATATATTAGCTAGGATTTCCTATATATTAGTTGCAAATTAGCTAGAAAATATTTTTCTAGATGATTTGCCGCCCAATCCATGCTAGAACCTATACGGCAGCTAATTCACAACAAATGTGTAGCAAACACTGTTTTACTAGCGATTAGCTACGCATTAGCTACAGATAGTGTCGTAGCTAACCCCAGATTTTCTTGTAGTATACCATAAATATCATTTTTAGGATCAAACCTTCATGTTTGTGTTTTCTTTCAATTTATATATTCAGCTTACATGTTCCTAAGTTGACAAATTTAGAAAACTAAAGAATATTTAAATATCAAATTTTACTCCAAGGTCTCTCTACATTGTGAATAATGAAAATTATCAACTCCTTATAATTTTACATGTTTTCAAAGATTGTGAAAGTTGCATAGCATGTGGCCGTCATTTATTCAATTGAACTTTTTTTTTTTATAAGAGAACATTTTATTTAAATGTTTGAGCCAAATAACCTCACATTGTTTGACCGATCAATACAAATAATCGGAAGGATGTAACAACCAAAAATCAGATAACCTTATCAAGAGATTACATAACGTCAATTGTCAAATAAGAATTAGGGATGTGTATGGTCGGATATTTTTACAAACCAAACCGTATCCAAACCAAAACCACTTAAATGGATTTGGATTGATAATAACCACATTTTTCTACAAACTGGTTACATAATTAGTTATAAATTTGGTTACAGTTACAAAGCTAGTTATTTTTTTAAAACTGGTTTAAATTTGGTTATTTTCTTAAATTTAGTTTAAAACCGGTTTTTTCTAAATACAAATTAAAAACTAGTTATTTCTCAATTTTGAGTCCGATCGCTTGTTATCAGTATAAGGATGGTGACATTCCTATTTCATTTCAAAAACTGTTATTTCATAAAATCAAATATTTCACTTTCAATTTTTAAAATCAAATTTTACAAAAAAAAAATAAATATCATACCTGAAATTTAAAAGAAGATTAAAAAATCAGAATAGTTACTGGCTTGAATGTTTGCACCCGTTATGTTTCTTACTCTGTTTCCTTGTTTTTGGTTTATTTGCTTTTTTTTATTTTTATAGATTTATTAATAGAAAATGGTGGTGATGAAAGATGGAGTATTTATCTAGATCTCTACATTTTTTGTGATCCAACGAATATGGTTATAGATTTGGACATCCCAAATAAAAACTGATTTATAAAAGTGGATGACCAACCATTTTGTGATAGACTGGTTTATGTTTGTTTGTAAGTAACCGGTTAATTGGATATGATTTTGGATTTGGATGTGGTTTTATCCACGTGCCAAATATTTTACTCACCCCTAATAAGAATAGGAAAATGCTAACCGGTGCCCCCGGGGCACTGGTTAAGGTAACTAAAAATAGTATTATTATCTTGAAACTTGTGAAGTCAACATCTTAAAAGTTTAAATTTTTATTTTTTCAATGCAATTTTTTTTTTTTTTTCCCTTTTTAGTTCCTTAACTAGTGCCCCGGGGGCACTAGTTAGCATACCCATACCCTAACTTTGTAGAAAAATGACGATTAACCTTGAAAAAATAAATAAATAACAATTAATACTATGTACCAAAAAAAAAAACAATTAATACTAACATTGTTACATAACATAGCGCCACTGGCCCACCCCTAATTTTGTTAAGAGAGATGATGGTTTTGGATTAGTTATCTTTTTTTCTCGAGACCTCCATTTGCTTAATTTTTTTTTTTTTAATCTAAATGAGTAGTTTTCATATAAATCAGGATTTCTTTTTTATGATTTTTTTGTAAACTTATCGTCTCAATGCGGCATTGTTTGATTTTTCGTTGTTTGTAGTGTTCATTTTGTTCAAATTAAAAAATCAACTTCAACCAATGATTAGTCGTCAATGTTGCAAGTTAACCGATAAAAAGTATGGCCACTAGGTGCAAGTCATTGAGTGATTTGTCATTTGTGTTTGTTGCAGTGTAGGATAAGATGTTTTCTCTCCCGACCCCCGTGATTCTTTTATACCCCCCAATATTCTAATTTTGCCCTTGCATAAAAATTCGGTTCGCATAAACCGAATTTTTTCTAGTGCAAATTCATAGTAAATTTTAGTTTTTAGAAACCGAAATTTGTTTTCAAGGCAAAAAAAAACTTCAGTTTCTACAAACCGAAGTTTTTTCAAGGGTAAAATTGGAAATTCAGAGGATATAAAAAAAAACACGAGGGGTCGGAAGATAAAATATCGTAGGATAATAACTATTGTTATGGGTATTAGGCATAAGGCCCGATTTGATCAACTGCCATTGTAGGATAATAACTATTATTATGGGCATAACTACTGCAGCTATGGGGAATAGGCACAAGGCCTAATTCATTATTCTATCAAAATCATGGGCACCAGGCGCAAGTCATTGATTGAATTGTAATTGATCAAATCATATTAACGTAGGATATAACTATGAAAGTTTCTCTTCCCACCACTCACGTTTTTTTTTCTACCCAAAATATGTAGAAAACTTCGGTTTCTATTTACCGAAGTGTTTTTTAGTGTAAAATTTACACTAAAAAAATTCCGGGTTCTAGAACCCGAAGTTTTCTACTTGTTTTAGGAGTAGAAAAGAAACGTGAGGGTGGGAAGAAAAATTATCTATAACTATTGTCATGGGCATTAGGAGCAAGGCCCAGCTCTTCTTTTTTTTCTAAACAAGGGCCGGTTCATTATTGTTAAAATTGGGCTGATTGACAGGCCCACTCAAATAACTCATCTACTCAACCAAACATTCAAGATTCTTGTTAGGAAGTTTAATTCAGGATTAATAGAAATTGACATTAAAAATACTTGTTTATTCTAGATCTAAAATTAGGTGAATTCTTTGATAACAAACTTACATCATTGAGTACCGGTGTACATCTAAGTAAAATATATTTAAAATATAATTTTTTAAAAATATAAATTAATATAAAAATATTACATGACATTAAATTTTGTTTATAGCAATAGCATAGACAAGATATATTTCCTCCGTTCCAAAATGTAAGAGAAAATTGGTAAAAAAAAATTGATGTATTTGGTTAAAAATTTGGACTAAATACATCAATTTTGTTTGACCAATTTTCCCTTATATTTTGGGACGGAGGAAATACTTAACAATATAAATTAGATACTTAACAATGTAAGTTAGATATGGAAGTGTTCACCCTAAAATTATTAAACCCTATAATTAAACAAATTTAAGTAAACTTCAGCCACCAAAGACGACTCTTTCTTAAATATCTCTCTGATTCAATTGTGAGTAGGTGAAGAATTTGTTGAACAATAAAAAAAAGGTGAAATAATGAGGAAAAATAGGGAGCTCTATGAATATGAAAAGAATAAAAAGATAATACTAGTATCACGAAAGGTTCCAAAAGCCATTGTGTTGACCACACAATTCTTATAACACGAGTCAACATCAAATCAAATATAGTGTCTGTTTGGTTTGGCGTTAGAATACCTCTAACGTGCGTTTGGAGCACTCAAACGCGGTTTGACCGTAAAAATTAATGTTTGGCTTTGGATATGTGTAAATCGATTCTAACCCAAACGCACGGTGGGCCTGAAGCTAGGATTCGGAGCTTCTACGTTTGATGGAATTGATTCTGAAAATTCGATTTTGTTTCCCAAAGCCATTTTCCGTTATTACCCTTTATAAGCATCGATCTGCCATAGTTGAAAACAATATGTTTTTCATAAGGAAGAAGTAAAGAGGAAAAATAATTTAATTAAGTATATTTGATACATTCCAGCAACGATGAATTAATTCATGTTGATCTTCTTTCGACTTTGGTAACAATTCATTTTATTTTATTTTTGTCATGTACTAGTTTAGTGACTAAAAATTCTATTTTAAGATGAATAAGTAGAGTGTCTGAGATTCAAATTCTAATTCCTAAATATAAAATATGATATCCCTACGATTCATTTTAACGCCCCATTTAGCAATTAAACTTTTCATTTTTATATTAAGGCACCTAATTTATTTTTCTCAAAGCTTGTAAAAGTTATTTATTTATTTTTTAAGTAGTAACTAATCTGTGCGCCCATTTTTTATCAAGACCGTGGCGTCGGTGGTGAGACTTCAGTCTTAAAAATAATGAAAAGAAAGACAAAGCATGGGGAACACCATCAAAACTCATGAAAAGTTTGTCTAAACATGTAGCAGGTAGCGATGAAAGAAAGATATACCGACTACGGTAAAGTCCTACAACTACCTACGTCTAGTGATAAAGTAGTGACATCTACATCTACATTGTTTATAACAGAAATAGAATTACGGCTAGTATTGTTGAATAAAAAGAAGCTAAGTTTTAATACCTTAACATCCTCCTTAATGGACTCAAAGATGTGTTCATGACGCAATTTGATATCAAATCCGATAACTAGACTTTAGAAGCATGGTGGATGAAAATGTATTAGATATAACCAATCGCTAATTGGTCCAGTGGTGATTGACGTTGAACTTGATACGAAGGACCACGGTTCGATCACCCACAGCTGCCATCGAAAAGGGGTTGAAACCACTTAATGATAGAACTAACCCCCGAACCAGATTAAACAGTCCAGTAAAATGTCGTCAGAATCACAGCGAGCCACAACAATTTTAGCAAAAACTGCACTTTAAACTTTAAAGCTTCAACAAAATCGCGGTACCATTGTGATTTTGTTAAATTCATCACCAATCCAAATCCAAACATTCATACAAAGAGACAGCATATTTAGTATGGAGAGAAGTCTTCAGCTAGACATGTACTGTGTGTTCTTCTTATTAGTAGCATTTGCAACAATGCATGCTCACAAACCACTCAAGGAACATAAATTTTTGTTACAATGCTGAAGTCATGCAAGGAACATTTATTAAAAACTGTTCCCTTGCTCCAAGACAAGGTATTCATTAGAAAACTCTCCGTGCTACACGCCAACAACCTACAGTACTGTTATATTTAAATATGCATAAAGCAGTACTAGTATTGAATCTATTGATCACATGATGCAGGGTCATGTACCCAATTTGTCCAACATAGTATCTGAGTGAGAGTGGTGAAAATGCAAAAAAAATATGATTGGAACTAAAACATCCGTCCCATACCAAATCAAGTAGCTGCCCCATATTGAGAGAAAAAACAAAAAATCTTTGTTAGTTGGTTAAGTGGTGATTGGCGCTGGACTTGGTAGGAAGGATTACGGTTCGATCCCCGCAACTGCGATCGGGAGGGGGCTGAAACCACTTGATGTGATAACTGACCTCCGAACTAGATTAGGCGGTTCAGTGGGCCGAATACATGTGGTGAAAACCAAAACAAAAAAAAAAATAAAAAAAATCCCTAATGACAGATGCTTGTTAAAAACACTCAGCATTCAATTATTAAATACAGTATATAGTCTCAAATAGCAGTCAAGACAAAACCAGTTCCAAAGATGAATTTGATATAAAATTATAGTGGAATGACGACAACCAGCGTCAGCAACCAATCTAAACAGGAATCTTTGTGTATTTGAGGGTAACAAAGTTACTAGTTTCATGCTCAGATTCAAGGAACTGTTCTGTTTATACTGAACATAAACCAGTATAATGTTGCCATTTTCAATTTATTTTGCTCGTAGTTATCTACTAAACGATTAATTGATTTAAAATTAAAAAACTTTCAATGACAGACTGAGCATTTACAGACATTAATTTATGGCATATTAAAACATATTTTCTCAAATCGATAAATCAGCATTGTAATGTGTTCTTGAATATTAAGAATACTGGGATGCATCTAAAATTCGATTCATTGGGAATTCCTTATAATCCATGGTTATATGCAATAACAATTCAAAGTGCCGATATTCTGTCACACAACAATAACCGAAATAAAACTAAAAGCTCTAACTGTACAAGTGTGTGCCAATTCAAGAGAAAACAGAGGTTTTACTTGCATAGCAGATTAGTACAGTGAAAATTGAAGAGAAATTATGCCTTCAGCAAAACAAAATTTTCATCTCTTAACTATCTGTGTATTTAGTTTGGCACTAAGTTTGCAGGAATCAAGATGTGCCGCCTTGATTTTAGCATAAGCTAAATACCTTCAACAGAATCAGGGGGCCATTGTAATTTTGCCAAACTCGTCACCAATCCAAACATGAACTGAGAAAATCATTTCTTCTATTTTCCAACATTTTTTCTCAAATCCAGGGCACTGAACCATCCATAGCAACTCTTACTTTATGACTGGGACTGGGACAAAGAAAATATGGAGAGGTAATTTTCTTTTCATCCTTTTTTCTTTCATCCCCAGAGAATAACTGGTGACACTCTTTACCTGGGTTTATATACACTATACACTATGAAGCGACAACGACATGGACACTGAACACAAACACGGAAACTGACACTAACACGTCGACACCAATAAACACGGACATTGACACTAACACGTCGACACCGATAATAATTTGAGAAAATGACATAATTCAATGTAATCATAAGTGTCAGTGTCGTGTCTGTATCGGACATTGACGCTTCTCCGACACTGGGACACGTCTAATTCAAAGAGTGTTTGTGCTTCATACTTATACATACATTGGCACCAAAATTTCATAACAGTTCTTTTTACCTCTCTACAAAGGAAACACATACATTGAAAGCAACTTAGAAACTGTAATCAAGATGTAAAATGTTAACCCATACAGCAAAATTTTCTGGAAACCAGGATAAAAATTTGTAACTATGGAGCAATACAATTCAAAAGATCTTCAAAAGATCAATAAACAACTGTGCCATTTTAACAGCTAAGCTAACCACCAAGAGCTAGCCCATAACCATTATTCAATATACAAAAGAACCCTATCACATTCACAACAAAAATTTGATCTTCCTTTCAATTTGTACAAAAAGACCCACCCAACAAGGCAGACCCAATAAACCAAAACAAAAAAATTATGAAACTAACCTCCACATAGGAGAAAAACACACCATCATTTCCATCATCAATACATCCGGTGATTGCCGTCGCTTTGAAGAACCCGGATCAAATTGGATGAATTTCTCCTAACTTTCTCATTATCATCATCAACCAACCCAAGACAGATATCCAAAACCCCTTCTTGCAGAGTAACCAAAAGCATTTCCTTGCTATGAAAGCAAAGCGAAGTAAGTGCCAACAATGCATACTGAATCCCTCTAGAGCTTCCATTCCTCAACACATGAACAAGAATCTTCACACACCCACCATAACTTTCCAAATGTTCCCTACCTTCCTTACACTTAGCCAAAACACCAATAACCTCAACACCTCTTTCAAGTCCACATTCAACACTCCTCATTAAAATCGGCACCGCACCACAATCCACCGCCCTTTTCCGATTATCGCCAAAACAGCAAAGCGCGTAAAGGGCCGTAGCAGCTTCTTTCCTCTCTCTCCCCTTCCCATCTTTCAGAATTCCCACCAGAGCTTCAATTGCTCCAGGAAAAGCTCCAATAGTCCCCTTATTCACTTCCACAACAGCAAGACTAGTAATTATCGTCGCGGCGAGGGCACAACAATCTGACGAAGCTTCCCGGAGAAGAAACGCAACAACACGATCAATTGCACCTTCGGCAACAAGTCCAATCTTACTATCATCATCGAGACTAAGATTAAGAAGAACAGATAAAGCCTTCTCCTGCAACTTAGTTTCACCGGAAGAAGAATCAAGACAGAAAAGAACGGCGGAGACAGCACCGGAATCAACAAGACGGCGACGGAAATTGGCGTCGCGTTTAGAAAGACGAGCGAGTTGACGGAGCGAGTCGATTTTGGAATCGGAGGAAGAAGAAGAAGATTTTAAAATTGAAATTAGGGTTTCAGGTTGGGAAATGATTTGGTGAAGTGGTGGAAGGAGAGTGTAGGTAGAGATTAAGCTGCGAAGAGCGTGATTAGGGATGAGAGTAGGATTAGCAGGGAGGGGTAATTTGGTAATTGGACAAGTTCTATGACCTTCATCTAGCCACCGTTGGATTGAAGGACGATCGAATGTGTGACCGGAAGAGAGGATAACAGGGTCAGACATTATTTCGAGAGAAATTGGACATTTGAAGTGGTCAGGGAGATGAGAAGCCATAAGAGAAAATCAAAGACAGACAGAGTTTAAGGTTGTTGTTGTTGTTGTTTGAGTGAAAGGGGTTTATGAGGTTTTTGGAACATAAAATGGAGGCTGTGATTTTTTTTTTTTTGTTCTAATGAGGTTTTGTAATGAGTTCTTCCGCCATTGTTTCTTTTTAGCTTTAGCTGGGGGGGATTGTTTATTGTTTTTTTATTAGGACGATAATACCCTCTGTTAAATAATGTTATCTCTAACAAGTCACTTTCAGTTTCTATTGCTCTCTCGTCATATTTTTTCATTTTTATTTTTTGGTTGTTATATTTTTTCATTTTTAATTAATGCAATAAATGGTCTGTCTTTCTGACGTGTTTATTTGGAAGAAAGTTTGCATAATTATAACGTCAAAAAATGAAAAAGTTTGCGTAATTATGGATGTGTTTAGGGTAGGTTTGACCAGTTTTGTCCAAATTCGTAATTCAATTAAATTAAATTAACCTTTGTTCAAAAAATTTATTCAATTTTTTAATAATAAAAAAATTATAATAAAAAAATATTGATAATGAATAAGTTTATTTCATTTTTTGGATTTTTTTTCAAGTAGTCTTTGGTCTAGTGGTGAGGGGTTTTGGGTAGTATGCATGCTATAGTCATAAGTTCGATTTCCAGCTCATTGAAAACAATAAAAAAATAAAAAAATTCAAGTGGATAAGTGGGATGACCATAATTCAAACACCGGTCTCTTACCTATATAATGGAATGTTCCTACCAATTGAGCTACGTTCGCGAGACTAATTTTTTGGATTCTAAGAAAAGATGAACGAGTTGATTTAAATTTAGTCAAAAGACTTTTTTTTTTCGTCAAAAAGTTTAGTCAAAAGACACAACTTTTTAATAAATTTAAAAATATTAAATAATTAATTTGACATTTTTTTTATGAAAAATTCCAATTTTTAGACTAATTATATTGAATAATTTATTACTAATATATTAAAATCAATTACCACCAAAGTTGCAAGTTTTATATCCTTCATTGTAATTTCACTAAAAATATATTAAAAAATATATAAAGATTTTTTTTTTGACAAAAAAAAATATAGAAAGATAATATGCTTAAAAATATGAACAAAACAAAACAATTTATACATAAAAATAGGAAAAAAAACATAAATAAAAAATTTAGTAAATAAAAAAATATAAAAAGAATATAGAAAAAAAAAGAAGAAACCCCATAAAAATAGGAATATAGAAATAAAAATACAATACTCTATGAAAAAAAGAAATATAAACAATATTTTTCATCCAAAAAAAAAAACATAAATAATATTTTTTTTATAAACGAAACATAACAATATTCCTACAAAGTTTACTACTAACCATTAATAATACTATAATAAAGTTAGTTAGTATCAAACTTACTAAATTATCCTAAATATTTCTCATAAAATTTATAATTTTTGATTAAAAATATACATGAGATCATTATTATTTTTTACTTAACACGGGACCATTATTTGTCGCTGAACCAAAAAAAAAATTAAATAAATAAGTTTACAAGAAATAATTAACACAATAATTCCAATTATCCTATATTTTGTAATATCACTCAAATGTTACACCGGTGTAATTTGATCCCTCCCCTTTTAACAATATTATATAATAAAATTTTAAATATTTAATTTTAAATAAATTTTCTACATTAATATAGTGACAAACTCAAATATCGAATAAAATTCAATTGATCTGTGCGAATGCACAAGTCTTTAAACTAATGAGTATTAATAAAATTATCAAAATAATATTAATAATTTAAAAATGGTTTTAAAATAATTAATATTATTAATTTATATTAATTATTTTTGACCGAAACATTAATGATTTTTGTATGAATTATGAATATTATTAATTGATATTAATTCTTTCGATTTAGTTTTAACAATTTAAAAATTAATTAAATATATTAATTCTTTCCGGGTCTTGATCAAATGTTCGATTTCTGGCTAATGTATATAGAAAAAATTCGTTGGAAGAGGATAACCCACTTTGTGTTAAAACTGCAATACTTTTATAAATTGTAGTAATATAGTAGAAGTATTTTTTTTTTTAGCTAGTAGCTGAAATTTCACTCTTTAAAATAAACAAGTGAGAATACCAAAATTCAAACTTTAGTCCTACACGTTATATTTAATGAGCCTACCATACCAATTAAGCTGGACTTACAAGAACAAAAAAAATGTTTAACGTGTTTTAGAGTATAAATTAGCATACCCTTTTTCTTATCCTGCCTTGGAATGAGGTAGAAAATATTAGAATTTTTTTTTTTTAGGATAGTGGCAGATCGATAGATGGATTCATTATGGAACAAACAAACTATGTGTGAATTGTTTCTTTGAAGCAAAACTTTCTTAATTATTGTTGTCCCCTCCGTCAGGGACGGATGCACTAAGGGACATGGTGTGGCTAAAGCCACACCAGATTTTTTGATATTTTTTTTATAAACATATATATGGATATATATTGTGTTAAATATTGTCTTCGGATACTAGTTAAATATATTAATAAGAAAATTTTATCTTGTATTTTGTGTGTTTAATACTTTAAAAATAAACTACTACAAAGTTATCTTTTCAATATTAATTTTATCTTTGATTTCCTCTTTTAATATGTTTAACAAGTGCCCCCAAGTACTATTTAGCATGACTCAAAAAAAAGGTTAAATTGGACAATTGGTCCCTTAACTATTTATGGGTTTCATATTGGAGCATTAACTAATTAACGTTACAAATCGTCTCTTAACACGCCTACCAATATTACTCATAAATAACTCATTGTCATTTGGAGCTTTAGATGTGAAAAATTATCATCGTATTTCTTAACATCGCCCACCCTCCCCATAGCCACCACTCACCAAATTTGAGTCTCTCATTGTCATTTGGATCTTTAGATGTGAAAAATTATTGAGAATAGTTGAGCTTAATTTATCCAAGTGATTTTGTAGATGAGCCAAAAATAGTGGTGCGACATCAACTTCAAAATTATATTAGAGATGTTTAATTTTAGCCACACCAGTTTTTTATGTCTGGATCCGTCCCTGCCCTCCGTTCCTCTTATTTGTCGATTTAAACCACATCATATATGTTAATGTATACTCAGGGGCGGATCTATTCAGATGTGAGGGGTGTACCTGCACACCCTGGACCTTGAATATTTAGCCCAGTTATTCTGTTTATTGCAATTTTGCACCTCTGGAATTTTCAATTTGTACCACTTTTACACCACTGGCCCATGATTATCTCAGCCACGCGTCAATTAATGCTCACTTAATGCAGAATGATGTGTCGATTTGGCTTTTTATTGTTTTTAAAAGCCAAAATGCATCCCCATGGAGGATCGAATTGATGCCCCTCAGGTAACAATGAAGTATTTTTGCCATTCAACCAAAGTGAAAGACTTAATTTATAGTTGCATATATTTGTATTATACCCATAACTTTCTATTATGTTGCTTAAATATATTATATTTTTTTTATTTTGTATCTAAATACTAACTATACTTATGATAAATAATTGTTTTATATTTATATTTTTCCTATTTAAATTTTCAAGTAATAATGACTAAAATTTAATTAATTTTTTTTTACTTAAAATTTGATGTGGTTATTAAAATTTAAAAAATTTAATGTATATTTTAATATTTATTATTTTATTTAATAATTATAATTTTGACTTTGGAATTTTTTTTTATTTGGTACGTATTAACTTTTGGTTTTTTTTTTGTCTTAGATGAAGTGGTATTCCACTGAAAATAAACTTATATAATTGTGCGATCCCAGGTTCAAACCTGGGTCATGACATCCAGCCTAACAATTTTAACATTTATGTCAGTTGAGTAAAGATTCTTTATAATTTTTCCTACAAAATAAAATTCTTTATAATTTAGAGTTTGAAAATGAGTTAAATAAAAGTCTGATAAAAAATTATTACCAACAAATAATTAAATTTAAGTTTTTCTAAAGAATAAGTTTTAGAAGTGGAGATCATTTTATTGGGTTAATTATTGTGATTTAGTTCACGCAAGGATAAACTTATGTATAGAAAAATGTTAACATGTACCCTTAAGAATATAAATTAATGTAACAAAATTCTCCTGGAATTTATGTATAGGAGTTGTTTATTTTGATTTCTCATCTTGGTACGATGTTTGTTTTGATTTTCTGTCTTGATACGGTGTTTGTTTTGATTTTCCGTCTTGGTACAATATTTGTTTTGTTCAGATTTGCATATTTGCTTCGATTCAAATTCAGTGCAGATTCATTGACTTTAGCGTCTTCAACATTACAGATATGAAGGCATGATTATTCCAAACATTTTATCGTATCAATCGTAAGCTTTGTCATTAATTCATGTCGTTCTATGTTATTAACTCTGGTGTTGTGAGTTTGTTCGCAAATTCAATTTTTTAAGCTTTTAGCGAATTTGAATATGTAATGCTTTTTTATATGTATTCTATAAACAAATCTTAAGAACATATGTAGTAAATTTGGATCTGGATAGTCCCGCGAGCTTAGCTTAGTTGACATGACATTAGAATATATACGCAGGGGATCAGAGTTCGAACTCCGATCATCCCACTTATCCACCTTAAAGGTGAAATGTTTTTCCTCGTACACTCATCTCAACCGTTCACCCATTTTCCCCCCTCTTCTGCATTCCTTTGTTGATCAAAATCGTTGGATTAGAAATAGAAGAGAGGGCTGAACATAAAGTGTTGGAAATGATTCAATTCCTTTCGATAAATTTATTGGGAAAATAAAGTGTTGGAAACTTTATGTTACTCCTTTAATTTTTTTTCTTCAAAATAAATAACGCAATTTATCACTTTATCTTTATCATTAAATTTTTAGTTATTCATTATTAAAATTATATATTTAAAAGTAAATTATCTAAATAATATATAATATATCGAACGTGAAGACAATGTAAACCTCAAACTCAAATCGACATGGCATGGCACACTAAGGATGCAAGGAGTAAGGACCACTAAATCACTGAGTAAAAGGACGCCATGCAATGCAATATTTGGCAGGAAGTCTGGATCAATCTCGCCCGTATAAAGTTGGTTTTTAAGTTGGAATTTTTTTTTTTTACTATAATATTGGTATGAAGTTTCCACCGTTGTTAGTGATATTAATTTTTGTTAGGGAATCTGTGAGATACATAAAGTGAGTTTTCTTCTTTCTATCGAAAGGTGAAGAATTTTAACATGAATAATGTTAGGAACACCCTATGAGTGAAAATATTATGCAAAAATACAGTTCCTTACTTAGAGTGCAAACACAAACATCGTTCGCTACTTAGAGTGTGAACTCAAACACGATTCGCAATTTAGTACGTGAACTCAGTTTGCACTTTAACTAGGGAACCATATAAAAATTTGGCCACCATCTAATATCATATTTTGATTGTCCACTGGAGCGGTTGTGACAATATCGACCGATCACAGACACAAACGTCGTATAATTCTATAAATTGAAACCTCTTTTTTCCTTTTTAAATCACTCGTTCATATAATATTTCATTCAAATTATTTTCTTCGGGGGTGAAGAAAGAATTCACACTTAACTTGGAAACAGTGTTTCATGGGAGGTGAGAAATGTGAATAGGACAATTTTTATTTTTATTCTTGTAAGGTTCGCATAATAGGATACTAACTGTTTGTTTTGTTTTCTAGTTTTTGCTATTTACACACTCACTATTTAACCTGCGAAGGGAATAAAATTGGAAGTTTAGGGGGTGCTTGAGAAGCTCAGAGGGTGCGAAAAGCAAATAATATAAGTGATTTTTGACATCACATTGTCACAAAATATTATTAAACATTAGGTTTATGAGTCTTTTCGGTTAAATATTGTTCAACATCAACTCTTTTAATTAAAGAGAGACTTTAACTCACTTGATATATTTCAACATCTTCTCTTAAGCGTGACTTCCTGTAAAACTATAGTAATAGATAGATAGATATAGATATGCCATTTTATTTTAAAAAATAGAGAGACCCATCCCAAGATCACATCTAAGATTTCCCAATTAATTTAAATTTTGGTTCATATCCATCATTTGTGATTTTTTTTTTGAATGGCACATCCATCATTTGTGAATGAAATCAACATTTCGTCTTACTATTATTATTTATTTACATTAAAGTAAAGGGCATTGTGCTTCTTACAATCATCATGCAACAGCTGTTGTAGAATGCATGGCAAAGGAAAAGGGTTGGACAAAAAAAGGTGTACACTTAATTGAATACTAACTAGTAGATAAGAATATAGTCTTGCATTCTCTGCCTCATAGATCAAGCTTGAAAAAGACTTACCATAATTTCCATTTCTAGACTGAAAAGGAAAAAAGGATGTGGGGGTTATGAATCCGTGTGTATATGATATGTCACATAGGACAGAAACGTGATGCATGACAAATGACATGTGTAGTGTAAGACCGTTGGAGCCGTTTGTACTTAGTACGGGTAAAATGTAGGAATTAAGTTGTCACTACTCCAATACCAGATCAAAATGGGTGTATGTAATGTATGTACTACTTGCGCAACCTCGCCCAGTTATTTACAAAATAGGCATTTAAAATATTATCTTTTTTGATAGAGAATATTTAAAATATTATCAATAATATCATTAAGATGTATCGTTGTTTGAAAGTATAATTTAATGGTTATTTTCATTTTTATGATTAAAACAAAAACGATTTGATTAAAACAACATATAATAAAGATAACTGAATTGATGTTAACAATCTCATTTTTTATCTGTAAAAATGAGAAGAGTAGTGATTTTTTTACTTTAAAAATATATTATCGACCGTCGTTAAATTTTTTGATAATTTTAAATATTGGTCCACGATGGACCACTTATGAAACTGGTCCACCATAGCATTAACAGATGAAAATATATTATTTATTGATACTCTTATTTGTTTTACAAATACTATTTTGTAGGTTAAGCATATACTAATAATTAAAAGTATTTTATATGTTGGGATATTTTTTTATATAAGAAAATGTTAAGTACTCTGCAATTATCACTCATATAATTAAAAATGTTGTGGCATAAGAAAGTATTTTTATTTTTTATTTTTATTTTCACAGAAAAATTATTAATCTTAGAACTATTATTACATTGTTAGTGTACATTGAGACTGAAAGAGGAGCAAAACTTGCAGATGAGATGACACCAATTATGCGCATGAGTTGCTCCCTCGCTCAAGAGCAAAAGCCAAACAAAATACAGAAATTAAAAGACAAATGTTCTTCGCTCTCCTTAATTGGTTAGAGTCTTATAGTGAGGTAAGGTGCTTTTAGAAGCAATCTCCAGGTAAGGTAAGGTGCTACTGGATTTTAACTTCCAATAGTCAGTAGGTACTTTTAGTAGCAATTTAAGTTATGTAAAAGGGGGCAAAGAGCGATCATCAAGTTAAAGCTTAAAATAGTAGAACAATAAATCTAAGAAAGGATGTTTTCTCTTCCAACCCCCAGGTTTCTTTTATACCCCTTGAATTTTCAATTGTTTCCTTGCAAAAAAATTCAGTTTCTAGAAACTGAAATTTACTCTAAATTTGCACTAGAAAAAATTCGGTTTCTGCGAACCGAATTTTTTTGCAAGGACAAAATTGGAATATTAAGAGTATAAAAGAAATACGGAGGGTCGGAAAAGAAATAATCCTAAGAAAGAAAGAAGAAAAACTCACAAAATCTATCTCCAATATTGGGCCTGGCCCGTTTGGCTTTCCAAGGAGCACTTTTGTAAAACAAGCAAACTCCAAAGTTTTCTACTTGGTACATACCCACCTATGGACCATATTATACCCTCACTTTTTTTTCTTTCTTTCTAAATTCCACTATTGTACTCCAAATTTGTTAACACCACATTCTCTTAAAATTTCCTATTTCTCTCTCCCTCTCTCTAACTCAATGAAATTTTAATACTATACTAAATTTTCGGAGCACAAAATACATTTTAGATATGTCACGTATTGAAGTTTTTATGGCAGAGAAGAAAATTTATCGAGTTAAATATATTTTTGGTTCCTATAAAAATAACATGTTTTGGTCTTACAGAGTTTTATAATCAATTTGAAACTTGAAAAATTAAAAGGATCAATTTGGTACAAACGTTAAATTTAAAGAATTCCTAAATACATTTGACCTATTTATTTATTATGAAAAAATGCAAGACATTATGAATAGAATTTTCGTAATATGGATCGTAGATCTGCGGCCGAGATGTAAAAATTACAATTTTCGTCCACAAATCCATGTCATATTACTACTTAGAATTAAGGGATGATAGCAAAGTCAGCAGCTTGCTTATTAACAACGTGATCGATGGTCGTACTAATTTGATAGATGTTTTAAATGGATTTTAAATTTGTTTCCACTGCTTTGTGACAGATTAAAATGCTCTGTGGTGGAATTTATGTTCTCATAGTACAAATATAAAATTCCCTCACAAATGTTTGCAAGGCTAGTTTTTGTTACATTTTTGGGTCGTCACAAATTCTGTCAATAAACATATTTGTTATTGAATTACTCATATTAGTGACGGAAATCTATGTACCCTCTCTAAATATAAATTTTTCTAGTAGTGGGTGGATAGGAGGATTTCTGCAAATGTATTCTTTGGATCTGGTCTATTTGGAACTCTAGGAATAATCACATTTTTAATGATGTGGTTGTTGGTCATAAATTTGATATTTATCAATTAAATACAAGTGGTGGGTCCAATATCTATTTGAAGGTTATATTGTTAAAATAAAACTTTCAAATATTGTGTCGAAGCTGCAACTGTTTCGAAGTGGGAAGGAGTTTCGAAGGCGTCGAAGCTTAAGGCTTGAAGGTTAGTTCACCAAGAGGTGCGTCGAAGCGGTGAAGCAGATCAAAGGGCCAGTCGAGCCAGGCCCAAAGAAGCAACATTGGCCCAATAAAGAATTGGCGCGCACTGAAGAAAGAAGAGTCGAAAGTGGAGAACGTGGGTCGACGTGGCAAATCGAAGAGCGTCCAGATGATCAAGGAGCAGTTACCACTTTGCCATAGTATTTATAGCAGTTTTTCACTAGTAGTCGAGGTCACAAAATTTTATACAAAACTTTCTCTGAAAATTCTAAGTACTCAGCGATCGAACGAAAGGAATCTTGAAGAGAAGATGTATGTTTTGTGAACCATTTAGTTTGTAATTGCTTTTCATTCAATGCAATTTACTTTCCAGCAATGTTCTTTAGTTTTATTTGATGTCTGTTCATGAAACTGCTGTTTCGAGGCGAATCGAACTAGCTTTTTCTTTTATTGTTTGCGCAAGATTTAATTCTTAAGTGTTTGTTATATTTTTTAGACGAACACTCAAACATTTTTCTAAGTAAACAAAACACAAAATTGTCCTGAGATTTACTAGTTGATCTCTCGAGTTTAAATACTTAAACTAACGGTTGTTTACCAAATTCCTACGTAAACAGTGGTCAAGGACCCTCTTGATATTGTAGAGGAGATAAAAGTGTTGTCTTGGAGGTGGAGTGTGGCGCGATTGAAAATTGCTCCTTATCTCTTCTACGAATGGATTTGGGACCCTGGAGATTGCTTCGAACGATAACTTTGGCCTTTGATTAGTTTTCCTTCCTTGCACCTCTGTTCTGGGCAGTTGCTAGTGTTTGTGTATTATAGTGTTGCTGTTGTTTTTTGTGTTAAGTTGCTGATCCCTTGACTGCCTTGTTGCAGCCATATACGTTTGTGTACTCCATTCAACTTATGCATTTCTTATGCTTTTTTTGGTTTACAATGTCGGCAATGAGGATCGAACCTAAGACCTCATGCATACTACCCAAATCCCTTACTACTATACCAAACCTAGTGGCTTATGCATTTCTTATGCTTTGAGTTGCCATATATTTATATAAAATTTACCGTTTAAAAAAAAAATGGTGGCAGCCATTGAAGTATATGCAAACCATAGAACCTTACTTGGAAGGAAATTAAACCTACCACAACACAATACTATTTTCAAGTCTTCTTCCTAAGGCCGGATACCGAGTTTTTTTTTTTTAAAAAAATATATAGTAGCTGTATATACTCCACAAATAGTCATATTTTTGTCATTGTTCAACCTTATTAATTTTATTTTTAGATTTTCTCTTGTCTATTATGAAAGGCTAAAAAAGAAATTTAGAAATATAATGAAAGGTCAAGTGATTCATTAAATGAGCTAAGGAGACAAACGTATTTTATATACATCAAATAAACATTAAATAAAAATTATGATTTTAGGAAAAGCATACTTTTTAGTTTTTTCACACTATAAAATGATCAAACAATTTCTATTTCTAGAGTCATAAAAGAGAAAATATGGCTAAATATTTATTTCTACAACAAACTGCAGTAAGTAATTTTTATCAACGCTTCTAAATTTGGCGAACGATCGTACTTGAGAGTTTAGTTTGATACTGGTATCTCTCTAAAATATTCAATACCATATCATATTTTCATATAAATTTATAGGGTTAAATAACTGATTGGTCCTTATAAATATATCAACTTTTATTTTTAATCTCTATAAAATATTCCAGCAAGTTTTGTTCCTCAAATATTTTTCGTACAATTTTTAGTCCTTAATTGCATTTAACTCAACTCATGCATGTTATTCAAAATTTTGAATTTTTTTCACAATTATGTTTAGTATATTATAGAAACTTCTCTTACAAAATTTAAATTTTTTATAACAAAGGATGAATTAAATATGAAATTCTAAATTTTTTGTGTTTAAAAATTCATATTTAACTCATCTTATGTTAAAAGATTCAAAATTTTTATGGATGAAATTCTTATAATATTATCAATATTAATACAAAAATTTATTTAAAAATATGAAAGTATACATGAGTTGACATAAATTATAGATCAAAAGTTATGACATAAAATATTTAAAAAATCAAAATTTGTTCAAAATTATTTTTTGTAAGACTAAAAATGAAATTTTAATTATTTATGTTAATATAAATTTAAATTTTAAATAAATTTTGTATATAGGTATTCAACAAAAACTAACATACCTAGTAATTTATCATTAAATTTTCTTTTTATCTTATTCAAAATTGTTTTCTCCCCATTTTGATAACGTTCCTTAATTCTTATTTGATATCACAGCACTGGAATTCTGCGAAGATAATGGGGATTGCCACGATTATACCTGTACCCCACCTGCAGTTCCAAATTGCGTATTCAATGCTGTGAAAAATCTAAAGTCGTTTTTTGGATTTGGGATTTGTCAATGTGTACCTTAATTAGTGGTTTGTGAATGTGTGAATAAATCCTAAAATAATTTCTTTAAGAATAATGTTTAAAAGGGCGTGGTGGTGAGGTGTTGACGTGGAGGTGTTGGTTTTGGCGCCGCCGGTGGGAGGTGAGGTGAGGTGTTTTGGCGCCGTGGTCCTTCTACCAAGTTTAGTGTCAATCACCACTGAACCAACTAACGATTGGTGTGGTTATGGTTTTATTTCGTTTAATAATATGTTCTATTTTATTTTTTTACAAGTTTGATACTGTATGGCAAATAGCAACTATAAAAAATTATTTATCATTTTATGGGAAAAATAAAAATTATTGGACATTTGCAAGTACATTTTTTTACTTTGTAGGGGTAACATCCCATGCTACTTTATGCATGCATGCGTCACTAAATATAAATAAAGGTTAATTCTTCGGTACACATATTTAATGATTGAAATGGTTATGGAAATACAGTAAGAGTAGGTACCTGGGAAGGTGTTGTGTGGACTGAGAAGCCATTAATTATGTGTTTGTAGCTGTGGAGTTTATTGTAACTTCCATTCTTCAAAGTGCTTTATAGAAGCGTATTGTGAGATGCCAATAAATGTTTTTCACGTGCCTTCGAAGCTTCTCTATTTAATTAGACACACAAAAAATGTAAATTAAGATATAGGGTCAAAATTGTTGATTGATCTTGGGCTTATTTATTGCCCTATTTGTAATTAAAAAAAATTTGTTGATTGAAGACCACTTGAAACAAATTTCCAAAAAAACAAAATATATGTCTTAAATAAGCATCAATACTAAATAAAATTTCATTTGGTTGAAGATGTCACTTAGGGTTAGGGGGTTTGGATTGTTGAACTTGGTTTAAATTAAAAACGGACGAAATTGAAAGAAAATACCAATAACAAAAAGTCTTCGTAAGAATAACTCAATTGGTACGAGCATTGCATGAAATATATAGGATTTAAAGTACTTCCACTTATTCACTTTTTAGTGTAATTCTAACAAAAATATATATACCAACAAAACATCTACTAGCTAGCTAGTATATTAATATTTGTTGACAAAAAAAATTAGAATAAAGTTCTGTCGAAAAAACATTAGAATAAATATTCCCCCCTTCATAAATATCTTTTTTGGCATGTGTAAAAAAATTGTTTGACCTTGACCAAAATAAAATAATACTGTAATAATAATAATAATAATAATAAATTGTTTGGTAAATTTTATGAATCAATCAAATAGTGAAAATAATAAAAAGAGAACACTATTAGAAAAAATAAAATATATTAGATAAAAATGAAATATATTAAAAAAAAGTCAATCACCGTGATTTCTTTTTTGTCTCAAATTTCAACTTCTACATATAAAATGTAATGTCTTTATCAACTGAGTTAAACTCACAGGACTTAATGATCACTATAATACTATTACGCTTGATTTTTTTTTTTCTTCTGATTATTTATAATAATATTAATTTTTTACTACTTGGAGTGAGATTGTTAAGACTTGAATCCGCTAGATATAAGGTGCAACGACGGCCTAAATTGCTAGATCTAGCCTCTCGAAATCTATGTTGCATCATGCAACCGTGGTAGGGGATAGGCATGGGAATGGGGCGGGGTGGGGACGGGTTTTGCCCTTCCCAAACCCAAACCCATAAAGTTTGGGTTTCCCCAAACTCATCCCAAATTTTAGCGGGGATAAAAATGATAATCCCAAACCCATACCCAACGGAGATCGGGTATTCCCACCGGGTTTCGGGTATCCCCATTACGCCTATTTCCACATGAATTTAGATTGTATTTTAGTTTTTTTTATTAAAAAAAAAGTTAAATGTCCAAAATTATTTTCTCTCAACAATATTTTTTTTTAAATAAGGAAAAAAAATAGAGAAAATGGTTTGTTTAATACTCAAATTAAAAATAAAAATTAAATATATGAATGTAATTTAAGAGATTGTTTAAACGTTTCTAATTTAAAAGAGATGAAATCTAATTTTTAATATAAGCGGGGCGGGATCGGGGGCGGGTTCGGGGTGGGTATCAATGTACCCATTACCCGCCCCAAACCCAACTTTTGAAATCGGGGAAAACCCAAACCCGACCCCAAACCCAGTCAACTCGGGTTTTCCCCGTCAAAGCGGGTATGGTTTGGGCGGGTACCCGCGGGTATGGGTTTTATTGCCATGCCTAATTTTATAATTACCTAATTACCCCCATAGTCTCCCTCAATTTCCTTGGAAGACCTTAAATTTTAGTTGTAATTTAATTTCTTGAAAATCTATGTTGTAATTTCTTGAAAGTCTATGTTTGAATTTTCTTGGAAGACCTTAATTTTAGTTGTAATTTAATTTAAAGTCTATGTTGGAATTTAATTTCTTAAATTTGCAAATTATTTTCAAATGTGCTGCGGGTTTGGGTGGAAAAAACCCGAACCCAATGGGTGTGGGCGTGGGTGTTGTTTTGCCACCCGAACAGCCTTTGGGTTTGGGTTTGGGTGATGATTTCGGGTGTGAGTTTGGTAAGTGTCAAACCCGCACCCATGGGCGCCTGTTGCCATCCCTATTCACAACCGAACTCAAATAATTTATTTGAAGGGTATTTTGGTCAATTTAGAGTGTAACCAGGTTTTTTTTTTTTTTTTTTCGGTGTGACTATTGCAAAGAGAACATAAACCTTTTATATTTTGATTTGTATTCACACACTCATTAACAACATGATCAATGGGAGTAATTAAATTTGTAGTACACACACACGAACTCTCCATGAAAAAATCAACTCAGATTATATCTTACTTTCTCCCAAACAAATTTTACTAAACTATGTGCCACTCTCTACAGCCACATAATTTACCTTAACAATTTAATATCATGCAACTACCAAGTACCAATTATTCAATTTCTAGTTGTATGTCTCAATCACAGAAAACCGACTCATACACAGTTCATTCATACTAATCCCAAATCACCACACACCCTCATCATAAATGATATCATATAGCAAGCAACATAATTAATCAAATGCAACACCAATGATGAAACTGCTTCTTCTGTTCTTGATCCTTTACTACCCTTGTTGCCACTCACTTGATACCATAACATTAAACCAAACAATCAAAGACGGCGATGTCTTAATCTCCAACGTTCGAGGAACCTTTGCACTTGGTTTCTTTAGCTTAGAGAAAGGTTCCAAAACACGTTACCTTGGTATATGGTATAACAAAATTTCAGAACAAACCATTGTTTGGGTTGCTAACAGAGACAATCCTCTAAATGACACTTCTGGTGTTCTTTCCATCAACAACGGAAACCTGGTACTCCACAAAAACAATGACAAAAACCTTAAACCTATTTGGTCTTCCAATGTTTCTATTTCTAGCTCAATTGGAAATGTTTCAGCTAAGCTTTTGGATAATGGAAACTTTGTTTTGACTCATAGCAATGGAAAAAATGTTGTATGGCAGAGTTTTGATTTTCCATCTAATACTTTACTTCCTTTCATGAAACTTGGGTTGAACCGTAAAACCGGTTTGAACCGGTTCCTCACATCTTGGAAATCGCCAATTGACCCAGGAACTGGAAACTTGACATACCGGATTGACCCGACTGGGTTTCCCCAACTGTTTCTTTATAGAGATAATAAAGATCCAGTTTGGCGAACCGGGTCGTGGACGGGTCAACGATGGAGCGGAGTACCCGAAATGACTCCGACTTTCATCTTCAACGTTAGTTTTATTAACGATGAAGATGAAGTATTTATAATGTATGGTGTGAAGGATCCAATGGTGTTATCGAGAATGGTGTTGGATGACACGGGTCACGTGAGGAGGCTGACGTGGCAACCAAACGAACATAGATGGTTTCAAATTTGGTTTGGTCCAAAAGAAGAATGTGATAATTTCAAACAATGCGGGTCGAACTCTAATTGCGACCCGTATAATGCTGAAAAGTTTGAGTGTGAATGTTTACCCGGATTTGAACCAAAATTTCCGAGAGAGTGGTATTTGAGAGATGGGTCGGGTGGGTGTGTGCGGAAGGGGAATGTGTCCACGTGTCAAAGTGGGGAAGGGTTTGTGAAAGTTGCAATTGTGAAGGTGCCTGATACTTCGAAGACACGTGTGAATGAGAGTTTGAGTTTGAAGGAGTGTAGGGAGGAATGTTTGGGGGATTGTTCTTGTGTTGCATTTACAAGTGAAAATGAGATGTTGCAAGGTGGGTGTGTTACTTGGCATGGTGATATGGAGGATACAAGAACTTATACACAAGTTGGACAAGATTTGTATGTACGTGTTGATAAGCATGAATTGGGTATGTACTCTCCTTTTTTATTACTTGGAAAAATTCTTAGAATAATGCATTCCATATGTTATATGTCATGATGCTAGAACTTAGAAATAATGTTTTGAAACTTATACTTAATTGCAGTATTACACTAGATTTGATATTTTGACTTGTTTGGTCATGATTTATTCTAGTTATGAGATTTTTGGATTTTCACTTTGCAGCTAGGTATGCAAAACATCCATATGGTTCTCTTGGCAAAAAGGGAATGGTGGCACTTTCAGTTGTTTGTACTTGCTTGATAGTGTTTATGGGGACCGTTTTCGCGTATTGGTTTATAAAAGTGCGAAAACAAGGTAAGTTAAATTCTTATCAAACTTGCCATTGTGGATTTCATGATTTTAGTATTGTGTACAAATGTGTTTGTTTCATTATTTGATGATAGGGGCGAGAAGGGATCGCAAGTTTTCCTTTCGTCTTAGCTTTCCTGACTCGGATCAGCAAGAATTTGAAAGTACAAACAATTCAAATTTACCATTCTTTGATCTTAGCATCATAGCTGCTGCAACAAACAATTTTTCGATTGCTAACAAGCTTGGTGAAGGTGGTTTTGGTTCTGTTTATAAGGTAGCCAATCTTCTTTAGCATCGGTTTTAATGCATTGTATCGAACCAACCAATGTCAATTTTGAAAATTCAAAGATATGTATACATTTCACAACTACTTGCACTAGTCACACTGACAGTATTTCTCTACCAAAGGAAAATGATTAAGAAGTTTACTTTGGATGATGATTTCAGGGTATATTGATCAACGGAACGGAAATTGCAGTGAAGAGGTTGTCAAAATATTCCGGACAAGGCATAGAAGAGTTTAAAAATGAGGTTGTTTTGATTTCAAAACTCCAACACAGAAATCTTGTTAGGATCGTAGGTTGTTGCGTTCAAGGAGACGAGAAGATGTTAATCTATGAGTATTTACCTAACAAAAGCTTAGACTTTTTCATTTTTGGTATGTGTTTTTTTCCACCTTTGCTTCATTAGTACTTTAGATTTCCAAACCATTTATATTCATATTCTCATACATCAAAGTTACAAAACAATTGATCCAACATCCTTAATTCACTCATTATACTGAATTTTTGGTCTAGATAAATCTAAAAGTTCAGAGCTAGACTGGAGAAAGCGGTTTGATATTATATGCGGCATTGCTAGAGGGATCCTATATCTTCACCATGACTCGCGATTAAGAATAATTCATAGAGACCTAAAAGCCAGCAATGTTTTGTTGGACACTGCATTGAACCCAAAAATTGCAGATTTTGGTATGGCTAGAATGTTTGGTGGAGATCAAATTGAAGCAACTACAAAACGTGTCGTTGGAACCTAGTAAGTATTCATCGTAAAAACATATTCGTTTTCTTGCATTATGTTTCTTTGATTTGTATTGTAATTTTAATGATCTCATTCATCTATATTTTGCTTTTACAGCGGTTATATGTCTCCAGAGTATGCAATGGAAGGACAATTTTCGGTGAAGTCTGATGTATACAGCTTTGGAGTTTTGCTGCTAGAGATAGTTACAGGCAAAAAGAACAGTGGTCAATATGAAGACAATGAATCCACAAATTTAGTTGGACATGTCAGTATTTCTTATCTCTGAAGCACAGACACGAACACTGACACGTCGACACCGATAATAATATGAGAAAATGACATAATTCAGTGTAATCATAAATGTCGGTGTCGTGTCGGTGGCCGACACCGGGACACGCATAATCCGAGGAGTGTCGGTGTTTCATAGTTTCTTTCAAACTATACTACACTTAATTCTAATTCACCTTTTAATATATAGTCTAAATGATCTAGTAAATTCAATATATGTAGATATGGAATCTATGGAGAGAAGACAAAGCCATGGATATTATTGATGAATCATTAGGAGAGACATTCTCTGAGCTTGAAGTCCAAAGATGCATCCAAATTGGACTTTTATGTGTACAAGATTTTGCAGTTGACAGACCATCTATGTCAGCTGTTGTTTCTATGTTGGGAAATGACTCAACTCTTCCTACTCCAAAACAGCCAGCATTTATTTTCAAGAAAAGTAATTATGAGAGTTCAAATCCATCAACCAGTGAAGGAATTTACTCAGTAAATAATGTAAGTATGACTATGATTGAAGCTCGTTAAAGGCGGTGTTTATCAGCTGGGGAAATCGGAATAGGAGAGCACTCATCTTGGGGTGGGCTTACTACTTAGATGCTTTCAGCAGTTATCTGCTCGGCACTTGGCTACCCAGTGTTTACCGTTGGCACGATAACTGACACACCAAAGGTGCATCCTTCCTGGTCCTCTCGTACTAGGGAAAGGTCCATGCTATAAGGTTTGTCATATTACTGTCAATGATGTTTCACAGATTATCCAATTTAAAATGATAATGTAATTTTTAATAAGGAGTTTAACTTGTATTTTACAGAAATGCTCCATTATGTAAAAAATTAATAAATCCACATCGCTGTAAGTATGTATTTGTAATAAAAATGTAAAATCTATAGTTATATTGATACTGTCACTTTCTTTTAATCTTTGAGAATTCAACAGGACACAGTCAATTAGTCCCTTAAACTATTATGTCTTTGGATGGATGCTTTATATTTTAAACACAGTGGACCACATGTACACTGTACCTAACGAAAGTGTTAAAATAAGAATCAATGAAGAAAAGTAGTAACAACTACCTAGTTTTTTTTTTTTTACTAAAACTATTAACGTCCGATGATGAAATTTATTGATACAATGATAAAAACAAGTTTATGTATAGTGAAAAATTTATCTCACTTGGGAGCAAGAGACTGAACAATGGCTAAACGACAAGACAATTTTGTCCCAATTACAAGATGGTTAAAATATCAAAAACGCATTTTGTCCACTAAACATCATACAAGACAACTATTTTAAATGTTTGTTATATTTTGTCCAGTAGACTATAATTATGAAGCACATACACAAACACTGGACACCACACGGACAATAACATAATTCAATGTAATCATAAGTGTCGGTATCGTGTCGGTGTTAGATACCGATACGTGTCCGATACCGGGACACGCCTAATCTTAAGAGTGTCTGCACTTCATAGCCTGCGGATGAAAAGACCCATCGAGTCAACTACAAAATTATACGTTTGGAGTTAAATAATGCTTCTTATACGTGTGGACTACTTCAAAATTACGAGTCACATTTCACTACAATAGTTTGGACTGCATAAAACTAGATTTCCTGAGTTGAAGGCTAGTGGTGTTCTTTCCATCATATGCAACACCATGAAAGTTCTTCTTCTTGTTCTTCTGTTGTTGATCATTTACTACCCTTGTTGCCACTCACTTGACACCATAACACCAAACAAATCATTGAAAGACGGCGATGTTTTAGTCTCCAACGATCGTGGAAACTTCGCACTTGGTTTCTTCAGCTTACAGACAGATTCTGAAACACGTTACCTTGGTATATGGTACAACAAAATTTCAGAACAAACCATTGTTTGGGTTGCTAACAGAGACACTCCTTTGAATGACACTTCCGGTGTTCTTTCCATCAACAATGGAAACCTTGTAATCCACAACAACACCAAAAACCTTGAACTTGAACCTATTTGGTCTTCCAATGTTTCTGTTTCAACCTCAATTGGAAATGCTTCAGCTAAGCTTTTGGATATTGGAAACTTTGTTTTGACTCATAACAATGGAAAAAACGTTGTGTGGCAGAGTTTTGATTTTCCGTCTAACAATTTGCTTCCTTATATGAAACTCGGGTTGAATAGTAAAACCGGTTTGAATTGGTTCATCACATCATGGAAATCTCCGAATGACCCAGGAACTGCGAACTTGATATATAGGGTTGACCCGACCGGGTATCCCCAACTGTTTCTCTATAAAAACAATGTTCCAATATGGAGAACCGGGTCGTGGACCGGTCAGAGATGGAGTGGAGCACCTGAAATGATTTTGGATTTTGTTTTCAATTATAGTTTTATCAGCAACAAAGATGAAGTTTCAATAGTGTATGGTGTGGTGGATCCTAATGTGTTATCGAGATTGGTTCTAGAAGACACCGGTCACACGAGAAGGCTGACGTGGCAACCAAAAGAACAAAGATGGTTTCAAATTTGGCATGGTCCGAAAGAAGAATGTGATAATTTCAAACAATGCGGGTCAAACTCGATTTGTGATCCGTACAATACTGAAAAGTTTGAGTGTGAGTGTTTACCTGGATTTGAGCCCAAGTTTCCGAGCGAGTGGTATTTGAGAGATGGGTCAGGTGGGTGTGTGAGGAAGGGGAATGTGTCCATGTGTCGAAGTGGGGAAGGATTTGTGAAAATAGAACGTGTGATGGTGCCTGATTCTTCGAAGACACGCGTGAATGAGAGTATGAGTTTGAGAGAGTGTAAGGAGGAATGTTTGGGGGATTGTTCTTGTGTTGCATTTACAAGTGAAAATTAGGTGTTGCAAAGTGGGTGTGTTACTTGGCATGGTGATATGAATGATACAAGAACTTATACACAAGCGGGACAAAATTTGTTTTACTTTGACAAAGTAAGTTAACTTCTTATCAATATCGCTACTGTGGGATTTTTTGATTCTATTGTCGTGATCAAATATGTTTATAACTTTGTTTCCTTGTTTGATGATGGTGTCGAGAAGGGATAACAACAATTCATTTCGTCTTAGCTTTGGCAACTCTTCTAATCTGCAGGAATTTAATAGGACAAACAGTTCAAATGTACTATTGTTTGATCTTAGCTCCATAGCTGCAGCAACAGACAATTTTTCAATTGCTAACAGGCTTGGTGAAGGTGGTTTTGGTTCGGTTTATAAGGTAGCCAATCTTCTTTAGCATCGGTTTTAATGTATCCTATTGTAAACTCAAGCATTGTTTACATTTCACAACTAGTTGCAACAATCTTACTCACAATTTTGAAAATGATTAAGAAGTTTACTTTGGATGATAATTTCAGGGTATATTGAGCAACGTATGGAAATTGAAGCAAAGAGGCTGTCAAAATATTCTGGACAAGGCATAGAAGAGTTTAAAAATGAGGTTGTTTTGATTTCAAAACTTCAACGCAGAAATCTTGTTAGGATCTTAGGTTGTTGCGTTCAAGGAGAAGAGAAGATGTTAATCTATGAGTATTTGCCTAACAAAAGCTTAAACTTTTTCATTTTTGGTATGTGTTGTTTTCTTCACATTCGCTGCATTTGTTATATCATTCCTATTGTCATACATCGAAGCTTAAAAGTTCAGAACTAGACTGGGGAAAGCGGTTTGATATTATCTGCGGCGTTGTCTTGTTGGACACGGCATTGAACCCAAAAATTGCAGATTTTGGTATGGCTAGAATGTTTGGTGGAGATCAAATTGAAGCAACTACAAAACTTGTCGTTGGAACCTAGTAAGTATATTGCTTAAACACCTATTTGTTTCCATTTGAACTACCTTGCATTAAGTTTCTTGGATTTCTATTGTAACTTTAGTGATCTCATTTATCTATGTTTTGTTTTTATAGCAGTTATATGTCTCCAGAGTATGAGATGGAAGGACAATTTTCGGTGAAGTCTGATGTATACAGCTTTGGAGTTTTGCTGCTAGAGATTATTACAGGCAAAAAGAACAGCGGTCAATATGAAGACTATGAATCCACAGATTTAGTTGGACATGTTAGTATTTCCTACAAACTATACTCCAATTAATTCAAATTCACCTTATAATATGTAGTGTAAATAATGTAGTAAGTTCAATTTATATAGATATGGAATCTATGGAGAGAAGGCAAAGCCATGGAGATTATTGATGAATCATTAGGAGAGTCATTCTCTGAGATTGAAGTTCAAAGATGCATTCAAATTGGACTTTTATGTGTACAAGATTTTGCTGTTGACAGACCATCTATGTCAGCTGTTGTTTCATTGGCTAGCATGAAAACAACTTCTGACATTGTTGGTCTATTCATGGCATTTTCTTGCACACACAAAAGTCCAATTTGAATGCATCTCAAAACTATAGCAGGAGGATAAGACTGGTTTAGGGCAGGATCAACTATATCCAAGGCTCTTCCTTCTGTCCATAGTGTCCAAACCTACAAATGCACAACACAAGAAGTAACTTAAATAAGTCTCTTTCGTGTTGGCCAGTTTTTAGAATACCTCTTTTGTAACTTACATGTCCAATTAAATTTGGAGATTCTCTTCCTATTTCACAATGTGTGTTTCTTTGGCCTGCAATAATCTCTAGTAACAAGACACCATAACTAAAGACATCAGATTTTGTTGAGTATCGTCCTTCCATTGCATATTCTGGTGACATATTAGGGTATACAAAATTGTTAGAGCATTATTTAAAATACAGATTCATCTTTATAATCTTGGTGATTATTAGGGTATATGTCACCTACTATGTTCCAACCACTCTTTTTGTTCTAGCTTGGATTTCATCATCTCCAAATATTCTAGCCATACCAAAATCTGAGATTTTGGGATCCATTGCAGCATCAAGGAGAACATTGCTGGCTTTTAGATCTCTATGAATTATTTTCAACCTTGAATCTTGATGAAGATATAATACACCTCGAGCAATACCACAAATAATTTCAAAACGCTTACCCCAATCCAATGATGACCTTTGGTTTTTATCTGAGTTGAAAAGTTGAAGTTTCCCTTAATTGAACATATTATATATTGGGAAACAATAATTGCATATTGAGCTTAAATTCATAGGAATTTATCAAAATATGTAATGGAGGACTATATGATAAGTGTTTACCCTTTAGGTTCATACTAAGTTTGTTTATCCAAATTCCAAATAGACCCAAAATCATTAGGGCAGCTTGGCTATTAATAGTTTTAATCATGTGCCATGCTTAGCTATATCAACAAATTAAAATGGATTGCTAGTTCATTCAGACCATAGAGGAGGCAATGAGTGAGTTAGAGAGAGACATACCGAATATAAAGAAGTCTAGGCTTTTGTTTGGGAGGTATTCATAAACTAACATTCTTTCTTCTTTTTCAAAGCAACAACCGAGCAACCTCACTAGATTTCTGTGTTGGAGTTTAATTAAAAGTGTAACTTCATTTTTAAACTCTTCTTTGCCTTGACCTGAATTTCTTGACAATCTTTTAACTGCTATCTCTTGTCCATTAACCAAGCAACCCTGTAATATTAATCTCTTAAATCCCATTTCGCATCGTCTTTCTATAATGTGATTGAAATGAATATAAAGAGGTGAATGATGTTTTCACTTCTTGCATGAAACATAATGTAGATTTTCACTTACCTTATAGACAGAGCCAAATCCACCTTGTCCAAGCTTATGCTCATGATCACAATTTCTTGTAGCTGTCATTATCGTTTTAAAGCTAAAAAAGGGTAGATTTGGATGTATGTTGCTTTGAGCAACATTCACTTTTCCAGAGGAATCTTGGTGTAATTGCAGCATCATTTTATCTGAAGTTACAAATGGCATGAGGTAGGATGTCAATCAAGTTATAAATTTTGAGGGGTATATATATTATAGTAAATAATAATAATTCTGGCGCCCCTAAAATTTTGGGGCCCTGTGCCACCGCTCATCCCGAACATCGTCCAGAACAGGGGGGATCCTGACATAACCATCGTTATACCAAAAATAGACTATAGCACACAATCCATGAAATAGTTGAACACTACAAAAAGAATAGTTGAAATTGAAGAAACTAACATGACACTTTTTGCAAGACATATTGCAAATAATAATGATATATAAAGAACAGGAATATCATCCTTAAATCACATACACTTTCTTTTTTTCTTCAACCTGCGGTGCACATGGGAGAAGAGGAGGAGGAGGACAATTGCAATTATAGAAGCTACCAGAATTGCAGCCAGCCTCTTTTTGTCAACGACTCCTTTGCTTTTTCTGTCAGTTTTTTCTAACAACTTTGATAAAACCTTCCCCGTTTCCGCAAACAGATGCACCTTTCTTCCTTACGCAGCCTCCTGACCCATCTCCACTATCATACCAATCAAGTGGAAATTTGGGTTCAAAACCAGGTAAACAAGTACACTTAAAATCTTTAAAGTTTAAAGGGTCACAATTACTGTTCGATCCACAAATTCCATAGCTATCACATTGGTTTACTGGTTCTGAAAAGAACTGGTTCCATCGATTCTTTTGATTGTCCCACGTGAGTGTTTGAAAGAAACCAGATTCCTGAACCACAATTCTAGTGATGACAGACTTATAAAATATGTTATATGTGAGTGCTACATTGTTGTCATCTTCGACAAAAGAAACGTTAAAAGTGGCCCTTTCTCGTTTCACACTAGGTACACCTGCTAATATTGATCCAATCCAAGGTCCACCACGCCACCAAGGAAGGTCATTGTTGTACATAAAAAATTGAGGTTTACCAATGGTGCTGAATGTCAACGTGAAGGCGCCTTTTCCAGGGTCATCATTTGTCTTCCAGGATTGAAGGAACCAACTTTGATTAGTTTTTCTATCAAAACCAAGTCTTTGATATGGAAGAAAAGTGTCTGTGGGATAATCAAAGCTTTCCCATATGACATTTTTGGTGGTTTTTAGTACGATAACAAGGTTTGCTATATCCGTCAGTTGAGCTATAACGCTGGTGCCATTTCTTCGATATTGTTGTAACGAAACGTTGGTTGACCAAATGGGAATAGTGCTTAGGTTGTGGTTGAGTACTAGATTTCCATTTCGGTCGATTGATAGGATTCCAGAAGTGTCGTTGATTGGACTATCTCTGTTTGCAACCCAAACAACAGTTTGGATTGGCAAATTGTTGTACCAAATTCCAACATAGCGAGACGTGGAATTTCCTGGAGTGAAGAATCCAAGAGAAAAAGTTTTAGATTTAGAAATCAGAAGCTCACCATCTCTTATAGGTTTGTCAGAGGATATGGTATCAGAAGAACAAGAGCAAAAAGAGAAGGTTAGAAGTATAATCAAAGAAATAATTAGCAGCCAATTGTTATGTAACACTAACAACTTGTGTTTATCAATTTTGGCTGTGACAAGGTAGATAACATTTTTAGCAGATTTCATTCAGAATTTCCTTTTCATTCAACTCTTGCATTTTCCAAACTGACACAAATGTTACTCTTCAGCAGCACATTGTGACTTAACCAACTTATATACACTAGACTTTGAAGACACCAAATCTTTGAAAGGATGACTAATTCTATTTTACACACATTGGACCAGTGACACTGACACCTAACAAAAGTGGGAAATAAAAGCAATGAAGAAAAGCAGCAACTAGCTTGGAATTCAAGTCTTCAACTACCTAGCGTGCATTTTTTTCTTTGGATAAACTATTAATTTGATTCTTGGAAGTAGAACTCGTTCTTGCATTGGTTTCTGACTTCGACAAAAACACAATTAAATCATCAACTGTTCATTCGGTTAGTCACTTTAATTCCTAACGTTATTTAGGGACATTAATTCAGGAAAAACGATGATGCAGACTACTAAAATTTGATAAAATAACCAAACATCCCAACAAAGCTCTCGCTAGCTCCACATTTGTCACAAACAAACCAAAGATTTTCCTCATATTTTCGGCTACAACTCATGATAAAAATGTGCACACCTGCCAAAAGGTTCATATCATATACTCCCTCTGTCCGTGATATTTTATAGGCAAATTTCACATTTTTAGGTTTATTGCATAATTAGTGTATCTGAGTTATAATATAGTTCATATACATTAATTATGCAATATACCTAGAAAGGTGAAATTTGCTTATAAAATGTTCCGGAGAGAGCATATAATATAAATGCAAATATAATATTTTTTGGTTTTAATTTCTAAAATAATTACACTTGAGTTTTGCGCCGCTAATCCTTTTTGGATGGCAAAACCAAAATTGTAGAATCAAAAGAATTGTGAAGATTTTCAACACTTGAGGTTGACAAAATCAAAATTGTAGAATGACATGACATGAAAATTGAAATAAACAAAACAACAAAACAAGTTGGAGTATACTCCAACAAAATCAAAGTTGGAGTATGTTTTATTGATATTATTTTTATAAAAATGACGTAAATATATTTATAATGCGCCAGCCTGAAGTTCAATGAGCTAGCCCAGCCCAACCCCGATTGCACTTTGGACTATGTTTTTAGCCCGATCCATCTAAAGCCGTGGGCTAATAGATCGACCCATCATTTCGGTCCATTTTTTACAATTCTAGCTGGAGGGAGTAGTTAATTATCCTTTCTTAAATGCTACACGGGATTGTGAGAGCATTCACAATGGAGCAACTCATCTTTGAGTACTTAACTGGGCCCCAGATGTACACATCACTTATTTATAATTTTTTATTAATAGTACCTAATAGGTACTCAATCCCTCCAACCCAACACATCTTAAAAAGTTCTAAATTGGTCCCACTAATAACACATTTCTCTAATAACTTTACATCATTATAAATGAGTCTCACAAAAATTATATAAGTACTACTTCTTATTGTAGAACTAGTACCTAATAAGTACTCATTTATGTTTTGCTCCAATGGTGGTACCTATTAGGTACTGGTACTTAAAAAATAAGTACTCACCATTGGAGATAGTCTGATTTGTGTTTCCTTTTTTAACACATAGGAGTAACTCGTCAAAGTGAAATACTAACATGGGCTTGTGCCCAAATAAATTATTCTTAAGTCATAGGTCAACTGGCAAAATATCGAAATTATTAGGTCGAACGTCGTAACCTGGGTTTGAACTCGAAATCTCACAATTATATGTGAGTTTAATTTCAGTTGATTATCACTTCATCTAAGACAGAAAAATATTATTCTTAGGCACACTGACATAAGTAAAAAGTAAAACAAATTAAAGAAAAAAATATCAAAATTATATTAATTAATGTGATTATTTTATTTTTTCTTTAGTTTTTTTTATTGACGTGTGTGTGCCTAAGCAGTAGTATGAATGTACATTTATAAAGGTTGAGATTTGCTATATAGAAAGGTTTAGCGGCACAACTTGTTATCTGTCTAATTTTTGTTCATGTGTAGCTATTTTATTTTTATATTATATATATTTAAAATATAAATGTTCTTTCAATGTAGAGAATTTTTTTGCAACACAAAAAATAAGTTGTGTCATTAACCAACTTTACTACCCTTGAGAATTTAATTTTGAACTTAATCTTAAATTGAAAATTTTAATTTAAAAATTTAAATGTTGCAAATTTTAATTAATGAAACTATGAAAACACAAATAATATACTATAACATTTAATTTTTTATTTTTGAATAATAGATAAATAAAACAAAATTTGTTTTTCGTCATTTTCATGTGTTAAATATGACTTTTGAAGTCATGCATATCAATATCCAAGAATACAACCAACCAACTGTATGAATTATATGCATGAAACTACTAATCAATTATGAAATTAAAATTTTAATATTAATAAATCATACATAATTATATTCCCTCATTTTCATGTAATTAAATATGACTTTTGGAGTTATTATAAAAAAAATGACTTTTGGATGCCTGTCAATCATAAAAATCACCCACAATCAATTATTACGTATGGTAGTATGTTATAGGTCATGAGATAAATCCCCGGCTCATTGTAAAACCACAAAAAAAAAAATTATTACCTACGGTATATATTAGAATTTATTCTACTTGATTTTTCATGTAATACTACATGCATAATTATTTACTTGATCTCTTATTATTTTTTTTCATATTTTCTTTTGTATTTTTCAATTTTCTTTCCTTTCATGTTTTTTACATACTTGATACATTCGTAAAAATAAAAGACAATTGTGCAAAATTGCAGAGCATTCTTTAACTATATACAATATTATTAAAATAAATTTATATTCATTCAATATTTATACATATTATATGTATTATCAAAAAATATTCGGTGCCTCTTAAATATGGGGCACTAGGCAGCCGTGATCAGGGCCACCATTGTCTACGTATTTGCTATATAAGTTTATTTTATTTTCATGTATTCGTTAAGTTATTTGCCTTGTGCCTGTAATGATTTTATCCATAGTCACTGCTATTATGCGTATATATTTTTTGTTATTCTTAAATTATTTATTTTAATCAAACATCAATCAAATCACTTTCTTAATTGTGATTTTATCCACAGTCGTCTATCTTTTTCTCTAGCATACCACCAGCCATCAGTTAATGTTTCATTAATAAGTTACATAAACACTAGTGTATATATATATATATATATATATATATAATCCAAAATCATGAAGTAGTTAGATTAACAAAATAAAGTCATAAAGATCTAACTACTACAAAAACAGTATAGTAGATGTAATGATGGGAAGAATCAATGTAAACGGGTGCACGAGTGTAGATTATAATTTTTCGTAGTTGTAGAGGTTATGGTATTCTCTCCAACTTCTGTTGGAATTGTAAAGTCTGGATGATCGAGGCAATTCAAATCACCAGGTAAATTAAAATCTATCCATCGAGACCAATCCACATCGTCGTCGTTAGTAACATTGATGGCCCAATACAAATTAACTCTTCTCCTTGCAAATCCTGCACCAATATTAACAACTAAATCTCTATTATTTTCCATGTTGTTTATAGTGGAGATAAAATCAACATATAAATATTCAACGTAACTATTAATATTTGTTGAGTTACTTGTATTTGCAAATCCTCCATCCTTATCTTAATATATTAAAACACAATACATGCTAACAACAATTGAGCATCTAAATTGTTCCATAATCCCGCCCAAATCTTCTCCGCTTCTTTCATCGATAAAATAAACAACAACAAAATCCTACCAACCGTCCAAACAACAATTAAGCATCTAAATTGTTCCATAATCCCGCCCAAATCTTCTACGCTTGATAAAATAAACAACAAAAAAATTCCACCAACCACCCAAGACTCTTATTCTTCTTAATTACACTTGACGGTTGGTGGGATTTTGTTGTTGTTTTGTTTATCGAATGAGCCTTTTTCATTAATTTCAATGCAATATTTACTGTTTTTTCTTCGATTATATTTCCTAAAATAAAGTTGTCCTAAAATGAATGGGCCTTTTTCATTTTCAATGCAATATTTCTAGTTTTTTCTAATAGTTCAGAGACTCACATTATAAGTGTGAAGAAGTGAGAAAATCTCGAGTTTGAATCTCAACCCTTTTAAAAATATGCTAATAGCCGCTATCAACTGAGTTACCTTTTAGTACAACCACATTATAATTTATTATTGAATTTACTAATCTTTCTGATCTTAAATGCTAAAATGTATTAATTCTTCTCAGTCTTGGTTGATCCATTAGAGAGGGGTGATTCAGGATCAATTTTGATTCGGAATCACCCATCTTGATTATTTTTTTTATTTCATTTTCAATTCAATAAGTGATTTACACATAATTTTAGGTTTCATTTGAGGTTTTTTCTTTGTGATTTCGTCGTTTGTCCTGCATTAGTGGAGAGTTGTTTGTTATCCCGTCTCTGTACGATATTTGTCCCGTCTTTGTACGGTGTTTGTTTTGTTTAAAGTTGCGGATTTGTTTCAATCCTAATTCAGACCAGATTCAATTTTAAAGTCATCAACGTTGCAGATCCGGATGCATGACTATTCCGGACACTTGAAGTTTATTATATCAATTGTAGCCTTTGTCATATTTGTAAACATTGAGCCGTTTTATGCTATTAACTCGGATGTTATGAGCTTGTTCGCAGATTTATCATTTTTAATTTTTAGCGAATTTGAATATATAATAATTTCAATTGATATACTCTACCGATTTGAATGAATGAAAAATTCGTAAAAAAAGAAAACGCTAAAATATATTTAGCCCCAATGTGTTTTGATTTTTATTTAATAATAATTGAGTAGTAGTACTTTTTAGGGCTGTGCAAACAATTATGATCCGACTGAAACCCGAGCAAACCAACATAAATTGAAGGAAACGGGTCGGGTTTAAATGGTCCACGGGTCAACGAGTTGAATTTATCAGTTTCACATGGATATTGCTGGGCGGGTGCGGGTGTGAATTATTCAATCTACAGATACCCAGGCCCGACCGACTGCATAACTTAATCAATGATAATAGTGTTTTACTCTGTCCAATCATAACTTTTAAGAGGCAAATCTGTTAACCTATAACACCTACATGTACTTAATGTTCATTGAGACCCACAAAAAACCCACTTCCCCTAAAGTGATAAGACCAATCACTGACCCAAAATTTATCTGCAAGATACGTTTTCTATCCTTTGGCATATTTCCAAGACACTTTCATAAATGTTAAATATTTTTATATTATTATATTAATAATTAAAAAGTACTATTATTCATGAATAATTATCAACTTGCATTTTCATGGTGTTCTTTCTTCTTCTAAAGTCATTCAAGTAGAGACTACTCTACTAGCAACAACACCACGCCACCATTGTAACCTGTTTTGACCATGAAATCCACTATAGCATGCAGTTAAGTTACGATTTTTTCATCTCTTGCATACTCCAAAGTCATTCTTCTCTCTTCTGTTAAGATTTTTGACAAAAATAGTAAACAATAAATAGCGAGCAACCTTCTTCTTCTTCTTCTTCTTCTTCTTCTTCTTCTTCTTCTTCTTCTTCTTCTTCTTCTTCTTCTTTCATGATTTTTCTGAAGTAGAAAAAAAAACACAAAACGATCTAGTTTACCCGAACAGATCCATTCGATCTATCCGACACCCGACCTGTCCACCACTCGACAAAACCGTGCTTGTAATCGGTCGGTGATGGGTGGACTTTTGCCTTCAATGGGTATCATCCGTTTTGCTTTTTCTGGCCCGAATCCGACCATAACCGCCTGATGCCCAGCCCTAGTAGGGCTATGCAAACAATTATGATCCGACTGAAACCCGAGCAAACCAACATAAATTGAAGGAAACGGGTCGGGTTTAAATGGTCCACGGGTCAACGAGTTGAATTTATCAGTTTCACATGGATATTGCTGGGCGGGTGCGGGTGTGAATTATTCAATCTACAGATACCCAGGCCCGACCGACTGCATAACTTAATCAATGATAATAGTGTTTTACTCTGTCCAATCATAACTTTTAAGAGGCAAATCTGTTAACCTATAACACCTACATGTACTTAATGTTCATTGAGACCCACAAAAAACCCACTTCCCCTAAAGTGATAAGACCAATCACTGACCCAAAATTTATCTGCAAGACACGTTTTCTATCCTTTGGCATATTTCCAAGACACTTTCATAAATGTTAAATATTTTTATATTATTATATTAATAATTAAAAAGTACTATTATTCATGAATAATTATCAACTTGCATTTTCATGGTGTTCTTTCTTCTTCTAAAGTCATTCAAGTAGAGACTACTCTACTAGCAACAACACCACGCCACCATTGTCACCTGTTTTGACCATGAAATCCACTATAGCATGCAGTTAAGTTACGATTTTTTCATCTCTTGCATACTCCAAAGTCATTCTTCTCTCTTCTGTTAAGATTTTTGACAAATATAGTAAACAATAAATAGCGAGCAACCTTCTTCTTCTTCTTCTTCTTCTTCTTCTTCTTCTTCTTCTTTCATGATTTTTCTGAAGTAGAAAAAAAAACACAAAACGATCTAGTTTACCCGAACAGATCCGTTCGATCTATCCGACACCCGACCTGTCCACCACCCGACAAAACCGTGCTTGTAATCGGTCGGTGATGGGTGGACTTTTGCCTTCAATGGGTATCATCCGTTTTGCTTTTTCTGGCCCGAATCCGACCATAACCGCCTGATGCCCAGCCCTAGTAGGGCTATGCAAACAATTATGATCCGACTGAAACCCGAGCAAACCAACATAAATTGAAGGAAACGGGTCGGGTTTAAATGGTCCACGGGTCAACGAGTTGAATTTATCAGTTTCACATGGATATTGCTGGGCGGGTGCGGGTGTGAATTATTCAATCTACAGATACCCAGGCCCGACCGACTGCATAACTTAATCAATGATAATAGTGTTTTACTCTGTCCAATCATAACTTTTAAGAGGCAAATCTGTTAACCTATAACACCTACATGTACTTAATGTTCATTGAGACCCACAAAAAACCCACTTCCCCTTAAGTGATAAGACCAATCACTGACCCAAAATTTATCTGCAAGACACGTTTTCTATCCTTTGGCATATTTCCATTTCATAAATGTTAAATATTTTTATATTATTATATTAATAATTAAAAAGTACTATTATTCATGAATAATTATCAACTTGCATTTTCATGGTGTTCTTTCTTCTTCTAAAGTCATTCAAGTAGAGACTACTCTACTAGCAACAACACCACGCCACCATTGTCACCTGTTTTGACCATGAAATCCACTATAGCATGCAGTTAAGTTACGATTTTTTCATCTCTTGCATACTCCATAGTCATTCTTCTCTCTTCTGTTAAGATTTTTGACAAATATAGTAAACAATAAATAGCGAGCAACCTTCTTCTTCTTCTTCTTCTTCTTCTTCTTCTTCTTCTTCTTCTTCTTCTTCTTCTTCTTCTGTTTCTTTCATGATTTTTCTGAAGTAGAAAAAAAAAACACAAAATGATCTAGTTTACCCGAACAGATCCGTCCGATCTATCCGACACCCGACCTGTCCACCACCCGACAAAACCGTGCTTGTAATCGGTCGGTGATGGGTGGACTTTTGCCTTCAATGGGTATCATCCGTTTTGCTTTTTCTGGCCCGAATCCGACCATAACCGCCCGATGCCCAGCCCTAACGAGGAGTGGACGGAGTTCGAATCCCGAATTCCACATTTTTTCGTATTTAAATATGTGAGAGTCTAGCCACTAGGTTACTTAACCAAAAAAAAAAAAAAGTTGTCATGTTCAATTTCTTATTTTTTAGCCGATTAAACGCAAAAAAAAAAAAAAAAAAACTTTAACCGAAACTGTTAAATATTAATTGCCCTGAGCTGGACAGAAGAGAAGGCGATGAAATTTTCGTTGATGGTGGATTTGAGAGGTTTGTGATTATTGGGAGGAGAGTGATAATCGTTATCAATGTGAGAACAGAAACCAACAATCTCTTTCCTTCCGCACTCTCATCACTTGCAATTCCTTTGACATGTCTAATACAGCTGATTTTGCTGTATTTCATTATTTTCTTTTGGCTAAATGTCAAAATTATTATTTTATTTTTAATGAATGTTTCAAATTCACTCTATGCAGCAATGTATGCAAAACATCCTTACGGTTGGTTCTCTTGGCAAAAAGGGAATGGTGAAAATTTATCAGCAGCTAACAAAGCTTGGTCAAGGTGGTTTTGGTTCAGTTTATAAGGTAAATCTTCTTTAGCATTGGTTTTAGTGCAGTAGTATACTAATATGAATTTTGAAAATTTAAACATACATATCTTAATTATCTTTTGTTTTCACAACTAGTTGCACTAGTCACAATAGTTGCTCTACAATAGGCTGAAGTGAGAGATCATGAAAATGAGTGACCATGTCTTCATCTAAAAACTTTAAGACATTCTGCATAAGTGTCCACACTTGTATTTTACACATAGGCTCTGCTTGGGAAGACAAATAAGCTAGCTTATAGCTTATAAGTTAAATAATGATTAAACATTTTTTTTTTATGTCATTTCATACTTAGAAGTTAGTTCAACAGTTAATTTTACCAAACACTACAAATTCAATCAGCTAGCTTATCCGCTATAAGCTAGCTTATCAGCTATCCGCTATATTTTAACAGACTCATACTTGTTTCTCAACAACCTCTTGGATTGTCTTCGTTGATTTAGATGGTTTGATATGCTTGAGAGGAGAATACTCTTAGCCTGTTATTATGTATATACAAGTGAATACATTTAAATCTATCATCAAGCATCTGGACTATAGGGATGAATACAACTAAAAAAGACCAATCTTATATATAGATTTTCTCAACAGAATATAACTTAAATCTATGCATATCTTAAGATTCTAAACATCTAAACTCAATTCATGAGCAAAAAATTTACAAAACTGATTAAGGTAGTTTTTAGCGAGCACTGATGGTAGTTTCTGTTAATTCAATTATCGAAGATCCTCCTCCTGATGTTGATGACTCTTGCAAATCTTGGTTTCCATTGAATAAGAATGCTGGTTTTTGAGGTTGGCAAACAGGTGTTTCATTGCATAGCATGAACACAACTTCTGACATTGTTGGTCTATTCATGGCATTTTCTTGCACACACAAAAGTCCAATTTGAATGCATCTCAGAACTATAGCAGGAGGATAAGACTGATTTAGTGTTGAATCAACTGTGTCCAATGCCCTTCCTTCTGTCCATAGTGTCCACACCTACAAATGCACAACACAGTCTTTAAATAAATACATCATACTATTGTTGGCCAGTTTTAATGCTAACTCTCTTTTTTTTATAACTTACATGACCAATTAAATTTGGGGAGGCTCTTCCTATTTCACAATGTGTGTTTCTTTGGCCAGCAATAATCTCCAGTAGTAAGACACCATAACTGAAGACATCAGATTTTGTTGAGTACCGTCCTTCCATTGCATATTCTGGTGACATATATCCACTGCGATTATACAAAATGGTTTGTGTTTATCATAAAAATTACATATCCATCTCTATAATTTTGGTTATTATGACGGTGTAACACATACTATGTTCCGACCAATCTTTTTGTTCTTGCTTGGATTTCATCTTCTCCAAATATTCTAGCCATACCAAAATCTGAGATTTTGGGAATCATTGCAGCATCAAGGAGAACATTGCTGGCTTTTAGATCTCTATGAATTATTTTCAGCCTCGAATCTTGATGTAGATATAAAACACCTCGCGCAATCCCGCAAATAATATCAAAACGCTTAACCCAATCCAATGAAGACCTTTGGTTTTGATCTGATTTGACAGTTTAAGTTTACATAAATTGGAAAAGAGAAATAAAATTCTATTTGATTTACTTCATTATTAAATATAGGATAATTTGATTTATATATTAGGAAGACAGGAAGCCATTATTTCTACTTTACTATGAAAATATAGAACTTGGAAAATTGACAAGGAATATAGGAAATTAGATAATCTGCTGGATCATCAATCATCTTGTGCCTGACAAGGAGTATAGAAACATTTGCAAATTTCTTGTCATTATTTGAAAACATCTGCGACTGCAACGCATGTTTTAGTGAAAGGCTTAAAGTTTGATGACATATCCAGATAATTGTTGTAGACCTAATTTCCTAATAGATACTATTTTAAAAAGAATAGAAATAGGTTTAACTAAATTGCATTATTAGCTTAAAAAATTGAAGGGATGTTTCCTATTTACAATTATGTGAATTTTTGGTTTGTTTTATTGAGTAGCTAAGGCTAGATTTAGGATATGATCTTCATGTAGAAGCCTCTGAAATGAAGAAAGGTAAATGGAGTATTCCAATAGGGTTTTGAATCTTTGATCAGGGGCTCTAAATGGACTATTCCAATAGGGCAGCTTGGTTCTTGATAGTATCAAACTTGTCTTAGGTTTAGCTATCTAAACATGAAAATGAATTACTACTACCTCAATTCAGTTACTATGCTGTATGCTTGACTAAACACAATGAGTGAGTAAGAGAGATGCATACCGAATATAAAGAAGTCTAAGCTTTTGTTTGGTAGGTATTCGTAAACTAGCATCCTTTCTTCGTTTTCAAAGCTACAACCAAGTAACCTCACTAGATTTCTGTGTTGGAGTTTAACTAAAAGTGTAACTTCATTTTTAAACTCTTCTTTGCCTTGACCTGAATCTTTGGACAATCTTTTCACTGCTATCACTTGTCCATTAACCAAGCAACCCTGAAATATTAACCAGTTAAATCCCATTTCACTATTTTTTCCATAATGTGATTGAATTGAATATAAAGAGGTGTCAATATAGAGTTTCACTCACCTTGTAGACAGAGCCAAATCCACCTTGTCCAAGCTTATTCTCATGACCACAATTTCTTGTCGCTGTCATTATCGTTTTATAGCTGAAAAGGGGTAGATTTGGATGTGTGTTGCTTTGAGCATCATTCTCTTCTTCAGAGGAATCTTGGTTTAATTGCCGCATCATTTTATCTGAAGTTACAAAATGACATGAGGTAAGATTTCACATTATCTGTGTGGCTTATGTTCCTAAATAAGAGGGGAGTGATCGATTGTGGTGGATAATCTGTTGGGGGGGGGGGGGGGGGGGGGGGGGGGGGGGGGTGTGGCATGGTAAGAGACTGTTCAACATTTGTTTTATGAATGATCAATCTTCTCGAGTGTATGGTATGCAATATTCAATCGGTTAGGAACTTAGGTGTTCATTCTATACAACATAACAATATTTGATTTGCTGGATTGCTAAGCGGTTGCAAGTCATGTAGGAATATGTTGGCTTGTGTGTGATTTGCTAGCTTATGGGTGATTTGGGAGGAGCAAAATGGTGCGGTATTTTGTCATATGGAAACGTCGATTGAAAGTTTAGTGGGTGAAATAAAGATTACAGTGTGGAAATGGTTGAAAATGAAAACTAAAGGCTTTAATTACCAAATTTTGCAATGGTGTTTGAATCCCAAAGTATGTCTCGGCTTGTATGGAGAAGATTGAATTGGTGCTGCTATGTATGGGTTACGAAAATGGTATATAAGGATAAAATTGTTTCTGTCAGTAGGAATCAAAGGATCTTGTGTCAGCAAGAACAAGAAACTGAGAGCTGGACTTGGAGCTGAATATATATTGGGAGATGGTGTGATTCTTCTATGTCCATGATTTGGGGCTGCTGTTGAACTATTTTTTGTGGTTCTTAGTGCTGGTTTTTCTATTGGATTTTCTGGTATTTGCGACTAACGGTTGGTGATTTCGGGTTGTTTTGGAACTACCCTTTTGGCTCCTACCGCTGGCTTTTCATGGTATTTATGCTTTGCTGATTTTGTTGATGGAGGAACGTGTTGGTTGCTGCTCTGGTTTGGTGTTGAGGTGATTCTCAAGGTTGTAGAAATGAACAATCATAGCAAGACAAAAATATAGTTGGTCAATTTTGGAAATGAACAAAAATGGTAAATCACATACCCTTTCTTTTTCTCCTCCACATGCAATACACCCAGGAGAGAAGGAGGACAACTGAAACTATAAAAGCTACCAGAATTGCAGCCAGCCTCTTTTTATCAAGGAATCCTTTGCTTTTTTTGTAGTAATTGGCTGATAAGAATAAACAGGTCAAAAGACGTTCAAACTACACATAAGCCGGTATCAAATTTAGAAGAAAAAAGAAACAAATTAGGAGAATATGTTACCAAGTTCAACTTTATCGACTCGTAAAAATAAATCTTGGCCTTGATCACTAAGTTTTTGAATGTCCATTAGATCCCCATACCATGTCAAACATCCACTTCCACCATTTTTCACATCAGCAACTGCATAGGCCGTACAAGAGCAGTTTTTGAAGCATTCTGTCTTACATTCTTCCAAACTCAAACCACCTTTAGCAATTGCCATAGATGTATCAGGAACTTTCAAGCTTACAACTTTCACAAACCCTTCTCCATTCCCACAAACAGATTCACCTTTCTTTCTTACACACCCTCCTGACCCATCTCTACTTTCATACCAATCACGTGGAAATTTCGGTTCAAAACCAAGTAAACAAGTACACTTAAAGTCGTCAAAATTCGAAGAGTCACAATTACTGTTTGATCCACATGTTCCATAGCTATCACATTGGTCTGTTGGTTCAGACCAGTGCCGGATCCATCGAGTCTTTTGATTGTCCCACGAGAATGTTTGTGTGAAACCAGATTGCTGAACCACTATCCTAGTAATGACAGACTTATCAAACATGTTATATGAGAGTGCTACATAGTTGTCATATTCAACGAAAGAAACGTTAGAAATGGCCATATCTCGTTTCAAATTAGGTAGACCTACGAATAATGCACCGTTCCAATGTCCAGCACGCCACCAAGGAAGATCATGGTTGTACATAAACAACTGAGGTTTGCCAATGGTGCTGAATTTTGCTGTGAATGCACCCGTTCCAGGGTCATCATCTGTCTTCCAGGATTGAAGGAACCAACTTTGATTTGTTTTTCTATCAAAACCAAGCCTTTGATATGGAAGCAAGGTGTCTGTGGGATGACCAAAGCTTTCCCATAATACAGTTTTGGTGTTGTTTATCATAAGAACAAGGTTTGCTATATCCGATAGTTGAGCTATAACAACACTAGTGCTATTTCTTTGTGATTGTGGTAATGAAACATTGGTAGACCAAATGGGAACGGTGCTACTAAGGTTACGGTGGAGTACTAGGTTTCCATTTGGACTGATAGATAGAATTCCAGAAGTGTCATTGATCGGATTATCTCTGTTTGCAACCCAAACAACAGTTTGGATTGGCAAATTGTTGTACCAAATTCCTACATAGCGAGAGGTGGACTTTCCTGGAGAGAAGAATCCGAGAGCAAACGTTTTAGATTTAGAAATCAGAAGCTCACCATCTCTTATGGGTTTGTGAGTAGATATGGTATCAGAAGAACAAGAGCAAAAATAGAAGGTGATAAGTACTAGAATCAAAGAGTTATGTAATACTAACAACTTTTGTTTAGGATTTTGGGTTGTGACAAGGTAGAAAAGATTTTTAATAGAGTCCATTGAGTTCCTCTTTCATACACCTATTGCATTTTATGATGAGAAAATTTAAATATTCATACTGACACATATTTTACTCTTCTTCAGCACACAGCGACATGACTAACTTATATACATTTGAAGACACCATTTCTCTTTTGCCGCGTCACTATTATGTCTTGTCGTTGAATGGACCAGCCACATGTAACACGAAAGTTGGAAATAAAATCAATGAAGAAAAGTAAGAACTAGCTAGGAACTCAAAATCAATGATGTAGACCTGTAATGTGTTCTCATAGACAAATTTGGTTAAAAACCAAAAGTCATCTCCTCAAAGCTCTTATTACTACAAAAGAACAGGTTTTATAGGTGGTTTGGATGAAGATTCTCATCACACTAATGTTCATAAAGCCTTCATTGCACTTTCCTGCTACCATTTCAATTAGTACAAACCACACACCTTGCATCTTCACATTTGTCAAAAACAAACCAAAGATCTTTCCTCAAATTAGATTTCAACTCAACATAAAAATGTACACACGTGCCAAAGAGTTCATATGCTGAATATGCAACAATTCAAGTAAAAGACAAAATTTGAACATGTCAATTTCAAAGTCATTCACACACAAAAAATTGTCAAGAGTTTACACCATTTGAGGTTGAAAAACCAAACTTGTACAATGACATCAGTGTGATGAAAATTGAAATAAACAAAACATGTTGGATTAGAATAATTTACCATCACAAACCAAAAAGTCAAATTCAACAAGAACCCAATTACAAGACTCATAAAAGAAAGAAGCAGAAAATTCAAATCCAAAGATGAAATAGATAAAACTTTCAAGTAGTCTCACACACGTAAAATGTGAACGTGGCCGATCCCGACTATTTGAAGGCCCCATCCCAAATGTTAAAAATTGACCATTAATAAAAAATGCAAAAAAATCCAAAAAAATAATAACCATCATTTAAATTATAAATAACATCAATAACATAAAAAATCTCGAAAAAAAATCAATAATGTTGCTATTTTATTTTCTTTTAATCTTTGAGAGTTCAAATGGTTATTGCTATTCAGAAAATCACTTTATGATCAAACATCTTATATAATTTATGATTATTCCCAGTTGGTCTAGCGATGCAAATTTTCATAAAATAGTTAAATATGTTTTTAATCCCTGCAATTTTTTTTGACTAATTTAACTCTAAAACCGAGTGTTTTAGACTTTAGTACCTAGAGATTTATAAACAAGTGAAAACATTTAAATCTATGATAAAATCTCTTGACTATAGGGATGAATAAAAATAAAAGGACTAATCTTATATAGAAATTTTCTCAACAAAATATTACTTAAATCTATGCATATCTACAAACTCAATTCTGATGGAAGTTTTTAGCGAGCACTGATGGTAGTTTCTGTTAATTCATTTATTGAAGATCCTCCTCCTGATGTTGACGACTCTTGCAAATCTTGGTTTCCATTGAATAAGAATGCTGGTTTTTGAGGCTGGCAAATAGGTGTTTCATTGCATAGCATGAAAGCAACTTCTGACATTGTTGGTCTATTCATGGCATTTTCTTGCACACACAAAAGTCCAATATGAATGCATCTCAGAACAATAGCAGGAGGGTAAGACTGATTTAGTGTTGAATCAACTGTGTCCAAGGCCCTTCCTTCTGTCCATAGTGTCCACACCTACAAATGCACAATACAGTCTTTAAATAAGGCTCTTCCTTGTTGGCTAGTTTTAAGGCTACTTCTTTTTATTCATATAACTTACATGTCCAATTAAATTTGGGGAGGCTCTTCCTATTTCACAATGTGTGTTTCTTTGGCCAGCAATAATCTCCAGTAGTATGACACCATAACTAAAGACATCGGATTTTGTTGAATATCGTCCTTCCATTGCATATTCCGGTGCCATATATCCACTGCAATTATACAAAATAGATAGAGCATTATTAAAAATACAAGTGCATCATTATATTCTTGGTGATTATAAGGGCATGACACATACTATGTTCCAACCACTCTTTTTGTTCTTGCTTGTATTTCATCTTCTCCAAATATTCTAGCCATACCAAAATCTGATATTTTGGGATTCATTGCAGCATCAAGGAGAACGTTGCTGGCCTTTAGATCTCTATGAATTATTTTCAGCCTTGAATCTTGATGAAGATATAAAACACCTCGAGCAATCCCACAAATAATTTCAAAACGCATACCCCAATCCAATGATGACCTTTGGTTTTGATCTGATTTGAACAGTTTAAATTTACATAAATTTAACGTATTAGGAAACATTAATTGTATATTGAGTTTAACTTATTAGTATCTTATCAAAATACATAATGAAAAAGGCTATAAATAGATCATCTGCTGGATCATCAATCATCTTGTGCCTGACAAGGAATATAGGAACATCTGCAAATTTCTTGTCATTATTTTAATACATGTATAAAGGCTATAAATAGGTCAATGCTGAACTTATTGTTAGTGAAACTCAAACTCATGTTTGATGGCATATCCTGCTAATTGTTGTAGGCCTGTATTCCTATTAGATATTTTAAAGATAACAGACATAGGTTTAACCTGTAACATGTGCCACAAATTGCATTCTTACTTTAAAAAATTTAAGTGTTGTTTACTGTTTACAACTATGTGAATTTTCAGTTTGTTACTTTGAGTAGCTAAGCTAAGGCTATATTTACTATGTAGCATACTGTCCTGGGCAAATTTCGCATATCGCCCATTGGGCCTGAAGTGCTGCCCGCCAATTGGGCCACGTCCTGAAAAGCCCATTAAGGGTAGAGCCTATCAGATACGGAGACTTAGTCAGAAGAGCCGATCCAAGGTAAGGGGATAGGATTGGATTGCCTCATAGCCACGTTCTCCTGCTATTCAGGACACGTGCAAGGATCTTTTCCCCCCTATTCAGGGCGGGCGTAACCATTCTATTAAGGGAGCCTCTCTCGCCTAATCGGTTGAGGTGAGCCAATATATAGAGAGAGTTAAACTCAGAAGTGGATCATCACATTTTTACTATATCACTAATTCTAAGAATTAGGTTCAGAGCATTTTCTGACTTAGTATTTTCATCACAAGTTCTACGCAAGAACACATACTATCTTTAGTTAGAGGCCTCTGTGATTAAGAAAGCTGTAAAAGGTTATTCCAAAGGGTTTTGAATCTTTAATGAGGAAATGGACTATTCCAATAGGGCATTTTGGCTCTTAATAGTTTCAATATTTTTCCAAGCTTATCTATCTACACATGAAAATGAATTACTACTACATTTATTTTAGTAGCAGACTTGCATGTAACGTGTTGATTTCCCTCCCCAATTCAGGTACAATGCTTTATTCTTGTGCAAATACAAGTTTAATCAGGCTAGAGAAATAATGAGTGAGTTAGAGAGATGCATACTGAATATAAAGAAGTCTAGGCTTTTGTTTGGTAGGTATTCGTAAACTAGCATCCTTTCTTCTTTTTCAAAGCAACAACCAAGCAATCTCACTAGATTTCTGTGTTGGAGTTTAACTAAAAGTTTAACTTCATTTTTAAACTCTTCTTTTCCTTGACCTGAATGTTTAGATAATCTTTTCACTGCTATCTCTTGTCCATTAACCAAGCAACCCTGAAATATTTATCAGTTAAATCCCATTTCACTATTGTTGCATCATCTTCCTACAATGTGATTGAAATGAATATAAAGCAGTAAAGTAGGTTTTCACTTCTTCCATGAAACTTAATGTAGAGTTTCACTTACCTTGTAGACAGAGCCAAATCCACCTTGTCCAAGCTTATTCTCATGACCACAGTTTCTTGTAGCTGTCATTATCGTTTTAAAGCTGAAAAATGGTAGATTTGGACGTGTGCTGCTTTGAGCACCGTTCTCTTCTTCAGAGGAATCTTGGTTTAATTGCCACATCATTTTATCTGAAGTTACAAATGACATAAGGTAAGATTTCAATCAACTTACTCATTTGAAGAGTAAAGTTATGTGATGAAAAAATATGAATGGATAGGATTTTACTGGAGAGTAAAGTTACGGGAGACGATCTCCATTTTTTGAGGTTTTCCTATTAGTTTTGCCTGTATTTGGGACTAATGGTAGATGACTTTGGACTGTTATGGAACTACCCTTTTGGCTCTTCTGATTTTGAATGGTATTTACGTTTTCCTGATTTTGTTGAAGTGAATTTGTAATAGGGGGACATGCTGGTTTCTGCTCTACTGCAGTGGTGTATTGGCTTGAGGTATGACAAAAAAACATGGTTAGTTTTGGAAATGGACAACAATGGTCAATATCAACAGTTGCTGTAAAACATAGGTGAATGTGGCTCGTAAATATGTGGTGTATATCTTTCTAACTTGATATAACTTATGCTAGTAAGAAATTTGGTATATAAAGTAAAACACATTTTTGCAAAACAATAAATTGATATACCATATAGCACAGTCCATATAATAGGACACTTTTTGTAAGTCAGAATGAGATTGCAGCTAATAATAAAATATAAAGAACAAGGGATATCATCCTAAAAAATAAATCACATACCCTTTGTTTTTTTCTTCCACAGGTAATACAGACAGATGAGGATGACTATGATGATAATAGCAACTATAGAAGCTACAACAATTGAAGATAAAATCTTTTTATCAAGGACTCCTTTGGGTTTTTTATAGTAATCGGCTGATAAGAAGAAACAAGTCTAAATAAGTTCAAACTACACAGTGGTGTCAAATTTGAAACAAAAACATAATAGGAGGAAACTTTTACCTAGTTCAACTTTATCGACGCGTAAAAATAAATTTTGGCCTTGATCAGTAAGTTTTTGAATGTCTGTTAAATTTCCATGCCATGTCAAACATCCACTTCCACCATTCCTCACATCAGCAACTGCATAGGCAGTACAAGAGCAGTCTCTCAAGCATTCTTTATCACATTCTTCCAAACTCAAACCACCTTTGGCAACTGCAACAGATGTATCAGGAACTTTCAAGCTTTCAACTTTGACAAACCCTTCACCATTCCCACAAACATATACGCCTTTATTTCTAACACACCCTCCTGACCCGTCTCTATTCTCATACCAATCACGTGAAAATTTGGGTTCAAAACCAGGTAAACAAGTACACCTAAAACCGACGAAGTTTGAAGGGTCACAATTACTGTTTGTTCCGCATGTTCCATAGTTATCGCATTGGTTTATTGGTTCAGACCAGTACCGGGCCCATTGCCTCTTTTGACTTTCCCACATGAATGCTTGTACGAAACCAGATTGCTGAACCACTACCCTAGACATGAGAGACTTATCATACATTTTATATGAGAGTGCTACGTAGTTGTCATCTTCAACCAAAGAAATGTTAATAACGTCCATATCTCGTTTCATATAAGGTAGACCTACTAATAATTCTCCGTTCCAATGTCCAGCACGCCACCAAGGAAGATCATGCTTGTACATAAACATTTGATGTTTGCCAATATTGGTGCTAAATTTTACTGTGAACGCACCATTTCCAGGGTCATCATCTGTCTTCCAGGATCGAAGGGACCAACTTTGATTAGTTTTTCTATCAAAACCAATCCTTTGATATGGAAGCATGGTGTCGGTTGGATGATCAAAGCTTTCCCATAATACAGTTCTGGTGTTGCTTAGCATAAGAACAAGGTTTGCTATATCCGTTAGTTGAGCTATAACGCTTGTGCTATCTCTTTGGGATTGTGGGAATGAAACATTGGTAGACCAAATAGGAATGTTGCTAAGGTTGTTGTTGAGTACTAGATTTCCATTTGGGTCGATCGTTAGGATTCCAGAAGTGTCATTGATTGGACTATTTCTGTTTGCAACCCAAACAACAGTTTTAATTGGCAAATTGTTGAACCAAATTCCGACATAGCGATAGGTGGACTTTCCTGGAGTGAAGAATCCAAGAGCAAAGGTTTTAGATTTAGAAATCAGAAGCTCGCCATCTCTTATAGGTTTGTCAGAAGATATGGTATCTGAAGAGCAAGAGCAAAAAGAGAAGGTGAGAAGTATTATCAAAGAATTAACTAACAACTTGTTTATCATTTTTGGCTGGTGACAAGGTAGACCAGATTTTTAGCAGATTGCATTTTATGAAGAGAAAATAGAAATAGTCTAACTGACACAAATTGTACTCTTCAACAGCACATGGAAGTAGTCAATTAGTAGTGACTTACAATAGTGGTAAGACTTCAATTCTATTTCCAGCGTCACTATTGTGTTTTTGGACGGATGTATTATATTTTCCACCTTGTAGACCAGTGTGACACTGACACCTCAGGAAAGTGTTAAAATAAAAATTAATGAAGAAAAGTAACAACTAGCTAGAAAGTGTGTATAGTATATTCTAGTGATGAATATATGATTAAAAGTATAAATATCTAATAAATGATTCTCTTCATACATTCAACTGACTTTACAGACACAAAAATTGACCCTTGTGTAATTTATTGTTTTTTGCAAAAGACCCTTGTGTAATTTAGCTTAGCAGTTAGCATTGCACCTCAATCGGTCATGGGCCGGTACAGTAACTTGTAAGAAATGGCAAACTTCCTTGCAAACTGAATTTGTAAGGATAAAAGCAGAATTTTGAGGGCCAGGAGAAATATAGAATCCAAGGATTTGGCTCCTCTAAAGTGAGTTATTTACTTTATAGTGTAAAGTGAGTAATATCAACCGTTAATTATTACTAAATAAAAGATAGATATTATAGGTACATCATAATATATTATGGGTTTGTTAATTTTTATTTTTTTTTACTAAGGGTTTGTTAAATATTATTATAGTAGTTTATAAATGTATTAAAATTACAAAAACAAAGTTAAGTTGTTTTGGACTTTAATTCTTTAAATTTGCCTTTAGTTAGTTTATTGACTTAGTTTATCTTTCACATGGAAGCTGGTGGAGATGGAAGTGTGCAGTTGTGGGAAGTTGAACGTGGACGCGAATTCCCTAACAGGTTACATATCAGGCAAGCAAACACAGAGACATACAAGAGAAAGTTTCCGCTTATTTTAACGCTAATCCCCAAATCCTTGTTGAGATCTCCAAAGACAATCATCGTCAACTCTGCATGAATCAGCTTTTACATCTCGTTAGTAAAGCTGGAACGACCCCTTCATTACGTAGCTATATTGGAATCTGTGGAAAAAAATGGGTGATCAATGCAGGTAAGTTCATCAAACTACAGCTAAAGCGTTGTGTTTTACGACCAATTTCAATTGATATGTTTATTTAAATAAACAATTACTCGCATATTCATTTAACAATACCACAAGTAAATACAAATACTTGTCTGTCAAAAACCTAATGAAATGACTACAAACTCAATTCTGATGGAAAAATATGAACATAAAATTTACATAATTGAAGATCCTCCTCCCGATGTTGATGACTCTTGCAAATCTTGGTTGCCGTTGAATAAAAATGCTGGTTTTTGAGGTTGGCAAAGAGGTGTTTCATTGCATAGCATGAATACAACTTCTGACATTGTTGGTCTATTCATGGCATTTTCTTGCACACACAAAAGTCCAATTTGAATGCATCTCAGAACCATAGCAGGAGAATAAGACTGGTTTAGTACACAGGGTCCACACCTACAAATTAATAATAGTCTTAAAATAAGTACATCATACATCATTAAATTGATGGCCAATTTTAAGGTTATCTCTTTTCTTATTCATATAACTTACATGTCCAATTAAATTTGGGGAAGCTCTTCCTGTTTCACAATGTGTATTTCTTTTGCCAGCAACAATCTCCAGTTGTAAGACACCATAACTGAAGACATCAGATTTCGTTGAATATCGTCCTTCCATTGCATATTCTGGTGCCATATACCCACTGCATTTATACCAAATAGTTATAAGCGTACGACACCTACTATGTCCCAACCACTCTTTTTGTTCTTGCTTGGATTTCATCTTCTCCAAATATTCTAGCCATACCAAAATCTGATATTTTGGGATTCATTGCAGCATCAAGGAGAACGTTGCTGGCTTTTATATCTCTATGAATTATTTTCAGCCTCGAATCTTGATGAATATATAAAACACCTCGAGCAATCCCACAAATAATTTCATAACGCATAGCCCAATCCAATGATGACCTCTTGTTTTGATCTGATTTGAATGGTTGAAGTTTACATAAATTGATTATATTGGGAAACATTAATTGCTTATCCAGGCTAGTGAGAAACAAATGAGTGAGTTTGAGAAACTGGACCTAAAGGTGATTTTGAAGGTTAATTGAAGAATTTGAGTTGAATCTAAAGCTTACCTTGAACAAACGAGTTTGAATCTGAAGCTTAGATTGAAAGAACGAGTTGTGAAGAAGATTGAATCTGAATGAAGAAGGAACCAAGAATCTGGAACTCGTGAGTTTGAATCTGAGTGTGATTGAACAAACAGTTGTGAAGAAGTTTGAATCTGGAACTAGATGAGTGAAAACGAGTTTGAATTTGGAACGAGCTGGGTGAAAACGAGTTTGAATCTGAAAGATTGAATGCGTTTGAATATGAGTGTGATTGAACGAAAGTTGTGAGTGAGAAAACAAGCGGGTTCTGAAAGAAAAATAGAGGGAATGAGACTATGAGAGTGATTGGTCGTAAAACCTTAAATTTGAAATTACCGGCAACGGTTTGAAGGAACAGTCGCTCCTCCTATTCAGTAGCTAGAGACAAATTTTCTTGTAGTGAAACAATGTAAGTCAAATTCTTATCAAACTTGCCATTGTGGGAGAATTCCTGATTCTATTCACATGTTCAAATGTGTTTCTTTACTTGTTTCATGATAAGCTCAAGAAGGGATCATAAGTATTCCTTTCGTCGTAGCTTTGATGACTCCCCTAACCAGCAGAAATATGACTGCGACCACTCTTTGATCTTTAGCTCCATAGCGCTGCACGGCTGCACCTGACAATTTCTCAACAGCTTAGAGGCTTGTTCAAGGTGACTTTGGTTCTGTCTATAAGTTAGCCAATCTTCTTTAGCATCGGTTTTAATGCATAGTATCAATGTCACAATAGTTTCTCAGAATAACAGGCTGAAGTGAGAGGCTACAAAAATGAGTGACCATGTCTTTATTTAAAACCTTAAGACATTGGGTAGATGTGTGTCCACGCCATTTTGTATAATACGTTATATTTTATATGAGTTGCTTATCACAACTAAATCATTGTGTTAAAGACCACTTTCAACTGATATGCTAATTGAAATGGACACTTACTCAAATGATTCTTTTTACAATACCATAAAGTGAATACACATACTTGTCTCTCAAAAACCTATTCAAATGACTACAAACTCAATTCTGATGGATAAGTGTCAACCAAAATTTACAAATTAGATTAAGGTAGCATTTAGCGAGCACTGATAGTAGTTTCTGTTAATTCATTTATTGACGATCCTCCACCTGATGTTGATGACTCTTGTAAATCTCGGTTTCTATTGAATAAGAATGCTGGTTTTTGAGGCTGGCAAAGAGGTGTTTCATTGCATAGCATGAAAACAACTTCTAACATTGATGGTCTATTCATAGCATTTTCTTGCACACACAAAAGTCCAATTTGAATGCATCTCAGAACCATAGCAGTAGGATATGACTGGTTTAGTGCTGGATCAACTATATCCAAGGCCTTTCCTTCTATCCAGAGTGTCCACACCTACAAATTCACAACACAGACTTTAAATAAGTACGTCATACATCATTAAATTGTTGGCCAATTTCAAGGTTACCTCTTTTTTTTTTTTATAACTTACATGTCCAATTAAATTTGGGGAGGCTCTTCCTGTTTCACGATATGTGTTTCTTTGGCCAGCAATAATCTCCAGAAGTAAGACACCATAACTGTAGACATCAGATTTTGTTGAATAACATCCTTCCATAGCATATTCTGGTGGCATATATCCACTACAATACAATTATACAAAATGGTTAGAGTATCATAAAAAATACACATCCATATCTATAATCTTGGTGACTATAAAGGAGTGACACATACTATGTTCCAACCACTCTTTTTGTTCTTGCTTGGATTTCATCTTCTCCAAATATTCTAGCCATACCAAAATCTGAGATTTTGGGATTCATTCCAGCATCAAGCAGAACATTGCTGGCTTTTAGATCTCTATGAATTATTTTCAGCCTTGAATCTTGATGTAGATATAAAACACCTCGAGAAATCCCGCAAATAATTTCAAAACGCTTATTCCAATCCAGTGATGACCTTTGGTTTTGATCTGAGTTGAACAAATGAAATTTTCAGAATATAGTGGAAAAGGAAAATATAATTCAGTCACTACTAGCATTCTGGGCTTTATGCATGTCTAAATACAGTTTTATTCGGGCTAGAGAGACAATGAGTGAGTTAGAGAGAGGGGCACACCGAATATAAAAAAGTCTAGGCTTTTGTTTGGGAGGTATTCATAAACTAACATTCTTTCTTCTTTTTCAAAGCAACAACCGAGCAACCTCACTAGATTTCTGTGTTGAAGTTTAACTAAAAGTCTAACTTCAGTTTTAAACTCTTCTTTGCCTTGACCTGAATTTCTTGACAATCTTTTCACTGCTATCTCTTGTCCATTAACCAAGCAACCCTGTAATATTTATCAGTTAAATCCCATTTCGCATCATATTTCTATAATGTGATTGAAATGAATATAAAGAGGTGAATGATATTGTCGCTTCTTGCATGAAACTTAATTTAGATTTTCGCTTACCTTATAGACAGAGCCAAATCCACCTTGTCCAAGCTTATTCTCATAACCACAATTTCTTGTAGCTGTCATTATTGTTTTAAAGCTGAAAAATGGTAGATTTGGATGTGTGCTGCTTTGTGCACCATTCTCTTCTTCAGAGGAATCTTGGTGTAATTGCCACATCATTTTATCTGAAGTTACAAATGACATGAGGTAAGATTTCAATCAACTTACACATTTTGAAGAGTGTCTTTCTTCTTGGCTCTCAAAAAAACAATTGGATTATACATTTGACTATTGTCACAACATAGATATTATTAGCAGTTGCTAAAGAAATTTGGAGATAATGTTTGTACAACACAACATATCTCGGTTAGAATGCTAATAAAATACTTCAGTCTGGATTGGTACACACAACATATCTAAATGACAATAATTTGGCATAAAGCACTTCTCGGTTTGAATGGAGAAGATTGAATTTGTGCTGGTGTTAATGGATTTCGAAAACGGTATATAAGTAGAAAAATGCTTCTATCATAAGGAATCAAAGGATCTTGTGTCAGAAGGAATATGAAACCAAGAGCTGGAATCGAAGTTGAAAATAGTATTTGGAGATGGTATGGTTCTGTTCTGTCCATGATTTGGGGCTGTTAGGGACCATTTTTTGTGGTTATTAGTACTGGTTTTCTTATCAGTTTTGCCAGTATTTGGGACTAACGGTAGATGACTTGGGACTACTTTGGAACTACCCTTTTGGCTCTTACTGCTGATTTTGTTGAAGTGAATTTGTGGGGGGACATGTTGATTTCTGTTCAGCTGCAGTGGTGAATTGGTGTTGAGGTGATTCTCAAGGTTGTAGCAGTACAATCATAGCAAGACAAAAACATAGTTGGTTAATTTTGGAAATGGACAACTATGGTTAATATCAAACAGTTGCTGTAAAACTTATGTGAATGTGTTATGTGGCTCGTGAGTCGTGACAGCAAAAATTAACTTAGAACTATTTAGGTAGGATTAGCATAGCAAGACATGTGATGCTGCTAATGCTTAAGAATTATGATACATAAGTCAATATGTGGTGTATTTCTTTCTTACTTGGTATAAACTTTGACAGTGAAAAATTTGTTATATAAAATACATTTTGCAACAAAATAAATTGATATACCATGTAATAATTGAACACCACAAATAGTTGAAAGAAAAGAAACCAACATGTAAATAAAAAGAACAAAGAATATCATCCTAAAATATAAATCATATACCCTTTCTTTTTTTCTTCCACAGGTAATTCACACAGGTGAGGAGGATGACAATAGCAGCTATAGAAGCTACAAGAATTGCAGCCAACCTCTTTTTATCAAGAACTCCTTTACTTTTTTTGTAGTAATTGGCTGATAAGAAGAAACAAGTCTAAATAAGTTCAAACTACACCTAAGTGGTGTCTAATTTGAAAGAAAAACATAATAGGAGGGAAAATCTTACCTAGTTCAACTTTATCGACACGTAAAAATAAATCTTGGCCTTGATCACTAAGTTTTTGAATGTCTGTTATATCTCCATGCCATGCCAAACATCCACTTCCACCATTCCTCACATCAGCAACTGCATAGGCAGTACAAGAGCAGTTTTTGAAGCATTCTTTTTTACATTCTTCGAAACTCAAACCACCTTTAGCAACTGCTACAGATGTATCAGGAAGTTTCAAGCTTTCAACTTTAACAAACCCTTCTCCATTCCCGCAAACAGATACACCTTTCTTCCTTACACACCCTCCTGTCCCATCTCTACTGTCATACCAAACATGTGGAAATTTGGGTTCAAAACCAAGTAAGCAAGTACACTTAAAGTCGTCGAAGTTTGAAGGGTCACATTTACTGTTTGATCCACATGTTGCATAGTTATCGCATTGGTTTGTTGGTTCAGACCAGTACCGGCTCCATTCACTCTTTCGACTGTCCCACGTGAATGTTTGAAAGAAACCAGATTGCTGAACCACTACCCTAGTAATGAAAGACTTATCAAACATGTTATATGAGAGTGCTACAGAGTTGTCATCTTCAACCAAAGAAGTGTTAGAAATGGTCTTATCTCGTTTCATATTAGGTAGACCTACTAATACTGCACCGTTCCAATGTCCACCACGCCACCAAGGAAGATCATGGTTGTACATAAACAACTGAGGTTTGCCAATTGTGCTGAATTTTACTGTGAACGCACCATTTCCAGGGTCATCATCTGTCTTCCAGGATTGAAGAGACCAACTTCGATTAGTTTTTCTATCAAAACCAAGCTTTAGATAAGGAAGCAAGGTGTCTGTGGGATGATCAAAGCTTTGCCAGATAACAGTTTCTGTATTGTTTATCATCAGAACAAGGTTTGCTATATCCGATAGCTGAGTTATGACACTGGTACTATTTCTTTGTAATTGTGGGATTGAAACATCGGCAGACCAAATGGGATTGGTGCTAAGGTTGTGGTTTAGTACTAGATTTCCATTTTGGTTTATCGATAGGATTCCAGAAGTGTCATTGATTGGACTATCTCTATTTGCAACCCAAACAACGGTCTGGATTGGCAAATTGTTGTACCAAATTCCATCATAGCGAGAGGTGGACTTTCCAGGAGAGAAGAATCCAAGAGCAAACGTTTTAGATTTAGAAATCAGAAGCTCGCCATCTCTTATTGGTTTGTCAGAAGATATGGTATCAGAAGAACAAGAGCAAAAAGAGAATGTGAGAAGAAGCAAAATAAAAAGAGTTAAGCAGCACATTGTTATCTAACACTGTTGCATTGAGTTGCCAATTCACACCCTCTTGCATTTTATGAAGACAGTGTCACTATTATGTCTTTGGATGGATGCTTTATATTTTCCACACAGTGGACCAGTGACACTGACTAGGAAGTCAAGTATATTCTATAATTTTAGTGATGAATATAAAATGATTAAAAAGTATAAATAAATATCTAGTAATAATTAAAGGATTCTCTTCATACAAGCAACTGGCTAGGAATACATTTTAAAGTATTTGTTATTACTGACACAAAAATAGACCCATAACATAAGTTAGCAATATTGTAAGGTTAAATATGCAGTTTATTCCATTTAACTTAACTTTCATGGAATCCATAATATATATTTTTTAATACAACGGAGCCGAAGCCCAATCCATAATCAATTTTTGTTACTTCATCATCACGCAATACAACTTTCAAAACGCACTTGCATTACATTACATTACAGTGCCTGAAAGGTTTGAAAGGGGCCGGGCCTTATAAAACGGGACTAGAAAAATCTCAAAAGGATTTTATATTTAGGGACGAAGGTAGTATTATTGATCAACAAAGGTTCAATACAAAAATGAATAATGTCAAATTTAATCACAAAGAATGAGCTCTTCAAATTTAATCACAAATTCATACACATTTTTCTACTGAGATTCTAAGTCATAGACCCAAAAGTCCTCCATTATCAAGATCAAATAACAAATAAATTTGTGAACACTATATGCAAACATGATATATAAATGTTTCTGTATCAATTAGGAAAAATAGTAATACAATAAATTACCAATATAAAATCTTTTATAAAATATTGATTTGCCCACATATAATTTTAATTAAATAAAACAAGCAATTTTATTCCACCAAAAGTAGGTACAAATATATCCACCGATTCATAATAGATCAAAATTAGCAATCAAAAATTGGCACTTAAACACATGGACACAAATAAATATCTTTCAACAAAGAGAATTAAATAAGGTTGGAATAGATAGAACCCGGATGAGATGTACTTCTTTTCAGAAATTTAATTCGTCATTTTCAGTAAACTCAAATTCATCAACTCCTTGTGCATCGCTCACATATTTTCACTTTTAACTAGTGATCAAAATCATTGCAGCATGTCACGCCAATCATTTTTCATTAGCAACAGAATAAACAAATCAAAGAATAGAATTAGTAACACAAGTATACTTTATAATGATAATTCTATGCCAATTCAAAAGGAATACACTTAAGATTTGTTGGAAAAATATTAGACATAGAATTATTTCAATACAATAAATCAAAGAAATATTGGAACAAATAAATATGATACATAATAAAATAAAAATATAGAACAAGAAGAACTTATCGATTTGATGACTGAGGTAGTTGGTCTCATAGCTAATACCCTTCAAGATACAACAGTCGCTTCTTGCTAGCACAGGTCTCAAAACCACTTTTTGGATGCTTATGACAACTTAGTATTATATTATATTTTACTAATATAATTTGTTGTCTCCCTTATCCATACTCTTCTGTTCACTCGGCACCTCAATATATAGGCAAAACATTATTACCTAGGATCCCCTCATTTGCACTATATTTATTTTCAAGCAAAGTGTAACTGCCCTCCTTCAAAGCCATTAGATATATCATTAAGGGATGTTAATGATAATGATAATAATATAGATGTAAATAGGAACGGCTGGTCAACAATATTAATAATTAATAATAATAATAATTATTATTATTACAATAATACTTTAAAATAAATTATTATGATAAAAAATAGGCTTAAATGCAGTTTACCCCCTGTTTTGAAAAATGCGGAATTTTACCCCACCTATTTTATAATTTGTTGGATTTTGCCCCCCACCAAAATTATGCACAAAATTTGTTTTTTAGCCTCAAGTTCAAAACTTCGCACAGAACTCAATTAGGATCAATAATTCACCAAACCGGTACCGAAACGACCGAAATCGAGTTAGTTTTTCACAGAATCAAACTCCACTAAATTTAGAGTTACAGAGAGAGATTAATTACCGTTTTAGTGAAGGTAATTTAAGCCTAAAATCCAACAAATTTGGGGGTAAAACTAGGGGGTAAAATTCCGCATTTTTCAAAATATGGGGGGTAAAACTGCATTTAAGCGTAAAAAATATAACAAAGGGTTGCGAATGAACAAGGGTTTTGTTTCAATTAGTGGGCGGCGCGGAGAGACGGTAGATCGAGGGAAAGCAGGAGAGTGATTAGTCACTCCCTTTTATAAAAAGGGGTGATTTTAGTCGGGGGTAACACTCATTTTTATAGAGTATAAGGACTAAAAACACCCATTTATATATAAGGTTGGGACTAAAAATTGATAAAAGTTTTATAGGGACTAAAATAAAAGAAGATATTTTATGGGGACAAAAATAAAAGATATAACCCTTAGGCTTTGTTTGGATTGGTGGTATGAGATGGAATGGAGTGGTATGTGGTGGTATGAAGTGAAGTTCCATTGTTTGGATTCTTTAAAAATGAATGGAATGGAGTGGTATGTGATGGTATGGATTCCATCTCATTCCATCATTTTCTCTTATTTTTCTTCCCCTCCAATTTGGGGTGTATGGGATGGAATACAAAATGTCCAAACAATGGAATACATTTTATGCTCCATTCCATCCCGCTCCGCTCCATTCCATCTTATTCCATTCCGCTCCATTCCGTTATGTACCATCAATCCAAACATAGCCTTAAATTTAGAAAATTTCTAACCACACCCCAAAAAAACCTAGTTACACTTACACCCAATTTTCATTAATATTTAATTATAATACCAAAATTACCCTTCTTTATATAAATTTTTAGAAACTGCTTTTTATGCTCTGTTTCACGCTCTCTCTCTCTCTCTGTGTAAATCTCTCATTGAAGTGTTCTCTCACAATCTCACAGACTCCATTAATATGTCATTAATCACAATGAAAGATTGAATTTCAAAGATCTTCCGTCAAGACTTTATTGCAAAGGTTAGAAATTCATACTTTTCAATTCTATGACATTCTCTTTTCATGGATTTCATGTTTGTGTGTGATTTCAATGGTTAGTATATGTAATCTACGGTTAATCACTACTCCAAAATGGACTTTATACAGTGGTGTCTCCAAGTTTTTGGAGTCTCTGTGCAAAATATGAAAGTGGACCTTTAATAAAAAAAATGTAACTTTTTTTTATAAAAAAATCATCATCGATTTAAATTGCAAATAACATAAAATTATAATCATTCTTGTAATTAACATAAAAAAGATTAATGGTCTAACAATAACAACAAAATACATTATAGCTACTTTGCTTATAAAAAAAATATTCTCGCTACTTAAATCGACTCATTCTTGCTGCATTTTTTGAAGCAAATTCATCAATCAAGTCTTTATATTGTATGTCATCCAAGAGATTATTTTCAATTGCTATCAATGCTAAGCCGTTAAGTCTTTCTTGTAACATGGTAGACCACAAGTAAGAATTCAGTAATTAAAGAATGATGATGAGAATTGGGAATTGGGAAACACAATTAAAATAGAAAAATTGTGATTTTACATTGCAAATTTTAGAAACTCTAACTTGTAAAATTTAGTTTTTACCTTTGTTTCAACTTTAATGGAGTTTTTGAGAATAGAAGGAAGGAGGTTAACCGATGTTAATGTCGCCGGTGATGGTGGTAGGTCGACGCCTCATGCCTAGTATTGGTGAATTAATGGAGTTTTTGAAAAAGAATAGGTAGAACGCATAACAAAACACAAAACGCAAGAAGATAGGCTTCTCTTGTCTGTTTTTTTTTTCCTTAGGAAAACGGGTTGGGCTGAGCTTTACTACCCTTACAACATTTTCTAACATAAATAATTAATTTTTACACCCCCTAACTTACTAATACTACTACCCTATAATTTTTTTTGTGGCCCTCATTTTTAAGAGACCTTGTGCCACGGCCCATGTCGCACATGGGCCTAGGCCGCCCCTAACTTTATATAACCTAAGTAAACTGAGTTTACATAACCTTCGATGAACTTAGTTTACACTTACGCTCAATTAAAAAGGTTCACTATAATTTGCTTGTTCAAAACAAAACACAAAAAAAAGTTTCACGTTAATTCAGTTTTAAACTATATAAAACTAAGTTTATATTAGTTTATGTAAACTGAGTTTACATAATCTTATGTAAACTCAAATCTTATGTAATCTTATGTAAACTAAGTTAATTATATTAGTTTATGTATATCTTATGTAAACTTGATTTTCAATCGATTTAACATTTTTGTTTTCCTTTATGTGGTAAATGGACATGGAAGAAGAAAATGTTGACGCTAGAGATGGAGTGGAACCTCAAAACACGATATTAGCAGATTCTACCGTTGTATTTACCAACGACAAAGTGTTTGCTACACGTGGTGATTTATTGAAGTGGGCTAAAAAAGTTGGGAAGGAAAAATGGTGTTGCGGTTGTGATTTATAGGTTTGAAATAGCCACAGCAAAACCTGAAACAAGGACAAAGCTAATTCTTGCTTGTGAAAGAAGCGGAAAGTATAGGCCTTGGAAGAACCCTAAACCTGTGAGGGGTACGTGCACCAAAAAGTGCGAGTGTCCATTTAGATTGAGAGGAATATCTTCAATGGCTGGTGAAGGGTGGACTCTACATGTGGAATATGGTATGCACAACCATGATTTGTCAAACCTATTGACTGGTCATTCGTTTCTTGGTTGATTATCTAATGAAGAGAAAAATTTACTCGGTGACATGACAAAGAATATGGTTAAACCGAGAAATATATTGATGTCATTTAGAGATCATAATGCAGAGAGTTTAACTACCATCAAACAGATTTATAATGCACGTCAAGCATATCATTCTTCCATTAGAGGAAATAGGACCGAAATGCAACATTTGATGTCGTTGATGGAACGTGATAAGTATGTGTAGGGTGCTCGCGGTTCGGTTTGGATCGGTTTTGAGGCAAAAACTCATCCGATCCAAAAATAAATTCATTTGCGGTTTGGTTCGGTTTTGGATGACAAATAAAAAAACGCTACAAAATAATAGTTTGACATTTTTGACAAAATAAATATTAAGTTTGATGTAAAATATAACATATAATATATTGAAAATTAATATTTTGGAATGACAATTACCAATTATATTCGAAACATATAAAAAGTAAAAAAAATAGATTAAATTAAACTAACATATAGTATTATCAAAATTTAAATTAGATTAAATTAACTAAGATATAGTATTAACAAAATTTAAAATGAAAAAAAAGGTTAATGTAATATATATATATATATATATATATATATATATATATATATATATATATACTAATAAAAAAGATAAATAAATATTAAAATATATGTATGCGGTTTGGTTTGGTTTGGATCGGTTTTAAGAAATCAATCCGAAATCCGATCCGATCCAGCGGTTTTCACAAAAGAACATCCAAACACATCCAAAAAACTTCGGTTTTTTGTAGTTTTCGGTTTTTTTGGATCGGTTTTCGGTTTTTATTTGGATTGGTTTGGATTTGAGCATCCCTATGTATCGATATAGAAAGGTGGATGATTCTGATGAGCTGAGGGATATATTTTGGGAACATCCAGATTCCATCACACTAGTGAATAAGTTCCACCTAGTGTTGATTATGGATAGCACATATAAGACTAGCAAGTATCGATTGCCATTGCTTGAAATTGTCGGTGCTACCTAAACCGGAATGACATTTTCAGTGGCATTTTCTTATTTACAACCCGAGCGTACTGATAATTTTGTATGGGCACTACAGATGTTGAAAGTACAAATTACATGTGGTGTTGTTGGTGTCATTGTCACTAACAGAGATCTTGCCTTGATGAATGCAGTGCAAATTGTTTTTCTGGATGCGGTAAATTTATTGTGTCTATTTCATGTTTGCAAGAATGTGAAAGCCAAATGCAAGTCGATTGTGACTCCAAAGAAGAAACAACAAATGGTCATGGAGGCATGGGAAGGTGTAGTATATTGTTCTGACCAAGCTGAGTATCAACAACAGTTGGAAGTGTTCAAAACAGTTTGTAATGATTTTGCCGATTTTCATGATTATGTACATGAACAGTGGTTGGTTCCTCACAAAGAAAAATTTGTTGAGGCATGGACAAACAAGGTTATGCACTTAGGGAACACGACAACAAATAGGGCTGAGTCTGCACATTGGAGTTTGAAGAGAATATTGCAAGATAGCATGGGGGACATATGTAGTGTTTGGGAAGCTGCGTCTAGCATGATAACACTACAACACAATGAGATAAAAGCATCATTTGAGAGAAGCATATTTAAAAAAGAACATCGACATGATATCAGATTGTACGCCCATTTGCGTGGCCATGTTTCAAGGCATGCATTGTCGCACATTGTTGATGAGTTTGACCGTGTGAAGTATGTTGGTATTGATAAGTGTAGTTGTCTTTGCATTATTAGGAATACACATGGCCTACCTTGTGCATGTGAACTAGCCAGATACAGTATGATGCCTTGTGCTATCCCATTGGATGCTGTTCATATTATTTGGAGGAAGTTAAAGTTTTTCGATGATGAATTCAGTAAATCATCAGAGTTATCTTTGAAACCTGAAATTGGTGCATTGATAAGAAGATTTGATGAGCTTGATATGTCTGGAAAAATTGTTGGTGTCCTGGTGCCACCTCTCTACGAAAGCAGAAATGAGCCCCTTGTCAATCATCTCATAGCTGCATTTCCATAATGGTAGGAGTCCCGATCCCTCAATTAATCGTTGAACCTCATCATGATCAATGGTAGCTTCCTTCATCTTTTTTCCGTTGCTATAGATCCTCAGCTCCTCTCGATCCTGAAATATATGGAAAAAATATATGATAAAACTTATTTTGAAAACAAATACAACAAGAAGAAATTTTGACAATAGATTACCACTCCATTCCAAAGTCGACTGGCCACTTCATTCCAGAGGTTCAGAAAGGTACAATTTTTCTTTTAAAAGAGATTGCTATCAATGTTAAATTCATTGATAGCCCATTTTTGTATTAAATGCAATGGTATAGGTGAAAATAATCAAGCTGTCATCAATTGGGAAGGACTTGGATTTAGTCTGACTCCAACAAATTACATGCATAATCAAGTTAAGTTGGGCAACAAACCGAAGAAAAATTGAATAATTTGATTTGTACATAAACTCAGTTTACAATTGGTACGCAAACTCAGTTTACATAAATTAATACGTGAAATGAATTCACGCTGACCCTTTTGTAACTCTAGAATATCAAAACACAAATCAATCGAATTCGAATTGTAGCTTATTAGAAAATACAAAAACAAAACCAGAATCATGAAGGAACTTATCAACATAATTTCATAAGGAATTTGCAGCCTATTCACAATCAAACTCTCAAATAAATCGTAGATGAATTGGTAACGCGAAAACTTACCTTTCAGATCGAGTTTAAGCAGCGGTGACGGAGTAACGTGACAAATATTTGAGCTGCGGAGATTAACGGCCACGGCGCCCAACGGCAATTTGAGCTACGGTGGTTTGAGAGTTTTAACGAGAAGGAGAATGGAAGAGAAAGCGAGAAACAGATTTTTGGATAACATTGAAAATTTAATTTATTCTAAGGGTACTTTGGTCAATTTGGGGTGTAACCAGGTATTTTTGGGGTATCATTAGAAAAAATCTTGAAACGGACACTTAAATGATTCATTTTATAATACCACAAAGTGAACACGAATACTTGTCTCTCAAAAACCTATTGAAATTTTGAAATGACTACAAACTTAATTCTGATGGAAAAGTATGAACATAAAATTTACATAATTGATTAAGGTAGCTTTTAGCGAGCACTGATAGTAGTTTCTGTTAATTCATTTATTGAAGATCCTCCTCCTCATGTTCTAGTGGTGTTGGCTTGGGTCCTTGTAGTATGCTCCTCTCAAGGTCTCAGTTCGATTTACCTTGGTGCCAATTTCGGTGGGCTAAGTCCATATAGAGCCAAAAAAAACTCTGGCTTTAAATGGGGCCCCGCAAGTGGGCGGTGAAATTGGTCCTCTTTGATTAGTCGGTTCTAAGACCGGATAACAAGTTAAAAAAAAAACTTATGATTGGATTATATGTGTTTCCTTAAATTCATCGTACACAACTGATTAAGGTAGTTTTTAGCGAGCACTGATGGTAGTTTCTGTTATTTCATTTATTGAAGATCCTCCTCCTCCTGATGTTGATGACTCTTGTAAATCTCGGTTTCCATTGAATAAGAATGCTGGTTTTTGAGGTTGGCAAAGAGGTGTTTCATTGCATAGCATGAAAACAACTTCTGACATTGTTGGTCTATTCATGGCATTTTCTTGCACACACGAAAGTCCAATTTGAATGCATCTCAGAACCATAGCAGTAGGATATGACTGGTTTAGTGCTGGATCAACTATATCCAAGGACTTTCCTTCTATCCAGAGTGTCCACACCTACAAATTCACAACACAGACTTTAAATAAGTACGTCATACATCATTAAATTGTTGGCCAATTTTAAGGTTACCTCTTTTTTTTTTTTTTATAACTTACATGTCCAATTAAATTTGGGGAGGCTCTTCCTGTTTCACGATATGTGTTTCTTTGGCCAGCAATAATCTCCAGAAGTAAGACACCATAACTGTAGACATCAGATTTTGTTGAATAACATCCTTCCATAGCATATTCTGGTGACATATATCCACTACAATACAATTATACAAAATGGTTAGAGTATCATAAAAAATACACATCCATATCTATAATCTTGGTGACTATAAAGGAGTGACACATACTATGTTCCAACCACTCTTTTTGTTCTTGCTTGGATTTCATCTTCTCCAAATATTCTAGCCATACCAAAATCTGAGATTTTGGGATTCATTCCAGCATCAAGCAGAACATTGCTGGCTTTTAGATCTCTATGAATTATTTTCAGCCTTGAATCTTGATGTAGATATAAAACACCTCGAGCAATCCCGCAAATAATTTCAAAACGCTTATTCCAATCCAGTGATGACCTTTGGTTTTGATCTGAGTTGAACAAATAAAATTTTCAGAATATAATGGAAAAGGAAAATATAATTCAGTCACTACTAGCATTCTGGGGTTTATGCATGTCTAAATACAGTTTTATTTGGGCTAGAGAGACAATGAGTGAGTTAGAGAGAGGGGCACACCGAATATAAAAAAGTCTAGGCTTTTGTTTGGGAGGTATTCATAAACTAACATTCTTTCTTCTTTTTCAAAGCAACAACCGAGCAACCTCACTAGATTTCTGTGTTGAAGTTTAACTAAAAGTGTAACTTCATTTTTAAACTCTTCTTTGCCTTGACCTGAATTTCTTGACAATCTTTTCACTGCTATCTCTTGTCCATTAACCAAGCAACCCTGAAATATTTATCTCTTAAGTCCCATTTCATTATTTTTGCATCAACGCGTTTGAAATGAATATAAAGAGGTGAAGGATTCTGTCACTTCTTGCATCAGTAGCTTAAAGTAGAGTTTCACTTACCTTATAGACAGAGCCAAATCCACCTTGTCCAAGCTTATGCTCATGATCACAATTTCTTGTAGCTGTCATTATCGTTTTAAAGCTGAAAAAGGGTAGATTTGGATGTATGTTGCTTTGAGCAACATTCACTTCTCCAGAGGAATCTTGGTGTAATTGCAGCATCATTTTATCTGAAGTTACAAATGGCATGAAGTAGGATTTCAATCAAATTAGAAAATTTGATGGGGAATATATATGAGTTAGGATCCGTTAACACCAGGTGTCAAAAATCTTGTCCATTTATTTTTATTGATTTAAAGGTTCATATTTATTTATTTAAAATCCATGTGATCATTACTTTTCCAAATCTTAGCCAATTAATTATTCTTTTAACATATTCAACAAAAAAAAAAATTATTCTTTTAACATCTCCTTTCAAGTTCTTTTTTTTTCTTCTTATAATCTCCTTTCAAGTGTCATTGTTTTTCGGCATCTCTCTCGTTTAAGTAATTGTTATCATTGCTTGCTGCCCAATTTATTTTTTCCTCTTTAGTCTCTACCATTGGTTCTCTAACAATACGTTCACTAATCACAACCTGTTTTAATATTTTTTTAGGGTTCAAATTTATGAATTGAAATATCAAGGTAGAATTATAATTTAATAACAAATCTGGTAATTCATAACCTCAATTGTCACATAAAAATTCCACATATAAATTCAACCCCATCCTAAAATTTTGGGGCCCCGTGCCACCACTCCTCCCGAACACTCTCCAGAACTCCCTGATCCTGACATAACCATCGTTATACCAAAGATAACACAATCAATGTAATAATTGAACACTACAAAAAGAATGGTTGAAATTGAAGAAACTAACATGAAAGTTTTTGCAAGACATATTGCAAATAATAATGAAATATAAAGAACAGGAATATCATCCTTAAATCACTTACACTTTCTTTTTTTCTTCAACCTGCGGTGCACATGGGAGAAGAGGAGGAGGAGGACAATTGCAATTATAGAAGCTACCAGAATTGCAGCCAGCCTCTTTTTGTCAACGACTCCTTTGCTTTTTCTGTCGTAATTGGCTGATAAGAAGAAACAAAACCAAAAAAGTTCAAACTACACCTTAGTGGTATCAAATTTAGAAAGAAGAACACCGTACTAAGAGGGAATATCATAAATAATTACCTAGTTCAACTTTATTGACGCGTAAAAATAAATCTTGTCCTTGATCAGTTAGTTTTTGAATGTCCATTAAATCCCCATGCCATGCTAAACAGCCACTTTCGCCGTTACACACATCAGCAACTATATAAGCAGTACAAGAGCAGTTTCTTAAGCATTCTTTTTCGCATTCTTCCAAACTCAAACCACCTTTCGCAACTGCCACAGATGTATCAGGAACTTTCAAGCTAACAACTTTGATAAAACCTTCTCCGTTTCCGCAAACAGATGCACCTTTCTTCCTTACGCAGCCTCCTGACCCATCTCCACTATCATACCAATCAAGTGGAAATTTGGGTTCAAAACCAGGTAAACAAGTACACTTAAAATCCTTAAAGTTTAAAGGGTCACAATTACTGTTCGATCCACAAATTCCATAGCTATCACATTGGTTTACTGGTTCTGAAAAGAACTGGTTCCATTGATTCTTTTGATTGTCCCACGTGAGTGTTTGAAAGAAACCAGATTTGTGAACCACAATCCTTGTAATGACAGGCTTATAAAATATGTTATATGTAAGTGCTACATTGTTGTTATCTTCAACAAAAGAAACGTTAAAAGTGGCCCTTTCGTGTTTCACAATAGGTACACCTGCTAATGTTGATCCAATCCAAGGTCCACCGCGCCACCAAGGAAGGTCATTGTTATACATAATGAATTGAGGTTTACCAATGGTGCTGAATTTCAACGTGAAGGCACCTTTACCAGGGTCATCATTAGTCTTCCAGGATTGAAGGAACCAACTTTGATTAGTTTTTCTATCAAAACCAAGCCTTTGATATGGAAGAAAAGTATCTGTGGGATAATCAAAGCTTTCCCATATGACTTTTTTTGTGGTTTTTAGCACAATAACAAGGTTTGCTATATCCGTTAGTTGAGCTATAACACTCGTACTATTTCTTTGATATTGTTGTAATGAAACGTTGGTCGACCAAATGGGAATGGTGCTTAGGTTGTGGTTGAGTACCAGATTTCCATTTGAGTCGATTGATAGAATTCCAGAAGTGTCATTGATTGGACTATCTCTGTTTGCAACCCAAACAATAGTTTGGATTGGCAAATTGTTGTACCAAATTCCAACATAGCGAGACATGGACTTTCCTGGAGTGAAGAATCCAAGAGCGAACGTTTTAGATTTAGATATCAGAAGCTCGCCGTCTCTTATAGGTTTGTCAGAAGATATGGTATCAGAAAAACAAGAACAAAATGAAAATGTAAGAAGTTGCAAAATCAAAACAGTGAAGAAGCACATTTTTATGTAACAAAATCAAAACAGTGTGTTACCAATTCACACACCTCTTGCATTTTATGAGGAGAAAATAGTAGAAAGAAATACTCCAATTTACACAAAATTTCCTCTTCAAAAGCACAAAGTCAATTACACTAGTGGTTGACGACAGTGTCAACTATTATGTCTTTGGATGGATATGCTTTATATTTTCCACACGGTGGATCAGTGACACTGACAACTAACAAAAGTCGGAAAATAAAATAAACGAAGACGACAAAGTAACAACAGGGACTTGAATTTGACGTCATTCACACATTTACTCGTCTGAACCGTCCGATCAACAATCGACAACCAAGATTGAATATAGTTAATTTTATGGATCAATATGACAAACGTAGATATCTTTAAGGCATCAAAATTGAACTTTAATCTTTAATCATTAAAGGACCAATGTGAAATTAAAAAATTCTTTTAAGTTACCAAAAATATAGTTCAATTGACAGAGACATTTGATTATATATGCAAGAATTTCTAGCCACTATTGATAATTAAAAATAAGAAAAATATCTAGTAATAAAGTATTCTATTTTATTTTTTTTGTCAAGTATCCTCGTAGCTAGAAAATCCACCTTAAAGATGAATATAAGTGGAGTGTCGGAGGTTCGAACCTCGACTCCTGCACATATAGTGCGATATCTCTACCAACTGAGCTAAGCTCACGGGGCCAATAAATAGAGCTGTCAAAACGTGCGGCCCGGCCAAATTCGAGCCGGCCCGGTCGGGCTTCATCGGGCCGGGCTAAAAAACCCGGATAAAAAACGGGCTACCAAAATTAGTGCCCGAGCCCGGCCCGGTACGGGTTGTCGGGCTTTCGGGCCGCCAGGTTTATTTTTTATTTACATTTAGTGCTCAAACTCAACATTATAAATATGATCAATAATTTTCGCGCGTCCTATTTTTATTCATCCGATATATATATATATATATATATATATATATATATATATATATATATATATATATATATATATATATATATATATATATATATAATTGTCGCGTGCCGTATTTTTACTCATCCGCTATCTACGAGTTTCTCACGCGCCCTAATTTTACTCATCTGCTACCTACGAGTTTCTCGCGCGCCCTATTGTTACTCATCCGCTACCTATGAGTTTCTCGCGCCCTATATTTTTACTCATCCGCTACTTACGAGTTTCTTGCGCGCCCTATTTTTACTCATCCGCTACTTACGAGTTTCTCGCGCATTAATTCGGGCTAGGATTTTCAAGATCCGAGCCCGGGAAAAAATCAGGCTTGGCGGGCCGACCCATTCGAGCTAACCCATTTTGACGGCTCTACCAATAAAGTATTCTCTTTATACTTGACAAAAAATATTCTCTTTATGCATGCACCTGTCTAGGAATGCATTTTAAAGTATTTTATTAGGATTCAGGAGAAAATAGAAATAGTCCAATTGACGCAAATTGTACTCTTCAACAGCACATAGTCAATTAGTAGTGACCGACACTTAAGGAAATTATTAAAATAAAAATTAATGAAGAAAAGTAACAACTAGCTGGGAAGTGTGTAATTAGCTTTGCAGTTAGAACTTAGAAATGCACCTCAATCAAATCGGTCATGAGCTGGTACACTGACTTGTAAGAAATGACAAACTTCCTTGCAAACTGAATTTTTAAGGATAAAAACAGAATTTTGAGGGCTAGGAGAAATATAGAGTCTAAGGATTTGGCTCCTCTAAAGTGAGTGATTCACTTTAGAGTGTAAAGTGAGTAATATCAACCATTAATTAATACTAAATCAAAGGTAGATATATTATAAGTACATCATAATAAATCATTGGTTTGTTATGACCACAACTCTTGATTTCTTCACTTTACACTCAACTCACTTTAAAGAATCCAAATCCAGAATCTAAAGAGCGGCTATCATCTGAGATTTCATCGAAAATTTTGAGAGGCTTGTGATCGGAAGGATAGCTAATCCCCCACTTTACTCACTTTACTCGCTTATTTTAATGCTATAATCCCCACTTTCAAATCTTTGTTGAGATCTCCAAAGACAATCATTGTCAAGTCTGCATGAATCATGGTGGCAACTATGTATGCAAAACATCCTTATGGTTCTCTTGGCAAAAAAGGAATGGTGGCAGTTTTAGTCATTTGTCTTGCTTGCTATTATTTACAGAGATCATTTTTTGTGTATTAAACTTGCCATTGTAGGAGGATTCCTGATTCTATTCACATGTTCAAATGTGTTGAATTGTTTACTTGTTTCATGATAGGGCTCGAGAAGGGATCATAAGTATTCCTTTCATCGTGCTTTGACAGTTTGACAAATCTCCCTAATCAGCAAAACTTTGACAGTGACATTCTTTGAACTTCCATAACTGCTGCAACTAACAATTTCTCAACAGCTATCAGCCTTCATCAAGGTGGTATCGACTGTGACCGATTGATAAACCATTTAATATAATTTTGTAAATATGCCCAGTTGGTCCATCAATGCAGATTTTCATAGTAACAAACACAGCTAAAGAATTGTGTTTTATGATCAATTTCGATTGATATGCTTAGTGAAATAGACACTTAATCACATATTCATTTAACAATACCACGAAGTGAATACACATACTTGTCTCTCAGCCTATTGAAACGACTACAAACTCAATTCTGATGGAAAAGTATGAACATAAAATTTACATAATTGATTGAGGTAGTAGCTTTTAGCGAGCACTGATGGTAGTTTCTGTTATTTCATTTATTGAAGATCCTCCTCCTGATGTTGATGAATCTTGCAAATCTTGGTTGCCATTGAATAAAAATGCTGGTTTTTGAGGTTGGCAAAGAGGTGATTCATTGCATAGCATGAAAACAACTTCTAACATTGATGGTCTATTCATGGCGTTTTCTTGCACACACAAAAGTTCAATTTTAATGCATCTCAGAACCATAACAGAAGGATAAGACTGGTTTAGTACCGGATCAACTATATCCATGGCCTTTCCTTCTGTCCATAGTGTCCACACCTACAAATTCACAACACAGTCTTCAAATAGGTACATCATAGATCATTAAATTGTTGGCCATTTTAAGGTTCCCTCTATATTTTTATAACTTACATGTCCGATTAAGTTTGGAGAAGCTCTTCCTGTTCCACAATGTGTGTTTCTTTTGCCAGCAATAATCTCCATTATTAAGACCCCATAACTGAAGACATCAGTTTTCGTTGAATACCGTCCTTCCATTGCATATTCTGGTGCCATATATCCACTGCATATATACAAAATAGTTAGAGCATAATCAAAAATACAGATCTGTCTCTATAGTCTAGGGTATTATAAGGGTATGGCACATACAATGTATCAACCACTTTTTGTGTTATTGCTTGGATTTCATCTTCTCCAAATATTCTAGCCATAATTTTGGGATTCATTGGAGCATCAAAGAGAATGTTGCTGGCTTTTAGATCTCTATGAATTATTTTCAGCCTTGAATCTTGATGAAGATATAAAACACCTCGAGCAATCCCACAAATAATTTCAAAACGTATACCCCAATCCAAGGATGACCTTTGGTTTTGATCTAAGTTTAACAGTTGAAATTTTTATAAATATAACATATTTGGAAACATTAATTGCATATTGAGCTTAACTTCATACAAAAATATCAAAATATGTAATGAAAAAGGTAAATAAAGTTTTACTCTATTTATCAGGAAGCCAATAAAAATGTGTTGATTTTCCTTCCCAATTCAGTCCCTGTGATTTATGCGCATATACTACAAGTTCATTAAACTACAAGGCTATAGAAAAACAATGAGTGAGTTTGTGAGAGGAATACCAAAAATAAAGAAGTCTAGGCTTTTGTTTGGTAGGTATTCATAAACTAGCATCCTTTCTTCTTTTTCAAAGCAACAACCAAGCAATCTCACTAGATTTCTGTGTTGGAGTTTAACTAAAAGTGCAACTTCATTTTTAAATTCTTCTTTGCCTTGACCTGAGTGTTTGGATAATCTCTTCACTGCTATCTCTTGTCCATTAACCAAGCAACCCTGAAATATTTATCAGTTAAATCCCATTTCACTATTTTGCATCATCTTCCTATAATGTGTGTGATTGAAATGAATATAAAGAGGTGAAGGATGCTGTCACTTCTTCCATGAAACTTAATGAAGAGTTTCACTTACCTTGTAGACAGAGCCAAATCCACCTTGTCCAAGCTTATTCTCATGACCACAATTTCTTGTCGCTGTCATTATCATTTTAAAGCTGAAAAATGGTAGATTTGGATGTGTGCTGCTTTGAGTACCATTCTCTTCTTCAGAGGAATCTTGGTTTAATTGCCGCATCATTTTATCTGAAATTACAAATGACATGAGGTAAGATTTCAATCAACTTACTCATTTTGAAGAGCATGTTTCTTCTTGTCTCTCAAACGGTAATTAATCTTTCTCTGTAACTCCAAATAGTGGGGTTTGATTCTTTGGAAAGCTAACTCGATTACGGTCATTTCAGTACCAGTTTGGTGAATTATTGATCTAAATTGAGTTCTGTGCGAAGCTTAGAAGTTGAGGCTTAGAAGCAGATTTTGTGGAGGGAGGGCAAAATCCAAAAAATTATAAAATAGGGGGGGGGGGGGGGGGTAAAATTCTGCTTTTTTCAAAACAGGAAGTAAAACTGCATTTAAGCCTTTAAAAAACTTGTAATAAGTTCTAGTTCCAACTTAAATTGGGATACAAAAGCTAATTCCAACTCATACTTGTATTCAGTGCTAGATTTTTTTATGATATTTTCCTGATGTGTGTAACTGTGAGAGTAATCTCTAGAGCTCAATCTTCATGTATTTAAGAAAAGAGTAATCTCAGGATTACATCTTTGATTTCATTCTAAGTTGAAATACACTCTGAGATGTCACTCTAGAGCATTAGAAGATATCTTAATTCAGAATAGTCAAATAAAATAGAGGAAGAAGTGAATGGTAGAGGGTCTTGTGAAGAATGCGGGAAATATGTGTATATGAGAAAAATTCGCAAGCAACAGCAACGATCATACAGTAACAGTCACACTAAAAATAAGAATAAAAATAAAATTAAGATTAACTAAAAATAATTTACAATATTATATTAATAACTAATTAAAAATTATATAAATAAAACTTAAAATTAATTCACAAAACTAACCTGTTATAATAATATCTGATGAGAAAATCACAGAATTTAGAAGTGTCGTAGATATAAAAGTTGAAGAAGAAAAATTGAGGAAGAGAAAGAGATATGTGTATGAAGATGAAAGAAATGATGAGAAAGAGATGGTATATATAGGCGTACACTGATAGCCGTTGAGCAACGTTCTTTATTTAGAGTGGTAACAGCTTTTAAACGGTCAACCAAGTTGTTACTGAGGAAAGGTTCGTCAGAAATGTTCCTGGGGATTTCACATTTAAGGTGGAATTTCTAGCCACATGGCTACTTGACCAAAAAAATAAAATAAAAGATATAACCCATAAATTTATATTTATATAAGATACATTTTTGTGATTGGATTATATGAGTTGCTTATCACAACTAAATCATTGTGTTAAAGACCACTTTCAACTGATATGCTTATTGAAACAGACACTTACTCAAATGATTCATTTTACAATACCACAAAGTGAATATAAATACATGTCTCTCAAAAACCTATTGAAATGACTACAAACTCAATTATGATGCATAAGTGTCAACAAAAAATTACATATTTGATTAAGGTAGTTTTTAGCGAGCACTGATGGTGGTTTCTGTTAATTCATTTATTGAATATCCTCCTCCTGATGTTGAAGACCCTTGCAATTCTTGGTTGCCGTTGAATAAGAATGCTGGTTTTTGAGGTTGGCAAAGAGGTCTTTCATTGCATAGCATGAACACAACTTCTAACATTGATGGTCTATTCATTGCATTTTCTTGCACACACAAAAGTCCAATTTGAATGCATCTCAGAACTATAGCAGAAGGATAAGATTGGTTTAGTGCTGGATCAACTATATCCAAAGCTCTTCCTTCTGTCCATAGTGTCCACACCTATATATGCACAACACAAAGTACATCATTAATTAGTTGACCAATTTTAAGGATACCTCTTTTTATTCATATAACTTACATGTCCAATTAAATTTGGGGAGTCTCTTCCTATTTCACAATGTGTGTTTCTTTGGCCAGCAATAATCTCCAGTAGTAAGACACCATAACTGAAGACATCAGATTTTGTTGAGTACCGTCCTTCCATTGCATATTCTGGTGACATATATCCACTGCAATTATACAAAATGGTTAGTTTATCATAAAAATTACACATCTATCTCTATAATCTTGGTTATTATTAGGATGTAACACATACTTTGTTCCGACCACTCTTTTCGTTCTTGCTTGGATTTCATTTTCTCCAAATATTCTAGCCATACCAAAATCTGAGATTTTGGGATTCATTGCAGAATCAAGTAGAACATTGCTGGCTTTTAGATCTCTATGAATTATTTTCAACCTTGAATCTTGATGAAGATATAAAACACCTCGAGCAATCCCACAAATAATTTTGAAACGCCTGCCCCATTCCAATGATGACCTTTGGGTTTGATCTGAGTTTAACAGATGAAATTTCAATAAATTGAACACATTTGGAAACATTATTTGCAATATTTCCTGTCTTTATTATAAAACATGTATTCAAGGTAGTGTTAGTGAAAGGCCTCAAGTTTGATGATATCCGGATAGGCTAATTGTTGAAGGCCTAAATTCCCAATAGACATTTTTTAGCAAATAGAAACAGGTTTAACCTGTAACATGTGCCACAAATTGCATTGTTTTTTTTTTATTTGTATAAATTGAACTGATGTATCCTGTTCAAAATTATCTGAAGTTTCAGTTTGTTACATTGAGTAGCTATCGACTAGATTTAGCATATAAACTTTATTTATAAGCCTGAGTTTATGCTTTATGCTTGCCAATTCAGTCATATGCCTTATGCTTGTCTAATCATATGTTTGGTTTTATGTTCAATTTTAGTTTCTCAGGTTCCAAAGCAATTTCACCATGAAAATAAAGAAGCTATGAGCTGTTACTTCATGCAGATCAGGCGTTGAAACTCTAGAACGCACATCCAACATGAAGCATAAGCAAAATACAAGTTCGTTCAGACTGGACAGACAATGACTGAGTTGGAGTGATGCTTACTGAATATAAAGAAGTCAAGGCTTTTGTTTGGTAGGTATTCATAAACTAGCATCCTTTCTTCTTTTTCACAACAACAACCAAGCAGCCTTACTAGATTTCTGTGTTGGAGTTTAACTAAAAGTGTAACTTCATTTTTAAACTCTTCTTTGCCTTGACCTGAATCTCTGGACAATCTTTTCACTGCTACCTCTTGTCCATTAACCAAGCAACCCTGAAATTCTTATCTCTGAACATAAAGAGGTGAAAGATGTTTTCACTTCTTAAATCAGTAACTTAATGTAGAGTTCACATACCTTATAGACAGAGCCAAATCCACCTTGTCCAAGCTTTTTCTCTTGACTAAAATTTCTTGTCGCTGTTATTATTGTTTTAAAGCTGAAAAAGGGTAGATTTGAATGTGTGTTGCTTTGAGCACCTATCTCTTCTTCCGAGGATTCTTGGTTTGATTGCTGCAGCATTTCATCTGAAGTTACAAATGGAATGAGGTAAGATTTAAATCAACTTATACATTTTGCCATTCTTGTACACTCGATAATAGTTTTAAAACTAATAGGACACTTTTTGCAAGTCAGAAATTATGAAATACAAGGGATATTATCCTTAAAAATGTATAACATACCCTTTCTTTTTTTCTTCCACATGCAATACACACAGGAGAGGAGGACGATAATCGCAACTATAGAAACTACCAGAACCGCAGCCAACCTCTTTCTACCAAGGACTCCTTTGCCGCTTTTGTTGCTATTGGCTTTGGCTGATAAGAAGCAACTAGTCCAATGAAATTCAAACTTCGCTTAAGTAGTATCAAATTTAGAATGAAAAATAGCTTAGGAGGGAATATCTTACCTAGTTCAACAGCATCGACGCGTAAAAATAAATCTTGGCCTTGATCAGTAAGTTTTTGAATGTCCATTAAATCACCATACCAAGCCAAACACCCACTTCCACCATTCCTCACATCAGCAACTGCATAGGCAGTACAAGAGCAGTTTCTTAAGCATTCTTTTTCGCATTCTTCCAAACTCAAACCACCTTTGGCCACTGCCACAGTTGTATCAGGAACTTTCAAGCTTACAACTTTGACAAACCCTTCTCCATTCCTACAAACAGATGCATTATTATTCCTTACACACCCTCCTGACCCATCTCTACTCTCATACCAATCATGTGGAAATTTCGGTTCAAAACCAAGTAAACAAGTACACTTAAAGTTTTCAAAATTGAAAGGGTCACAATTACTGTTTGATCCACATGTTCCATAGTTATCACATTGGTCTGTTGGTTCAGACCAGTAGCGGTTCCATTGAGTCTTTTGATTGTCCCACGTGAATGTTTGAAAGAAACCAGATTGCTGAACCACTATCCTAGTAATGACAGACTTATCAAACATGTTATATGTGAGTGCTACATGATTGTCATCTTCAACCAAAGAAACGTTAAAAGTGGCCATATCTCGTTTCATATTAGGTATACCTACTAGTAATTCTCCATTCCAATGTCCACCACGCCACCAAGGAAGATCATGGTTGTACATAAACAACTGAGGTTTGCCAATGGTGCTGAATTTCAACGTGAATGCGCCTTTTCCAGGGTCAACATCTGTCTTCCATGATTGGAGGAACCAACTTTGATTAATTTTTCTATCAAAACCAACCTTTAGATATGGAAGCAAGGTGTCTGTTGGATGATCAAAGCTTTCCCAGATAACAGTTTTGGTGTTGTTTAGCATCAGAACAAGGTTTGCTATATCCGATAGCTGAGCTACAACACTGATACTATTTCTTTGTGATTGTGGGAATGAAACATTTGTAGACCAAATAGGAATGGTGCTATGGTTTTGGTTCAGTTCTAGATTTCCCTTTGGGTTGATTGATAAAATTCCAGAAGTGTCATTGATGGGACTATCTCTGTTTGCAACCCAAACAACAGTTTGGATAGGCAAATTGTTGTACCAAATCCCGACATAGCGAGAAATGGACTTAGGTGGAGTGAAAAATCCAAGAGCAAACGTTTTAGATTTAGAAACAAGAAGCTCACCATCTCTTATTGGTTTATCAGTAGTTATGGTATCAGAAGAACAAGAACAAAAGGAGAAGAAGGTGATTAGTAGAATCAAAGAGTTTATAAGCAACCAATTTTTATGTAATACTTTGTGTTTAAGATTTTTGGTTGTGACAAGGTAGACAAGATTTTTAGCAGAGTCCATCTAGTCCTTTTTCATACTACCTGTCTTGCATTTTATGATGAGAAATAGAAACAGTTGATTTTGGATTCATCAAATATTTCCTATTTTGCCTTGTCTTAGGATGGCTGCTATATTATATTTTCCATACAATGGAACACTGACACCTAATGAAAGTGGAAAACTAAATAAAATGAATGAAGATAAGATACAATTATCTATCAAGTGAAATATAGGGCTCGTTTGTTATAGATTTTTTTTAAATAGATTCTTGTGAATTCAGAATGATGGCTTCTATTTGTACATGCACCTGGCTAGGAATAGATTAAAAAATATTTGAATTTAGAGACACAAGTGAGAGCCGTACATTATTAGGCTTAGAATAGTGCACCTCAATTGGTCATGGACTTCTATAATGACCCGTAAGAAATGGTAAACTTTCTTCCAAATATGATAACAGGGTAGACCACCCTTTTGATCTCTGAATGTGTATGATTCAGTGTTCTGGATGTATCAAAATTGTAAATACATCCACAGATATATTTTTAGGTAGTCAATTTAGTCATCAAATGTATCTTCGCTGGTCAATTTAATCCATAGAATTACAAGCAAAAAAGACGCTAGAGATGTATTTGCAATTTCGATATATTCAGATACTAATGTGATTGCTGCGAATTACACTTCCAATAACTAAAACGGAAGTTTGTCCCAACAATTAGGAAACATACACGGTCTACATACAATTTAAAATCTACAACAAAAAATGTAAATCTTTTTATAGACCAATGTTTTTTTAAGTATTTTATAAACCAATATCAGTGAGTAGTGGTATTTAGTTTTCAAAATTTTAACCATGTATCTCAACTCAAACTCATTCAATGTTCTTTAACTCCCCATCCGAATTACTTATAGTTAAAATATTATGGTTAATCATATAGGATTTGAAATACCTGAGATAGACAAAGTATCTTAATTCTTAAAAAAGGTGGAAGCTATGCTTACAATAAAGTAACCTTGCTTACAATAGTTAATTATAAGTGAAAAATAATTTTAAATTTGTTTATCAAAAGAACCTTGATAACATCAGTACATAAATATCAAAGCAATCTATGCACAGTCTAATATTGAAAACAGAAAACAATAGCATAACATAGATGAAGAAATGTAACACAATTTTCACAAAATATTTTAGAAAAATATCCGTACTCTCCTGCGATAATTACACAGCCTGGTTATGGTTGTGATGTTTTGAGCTTGTCCAGCGTGGAGAATTCGGACGGGATTAGGTTAATGGAGATTAAAGCGGGATTGCAGATGTAAGATAAAGATAAAATAATTGGAAAGATACACGAAAGATAAAAATAAAGATAAAAATGACAATGCGATACATACAAAGAATTTCATATCAAGCAACCTTTTACATTTGTAATGAATCCATTTCAATTTTACTCTAAAATATAAAGCCAAGTAAATTTCTTTTCTATGTATGCAAATATCACTACCAATCCTATGAATTAAAATTCAAATCACAAGTTCATTGGCCTTGCCTTCTACTATCTGCCATCTACCATTGTGCAGGTAACTTGGTTCACTGTGCAAGATTCATCTTTTTTACTTGAGGAAGAATCAGTTTCAATAGGAGTGCTTCCTAAGCAAAATCCAGGATTTTTCGGCTCTGCTATCGTTGCTGTTTCACTACTCAACATCAACACCACTGAAGACATTGTTGGTCTATCTTCTGCTCGCTCTTGTACACATAATAGTCCAACTTGTATGCATCTAAGAACCTCAGAATGTGAATATGAATTATCAATGGAAGAATCAATCAGTTCCAAAGCATTTCCTTCTTTCCACAGCTTCCAACTCTATAAAAAGAAAAGATCAATCTATTTGTTAGCAAGAAGCAAGAGATGATACTCTGAATTTTTACAAATTTAAACTAATAAAGCAACTATTCCACATACATGACCGAGAAGATTCAATTCTTTGTTTGCGGAATAGAAACCTCGGTTCTTTTTTCCACTTATGATCTCCATCACGAGAACGCCGAAACTAAAAACATCAGATTTCACCGAGAAGATTCCATCCATAGCATATTCAGGTGACATATAGCCACTGCGAGTAACAAAAATTGTTTATGAATTGTAAGATAAATAGATCATTATTAAGTTTGGATATTTTTTGGAGTGGCAATGTGTTACTTAGGTACTCACTATGTTCCAACGACTCTAACTGTATTTGCCTCTGTCTGATCCGTGCCAAAAATTCTAGCCATCCCAAAATCTGATATCTTTGGATTCATTTCTCGGTCAAGTAGAATGTTGCTTGCCTTAAGATCTCTATGGATGATCCTAAATCTAGAATCTTGGTGAAGATAAAGAAGTCCTCTAGCTATTCCGGATATAATGTTGAAGCGTGTTTGCCAGTGTAGTGAGGATCTTCTAACTTTGTCTGAAAATCAAACATTTGTACGCGCACATTAAAGCCAAGCATAAAAGAATAAAAATAAAACATGAATATATAAATGTTAATGAAATTAAATTAACTCACCAAACAAAATGGCATCAAGGCTTCTATTTTCCATGTACTCATAAACTAGCACCTTTTCATCCATTTGAAAGCTGCAACCAAGTAGCCGAACAAGGTTTCGATGTTGAAGCTTGACAATCAACTTTACCTCATTTTTAAATTCTTCAACACCTTGACCGGAATTTTTTGATAATCTCTTTACCGCAATTTCCTTACCTTCCAATAACCTACCCTGATGTATAACCACATAATTATTCATATGTTACATCGAATGTATGATACGTGACTATTAAGACTTATCATGCGCAGTAATTGTATATATGTGTTACATTACATGCGTCGAATGAATATTAGGATTTATCATGGTGACAGATATAAAACACAACTTACTTTGTAAACAATACCAAAGCCTCCTTGTCCAAGTTTATTTTGTTCAGAGAAATTATTTGTAGCCATAATTATGGTATTAAAATCAAAGAATGGCAATTCTAGATCATCCATATTAGTTTCACTTGATTGTTCTCTATTACTTGTAAACACTCCTTCAGTTATAAGCAAATCCTGACTTTTTTCCAATGAACCTGCTTTAGGAACAACAAACAAAACATTTCATTATTCAACATATATATATATATACTCATTCATTCATTTATGTTTGTAGGACATTAATTACATGTACATTACCTCTTTTTTCAGACTTCCCTTTCAAATTTAATAGAAACTGCAATTTTTTCTTCCTCCACAAGAAACATATTCCTACTGCCAAAAATATAACAGCTGCACCCCCAGCCATAATGCCAATAGCCTTAGCTGTCTTGCGATCAGAACTTTCTCTTACCACTTCATCATCTGAGACAAAATAGTTTTTGTAGTTGAGAATAATATCCACTTTCCAAAAATTGATGTTCAACATAGGCACATATATAAATTATTGAAGATATAAAGGCATGTCAATTTAAAAAGAAACCAATAAGTACAGTCTATGATGCATAAGTACGGGTGCAGCACCAATACTCGATATAGGTACGGGTACGAAATACGGCAAATTTAAAAGAAAAACAAAGTTACAAGTATGTTAATATAAAATATTAAAGCATGTACTTTTTGAGTGAATTACTACTGTTATACCCTAGAGATTTACTTTTTTTGTCCACCATCTGCACTGTTTACATCAAAAGCAAGAGAGAGAATTGAAATGCAATAAAAAAATCAAAATATTTGCTATTTTTCCACCGTCATGATGTTTTTGCCGTATCTACCACCGCAAATCAACCAAACAATAATCGATACGCATGATACGAGTATCCTACATGTACCGGTACCAATAAAGTACTCGATAAAGGTACTAGAATTTTAAAATTATTCATGCTTCAAAGAGTACAATGCAAGAAAGGGTATCATGTGCCAAAGTAGCAATATGATTTTGCTCATAAACTTAGAGGAGGCAAAAGCCACTTTTCTTTATACCATGTACTTGTAAAATCAGACCAATTTTTATATTTTAATCATGTTTTTTCTTATTAGAAATTAGTAATTAGTCACAAAAAGGCTAAGTTGAAAAAAGAGGAGAAAAGTTTTGTTTGTTTATGAAAATTAATGGATTCTCTACCGTTAGAGACATAAAGAAAGACATGCAACTTTACCAAAGTTGATAAAAATCTCCCGTTGAGTCCCACCACACAAGGTGGAGGGCACCATTTTAATCACTAGATCCTAACTTTACCAATTTTGTCAAATTCCAATAGGAATACAAGATCATACTTGTTTATGATGTGACCAACAAAAATGTGATCATGCATTTATAAAATAAAGGTATAACAACTAGTCGGATCTGGATTCTGTGCAGTTGCCTGCACGCAGTTAGTAAATCTGGACCGTCCGATCAAGATCAGACGGCTCAGATTTTAAGATCAAATTTAATTATAAAATTGATCTTAAACTTTGGACTGTCTGTTCTTGATCAGACGGACTGGATGTGACCGACTGTATTGCAGTGACTAAATTTCTGACTGCACTGAACCCAAATCTCAACTAGTCCCATTATAATTTAAACATGTGATATATGGTGCATGTAATAAGTATTAGTATAAATTTACAGAGAACTTGATCCATTATTTGATTTAGTTTAGATAACTATAAAAATGGGAAAGTGATTTCTTACAAAAACAAATGCAAAATATTTAACTATAAAAATGGGAAAGTGATTTCTTACAAAAACAAATGCAAAATATTTCTTCATAGAAATATAAAATACAATTGGCGGTGAATAATCTCCTTCGGGAAACATGTGGGACATACAAGGTGGGTTCCCTCCTCTCAATCAAATTTTTCCATACTCCTGATTACATACTTAAGAGGACCAAAACTCTTACTACTTCGACCAGGGACGGATCTGGCGAGGGCAGGCAGTGGCCAAGCCCCCCCCCTCCCCACCATCTCTTACATACATAAGCATATATTATATATATTATATATTTGTATTTCACTTCAACTCTAATACAATATATACTTAGTATTAGTATATTATAATTTATTCTTGTAAATATTGTTTAGTTAATAGGAGTATTACATGTAATATGTATGAACCGGTATTAGAACTCTTGTACAATCATTTTTTCATCTTAAAAGATGGAATTATAACCACTAGACTACTTAACCAAAAAAAAATACACTCATATCAACTGTTTGGTCTCTTAAGTAGGTGTGATCAAAGGTTCAATATCAGACTTATGCGTATGAAAAAAATCAGCTGAGAGAATAACTCCGTACTTATAACATGATAAAATATGTTAGTTAATTTTCGGCCCCCGGTGTGATATGTTTCTCGCTCCGTCCCTAACTTCGACCAATTCATTATTAGTTAATCATGTTTTTCTATAATGAGCAATTGAATAATACTATCAACTATTAATAAACAGATTAATAAGTTACTATATTATATGCATATACATATCAGATTAATAATTTTTTTACTTAGAAATCAAATCCGTATATTTTGCATTAATTGCGCGGCAGCAAATGTTAGGTGTAAAATGAAAATATAGAGCCTCACAAGTCAAAAAATGGTTGGCCCACAACCCACCAATTTGTGAGCAGATTATTTAAATTTTGAAGGCAACAGACCCTTATAGTGGACCCACAAAACTTTATTAACATGAAAGTTCTATATAAAATTATTATTATAGTTGCGATACTAATTAAGAAAACAAAAAATAAAATTTTAAATTAAAAATACTTATCATTTTTTATATTTTTAAAAAATTAACTATATGGTTCAAAAAAAAAGTTAACTATACAAATTTTATGATACTCTTGCTTAGATTTAATTTTCTTAACTAGTACTCATCTATCGGTATATGACACTATTTAGCATTTTTATTTATAAATTTATGAGTTTATTTTTTTTTGTTTATAATGTCACCGTTGACAATGAGAATCGAACCTAGGATTTTATGTATAGTGTATACTACCCAAATCTCACATCTTGATCAAATCTAGTGGCTTTAAATCTATGAGTCTACGACACTATTTAGCATTTTTTTTATTTATAAATTATATTCTATATTTTTTTTTATTCTATTAACTCACGCAAAGAATCATGAATACATGCAGTTTGAGCACATGTTTTTTCCGTCAACAAACAGCTACATATATTGATGACAGTTTAGTTGTCTTTATCAACCATTTCTAACGTATGGATTGGAAAGTTGTTCATATGTGGAGAAGACAAATAAACTTCCATGCATATACTAATAAAAAATATTTTGAACTATTTTTAGTCTCAAAAAGTCACATTTGTTAGAATGTAATTATTTATCTTTACTTTTATAGTCTTATCCTATGTTTTATATAATTGCATTAATAAATGTTCACACTCTCCTTAATCCACAATAGTCTTTTCTAAGACAAAATCATCATAATTCACATAAAATAGAAAAGAAAAAACTTTGGTTTCTAGAAACTGATTTTTTTCCGCGTGTTTTAGGTATTGAAAAGAAACATGGAGTCTAAAGAGAAGCTATTTGATCTAAGATGTCCGATCTCTGATCAGCAGTCATGAATCCAAATCAGGATGTAGCGTTAAACTTTTCCTTAAAACTTGTGATAACTTTGCCATATTAACGCTTCATATTTTTGGAGAGAAAACAATATTTTTGGAGAGAAAACAATAATGTAACAATTAAAAATTGAAGAGTTTAAAATTAGGAAGCAATGGGACCCAAACAAAACATTGAAGAGAACATGGATCATTACGAGTCTATGACTTGTCCTCATTCAAAAGAAAGAAACCCACCGGCCAACAACAACAAAACAAATTCCAAATTTCCAACTCATTATATTCCAAAAACTAAAACTAATAATACTGTCAATTTGCTAACTAAGTATTTTGAGGCAGCAGTTAAGAAAGTCTAAAAAAAGTAATTATCACAGCTGAAATAAATATTATTTATACTCTTAAAAAATAAATACCCAAATTCTAAGACGTGTTTATCATAGTTTCTTAATAACTATATGCAGAGTCAAAGTTTAAACTCATAATCTCTCACTTATTCTTCTTAAAATGTTAATTTCTAATTCTAACTATTAGACTACTTAAAAAAAAAACTTTTTTACAATTGATCTAACACAAGCAATTAGTGCACAATGTGTGTGAGATTCATTTGCTACATGACAATGAGTACTACCTAGTCCAAGTAAGACTAGTTCAACATGTTAAATGAGTTGGAATATTCTTTCCACTCAAAAGTTAGTGAAGTCAACTTTTTATCTATATGAATTCCACAAACTTCTCAAATAACATCTTCTGTATTATTAATCCAGCAAAATTAAGAACCATCCTCTACAAGGATCATGTTAAAATTCACTAATTATATACTATATAACACTAATTATCAAATTCAACAGCCAACAAATAATTAGTATCCTTAACTAGTGCCCCGGGACACTATTTAGCATGACCCAACAAATAAATAATAAAGCATAGAGAAGAAATAAACATACCTACATCAGAAGCTGCTAATCTGACAAAAAGATCTTGACCACCAACAGGATAAGCTCTAATATCAATAAGTTGATCAAGCCACATAACACAACCACTTCCACCATTAACAATCTCAATATTAGCATAACCATTACAAGAACAATTCTTCTGACACAAATCACCACATTCCAAAAGACTCATACTTCTATTCACAAAAACACTACTTGTCTCAGGTAACTTCACATTCCCCAAATGCAAAAACCTATCACTCACACAATCCAACTTATTATCCCTCAAACATCCATCAGATCCATCTCTCAAATTCCAAGCTTGATGATTCTTAGGATGAAATCCTTTAATACAATTACAAACAGGTGAAGCATTTGTATCACATATACTAAATGGACCACACTCTTTATAATTATCACATTGATCTTTTGGTGCATACCAAAATTTAGTCCAAATTTTTCTACTATGTATCCATGTAAGTCTTTGAAGTTCACCTATTGAATCTACACTGAGTCTTGAAAACAATGATTCATTCACAATTGAAAATGTATAATAAACTTCATGATCATTCTGAACAAAAGTGAATTGAATTGAATCAGTAAATGGTTGCATCTCAGGTACACCACTGAATCTTTTACCATTCCATGGCCCACTTCTATAAATTCTCCTATTTTTGTTCCAAAGAAAAATTTCTGGAACACCATGATAATGCATCTTGAAAGATATATCACCAATTGAAGGATCTTGATCTGTTACTTTCCATGAGTTTATATGTTTTTCTGTGTTTGTGTCAAAATTCCAACCAAGTTTCATACCAGGTAACAAAGTATCTGTTGGAAAATCGAAACTTTGCCATAAAAACTTTGTTGCCTCGTTTTCATTTGGTGATTCTGATATAACTAAATTCCCAGAATCAAGAATCTGAAGAATTGGGTTTTTTTTAAAGGTTGAATTTTTATTGATTTTTTCAGTGGCCCAGATGATTTTGTTGGATTGATCGGTGATAATAAGGTTTCCTGTGTCGGTTAATTTGAGAAAAGTGTTGGGATTTTGAATTGGGGTCTTTCTGTTTGCAACCCAAACCACTGTTCTGTTATCATGGTCGATGTTGTAACGTATTCCTAGGTACCAGGATAAATTGTTGTAGGAAAAGAAACTGAGTTGGAAAATTCCTGTTGGTGACAAAAGGGTTTGGTTGATTTTAAGGATTTGGGTTGTTGTTAAGGTAGAAGAAGAAGAAGAAGAAGAAGCAGAGATTGAAGGTGGTGAGAAGAAAATGGTTGAAGTTGAGAGATAAAAGAGAAAGAGTGTTTGGAAGGTGTTGAAACTGAAACTTTTCATGTTTGTTTTGAAACTGAAAAAATAATAGAGACACTTTGTTTATTGGTACTATATGGGAAAGACTTCTTTCATGTCTAGTCAAAGACAATAAAATTTGTCACTTTGTAAAAAAAAAAAAAAAAGAGTTTAATAGAGACATGTCTAAACATGACAATAGTATAGGTGAAGAATGAGGAAGAAGAGAGAATGAATAGTTTGTGTTATTCATTATTAAGATTAGGGTTATATTATATTATACATGGTATCTATATTTAGGTTAATATAATGGGTCAATTATGTGGCCCAATGAAGTTTATGGACATCCACTAATAATATTCATAACAAGTGGAAAAAATTATAGTGAAAGAAAAAGAGTACACAACCTCCTTTGTATTTGAACGGTCTCGTTAAAAACTTTAACAGGAAAACTCAGTGGAATAAAATCATGGTTGATGGAAAAAGAGTACTAAACACATTTAGCGTCTCGTGCTGATAATCACGTGTTATAATGGTCTAAACATGACAATACTATAGGTGAAGAATGGAGAGAAGAGAAAATCAATAGTTCTGATTTATTCATCATTATGATTAGTATTACATTATTCTGATACTTGGTATCTATATATAGGTTAACATAATGGGCCAATTACATGGGTCAATGACTTTTATGAACATCTACTAATAATATGCATAACAAATCTTTTATTTTATAGTGATTTTTTGTGTTCTATACCAACGAAGTAAAAACTGTTTTTATTAGAAATTGAATTTATTTTTATAAATGGGAGGAATAAAATATTTTAGTTTTTATTAAAATTGAAGTTAATTAATGATTCATACAACTAAATTAATTATATTTTTTAATGTGATTAATCAATATTGTGAAGGTGTAAAAAAATGTTGGGATAAATATTAAAAGGAAAAAAATTGTTGACTTGGTTTGATTTGAAATATGGAAGCAGAAAGCTGACTCAACCACTTATTTCCTTGTTGAGAAAAATTGCCATTGCTAATGTGCTTTCCATTAACTTGCTAACTCAACAATCTTTGCTTCATAAATTGATCATTGAAGTTAAAATGACATAATAATAATTATAAGATATTTGTTCTTTGTTTCCTAAATTGATCGGAACTCTTTCATGTTTTTTTTTTTTTTTAGGTATGTAAATATTATTGAGAAATATTTTTAGTAGTGTAAATTTTACCCAAAAATATTTTTTATTGGTATAAATTTTACCAGGCTAATTATAATAATGTTTTTTACGTTTGACAAAATACGAAGAAATGTCTTTTAGAAGGCTTGTTTAGATTGACTTATTTGTGGAAATTATACTAACATTTCAACCGCTACTAACATGGTAGAATTTATGATTCTTAAAGTTTTTAATGTGAAGATTCACCTCAAGGCTCCTAAAATCAAAGAGATCTTGTGGCATCTTCCTTTAATATCTTGGACTAAATGCAACTCGGACGGAACGGCTCAAAGGTGAAATAGATTGCCTAGCTCCATTTGAAATGATTTCAATCACAATAAACTAAGTTTAAATTTTGATGATTTTGTTGTTTATGTCTGAATCCTTTTTCTTTATCGGTGCACTCTTGCACTCTTTGTCCCTTCATCAAAGTTTTGTCTCGTTGAGTTTTCCTCGGTAGGATTTTGAATAAGGTAGAGAGATTCTTACACTTTGAGTTTTAGTCCAATCTTCCAAAGTTTCTTTGTATTATTCTTATTTTATTTTTATTTAATATATTTCAGTAGAATATTTTTTTAGGTGGCTTCTTGGGGGTGCCAACAAAGTTGAAATGCCTCTTATAAACAAATTAAAAGTCTACTTTTCATAAGAACTTGCCGTGATAAGCACTTATGCTATAAGTTGTAAATAAGTTATTTAGGCCCTTTTTTATTGATTTATTTTTGAGCTTATGTGAAACGACTTATGTAAATAAATAAACTTTTATGTATTTATAAGTTTTTTAAGTTAGTTTATTATGAGAAAACAACTTATAAAAAAAATTATTAGTGAAAATTTATGAATTAACGTAAAAACTTATTTATTTGCATAACGATCGATTTGAATTCTCTCGTGTAATTGGCTAGCTGATATTTCATTAACTACTACTAATAATCTTTCGTTTTTTTGACAAAAAACTACTAATAATCTAAAAATGTTTGTGGCCATACTTTTAAAAAAAAAAACGTCTAAACTAATTATAAATGATAAACTTTTGTAGGAAAGTAATGATCTCTTGATATTCCGTGATCAACTTTGGCAAGAGTATAGTGTGCGACCAATAATCAACAAGAAGAATTATTGGCTCCAATAAGAAAGATCCAATAAGATTTCTCAACGGAATAGTAATTAATACTACTAAATTATTTCATCAATATGGTTTTGAATTTAGTATGAAAAATCCCTTAATCTGCTGGTGCTAGCAATTCCCAGTTTCAAACTATTAAGGGTCCGTTTGGTAAAAATAAGCTATAAGCTAGCTGATAGCTGATAAGCTAGCTGATAGCTGAAAAGCTAGCTTATAGCTGATAGCTGAAAAGCTAGCTTATTGAAATTAAAGTGTTTGGTAAAATTAACTTTTAAAGTGGTTATTAAATATAAAATTACATAATTGATAGTGGGTAGTTTATTTTTTAGAGTGGGTAGTTATTAAATTAAAGGGTAAAAATGGAATAAAGTGTAAAAAGCTATAAGCTATAAGCTCAAATGCTACTTGAAATAGCATCTGAAAAAAAGCTATAAGCTAGTACAAAAAGCTTGTTACCAAACACCTCTAATTTTTTGAAACAAGCTTATAAGCTCATATAATAAGCTATAAGCTAGCTTATTTGTGTTACCAAACACACCCTAATACTTATCCTAATGTTACTTTTGAGGAAACTAAGAAATCTCTTTTTAGTATGAAAAATCGGCGGATTCTAGCGTGGAGATCTTAATAGGTCTCTCACCAATGCATCATATCTTTTATTCATTGGATGAAATGGATTGAATGAGATGCATGATATCATGGTGTACTGTCAGTATTATATAATTTCCATAAAAAATAAAATAAAATTCCCGAAAAAAGTTTCCAATATTTTTTCTGGAAAAAAATTTCGATTTTTTTTTGGAAAAAAAGTTCCCGAATTTTCTGGAAAAAAGTTTTCGATCTTTTTCGGAAAAAAATTTTCGATTTTATTTTCGGAAAAAAGTTCCAGGTTTTTGGGGAAATTTCTTTTCGATTTCAAATAAAAACAATTCCGGAGTTTTTTTCTGGAAAAAAACTCCGATATTTTATACGGAAAAAAATTTCGGATATTTTTCAGGAAAATTTTTTGATCTTTTTTTTTGGGAAAAGTTCCGATATTTTATTCGGAAATTTTTTTTTGAAAAAAATGTTCTCCATTTTTTCAGGAAAAATTAATTTAAATTTGGGCCCGAAGAATTTGGACATAAAATTTGGTTGCGATAATCCACCAATATTGCTAATACAAAATAGAGTGAATAAAAAAAATATATATATAATACTGACAGTATACCATAATATCATGTATCTTATTCAATCCACTTCATCCAATTCATAAAAAATATGATGCATTGGTAAGGTCTCCCACCCTAAAATCCGCCTGAAAAATCTAAATGGGATGTTGTGGGTTCTTGTCTTCATGTTCATGCTTTCATCCAGCTGTCCATTCAGCAACCTTAGTTTGATTCATGATCTTAACCATACTCTCCTCTCCTTACTCTCGATCCAAAGTTTCACATTTGAGACCAATTATGTTATGCATGCAATGTGGTTTATAAAAGTGATTACTAAATACATCATCCAAAGACCAAGAGTTATCATAAGAACTCTAAAAAATGATCGGGCTGATGGACCGGTCCATAAACTCAGGGATTTGAATGGGTCGGTATTCAAAAAAATTAGCCCAATTACAATCCCATCTTTTTGGCCCAAATCCAATTAACCTATTTGAAAATCGGGCTAATCCAATGGGCCTCGGGCCGGCCCATTATAAAAAAATTATGACATATTTGTGAAAAAATATTAATAAAACATAAAAAATATCATTTAATTGAAAAGTTATTATAAAAAATGTAGTTAAATGTGTGTAAGCTTAATAAAAAGGTTATATTTACCTAAAACTTTATTAAATATTAAGTTTATAATTTATTAATTTGATTGAATTTTTTTTTTTTACAATAATCAAACTAGAGTTTAATTGATATTTAGTGTTGATGTCATAATTATTTCCACTTTGCATGCAATTATATCTCAATAAAACTGATAATATATTATGAGAAACTAATACATCAATGTGACATAAAATAAGATTGAATAAATGAAGAAAAAAAATGAAAAGGGTCAGACTGGCCCATTAGCCCACGTGGCCCATACGGGCTGGACCAGGCTCTTTAATACATAGCCCAATAATAATTGGGGCAAGCCGAGCTAGCCCATTTATATAGTCTGGCCCACCGTGCCAGACCGGACTGGGCCGGATCAGCCCATTTGACAGCTCTATTATGTAGTGTCGGAAAACTAAAGTACTTCCTTCCTCTTTAAATATAAGTAAAAGTCTATTTTTTAGATTCATTGAATAACTTACTGTATATCTGGTCTATTTATTCAATGAATTTTAGTATATTTTTTTCCTATAATTAAGAATGGAGTAGTAGTTTCATACTATTGATAATATTTTTGTTTTGTAGGAAACTATTCATTCCTTTATACATCTGAAAGGAAAAATGGCTATATATGATGATCAAGTTTGACCTTAAGCCTTACAGTACAAATGAAGAAATAGGGTTCCACTAAGCCCTTAACTCGACACAAGATATGTTTTTGCTTTTTTTTCTTTCTTCAGAAAAGCTCCTTGAACGAAGGGATTCCGGGCGTCAAGTGTGACTCTAGTCCTTCTTTTGGCAAGCGGACTCATTCAATACCCTATCTATTGAGCTACCTTTTGTTCAATTGGATACTCGAAGTGAAGGGAAAGCTTTTCGCATAAAGACGTTGATGAGCTAAAGGAGCCTGATTTCTGAGATGTTTTATTGTCTATCATTTATTTTCCGAACAAATCTAAGGATAAAAAAGGCTTACGAATGTAACTTTGTGATGGATACTTTAAATTGTTGTTATCCCACCTGAACTTCAGTCCAATATCATTCTTCACTTGATCAAAAATTTTGAATATCAATAGTTTCTTTCTCTCTGCTTGCTTTCTTCACCGAAAAATTTTCCTTTTCTTTGTTGTTTCAATGGCTCTGCAACCATATTGAATTGATACTCTTGTATCAATTATCGAATTGATTCATCGAATCAATAGAGAAGGGGTGTATCTCTGCCCGAATTCTACAGTGCAGTAGCAATTCAGTATTTAAATTGTGAAGGCTGTTTTATCCTGGAGACTTCACGGTTGATAGTCTACTCTGCACAATTTTGAGTAGTACCATGAATCGTCTTAAAGAGAACGTATTCACCCGCGACTCAGTCGATAATTTTTTTCGGTATTTTCGAAAAATTTTAAAAAATCAAAAACAACATGTTGCAAAAGCTAACTTGAATCAAGTTAATTGCATAAACAAAATCCTTGATATATTTTGTGCTCATTCTGCTAAGAAAATTAATTATAAAACAATCCCAAGTTTCATCTCAAATAATGTTATGGAAGATTATGGAAGATTATGGAAGATTATGCAGTCATGTTTAGCTGAATACATTTTGATTTTTTTGCTTATATTTAAGAATTGATGGAGTAGATAGAGAGGTAGATGTCCACAAATCCTAGCTCAACTGACAGAAATGTCGAAATTGGCAAACTGTTAATGTCGGACGTCATGATCGGGATTCGAATCTCGGTTACTCCACTTCGTGCGTGTGAATTTTCAATTACTTTGTCATTTCGTCCATAAAAAAAATTAGATGGGTAGACAGATAGGTTGATAGGTAGACATGAGTTTAGATTCTCTCTATTTCTTAAACTAAGTTGATGCATTCATAACTATAATTATAAATGTCTAATTAAATCTTAAATTTAAAAAATGTGTGCATTTATATGTTTTATGTACTTAAAAAATATAGTAACGAAAACATTCATTTCTTTTGTATAATGGAGAGGATCTCAATCCGATAGACATATAATAGACATATAAGTAGACTGATAAATAGATATGTAGATAGGTAGATAGATAAATAGATAGACGGGTAGGTCGTAGACATATGGCATATGCATGTAGACAGGTAGATAGATAGGAAGATAAACATGTAGGTAAATAGATAGATAAACAAAATAAATAGAATAAAAAATCAAGACATTGTGCTCAAGTGGTTAATGTGTTATTCCTAGGACGAATTGTTCGAGAGAATCCGAGTTCAATTTTTGACGGAAACAATCATTGAGTAGGCTTTCCTAACTTTGCGGTCGAACTCTGAATTACCGGAGGGCCTTTCCCTTGCGAACCACATGGGTTAATAAAAAAAATAGCAAGGAGAGAGAGAGAGAGAGAGAGAGAGAGAGAGATTTAATATATACTACTATTGTTGTTTCCATTCCATTTTATAAGCAACAAATATATAGTTAATTTTGTTTGGAAAGAGATATTATTAGTAATTTTATAAAATTATATTTCATTAATGATATATGAAAGAAAAGTTAAAAGAATAAGTTACTAGGTTTGCTCTAGTGGTAACGGATTTTGGTAGTATGTTATAGGTCATGAGTTCAATTTTTAGCTCATTATAACCAAAAAAGAGAAAAGTTAAAAGAATTGATTATAAAAAAAGAATTAAAAGAATTGAAAAAATTAGAATAATAAAGGATATAATACAAAAATAAACGTTAATGTTCCGTTGTTATCATAAGTGACTTATAATTTATTTTATTTTTAATAATAAAAAAATATTTTATTTTTTTTTTTGATAATTAAGTGACTTATAATTTATGACAAAAGGAGGGAATAAAAAATGTATAGAATTTTTTTTGGTTACAATGAATTGTTAACATATGGGGTGTATAGAATGATAACTAACAAGTGGCAGAAAAGTACTTATAATGAGTACTTATAACAAAGTCTTCTCTCAGAAAGAGGTATCGTTGGTTGATATTGTTTTGTTTGATAAAGTTAAAACTCATGCTTAGTGATAGTTGAAAACTTGGAAGAATAACTTTAAGTTTGATTTGAATATATGGTGTTTAGGGTTGAGATTTGACTAGGGTGGTGTATTTTAATTTATTTTTTACTTTTAACTTTTGCTATGCTCATGTAAACTTCTTTTATTGTTAAGCACCTCGTGTGATTAACTAATTTTAATATATATATTCGTCTTTAATTTTTTATCCTTTTAGTTTTTTTGTTTGTCTCAAAATTTTAGAACTTTAAAGAAACTAAAATACAATTAATAATATTTTATTATTTGTATTCTTATAAAAACTAAAAATATGCATGAAATTGTAAAATAAAATGAAAGTGTAATAGACCTTAGACACTTGACGACACTTGATTATCTAGTTTTTCAAAAGAAAAAATGATCATCCAAATTATCAAGTAAAAGCTTTTTCTCCTTCATAAAAAAGTAAAAGCTTTTTCTTTTTGAATAAAGGTCAACTTTTTTATGGTAAACACTTTTATACATATTTTATTTGGATATGTATCGGTATAATCGCATTATTTTCATAGATGTACAATATTGTTTAATATAAAAATAATAAATGCTATTTTTGAACCTATCAGATAACTCAGCATGTGTACTGGTATATATCCAAATAACATGTGTACTAAGAATTTATTTTTTAAAATATATTTTATTTAGATATGTACAAGTGGTAGACCGATGAGGTGTATAATTTGATAGGTTCAAAAAAAATTGAAACTATCAAAATTATCTACTGAGTCATGTATTAGTACATACCCAAATAAGATGTGTACTTATATACTAGTACATATTCAAAAAGATGTGTATTAGAGTGTTGATATCGAATAAATTTAAATATAAAAATCAATTAGATAAAGATCAATTATAAATTGTTTGGTAAACAAAAATGTATGGTGAAAAAATGGTGCTCGTCTATGGCAGATAAGGATCAATTTTGAAATTAATATATATCCTTTCATTTCTTAGATCAAATTTCAAGCCCTATAATTGATTATATAAACACACTAGAGGACCAAGTACACTTTGATTGAAAGGTAAAGAAAGTAGTGTGAGAGTAAAAACAAAATGAGAACATCCTCACTTTTATTAGTTTCAACAATTCTCATAGTCACATTAACCTCGTACTGTTGTAACTCATTGCCCCTCTCAACTCAAAAGAGATGGATCATAGATGATGCAACAGGTCAAAGAGTGAAATTAACTTGTGCACATTGGGTTGCACATGTTAAACCAATGCTTGTTGAAGGTCTTGATAAGTTGCCAATAAAAGACATAGCTACTCAAATTGCTAATTCAGGATTCAATTGTGTTCGTTTATCTTATGCTACTTACATGTTCACAAGATATGCTAATAACACAATTCGTGACACATTTTATAGTCTTGATATTCCTGAGGATGTTGTGTCTGCTATTGAGAAACATAACCCATTAATATTGAACATGACACATGTTCAAGCTTATGAAGCAGCTATTGATGCTTTAGGAGAAAAAGGTGTGATGGTGCTTATTGATAATCATGTTAGTAAGCCAAAGTGGTGTTGTGATAATAAAGATCAAAATGGATTCTTTGGTGATAGGCATTTTCATCCTCATGAATGGCTTCAAGGTTTGGCTTTTATAGCTAAGCACTTCAAGGGAAAATCCAATGTAAGTATATTGTTTTTTATTAAATATATTTTATATTATATGTGAGTCTATATGATTTTTTAACTAGATTATTGTATTTTTTTTTTAAGAACTAGATTATTGTATGTTTAGATAAATAAGTCTGGTTAAGAGATTCAAATTTATTTATTTTTTGGGTAAGAGATCCAATTTATTTATTTTTTTAAAGAGATTCAAATTTCACTTCAATGAACTCTTTGCTTGACCCTCATTCATGTCTTTCAAACACTAGGGAGAGGAGAGAGAAAATTGTATATAGGAAAAAAAATTATAAAAGGGGGGAGAATGAGATGATAAATCCTTGATCTAATTTTTATTTATTAAGAGGGGTGTGTAAGGGATATACATACTAAGAATTTGTTTTAAATTTTTTTTTTTTTTTTTTGGTGATATGTTTTAAATTTAATTTAAGAAATTATAATGAAGTTAAGGTGTATACATACTATAATCCAATAATATATCAATATTGTATCACTTTGTTATATTAATTTGAAAAATAGTTTAGCAAATATCTTAAGCATTTAAATCCATTTGAAGAAACTGCGAGTGGATATGCATATGATTATACGAACATATCTAAATATTGAGTCACTTCACTTTGTTATATTACTTCCTAATATATCTCAACAAACATTTACGTGACAAGATGTGGTTACATATTTTTTTTTTTTTATAAAAAATATTAGTACTAGTATTTATTGAAAATGTTATATTATTACAAAGAGCTGTCAAAAAGGGCCGGACTATCGGGCCGACCCATTAGCCCTATTCTTTTACATGGGTCGGACCTTATCGAGTCAGACTTTTTCATGTGCTGGCCCACGGGCTTTTGGGCCGGCCCCTTAAAGAATTTAAAAAATTATTTTAAAAAAAATTATAATCTTTTTATTGTTATATTTTGGTCCTATTTTTATGCATAGATTCATATATAATATTTTTTTTTTTTATTTTTGTTGTTTTATTGTTATTATTTGTGTTTTGTTCCTATCTATAATCTGTTTTATTCCAATTTTTAAGCATATCATAATTTTATATTTTTTTTTGTGCAATTACAGCGAAGGATATAAAATTTGGAATATGGTTATTTTAAGCCTATCACCTTTTTATTGTATTTATTTTATATTCTTTCTATATTTTTGTTTTTTTTTCCCTTAAATTACAATGGATGAATGAAAATATAAAACTTGGAATTTTTTTTGTAGTAATAATAATAATATAACAAAAAACTTATTGGATTAGAATGAGATTATTTGTTAGAGATTTATTTGTTTGTTTGATGAGGATAAAGAGGAAGATATTGTTGTTTGAGAGATTATGTGAGAAAATATAGGGATACGAATTACATAAATTTAGTTGAGAAATATACCATAAATTTAGTAGAATTTTTTTTTTTTTAAAAAAAAAAATTATGAAAATTAGTGGGCCGGCCCATCGGACCATGTAGACTTTTGCTTATCGGGTCGGGCTAAGCGGGCCGGGCCATGAAGTTAACGGGCCGGACTGGGCCGGCCCCTTTATTTGACCGGGCCAGGCTGGACCGGGCCGGCCCCTTTGACAGCTCTATAAAGACCTATTTAAAAATCAAATAAAAATTATAACACTGTATAAAATATATATTTTCTTTTGCATGAAAATACCTTATCCTTCACCACAAGGTCTGGTGTATAATTATAAGTGTTGTAAATGTAAACATACCTTATTCTTGTTATACATGTAGGTGATAGCCATGGACTTGAGGAACGAGCTAAGAGGTGGACGTCAAAATTTGCACGATTGGTACAAGTACGTGAGCCAAGGAGCGAAAACGATTCACAAACATAACCCAGACTTATTAGTCGTCATCTCAGGGTTAAACTTTGACAATGACCTTTCATTCTTGAAGAAAAAGACTCTTGATCTAAACTTCACTAACAAATTGGTGTACGAGGCACACATTTATTCTTTCTCAGGAACCCAAGATAGGTGGGATTTGCAACCACTGAATTGGGTATGTTCCACTGTCATTGAAACCTTAAAAGACCAAGCAGGTTTTCTCATTAATGGTGACAAACCGGTACCTTTGTTCATAAGTGAATTTGGATATGACATGACTGGTGTCAATCATGTGGACAACAAATTCTTGCCATGCTTTGTGTCTTATGCTGCCTCTGTTGACTTGGATTGGAGCTTGTGGTCTTTTGGTGGAAGCTACTATTACAGAGAAGGCACTGTTGGAGCTGGTGAGACATATGCTGTCATGAACTATGATTGGAAAAATTTCACAGACCCAAAATTCCCCGAAAAATTTCAGCTTCTCCAAAAGAAGGTTCAAGGTACATATGTTATGATATAAATACATACTTCACATTATAACATTCACATGAAAATGTGTACAAAAAAGAAGACATTATAATATATGCACTATATATGAACATGTAAAAAACTATTTTCATAAACTGTCACAAATACTCTCACAGGTGTTTATATTCTATGATAAGCTAAGCTTAAGTGTAAATAAGATTTTTCAAATGCAATCATAATTTATGCCTAAAAAGTGTTTATATGATTTACATATGCAGATCCAAGTTCAAACCTCTCGAAGTCTCATATAATGTTCCATCCATTGACCGGTAAGTGCGCTCATGTGAACAAGAGCAACAATGAACTTGTATTGGGTGATTGTAAGAGTCATAGCCAATGGAGTTCTGAGGGAAATGGTTCTCCAATAAGGTTGATGGATTCTGCTCTGTGTCTAAAAGCAGAGGGCGAAGGGCTTCCTGCAACTCTCTCAAAACATTGCTTGTCGCAGCAAAGTTCATGGAGATCTGTTTCAAAGACCGGTCTTCACTTGGCCACCTCTGATGGGAACAGATCCCATTTGTGCTTGGAAATTGATTCAGATTCCTCCAAGATAGTGACCAGAAAATGCATCTGCATAGATGATTATGATTCTTCATGTTTGGAGAATCCCCAAAGCCAGTGGTTCCAACTTATTTCAACCAATGTTTAGTTATGAATTAGGATCTTGTGAATTAGATTTGGTAGGAACCAGGAGTGTATCGATTGTACTACTACCTAGTACCTACATATTATCATATTTTTCAGTGGTAGTAAGGTCATTTAGATTTAGGTAATAATGCTATTGTCTATTCAATGGCACCAATGTGATGCTATATTAGTAGAAAATGAAATATAAATAAACGTATTGTTTGCATTATCTCATCCATAAAAAATAATAAAGACATGCAGTTGGAATATTAACATGGTTCCTTCGAATATTTTAGTTCAATTATCATTTCCAATCATTTGAGTGTAATACTTTTCTTAGATTAAATCCTTTCGGACCGTGTTAATATTCCTAAACAATTACCAAACAAATTTTCTGTACACACAATTATGCCATACAAGATGGAGAAAAGTTTAATATTTGTGTTGCTTATCTTAAAATTGAAAGGAATGATAGATAAAAAATGAAAACTTGCTTTACTTACAAAGAGGTCTTCAATATCTCCAACCTCAAACCAAGATATACATATCAAGAAAATCTTAGTAATCAAGAAAATCATTCTTTTGAGGCAGTAAACTCGATATACTTTCTTGACCCCAACCTTTTTCTACACGCTTCAGAGTTTTCAAAGCGATTCCACTACCAACATCCCTGTCAAGTAATAAGTAACAGATCATTAGGAAATATTGAAGAATATTCAGCATAATGGAATGGTGATTGTACTAATTAAAAAGCCGTAGACACAGAACAAATGACAATCAAAATTTCAAAGATAATATCCGGATCCATGTTTATATTTAGTTTGATTGAACTAATATATTTGAAATGTCAATGAATAATAATAAGAGATAATTTTCGATGGCACAGAATAAAGCAACTCTTTCAAAGAGGAAGAGAATTCAAACAATATTAAAGGTATATGTTTATGCGAGATTGTCAACCCGGTTGAGTCATAAACTGTCAGACAGATAAGGTATACCAATGAATGCACACAGTTTATCAGAAAGTACTCTTCAACTCATCCAAACACAAACTTCTAAGAAAATTCAGTAATTTGTGTTGATATTGCTCAGAAGTTCAAGAAGGAATTACACAGGACATGTTTAAGGAAAACTAATAGTCGCATTTAGAAATTAATGATGCAGATTTTGGAAATAGTAACCACAGACAAGGAAAATGAACTACGTAAATAATTAATTAATCCAAGACATCCCAAACTATCTTAGTATAAACACCTGTTTTAAAAAAGAACAGAACCCAAAAGTGGAATGAAAATATTATCTTCACTACCATATGGCCATACCTGTTAATTATATCTTGCCAATCACTTCCACCATCCTTGTGTAATTTTCGACGAAAGATGGTGTTTCCATTTCGATCAGTCTTATCTTCTAAAGCCAATTCCATTATCCTTGCAAGTTCATCAGCTTGTTGTTTGTTTCCCCTTTTACTTAAGCCATCAATCACGGGTATGAATGATGAAGGGTCAAAACCATATCCCTTATCAATCAATTTCTGAAGAAGGCTGTGGGCATCATCTAACCTATCATCCTTGCAAAGTTTGTCAATCAAATCTTTATACATGAAATTCTTTGATAAGAGAGATCTATCTAACGAAACTTCAAATAGCTCCTTTGCATCAGAGAGTTTCCCCCCGGCAAGTAATTCATTGAACATCAAACTGTACAAGGCTTCTTTGTGGTCACATACACCCAATGCTACGTCGAAAAGATCACATGCTACTTTAAAATCTCCAGATTTGCAGAAGGCTTTAATCAATATTTTGAAGGAAGATACATTGGGAGATACGCCCTTATCCAACATTTCATGTAAAAGAGAAGTGGCATCCTTTGTTTTCCCTCCTTCGCAAAGACAACTAATCATATTATTGTAAGTGCAAACATCTGGACCTATTCCTCTTTCTCTCATCTCGTCCATCAATCCGTACATTTCAAATATCTGCCCTTTACTTCCTAACCCCAAGATCAATGAATTGTAAGTTTGAAGGGTCTTGCTGCAACCATTTCTCTCCATATCTTTCAATACACGTAAAGCCGATGATATCTTCCCTTGTTTACAGAAACTCAATACAAAGGTATCGTAGGTCACAGAATCAGGGTGCAAATTTTTCGACATCATCTCAATAAATTTCTTTTTGGCTTCCTCTAGCCTTCCGGCCTTGCAAAGCCCATTAATTAAGGTTGTATAAGTGATCACATCAGGCATGCTGGTTGATACATTGTGGATTGAATTAACTAGGCCAGCAACTGAGTTTTCTTTACCAAGGGAATCTGTTCCATCAGTCCACATCTCACTTACAACGTCACTTGCTTTCTCCAATTCTCCGTTTCTACACAGACCATTGACCACAATATTGCAAGTCACAATATCTAACTGATAACTTTTTTCATTCATCTTTTGCAGCATTTCCTCGGCCTCGCATTTTCTCCCCTCTTTCCACAGGCTATTCAGCAACGTGTTGCAAGTATAAGTATTTGGATGACAACCTTTCTTAATCATTTCATTAAGAACAGCTTTAGCTTCAAAAACCTTCCCGTTGCTACAATAGCCATGTAGAAGAGTAGTGTAAGTAACAGTATCTGGGTAAACACCATTATTCACCATCAAATCCATCAACCTTCTGGCATCCAACAGCATATGGTTCTTGCAAAGCCCATCCATCACAATATTATACGAGTAAATATTCGGTTCAATACCATTCTCCACCATTTCATCAAGAACCGATCGAGCCTCCAACAACTTTCCATTTCTAAGCAAACCCAACAACCATGTATTATAACTCTCCAAATTAACAAAATTACCAGCTTTCTTCATGGTTTCAACCAAAGACCTAGCTTCCTTCATCATCCCTTGCTGACAAAACCCCTTAAGCATCAAATTAAAAGTAACAACATTGGGCCTAGGAAGTCCCAATTCTCCATCCATCTGCATATCCCTAAAAATCCTCGACGCCTCGAAAACCTTCCCAGCTTTACAAAGTGCAGATATCCTAGCATTAAAAGTAACAACATCAGGAAACAAACCCTTCTCTCTCATCTTCTCCACTAATTTCTCAGCTTCATCATTCATATCCTGTTTACAAAAGCTAGACACAAGAGTGTTAAACACAACCCTATTAACATTAAAACACAACTTATTATCAACAAACTCCAAAGCCTGCTTAGTTTTCCCAGCTCGACAAAACCCGCGAACAAGAATCCCAACAGTAAACTCATTCGGATGACAACCCTTTTCAGACATTTTATCAAACAGTTGGAGTGCATGTTCAAGAGCATTTGATTCACATAAAGACTGAATCAAAAGATTAAACGTATATGTTTCCGGATTAACACCTGCTTGAATCATGTCAGTGTATAAAGAAGTAACGAAATGTGGACGGTTATGCTGAAGACTTGAACGGAGAAGGAGATGGTAGAGTTGAAGAGAAAGAGGGGTTGATGGAAAATGAGCTCTGAGTGATTTGAAATGGGAAAAAGCGAAATCAATATGGTTTCTTGATTGGGCTAATATATGGAGAATTGAAAGGAGGGAATGATGAGCATTGTTGGGGTGGTTTGATGTGATGAGATTGCGGAGGTTTTCGATTTCGTGGTGCATGTTTGCGTTGAGAAGGATGCGTGTGATTGTGGGAACAAGATGGTGATGATGGGTTGAAGAGGAAGGTGAAGAGAAGATTTGTTTGAAGAGATTCCATGCTAATTTGGGGTTGTTGCTGTTTTGATGAATAGTTTTCAGTAGTTTTCTTGTTTCTTCCATGTTTTCGAGGTTGTTATCATTGAAATGCAGTGATTACAGGGAATGAGGATCGTAGTTCAAGAACTAGAGGAAGATGCGGATAGTAATAATAGCCACGGTTTTGAGTAAAACGTTAAAATGAACTAAATGCGGCCGCCAATGCGGCCGATTGTAGTTCTGTCGGGTTTGATGGATTAGTCCCTACAAATGAACTAAATGCGGAGTAGAAACTTCAATAACATCTTCGATTAACATCAAAGGACTAATTTGACTCGGGCATAACTCGAGCAATCACAATATCACAACTCCATATTTGCTAGAGTATCGGCACAATGATTAGCTTTACGATACGAATGACAAATTTTGACCTTCTGATTCTTCTCAAGTAACTATGAATCTTTTGAATCAAACAATGCCCTGCCACGTGACTCGAATTGCCGCCCTCCATACTCTTCACCACATTATGGAGCTCCACAGCCTGAAAACCTTTCATGTTGTCATGCGAACCCACCCCATAGGCATGGGCGGTTCTAAGGCCCAGCAAGCCTGCCTGGGTAGTTCCTTGGGCTCAAGCCAAAATTGTTGGTATTTGTAGGGGTTAGTTTAGGGCAAACCTGTGATTTTTTGTTTGACTATTTATATATTATGTCACATGTGAAATTTTGTCCAGACTCTATAATAATTTTGGCTCCGCCACTGTCCATAGGAGGAGGAATCCAACTACTTTGAAGCTGCTTCTTAGAGTCTCATGTAGCATATTGTTATGGTGTAAACTGTAAAGCTTTGTTATAGTTACAGACTTTCTGCTTAGGATTAGTCTTTACAGTTGTACGAAAGTAATACTCGGTTTACACAAACAACAATAAAGGCTTGTTATCTACGCTATCTTTGCCGAGATCAAACCACTGACACTTATCTTATCGGGGATAACTTATAAAGTATAGGATTGTATGATCAAACTAGAATTATTTATTTAGAAACAATTATTCTCTGACAAATTTATAACAATTGTTCACCCACTTACAACATTTGTTTTATAAATCATTAGCATTTAGCAGCCCCTATTGAAGTAGTGCTTTGCCCATTAAGAATTTCTTTATAAACCTTTATATACACATATACACACATGACAATTGACAACACATTATAGTAAATTCTGTCCAAAAAAATACATTATAATAACTATCTAAAAACAAAATCAAATGAGACATGTACATTCATTAAGCTATGCTATTTTACTAGTTTTTCTATTTTTCTGTAGGAAACAAGGCACTGTTAAATTTCTCAGACATCTATAATCTATAATACATATACAGTGAAACCATATTTAAAGGGGATAGTTTACTTTTTGTCAAAAAAAAAAGGGGATAGTTTACTATTATCTCCCTGTCACTGTGAGATCAACTGTGGAATCAAAGGGTTCGGTATTAAATTCATCCGTATAATCGTATCTTCTCATGGAAGTAAGCAAAGGTTTGACAGGTAAAGGAAGAGTTGTTGCCTCACTTTCCAGCATCAACACCACTGATGACATGTTTGGTCTATTAGATGCTGAATCTTGCACACATAACATCCCTATGTGTATGCATCTCAAAGCTTTACTCTTTGGACTTGAATCACGGATCGAAGGATCAAGAAGCTCCATTATTCTCTCTTCGTTCCATAGACGCCATGCCTATGCTCATTTCATCACAAAAAAAATTACTCCATCTATTCTAAAATAATGATCAATTCTAGTTGTTTTGATTATATGGTGATGTAAAATAAGAGTTACTCACATATCCTATGAGACTTGGATCATAAGAATCACGAAAGCTGGTGTTTTTGCGACCACTCAAAATCTCTAGTAGTAGTACGCCAAAACTATAGACATCAGATTTGACCGAAAATAGACCTTCCATTGCATATTCTGGAGACATATATCCACTGCAGCACATACACATAGTGTTATATTGAGATTAGTCTAGCTAGAGTAAAAAATACTAAAAACCAAAGCATACTTACTATGTACCAACAACTCTCGCTGTATTCTCTTCATTTTGGTTTCCCCCGAATATCCTTGCCAAGCCAAAGTCTGAAATTTTTGGATTCATATTTTCATCCAACAAAATGTTGCTTGCTTTTAGATCACGATGGATTATTCTAAGCCGTGAATCACGGTGCAGATAAAGTAGTCCTCTTGCAATTCCCTCGATGATTTCAAAACGTTTTGTACAATCTAGTATTGTTTGCTTGACTGGATCTGCAATTATGATAACCACAAAAACCAATTATTATGTAAATGCACTGGTAATTTATGTTTCACATTCATCGAAATTAAAAATGCTGAAAAATGATCTGCAAAGTTATGTAAAGAAGCATACCAAATAGAAAGCGGTCCAAACTTTTGTTTGGCATGTACTCATACACCAGTAACTTTTCTTCGCCTTCAACTGAACATCCCAATAGTCTAACAAGATTTCTATGCTGTAATTTGGCTATAAGCATCATTTCATTCTTGAACTCATCTGATCCTTGGTTCGACTGTCTAGAAAGCCTCTTGACCGCGATTTCTACTCCCCCGGGAAGCTTTCCCTGATAATTGTAATAAAAGTACCTCTTAAATTAATCTTTTATTACATAGGTTTATTAGTTTATATATGTTTTTGTTCTATAATACATTATAACAATCATATTAACAGCTGCACAATTACCTTGTAAACAGGACCAAATCCACCTTGTCCGAGCTTATTTTCTTCTGAAAAATTGTTTGTTGCTATTACAATGATACTAAAATTGAAGAATTCTGCATTATTGAGTGGACTCCCTTGCGGACTAAGACCAACCGGTCCTGATAATTCTGCTGATAGTAATAAGTTTGGACTCTTTGATGGTTCACCATTAATGTTGGAAGTAGAAGTTGAGGAAACTGTGGGAAAAATAGAAAGGAATAAAGAAAATACATACAGGTCAACAACATTGAGAAACAGTATATAATACCTAGTGATTCCTCAAAGACATAAAAAAACACTTGAGGAAATAAATGTTACCTTTGAGTTTTCTCTTAAACCTCCATAGTAGCCATACAAAGATTCCAAGGCAGATAAGCCCCCCCACAACACCAAGTATTATTCCAATTTTGGTCTTTTTTCCCCCATCACCTGTATTTAAAGACATAAAAACTTGTAATTACAGCCTAACATCATAGGTCCCCTTGAGCGTAGCTCAGTTGGCAGGGACATTGCACGTGATATGCAAAGACCGGGGTTCGAAACCTGGTACTCTCAATTATTCCCTTTAAAATGTGAAATTTTAGCCATTAGGCTATTTGACGAAAGAAAGTCATAGATGCTTGTGAGAACTTACGACAAGAAATTTAGTTGTTTTTGGTGCACGTGACTCTTCTAAGCAGTGAAACTAATAAGGTTATGTGGCACTGACACTTCACACTGAAGGTTTGTTTGTCACACTCAAGGTGTGTTTGGTGTCTGATGGCGTGTGTAGGTAGACATCAACACGACATATGTAAATACATTCGGTTATTCTATTTTCTCAAACTATCACCAATGTCGACGTCTCACACTCACCGTCGTGTTCAGTGTATGTGCTTCATAGATAAGACCTCGTATGTCACAACTATCGAAAATAATTAAATTGCTATACTATTTTCTTCTAATTTGAAAATTAGAATGGATTAAATTGCTATACTATTGTTTTGTACATCAAAATTTAGAAACTAATCAATGAAAATAAGGACAAATGATGAGTATTTTCTTTACCTAAATCGGAATCAGCAAGACGAATGTTGAGTGTATTTCCATAATTTTCTAACCTTTGAAAATCAACTAACTCCCCAAACCAAACCATGCATCCAATTCCAATAGTATTTGCATAAGCAGTACAAGAACTATTCTTCAAACAATTTCCTTCACAATCAACAGCATTCACCAAATGTGCAAAATCAGGTAACTTCAAATCCCTTTGCACCAAAAAACCATCTTCTCCACCAGAACTATTACTACTTCTCTCACTCTTCAATGGTGTCATCCTCTTACACCCTTTTGACCAATTCCCATTTTTCCAACCATTCATATCTCTTGGTTCAAACCCTTTTATGCACTTACATAAACTTGAATCAGAATCATCACATACTGCAAAACTACCACATGAATTATAAAACTCACACTTCTTAAAAGGCTCACTTTGTAACACATTCCATTTTTTCTCATTTTCATTCCACCTAAATTGTTTCTCAAATCCATCATAACTAATCAAAAACCTTATCTTATCAGTAGTATTCAATGCTTCATAAACAAAATACCTTTCACCTTTATCATCTGTGTTAAGCCGAAAACCGAAAAGATAACTTCCTGTCATATTTGGTACACCTGAGAAAACTCTACCATCCCAATAACCACTTCTCCATCTTCTTTTTTCTCCTTCCATAATCACTATCTGTGGTGAAGCTTCTGAATCAACACTCATTGAATAGTTTCCAAATGAAGGATCATTCTCTGATTTCCATGAACAAAAAGTAGCATCCTTTCCCATTCCATTTCCACCGCTCGCCGGAACTTTCATACCAGGAAGATATGTATCAGTTGGGTCTTCAAAACTTTGCCAAATATCTTTTCCAACTACTCTATCTGAAAGAATAAGATTTCCATTATCATGAAGAACAACTTGTGAGTTATTTATCGGAGTTTTTGATACATTACTTGACCAAATCTCATTGTTTTCTCCATCAATAACAACCAAGTTTCCATCATTTTTTATTGTGATAGACCCTTCTCTGTTTTTGATAGGTTTTTCTCTGTTTGCAACCCAAACATATGCTGAAGTAACGTTGTGATACCAAATTCCAACGTATCTTGAAGAAGAATCATTCAAACTGAAGAAACCCATTTCGAATTTGAGACCATCTGACACCAAAGTGGAACCATCTTTGATAGATTCATTCTGTGTTATAGAGTTTGCTGCATGCAAAAACAGAGGATAAAAACAGAGGAAACAGAGGAAAAACAACAACAGCGACATAAAGAATGAAACTTTGAATCCTATAATCTTGCCCATGTCTTTAAGATTACATATAATACTATATTGTTTATTCTTGCTAATATTAATGTTCAAATATCAAAAGGTGAAGAAACTTCAAAGTTTCAAACTTGCTATGCGCTGCGACCAAGTAGGTGAAAATGCAATGCTAAGAAAACATGGAGAATATAGATTTGACAAGTGTAGGTGAATATTCATCAGCATAGAGATAAGATAATTAGGTGAAAAGAAAATGAGATTAAATTGAGAAAGCATAGTTGTTAAACTAGTTGAAATTTAAAATGAAAAGAATCTTGCTAAAAAGTGTTAAGTCTTCTTAATTAACTCTTATATTAGCCTCCATAATCTAACAAGTTGTATTAACTTTTAATTAACAAGTTGAATAGTATAACTATAAGTAAGTTGTTTTTATTGTCTAGGATACGTTTCCAATATTTTTGTCATCATCACTAGTGAGAATGTGAGATTAGTGGTGGGGATATTTTCCTTTCCAGCAGTGTACATCAGAATTATTTTTCAATCATTATCAATGTAAGCACTAAGCAGGCTTTCTTGATACAAGTTTGACTGTGATAAAAAAAAAATTAACACGTAAATTGTGTAAGATCTTGAAATACTAGGGAAGAAAAATATCAGGGTTGGTCAAATATATTTGTAGGACTAAATCAAATTTTAATGTGGTTATGCGGCTCTGTACTTTACATGCCTACCTTGAGTTGTTATTTTTACTTGCGGTTTAACTAGAAATTAATAGAAAATATGATCTTTTCAATAACAACAAGAACATAATATATTGAAATGAATTTCAATAATATAAAAATAAATTAAAAACTTAAATTAAATACAAACAAGACTATGGAAGAGCTAAATCAACCATGCACGCCACGATTTCATCAAAGGTTCTCGGACGGATCAAGCCTGAACATATATTTTGAACATACTTCACCTGGGTTGCGTCTAACTCGATTGGTCCCTTCATATTGTATTGGGAGAAAATAGAGAACATTGTTCTCACATCGTCGTAAATCCTAGGACATATTTTATGCATTGATTTGAATGTTCATCATTAAAATAAACATTTATTAAACCAGTTTGAAAAGATTTAAACGAGTAACTTATAAAAGAAGATATAAATCAAACAAGAGATTCACTCGAACGAGAGAACCATTTAAAAATTTCAAAAGATAAATGGCAGGGGAATAATAAAAATTGCATAAAAATGTAAAAGTTTTACAAAGAAAAGAAATGGTTCACGAATCTATACATTTTCTTCACTGCACCCTTTTCTCTCGAAGGCATGAATATTTTGGGTTTTGTGAATTTTCTGTATCTGAATTGTGACCCCTATTCCAACTAAATGAACTACTATTTATAGACATGAGAATAAACAACTGCCTATGAAATGTGCTTCGCCAGCTCTCCAAAGGCATGAACTCATGATCTCTTGATCAGCTTTGAAAAGAATAACTGTCTCTTTGGCTCTAACTGTCGCTCGAATTCAACCATCGAGTCCTCTGGCATTTTCTGCTAGAAATGAAAATAATCTAAGTCCATAATATCATTCATTCGAATGTTAGGATTCGAAAACCCATATGATTCTAAGACAATTTTGCCTTTTTGTTATAAAACATTTTATGAAATAAAGACCTTAAATAGGCTTAATTAGGTAATTTAATCACTTTTTCATATCTTTTACTAACTTAATTAATGTGTTCATTTTTTACCTTCATGGATACATTCCATTTATTATTTCCTTCCATTTTATTTGGACACATATTTAAGAAGACGCACCAATTTTGCATTAAATGCATATGATCAAAAATTCAAGATAACAATGTTTTAGATCGCACAATGTAACATTGACGTTGATCATTTGGTTTTTCCTTGTTGTAGTAAACTGCAATAGGTAAGTGTTCCAGTTTTTAAAAAAATAGGTAAGTGTTCCTTTCCACCGGGTAAATATCATTTTTTTGTGTTGTGAATGAAAATTGAACCAAACACCCCTATTGATATAGGTTTTGGTGTGTTTTCAACTACACAAATTGTCGGTGCGTTTTGGTCGACACATTACATGTTTGAGTGGCTTGGTTCACATGTTAAGTAGCAAATCAGGTTTGCATATTACGTAGCGAACCCGGTTCGCATCCAGTGAACGGTACAGTTCTGTTTTCAATACATTTTATCACCACATATAATTATACATACCTTTAATCCATAATTAAACGTAAAAATTATCCAATCCATCAAATGTTGTTTTCGGATTTTTAAAAACCGTTAAAAATAATTTTTAGCCACCAAAGAGATTACTGGGTTGAGTCGCGGACTAGTTCGTTCTCTTTACGACGTTTCGTGGCAATGCCCAAAATTTTGCAAGCAGACTATTAACCAGGATAAAATAGCCCAGTTACAATTGTATACCGATTTGCTACTGCACGGTAGAAATCGGTCAAAGAATACACCTTCTTGAATGATACTACAATACCACTCGAATTAATGCTACGACATCAATCTACAATTCATTGGTACTACAATACCACTCAAATTGATGATACGACATCAATCTATGAATCAACGGTACTACGATACCACACTATGATTTGGTGGTACTACAATGTCACCTGTATTGATACTACAATATCAATCAATAATGACACTGAGACCATTACAATATGGTACTAAGACCATTCATGAATTATGGTACTATGACGATTCTTTAATTGTAGGAACAAGTGATACTTTGATTGTTGAATATTTTGGATTCACTTTAATTAATTTATTAAAATACAATTAAATAAAATCAAATATATTATCTTGTCATTATTATAAGGCTTAATTTTGAACGGACCGTGATGAGTTGGACCGTTCTTTCTAGTCAGCCTATTGAGAGGTCCCTGTCTCCACTAATGAGTATATATTCTAGTCATCCCATTAAGCTAGATGATATTAATAAAAACATAACAGCATAATGACTCATCAGTGAGAGGTAGAAACATCGTCTCAACCCTCTCTCAGTTTCAGTCAACGAAGGATTCATCCGCTGCCATTTCAGGTACACCGTTCCCATATATTCTTATTTACAATATGCTATGCTTCATATCTACAATATATAAATATTAATCAAATTATTTCATTGATCACTCTTAAAATAAATTAATACTAATATAAAAACTAGTATCACACAACCCATATAAATAAATTTCAATATTCTGAAAAAATAAGAACAAAATTTAATGCAAATCTTCAAGTTTGCATTACCAAATCAAGAAACCAATTATGGTTAACTTGTTAATTCTAATTTTAATATTAATATAGCACAATGTCATAAGAGGGTCGTTAAACTCCTCACAGATATATGTAAAGACAGTTTTCCATCAATAATAGATTCATTTCTATATCATGTTCATATATATCAGTTTATATAATAAGTTTTCATGATATAGCATCACTATATAATATAATATGAGGTAAATATAAAATATTAACTAACCTCTAAATTGATCATGCGATAAATTGCAGTAGGGCAGGTATAGGAAAACCAAGGTGCTAGAGAATTCTAATTATACATGTAAGCTCTACCAAAGCTAATTGGAAAAATCAATTCAACAAGTACCCTTTATGCATACCACCAATACGAAATGAATTTTTTCATACACAGTGGATGAAGACAAAACTTCCAATAAGGAAAAATTTGTAATCAATTGTATTATTATTATTATTATTATTATTTTATTTTTTTTACACAAAAAGAAATTTCTCAAAAAATATAACGTAGAAAAGAAAGAAAGGAATTTACGAACGAAAAAAAAATACATATATGTGTATTAGTGGTAATTCACTTCACACTCGTTCGTAGTTCGTACCCCATTCAACATTCCGTCAGGAGACTTGGTGGCAATTCACTTCACTCTTCATCGCCGTCGACCTATATTCCTTTGGAAATTACACAAGAAACGATCTTATGTAGACTCCCGGTCAAGTCTCTCCAACATTTCCGCTGTGTATGCAAGTCATGGGATTCTCTAATCTCAAAGGATCTCAAATTCGCCAAGAAACACCTTCGCATGTCTCCCAAACGCCAAAACCTCGTTACAACCACGTGGAGGGAGGCTGAAAAGTTAACTGTAATGTCCTCTCCATTCAACTCTCTTAATCTCCACTCTAATTTCGACTCTAAATTATCCACTCAACACGATTACTCTCCTCTTATTTCATCATGTGATGACATTGTATGTGATGAGCGATTGCTTGTCCGTATTTGTGATTTCTCAAGCAAGGTGGTCTGACTCTTCTATAGATGTTTGGCTTATGAAGGAATAAGGAAATAAAGAGTCTTGGATTAAATTGATTCATCTTCCTTCCTTTGGTAGCTATGATTAAAAAGGGTTATTATTAAGTATATATCAACAAAGACAATATAATGATGTATTTGTAATTGTATGACACAATCACTTAATATATTGTGAAACATGAATTTGGATTTCAATGGCAATCAATCGCTTCAACTGGTTTTCTTAGGCAAGAAAATATATATTTAATTTTTAGTTCAATCAACCTAACTTCTCTAAATAAAATTAAGGTTAAATTGTATTTTTTGGTCTCATAACTTTCATAAACTTGCGACTTTGGCACTTTAACTTTTAAAATAACACTTTTGAAACTCTAACTTTTACAAACTTGCAATTTTGGCCCTCATGACTAAGTCAATACACATGACAAGTGACTCACATGTCACGTCAGTATATCTTATTGCGTGGACAATAACTCACTTACCACGTCAGCATATAAATAAAATAGAAAGTGCTATAGATTTTGTATACCATTATTAATATTGTCACTTTATTGATTACTTTAAAGTTTTTATTTGACAAATTCTATATAGAAATAAGGATTTAGAACATTGACATGCATGCTGTCCAACTCAGGTAGGCATGCAGATGTTTTAATGTGTATGAGATATATTTGCTTGCAGCATAGTAGAAATTAATTGGTATAACATCATCCGGTTGTTGTGTTAGAACTTAGAAATAGTAACAATGAATTTGTGATGTCTATTATTGATGATGAAGCGGTTGGTTTTTTTATTGAAGCATAGTGAGTGTGGTCGACCATTATTTTTATAGCATCGTCACTAGTAACTATGATAGAAATAATGGTACTAAGTGTGGATTCCCTACTAGGCGTAGAATAAATAGTGTCAACTAAAATTTGTGAATCACTTTCAAATACCACATACTCTCATATCATTTGTTGCTTGCCATTCGAATTGCTTCAAGTATATCGCAACGGTTTCACCTTCAATAATAGACATCTTCACTAATCTCCAATTTCTTTGAGCCATCACAAAATTACTATTTCTTTGCCTATGAAAACTATGTATTAACAAACATACCACGATGACTTGGTATAACATCTAAATCTTAATATCAATATTTAGGTTATATGGGCTAGATAAATCATATAAGCTTTTAAGATTTATAAAAGTTAGATTTATCTAGCCCATATAAACTAGATATATACACCAAACATCCTATGAATTTAAAATTTGAATTTCTTCCTTTAGTAACCGGAGGGAGTAATAACAATATATCCAATTTCAGCAAAACTCTCATCCAATTGTGCAATGCATCAGTTCATTTCCAATAGCAATAAGTAAATTTAGGAGTAGGCAGAGGGAATATAGGCAATGGCATGAAGTGGGCATATTTTTGTGTGGATAACTATGGATTTGGCTTCTTTAGGTATTTTTATTTTATTGTTAGCAATTCTCTTGACTGTTTGACCACTAAAATAACAACACTTTATTTGACTCACTAAAATAAAAACATAAGCCAAATTAACTATATAAATATTAGTAATAGTATACCCACTACAAATAAAGTAATATAATCAAATTTCTTTTGACTGGACAATTATTGTGGATGAATATAAGAATAAGAATATAAGAACAATAATAATATTAAAAAATAATAATAATAATAATAATAATAATAATATTAAAAAAAACATAGGTACACGTGGCAACAGCTAGACTCATTATAATGGAGGACATAATTTAGGTCCCATAACAAGATTATATGCCACCTCAAAAGATTCATGAATTTGTCTACACATACCAGCAACAACAAGAAGAATTAATCATTGTTATCTTATCTTGTGATTCTAGTTGTATATATTTTTCAATATTTTTCCCATACTGAATAATCCTATAAAGCAAAACTCCTAAAGGTGCATTGAAAAATCACATTTTTATTTTGTAACAAGGAGGAGAAAATATTGAAGTTGATATAATGGGAGATTTGGAGAAACAAGAAAGGAATGTAGAAGAGAAAGAAGAAGAGAAGGAGAAATTGCTAGAGGGTGTGGCAGTTTTGGACTTTGATGTATTGTGTTCTTCTGTGGCTTTGAAAGCTTCTCAAGGAAAATGGGGACAACTAGGAACCATGGAAGATGATGAAGAAGAAGAAAGTGGGGTTTTTGGTGGGGTTTTGAGAATGTGGGAAGGTGAACTTTTCGATTGTTTTGATCATCGTCGAATTGCTCTCGAATCCACCTTGTAAGTAGTAACTTAGCCTTTTCATTTTTAAATAAAAAGGCTCTGGCTCTGGTAATCTGGAGTTTCGCATATTTATATGCTAATTTTTGTCTTTTTGAAATGTTCGTCATGGTTAATTTTTAGCCTTTTTTTTTGTCTATTTTTATTAAATTGTTTTGTATTAAATTTTTATTAAAAAAAAAAAAAGTTTGAAAAATTGAAGATTTTTAACAAGGATTAATTTATATTTGGGTGTTGTAGTTGTCCTTGCTACCGATTTGGGAAGAACATGAAAAGAGCTGGTTTTGGTTCTTGCTACATTCAGGTATATACTTTAGATAAATGATTAAAATATTTGTTATTTTTATGTTATATGGTTATGAAATTTGAAGTTTAATTTCTTGTTTTATTTTGTAGGCAGCAATTTATTTAATTCTTGCAATTGGTGCATTTGTTAATTTCATTGCCTTTGCTGTCACAAGACGTCACTGTTTTCTCTACCTAGCTGTTTCCTTAATTATTTTTGTTGGAGCATATTTAGGATTCTTCAGAACACTTATAAGAAATAAATTCAACATCAAGGTAGGTATTTTTTCTTTAATTTTTTTTTATTAATATATTTTATTTATTTTCTTGTATTTTTATTTGATATGCTTTCACCAACTAATGCAGGGTAGTGAGAGTTCATTGGATGATTGTGTTTACCATTTTGCTTGTCCATGTTGTACATTATGCCAGGTCATTTTCATAATTCAATTTATTCTCAATTTAGTTATTATACTAAACACATAGTATATTGATTTTTTTTTTTTTTAATGTTTGTAAAATATGATGCAGGAATCTAGAACATTAGAAATGAACAATGTTCAAGATGGTACATGGCATGGTAGAGGTGACACAAAATGCATAAGTAGTTTTGGTGAAAAAAGTATATCAAAATTTGAGTTACATCCTCCTCCTATTGTCTCCATCAAGTGTGGTCTATAAATTGATCACCATCAAATAATTTCACTGAGTTAATTACCATCAAATTTCTTACTTGTAAAGAATAAAATTAGATAGATTTTAATTATTTGCTCATGTACATAATTTTCTGTCATTGTCAATAAATGGGGGTCCAGTTTTACCAACATATGTAATGTAGTTTAATTAGTGTCATGTTAATGGTGATACAAAAATGTCATCTTCATGTTTTGCAACTTTTCAATAATTGATACATAATAAAACCATAAAAAATTTGCTATCATATATGAATTATGATATGTAATAACCATAGCATGAAAAACAACAAGACATGTAACCTAAAAATTAACCCGTATTAACCGAAGAAACATAAAACATAAAAAAATAAATAAATAAAAAAAAAAATTGATGGAAAAATAAAACAAATTTTGCTTTCATTGAGAGTTGAACTCAAGACCTCCCGCTTACTAAACGGGTGCTCTAACCAACTGAGCTATGAAAGCTTCGTGACAAGTAACTACAAATTTAGTATTTAATAGAATATGAAAAAATAGTTGTTACTAGTCTAACACATTTACTATGTTATGCATCAACGTGTAATGTAATAGCATGCATTTAAATTGTTTATTATATATTGATCACTTGACACTAGAGAAGTCGGATAATAAATTTAATTTAAATAAGAATAAAAGTTAGAGATAGAGAAGGTTTGTTAGATTAACACGCCAGAAAAAAGAGTTTGAAATACAAGCATAAATCATCTATCTATAAAAAGGTGTTTGAAATAAAAACATAAATCATCTATCTATATTTATAGTAATCAAGTTGATTTATGCTTATAAAATGGCAGTTTCATGTGATTATATTAACTTAATTTTGAATTTGGCTAGAGATACACACAGAAGATGAAATGTGTATTTTTGTAATATAACAAAATATGTGTATTTCTGTTACATAATGTGTAAGAAAAGGACCGTAAAATGTGTATTACCATTTTTTTTGGTCAAATAATCTAGTAGAATCAAAATTTCACATTTTCCTACATTTAAAATGCATATGACTGTTTGACAATAAAATAGAACAAAATTATACAATTAACTATATGCCAGAGAAAAGGAAGCTTGCATTAAACTATAAAAAAATTGGTGAAAAAAACAAACTTATAACGTTTCATCAATTAATATGTATTCAATACATATCCATCTTAGCTACTCCCCTCGTCCTAAAATATAATGATTAATTGACCACTGCACGCACACCAATACTTAATTTTGATTACGAATATCTTTAATGGGGGCTGCTAACTTAGACCCAGTTGGGTCTAAGTTAGCAAGGTGCACTTTTTCAGTTGGACAAAAATACCCATTTTTTTAATTTTTGAAAGAATAGAGCAACAGGGGCATTTCTGTAATTTACCCAACAGTACACGCGCCCCCACCTTCTTTTCCCACCCCCCAGGACACGTGGCAGCGTGTTATTGGACAAAATCCAAGCGCGTGCATCACACGCGCCGACAGGCGCGCGTGGGTGAAGGCCACACGCGGAGAGAGAAAGCTTTTAAAAAAGAAAGGCCACGTGTCAGCATATGATTGGCTGCGTTAATTTTTTTCCATTTAATACTTTAAACTCGATTATTTCGTCGTAAATTAATTTTTTATTTTTTATTTTTTATACCAAAATTCATAATTTTTTTTCTCTACAAATAGAGACTTGGTTCGTTTGATTTGGACACAGAAAAAAAAACCCAATTTTTCACTACCTTAATCTCATTTTTCACTACCTTACATCAACTCACTGAAACCATTCTACCAGGAAAATGGTTTCAGAGTAGAGCTGTCAAAATGGGCTAGCCCGAATGGGCCGGCCCGCCAAGCCCGATTTTTTCCCGGGCTCGGACCTTGAAAATCCTAGCCCGAATTATTTCCGGGCTTTTTAGCCCGGCCCGACAAAGCCCGATTAAAATATGGGCTAGCCCGAATGTGCCGCGGGCGGCCCGTAAGCCCGAAAAAATTAAAATTAAAAATAAAATAAAATATAAATATAAATAATTTGTTTCGGATGATTTGAAATTAGTTTGTAATATAAATTTTAAAATACCATCCGCTACTTAAGTAGCAGGAGTAAAAATAGGGCACCCGAGAAACTTGTAGGTAGCGGATGAGTAAAAATAGGACGCGCGAGAAACTCATACGTAGGGGATGAATAAAAATAGGGCGCGCGAGAAACTCGTAGTAGCGGATGAGTAAAAATAGGGCGCGCGAGAAAGTCCTAGGTAGCGGATGAGTAAAAATATGACCCGCGAGAAACTCGTAAGTAGCGGATGCGTAAAAATAGGGCGCGAGAAACTCGTAGGTAGTGGATGAGTAAAAATAGGGCGCGTGAGAAACTCGTAGATAGGGGATAAGTAAAAATACGGCGCGCGCGAATTATATAATATTTATAACGGATGAGTAAAAAATAGGACGCGCGAGAATTATTAATGCTATTTATATAGTTGAGTTTGAGCACTAAAAGTAAAAATAAAAATAAAAAAAATAAACCGGGCCGCCCGAAAGCCCGACTACCCGTACCGGGCCGGGCTCGGGCACTAATTTTGGTAGCCCATTTTTTATCCGGGCTTTTTAGCCCGGCCCGACGAAGCCCGAAGCCCGACCGGCCCGGCCCGAAATTGGCCGGGCCGCCCGTTTTGACAACTCTATTTCAGAGTACAAATCTCTGAAACCATTCTACAAGCTAAATGGTTTCAGAAGCAAATAACTAATAATCAACTTACTGAAACCATTCTACCAGCAAAATGGTTTCAGATTACAACTCTCTGAAACCATTGTACCAGATAAATGGTTTCAGAAGCAAACACAATTAATAAATTACTCACTGAAACCATTCTACCAGTAAAATGGTTTCAGAATACAACTATGTGCAACCATTCTACAAGCTAAATGGTTTCAGAAGCAAATAACTAATAATCAACTTACTGAAACCATTCTACCAGCAAAATGGTTTCAGATTACAACTCTCTGAAACCATTGTACCAGATAAATGGTTTCAGAAGCAAACACAATTAATAAATTACTCATTGAAACCATTCTACCAGTAAAATGGTTTCAGAATACAACTATGTGCAACCATTCTACCAGTAAAATGGTTTCAGAAGCAAACATTAGTTTTTAATTACCGTTTTATCTCATTTAATTAACTAAAAATAGTTTCAGGTCTCCAAAAATTTCATAAAATATACCAAAAGTTCCAGAATATTATCTACTATTTTCCTGGTATAATGGTTTCAGTGAGTTGGTTGAGTGGTGCGTGTTAAATTACAACACACAAGTAACGTATTTAGTAGACAAAAAATGAGATTAAGGTAGTGAAAAATTGCGTTTTTTTTTAGGTGTCCAAATCAAACGAACCAAGTCTCTATTTGTAGACAAAAAAAAATTATGAATTTTGGTATAAAAATAAAAAATTAATTTACAACGAAATAATTGAGTTCAAAGTATTAAATGAACAAAAATCACGTTCAGCCAACCATTTTGTGACACGTGTCCTACTTTTAAAAAGCAAATGTTTCTCTCTCCAGGTTGTAATCCAGTGTGTCGCAGGCGCTGGAATCGGATGGATCAGGATGATCTGGGCTGTCTGATTGATCAGACAGTCTTGATGAGATCAGATCTTGGCTGTCTGATGGAAATCAACGGTCTGTAACCATGGTCCTTCGGTACGCGCGCGACACTGGATCCTCGTCTATTAATGGTTTCAGAAGGTGGGGCGCGTGTATATGGTTGGTAAAATTACAGAAATGCCCCTGTTGCTCTATTCTTTCAAAAATTAAAAGAATGGGTATTTTGGTCCAATTGAAAAGGTGCACCTTGCTAACTTAGACCTAACTAGGGTCTAAGTTAGAAAACCCCATCTTTAATTGTGTATTAGTAAAAATTATAGAAATTTGATATTTGGAAAATACTCGTCGAAACAAATTAAAAAATATTTTATATGATAATATTTACATTTATAAATTTCTAAATAAATACAGTCAAAATTAGACATATGAATAGTGCACTTAGTCAAATGAAATCTTATAAAATGAGACGCGACGGAGGGAGTAATTGATAAGCACCCTCATTTACTTGTTTAAATCCACCACCAAAAGTATTGTAAAAAAGATATATAAAAAAAAATAAAAAATAAAAGTCTTTTATGAGCAATAAAATCATCAAATTCAGTCTAATCATGCTTTTTGAAATGGAATTTATCCTCCACTAGTTTAGAATCTAGGTCAAAGTCTACTTGACCTAAAGTCAATTCATGAATCCAATTTTTTTTCAAAAGGTAAAAGGAAGGAATATTATTGAAAAACCAGCACAAGGTATGCAACAACAATACAATCCCAAGCCAACAACACTCCAAACCAACACAAAGTTGGTAACAAATTTATCCAACCAATCGCCCATAACAACAGATGAGATAACTATACCACCTATTTAAAGGATAAGCACTCCACTCCGTAAATCCATATTTGAATCCTTTAACCTTATAGCCTTTAGCCAACTCCACACTAAAACTTTGACATCTTCCGAACTTCACCTTTGAATGTTGCCTTGTTGCGAGATTTTCAAATCGGCCAACCACAAGCGAACCATAACAGAACAAATGTTGACGGCCTGAACACTTCTCCGAGATTCAAAAGTCCTTTGAATTGAGCAAAAATGAGCGCAACTCTCGGACACGTGGTAGAAACACCAAGTCAGTTGGATGCCGTCGGACAGCCAAAAAAAGAGATGATGGGAGCTTTCAATTTCTCTGCAGCCGAACACAAAATGAGACTGATCAGCACCAATCACATTCCTATGGACCAAGTTGACTTTGGTAGTCAACCTATCTGGAAATAATCTCCAAGCAAACAATGAAATTTTCAAAGGTAACAAGGAATTCTAAACAAGATTCAGAGTACCATTATAACTATTATTAGATATGCTCCTAGAAAATATGTAAATACTGATCATACATAGATGAATGTTGATCATAAATAGGGGAATATTTATCATGAATCCACTTGACTTGAGTGTTGATAGTGAACCAAGTGTTTCACCAACCTGGACGTCACAAATAGGTGAATATCGATCATATTTAGCCCACACATAAACACCAAACTCGTCACGAATACAAACTTAGATACCTACTCAATTAAGATGAGATGATAGCGATGGATCAACATTGCATTTAACACGTCCGCTAACAGGTTTCTTTCAACTGAAATCTGTATTCAGCTGCTATTCCCGCAAATCACGTCTAACCATGTTGACAGCACACCAATTATTTAACATAGCAGTTTTTGCACGTCGGTTACATTGTTCCATATGCAATTATTACGTTCCTTCCAAATGCACCAAATAACGGAGGCTGTGAGAGCAGCATCCTCACCATTCAGCTGTTGAAACAGTGCAAAAATCAGGTCCGCGGTACCTGCATAATTTTGCAGGCCTGCTAGAATAGTAGTAGTATTAAAGTTACACAATGCTCCAAATGTTCTTACTGCTAAAACAGTCAAGAAAATATGCCTATTGTACTCTTCATGATCAGTACATAACTATAGTGGCAAAATTAATTTATACCAAGTGTATGTGGTATAAATAGTTCTATACGATATCGTATAGAACTGTTTCTTTATATTACTCACAGCATGGAACCCGAGGCATACAAAAAATATTAAAAAAAACAAAAAAATGTATAGAGTTGTTGTATATTTGTTATTTGTTATAATTATAAAATGGTTGTTTGTTTGAATAACATTTTTGTATCACTTAACATATTGTCTTTTTCAACATATACAAATTGAGCAAGTAAATTACACCCTCCAACAATTTTATTTATCAAATAAAAATGTACTATCAAATACAAATATATTTCATTGTTGGACTTTTGTGCAATCAAACAAAATTTTAAGTGCTTCACAAAATATAGGAAACAAAATTAAAAGTACATACACAAGCAACCATTTCCCCCAATCAAAGTAAATTAAATATTAAACACACCAATCAATCAAAACCCGGTCAATTATGCGGCGAGTTGGTGCCCCGACCCGCTCCACCTCTCTGCTGTTCATCCCCACCTGTCACCGGGGGCATCGCCTGGTAAACCGGAACGGGACCTGGGTTCTGCACACCTTGATACACTTGCTGTTTTAAACCGTCGTGAACCACCGCGGTAGGACTGTAGGGCTGCACCGGAGCCATATGCCTCATACCCGCCCCATACACTTGACCCGAACCCGGAACCATATGATGATACCCAATTGGAACCTGAGCTTGCATAACCGCATGATACGGTTGTTGAACATAGGGAGGATAATGTCCTTGCATATGAACCTGCTGAACCGGCACATTCCCGGGTTGAACCGAACCTTGAATATAATAAACCGGAACCGGTTGTCCATGATGACCCGAATAAGCAACTTCTTGTGGTTGAACTTGAGAGTGAGGAGGGTAGTGAACTGCAGGGTTAATTTGATAATTACCCAATTTCATTTGTGGTTGCAAAACCGTTTCAGTTTCAATTTGACTTGTTTTAAAATCCGGTTCATAAACCGGGTTTTCGGGTTTAGTTTTAACCGGTGGAAGATTCGGTATAGACGCAGATGAAGTAGAACAAAACGGAGAAGAAACAACCGGAGCAGGAGAACCCGGATCCGAATTCGAAACATTATCTAATTGTTGAAGAACGTTTCGTTCTTTAGGTCGTAATAATTCTCGATTATTCTGTTGTTGAGTTTCTTCAGAGTTATTATCCAACCCGAATAAATAATCGGGTACTTCAGAAACCATAGAAGAAGCTTCTGAACGACCTCGTTCAAGTCCCGAAACGCCACCGTTTAAAGCATCCATAAACCAATTTTCTCTTTTAGTTGAGCCGTTTAAGAGTGAGCTAATACTATTGGTTCGAGAATCTTCACCTTCTGGGAAAAGAAAAAGTCTTAGCCGAGCCGCACGTGGGTTTTCATTCTGTGAAACGCGGTCGTATTCGTCTATCATGTTATCTACATCTTCGTCTGTTGTTACTGTAATCAACGCGTCTAAGTCTTCATTTGGAAGTTGGTACTTTGCTGTTATGTTGGTCATGCCTGCACATGATCAAAATTCAGAAAATCAGAACCACAAACAATAAAGTTAAATTTATGAGCGAAGAAATAAAGAAAGTAATTACCGGAGAGTTTAGAGAGTTTATGGACAAGAGCGGAGAATGAAATGGAACGGTTAACGGCGACGATTCGGGTGTCGCCGCCGACGTAACGGAGCTGATTGTCGGAGGGACGAGGGAGGATTTTACCGCCGAAACTGCACATGAAGCGGACACGTGGAGATGCGTCGTGGAAGTGATCGGAGCGGGGGGAAGGGGAGACGGAATCGTCGTCTAAGTGTGGTAGTGACGACGCCATTATTGGGTGTTAATTTTGAAATTGTGATTGTGATGATAATAATAAAATGAGAATTTAGAATATATAATTTGATTGATTTAGATTCGGTGGGAGACACGTTAAATTGTCCGCTGGCAATGGCAATGGCAATGGCAATGGCAATGGATTGTATGCTTTCACTATCTATCTATCTATCAACGGAGTGAGTATAGTATTTATCAGGGACCGTCCATGTCCCCACACACCCCACCCACTTGGTTTCATTCTCTATGTTGCTACTTGCAATTGCAAGACTCTTTTTTTGTTTTCTTTTCTTTTCTCTCTTTCTTCTTTTAGAAAATAAAAATAAAACTAAAATGGGATAAGATGATGTCATACCAATCATAGCATATAAATAATAGTAGTATTTTTTATGACCAGAACATCGATCCATGCGGTGCACGGGTCTGATTAGCCGTAAGATATATAATGATTAAATAAGATATGATAATTCCAATAATGTAAGGTATATGAAAAAAATTGAGTAACATTAAACGATAGTTCAACAATAATTTTGGATAAATATTCATACAAAGAAAATTATGTTATATTACGGAAGACTTCCTTATAGACCATATTCGAAGTCTTAGTCGTATCTTCACCGTCGTCATCGATGATCAATATTTTTAATCCTTTTCTAGAAGTAACTCTTGAAATTGCAACATACAACTGACCATGTGAAAACATTGACGACGGAAGATATATCCCAACATGCTTTAAAAATTGTGTCTGACTCTTATTAATAGTCATCACAAAAGAAATCATTATAGGAAATTGTCTCCGTTGAAATTTAAAAGGAACCCTCACGTCAGATGGTGTCAGAGAAAATCTAGGTATGAAAACCTGATCACCAATATTACTTCATGAAATAATTTTTCCTTCAAAAGTACGTTTTCTCAATCTCGTAATAATAAGTCTTGTTCCATTGCTTTTGGTGCCCTTTGGTCTCTTATCAGCTCATGGATTGGCTCTTCTTTGGTGACTGCTCAGACTCTTGCAGATCATTTTGTTCAGTTTACAGCTTCAGCGGGTGGTCTTCGAGCACGACGTTCTTTCATGCAGATCATATGGCTTGCTTGTGTGTGGGTTGTGTGGACCGAAAGAAACCATAGATTGTTCAGAGGCTCAGCATGCTCGGTGCATCATATGTTGGACAAGATCAAGACTTTTTCTTATAGGTGGTTGAAAGCGACGAGTAGTACTCTAGTTTTGAACTGCCATAGTTGGTGGTCTAGTCCTTTGACTTGTTTGGGCTTTGTTTAGTTTCTTTTGGTTCTTGTGTTTTTGACTCTATTGTAACACTTCTTAGTCTTTCGTGGCACGTCTTGTGCTGTGTAGACTATTTGATTCAGTATATATATATATATATATATATATATATATCTCATTTTGGCTTGTTCAAAAAAAAAAGTATTGTTCCATTGCATAATCCTAATTTTCTATTCAAATTCCTTAATAGCATAACTGGAACTCCAACATTAAGTCAGAACTTGTGATTTGGAAGTCCCGACGTAGAAATCGTGTTCAAAAATTCGGGAGTATGAACATCATCCACTATTTGGCCGTCTACATTTTGTGTGAGTGGAGTATCATAACTCAAATATGTTTTTTCTTCATCGGGAATTAAATCCAACATATAATTATTTATTGTGTCGACTATTGAATTTTTAGGAGCTAGTATAGCTCTATTTTGGAAATACGTTATATCGTTCATGTTTTGTAAAAGTTGGGGATAAGTGCTTTCAACGATAGAAGCAAGAGGATCACATAAATTTGGAATCAATAAATCTGATGGAATGTCAAGTTCTAAATCATCGTCGTTGTAATCTCCAATTTCTCCATCGCCAACACCCAAAACCCATTCAGAAAACAATCTTCTTTGTTCAATGTCTGCACTCGAAGCACCACCAAGAAGCCTCATGTTTTTACTCAATGTTAAAACTTCACAAAAATTCCAAAGAACCGAAGAATTAATAGTAGCATGAACAACTTCTGGCCTTGTACCTTTGGGTATTACTGGTAGAATTTGTCTAAAATCTTCGCAAAAAACAACAATTTTTCCACCGAAAGGAATGTGTTTATTTTTTTCATCAACAGACTTGAGAATATTTTTTAAAGTTCGATCAGCAGCTTCGAAACAGTGTTTGTGCATCATTGGTGCTTCATCCCATATAATGAGCTTTGCTTTTTGTATTAATAGCGCCAAAGGGCTTTTAGGAACTATGGTACATGTTGAAAATTCGTCAACATTTAGAGGAATACAAAACCTTGAATGTGTTGTTCTACCGCCAGGTATAAGCAATGCAGCGATCTCACTTGATGCAGCTGTTAAAACTATCTCACATTTTGAGCGTAATGCGGCTGACATGGCCCTCCAGATAAATGTCTTCCCTGTACCGCCATAACCATAAAGAAAAAACACACCAAGTTTGTTTTCGTTAACTCTTGCCATGATTGTGTCATATACTTTACGTTGCTCTGAAGTCATAGTTGACATTAATCTAACATGTTCCTCAGCTAATGATTGTCTGTTATAATTCAATTCGTCGTGTATTAAACTATTTTGTATATCAGGAACTAATGATTTGTCTGCTCTAGGCATTGGAGGATAATCTTTTAAACTATTCCCACAACTACGTAACATCATCTCAATATCTGCTAGTGCATATTGTATAAATTGATCATCGGTTAATATTAAATCTACAATGTTAAAATCAAAATAATGAATGTGATTAGTGACATAACTATATGGTTGTGTTTGGTTGTATTACAAAAAAAAATTGATTTAGCTGAATTGAGTTTGATAGATTCGATTTTGGTTAAAAGTGAGTTAAACAAAATTGATTTATGTTTGGATACATTAACGTAAAAATAAAGGGTATTTATAAAAAATATCAATTTTTTTTCCATTTTTTTTTTTGATAAAATTCTTTTTCCAATTTTAAAAAACTACAATTTAATAAACTGCATAATAAATAATTTAAAAAGTGATATAAGCAAGGTTACATGAGACATTGAAATGTGAAAGATGTTTTTTATTTTTAATAGATTTCAATATTGTTAAAGGTGTTATAGTATGAGAGTATATATATATATAACTTTCCAAATCACACGTGATAATAACTTTCCAAATCTCACATGATAATTATTCTCTAAATTTATGATCCGGTAGAAAAAAATCACTGATTAGGAAAGACATAAAAATATTTCGTGATAAATAATATAGTCAACAATAATTTTGGTATGATATACTTTTAAAATTGATGGTGCTTATCAATTATTGCACATAATTTTGATCACAATTGGTATATTTGCCATAGTGGTTGGAAATATTGTCTTGCATTGAAGTGTTGCAGGTTCGAATCCTAATCAAGATAAAATTGTATTATTTTTTAATAAAAATTGCAAGATAAAATGGAGGGAAAACAGGAAAAACAAATTAGGGTTTAGAGTTTGCTTGTGTATACAAGCTTATAATATAAAAGATAAAAGGAAAGTTGAATTTTTCTATAAGTATAGCTCAAATGGTAGCTGATAGAGACATATTATTGGAGTGACAGATATATTTAAATGTTTGAGTCTAGCCCGTAGACCTATGTTGCATGGGTACTCCATTTTAGACAGAGTACCGGTACCGGGTACCGGTACGCGTATGATACTCCCCCGGTACGCACCGACGCCGTACCTTTTTTTTTGTTTTTTGCATTGGGTACTCGCGTGGTACACATGTGATATGCACGTGGTACACCAATCCAAAAAAAAAACATGATTTTTTTCTCCTTTTTCTTTTATTAGTTTTTTTTATAGGAAGATTTAGGTTTTTTATTTGTTTATAATATAAAAGTAGCAACTACGGCTAAAAAATAATAACAAAGTAGCCGCCAAAATTATTCACTCATTCATTGAAAAGGAATAGGCTCAATTCAAAGAGAGATGAAGATCTAGTTTTTATTCATATCAATCTTCGTCTTCTCTCGAGAAAGAGAAATAGTAATACTTATAATGAAAGTGCAACAAAAATGTAGGATATTCGTATAGATGAATGAAATTTATTTAATATATAGTTGATATTCTTGAAATTGTTAGTCTTTCTCGCGGTGAACCTAACTAGAGGTCGCTCTTTTTAGTGATGATGGAGAGGGAAACAATTGACCCTTTTTGAGCTAATTGCTATTTAATTTTATATTTTGATGTTTCGAACAATTTAAATTACTTTTAAAGTGTGGTGTGATATTTTTTATGTTTAATTACTTGTTTTAACAATATAATTTTATTATTTAATATATATAATTATATTAAAAAAAAATATAGGGACGTACTCGTACCTTAGTTTTTCTAAAAATGACGTACCCCGTATCGGATACTGGTACCGTACCCACACCCGGGCAACATAGCCGTAGACTAATTGACAAAAAAAATACAATTTTTATATAAGCATAACTTGATTGATAGGTGTATGGACATATTGTTTGTAATATATGGAGTTCGAAGTTTGAATTCTAGCTCACTTGCTTATTCATCTTAAATAAAATTTTAGCTATTAAACTACTTAAAATAAGCAAAGGAAAGTGCAAAAAAGCTAAGAAACAAAGGGTGTTACAAGTTTTGTTAAAAAAAAAGCAAGGGAATGCAAAAGAAGAAACAAAAAAGGAGGGACATCTAAAATAATCTAACAAAAGTCACCCGAGTGACTTAAACGAGTAAGAGCATCAACTCAAAAATTTACTTCACGATAAATATGACTAATAAAGACATGTTAATATAGATCATTGAAAAGGCTAAGGAATCTCAATTGAAAAGATGTTGGACATTGATTATATTAGTGTTTTAGACTAAATTTTTAGCTATATAGGAGATTTGCTCAATGATTCTTTGGAGTTTATGCACCTATTTTTGTTTAGTATAATAATTCTAAAGCTTAATCTTCTTGTTGAAAAATTAAATTTCAATATTGCGCATAATTTGAAGTTATTGCAACGTTTTTGGAAGGATAAAAATGTTAGTAGAACTAGTAATATGTTATATATATTGACGAGGAAGAGAATATATGGCAACTCTTCGAAATTTGAATAATTGTCTCAATTTACAAACTTAAGTTTAAGCATTATTTCATCCAATGTGAGATTTTGAACACATATATTTCACGCTTATGACTAAACATCAGGAGCATGACCTAAGTGGCCTGATTGATAGTGATGAATGGTAACTTGATATCAAGTGATCCAACAAATTTGAGATTGAACTTATAATGCAACCTTACTAAATCGATTTTTAGGGGCCATTTGTTTTAGAAGAAATGGTGTGTGTGTGTGGTGGGGGTGTGGGGGGAGATATTTTCTTGTTTGGAATAGAAAAAAGAAAGAGCATAAAGACTAATTTCATGTGGGACTTGCAATTTCCTTTTACTTTAGCTATTTTTCAATTTTTTTTTTGGGTTTTCAACACCTGTTTAATCTGGTTTGGGGGTTAGTTCTGGCATCAAGTGGTTCCATTCATTTTCCGATTGCAGTTGCGGGGATCGAACTGTGGTCCTCCCTACCAAATTCAGCGTCAATCACCACTGAACCAACTAACTATTGATCAGCTATTTTTCAACATTGCTTCTCCACATCACAATGGCCCACTTTAATACTAACTTGCAAAAAATAATAAACTAATTAACAATTAAATTTATTATATTATATTAATTTATAAAACTATATTAATTGAAAATAATAGACTAATTAGTTTAATTAAACATTAATTGAAAATAAATTCAATTGATCAAATAATTGTTGAGAGAATATTAATTTTAGTCGAGACCTTTTATAAAATAATTTATTTTATATTTTTTGAGGCCTAAGGCGGTTGTCTTGGTAGTTTTACCCTTGGATCGATCATCGGGTTTTTTGGCATTAACCTTTCAATTAGAGTTACAGAAAAGATTCCTGATAATCCATAATTCGATCAAAAGATAAACAAAGCATAATAAAAAATTGTTCATCTCTTCTTCAAAAAAAAAAATTGTTCATCTAAAAAATCAACCTCAAATTCTTTCAAATATTTCGTTCATATGGACAGTTCATTAACCGTTTGATTTTAATCACTTAATTTTTATTAGATTATATTTAATCTACTTGCTTATGGAAACAGTATTTTAAAAAGTTTTAAACCATTAGTAACCTAAAGAATCAATAGTTGAAAAATTGATAGATAATATGATGAATATTTTGTTAGTATTAATGAAAGATTTTTTTGATTTACAATGGAGCTAAAGATTAAACTGAATCTTTAATATACTATCCAAACTTTTCACCATCGAATTGAATTTGATAGCTTTGAAAGGTTTCTGATGACGGGAAAAGGACATGAAAGCATCTTAAAATATAAAATACTTTCGTTTAGTATAAAATAAAATAAAAAATGTCAACGAATGAGAAACTAGGATTTATAATTAAGTTTGTCATAGTTGCTAAGAATGTATGGCTATCCTTTCAAATAAAAAAAGTGCGGCTATAAATGGTTGTTCTAAATGATAGCATCATCTTTTGTTGGTTATTATATTGTGGGCGGCAAATTGAAGTAATTATTAATATTGATACTTATTTTTAATAATAGAATATCATTATTTTTGAATCTAAAACAAATAAGTTAGGTAGAGACGGCACTTAATAACAATTAAAGGTAGGGTATGACTACATTTGATATTCTTTGTGGACTGTGGTGTTCTTAATCTTTCAGAGTTATTATATGTTTATTGGATTGGATTCATTATGAGAGATGGATGACATGATAGACGATATATAGGTTCGTTTGATGCATAAAAGATTTGTCTCTTTATTAAAACATAAAATATATAATTTTCTTTAATAAAATAAAAATCAGTTGATAAAGTCTGATTTTAAGGAGCAATTGGGTCTCATTTTGATGTCAATGTCATTCTCCCCTTTTCTTCCCAAGATGGGCGGAAAGTTTTCATGCATGGGGTCACACCCAAAAGCTTCTTCCACTATTGCAAGATACCAAACGAATAACGATGGAAAAGTATTGGTGTTTGAGCTTTCTTTCTATGTGTCTTGACACTATATTTTCTTTGAGTTTCCTTGGTTCTAGTCTTAAGATGAATAAGTGAAGTGTCTGAAGTTCGAATTCCGAATCTTATATATAATATGATGTCTCTAACAACTGAGTTAAGCTCAAATGAAACTATTTTCTTTCTTTCTATCGCATCATTAAGATATCCTATATATCATAAACATGACTTACTCATTTCTTTTCTGTTGTACAAAAAAATAATTATAATTAGGCAAATGCTAAATAGTGCCCCAGAGGCATTTGTTAAGGATTCAAATTTAGAAAGTTTTACTTGAAAATTGTGTAGTCAATACAACAAAAGTCTATATTTTGATGTTTTCCATGCACAACAAGACCCTTATAACTATAAGTATGCTTTCCCAAATCATTTAGTTTAGATAATGTACAAGTTGAATGACATATTAATTAACTTCTAGCTTAACTCAGTTGAATGACATATACCAACTAATCTGCTAAACTATAATCTTATGAAAATAGTTAGCTTAACTTATAGTTTCATTTGAGCTTAACTCAAATGAATGACATATAACAGCTAATCTGCTAAACTCAAAGGTAAAAGTTGAATGACATATTAATTGCTTCTAGCTTTTGTTTCCTTCATTATATAATCAAATAATACAAAACATTATATATAGCAATAGCATGCTCCAAATTATCATGCATAGTTAGATCTCAATGCTTATGAGATTGCACATAATTAGCCTATCAAGATATTTTAGGAGCATACAGAACAAAACCATAGTACACATACAGCTTTCTACATAAAACCAAAACATGTCACATTGGTGACTTCAATGCCAAACACTAATTCACAACTTTATTTTTACAATAACAATGTTAAATATTTTTTTCAAAAAAACAAAACAATATTACATATCTTCCCACCATTGTTTGCCTAACTAATCTTAGCCAATTCTTGGATTATCTCTTTTAACATGAATTTTCTATGCATGTCAGAATTAAAGATCGAATATTTTACCACTTATTTTCTCCGACTTTAATTATAAACAACAATTCACTTTTTAAATTCATAGTTTAAATACATCGTTTATTTAATGAATGTAAAAAATAAATTTTTTTTTTAAGAAAAGAGTAATTAAAGAGTCCGTCAACCTGAAAGAAACATTTACCTGTCCCAAAAATAAAATCAATAGACTGCTTTTTTTGACAGACAACTCATGATTCTACTTGTTCCAACGTTGAACAGTCATAATTCAACTTCAATGATCCTACTTGTTCCAAATAGGACTCAACACGTACTAATAATTACCAAAGTGCCACACCATTTTTCCCCAAATTAATAACTTAATCATAAACAGTAAAACCCTTTTCTCACACAGAAAATTACGTTTTCTCATAACTCATTTAGGTTTCATTTCACTTTCCTCATTTAACTTTCCCGAGAAAATCCCAATTCACTGAGAAAAAAAAACCAGATTTGATGGCGAGAAAATCCTCATCGGCGAATGAAGAGATTCTACCGGACGAATTGCGGTGCGGACGAACTGACGGGAAACAATGGCGGTGCAAGAGGAGAGTGATGGATAGTCTCAAACTCTGCGAGATTCACTATCTTCAAGGTAAGCATCGTCAATATCGAGAGAAAGTTCCTGAATCTCTGAAGCTTCAGAGAAAGCGTAAGAACAACGATGAAGCTACAGAAACTGTTGTAGTCGATAATGCGGAAGCTACAGCACCGAGGGAGCTGAATATGGAGCTGAGGAAGAACAAGAAGAAGAAGGTGAAGCTCGCAGAGAGTTCGGAATCGGTTACGGTAACCGATTCAGCTTCGGGTTCTGGTTCTGTTCCGGTTAGGAAGAAGACAATTAAGCAATGTGATTCGCAATTGGATCTTATAAGAATGGTTTTGGAAAGAGAAGTTGAGAAGAGAAAAAAGAACAATAATGAGAATAAGAAGAATAAGAAAAAGAAGAAGAAGAAAAAAGAGATGAAAGTAGAAGAAGTTGAATTCAATGAAGGAGAATTAAGGAGAGAGTTACCAAATGGTGTTATGGAAATATCACCAGCTTCAACACCTCATGATTATAACAATGTGAGTTCTCATTGTGATGTGAAAGTTGGTGTTGATCATAATAGGGTTGTAGCTGTAACACCGCGAAACTTCAGGTCCAAGAATGTTGATAGGGTTGCTCTTGGAAAGTTGCAAGTGGGTTGCTTCGGTTTTCTCTATTTATCGATTTTCTGTGTTTTTTATTTGTCAATTTTGAACTAACTGTTCTGTTTAGGTTGTGCCTTATGGACCAAGCTTGAAGAAGGTGAATACTAAGAGGAAGTGTCACTTGTGCCAGAGAAGTGAATCGGTCAATCTCGTCCAGTGTTCTAGCTGTAACAAGGAGTTTTTCTGCTATGATTGCATTAGAGAGCGGTTTGTAGTTCTTATTACATTCATTTGATGTGTCCTGTCTCTATGTAGTACTTCTGTTTATGCTTGTTTGGAAGTTTTATGCTGTGCTGAATTTCTTAACTTGGTTGGAATTCTCGTCATGTGTTGTTGGCTATTTGACTTTATTCGAAAACCTGTTGATTTGATTGTTTAGGGATTTGTGTGTTCTGTTATTCTTTTGGGGCGATGCAGAAACTTGAATTTTGAAAAGCATGATTTAATATGCTAAAAACATAGTTAGAGGTTGGGTACTTTTTTATGTTGTTAAGACTTAAGAGAGATGGGTGGAATGATCATCGTTGTCAGCAGAAGTTAAGAAGAAAAACATGAAATTTAAAAATGAAAACAGAAATTGTCATTTTTTTTCTCTCGCAATTTGCAGAAATTAGTAATACAAGTTGGACCAATGATGGTTTGTGCTAAGATAATTCATAAATGTGATTTATGTAGTCTGTTTCTCTTGAATTTAGAATTAAAACATGAGACATTTGCCAAAACATTTTGACACAAATAGGTATCTTGACACTAGAAAAGAAGTTAAGAAGGCGTGCCCAGTTTGTCAAGGAACTTGCACTTGTAAGGTCTGCTTGGCAGACCAATGTAACGACAGTGAAAGTAAGGTCTGGCATCAAACATTTGTGCTTTTCTACTTGACCAATGTTTTGTTAATAGCATATTCTGACACCTCCGTTTTTGCCCTGTTGTTTCAGTCCTATTTATCTGGTAAAAGTAGAGTTGATAGAATACTCCATTTTCATTATTTGATCTGCATGCTCCTTCCAGTACTAAAGCGAATAAGTGAAAACCTAGAAACTGAGCTAGAAACAGAAGCAAAAATCAAAGGTAGTTATTTTCATTCCTCTAACATTGATGTTTTCCAAAGCAGCTTTGTTTGTTACAAATGTATCTTAGATGCCATGTTGTGTAACAGGGAAAAATATTTCTGATATTCAAATCAATCAGGTTGAATTTGGTTACAATGAAATTATTTATTGGTAAGTTCTCGTCTTCAGATGCTATAATTTTTTTTTCTTTTCAATCTGCTTGTTAACTAATGTGCACTGGTCTCAGCAATCACTGCAATACACCCATCCTGGATCTCCATAGACGTTGTTCTAATTGTTCGTATAGCCTATGCTTAAGTTGTTGTGAGAAATCATCTCAAGGAAGAACTTCCGGAGAAATTAACTCATCAATGTTGAAGCTACCTGATCAAAGGAAAGCTTGTGTTGACAGCGAGGGCCATATTTTGGATCAGAAGGACATTTCTTGTGGCAATTTAACTCCTACTTTAACATTGCCTGAGGAGACAAATTGTAATGATATTGAAAAAGTGTCATGCCCTCCTACGTTAACATTGCCTGAGGAGACAAGTTGTAATGATATTGAAAAAGTGTCATGCCCTCCTACGTTAACATTGCCTGAGGAGACAAGTTGTAATGATATTGAAAAAGTGTCATGCCCTCCTACGCTAACATTGCCTGAGGAGACAAGTTGTAATGATATTGAAAAAGTGTCATGCCCTCCTACGTTAACATTGCCTGAGGAGACAAGTTGTAATGATATTGAAAAAGTGTCATGCCCTCCTACGTTAACATTGCCCGAGGAGACAAGTTGTAATGATATTGAAAAAGTGGCATGCCCTCCTAAGTTAACATTGCCTGAGGAGACAAGTTGTAATGATATTGAAAAAGTGTCATGCCCTCCTACGGAACTTGGTGGTTGTGGTACAGGCCTGCTAGATTTAAGATGCATTTCTCCCATGACTTTGCTCAAAGAGATGGAAGTAAAGGCAGAAGAAATTGTTTGCAGCTATGACATTCCTGACACTTCGGATAAAAGTTCAAGCTGCTCGCTGTGTTTTGACACCGACCTTAATAGTAACCGATATAACCAGTTGCAGAAAGCAGCTGAGAGAGAAGATCCATCAGATAATTGCTTGTTCTGTCCCACAGTTTTGGACATCAATGGTAGTAACTTTGAGCACTTTCAGAAACACTGGGGAAAGGGCCATCCTATAGTGGTTCAAGATGTGCTCCAGAGTACATCAAACCTCAGTTGGAATCCACTGTTCATGTTCTGTACTTATCTCGAGCAGAGCATTACAAAGTACGAGAATAATAAAGAGTTACTTGAATCCTGTTTGGATTGGTGTGAGGTTAGTATATGGCGAACTTCTTTTAAAGTGATTTCTTAATTTGATACTTCTATTTGACCAAAAAAAAGTTAAAACTGTCGTAGAGTAATAGATATTCTATTCAAAATGTTTTTTATTCTAAATGTAGACTAAGATTTAGTGCATTTAGCTGTTCCTTTTGATTATGACCATAATAGTGTTGCAATTGAACCAAAATGTTATTGTTAAGTGTGTATTTTATTGGCAGGTGGAAATAAACATTAGGCAGTATTTTACTGGATCTCTCAAATGTCGTCCTCAGAGAAACACTTGGCATGAGATGCTGAAACTGAAGGGATGGCTGTCTTCCCAAGTATTCAAAGAGGAGTTTCCAGCCCATTTTTCTGAAGTAATTGATGCTCTACCAGTTCAAGAATACATGAATCCCACGTCTGGTCCTCTGAATTTAGCTGCAAAGTTGCAACACGGGAGTGTGAAACATGACATTGGGCCATATGTCTATATTTCGTATGGTTGTGCTGACATAGAAGCTGATTCTGTGACAAAACTCTGCTGCGACTCATATGATGTGGTATGTGTCCTTGTTATGTTAAATACAACTAGAATAATGCTTCCCTGCATTAAGACTTTATTTTCTGAATTTAAACTAATCACAATAAAATGATTACAACTATAATGGATTAAAATTCTTCTTTTGATATGTTCTAGCTTTGTAATAAGCATTTCAAATAACAGTGCTCTATTGCACTTTGTTAGTTGTAAAATGAGTTTTCTGTAGATAATCCATGCTATTTTATGTGTTGTTTGTAATTCCAGGTTAATATTATGACACATTCTGCGGATGTCCCTCTCTCTACAGAACAGCTTACAAAAATAAGAAAATTGCTGAAAAAGCACAAAGCTCTGTGTCAAGTGGAGTCTGTTGATACTGAGCAGTTACCTGAACAGGAAGTGAAAGGAATGACATTATCACATGCCGAAGAAATGGAACAAAAAGGTTTGCCGAGTATGGGGAAAGAAGGAATGGAGTTTTTTAGGAGAGTCGATAGAACGTCTTGCATCTCCTCAACTGGAGCCAAAAAAGCTTCTACCCAGAGTATAGACAACAATATTTCCCAGGATGGAGAGCGCGGCATCTTTTCTGATTCTGAACCCTCTCTTGATGGAACTGTTCATACCACCAATTTGTCAGAACACAATAATCCTAGAAGTCCCTCTGAAAGCTCCAACAGTTATAAGAAAAAGTTTCCTGAGCATTCAGGCGCTCAGTGGGATGTCTTTCGTAGACAAGATGTACCAAAACTCATAGAATATATTAAACGACACTGTGATGAACTTACTTATACCCATGACTCTCACAAGGCAAGTTCATTGTTAGAAAATTCCTTGGAAGAATTTTGGAGTTGTTGATTATTGATATTTTCTTGTCTGCAGATGGTTCATCCGATTCTAGATCAGAGCATTTTTCTTGACAATACTCACAAAAAGAGACTGAAGGAGGAGTTTAGTAAGTAACTGTTCTTCTATTTGTTTGATCATCTTATACAACTTACAATCCTATATAACCTGATTAACTTGCCTCTCACTATTACCAGAGATTGAACCATGGACTTTCCAGCAACATGTTGGAGAAGCTGTTATCATTCCTGCTGGATGTCCATACCAGATAAGGAATTCTAAGGTCTTGTGCTTTAAGATGAAGACCCTCTCTCTAGTTTTAAAAACAGAAACCTTATTGAATTTATAAGTTATTGAATTGGATGTCCTTCCGATTTTGTTTCTACGTTTTGAAAGTTCCTACTAGTTTTAATTTGTTAAGTTGCACCATTAGCAAATGATTTCTCATGAATATATGAATATATTTATCTATCTTACTTACATTTTATGTGGAAGTTAGAAAGAAAGCAAAGAGATTATTGCACAATGTTGTTAAATAGTGGCTATAGCGGTATTGCATAGTGGAATTTCAACAAATCACTATTGTTATGCGATACGCTATTTGGTACAACATAATGTAAAATAGTGGGGATGTGCCTATAGGCTATAGCAATGTTGCGTGGCAGAATTTTATCAGACTGCTATTTTCCGCGATCCATGATTGACAACACTGGGACTAATAATATTGATGGCCTTGTTTTCCATATGATTGCTGAAGGATATATCATTATCTCAATATTTGTCTATATAGCCCCTTAATATGCTCTAAACTCTGAATGCACGAATGACAAGTATTTGTTTCTTGATCTGCAGTGTGGTGTCCATGCGGTATTGGAATTTGTGTCCCCTGAAAATGTTACTGAGTGTATCCAGTTGATCGATGAGCTCAGACAGTTACCTGAAGACCATAAAGCAAAAGTAGACAAGCTGGAGGTAATTTTTGTAACAATATTGTTTACCAATTCGCATTAATCATGTAGTTGTATGCATAGAATTGACAATGCTTGCTCGTTTTTGCGTTTTCTAAAATAGGTGAAGAAAATGGCGCTACACAGTATGAGTACAGCAATTAAAGAAATACGCCAGCTTACATGCCAAACATAATTGTACCAGCTAAAATAGACTGAAGTTTGCATGCCTCGACCTCCTTACCGTATCTTTGATTTTGTATAAAGTAATAATGCTCAAACTCATTAAGATCTGGAACGGTCCTTGTTAAATTGATGAATTTCGGTTTCTATCATTATTTGTCCTCTACGACGTTTATGCCTTCCCTGAATATGAAATACATTTATTTGGTCTGTATATATCTTTCTTCAGTTGTTTACTTGAAGAAATGTTTGATAACATTAAGAGTGCTAGAAAAATGAAATTTGATTATTTTTGCACTATTTCTAAATTCAAGGGAATAGAGTATTTATGATATCTGTTTGTACATTTTATCATTTGAAAACCGTGGATAGTGTTCTTTCCATCATGCATTTGAAACCTGTTTTACATATGGGTAAATAAAAAAGGGTGAGAATCTAAATTCTGGTAATTGCATTTTTCTCCTCTGCATTGCTCTGAATCCCCCTAGTTCACCGGAAGATATCTTCTGGTGGTGTATTTTTGTATGTGTGAGCAATATAGAGGGAGAAGCGCAACCACCCTAAATTCTCAAGAGGGTCAATGAACTGGTCCTTTCTCCAGTTTTGGAAGTTCCAGAATTGTTAAGTAGCATTTGACATATTTTCAAACCATGCTTTACAGTTAGAATGTTATGTTTCCAAATTCTAACACTTTTTGGTCTTTTTTATCAGCTATTTTCACTGAATTTTGTATCAAAGAATTTGAAATTTCAAGATAACATTATCTTGAAATTTGAAGTCCCCCATACATATATGAAATTTCAAGATTTTACACGTTTAAATTATAAAATCTAAAACCTATTTTGAATTCTAGAATCTGAAAGTTATTTTTATTGAGAAAATTGTTTTCTTAAGTTGTTTGCGTTGTTTCAAATATTGATGCTCCTCGTGATTCTCCTGCTTAAGTGAAGTTGAACATTGCACCTGAAATTGTGGATCATCCTGCTAATGGGAGCATAGAAAATAGATGTCCAAGTTTTACGACTTGAGTAGGATATTTTTAGAAATTTAAAGGGACACGAGAGGCTTTCGGTAAAAAGAAATAGTCAAAGATATTTACACCCTTTAAATGCTTTAGCCACCGGAGAAGAGTCACAAATTATGTGCCTAACGTTGCCATGACAGCTCCAATTAATTCAACTTATCTAGCATTTTCAACTTTGAACCTATACTCATAGAATATAGAAGTGTTAAATTTTGTTTAAAGAGTTTTGTCACTCGTATGATTCTATTCTATTCGAATTGAGATTAATCTCCACAATTACATGCGAAGAGACCTCCTTTGTATCAAAAATCAAACATCTCCCTAGTTTATGAGACATGGTCACTCATACCCTAGTTTATGGGACATGGTCACTCGTGATTCTATTCTACTTTGGTTGTAGTATTGCAGTTTGGTGGCAAACATTTATCTATCTATTTAAATATAATAACGCAATCTGCTCTATACCTTGTCATCTCAACCTGAATTCTAATTCAACCAGCAATTGTCATCATATTGGAAAAATAAATTCACTATTACTTAAACAGGGTATATGTATTAGTTGAGCATACAATCCGAAATAGTGACATCCAACATAAGTAAACATAAATTATTATTAAGCTTCATGTGTTACAATAGTATAATGGACACAAATATCAATCTCTTTATCAACCTTTTCTTGTAATGTTCAATTCAATTCTTGGGAGAAACAATTTTTTGTCAGGTTTTACTTACCTCAAGGCCGAACTCCGGATTACCAGGGTCTCCTTCCCCTGAAAACCGGAGGGTTAACACAAAAAAAAAAAAAAAAAAAGAAACTGTGATGCTCAAGCACACAGTAATAACTGACAAATATAATTACAGGGTATAAGTTTCTCAATATGAGACAACCAAAAAGAAGGGACAAATGCCCTCAGTTATTCGGTACATATCAAAATTGTTTGAGTAACCTCAAGAAAGAAAGAAACCTCCCTCAAGGAGCCATGAGGCTTTCAATTGTGTAAGCAAAAGACTTTGCCCAATCAGCTCTAAGCAGCAATGTCTGCAGAGTCTCCATCACATCATACCCGGGATCAAGCTTGCGTTGCCAACCCTACAAATTTTATATTCACCAATGCAACATGTCACATCAGCAGTGAATAATTAGCAATGTAGATTGTCTAGCGTATGTGAAAAGAAAACGTTTTAAAATCTAATGTATGCTTTCACCAATGTTCTCCATGCACGTGAATCACAAAATATACATAAACGTTCTAACAAAGAATTACCTCCAGAACCAAGGTGGTCACTATGACAGTACAAACATTGCCATCAATCTTAACTCTATGCCGCCTAACTTTCTCAAGTAATTGCTCCATGCACTCGGCAGGGTGAACTGCGTCACCTTCTCGAGTGCCCCAAAAGGTAAATGCCTTTTCCACTTCCTGTTAGAAAACCAAGAGGAAACACATTGTATAAAGTGACTCACAAATTATAATCAAGGAGTTCAAAGTGAATGAACTTAAATAAGAACAAACAAAATACGCATATCTTTAGTAAATGAAGCAGTCTACCACCAAGATCGCACAGTAGCAATATTAATTGTATCAATATGCACGTAAACATAGAAAGATACCACAAAGTCTATTGTGTTTGTGTGTTGGTGGTGGGTTATCAGGCTAAAGCATGTGAGAGGTGAGGAATTAATAGACCCTATAATCACAAATAGTATCGTTTGGATATGGTGTGCAGTACAATTTCACGCATGCCACTATGTTTTCAACACAACTTTTATGAAATTACAAATACAAGCTTTTGAGTGGCAGTGCAATAGGTGAGTGTCCCACGCGATTCCAAACATAGCAATAAACGGTCAAGAATACAAGATATAAACATTTATAAAAGAAAAAAAAAAAAGACAAGCTATAAATATATCAGCTATGCTATATAACGCGAAGGTATTTTAAGCGAATTTTCACGAATACGTATTTTATACTTTTTAGTGTACTCCTATACAATACATAGTAACTAGTAACTACTACTCTCACATGTTTTGTTAAAATATACCGTCACAGTTTATTAGATAACTGCAAGTCCTCTAAAATTCAAAGTTCTGATTGTTTTTAAGGTGTCAAACTGTCAATAGATAAACAAAATCAAATTTTATGCAAATTATTAGAACTCCATTTACACAAGAAATGCAGCAAACCCTTTCTGCTCCCACCATCATGAACCAAAAGTGATTCCAAAAGTTACAATGCCCTGTAAGTTTCAATTTCAACAGAACATCATATCAACCACACTCCTGCAAGTTTTGAGCTTAATTTGTTGAACAACTTAGAATATCTTAAGCTTCTCGTATCTCTTCCACAGCTAATCAATTCACCAATCATCTCCACGGATACACCCTCAAACCAAAGACTTTCCAAACCCAATTTGTTATCAAAATCTTCACTTACCAAAACCACATTTTAACAGTTCTTTCAAACAAGGAAAAAACAAAATCCAGTTGAGAAAAGATGCAATCCTTGAGATGTGATAGAAAAAGACCTCAATCGATTACAAGAGTTTAGGAGAGAAATTATGAAAGAGAGAGGGAAACAACCAGTCCAAAATCTGAGAATGAAGATTTTAGATGAGGAACAAAGAGAAAATTGCATAGGGAAAAGAAGGGGTGTTTTGACTGGGGTGGAAGACAAGGATGAGAGATAAGAGAGAAGCAGATTTTTCTTATGGAAGACAGAACCAGAGTATTTTTTATTTTTAAAGAAGAGAGAGAAACAAAGTTAATTAAATCATGGTAATCGGTGCCACTAATAGGTGACAGTAATTCGCTACACTTTCGTGAAACCTGCTTTCACGATAAGAAGCATTTCTCTAAATATATATACAGGTGACACAATAAATTTTGTACCTTCATATAATACTCATCCACTGAACTGAACACTAGTCAATATACATTATATTTCCCACCAGAAAAAAATTGCAGAAAATAAAAATACCTCAATATAAGCCTTCGGATTAGGGCAACTCTGTTCCTTTGACAACCTGAGTGTGCACTCAGCAGCAGTCCGACCATCTCTGCGGGCAACAGCTTTGAAAAATTCCAATAAATTTACCCGATCGCTACCAGAGAGTTCAGCAGTCATGCCTACGTCGAGGAAAATTACATGAGGCTTTGATTTGAAGAACCGTTTGCGATCCTTGCTCTGAGGCACTCGAACAAGGATATTTCCAGGATGCATGTCAGCATGAATGAAGTTGTCCACCTGAAAGACGACGTGTCAGTCTTCGAAGCTACAAAACTGTATGACATTCAAGTTTAAAGCCATCAAAAGGGCCCAACAAACTTTTTGGATGAAAGAAAATATATGAAATAAAAGAGAAATGAGTACTGTCAAGAACCGATCCTACTGACTTAAGTTTGCGAATGCTTTTATATCTAGCGGATCCCGTCATGCAAGAGCCCTTTTGGGCTAAAACTACAGGCCATGAACAGTTCATAGTATAGAAAAATGTATAGGCAAATGTAAAATATAATTGTCGTCAACAATATCAACCGTGATCGAATTTTATATCTTGAACCGGACAAATATAAGAAATTACAAATCAGTACTTCACTTAAAATTTCAGTAGTGAAACTATTGATCAAACAAACTTGGTTAAGTTGGAAAAAATTAATACTTCCCCCTCCTAAGTTTAGGGCCTTAGCTCTGCCGCTACTAACAATAGCTCTCTCTCGCACTCTCCATGTAAGTTAATAATTTCATTTCAGGGAACATTAGTAACATGATTTTCCCTTAATGACACATAATGCAAAAGAATGTTCAAAAAAGCCTTAAAAAGCAGTTCTATCACCAACCACAATATATATATATATATACTACTCCGTCCCAAAATATAAGCAAAAGGAGGTCAACAAAAATGAATGTATCTGGACTAAATTTTAAACCAAATACATTAACTTTCATTGACCAATTTTTGCTTATATTTTGGGACGGAGGGAGTATATATATAACCAGAAAGGAAAACTGTCAATGGATGATGTATTACCAGAAGCATCTTCAAAAGTGCGTTACTACCAATATGAGCAAGAGCACTTTTAATCCCTTCATGTCCTTGAAGCTCATCAACATAATGCGAGATACTTTCTCCATTTTCATATGTTTCCACCAAAACTGCGGGATGCACAAGTGGATAAACAGGCTTAGGGAAAGACACATCCCTCCATTGACGGAAGTTGTAAATAAAGCGGTTCAAATGAGCAGCTTCTCTTGTAAGGTCAACTTGAGACATCATGAAAACTGCAAACTGCTGAACAATTTCATCCAACCTTAACCAATTAATTGCAGGGATGAACTTTGAAGATTTTGCCACAAAATTGATTATAGCAAAATCCCTTCTGATAGATTCTCCTCCCACACCAGGATGTCTGACCTTCACTGCAACTACCATGGGCTTTATTTGCTGACCAGGGTAACAAGATTTTAAAGAAGCACGATGCACTTGAGCAATACTTCCGGATGCAACAGGCAATTCTTCAAAACTCTCAAACATTTCAGAAATTTTACGACCAAATGCCCTCTCTATAGTTTTCTTTGTGTAGCTAAAACTATGCTCGGGTGCTTTAGAATGAAGTTTTGCAAGCTCAGTACATAGATCTTGAGGAATTAAATCAGGCCGCGTAGCAGCCCACTGACCCAATTTTATGAATGCTGGACCTGCTCTTTCTAGTGTGCGGCGAACAACCCGGAGCCACGTTTTCCTGAACTCTGGTCCAAAATAATCTGGAAGTGCAAACATCAGTATGCTTGGAGAGAATAATATTGCTAGATATATAGCTCTTGCTAACAAGAACAGCCCTTCTACCACAATGAATGCAAATGCAAACATGCTACTGTATCCATCTTGTGCATGCATACACAAAGCATTTTGTGAAGGGTAACTCCCTGCATCTGACCGATTTTGCTGCGCCAATGCTAGCTCTCCACATGCAAATGCAAAAATACTAGGAACCAGAAAATAAGAACGAGCCAAAGCCAGGCTCACTGCTTGAGCAATCATATTTATGGAGGTAGATCCACTATAAACATTGGAAGAATATATTTTGTACAGCAACTTCCAACCAATTTGAGAATTACGTGCCGCTATATTTTTTGCTGAGATTGCAGAGATGTTCCAAAAAGAACGGCCTTTGTGAAAGTTTTCTCTAGTTCCTTGCCACATGAATGATCTAAATCCTTTATTAGGAAACATACATTGCGTATACATCCTGCATCGGCTGATATTGGGTGCAACTGAGACCAAAACTCCATTTCTACTCACACCTGGATATCTGCTTTTATGGATTCTAAGAATAGATTGGGCAGCCCTACCAATGTTCCCAAGCATCAGAAATCTGACAACCAAAAATTATGTTAATTACAACGCTGTCAACAAGAAAGTGACAACAGCTTCTTTTTAATTCTACTTACAACATATACACATGCATAAAATTTTGTATCAGTATGATGAATGTCTCAATTCCTTCAAAGGCATACAGTGGCTCAGAACTCAGTTTATAAAATGAATGCCCTCCTCAACCAAGTCGTGGAGTGGTTAATTAAGTTTAAGTAGGAACGACAATCGGTAAGTTGCTATAGTATTTGTCTCCATACTCGCACATAGCAACTTTACTATCCATACAATTACCTATTGGACACTTTTATATTTGTATCTGAACTCGTTACCCGCACTTTAGTTAACTTGGATAAAGTCTACTGTAATGCATTTGTTTGACAAACGAGTAAAACATGACTACAATTGTAATACTAACGTTAACAATTAAGAATTAACAGAAAAAAGATAACTCGCTGAAAAGATTATCAATTAAAATTATATTCAAAGATCATCCAATTAATAACAATTAAACATTAAATAGACTACTTGACTTGATCATAAAATTGTGAAAAGGAAAAATTTAAATATAAAACATAATGAATATATTTTGTGGGTAATGAATAGAGTTGGGAACTAAAGTATTCATACACACAAAATTTACAGTCAATTATTCATAACCAGACTTCTTATCAGTAGAGGTTATCCATATATTTGTACACAATACTTCTAATATGGACCCTTATTCTGTAAAGCAGTGACACAAGCCATCACCGATGCAAAATCAAATTTTATCTATCTTCAGAAACAACTCAAAAACGGTCGTGAAATCTCTAGTAAATTAATTATTTTCCCTAGCTTCCAGTATCCAAATTATCAGTTCCATCTCTAATCAATTGTCAATGACTTACTTACCTTAATTTGGAAGAGAGAATATTTGATAAATAGTATTATACACAAGATAATAGTATACTATAAATTAAAGCATTACTTGTCCATTCGTGCACGAAGGCTGAACCAGATGAAAGTCGATGATGATGATGATGATGATGATGATGATGGCGGTAAGAAGGGCGCAAGAGAAGATTTGGAGAAGGAGAAAAAAGGTCGTAGACACGCTTATGAGTTGACGCAAATCTGACAGATCACTGACAACCTAATAAGATTTTGAGGGTCGTAACAAACAGAATTGAGCTCAACCTCAAGCAAGAAATCATTTTCCCTTAATGTGGGGAAAATTCACTAAGCACTATATATCTTGAGCTGGAATTCATCTTTTATTTTTGAAAATGGGAGCGGCAAGTATCAAACTCCTCACCACCTGCCGATAAAGTAGAGGAAAGGTAGGTAAAAAGGGACGAGACTTATTTAAATTCGTAAAAAATTACTACCGAAACAAAAAGACTTACAAATAAGCGAAATAAAATATCACTAACCAACGTTTTTTAACTTAATATTTGTCAATAAATACTTTACATAGAGACAACCGGAATAGTAAATGAATGCACATAAGGCTCAAATCAGTTTGGCCAGTAAGCATGGAAATTTGAAGCAGCTAATGTATTATGGGGCCGTTTGGATTCGACTTATTTTTGAGCTTATGAAAATAGCTTATGTAAATAAATAAACTTTTATGTTAATTCATAAGTTTTCACGAACAAAAATTGTATCTTTATAAGTTGTTTTCTCATAAGTTACCTTGAAAAACTTATAAATTATAATAATACATAAAAGCTTATTTATTTGCATAAGCTCAAAAATAAGTCAATCCAAACGGGCCCTATGTCCTTATGAGTATTGTTAACCATCTTCGTTGCTCGATAACTAAAACAACAAGTTATAATTCCTAACTAATTTATATTCTTTTGAGGACTTTTTCCTTGTGTGTTGCACGGGTTCTCAACACTAGTAAAACTTAAACTTTTAAATACTTTTCATTGGTCTTGATTAATCAGTTATTTGTTTCTTATAAAAAGGACAGAGTAAGTAATAAACAATCCTACATTCGCTACAATGCCTCAAAATCAATGAAAAAAGTTAACAAAACATACAATGGGAATTTGATCATTCATATAGTAACATTAACAAAACTACAAATTCCTCAACGATCCCACAAGTTAATTATTCAAAAATTGTAATAAAAAATCCTCCTTTAGCAAAATAAACAGACGATAATTAGGGAATATGGGGAGAACGAAAATAAGACAAAAATTGAAAAATAGAAGAACCTGAAAAGGGGAAGAAGAAGAAGAAGAGATTGAAGGATCTGAGTGAATGGCAATGAGAATGTGAAGAAGAAGGTTTGTGATAGTTTGGCTTTGGCGCGATTATAACAGGCGGCAATCACAAACAAACGCGAACCCTAAACGACTATAACTATACTATTTCAAGTTTTCAACACCTTGGATTATTATTTATTTCTTCAAAATATTTTCCTTAAAAAAAAAAGGGATTTTTGATTTAGATCCCAAACAAATCTTTAGTTGGTTCGGCGGTGATTGACCACTTAATAGCATACTGATCCCGAATCAGATTAGACAGTCCAATGAGTCAGATACTAGTGGTGAAAAAAATTAAGAGGGTGTATTAGATTGAGATTTTGAAAGACTATTTTAAGAAGAAAAAAAATCTTCAAGATTTTAAAAAAATTTATGAGATTGTATTGAGTTTGTGAGATTTTAAAAGATTTTTTATAACCAAAAGACTCTTGACATATGAAAAATAATTTTTACATTCAAGAAAATAAGCGAAAATTGGTCAAAGAAAGTCAATGTATTTAGTTAAAAATTTGGACTAGATACATCAAGTTTGTTTGATCAATTTTCCCTTATACTACTCCGGCCTCTTTTATAAGCAAACATTCCAATTTGCACACTTATTAAGAAGTTGTTTTTTTGTCTTGATTTTATGTAAGGTTTCTATTACAATTACTAAAATGCCCTTATAATATATTAATTTTGCATTGGGATTATACGATCATCTTAAAAAGTAGAACAATTAATGAGGGTAATTTTGGTAAAATAGTATTAAATAAAGTTGGTTTTGGTGACTTTTACTTATATTTAAGGCCAAATTTTTTTATTGACTTTTGCTTATAAATAAGGTCGGAGGGAGTATTTTGGTATGGATTGAGTAGCTTATAAATTCAAATTTACGGTCTACTAATTATTTTTAAGTTTGTCCTTTAAGCTTAGCTCAGATGGGAGAGACATTACATTATATATGCAGGGGGTCGGGGTTCGAATCTCGATCATCCTACTTATCCACCTTAAGGGTGTAATTTGTAGCCACCAAGCTACTTGACCAAAAAAATTATTTTTAAGTTTATAAAAAATAGTTTATACAAATAAATAAGTTTTTATATATTACTATATTTTTGTACTCTTTTATAATTCAAAATAAAATTGTACTCTTTTCAATATTTTTTTTTTACCGTTTCTTTTCAATATATAAAAATGGTTAAATTATTCTTTTGGTCCGTTAATTTATTTGTTAGTTTTATTTTGATCCCCTATCTAGTTTTTGTTCCGCCTTGATCCTTTAACTATAGTTTTGTTAGTCATTTTATTCATTTCCACTAGTTTTATGCTAAAAAAGTGTAACTTTCATCTTCTTCATCTAAATCATTCTTCGTCTTCATCTATTTCTGAAAAAAATAAATAGAAATAACACTATTAAATCCTTAATCTTCTTAATCCATTTATATTTCTAATTACACATCTCACTATTATAACATCTAGAGCCAAGTCACTTACATTGAATCTCACATATATCTACATGATTTCATCCTTATCATAGATTTTAAGGACTTCTTTGATTGTTCTCATTTGGTTCTCCCAATTTCACTACCTCACCTGGAACGACAACAATAATAACAAATGTCACTACACATTTGATCTTAGTTAATTCTTTTTACATTTAAATCATTAAACATGTGATTTAAAATCCAAATGATTGACTCAAATGATTAATAAGTTCTTTTCAAAAACGAATTGTTCAAAGAGAACTAATACTTAATTTTTAAAAGGAACTATTTTTTACTATATATTTTTTTGGGTACATTTTTACTATATTTTCTATACCCGACGATAGTTGAATTCTAAATTGATCAAGCTCTACTCCTCGAATACAAAAAATTAACAAAAAAAAAAAAAAAATCTAACTAGTGATTAAGAGAGTTACTCCATTTTATGTGATTTTTTTTTTTGTAGGTGTACTTTGACTAGTGATTAAGAGAATTTAACTGCCCCCAATATTTAACCAATTAAAACAAGTTTATGAATGGATCAATCACATCATTAAATCATCACTCACTATTGGAATGATCGAATTCTTATGAACTAATCACTGGATTACAACAACAGTTGTTTCAAAAACCAATTTCAATTTCACATCTTGGCCGAAAGTTGAAGTGTATTTTTCTGTTATAGTCATTCTTCTTCTTTTTGGGAGGTTGACAATTAGACTACAACTTTGAATTATTATTTTATATCATTTATTCATTTTCATTTGTCATATCTTAACTTGTAGTTTGTTGAATTTGTACGGACTATTCAATATGTATTTTTTGGGTACAATAGCAATAATATCTCTTATCAATCATAAACTTAAAAAAATATGCATGCATGCACTTGGATATTATTTAGTTTGACTTGCGTAATATGTACAATTAGTTTTATTTTTTAATTAAATTTTTTTTTTTTTTTACTTAAGGGTGTGTTTGGATGTGAGAAGAAAGAAATACGTGAGAGAGATTATAAGAAGAGAGAAAAAGATGAGAAATAGAGTAGATTTGAGCTATTGATTGATATAAAAGAAATAATAGATTATAGAGAAATAAGAGAGAGAAATGTGTTTAATATTTAAAAAGACAAAAATATCCTTGCATTTTATTTTTTATTTTAATGTAAATGTAGTAATATGGTACTATTACAATGGACATTAATGACTTTTTAATACAAATTATTCTCTCTCATGCATTTCTCCTCAAAAGTGGAGTGAAAGATAAAAGTCATGAGAGTTGAGACCCATCATTTTTGCTTCTCTCTTCTCAATTTCTCTCTTTACCAATCAAGAGAAATCTCCAACTTCTCTTCTATTTCTCTCTTTTCTATCTCTCTCTCCTCTATTTCTCTTAAACCAAACAAAGGTTAGGAAATAGGATTTCCTGCTGACGCAATTATGACTTTGAGTGGTCTGATTAAAATAAACAGTTTATTGTGTTAGATTGTTTTAATTCATAAAATTGTGGTTATAAGTTAAACCGTCCGATTTTAAATTAATGATTGAGATCCATTATTGTGTTAAATTGTGTAAAAACATTGCAAAAAGAGGATCCACATATGTTTAGACCGCTATTTGTTTTCTGTTTTAAATTTTCAAAAAATAGATTATAGTTTTGGTTTTCGGCTTTTCCCATGACTTAAACCATTCTATTTACTTGATCTTACTATGAATTCATTCAGTATAAAAGAAATATTAAACCATAAAAATAATTAAAATGACAAAAACAGAATTAAGCCAAAAAGTTTTTTTTTTTACACAACCAAAAAGATTATATTAAGTATGAAAAATAATAAAACATATTGAAACAAAAATAATAATAAAACATAAAAATTAGAAACTTGCAATCACCCCAACCCCAACAACTTGTGCTTATTAATTAGGTGCACTCTATTTAAGTCAAACTTTGACAAAATTTGAGTTTTACCATCACAATCACAGCCAAATTAAAGTGGTGTTTAATAAATAAAAAATCAAAAGATTAACAAAAACACCAATGTAGCACTGATTTGGATCCTTCGCTACCGAAATATTTACAGCTATCTCTACTGCTTCAATTAATATATTGGCTGAGATGGAAGCAGCAGAGAGAGTTGCAGACATTTCGGCAGCCGAGATCCAAATCGAGGAAGCACAAGTATAATATGTATGTAAACCACAAACCTAATATTTTGAATTGCTATATGCAAATTAAGTTGCCCAACTCTGCCATTTTTTCTCTCTACTTTGGGCGCATATGATTATGTCAAAGAAGGCAAAAGTCAGACAACGAAAACATGGGCACAGAAGTGAAGGAATTGAAGCAAAGACAAGACATAAACCAACTTTTAAGTTGTTACTTTCAAAACCTTAGGCGCTGCTTTTTCTTTGGACGGTTGGTAAAGAAAGTAAGCTAGTGTCATCACATAATGTACTAATAATATGGAATACTATTATATAATATGCTAATTTCCTTTGTATTTTGACATTCTAATTTTAATTTGTGATACATTGATAAAGGTAGAGTCTTTGGAGTGTTTTTATTTATTTATTTAAGGTTTTAGGTTCTAATTCTTTTAGTTTGATCAATTTATATATAGCAAAGTTGGTTGTGGATAAGAAATATTATATATTTTTAACTATATAATCTTTAAGTCTTCAAAAAAAAAAAACTATATGATCTTTACAAAAAGTTCTTAGAAATATCAATCACCAAACACATTTGTGAGAATGATTTTTTTTTTTTTTTAGAAAATTATTCCTAAAGATATAATTCTATAACTTGAAACAAACCTATTCCTAACTTATCGCATGCATATAGATTCATGTCAATTTGTTTTTACGACAAGTTCAGTAGTTCACGAATATCATCCTTCAATTTTCAACAATAAATACGATTTTTAGTACTCCTTTTATACCATAATAGTTGACATATTTGGTCATTTTATACAAGTTAAGGAATGCAAATATCATAAAATTTTTGGTAAACAAATGTATCTTCCGCATCTAACTATAGTGACTAATTCATAAATGAGACAAATTTCACGGATTAACTTCTCATTATATATATATATATATATATATATATATATATATATATATATATATATACCACCAAGAGTCAAATTATCTAAACCAAATAATTAAGAGATTGAGCAACTATCACTTGTACCACTATTTCACTTGATATTGTTATAGTAATAGCTATGGAAAAAATGTGGGGTTTTCACTGCAATTATATATGTTGAAACTATTTCATCAAATTCTACGGGATTATGTTCAATTTGTTTGGAGTTTCGCAACGAATTGTAGTCAGAACTCTTTTATACAAGATACTCCCATATATATTTTTCATATAACTATAGTATATTTTTTAGAATTGTTTAAAAATATTATATGTAATAACCGTTAACCTAGTCAGACCCGGCCCACTCACCATAAAAATATGAATTTTACGTCCAATCCACTTAACTTTAATCGGATTGAGTAACGGATTTGGCTAAAATCGGCCTAACCACACTCCTACTTTTACTAATGTACAATATTATCATTCTTAAGTATTTCATTGGTCGGATCGGAAGAGCACTCTGTCGTCGTGATTACAATTTTTATAGGACTCAAACATTCCATTTTTTATATAGAAATTAAAATCGAAAAAAACCTATACCGACTACAGAACTGAAAAGTGTCTTAAAAAATTATTCAAAAAAAGGAAAAGTGTCTTAAAAAAAAACTACAGAACTGACACAATTAGTGCTATGATATCACAACCCAAATTAATTCTAACCCCCAAAAAGAAACAGAGAATCATGAACAAAATCAAAAAACCACACAAGAAACATGCCATGAAAATTAATATAAAAAGCATCTTGATTACTATGAAGGGGACCACAGATTGCGGTGTCAGCGCTGGTGCATGGCCACGTATATTTGGTCAAACCCTCCCATGCAAAATGGTTGACTTTAATACTAATACTTTATTTTTTGTTATCATCGTTACGTGAAAAGGCAGTTACGTACCAATTGCATATTTGCATGTGTCTTGGACAGCTGTCCGCCTGACGTACTCCGGCCTCCGATGTTCTATCTCCGACCCGTCGCCGGACTGTCAGAATCTCCCAAACAACAAAGCTTCTATTTATGTGGTTTAATAGCTCACTTTGTTTGAGCTAGATAAGAGTTAAAAAAGTTAACGTGTAAAAATCATAGTTCAAGTCTTTTCGGAGTCAGTTTTGACATTAAGCGATACTAGTTTCCTCCCGATCGCAGTAGTGAGGATCGAACCGTGATCCTTGTTACAAAGTTTAGCGTCAATCATCAATGAAACAACTAATGATTGGTAAGTTTTAATGAAATTAAAAAATATATTAACATTAATAACTAATAAGTGACTTTTAACTATTATTTTGTTTAAATAAAGAATAAAGCTTCTATATATGTCCCCTATACTGAAAAATTATCTTTGTCCAGAGTTTCCATGCATGTTGTTTACTAATTGTTTTTATTTGATTAATATTGTTTCCAATTCGAGATGTCCCAAATCAACCCAACAAAAACATTAGCATTAAAATACAAAAGTAAATAGAAAAAATAGCGGTTTATTTATATAAAATAAAATCTCATGCACATTTAGTTGACAATGTTCATTTTTATTTTGTGATGAGAGTACATACGTAGCCGCAAAGATATACCTGCTTTTTTGTTCTTTGACAGAACACATATATATTACTTGTTAAAGAAGTGAGAAATATCTAGACAAAAAAAAAAAAGAAGTGAGATATATTTTTACCATTTGAATTATATGTAAGAGAATAATTTTTTTGTGAAAAAATATGGCAATAGAAGAGAAAAAAATTAAAGCAATTAATTAAATTTGGTCTAGTGGTGAGGGGTTTTGGATTTGATCCTCGACTCGGCGACTCCATTGTAAACTAAAAAAAAACTAAAAAAATTATTACAATATTGATTAATGAAACCATATTACAACCTTTCATTAAACTAGAACTTTGACCCATGCGGTGCATGGGTCTAATTAGCTGTAATATGTAACAATAAAAAATAAAATACAAAAACTCTAAGAGCATTTTCAATAACAGTATTATAGGGAATTTCATTGACTAAATATTCTATATATTTGTTTATGTGCTTATTTTATATATTTTTTAAATAATTTTGGAACCCCATCGTTTTGTTTACTTATTAAAAAAAATTGCTGATAACTAAAGGTTAAAAAATTGATGATAATTAAAGGTTAAAAAAAAAATTAAAGACACAATCAAGAACATAAACTTAAGTAGACATCCATAAATAAATAAAAATTGTGATTAATTCTGCCGTTCAAATTTATTGAAAACATGGTTAACATATTAGGATTCCTAAATTATTTCATAATTGAAGCACATGTTTTAGCGGTTGAAATGTTTTATTGTAAGTAAGGGATGCAAGTTCGATTCCTATCGTAGACAAATCTGTATTTTTTGAATATAAAGCTGCAATAAAAAGAAAGAGAAAATGAGAGGGGAAAAAATTTGGTTTAGGGTTAACTTATGTTAGCAAGCTTATAATATAAGAGATAAGAGATTATCGGTTTTTAATTGTTTAAATTGTGCAATGAAAATTGATGGTGCTTAATTATCGTATGAAATCTTTCCTATGAAAGTTGATGGAGCTTAACACTTTGTGGACATAATTTAAATCACAATTAGTCTGCTAGTGCATATTGTATCAATTGATCATCGGTTAATATTAAATCTGCAATGTTAAAATCAAAATAATGAATGTGATTAGTGACATGACCATGGTTGTGTTTAGTTGTATTGCAAAAAAAAATTGATTTAGCAGAATTGAGTTTGATAATAACTTTTCAAATTACACGTGATAATAACTTTCCAAATCTCACATGATAAAAAAAAAAATCATTGATCAGGAAAGACATAAAAATATTTCGTGATGAATAATATGGTCAACAATAACTTTGATATGATATACTTTTAAAATTGATGGTGCTTATCAATTATTTCACATAATTTTAATCACAATTGGTATACTTGTCATAGTGGTTGGAAATATTGCCTTCCACTGAAGGGTTGTGAGTTTGAATCCTAGTCAAGACAAAATTGTATTATTTTTTAATAAAAATTGCAAAATAAAATGGAGGGAAAATATGAAAAACAAATTAGGGTTTAGAGTTTGCTTGTGTATACAAGCTTATAATATAAAAGATTTGTAGGTAAATTTATTAGGTATTCCAACTTACATTAATATTGGATATCGGTATCTCTAGATAAAATCAATTTAATATTTAAATTATTTTAATATAGTTAATATAAAAATATGACAAAATATTGAATTTTATCTAAAAAATATCGGTACTCAATAATGTAAGTATGAGTGACGGAGTTTTCTTAAATTAGTTCCTTTAAAGTTACACAAGTTTACACCTTATGAACATTCAATTGACAATGTAAGAATATAGTACAGTATTTAATAACAATTTCAATATAATTAATATATCTGTCTATGGATTAGAAACAGAAAGCCACGTGTGTGTTTATGATATATGTTACTAATTTGGATTTTCACTTTGTTGATTGATTAATTAAGAAACTCGTGTCTTGCAGTGGTCAGTGAAGTATCTAATTGGTTCATTACTTTGTTTAAGTAATTAATCTAGTTAATTAACTCATTTCCCAATCCCAATCTAAGGACGACAAAACATATATGCTATAGTAAGTAACATAGCAATAATAGAAACTTTATGGTAAATCAATAATTTGAAAATGATGAAGACTTTCCATACTTCATAATTCAATAATAGACAAAGTCAAAGTATCAATGTTGATAAAGTTTTAGAAAAATGTTACATATATCAACATCAATACATAATTATCAAACTTGCAATCTATATCTAACTAGCCACATAAATCAATGCAAGTAATTAATTAAATAATCATATTTTTGTCTGATTCACATTACTGCATGAACTCATTCACACCTAAGATATCTGAGATTTGAAATTGAAACATATTGCTGCTAACATAGCTCTCTGTCTCATCTTCAGTGATACTGCTTCCATTGATATTCGTCGAATTCGAATGCAACGGTGTGGTACTCGATGAAGGCGTAGATAGAACCGAAGCGAAGTTGAAATTCTGGTTGTTATTATTGGAATGAAAGTTTGAGGTTTCTAATACGTAAGGATCCATAATTAGACCATTTCCATGAAAATCAGAACTTAAGTAATCATAGCTTGGTAACTGATGAACAAAATTCTCTGTTATAGTACTTGAAGCAATTCCATTCCAATGCAAATTTAAATCACTTAATTGAACATGTTCATGTTGTTGTTGGAAGCCAAATTCAGGTAAAAATGATGAGTATAGATTCTCATTTGATTCAACCAAGTGTGTTTGAGTGAAAGGCATTGAATTATCACAAGTTGGATTATTCAACCACATGTTGCAAGCTTCTTGATATTGTTGATTTTGGAGATTCTCTTGTCCATTTTGAGAGGAAAAGAGTGATGAAGCAAACTTTAGAATCTCATGAGGGTTCACTAATTGTTGTGTACCAATTAGCTTTTGAATGTTCATTTGAGATAGAGATGAGTTTAGAATAGAAGAAAAGTCCAAAAGATCAAGTCTTGGATTATGTGTCACAGGATCAATTCCCATTCTTAATAATCTTTTCCTAATGTGAGTGTTCCAGTAATTCTTGATTTCATTGTCCGTTCTTCCTGGTAGCCTAGAAGCAATTGCAGACCACCTGCACATTCCAAATCCAATCATATATCATTCTATATAGTTTATGTTATGTGCATGTATAATTTACGCTGTCAGTGCATATGAATTAAACTATGAACTGAGAGGCTTAATTATTACTTGTTGCCGAGAATGCTATGTAGCTGAATTATGGTTTCTTCTTCTTCAAAAGAGAATCGTCCTCGCTTTATATCTGGTCGAAGATAGTTTGTCCAACGCAGACGACAACTCTTTCCACACCTTTGTAATCCTGCATCTCAAAACAAAAACAACCAAACACTTTAGTTCAATATTGTTAATTTTTTTGCTACAAAAAAACTAAGTTAATAAAGATTCATCATTCAGGACATGAATGCAAGTATACCAGCATTCTTTGGGAGTAATCTCCAGTTACCATAACCATGTTTATGAATGTAATCAGTGAGTTTTTGATCTTCCTCTGGTGTCCATGGTCCTCTCTTAAGACCATTCTTTTCACAACAAGGTGCTCTTCCCATGCTATAGTGTTTGCTATAGTTCTAATTATTGAGCTACTTAAAGTACTAATATGATATACAAATTTTTATGTAGGAAAATACTAAAATAGTAAGAGAGGGAGAAAATTATTGTATGTATATATGATAGAATACTCAAACAAACTCAATGAAATTTGGTTGCTTGTTTCTTGTATAAATAGAAATAAAAGGTAGGAAACATATGAAGTCAAATGGATTTGGTACCGTCCTCTGTTGTCTCTGTTGCTACGTGTCCCTTTGCTTATCATAATCTAGTAAAATTTTTCTTACGTTGTTTTGTTTCACATACCTTTGTTAGATACTAATAGAGAATACAACATACTAATTTAACTTCAAATTGTTATTTTAGTTTTGATTTGATGCTATGAGGGATTCAAGCATCATTTTCAGGTGAGTGTGACAGTAATCTTCTGGATCCATATTAGCTGTAATCAACCACACAAAGCCACGTAAACCTTCAATAAACATCAATGCATTTCTTCTTGGTAGACAAGAAATATCTTGTTTTTCTTACCAGTAATAAAAAATTACAAGAAATGTATTTAATCATAGATAGATAGATAGATAGATAGATAGATATGGTTGGCTAACTATAGGTTAAATATATATATATATATATATATATATATATATATATATATATATATATGTTGGGTTTTTGTATATTGGCTACATTTTGCGAAAACATATTTTAGCCAAGTGTTGAGACAAATGTGCTGACCCCAAGTGTTGAGACAAATGTGCTGACCCCAAGTGTTGTGACAAATGTTGTTACACTTTGGAACAACACCTGACTCTGTTCTGCGCGCGCCAGCTAGATGTTATTATTTTCTACTCAATCTTCTGAAGATCTGTTTGAAGAATTATTTCGTGGTTTCTTATACAACAAGGCGCACGTGATCAATGTGTTTCAGAAGGCAGCTGAACCCTAGTTCTATTTTCCAAAGGAATTATATTTTTGGAAAATATATTTTTGTGTTTCAAAAATAGAACTATTATTTTCAAAAATATATCTTATGAAGATTGCTGCAGAAAATATAAAAGATTTATTTCAAATAAATCTTTGTGCTTCAAGAAGATTAGAAGATTTAATTTTAAAATATATTTACAACAAATATATTTATGGGAGGAATATTTGATGCAAAGAAAGATTTGGTAAAAATATATATTTTGCATCTAGAAGATTTCTTGGAGCTGAATCATTGTGAAAAGCCCACGAGGCTGTGCTATATAAAGGGTGCTGCTAACCCTATTTTATTAACCGAAACTTGAAGCTAAAATAGAATATCAAAGATGTAGTCTTTTAAGGGTTTCGTGTCTTTAAGCCACTCTCTAGGAGAGTTGGTGTAAAGTGAACCACTCGGGTTGTGAGATGGTCACTATGTCCTCACTCAGAAACCTGTAGGTAATGAGTTGAGTATTGTAATTGGAGGAAGCTTTTAAGCAACTCCAAATTGTGAACTTAGTCGTTGGCTAGGTGGTGATGTTATTGAAGTGTGTCGACTTCATCTTTGTCAAGGAGAGTGTCTCCATTCTGTTGTTATTGAAATCCTTACTGGTTGTAAGGTTGAGGGGAGTGAGACGGGGTCTCATATCTAGGAGTTCCTAGGTAGAAGTGTCATTGGGTAGGGATTAAGTGAGGAGTTGTAAACGGGGGAGTTTAGCTCCGAATTAATACTACTGATAGTGAATTTCCTCCTGGATTGGTATCCCCCAGATTAGGCTGTTAGGCTGAACTGGGTTAACAATTATGTGTGTCGTTTATGCTTTTCAGTATATGTTTTTAATGCTCTGTTTTATTGTTCTTACTGCTAAGACAAGTGTTGCGACAAGTGTCGGCACATCGTGGACAATACTTGTCTACTGTGTACCAGAATTTCAATTGGTATCAGAGCAGGCATCCTGTTCTGTATCTGGGTGAGATCCTAGGGAAGATACTTTCTGGTTATGAACAAGTAAGGAATACTGAAAAGTTGTTTGGACTTGAAGAAGTTCATATTTGTTTGAATGGTCCCTAGAAGTGGAGGATGGACTATTCATGGCACGATGTATAGCTTTGATGTTTGAGCTTCTGTATGGTTTGATTTATTTTCAAACCTATGTTAACCTGTTGCACCTGAAGTGTGGAGTTTGTGCAAAGGTCATTATGGTGTGCCTGAAGTTTGTTGAGGAGTTTTCTGGTTTGAATTCCGCTGCATACATATATGATGGGAAAACTCCTGGTGGTTTTGAGTGTGCTACACTCTGTTCTCTTCTGGTGAGGTTCAACTAACTTGTTGGAGATGCCAACGATACTTGAGGGTGATCTCAAGTCCACTCATAAAGGCACTCATATATGAGTTTGTTGAAGAGAGATCTGAACGAAGTTGTGAGCAATTTATTTTTGCTTCTAACCCTAAAAGCCAACTTCCAGTGGCTTTGATAAAGGATCTCTTGGTGTGTTCCTTGAGAAGGGGACTGATGTCGTCCCAGATGTTGCTACATCTGACCAGCAGTATGCAGAATCTTGTTGGATTTATTTTGACACTAGAAACTTATGGTTGACTTCTTGGGTGAGTTTATTTCTGATCCAAGTAAGTGGTAGTGCAGATGTGTGTTTTGCTTTTCCTGTGTAAGCTTGATAAAGGATCTATTATTATGGTACCTGAGAAGGGGACTGATGTGCTCCCAGATGTTGGAACATCTGACCTGCAGATTATGCAGAATCGTGTTGGATGACAGTTGGGCATGTAAGGTGCTTGGAATTATGCATAGGAGTGCTCAAGTTGTATGGTCAGAAGAAGCTTATCTGCCTATGTGAATCAGAATGTGGAGGTTCTGATCTTTCTTTAATAGTATGCTCTAGCAATTCATGACTATTGATTCCACTAGTAGTGGATGTAAGGGCAGCAAAATATTGTCAGATACTGAGGTCTGATAATTGTCTTTGGTTATCTACTGCAAGTCACTCGAGAAAAGGGCTGATAATCAAAATCTTAGTCAAGTTTTTAAGCAAACTAAGAAGTTTTGGAGTTTGTGAGTGACTTCACACCTATTAAGCATGACATCTTGCCTATTCAAAAGGTCATGATACAGAGTGTGGTTCTGCAAGGACAGTGATCAAGATGTATCCTTGTTAAGTAAAAGGGTTAGAGTGTTGTTCAAACATGTGTGGATGATCTGGTATTGAAGGTTAATCAACTACTGATGGTTGATCCTCTTGTGTCCCCCTGCTGTTGATAATTGTGACTTTGGTGCTTCCACTAAGGCCACAAGCGATTGTGTCGGTGAAACTCTCAAGGAAACTATCCTTGAGACAAATGTTGTACCAAGTGTAGGTACATTTGTGGCACCTGCAACTGCCACATATTTTGATACATCTGCAGCACCTGAAACTATAATAGATCATAATGTTTCAGATATTTCTTACCAGATGAATACTACTAAGAAAGAGAATACTACAAAAGTAATTATGACTGGTAATAATTCTGCTGATCACTGTGTTGTGAACTCTCAATCTGATGAGAGTATGAAGATTGTGTCTAAAAATCTTGAGGATAGTTAGCCTGTTGGTGATCTTGCAGCTCATGCTCTGATTAGTAGAGTGCTAGTCTTTGTCGTGATGTTTGTGGATGTGTTATGCTATGAATCTAGTCATCCCGATCTAATATGTTCTTTTGTGAGAATTTATATCTGTCTGTCAATGTGCTATGTGGGCTCGGTGAACCCAATTACGCTGCTGCATGCCTCTGGTGTGTGTTTTTGTTGAAGTGAAAGAAGTTACTGTATTGATGAGTATATCAAGGAAACTGTTCTTGAGACTAATGTTGTGCCAGATGTTTATACATTTGTGGCACCCGATACTGGTGTAGGCAAGAATGATCAAGATAATCCTGACCAGGTGGATACTACTGAGCAAGAAAGAATTCCAGTAGTAGTAAGGACTGATAATAACTCTGGTAATAATGTTATGGGTTATTCTAAATCTGATGAGAGTATTAGGTCTTTGTTTGCTGATAAAGAACCTTCTGTTGACAAAAGTGTGGGTGATGATCCTGATGTTGTCATTGTGAATGATATAGTGGCTGGTAACAAGTCACTAGATAAGACACCTAGTGCTAATGTTGTAGGAAGAATCAGAAGTAGGGCTGGTAAAAATGTGACAACTGTCAATACACTTGTCCAGAAATCTAAATCATGAAAGGTGACAAGATTTGTTGGGAAGAAACCTTTTTATGGTCCATCAAGGACAAAGAGTAATAATGTATCTGTTACTGGGAGAAGAAAAAGAGTCTGAAAAGAAAGAACCCCCTTCTAGTAAATCAGACTTTGAAAGGGAGACAAGTGTAGCTACATTTGGTGACACATTCAGAAGAAGTGTGAAAGGAATGAAGGCCTGATGAGAACAGTGTCTGATCTAGGTGACTGTTTTGATAAGCTGGTAAGGGGATTTGTAGTGAATGTTGGTGACAATTGTGATGATCCTAAAAACCCTGAGTATAGGCAGGTTTTTGTGAGAGGAAGGTGTGTTCACTTCTCACCCTCTATAATCAACAAATTTTTGGGAAGAAGTAATGAGGAAGTAGCTGAGCTGGAAGTCACAGATAATATTTGTAGAACAATCACTGGGAATAGGCTGAAGCAATGGCCTTGTCAAATGAAACTTTCTGCATCTCAACTATCTCCTTTATATGCAGTTCTGAATAAGATTGTTGTTGTTAATTGGGCTCCTACCACTCATTCCAGTAATGTAGCCAAAGAATTGGCTAGGTTCATTTATGTTGTTGGAACTAAGGCCAGGTTTGATTATGGTGCTTATGTCTTTTATGCCACTTTGGAACATGCTAAATCTTTTGCTCTACAACTACCCATAGCATTTCCTACTTTACTGTGTGGTATTGTTCTTGACCAACATCCAAATATTCTTGTGGACACTGATGTCCCTTGTAAAAGAAAAGGAAAGCTGAATATTGAGCAAAGGCTGCTTGCAGGGACAAATGTTGCAGCAGGTGTTGGTACATCTGTCCAGCAAAAGCTGGTGCTCTCACTAGGCAGCAAATGATAACTGACTTAAATGAGTCTAGTAGAGCTCTCAAGAAACTGAGGACTGTGATGATCCTTTGAGTAAAGAATTCATGAAGGCAGGAGTGGAGAACCTGAAGCTGAGCATGCTAAGTCTTTGGCTGTGAAGATGCCAACAACATTTCCCACGGTGCTTTGTAGTATTATTCTTGATCAGCATCCAAGTATTTTGATCAGCTCTGATGTTGTCTGTAAGAGGGAATCTCCTCTCACATTGCACTATAGACTAGTTGAAGGGACAAATGTCCCACATAATGTTGCAACATCTGGCAAGAAAATTCTGGCTTCATGACAAGAAAAGAGATGATTGCTGATTTGATGAACCTATGCAAGTTGAAAACCTTGGTCGAAAGAAGTATGTCTTTGTAGTTGTTGATGATTCCTCCAGATTTACTTGGGTAAATTTTATTAATATCGAATCAAATGTTGTTACTCATGTTAAAGGTTCTGTCAGTTCAAATGTTGTGGGTAGTGTTGGAACATCTGTCAGATGTACCTCTGAAACTTTCAATCTGGTATGAATGTGGCTGTTGTTGATGACACTATTGTTGAAATCGTGCATGTGTCATCTTCCAAGGTTGTTGGTTCTGACACTTTGTCATCCCTCACTAAAGTTATGGTTGAGTCCCCCAAAGGAACCTAACATAAGTCTAATGTCATATCGGATGTTGAAACATCCTGGACCAACCAGTTAGTGTTGTTGAAACCTGTTCTGCAATCCCCCAAACTTATGCTGATATGGTTCTGAGAGTCCTCAATCTAATGAGGTTGAAGATCAACTAATGGTGGTTTGGAGTATTAAGGTTTTGAATGTGGTAGAAGAAACTAATCTTGATGATCTTCCACTTGACCAAAGTTGTTGCTCAAAGTGTGACTAAAAGAGAACTAGCATGGTACGATTGTTTGGATGTGCATTCTGCTGAGAAGTATTATATGTGTTCAGATGTGTTATGATCAAATGCGATAATGCTCAGATATGTGATGATCAAAGGTGATTACTACTATGGTAAGTGACTGTTTCAGACCTGTTTCTGAAACCTCTAGTTTGATGTTCTTATGTGATGACAAAATATCTATTGTTGAAGATGCTTTTGGTATATGTCTCTTGAGATTGAAATTGAATGATACTCATCTGTGTTGAATAACTTGTCTGTTCTGGTATGAGATGTTGTAACATCTGTCTCAACATCGTGTTATCTCAAGTGTTCCAACATTGTGTACAACATCTGTCACCCAAATGCCAGAATGTGGTTGACCATGAGCCAAATATTGAGGATGATGTTCTGGGCATCATGTCACTTGACAGGAAGAAAGTTTGACATCTCTTCTGTCCTCTTAGAGAATGTTTCATTCATTTTGAAGAAAATGTCTAGAAATAGAAATTTGTGTGTTAAAAGAGATAATGCTATGAGAAGCTGGATTTTTTGTGAGTATGTTTTTAACTATGAAGCAAGCTACAGCGTTTATGGTGAAGCTACCAATAACCTTTATGGGTGTAATCTCTAAGAGTATTATGAGACAACTCTTTGAGAATGAAAGATCAGAAGCACTCAAAAGCCAAAAAGGGAGTGTCTTTGACTTCTGACTATAGATTTCTTTTGTCGGACCACATGTTCCTAACATTGTTTTCTCTGCCGGTTGGTACATGTTGGTTCCAAGAACAATGTTTTCTCATGCTCTTGTCATGTTGTGGAAACAAGGGGAAAATGTCTATTTTATGAGTGTTAACTATGGAGTTTGATGTGGTAGATATGATATGGTTCCTCCACTTCTGATATATATCTGATGAACTATGTATCCCATGGGGTTATATTTGGTTGTAGTAGCTCTGTGCACTTGTGGTTGATGTGATGAAGATAGTATAAGTTTATACCTTATGACTTATGATCTTCATACTATACTGTTGGAGTTTGGTTATGGTATTGTGGATGAAAGTTCGCATGTTCTCTTTCCACTACTTCTGTTCTCCGTATATTTTGTGGGCAAGGCCCTGGATTTCTAGCACCTGTATGTGCATATGGTCTGTAATATGTGCACTCTGGATATTTCTGTTTTTGCTACTCTGTGTTCTGATATGTATGATGTTTGTCAAAATTATGACTAAAAAGGAGGAGTAGTGTGTGTGGACCGATGTTCTTACATTTGGTGAAGTTGCTGTTCTTATGCTTCTATGCTGGTATTGATGTTCTTATGCTTCTATGCTCGTATTGAGGGGGAGTGTGAGTTATATATATATATATATATATGCATGTGTTGAGGGGGAGAAATGCTATTCAGGAGTAGTAGTAGTGTGTAGCTAGCTTGATAATGTGTTCTGCTAGCTTATGCTCTGATAGTGTGCTTGATGGTTGTGGGAGTGTTATGTTCCTGATGTGTGATGTCATGTCTGATGTCTAGACATCCTGATCTGATGTGTGAGAATTTATTTTTCTCAGTATGTGGGAGTTTATTCCTCCCTATGTGGTTCTTTTGTGAGAGTTTAGTTCTCTCTGTTATGTAACTTGCACTTCTGATACTGCTATGGTACCTCTTTGCCTCTATTCTTTTGTTTAATGCACACTGACTTTATTTGTCAGAATTTGTGGCTAAAAAGGGGGAGTAGTGATCTGTGATATGTAAGATCTATCTGTGTGGACAGATGTGCTGACATCTGGTATCTGCGAGATGTGTGGACAGATGTTGCGGTTCTTTCTGCGATGTGTTAATCTTCTAGGCCTATGTCTAAGTGGAGTAAATGTTACCTTCAGCTCTGTGTGATGTGTTGCAAGAATTCCAAAAAGCATTTAAATTTGTAGCATAGGGCATGATCATAATCATAGTCATAGAAATATGGATGATTCATCGTGCTTAGTCATAATCATAGAAATATGGATGACTTTTATGCTTAGGATCACAGTCATAGAAATATGGGTGATTTAGGTCACATTCATAGCAATATGGGTGACTTAGTTAGTTACATTCATAGAAATATGGGTAACTTGTACATGCTTATTTATGAATACACACATGTGTGTCTACAACAACCATTAAGCGTTAATCACTCTGATTGAATGCTTCTGCTATTACAAGGATGTTGTAGTTCCTATGGTTGACTACATTGTATGCTTGTGCTCTATCATGCAAAAATTCAGGGGGAGTGGTAGTATGAATAAGTGACAAGTGTGATGCCAGATGCTGAGACATCTTGGCTTTATTCTCTGGTGGCTGGGAATTTATTTTTCCTAGTTCTATGTTTGTGGGAATTTATTTTTCCCTGGTGATCTTTTGTTGAATGGATGTACTCTGATTATAGGAGTTTATTTCTCTTATCTTTGAATCCACTATGAGAGTTTATTTCTCTCTATCTGCTCTGTGAGGCTATATGTGTTTATTCCTGCTATTGCATGCCTCTGATGCTACTTACCTCTCTTGGAAGTAGTCTTACTATGTGTTACTTTCTTTCCTAATTGTGTGATCATGTTGAATCGAAGGAAAGGTAATACTGTATCTCTCCATATACTGGTCTAATATTGTTTTAGCCAAAATTTGCCAAAGGGGGAGATTGTTGGGTTTTTGTATATTGGCTACATTTTGCGAAAACATATTTTAGCCAAGTGTTGAGACAAATGTGCTGACCCCAAGTGTTGAGACAAATGTGCTGACCCCAAGTGTTGTGACAAATGTTGTTACACTTTGGAACAACACCTGACTCTGTTCTGCGCGCGCCAGCTAGATGTTATTATTTTCTACTCAATCTTCTGAAGATCTGTTTGAAGAATTATTTCGTGGTTTCTTATACAACAAGGCGCACGTGATCAATGTGTTTCAGAAGGCAGCTGAACCCTAGTTCTATTTTCCAAAGGAATTATATTTTTGGAAAATATATTTTTGTGTTTCAAAAATAGAACTATTATTTTCAAAAATATATCTTATGAAGATTGCTGCAGAAAATATAAAAGATTTATTTCAAATAAATCTTTGTGCTTCAAGAAGATTAGAAGATTTAATTTTAAAATATATTTATGGGAGGAATATTTGATGCAAAGAAAGATTTGGTAAAAATATATATTTTGCATCTAGAAGATTTCTTGGAGCTGAATCATTGTGAAAAGCCCACGAGGCTGTGCTATATAAAGGGTGCTGCTAACCCTATTTTATTAACCGAAACTTGAAGCTAAAATAGAATATCAAAGATGTAGTCTTTTAAGGGTTTCGTGTCTTTAAGCCACTCTCTAGGAGAGTTGGTGTAAAGTGAACCACTCGGGTTGTGAGATGGTCACTATGTCCTCACTCAGAAACCTGTAGGTAATGAGTTGAGTATTGTAATTGGAGGAAGCTTTTAAGCAACTCCAAATTGTGAACTTAGTCGTTGGCTAGGTGGTGATGTTATTGAAGTGTGTCGACTTCATCTTTGTCAAGGAGAGTGTCTCCATTCTGTTGTTATTGAAATCCTTACTGGTTGTAAGGTTGAGGGGAGTGAGACGGGGTCTCATATCTAGGAGTTCCTAGGTAGAAGTGTCATTGGGTAGGGATTAAGTGAGGAGTTGTAAACGGGGGAGTTTAGCTCCGAATTAATACTACTGATAGTGAATTTCCTCCTGGATTGGTATCCCCCAGATTAGGCTGTTAGGCTGAACTGGGTTAACAATTATGTGTGTCGTTTATGCTTTTCAGTATATGTTTTTAATGCTCTGTTTTATTGTTCTTACTGCTAAGACAAGTGTTGCGACAAGTGTCGGCACATCGTGGACAATACTTGTCTACTGTGTACCAGAATTTCAATATATATATATATATATATATATATATATATATATATATATATATATATATATATATATATATATATATATATATATACATATATATATTTGTTATTCTAAGGGTGTGTTTGGTATTTGATCAGCTATAAAATAAGAGATTAGACATGACAACTTTAGTTGAAACTGTGTTTTATTTTAAAACTGCTCGTGGGACTTGACAAATCTGAGGTTAAAGGATCGACAAAAACAGAGATTCTTGTTCCCTACTGAATAAAGGGACAACTTTTTGTCCTCTAAACAAGTTGTTTAAAATACTAAAATAATCTTTTTGTCCACAAAACATCGTACAAGACAAAATTTGTTCAATACCCTAGACGTTTGTCCTGTGTTGTTCTGTCTTGTACGTAGGGATGATAATTTGACCCATACCCAATGGGCACCCGCAAAAAATACCCATAACGGGTAGGGTAAAAACCCGCATTTTGGGTACGGGCATGGGTAATTACCCGCAAAAATGAACGGGTATGGGTGCGGGTACGTGCACCTTAGTACCCACCCCGCCCCATACCCGCATAATATATATTTATTTATTTTTTATATATTATTATATAATTATATATGTATATCAATTTTAAAAAATACAACACTATTAAATTATTACACATTTTTAATAAAAAAAGTTTATTTATAACATAATACAAACGCCACATGAATATGTCAACAAAAGAAATGAACTTCAACATGATGTTAGTAAAATTTTTGTTGAGTTTAATTGATATGCACCGACGGTGTAAAATAATTTTGCACAATCATCCAATAAACAACCATTATTTTGCCATGTCATATCAAGAAAGTGGGGTGGAGTGGGGTGATGTGGCGGAAAATATGGTTGGTATTGGTTGACAGTGTAAAATTATTTTACACCGTCGGTGCATATCAATTAAATTCATTTTTGTTTATAATTTTGATGAGTCAACATTAAAATCTTTAAAAAATAATTAAATATATTAAAACAATATGATATTTTATAATTGATCGATTTATTTTTAGTAAAATTGCGGGTAACGGGTACGGGTACCTAGGTACCCATAGGGTATGGGGACAGGTACAAAGGTTGTTACCCACGCGGGTATGAGGATGAGTACAAGTATTTTTTTCAAACTACGGGTATGGGGATGGGTATTATAGTACCCTTCCCATTGTCATCCCTACTTGTACGGTCATGAACTGTTCTGTCCATTATTTACATTTTGAAGATCAAACAAACTCTAAGTTATGTTATTGGTCTCGCATCAATTATATATGAAAAGTTGGAGGCCTGATGTCGTCACATATTCGGCACATGCTATAGGGCCGCCCCGGCCTGAACAAAAATAATAATTAAACAAGTCCGTAGTTGAAGTCTACTCCGAAACAGAAAAAAGGAATCAAGCAAGACCAACTTCGACTATTTGGAGTTGGAGGCCCTTCTTGAATATTAAAAATAGACCCATAAAAATATGCAAAATAAAATAAATTATCTTCTATTTAAATTATACTACAATAACATACAAAACCACAAATAAGAATTATCATTATATATAACATAAAAAACAGAAAGAATTAAATTTGATGCAAAGATTGAAATAGTATAGTGGATGGGTTTGCGAATGAACCACATGTAATGGTTTTAATTCTTAGGTTTTTCAAGCAAATTTTTGGTCGGTACTACACTCGATTTTTTGTTTTTTTTTACCTAGAAATCAAACTCATTATTTTATTGGGATATAGTTTTTGCGGGACCGCTTAGCTTTTCAACAACAGTTAAAAATTGTAGCCTAAACTATGAAAAATGTTGCCTATCTCTTTAGGCGACAGTTTTCACCTGTTTTGTAAGCGAGCGTTACCTATAGTCTTAGGTAACAGTTTTCTTGCTTTTTGGGCACATTATTTAAAACTGTCGCCTAAGTTGCGGGGAAGAGGGAACAGTTTTACAACGAATCTAAGGCAACGATTTCTACATGTTGCCATTGATGTTTACAGTCTGGACCCGTTTCCTAAACATTAAACTAAGGGAACAATTTTTGAGTGTAGCCAAAACTTAAATGCAACGGTTTTTAACAGTATCAATATAATATAGACAACATTTTTATTTTAGATATTTTTTGTCTGTAAAATTAAATGGCAAAGTTCTAATACTAATTAAACATTTCTTCAGTAATGTTTAATCCATTATTTTACAAATAGAATCATAATCACAATTAAATTTCAAACAATATCTTACAAAGTCTTTACAAGATATAAGTGTCTCACCCAAGCAATACATGATCAAAGACTAACATCCTAAATGTGTTACATTCTGACAAAACATTAAGCAACCATATCCTAACTAGGACACACCATTAGAAGGATATTATGGCTGCCTAGCCCTAAGAACCATTTATAAAACCATAAATAAGGCATAGAAAGAGACTAAGGCTCCCACAAACTTCCATGAGTCAATATTCGAGAATATCAACTTCACAACATTAGAACTGTTACCACGGCATCATGACAGCAAAATCTGCACCACACCAGAAGAAACTTTCGACTAAATTTTTATGAAAAAATGGAAGTGTCACAAAGGGGTTGGTGGTCTTCCCTCATCATCAAGTAGAATTAGCTTTTGTATATTCTTCTAGTTCTACTGATATTTATGTAGCTCCATCTCCTCATCAAGTAGAGAAGCAACTCTTACCTATTCTTCTAGTTCTACCAAAATTTATGTTGCTCTCTGAAAATCATTTCAAAATCAAATGTTAGCAATTAAATCAACCTCTGACCGAAAAAAAACAACATAAACGGGATAGTATTATTCGTTATCATCGAAATCTAAATATATGATAATAAGAGTATGCACATATGTCTTACATATATCTTACAATGTAAGCCATAAAATTCTTTATTCAAAGCTTTTCAAATATGCATTTTAAAGTCCAAGACAAAATGAAATAGAATTGTTAAGGCATACCTCACACTATTGATATGAGTATTGCAAATGAAATTTGTACTCACACGAGTCACACATGTCTTGCTACAACACTAGTCTTCTCATGTTCCTTGTTTTGGGAAAGCCAATTTCCAGAAGAACCACTACTTGAAGAATGCTCTCTTTCCACAATCATCGTCTCTTAAATTACAGGAATTAAAAGCTAAATAAGTTAAAAGCAAAAGGATCAATACTATGTAAAAGATATCACAGCCCCAACAAGAACTAATTCATAAATTAAAATATTAAAAACTGAATACCTATATCAGAACTAAATTATTAAAATTAATGCATAAGAATGTCCTTAAAGTAAAGACTCCAGAAATTAACTACTCTACCTAGATAAAGAGTTAGTTAACTCATCTTTGGCATGTTTATTTTCAATAAAAAATAAAAATATAACCATTCAGTACAGAAGTTCATCATAGAATTATTTTATACCACACCAAACTAGAGGCATATATGAACATCAACTATCTATCAGAGGATGAGGTCCAATAAAGTGTGCTAAGTTTTCAAAAAATCCAATTTGCATACTCCCTCCGGTCCTTATTATAAGGAACAATTTGAAAAAAACACACATACCAAGAAACCTTATCTTTCTTAATAAAAATTATAAAATTTTACAATCTATTCCAAAACTAACCTTGGTGTATTAATTTATCCTTAGGGAATACTCCCTCCGTCCCAAATTATAAGGGAAAATAAAAAAATCACACTTATTAAGAAAAAGTAAAACATGAGAATTTGAAGTATGTTTTTGTGAATTTTTCTTGGAATAAGTTGCATAGGAAGATGTAAAAACCATTTTTATTGGTTGTTTATTGAGAAAATGAGAGAGAGAAGAAATTAAATGCAATTTGCATTTAATTTTATGAAAATAAGGAAAAAACATTCTTGAAAATGATTTTTTCTCTTATAATTTGGGACAAAAAAAATGGACTTTTTTCCCTTATAATTTGGGACGGAGGGAGTATATCACTCTAATTAATGCATAACTTTGGAATGGATACAATTTAATAAGGGTAAAAATGGAATTGTAAGAATAAATTTAATGATTGTTTCTTATAAAAAGGACCAATTTTTTTTTCCAAATTGTTCCTTATAAAAAGGACCGGAGGGAGTATCATTTATCACTATCCATTTTAACACGCATATGAAAGGGTGTCTATGTTGTTTCAACATGAGCAACATCAACTCTCTACCAATATAAAGGCCATCGCCTACACACAAATCATGATACCATTTTCTTTTTACCTACAAAACAAATTATAAAACCTTGTTCTTACTAACATAATAATAAACCTTCAACAAGAATAAGACACATACTACATAAATTTTGATATGTCAATTATTTCTATAACCAGAAACAAAACATCAAAAAAATCAGAGTGGGTAAAGGGAAACTGAACTAACCTTTGAATATAGAAGGGTCAAGTGCGAAACTGAGTTGTTGCATGTGTGGTCTCAAATCTTCGAAGGCAACATGAGTCGAACGGTAAGGATGTCGCAAATTGGAAGCTGCAGTGGGAAGTTCTTGACGGCACTACAATCTCGACGGTGCTCAGAAGGGTTCACGATGGCAGGGGAATCGGAAGCGTTCGCGAAATCAGAACTCGCTGTCGTTCTCTGTCTCGACAACGATTTCAGTCCCGATGAAGGGTTCTCACCGTGCCGCCTCTCGTGGTTTCATCTCGAAGCTTCTCTCAATGTCAATCTGAAAAGGGGTTAGGGTTTTCCAATTGGCAAAAAAAGGTTTTCTCGTTTTTGTTTTTGAACCGAGAGATACAACATAAAAATAAAAAATAATTCATAAATCAATTTTATTTTAATTAATATTATTATTAAAAATAAAATGGTATGTTTTGGTTCTCTCCGATGATTTAACCAATACATTAAGTTCAAGTGGTGTTAACGAGCTCCCTTAGGATAAACTAATCAAGAGAATCCGAGTTTAATTTTTTGTTTTATATTCACATCTTAATCAAGGTTATTTTTATAACGAAGAACAAATATATTAAATATACAATAAAAATAAAAATTGCAATTTTGCTTTGATTGTTATAATAAACTAGTTTAAAGACTCGTGCATTCGCACGGGTCTACTGATTTTTATTAGATATTTGAGTTTATCATTATATTAATGTAGAAAATTTATTTTAAATTAAATATTTAAAATTTGTTATATAATATTGTTAAAATATAAGTGGAATTATTGTATTAATTATTTCTTGTAAACTTATTTATTCAATTTTTAATGTTTTAGTGACAAATAATGGTCCCGTGTATATTTTTAATCAAAAATAATATATTATAGGAATATTTAGAATAATTTAATAAGTTTGATACTAATTAACTTTATGATATTATTATTAATTTTTTTTTCTTCCTATTTTTATGTATAGATTGTTATGTTTTGTTAATATCTATAATCTATTTTGTTCCTATTTTTAAGGCTATCATCTTTCTATATTTTTTTTTTATATTTATTTTAGTGAATGTTTCTATATTTTTTAATATTTATTTTAGTAAAATTACAATAAAAGATATAAAACTTGCAACGTGGTTAAAACTAATAAGGATAAATTAAGAAATTTGGTGGTAATGGATTTTAATATATTATATAGTAATAGATTAGTAATAGAAGATACATTATTATTATACTTTTTTTTAGCAGGTAATATTTTTTTTTTTGGTACAATTATTAATAATATTATTATATTAACGTCATCAAAAAATAAAAACTAAAAACTTGAGTCAAAAAAGTGAAAGAGGGAAGCCACCGCAAAACAATTCATGTGTTGAATTTTAATTGTAACAATTGATAAATGTAGCCTTTTATTAAAAGTAGTGTAACTGTTCAAAACTGTTCCTAGAGATGGTTAAGGGAACAGTTATCACCTATTGCCAAAACAATGTCAAAGCGACGCTTGAAAACCGTTTCCAGTAAGATTTTAGGGAACAATCCTCTCATGTTGCGAAAACTTATATGGTAATAGTCATAAATTGTTGCCTATACCATTTTTAGAGTACAGTTTACATGGGTTGCAACAAACAGTGTTGCCAGAAGCAACAAATGTTGTAGTGTTAATCTCTGGTTCAAATGTCAATTTTTTCATCAAGTGATTTTAGTCTCTCCCAATCGTAGGTGTGAGGTATTGAATCGTTATTCTTCCTATCAAGTCTAGCGTCAATTACTATTGAACCAACTAACTATTTTTTTGAACCAACTTATAATTATTTTTTTTTATATAATTTAGTTGTTGACAACTTTATTGGTGTGTGTATAATGTATTTTAATTACTTCTAAGTCATCGTACTATTTAAATTATTTGTATTTATCTATGAATTATCGTTTTATTGTATTAGTAATATTGTTTGATATTTATTATATGAGTGCTTGCTATGGTATGCTTCTTTATACAAATTTAAAGTATTGCTACTACATGTATTTATTTTATTATTCAATTATTATTTTTATGAGAATTATTTTAAATATTACTTAGAATCATAGCAGTTTAATGAGTATTTTTGAGTAGGTAAAATAAAATAAGTTGATGTTTTCTCTCCCCACCCCCCGTGATTCTTTTATACCCCCAATATTCCGATTTTGCCCTTGCAAAAAACTTCGGTTCGCAGAAACCGAATTTTTTCTAGTACAAATTTAAAGTAAATTTCGGTTTTCAAGGCAAAAAAAACTTCGGTTTCTATAAACCGAAGTTTTTTGCAAGGGTAAAATTGGAAATTCAGGGGGTATAAAAGAATCACGGGGGGGTGGGGAGAGAAAACATCAAATAAGTTAGTATATGGATCTAATTGAGCCCATTTGAGTGATAAATGGGCTAGGCCCATGCGACTAAGCTAACAAAACATGATGAATTTTTAAGAAAGTTACCTCTTGCGCCTCCTGGAAGTCATGATCACCCCCTAAAAACCTAATTTTACCCCTCTCGCTACTTAAAAAGCGGGTGTGTATATAGAAAAAATGGGGGGAAAGAGTTCGCTTTCTAGAATGCGAACTGCAGCTGAGTTCACTTTATAGATAGCAAACTGCAGCTGAGTTCGCTTTCTAGAATGTGAACTCCTTTTTTCATGATTTTTTTCATTCTAGGGGGTGAATTTGAGCTAAAAATTTGACACTCGCTACTTAGAGTGGGAAAAGTGCTCGCATCCTAGAAAACGAGAGGGTTAGTTTGGTAATTTCAGGGGGTGGCCGAGTATATTCAGGGGTGCAAAACGTTCAAATCAATTTTTAATAAAATAACACTCGCATGAGAAGAGAGGACAAACTTGTGGATGACACTTATATTCATCAGAAATTTAATCTGTTGATAATACTTTTTAGAATGAAACTTTTCGCACCCCCTGAATATACTCGGTCACCCCCTAAAATTATCAAACTAACCCTCTCGCTTACTCAATTTTCAATAGAATTTTTTACGATAATACACTCTAATTATTACTACTTTCACAACTCTCACTTAGTATTTACGACACCAATACTTTATAAAGATACTATGAGTTCGCATATTAATTTACCTACTTTTTTAAAGATATTTTTCCTATTTTTCAATACAATTTTGTAGGATAGTAATTGCTATTACTTTCACGACTCTCACTTAATATTTATGACATCAATATTTTATAAAGATACTATAAGTATAAGTATAAATCTTGTAGGAATTATAAAAAAATAGACGACTTTATTAATATATGAGTAAAAAAATATATCCAAATGAAATAGGGTATAACGATTATAATAATATTATTTTATTAGAATTTAGTATCAATAGACCAAAATTATCCCTAGGTTAGTGATTTGTAAAATATGAGAAAGGGCCGTAACTTCATTAGTATTTAACTTTAATATGGCTTACTCAATTTTTAATAGAATTTTTTACGTTAGGACACTCTAATTATATTATTATTTTCACAACTCTTAGTTAGTATTTACGACACCAATACTTTATAAAGATACTACGAGTTCCCATATTAATTTACCTACTTTTTTAAAGATATTGTTTGAAAATATTTCGCCTATTCAATTTTCAATACAATTTTGTAGGATAATACCCTCTAATTATTACCACTTTAATGTCTCTTACTTAGTATTTATGACATCAATATATATATATATATATATTTTAGTACATAAAGAGGGCAACAAGCCCAAATAAAGAAGAAAAAAAAACTACGAAATTAGACGAACATTTCTAGGCATGCAAGCCCCTGAAATGTCATCAAACAAGATACTCTGCAGCTCTCTCGGTGGGGCCTCTAAAACAATGGGAAAAAATGAATCATTTGTTAGACTATATGAAGCTAACCAATCAGCACATATGTTGCCTTCTCGCAAGGTATGGTTAACCTGAACATGCCAAGAAAGATTAATAAGATCTCGGATTCGACGAATCAGAACGGGAGTAGCCTCGTTAATCTGGCAATTATTTGTAACCATGTCCACTAGCAATTTAGAGTCACTTTCCACAATTATATGTGAAAAACCTTGGCGTCTAGCTATCTTTAACCCCTCATACATTCCCCACATCTCAGCATGAAGAGCATCACATGTTCCGATCTTTCGAGTATAACCTGTTCGCCATTGACCGTCACAGTCTCGAATAAGGCCCCCACATCCTGCAAGATCCAAGGACTCCTTATAGGCTCCATCACAATTAAGTTTAACCCAACCTCCTTGTGGTCTCTTCCAGCCAATGTAGATAGTGTCAATACGTCTCGACCCTCTTATTAGGTGAAGATGTCCGCCCCTATCAATAGCTTGAACCAAATCAAGAATGACCCGAATAGGATCAGTAGGCCGATGAAAGTCTTCCTCAAAAATAGATTTGTTCCTCCACGTCCAGAGATTTCAACAGGTCACCATGAATATAGATCGTCACTCCTCTTTGCGTGTTCCATACACTTGATTGGCGAGGTTCTTGAAGATCCAGTCCCTGCAATTAAAAGAAAAGAAATTAGTAATATGAATTGAGGCAACTAACTTGATCCAATTGAGTATAAATATAAGTATAAGTATAAGTATAAGTCTCGTATGAATTATAAAGAAATAGACGACTTTATTACTATATAAGTAAAAACATAGTTCCAATTGAAATAGAGTATAATAATTATAATAATATTATTTTATTAGAATTTAGTATCAAAAGACCAAAATTATCCTTAGGTTAGTGATTTGTAAAAAAATGAGAAAGGGCCAAAATATAACTTCATTGGTATTTTACTTTAGGATTTAATTGATATGAACCGACGGTGTAAAATAATTTTACACTGTCAACCAATACCAACCATGTTTTCCACCACATCACCCCACTCCACCCCACTTTCTTGATATGACATGGCAAAATAATGGCTGTTTATTGGACGATTGTGTAAAACTATTTTACACCGTCGGTGCATATCAATTAAACTCTTTACTTTAATAGATTTATTTATTATTTGCATGATACATTTTTTTTTCTTCATTTTTTTCTCACTTTCATTTCATACCAACCAAACAACTAAAAAATAATCTGATCATTTTTTTTGTTGTTACAAATCTGATCATCATATTTATCCTTATTTTCTACTCATTTCTGTTTCCTTGACCATCTTTCATTCCACTTTTTTTCTCCCAAACAAAAACATAACAATCGGAGGCATGAAAGTATATATATGAAATTAAGTTTAGATTTCTAAAGGCTAAGCCACTAAAAGACCCATAATTTTTCTGTTGGCTTAATTAGTAAAATGGTCCCTTAAAGACATTTTTGGTTTCAGATTGGTCCCTTAAAGAAAAAAAGGTCCAAATAGGTCCCTTAAAGAAAAAAAAAGTTCGAATAGGTCCCTTAAAGACATCTCCGTTAATCAGTTTGGTCATATTTAGACCTCTTTTTAGGGACCAAACTGATTAACGGAGATGTCTTTAAGGGACCTATTCGGACTTTTTTTTCTTTAAGGGACCTATTTAGACCTTTTTTTTCTTTAAGGGACCAATTTAAAACCAAAAATATCTTTAAGGGACCATTTTACTAATTAAGCCTTTTTCTGTTTGTATTACCCTATTTGTTTAATCTCAACTTTTGTCGTGGAGGTAGAAAAGAAGAAGGTTCACACACACTTTTTGGAAAAGTCAACTCCATTACCGTGTACAAAACAAAACATTGGTTACTTGGAGTTGGAGTTAGATTAGATGAGAGGAGACCCCACCACATTTTCTGCGAACATCACCGCCGTGTCGTAGTATTACCAAATTTCTAATTTTCCATCTGTCAAACCACCTTTTTCCATCCCAATTCATAATCTCTTTTAACTTAATGTCTTGAGTTCATAATCTAGCTCTAAAAATGTACCAATATTTTTTTTGAAGAAGAACGTTTCTATAGTTACACACAAATGATACTTAGTTCATACCAAAACAAATAAAATAAATTTTACGGTTGAAATTGAAATTTTGTTACGATTTTCTTACCGTTTCATAAATGTTGATGATTTCATATGATCATACAATAAAATAGGGAAAGGATTTTCTCCTGTGGGTTTAAAACTAGAGCGTGTCCCATGATGATCATCAACTTCAAATTCAATTATGTTTTGACCAATTAAAAGTAGTATTAAATGAATGATCAAAATTTCATTTTAAAAAATGTACACCGCAGAAAATTTGTTCTCAATAAAACATTTCAATCTCACTTGACAAAAAAAAAACATTGCAATCTCATGCCAAAATAAAAGCTAATTTTTATTTTAAAACTTGGTATTCGGTCTTAGGACCGACTAATTCAAGGGGACCAATCCCACCGTCCACTTACGGAGCCCATTTAAAGCCAGAGTTTTTTTGCTCTTAATGGACTTAGCGCACCGAAATTGTCAACAGGGGAATCAAACTTGAGACCTTGAGAGAAGCATACTCCAATAACTCAAGTCAACACCACTAGAGCAACCTCAAGAGAGTTAAATAAAAGATAAATTTAAAAGGAATTTAATTTATATTAATAGACAAAAATGACACTAATAAAAAAAAAAAAGTAAACGTCGTCGTTTACCATCCACACTATGTTGCTTTGAAAGTTGAAATTGTAAAACGTGAAAGTCAAGGCCATCATTTCCTTCATTTTCCTTTCTTCTTCATTCTCTCAGTCAGAAACAAACAACACGAACGAAGAGAGAAACAAAGAAAGAAATCATGGCCGTAGCTGATCCCAAACCTCACTCCGAACCTAAGGTATGGAATTTCTTCAAGCTTCCTTTTCGCCATTCAAACACTTCTTCCACCAACACGTCTTCTTCTTCTGCTGCTAACAACAACAACCTTCATCATCATCATCAACAACTTCACCACCATAACCCTAACAGTAACACTCACAACAATCCTCTCGAAGGTTCAACTTCTCATACTTCCAATTCAGTTTCTTCTGTTGCTAGATCGCTTCTTCCAACACGACGTCGTCTTAAGCTTGATCCTTCTACCAAGCTTTACTTCCCTTGTATGTATTTTTCTCTCTCTTTCTTCCCTTTTTACTGTGATTTTTATGTTTCTGTTTTCCTTTGCATGTACTCTTTGGTTATCATCTATTTAGATTATTGCTGTAATTTATATTAACTGTTGATTATTATTATTTCAATTTCAATTAGGGGATGTTATTATGAATTTAATAATTAGTAAAGTTAAACTAACCATCAATTTAGTCCCTAAACTATTAGGGTAAATTCAATTTAGTCATAAACTATGTAAATATACTAAGTAGTCCCCGAAGTATACAAAATCCGTCAATTTAATATATTGAGATATTAGGGACTAAATTGAAAGTTTCTCATATACTTTAGGGACTCAATTGTCGGATTTCGTATAGTTTGTGGATTAAATTGGTGAGAGAATGATAGTTTAAGGACTAAATTGATGGTTTATTCTATCCTTGCTTGTTTCTTTCAACATGCCTGAAAAATGAAATCTTTGCAGAAATGGAAAAATTCAAAGGGCTTGTGAGCTGGAATTTTGGGGATAAAGTTATTCAACGTTGTTATGTTTTCTGTTATTTTAGTTGTTGCACTTTTTGTTGAAGTCGGTTGCTGAAAATAGATGTGATGAAGTGAAAGAACACAAAACATTTGATTTTTAGTTTTCTGGCAAGTTTATTCATCTAAGTGATGAAAATTTAAAATACTTGTATGATGTAAATGGAAGATCTTTTAGCTCTTAAAGTATAATATGCTAGGGAGTAGAAAGGTGTACTACATCCTGAATTTTCGCTAAAGCTAGATTATTTTGGAATATTAGTCGCCTGATTCTATATTAGAATTTCAATTGTTTCTTTCTTTCTGTTAAGAATTTAAATTTGGATGGAAGCAATAATGCCTTGCACGCAATGAAAGTTACGCTGGATTGCTTTTTAATTATTAAACAGTTGTCTGTGTTGAAATAATATATGTGTGGAAGATGCTGTATAAGATAGACGTGCATGCTAAGATACCAATCATAAGTTACTTGGATTTCAAGTTTTAATGGTGCAGAAACTGTACATTTGAAAGCAGTAGGTTAAACAAATGGGCTAGACAGAATATAAGATAGAAAATCCCCTTTGCCATCATGCTTCTTCCATTGTCTGTAGTTTTAGGAAGATTCATGGACATGTGCTCATTTTTGTTTTATAGATTTCTTATTCTAGTACCTTTCCATTTGATTGGTCATTTTATGTATCCTTCTGGTACTCAATTTTGTCCCTTCTTTCCTTACTGTCTTGTGTAGATGAGCCAGGAAAACAGGTTAGGAGTGCCATCAGGATTAAAAACACCAGTAAATCTCATGTAGCTTTCAAGGTATAGTAAAACACATGTTCCCCTGTTTATTGATTCTCCATTTTATATGTTTATTTTCCTCATTTGCAATTTTTGTTGTTGAGGCATTTTGTTTGAATCTCGAAATCAGCTGTATATTCTTACTTTTACTATGTCACTGTTTGACAGGAGAATTATTCCTTTATTATTTTATAAACTAACAAGTCTTCCTACATTCCAAATTAGTGCTGGAATTAGACTAGCTGTTATCTGAGATATTTCTTTGTTTATCATAGTTTCAAACAACTGCACCAAAAAGCTGTTTCATGCGTCCTCCTGGGGCAATCCTTGCACCTGGCGAGAGTATCATAGCAACTGGTAGGCAATATTTGATTTCTCTACATATTCCTTTTTGTGTGTAACCAAATCTAGTTAGTTATCTTTCTAATTTGTATTCTGTTTCCTAGTGTTCAAGTTTGTAGAGCAACCGGAAAATAATGAAAAGCCTGAAAAAAGTGGACTCAAATTTAAAATAATGAGTTTGAAGGTCAAGGGTTTAATTGATTACGTCCCCGAGCTGGTTAGTTAATCTTATTTTGCTATAAACTTTTACTTTTGTCAAAATGTGAGATGCTGTTGTCTCGCCTGCATTTAGAGCTCTCAAAAAGGGCCCGGCTATCGGGCCGGCCCATTAGCCCTATCCTTTTACACGGGCCGGGCTTCATAAAAGGGGGCCAGGCCTTATCGGGCCGGACCTTATCAGGTCAGGCTTTTTCATGGGCCGTCATGGGCCGGCCCATAGGCTTTTGGGCCGGCCCCTTAAAGAATTTAAAAAATTATTTTAAAAAAAATTATCATCTTTTTATTGTTATATTTTGGTCATATTTTTATGCATAGATTCATATATAATTTTTTTTATTATTTTTGTTGTTTTATTGTTATTATTTGTGTTTTGTTCCTATCTATAATCTGTTTTATTCCTATTTTTAAGCATATGATCATTTTATATATTTTTTTGTGCAATTACAACGAATGATTTAAAATTTGGAATATGGTTATTTTAAGCCTATCACCTTTTTATTGTATTTATTTTATATTCTTTCTATATTTTTGTTTTTTTTTTTTTACTTAAATTACAATGGATGAATGAAAGATATAAAACTTGGAATTTTTTTTGTAGTAATAATAATAATAATATAACAAAAAACTTATTGGATTAGAATGAGATTATTTGTTAGAGATTTGTTTGTTTGATGAGGATAAAGAGGAAGATATTGTTGTTTGGGAGATTATGTGAGAAAATATAGGGATACGAGATTTAGTTGAGAAATATAACATAAATTTAGTAGAATATGTTTTTTTTTTTCAAAAAAAAAAATATTATGAAAATTAGTGGGCCGGCCCATCGGGCCATGTAGGCTTTTGCTTATCGGGTCGGGCCATGAAGTTAACGGGCTGGACTGGGCCGGCCCCTTTATTTGACCGGGCCCCTCAAGGCCGGGCCAGGCTGGACCGGGCCGGCCCCTTTGACAGCTCTACCTGCATTATCTTTTCAAATGCCCCCAACTCTTTCAACATGAGCATTCGGCTATCATGTGACTGGATATATATATTCTTGGGTTATGTCTCTCTCTCTCTCTCACACACACACACACACACACACGCACACTTAATTTTACTGCATAGAATATTTGATGTTACAATTCACTGAAAAGAATGTAATTATTTGGTTTTGATAAATTCACTGAAAAGAACTTTTTGACCACAATGAAAATTTATGTTTCTCTGTTGCATATTCTTGGTTTTTACTTTTTAATTCGGCCACTTTATTGTCTTCAATTTGCTCCACAATATGGTGATATATTCACCGTGAGATCTTATTTAGATTTGTTTTCTAAGGCAAATTTTTTTTCTCCTGGAAACAGTTTGATGAGCAGAAGGACCAGGTAGCAGTTGAGCAGATTTTGCGAGTTGTTTTTCTAGATCCAGAGCGTCCAAGTCCTGTGAGTATGCAGAGTTTCAGTGTAGACTTGTATTGGAGCCAGTTTTTTGTGGTTATTACATGATTCCTTTGTTCTTTCTCTCTATTCTTGTTGCACTAATTAATTTTAAATATCTGTATCTTTACTGTGGTTGAGACATTCAGTATCAGCTATTTTGATTTTTCTGTTTATAAGTTGTCCGTGTATAGTAACACTAATCAATTGCATATTACTCATGAGGTTCTATTTTTCTTCATTAAGATTTTGGAAAAACTGAAGCGGCAGCTGGCTGATGCTGATGCCGCCCTTGAAGCACGGAAGAAACCTGCAGAAGATGCGGGTCCTAAAATTATTGGGGAAGGGCTTGTCATAGACGAATGGGTACGCATGTTACTTGAATTTTGTTAAATATTTTCTTTGCAATACTTACTTTTGGGAAATGCTCCATCTATCTATAATACATTTCCTGATTATGTTTTCAGAAAGAGAGGAGGGAAAGATACCTTGCTAAGCAGCAGGGCGACGTGGTTGTAGATTCTGTTTAGGCGGTTGGTCTGGATAAATTAATGTCTGTTATCTTCGCAGAAGATTACTAAAATTGAAGCGTCTTTTTCTTGGATAAATTTCAGGTGAATGGCAAGTGTGTTGTACTATAGAGAAAACTATGTGTAGGTGTGATGATCATCCTCTATGTAGATAAATATCATTATGTTTGTGGAATAATATATTTGGATAAATTTATGTGAAATAGTTCATTCAAGATCTCAAATGATCAATGAATGCTTTGCTGTCAATCTATTTTCTATATGGTTCTATTTGTATTCAGATGGGATACATTTTGTATGTTTGGTTACAAATTTTGAGGAATATGTTGACATTGATTTATCCTGTTGAAGTAAGGAAATGGGGTCATTATTTGTTTGATGACCGAAAATATATGGACCCGGTTCTTATTTAATTCCTCATGGTTTGGTTTCATATCCTTTATCATTTGCCTTTTTTTTTTTGTTTACAATGGGCTGGTAATCGAATCCATGACTTATAATGTACTACTGAGAAATTTTTTTTCTACCCCTACATTTATCACTTTACCCCAACATATTTTAAAATATTCCTATTCTACCCTTATTTTAATATAGTTTATTTTATTATTTTTTACTTTGTGGTTTTCTCAATTTTCCGATAAACTGTACACCCCTTCAAACACAGTGTTCCGACCGATAAAAAAAATACAGTGTTCCGGTAAGTGTTTTTTCCCGGTTTGTTAATTTTATCGGAATATTTTTCAAAAGTGTTCTGATACAATATTTTCCAGTTTGCAAAATTTTTTAGAATTTTCATCGTTTTTACCAGAACACTAATAATAAGTGTTCCGGTATTTTATTCGGAACCTATTATAATTGCTCAACGGAACACTTTGAAAATGTGTTCCGGTATAGGAAAAATTGCAAAAAGAATTTTGTTGTTACCGGAACACTTTTTTAAAGTGTGTTCCGGTATGTTAAACGTAGAACAAGACCAACATATTGAATGAACAGCTCTCACCTCATCACTGAGTCAATTGGAGAGCAATACATGTTTGTATCCAGAAAATCCAACATATTCTCATCTTGTATGCAATAGAATATATCTTTAGTTCCAAGAACTACACTCACCATTAGGTGACCTTCTTCCCATGTTTAATCAAGCACTCAACACCCTTCCCCAAAAGAAACCCGTGATAATTGAAATACAAAACATGTCTATATTGAGTGCATAGACACCACAAGAATTAACACAAACAATAATTATTTCTTCAAGTATAAAACACGAAAGAAAAAAAAATTAAATCAATCTGCAAAAGAATACGTCCAGGTTATGGTGAAATACAAGACATATACTACAGAAGATTAAAGAATGTACATTGCCCAAAGGAGAATGGATGATAAGTACCAGATAAAGTGATAAACTATCAATCCAGAACATCGGTTGCTAAATAATAATAGATTTAGAAAAAGTGTTCCGGTAACAACAAAGTGTTCCGGTTTAACATAACACACTTTTAAAGAATTATTCCGGTAACGACCAAAATTTTCTGCAATTTTTCCTATACCGGAACACATTTTCAAAGTGTGAAAAGTGTTCCGGTAACCAATTATAATAGGTTCCGAATAAAATACAAATTGGAATACTTGTTATTAGTGTTCCGGTAAAAATGATGAAAATTATGAAATTTTTTGCAAACTGGAAAATATCGTACCGGAACACTTGAAAGTTTATCGGAACACTGTGTTTGAAGGGGTGACCGGTTTACCGGAAAAATGAGAAAACAATAAAGTAAAAAAATAATAAAATATACTATAATAAGATAAGGGTAGAATGGGAAAATTTGAAAATATGTTGGGGTAAAGGAATAAATGTAGGGGTAGAAGAAAAAATTTTCTGTACTACTACCCAAATTCTTCACTACTGGACCAAATCTAGTGGCTTCTATCATTTGCCTTATAATTTTCATAACCTTAACCGTTAGTGTGAAAGTGAAACATTTTCGATTTTTTCTAATTACACCCTAGGAATTTCCGACTACACCATAAATCGATTTAAATGCCCGTAGTCTCATTTTCAATCTATTTTTTTCGATGTGGTAGAGATTCAATTATCGTACATCTTCAAATCGCCCTTAAATTCACATACTACTCACCTTGAGTTTTGGTACCTTCAATTTGCCTGCTGTCGTTCTTCAATCCCAAATACCAACAAGAGATAAAGATTAAGAATACTAAATTACTAAATGGATGAGAGCCAAAAGGAACATGTACTTGAACGATTCTTTTCACCTAAGATATCTTAGAGATCAAAGTTTTTGAAAACTCAACAAAAAGAAGGAAATTTATGTGGACTCATACCCACTCTCCAATTCATCTACACATGTTAATAATTTGCATTCAGTTCACATACGACAATTCAGTTCGTAGAAATTTTAAAAAATATTTTAACGACAAGCGTTTAAAACTGTTCTTGGGCTGATCTGTCTAAAATAACCTTTTGTCCTTAAACATTTGTATTGTGCTGATCTGTCTTGTATTGTTTTTGTTAGATATTTATATTTTGCTAATCAAAAGGATCCATCTTGACTTGGATATGAATGGTCGAAATTACTCACTTTACCGGAGTTTAACTTGATCTTTGTCATTTTGAGGTGGAGTTAGATTCGATCCGTATTAATTTGTTAAATGTTACTAGTATAATTTAATTATCCCGAATCCCTTAAACCCTAAACAAAATTCAATTCCCCTACCTCACCCTGTTAAGGAGGATGAAGTTACTGTTCGGCATTGGTCTTAACGGCGAGTTTCTGGTGGTTGGCCTTGGGGCCAATTTCCATACAGTGTTTGGTAAGATGAAAAGGCTTTTCTGCAAACAGAGCATTTGTGGCTGAGAGGAATCGGGACAGAAAGTTCAGGTACTCTCTCTCTTTAAACTGTTGAATTCTTGGAATCTTCCTCTTATTGTTGCAATGTTTGCTTAATCATTTATTCATAAATTCTAAATTATATTTAAACAATTGGAAGCATTATGGTGAAAATAACGAGAGCCATTACTAATTTATTTGAACTTATTTACTAATATAAGTACTTGTGAGATTGTTTGAGAGAACTTAGAAAACAACTTTTGACATGTTCATAAGTTTTTTTTAGCTTATATCCATTAGCTCTCTGCATGAGAACTTATGAAAAAAGCTTATAGTTTATACGAAAACAGTTTTACTTATTTTATGTTTTGTTATGAAAATAACTTATAGTAAGCGCTTGTTTGGATTAACTTATTTTTGAGTTTATGCAAACAGCTTATGCAATTTTTATGTATTATTATAAGTTTGTCAAAGTAGTTTATGATAAAATAACTTATAAAAATACAATTTTCACTAGTGTGAACTTATAAAATAGCATAAAACCTAAATTATATTGCATAAGTTGTTTACATAAGCTCAAAAATAAGCTAATCCAAACGGGCTCAATCCCAATATATGATAAGAACTAATGCTATAAGCTGCTAATTAAATGGTTTATCCAAACAAAGCCTATATAAGAAGGGCTTGTTGTGTCTTAATGCCATATCATTTGTATCTCAGTTTCTTTATTCCTTTTTACCATTTTCGTTGTTACTAATTAAACACATTCCAAATCTCACCACCCTTTGTATAATTATTGAGCCATTACACATCCCTGCTCCTAGTTTATCATTAAATTTCCAATCCATAAAACGGTTGAAGGTGTTGGATTTATCAAGTGATTTTTCTGCTAAACTACCGTCCTCAGAAATAGGTGAGTTAATCAACTTGGAATTCATTAACCTCTCAGGATCATCAATAGTTCGTTGGCCTATTGAATTGAAGAAGTTGAAAAACTTGAGGACATTCCTTATGGATGATATGGAAATCTATGATGCTGAAGAAACCATTATATCGGAAGTAATAGAAAGTCTTGTACAATTAAAGGTGTTTAGATATAGTAAAAATATTTTATGTAGACCTAGAGACGACATTGTACAAGGAGAGATATCACTACTAGAGAAGTTGGAATCCTTACCAAAATTGGAGGAACTGAGCATCCGTCTAACTTCCATCACCAGTGTGCGGAGACTACTTCACTCCACCAAATTACGAGGTTGCTCAAGACGTCTCAAGATTTCTTTTTATGGGAGTTATAATAAGGTGCTAGACACACTTGAAATGTCATCATTATTAGCATCCATGTCAGAAATGACGCATTTGGACTACATACATCTTTTTAGCATAAGCAACCTCATGGATGGTTCACCGGTTACTGACAAATGCCATCTTGGCAGGCTTCGCACAGTGTGCATATATGTTTGTGGTTCAATAACTCATTTGACGTGGTTGAGGTATGCTCCTCTTCTCGAGTATCTTGTTGTTTGTGGTTGTAATTCAATTGAACAGGTGGTGAAGGATGATGATGAAGAAGCTGGCTCAAAGTCCAAAAATGATAATATATTCATAAATCTTAGAGATCTTTGCCTTCAACATATGTCAGAGCTAGTGAGCATCCACAAGAGAGCTTTGGCTTTTCCTTCCCTAAAACGTATTCTTGTAATTGGTTGCCCTAATCTGAGGAAGCTTCCTCTCAATTCCAGCTTTGCTTCCAAGGACAACTTGATTGCAATCCAAGGAGAGACCGAGTGGTGGGACAATTTAGAATGGGATGATAGAATTATTGAACACTTACTACGGCCTAAATTTCAATATGTAAAGGCTTTGGACGAAGATTATCTCTATTTGTAACTAGATCAATTCTTTGATTGATAGTGGAGATGATCTCTACCAGTGAGTGACGCCCGTCCTATGTACGGAATCTCGTAAATCTTATAGCTGACTTTCTTACTGGGTGAAATTAGTGTGGGTTGCACCACTTTATGTAGGACCCATTTTCAAAGTGTGAGACCTATATTTATTTTACCAAATAAAAAAGTGAGTGTTAGAGTGTTGAAAAGAGTGTTCCCAGAACTCCTCATTTTATATATGTACATTTCTTCTCCATTTTTTCTGTTAATTGTAATTTGTTGCTGGTTTATACTGCTTAATCTTGTCTATGCATTCTCGTTTATGTACAATTTCTTTACGCACATATTGTGGTTTCTAGTTTGATGTCTTTGAGTGTTTCTCTCAAATGGGCATCTACTCCTGTATAATTCTGTAATTACAATTTTTGCATAAGTCAGTTTTATTGAATTTATTGGCATTTCTGATTCAGCAATTCCGGTATGAGTGTAAACCTTTTGTTGTGGTTGGTTTGTTTTCCTTCCATTTGTGCAGCATAAGATTTAGAGGCCTTCCTAATTGGTGTGTGACCAATGAGTAAAGATGAATTTAATACACCCAAACAGTAGTAACCAACAACGTCAATTAGGCTTCCTTTGCATTTTCCTGTGGAAATTATGGCAGGTGCGGAATCAAGTTGTATTTCAAAACAAGTTTGATCCCATTTGTGTAGCTCAGGAGGTGATGTTTCTTGTGCAGAAAATTAACTGAGACCCCAGCTGTAACTGATCAGAATTTCACTGTGTACCGCGACTAATGTGCAAGATACAGCTGAAGATGACAAAATATTTGTTGATACTGGATGGTTTGAAAATGGTTCAACTGGCTGGGGACTAGGTCTTCCTAAATCTAAGGGGTTTGAGGCAATATTTGTTGTAGTAGACAGATTGTTCAAGTATGGACACTACCCCTGAAACATCCCTACACCGCAAGAAAAGTAGCAAAGGTGTTCACAAAGGAGATAGTTTGTAAGTGACCGCGACCCTTTGTTCATTAGTTTAATTTGGAAGGAGCTGTTTAGATTGCAGGGAACAGTTTTGAAGATGAGTTCCACTTATCATCCTGAGACGGATAGTCAAACAGAGGTGGTAAATAGGTGTCTTGAACCTTACTTGCGCTTTTTTTCATCCAAATAGTCCAAGAATTGGTCCTATTGGGCATTTACGCAGGTCTGCGGTTGCCATGGTGCCTTCATGTGGCAAAGGAGATCAATCTGCAGAGAGTAACGATCCCAACTGATGCAACTAATGTAGCTAACTGCCTGAATTCTACTATATGTATTTCTGCCATTGATTCCATTATCCTTCATTGTAAACTTTTAATGACTCAATTAGAGTGTGTCAAAGTCACTCATATGAAGAGACAACTGAACACAGTAGCTCACGGTCTTGCTAGGTTATCTAGGAATGTAGGTTCCAAGACGTGGTTCGATATATCATCCCCGCTGCAAAATTGTAATTCTGTTTATGGTTCATTGTAATGCAGAATATATGTTTCGTTTGGAAAAAATAAAATAAAATGAAGGATGTGAGATTTGGTGTCGATGTAGAGTCTATGGGTTTGTTAGTTTCCACATTATTATTTATTTTAAGATATCGTCTATTTTTATAGTAATACTAATGTTTCTGAGCGAGGGAAAAAATGAAAAATGTGTGCGTGCAAAAGAGAGACAGCACCCCTCTCTACTTGCTTGTTTCATTAGGACCACTCTATCCTCCGCGTAACTAAAGTTTGGGGAGGGTTCAAGAAGATAGCATATGGTGTTGAAAGAGATAGTGAGTGACTTGATGTGGAAGAAATGAACTGCATTTCTTGAACTCAATCTTATCCAAAAGCATAGTCTTGTTATAAAACTTAGTTGAAGAAGATAGAATGAAATAGATATATCCCCAAAATAAATGGAAAAGTGTTAAGACTCGTGATTTTCTCCTTGCTTTAGTGCTAACTAAGACCGTGACTGAATTGACCTATACCTCTCTTTTGGCTCCTAAAGATTAATGTTGTTCTTTCTCATGAATTGTGAATCATGGTATCAGATCAGACACATTTTCATTTCATAGTCACTCTTGTCCACCGAAAACCCTTTTTAGTCTCAGGAGTACATTAATGTGAATTAAAGGAGACTAAATTGTACTAAAAAAACATGTGAAGCTTGATTCTTCACATATCACTAGAGGTACACACTCATGATTCCCATTTCAGAAAATAATGAGCTCGATTGTGTGTTAGAAGCCATGGATCAAGTGCAATCGGGACAATATGTAGTGTTAACACCAGATATTGTCATATTGATTAAGATCGGATGATTTAAATTTTAAGATCATTTTTATTTTTGTTTAACATTAAATTTTGAGACTAGTGACGGATTGAGCGATATTCTTTAGTGGGGGCTAAAAAATATTACATCTAATTTTTTTTTTTTTTTTTTATGATGATGCTTGATTAAAGTAAAAATTATAACCTTTAAATATTGATTGCTTCCCGTAGATAAAAATTAGTTGATGTTTAAGTCAAAATTTAAAAATATTGAAGGGGAAGTAATAGCAAAGAACAGATTAGAAAAATGGTTTATGTTGCTCTATCGGGAGGAGAGATTGTGTGCGACAGAAAGAGTGTAAAGTTAAGAGAAGGCAACGTGTATGAAGAATTTGATTGGAGAGCATGAGGATGTACACACAAATTAAACTAGAAAAGAGATTTTAATTTTTTTTACTCAAGTAAAACTGTGAACTTGTGCTAAGTGTACAATTGTAGGTTAATAAGCTTACTTAATTTTGTTGGTGCTAACGGTCACAAATTTACCTACTGCACAGATTTCTGAATGCACTAAACCAGATCTATTTTTATTGGGTTTGAGATAAGAGATCTGTTTTACCATCCTACCAATTTTCTCACGCGCCCTATAAAATTACCAAAATACTAATGTCCACATCCGCTACTTTAGTAGCGCACATTATAAAAATGAGAAATTTGAGATTAAAACACCCTTTTAACATGTAAATTTGAAGATTTTTCACGTCTATTACTTAAATAGCTGAAGGATAAAATAGAAAACTAAAATGACGCGCGAGAAGAAAGTAGAGTGATAAAAGAAAATTCTCTTTGAGATCAAAGAGTGGCTTCAAAATTTCCAACAATTAATCATTTTTAGGCCAAAACCTGGCCCATCTTTTGTCCTGCATGACATGACATTACTCTATGTTATATCAATATGTATACAGAAGAGAATTTAGATAAAGGTGATAAAGTTGTCTTTGAATTTTCCGTTGGCAATTCAAAATTTCAATGTGTAGTTCCATCTAAAATCAGCAACCTATATATATGCCCTATAATGTTTTTCACTATATGAGAAACTTTGTGTTGATAAATTTACCAACATACACAGATACACTGTATGTGGATTGCTTAATTGAATAAGACAGATAACTTAAGCTGTATGTGAATGGAAGTTGTTTATTAATTAGTACTTTTATGTATAAACCATCGCACATGATTTTTCCTTAATGATTAGCCAACAATAGCACAACCATAAGTCCATAACCATGTGCACATTAAACCTAAAGTCTTGGTCCACTACTATAATAACCAACATTTTCCATTTTTTGTCAATCCTATTTATAGTGTGATTTAATTTTTGAACATTGAGTAAGCCAAGTTTTTTTTTTATCAGTGAGTAAGCCAAGTTAAAAAAACAAACTAATTATGTTATGTTCATGTTTTCTAAATTAATTATCAACTTGTAAGTGTAATGTTTGTTCAAAGAAACAAGTGGTCACATGAGAAAAATATAACTCCTTAATTAATTTTGAAGGGCGATTCAATACATTTGATACTTAACTTTGAAACCAATAGTACTGTGTTTCAGAAAATTAAAAAAAAAAATTAATTACTAATTAAGGAAAATAAAACCAAGACTAAATAATTACACATTTTTAGTAACTCCCTTGCCCATCTCAACACCATTGCCATAATCATCATGTTCAACAAATCTAGACCAATAGGGGTGTGATTTCCAAACCCTGTCCATCTCTTCAATTGGTATTCCCTTTGTTTCAGGCAGCATGAAGTAAATGTAGAATGTCATCACCACAACAAAGAAACCAAAGAAGAGGAACAAACCAAACTTCATGTGACAAAGCATTGTCAAGAAAACTTGTGCAACTAAGAAGGTGAAAAGCATGTTGACCGACACGTTGACACTCTGAGCAGCCGAACGAATCTCCAATGGGAAAATCTCACTAGGCACCAACCATCCAAGCGGACCCCATGACCACGCAAATCCTGCGACGTAAATGCAAATGAAGAGCACCACTACTATAGCATACCACTTCGGTAAATCACCGGGGTTTCCATCGGTTCCAAACTTGGCCGCAATTGAAACCGCAACTGCAACCTATACACATCAAAACACATATTGAATCAATTAAACGTTTCATATAAAAAAAAATGAATGTAACCAAAATTTAATGTACACACAATAGTACTAGATTGAAATTTAAAAGGGTACCTGGCATATAAGCATTTGAACACCACCTTCAAGGAAAAGGGCTCTCCTACCCCACTTATCAACTCCATAAATTGAGACACAAGTAGCAACAACATTAACAACGCCGGTGATAACAGCCGACATAAGTGAAGCATCATCCTTAAACCCAATCGAATTAAACAACACAGGCGCGTAAAACATGATAACATTAATGCCGGTAAATTGTTGGAAGAACGGTATCAATACAGCCATTGTAAGCTGAGGTCTATACTTCCTTTGCAACAAATTCCTCCAAGGATGTTCCACTTGCATTGACGCTTCACTAGCTGCCACAAGATCACTGAACTCTTCGTCAACATCTTCAACACCGCGAATTTTCTTAAGTTGAGTCTTGGCTCCATCACGATCACCACGTTCGATCATTGAATTGGGAGTGTCGGGAAGGACTAATGATCCAATGGTTATAATAAGTGCGGGGACCATAGCACCACCTAAACTCAATCTCCATCCCCATCCACCTTTGATTTTGGCAAAAAAGTAGTTCAACACATTGGCCACAAGTATACCTATTGTAATTGATAGTTGAAATCCAATATTCAATGCTCCTCTGTATTTGTAAGGAGCCATCTCAGAAAGGTACAATGGCACAGACTGTAAAATTAAACATTAAAAACATAATTAATATTTAATATCAAGTAGGATTACATTAAATAAATAAATAAACAATACTAAGTTAATAAATTAATATAGAACTATGCAGGACCACAAACACTCCTCAACTTGTAACGTCTTTCTTGGTTTAAAAACTTTAGTAATATTTTTAGCGTCACACACGTTAACATGTATCTTACAGACACATGATAAAAATGTTTCGTATAGTAATTTTATCTTGAACAACATAATTGTTGACTTTTAAATGAAAAAATAGTTAATTTCCAATGCAAAATTGTTATCTATAGTACACTAACAAATGCTTTAAAGGTACATGTTAGCTTTTCTCATTATTTTTATTATAAAATTCAATTTTTGAATGCAATGACTTGGAAAATGATGCAAGCTATGGTGGAAATGCAAAAGTGAGATAGTATATATTATCATGATGAAATTGAAAGAAAAATGGGGCACAATAATAGTGGGACTAATAATAATAAATTAGTGAAAGCATAGCAAGCTGCCAAACTATCAATTTTGTGTTAAAATTAAGCTATCAATCACATTCAAAAGCACGTTAGAGAAGAGAAAAATCAGGCCAAGATAGCAAGATTCTTTGCTTTTACACCGCAACCAAACAAAGTCCAATTTGCAGAGTTTCAAAAGATAGAGTCAATATCAACCGATATTATGCACACAGTTTAGAATAGAGATCATACCTAATTACATTAATGTGGAAAATATCAAATTTCTGAGTTACCTCATTTATTCATTGGTACGTCACATTGCGTAAAAAATTAAAATACTCATTAATTCAATTAACTGCTTTATTACTATGAGTCAGCATACTTTACGTTAAAGAACTTCATTTGAATTAATCTAAGAAAAAAAGTAACTCGTATTTATACGTATATTGTTCTATACCATAGTATTTTCCTTTTAAGGTGAGTATATTGTACTATAAAGTCATCTTAACTTATGCCTTAAAAACATACATGTTAAGAATTTTTAAAATAAAAATGTTATGTTATAAAATAAATACTTTAATTTATGGTGTTTTAATTCTTTAACCTACACATGTGGGATACAAGTGGTTTAGTGAGTAGAAATTTCACTCTTTAATATTGATAAGTGTGATGATCGGGGTTTGAACCTCAACCTCATGCATATAAAATACAATATCCATTCCAACTGAGCTAAGCTAGCTCAACGGACCAAGTTAGCATTTTTTATATTATTATTATAAAGTGAAAATTCATACTACCAAACAATACTTAAAAAAATAAGCTGTATAATTGATAAAAAAAAAATGAAAAATCCAGGTGTATTTTTTATGATCAGAATCAAAATAATGCAAAACAAACAAATTAAAGGACAATAAACCTATTATTTTTCATCTTTTGGACAAAGACGTGTTTTCATTATTAGTGGATAATTGTTTCAAAAAAAGTAACAAAACATTAATCAAGGAATTAAACTAAGAGTCTGAATTTAAAACATCCTAAATTTAGTTATGAGATAATATCAAACACAAACACAACCGCATATTTTGAGTTATTATGTTTCTCAAATAAAAACAAACTAAAAAAACAAAAACAGAATATATTAAAAAAATCAAAAAAGGAAAAAAAAAAAAAAGTTGAGATATAATATATGAGAGAGAAAGGTTGTGTCTGTTTGTGTACCTGATTAGCGAACCCGATACCAAACCCGAGTAAGATCCGACCGACGATCAACATCCAAACATGTTGAGCAAAGCCATTAATGAGAGCACCGACAAGGAAAAGTAAACCTCCGAAAAGCATGGAAAGTTTCCGACCAAATTTCCGAGTAACGGTGGAAGCAACCAACGAAGACAAAAGTGCAGCCAAATACAACGATGAAGTAAACATCGTCAGTGTTTGACTGTCGTATTGACAGTACTGGTTTGTCGTTTTGTCTTCATTTTTTTTCCTATACACCGCCGGAAAAAACTTCTTCAGAAATGGATCCATCGACGTTACTCCACCTAAACAAAAAAAAAAAGAACATTATACTATTGAACTTAAACAGATCATAGAAAGAAGATGATGTGATTTTGTTTTTTTTTTTTTACCTGAAATTCCAATGTCGTAGCCGAAGATTAAACCACCCATGGCTGCAACGATACATGTTACAGTGACGAAAGGAGTGAGTTCACCGGGGTACTCTTTGTTTCCCCCTCCAATGGGGATTCCTGCAGCAGGCATTTTTTCTTTTTCTCTCTGTTTTTTGTGATCTTAGAAGAAGAAGAAGATGAATAGTAAAGAAGAGAAAGTAGATGGAGGTTTTGAGATGTTGTGTGAGAAGTGTTTATATAGAGGGAAAGATTGAAAACTTTGGTTTGTTATTATATTTTTTTAATATTTTTGATTTGGTTGAGCTGTCAATAATAGAGATATACTTGTTATCATAAAATAAAAATAATAATAACGAAAATATATTTTTTGACAAAGATATATAGTTTCTTTTGTTGAGAAAGAGTAAAGTTTTTTTTTTTTTTTATTGGTACAATAGAAAGAGTAAAGTTTATAGTACTGTTTTATTTATAATTTTTTTTTGACTTATTATAATTTTTATTTTTTATTTATATAAAATTTTGTCTTTATCTAAAAAAAGTTAATACATATGAGTATACTAGAGCTGTCAAAAAAGGCCGGGTTATCGGGCCGGCACATTATCCCAATCCTTTTACACGGGCCGGATTTCATAAAAAGGGGGCCGAGTCTTATCGGGTCAGGCTTTTTCATGGGCCGTCATGGGCCGTCATGGGCCGGCCCCTTAAAGAATTAAAAAAATTCTATGATCTTTTATTGTTATATTTTAGTTCTATTTTTATGCATAAATTCATATATAATTTTTTTAATTATTTTTTTTGTTTTATTGTTATTATTTGTGTTTTGTTCCTATCTATAATTTGTTTTATTCCTATTTTTAAGCATATCATCTTTTTATATTTTTTTTGTGCAATTACAAAGAAGGATATAAAACTTGGAATATGGTTATTTTAAGCCTATCATTTTTTTATTGTATTTATTTATATTCTTTCTATATTTTTGTTTTTTTTTTACTTAAATTACAATGGATGAATGAAAGATATAAAACTTGGAAAAAAAATTTTGTAGTAATAATAATAATATGACAAAAAACTTATTGGATTAGAATGAGATTATTTGTTAGACATTTTGTTTGTTTGTTTGATGAGGATAAAGAGGAAGATATTGTTGTTTGGGAGATTATGTGAGAAAATATAGGGATATGAATTACCTTCTTAAAGATTTAGTTGAGAAATATAACATAAATTTAGTAGAATTTATTTTTTTTTTCAAAAAAAAAATACTATGAAAATTAGTGGGCCGACCCATCAGACCATGTAGGCTTTTGCTTATCGGGTCGGGCTAAGAAGGCCGGGCCATGAAGTTAACAGGTCGGGCTGGGCCGGCCCCTTTATTTGACCGGGCCCCTCCAGGCCAGGTCAGGCCGGACCGGGGCGACCCCTTTGACAACTCTAAGTATATCGTAAGAACGTGAACGGATTAGGAGATTTAAGGTCTGTTTGGTTGAGTAGAAGGAAAGAGTGAGGAAAAAAAATTATGGAAACCAATGAATGAACTTGAACTAAAGTTTGTCTAAATTCATTCATTGGTTTCGGTAATTTTCTTACTTTTCTCTTTCTTTTCACTCAACCAACCAGACAATGACAATAGCAGCAACGGTTGTAACACCCAAACCCGTTATTTAATTAACTCTGCCTTTATAAAATCTTTTTCGAAAATACGCAGCGGAAAAATTGAAAATCTGATTTATAAAACGCTGGTTTGAATATCACAAACTTCATTCAAAGATAATACTAATACATTTATCTAGTAAAATATTCGAATGAACTAAAAACAAAACCTCGCATCGAACGATGCGTTATTAGTTATACAAAACGGATACTTTTCAAATGAAAGCTTAAGACCAACAGAGTATACTAAGAGGACTACATGCATATACATATAAAAACCCCTTTTTCCCGTGTCTCAATCAGAGCAGAGCTTCACCATTTCACTCGGACGAGGCTAACACCTAACCTGTCAACCTGGACCCCCAAAGGTCCAGCAATTACACATAGCAGAGAGTTAGAAAACATAAACATAAATATAAGTGTGAGTAGTATACTACACACTTCACACGCTATCATACATTTCTAACTCACGCACATACATCGTCAAATACGACTACCAATTAATCATTCATTTACAAACACACCAATCATATAGTTTCACGTCTTCTCGGACACTACCAAAGTGTTCATTTTATAGTCATGACGGACTCTACACTTGTTCATTTTATAGTCATGACGGACTCTGCTCATATACCAAGACATGGCAACAATCACAGTATTAAACAATTAGTAAATACCAAAGCTTAACACATACGGAAAACACATTACAATCCAATCAGATAATGTCACATAACAATCATCAAATACATGTGCATTTACCCTAATGCATCTAATGCCAATTATCCAATGTCATGTCATCCCTAGACACGACTAATGCATGTGGTACCAATTGCCTTTTACCCCTCATGGATAAGTTAAACAGTTTTACATCTTGCCGGATTGTTCGGAACTTACCAAACCTTCATATCCCTCATGGATAAGTTAAACAGTTTTATATCCTGCTGGATAGCAGCTCTAGATCTTATGGATTCATCTAATCCGATCCTCGGCTTCCTTATGGACTCAAAAATCCATTTAAATCTATTGGAACCCAAGTTTCCAATTCAGCATATATATACATGAATGCATGTATGTTTGCACATATCATCAATATGATATTTCTAGCTCGAAGCTACTCATTATGAATGCGGAAACACAATTCCAACATCTAACACATTAGGATAACACAATATCCTATCACTCCAATCATAATTATTCACATGATAATTATCTGCATACTCATTTTATACACACAAGGTTTCATTTACACTTATGTCATAAAACATACATCATTCTCTTATCATTGCAAATTAATGATAAACCATCACATTGCTCACTTTAAACTGCAACTTATTGCATACACGTTTATCAATCATATAACGATTAACAATAAGCATTAACAACATCAACGTGTATCAACAAACATGTAAGGATACCCTTAAACCATGTTACAAGTGCCTAATTGCACTTAAAACAATTATCAAAAAGTTGCTGTCACAGTGCTGTTCGCTAAGCGAATCCGTAGCGAACACGTAGCGAACCCGTAGCGAACCCGTAGCGAACATGTTCGCTGTAGCGAACAGGTAGCGAACTACATCAGAGGGTTACAGGTACATGGCGAACAGATAGCGAATCCGTAGCGAACATGTTCGCTGTAGCGAACAGGTAGCGAACCACACCAGAAAATATCTGTTCTTGAGTTTTCTAAGGCGGTTTAACATGGAATCCACTCAAAAATTCGTCTAGATATGTTATAAATTCATATAAACAGCCATTCCAAACATATATGGTATCAAGGAACATTAATCATCCCTTCCAAACATCCAAATACCTCAAACAATGAAAATCATGCCAATTTCTTGCATTTTAAGCAAGTTTAACAAAACATGCAAATCATTGATCAAACATCTACATATACCCATTTTCAACTCCCCAAAGTTGTTTACCTCATCTATCATGAGTTCACTACACATGTTAGGATCAAAAGAATCCAATTTCCATTAAGAAAATCACCCACAAAACCCACAAGAAAATAGAGTGGAAAGAGTTTGGGAATGGAGGAATCGACATCCTCCCCTCTTTCGAATCACTCACGAATATGTAATCTAACTCTCGTATCTTAGTTCGACGATTCCTCGAGCTTGCTCTTCTCTTTCTCTCCCACGAGCTCTCCCTCTCCCTCATGAGCTCCTTGCCCTAGCTAAGCTCTCAATCTTCCTTTCTCATGAAACATGAATTATGAGACTATTCATGGTTTGACTTGCTACTTATAGCTCTCTCTATTCTCATGGATCAAAGCCCAATTGGCTAAGCCCAATAACCATTTACACGCCCCAAGGCCCAATCAACATAACTTCTCGCTCATTAACTTACGTTCTCGCTAAATGATTATTCGCCGCTTAATAATTTAATTATAAATCACGCCCTCGCGTAATAAAATAATTAAATAACGAATACTAAATTTTGGGTCGTTACAATTCTCCCCCACTTAAAAATATTTTCGCCCTCGAAAATGGCTCGACTAAGAACAACCTCGGATGAACTCTCTCATCCGACTTTCTAATTCCAACTTACATTCTAACCAATGGGTTTCCTCATACTACCTTAACCAAAACATACCAAAACACTTCATGCAAATTCGCCCATGATGGCGGCAAAACAATCCTATACGTCACTTTTCCGAATCATTTTACTTCCCTCGGTATTCCTTTATACCATCTCCGGTCAAAATAACACTTCTTCCGGATTCACACCAACAATCATTCAAATTCCAAACAAACCAAGTCTGACAAAATCAGTTTATTCCAATCTACACAATGAAGTTTACTACCAACAATAGATCAAGGATAGCTAATCCCTCGATTTGTCGATAGATAGTCAACAATCGTGACAACGGTATAAATCATTCTTATCAAACTACTTAAAATTTCAACTTAATATCTTACGGTACTCGCAGCACCACTCCAAAACAAAACCACTTAACCCAAAATACTCCGAAAGACCCTTCCGTTGCATACTTCACAACTTTTCAAATTCCATAAGTTCTCAACATTTTCTTAAATCTTTTCACTGTGCCGAATCTCATTCCAACCTCTAAGGTTTCATCCAATCTTAGACACTAGTTGTCTGATTATCGTCCAAATGGATTCATTTCCTTCCTCTATAAACTTCTTATGAAATCCTTCGATTTGTTATCCCACTTCCATCTTGGAATAACTCTACTACTTGTACAATCATATGCCACTCGATAACTTAAAAAGTTTGCTAATCTTATTATGATATCTTCATAACTTCATTCTCATTCCGTGGTTAACTAACACTAACGGTTTACAAGGCTCCACCTCTATTTCTAAGTTCCTCAAATCCTTCCAAGAAATGACTACTCGGTTCAAACATACTCAACCTTTATAAATCCTTCCTAGGCTCTTCTTGATCACCTAGTAATTCTGTATTCAAATCTCAGCTACTATCAAGAGTTGATTTCCAAACAACCATGATCTCCGCCTTGTTGATTCCAACACAACTCTCATCAGATTCCTCTGAAAACTTTTCATCAACAAAGCTTCCATCTTTATCACTCTTCCTCCTCTTTGAGGATGAACCATCAAGTGAAAGACAACCAAACAATGGAACATTCTTCCTACGAGTTCCGCTAGAAACACCACCAGTCCCACTTATTGTAGTCGGGTTTTCAGTCCCCTAACCACACCTTCAATCCTTGACATCAATCTCCCACTTAACTTAACCCTCAAGGTATCCACCATTCGCATACTCGTCGTATGATCATCACTAGGTTTTCTTACCCTCGACGCACACGTCTTCTCCGTTTCTCAGCAACGGTTTTCACTTAACATTCAATCTGCTCCATCGTTCCCCAATGGCCACATTCTCCTTACGGCTAAACAACTTCATTCCGACTCACTCCGAAATGATCATCTGATACTTCCTCCAAAATATTCTCCAAATAAGAACTCCACTTCGAACAACGCTACTCAATCTTAAACAATCCTCTTCAAGAACATCTCTATTCGTCCTTACTTCTCGCGTTCGAAACATCTTGGAGAGACAAAATCTTCTCCCCCACTTATCTCAAACCCACCTTTACACTTCCACTAGAACATTCGGTGTAAGCACCTAACCGTCCTATCGATTCCAAATATATTCCTCTCAAGAGAAATCTAATACCGACAGCATTCACATGCATGTCGTATGCAAAGGGTAAACATAAGGTAAGATATCTAAGCATCTACTCAAAACCCCGGTGCAGTCCTCTTGACATACACACCACTACAAAATACATAAACACACTATTCCCATCTATGCTAATGTAACAACCTACATAACAACTAGCATACATAAACACAACAACATGTCAATACATATATTTATAACTAAAATATATGTAAGACAACAAAACATCCATGTACACAAGACATCGAGTCAAGTACATGCATTACATTTCACTTGCCCGCATACTTACAACACCTACTCAAACATGTATAAAACATAGCATGTTCTAAAACAAGTTCTCATCATGAGAATACATTCACATAGTTCAATTAAAGAACCACACTAAGTACTAGTAATCAATCTACCACATGTTATAAACAAACATATAACAACACACATTAGGATCTTCTTACATCCTACTCCTTTCTCACTCTAGTGAAAAATTCATTTTCACTTACTCAAAAGAAAATAATCTTATGTTTTCAACAAAATCTTCATCACATGCAGTTTTACATCATGCTGGATCATCTACTATTAGCAATAAGCATCTACAAACCAAAAGTTCAAACCACACAATTTTTTTTTTAAAAACTTTAAGCATAAAAATACTCAACCACTACTTGACTTGATAACTTATAACAATGATAAGTATCAATCGCATCAAGTACACACAACAAGAAAAGACAGACACAACTGGCATACACGCTCACTCGATCTGACTGCACAGAACGGCTCTGATTGACACATAACCTCACAGTCCGAAGACAACTGCTCTGATACCACTTTGTAACACCCAAACCCGTTATTTAATTAACTCTGCCTTTATAAAATCTTTTTCGAAAATACGCAGCGGAAAAATTGAAAATCTGATTTATAAAACGCTGGTTTGAATATCACAAACTTCATTCAAAGATAATACTAATACATTTATCTAGTAAAATATTCGAATGAACTAAAAACAAAACCTCGCATCGAACGATGCGTTATTAGTTATACAAAACGGATACTTTTCAAATGAAAGCTTAAGACCAACAGAGTATACTAAGAGGACTACATGCATATACATATAAAAACCCCTTTTTCCCGTGTCTCAATCAGAGCAGAGCTTCACCATTTCACTCGGACGAGGCTAACACCTAACCTGTCAACCTGGACCCCCAAAGGTCCAGCAATTACACATAGCAGAGAGTTAGAAAACATAAACATAAATATAAGTGTGAGTAGTATACTACACACTTCACACGCTATCATACATTTCTAACTCACGCACATACATCGTCAAATACGACTACCAATTAATCATTCATTTACAAACACACCAATCATATAGTTTCACGTCTTCTCGGACACTACCAAAGTGTTCATTTTATAGTCATGACGGACTCTACACTTGTTCATTTTATAGTCATGACGGACTCTGCTCATATACCAAGACATGGCAACAATCACAGTATTAAACAATTAGTAAATACCAAAGCTTAACACATACGGAAAACACATTACAATCCAATCAGATAATGTCACATAACAATCATCAAATACATGTGCATTTACCCTAATGCATCTAATGCCAATTATCCAATGTCATGTCATCCCTAGACACGACTAATGCATGTGGTACCAATTGCCTTTTACCCCTCATGGATAAGTTAAACAGTTTTACATCTTGCCGGATTGTTCGGAACTTACCAAACCTTCATATCCCTCATGGATAAGTTAAACAGTTTTATATCCTGCTGGATAGCAGCTCTAGATCTTATGGATTCATCTAATCCGATCCTCGGCTTCCTTATGGACTCAAAAATCCATTTAAATCTATTGGAACCCAAGTTTCCAATTCAGCATATATATACATGAATGCATGTATGTTTGCACATATCATCAATATGATATTTCTAGCTCGAAGCTACTCATTATGAATGCGGAAACACAATTCCAACATCTAACACATTAGGATAACACAATATCCTATCACTCCAATCATAATTATTCACATGATAATTATCTGCATACTCATTTTATACACACAAGGTTTCATTTACACTTATGTCATAAAACATACATCATTCTCTTATCATTGCAAATTAATGATAAACCATCACATTGCTCACTTTAAACTGCAACTTATTGCATACACGTTTATCAATCATATAACGATTAACAATAAGCATTAACAACATCAACGTGTATCAACAAACATGTAAGGATACCCTTAAACCATGTTACAAGTGCCTAATTGCACTTAAAACAATTATCAAAAAGTTGCTGTCACAGTGCTGTTCGCTAAGCGAATCCGTAGCGAACACGTAGCGAACCCGTAGCGAACCCGTAGCGAACATGTTCGCTGTAGCGAACAGGTAGCGAACTACATCAGAGGGTTACAGGTACATGGCGAACAGATAGCGAATCCGTAGCGAACATGTTCGCTGTAGCGAACAGGTAGCGAACCACACCAGAAAATATCTGTTCTTGAGTTTTCTAAGGCGGTTTAACATGGAATCCACTCAAAAATTCGTCTAGATATGTTATAAATTCATATAAACAGCCATTCCAAACATATATGGTATCAAGGAACATTAATCATCCCTTCCAAACATCCAAATACCTCAAACAATGAAAATCATGCCAATTTCTTGCATTTTAAGCAAGTTTAACAAAACATGCAAATCATTGATCAAACATCTACATATACCCATTTTCAACTCCCCAAAGTTGTTTACCTCATCTATCATGAGTTCACTACACATGTTAGGATCAAAAGAATCCAATTTCCATTAAGAAAATCACCCACAAAACCCACAAGAAAATAGAGTGGAAAGAGTTTGGGAATGGAGGAATCGACATCCTCCCCTCTTTCGAATCACTCACGAATATGTAATCTAACTCTCGTACCTTAGTTCGACGATTCCTCGAGCTTGCTCTTCTCTTTCTCTCCCACGAGCTCTCCCTCTCCCTCATGAGCTCCTTGCCCTAGCTAAGCTCTCAATCTTCCTTTCTCATGAAACATGAATTATGAGACTATTCATGGTTTGACTTGCTACTTATAGCTCTCTCTATTCTCATGGATCAAAGCCCAATTGGCTAAGCCCAATAACCATTTACACGCCCCAAGGCCCAATCAACATAACTTCTCGCTCATTAACTTACGTTCTCGCTAAATGATTATTCGCCGCTTAATAATTTAATTATAAATCACGCCCTCGCGTAATAAAATAATTAAATAACGAATACTAAATTTTGGGTCGTTACAACGGTAATACTGTCAAAAGCCTTTATTATGATTAGATAAGATTAAAAGGACGGGTCCCGTAAGTCTTAGCTCAAGTGGTCAAAAAAATCAAAATTGTTAAGCCGGATGTCGTGATCCGTATTCAAACCTGGAACTAACAATTATTTGTGAGTTTAATTTCAGTGGATTATCACTTCATCTAAACAAAAAATAAATAAATTAAAAGGGTAAGGACTGAATAATAGAGGAAATTAAATAGGAAGATTATAGAGAAAAATAGGAAGGATGAATAAAAATTCCTTTTTTCATAATGGCTGGATTTTTTAATTATTTTTTTATGAACATTTACCTTTTATAATAAATAAATTTAAATTAAGAAAAATGTTAACCGGTGCTCCTGGTGCACTGGTTAAGGATATTCAATATAGTAGTATAGTTACATTGGAATTTGTGTAGTCAATATTTGTAAATCATAAATGTTAATTTTTTTGTACACATATTATGTGGATATGTACCGGTATATTTGTTGAGCTGAATGATTCTGATTGATTTACAAATAGTATTTATTGATTTTTATATTTATATTATTTGTGGGTCAATCACAATCATTCACTTAAGTCGTGTATCGGTATATATCCACATAATATGTGTGCCGAAGTGTTAGAAGTCCCACATTGGCTAAAGATATATATGACATAGATAGTCTTTATAAGTGTAGTGCAAACCTCAACTCTCAAGATCCATTTGTTGTTTGTTGTGGAGATTTCTCATATTTGGGTCACCCGTTATTGTTGATTTCACGTTCCAGTTTGTTCAGTTCTGGAGATGGAAGTGTGTTAGAAGTCCCACATTGACTAGAAATATGACATAGATAGCCTTTATAAGTGTAGTGCAAACCTCAACTCTCAAACTAGCTTTTGTGGTTGAGTATAGATCTTTCAAATTTTAATACGAAGTGTTCATCAAACATTGAAATTGTTGTTTTTTATGCTAAATTTATCTTTTTTTAATACTTAATTAGTGCTCTGAACACTAGTTAGCATGACTCTTCATAAATTTAGAATGACACAAGAACAATTATAATTATAATAAGTGTGAAGAATCAATAATTTAATCTCTAATTCTTCAATTATAATTTTAATAGTCAACGATCAAGTTTTTTTTTTACGGGGCAAAAGAATTAAAGTTTGTACATTTTTTTGACGCAAATTAAAGTTTGTCCATAAATGTTTGTTAATTAATATTATTAAATTAATTGAATAAATTAACTTTAAGAGGTGCACATGGTACACCAATAAGATTTTATATTTAATGGAGAAAATTTAACTCTCACAACGTAAAAAATTAAGATTTGAATTCTGAATGAGAAAAAGAGGAGTGCTAACAACACACTCTTTAACAAACACACTCTAACACACTCTCTTCTATTGGTTAAAAGTTATATGAGTTCACATTTTTTTATGGGACCCATGTGAATTTCAACCAATAAAAGAGAGTGTGTTGGAGTGTGTTTGTTAAAGAGTGTGTTGCTACTATTATTTACGAGAAAAATGTCTAGTTTCAAGACAAGATGTTTTGAATGAAGTTATTAGAAAAATTATAAAAAAAACAAACAAATAAAACAAAACAGGCACGGCTAAAAGGTCTCATTATCTGTGCAACTACAATAGATACAAAATACAGTATTACATCTAAGTTCTAGTGAACCATTGACTTGTCAATCACATATATTAATATATCTATGGGTAAATTTAATTAGTTTATCGGTCCCTTAAAGACATTTTAGGTTTTACAATGGTCCTTTAAAAAAAAAATGTCTGGATTGGTCCCTTAAAGAAATATATGTTTGCCATATTGATCCTTTCCGTTAAATTTTAACTCCAAATATAACAAAAAATCTCAATGGTTAAAATTTTAAAAATTAATAAGGTTTTTGGTGGACCACTTACACTTAATGGCATCCACAATTCAGTCAACTAAAACTAACGTTTTTGTAAAAAAATGACAGAAAGGACCAATTGAGAAACCGATGTGTCTTTAAGGGACTAATCCAGACATTTTTTTCTTTAAGGGACCATTGTGAAACCTAAAATATCTTTAAGGGACCAAAATACTAATTAAGCCGTAAATTAATTAGCATATTTAAATAATCGTAAGCAGAGTTTAATTAATTAGAGTATTGTATTTTATATATAGGTTTGAGAGTACATTTGGTTGGGCACAATCCTAAATAAATTATTTTGGGCGCACACACAAAATCAAGAAAAATTTAAAGAAAAATAAAATTCTAATATATCAATTGATGTGACTAAATATTTTTTATTTAATTTTGTTAGTTTTATGTGAGTGTGCTCAAATAATATTTATTTAGGGATGTGTTCATGAAAGACTTTCTCCAGGTTTGAAATTTAAACTCATAATCTCCTAATTATTTATCTAAAAGGTAAATTTTTATTAATTAGACCTTGACAAAAAAATGATACATTTAAATATGTTTTTTTAAAATTATATTAGGAATGGATTTTTTTTAACTCAATTGTTAAGACTGGTGAATATATACGACAAATAATAGCTTTTCTTCCCCTTTCTATATCATAAATTATATAAAACTTCTCATGGATGCAAAATGATATACTCAACATTCAAAACAAGAACATGTGAAAATATAAAAGTACGTTCATTATCAAACAAATAAAACAATAATGTTCCCTAAAAAAGTTGTTTTTATTTCATTTTTTGTTTGTTTGTAGTGTTGAGAAATATAAAGTGTAAGTTAAAGTCTTAGCTTATATATTAAATGTAAGAGTTGAAGTGGAATATATAAATGTGAGCAGACTCTTAAAAGAGTGATTGCGGTGCGGTTTGGTTCGGTTTTGAGCATAAAAGTCATCCTAACCCCATGAGATAAAAATGCATGCAGTTTGGTTTGGTTCGGTTGATTTTTAAAGAGTCATCCAAACCAAACCAATGCGGTTTGGATTGGTTCGGTTGATGTGGTTTACAACATAATATTTCAGTATCGAACAATTTTAAACATAAAAAAAAACTTGAAGTTCCAAAATAACATTGTAGTATCAATAAAAATTGTTTATCTAAAATAACATTATAGTATCTTACAATTTTAAATATAAAAGAAAAACTTGAATTTCCAAAATAACATCACAATACCGATAAAAGTTGTTTATCTAAAATAACATGACAATACCAAAATAACATTATAGTACAAAAAATAAAAACAACTTGCGGTTCAGTAAGAAAGTCATCCAAATACATCCAAACCAAATGCGATTTTTGCGGTTTTCGGTTTGGTTTGGTTTGGTTTGCGATTTTACTTAAGGATTGGTTCGGCTTCGGATACAATCACCCCTAAATTTAATAACGTCTCAAGATTTTTTATAATAGTGTGATGTTAAAATCACTTGTGTAGTTGTTCCTAGCTCAATACGACAATCCGACTCGGTGAAACTCCCTTTCACGACTCTACAGTTGTATGAAAATCACTTGTATATAGTGTCAAAATCACTTATGTAATTACTCTTAATCCAAGGTTGAATCAACCTAGTGAAGCTCCCCTTCATAGCAACATGGTTGATGTGACAAACATCACTAAAAGTCTTGCAATACATACTAAAAAAGATAAAATTTTAGGTTCGCGAGACATTAGTTAAATATACTAAAAACAATTTTATATATACGTGTGAATTAACAATTTTAGTTCTCAAGTAACCTTAGAGAGCCACCGTTGGATGGGATATATGAGCCGACAAAAAGAAGGTCAAGTCAATATTTTGAGCAATTTTCATACCACCATTAATAATTTTTGGAGTTCTTTTAAAAATTTATCCTAATCCAAAATCCAAGTGGGTTTTCATTTTTGCAAGTTTGACAGTTAGTGGGATTGATTTCACACGTCAGATAATACTTAGATTACGGAGGATTATGAGTTGGGTGGTGTTGTCATGTGTGTCTAATAAATAAATTGATTATTCCTTTTCCATATTCTTTCAATTTATTATTATTATAAGGATATGGTTGCTGAGTCAGCCATAATATTCATATTTCATAGGAAAAGATTTGAATTTGATTTGATAGTAGTAGTAGTAATAAAGATTTATCCATAGTGGAATATTTACGAAAGTTGTGTGTATGTAGTATGTATTTGAGGGGATTGGATTATTGGATAATGTTGGATTAATCGAAGAGAAGAGTAGTTGGTGTTGGTGGATAATGTCGTTCGTTGGTCGGTGTTGTAGTAAAAGCCTAAAAAGAGTATCCACTTTTGCGTGACTTCAAAGGCCTTTACAGCAAATTACCCCTTCAAGTGTGGGAACATAAGAAGGAATGTGGATAAGATATACTACTATTTTCCTATACTTCTGCCAATAAATTAAAAGTAAAATAAAAACATGAACTTCTTCCTATAATTGAAACATACATTATTGAATGAAAAGATCCATCAACTCAATGCTTTAAGATTTTAGTTAAAAGTACAGTGTCAAAGTTACTTATGTGATTGTTCAATGTCCAATATATTAATTCAATTTAGTGAGACTCTCCTCCACAGCCCAATAATCAGTTGTCTTATGATTGAATTCAAATACTCGTTTATGTTAAACACAAATCATTTGGGGAACTCATGTTTGGGTATTGATTAAATTGTATTCTTCTTTCATTCGATTTAAATTATTATAATATCTTAATTGTGCGACTAATGACTCTTCCTAAGTGCAGGTTCGATCAGTGATTCATGCCATGTCGGATGAGCAAGATAACACATGGTTGACCTAAGAGACAGGTGAGCCGCGGCGGACACTTTAGGTCTTGAGAGGTTCCAGAAAAAGATAGATGAAGTCACAATAAACACGCTTAATTATACTATGTATTTCTTAACCAAACTGTTTCAAATTAACAACACCTTCACAATACAATTAACCATTCTTTTCTTATCCGAAAAGATTAGACAATGTTACAATGGTAGTGTATACAAAGAAGTAAGAACTCATATCTTTGGATCAGACCAAAGTTCTTATATCACCTTTAGGGAAAAAATGACATGGAGAGAAAATAAAGAGTAATTTAGTCTCACATCGATTATGAATGAAAAAATGTTGCATATATTTAAGAGAATATTCAATGCCTTAAGTTTTTTAGTGGAGATATATCGTCTCACTGACCTCTTGTAATCATGGAGTATTGACTTGCTGCTCTTGTTCTCCCTCGACTCCCCCAACAAGTGTTTGGTTTGACAACTTGGTTGGGAAGCAAGAATTGATCCTAGTATTGGATGAACTATATGATGTGAGGACTCACACTTGGAGAGATATTGTTGGGTTTCAAGTGTGAGTGATTATATTTCACATCGACTAATGAGAAGAATGTTAGATATAAAAGAGAGATGATTTATATATCTAATGTTTTAAAATTTTAAGTGGAGATGTGTCATTTTTCTCTCTTGTAATCTTAGAACATTGGTCTGTTGTTGCTTTGACTCTCCCCGAACTCTCCAAAACAACCAAAACAACCAACATCGACACTAATTAATATAAATTATGCTCATTTACAATAAAACTAAAACAATTATTTCTTTGAGGAGCAATATTTCTCACACAACTGTTTTAACCGAACTTGAACTATTCGAAGACGAGATCATGATGAGGGCATTTATGTTATTTGTTTTTTTGAAATGAACAAACTCAAATCATTTCATTTATCAAATAATTGTCATTACAAGGAGGAATAAACTCAAAAATACGGCGACTAGGCCTAGAATATGTCGCCCTAGTTAAGGTGTGAGCGATCATATTAACTTGATACTTTACAAATTTTACCTCAAAGTTGAGAACTAATGATAACATACAAAGATAGAATATTAGAAATTAAAAGATTAAAAGTTGAGAATCCATATAGTCTCTAGATGAGATGACATCAATAAGGATTTCTGAATCACTCTAAAAAAATAACATGAATGAAACCTCTTTAAATAACTTCGCTAATAACTTTTTTCATTGTCAAAGTCTCTCATTCAATTGTATTTACCCTTCCATGAATGGCATTTATGTTCTTTTAACAAAAGTAAAAAGTAACAAGAATCTCAATATGGAAAAGAAATTAAATTTCTCTTCCGAAGCATCTTAGAAAATAAGGTGAACAAACAAAAGTTGAAAAGAAAAAGAAATTGATCCCAATACAGAGAAAGAGGAACGAAATGGAGCAATTTCATACAGGCTTCTTGTTTGTCCACCATTCTTCCAACATCATTTTTTTTATTGAAGGCAAACTTCTTTTTTAGCCTCCTTCGTGTTCTAACCTTTATGTCCTTTGTGGCATCTTTTTTTTTTTACTTTTTATCTTTTTTCTTAGCCTTTTTTGCTTCTTATTTGTTAAAGAAGAATACTTCTATGGTCAACAATGTTTGGATATTTATTTGGTCACTCACATACACATAATTGACAAAAAGTAGAAAGAAAAAATAATTAAACACTATATTTTTAAAATAAATATAAAATTATATGTATTGTTATTTGGTAACCATTAATCTTGATGAATCTAATTAAATCTTTATGAATCTAATTAATAATATATTAAATAATGATTTTTTTTAAAAAAATAATGGATTATCTATGTCGTATAAATTTTAATTTAATGTTGAATTTTATAAAATTTGTATTCGTTATAGTAGTATTTGTAACTTACACGGTGAAAACTCGTAGTTTTTCTTTGAGAATAATAGTTTTAAAATTCATAGTTTATTCAATACACATTTTTCAATACAAAATTTTTATATTAGGGTGCGTTTGATTTGCTAAAAAACAGGTGACTGGACTGGACAATTTTTTTTGTACCATGTTTGATTTGAAACTGATTATGAGACTGAACAAATTAGGTAGCAAGGTACATGACAAAAACAAGATTTTTTGTCCCTCACTGAACTACGAGATAACTTTTTGTCTACAATACAACTATAAAAAATACGAAATTACTCATTTTATTTTCGAATATAAAAATATTATCGCGCTATATCTCTCCGGTACAGTTTTGTTCTGTCATGTATTATCTTGTCATGTTCTGTACTGTTCTGTTCGGTCTTTGCTGTTTAATTTTACGAATGAAACGCATCCTTAGTTTCTTACTTGAAAACACTGTTTACATTTTTCAATTTACTTTCTATATTCAAACATCATATCTCAATTTTATCATGTATTCATGTTGCATGTAAACACGCTAAACTAATTATCACAACGTTAAGTAGAGTGATATAAAATAAAACACAAAACGACGAAAAACAATTGAGTTGGACTCATTAGATTATAGTAATATCATGACTTTTTACAGGGAACGGCGTTTTGATGTTGTTAAGGGCAAAATAATATTAAACAAAAACAATTACATTTTTAGAGGAAACTCATTCCTTACGTTGCTGATGTACTATTAATAATTTCTTAAGAGTGTGAGGTACATATGATAGTAATATTTTTTCTACTATTTGGCAGGCCAACCAAATAAGATAAGTCAATTTTATCACTCTATCATACATACAACTGTGCGAAATTACTTTTCAAACAAAAAAATAAGTGTCATGCTAACTAATAACTAGTGTCTCTAAGACAATATGTTCTTTTTAAATTATTATTATTTTATTGCTACTTGTTTATGTTGCAATTTTAATCTTATACAATGCATGCATTGCATAATTTATATTAAATATAATATATTATATAGTTAAATAATAGTATTAAGTATTAAAAATATATAGAAATAGTTACGTGTAGGCTTTTATTTTAATTGTATATATAAACTAGAATATATATTGTGGCAGTGTGAAGCCTGCTATATACTCTATTCCTATTTGTCCCTTTCTACATGTTTGATATCGGCTAATCCTTGTCAAGCAATAATTGTATGATAAACCATTTGATGGAATCAAAGTGCAGAGATAAATATACGGAATCTACAGAAGTGTTTAAATTGTCTAATTTTTGTGGAACTTGAACAATCAAAACATAGTCAATACTAACAGTAATTAATAGCAATAAAAATAGGATGACAATTTGACTCATACTCAGTGGGCACCCGCAAAAATTACCCATAATGGGTAGAGTAAAAACCCGCATTTTTTGTACGGACATGAGTATGGGTAATTACCCGCAAAAATGAAGGGTATGGGTGCGGGTACGGGTACGTTAGTACCCACTCCGCCCCATACCCACATAATGTATATATATTTATTTTATATATATTTTTATATAATAAGATATGTATATCAATTTAAAAAAATACAACAACTATTAAAGTATTACACATTTTTAATAAAAATGTTTATTTATAATATAATACAAACACAATGTAAATATGTTAACAAAAAAATGAACTTTAACATGAGATTGATAAAGTTTTTGTTTATAATTTTCATGAGTCGACATTAAAATCTTTAAAAAAATTAATTATATTAAAACGATATGATATTTTATAATCGATCGATTTATTTTTAGCAAAAATACGGGTATGGGTACTTACCATAGGGTATGGGGACATAGACAAAGGTTGTTTGTTACCCACGCGAGTATGAAGATGAGTACATGTATTTTGTTTGTTAGTTACCCCCTCACAGGTGCTACCCATACCCTACTCATTACCATCCCTAAATAAAAAGAGTTGTACAGAACAAAAATAACAATAAAAGAGTAAAAACTATAAATAATAAAGACACTTTAATTTTAATTTGAAAAACCTTCAATATCAGAACAAACAACTAGAAGTCGTCGAGACCAAAGAAAAAACTCCCATTTAAGAGTAAATAAAAACCTCAAATAATGAGTCTGCAGCTACATGCCCTATATTTGAGAGGCAATGCCAAAATAAAATTCCTAAATATTTTTCTTGAGATTTTAAGACATACAACAACAACAAAAACTCTCAAGTAATAATGAAATAATCTCTTAGTAGAAGCTAACAAAAGTTCCCTAAACGATGATTAACATTTTTAAAGGTTCTTCAATACGTTGAACAAGGTGATCAAGGGAATTTGAAAAGTAATTTTTTTGTTTTTGGATTATCATATTATTTATATCTGTTTAACAAAGATTAATCTCTATCGATGAACTTGTAGAACATACAAGGTGGTTTATCTCCCAATCAATTTTTTTTCCATACGAAAGAGTGTGAGATAATACAAAAAAGTTTATTTATATATATAAAAAAAGATAATAATACAAGTATTTGTTACATTTAAAAAATGTGCACCACTACTTCCCCACATCAACAAATTAAATATACTGTCATGCATGTCTTATGATAGTAATATCCAAGATGACAACACAATCAATGACATAAATAAAAAAAAAACTATACTACTTCTCTTTAGTATCATGTCCTTAATTAACAAGGAGCAAGGGATCATTAGAATTGTTTAAGACCATATACCATTATGATTTTTTCTAAGAAGATATACCATTAACTAGGTAATGTGCTACAACATGGGCGTTGACACCATATATAGCTGTCTTATTTTAGTCAAAATATTATTAGGGCATTACTCTACATAATATTGTTGGGGGAAGCATATAAATATATGGTATAATAAATAAATAAATAAATGTACAAAGGTTAGTATAGGGTCCCATACCAACCACCCAAGATTCTTGTTACCCCTTTGGAATTAAAATTTCAATTGAACCAACCAACACAATTCATCTAAAATTAAACCAAGAGAGATTGAATATAATGATCCTCCATTCTCTCGTGTCTATAACTCTAAATATATTGACTTAGATAAGGATCCACCATATTTGACTGCAGAGTTCTCATCACTTAAGATTAATATGGAATAGACTATGTGCCCAACATATAGATATTCATATGCTACTCCTAAAGTCAAGTCACCAATTGTTGCTTATTTATGATAAGTTTGTAATTCATTTAAAGTTTATAGTTGACATGACTATATGTGTTCCAACTTGTACCATATTTTCTTGATTACGAAACTTGCATGTTGCAAGTGGAGAGATAACGTACCCATCGTAGTAACAGAGAAAAAATGGAAAATCTTATAGTAACGTAATAGAAAAATTTTCAAAACAATAGGCCTAAAATTAAAAAAAATTATCTTCTATATTTTATTATTTTATTTCAAAACAATAGTCCATTTGCTAAAAAACAACCTTAATTAGTCGGTAAACTTTTTTTTTGAGGCACTTAATTAGTCTATAGATATAAAAAACTAAAATATATAATAAAATGCATAAAAAGTGACACTAGATATTTTTTAAAAAAAAGTTCAATGAAACCAATTAATTTGTTCATCCAGACCCACCAGAAAGCAACCTATCATTTTTCAAACCGGCACTTTCACATGTTGTAATGCTTGAAACCAATATTGTTTGACAACCATGGCAAATTGATGTATATATTACTATATAAAAAAGTCCCGTAAAAACTTAGCTTAGTTGGTAGAGAAATTGGATTATATATGTCGGGGTTCGAACTCCAGTTATCCCACTTATCCATTTTAAAAATTCAATTTTTAGCAACTAAGTTATTTGATAAAGAAAAAAAAAAAAACAAAACAAAAACTTGCATGTGATGGTAAACATAGTTTTTTCTTTTGGACCGGAACAATTATTTTTATATACACGTGCTACTACTAATACTACTCTTGAAAATATATATTGAAAATATATATATATCAAATGATTTTAATTTTTTTTTATAAAATTGAATATAAATGATCTATATAATATAAATTTTTAATTTAATTAAATTTTTTGTAAAATTTGTATTCATTAAAGTGTTATTAAGCGGTGTAACACCACTTAAATATTGCATCGGTGTAATTTGATCTCTCTTCAATATGAAGGAATAAATTACACTGATGTAACATTTGAATAGTGATGTTACAGTAATATTTTAACGAATACAAATCTTACAAAATTCACCGTTGAATTGAAAATTTATATTGTATTGATAATTCATGTAAATTTTTAAAAAATCTAAAACTATTTGATATGTTATTGAGACATGTTAAAATTAAGTGATCAATACAATGTCATTTTTTTTATAAATACCATATCCATTTTCATATTAATTTATATTTAAAATTCATATTTTAAATAAATTTTGCAAGTATCCAATAATATAAGTTATTTTATTAAAAATAAATATTCATTCATTCAAATTGAAACATACATAGATCATTACAAATTCAAGATTGCTAAAAACTGAAAAAAGGTGAATCTACAAACAATCTTGCAGCACCTAGGTTAATAGCATACAACGGCATCATGAAAGTGCCTACAAATATGAAAAAATAAATGTAACCGAAATATTCATACTATCGAATCTGCAACGTTGATGTCCAAGTTTTCATCCAATAATATAAGTTAATTATTAAAGAATTCACTAAATATTTATACAGCAATTGAGATTCGAACTCAAAATATCATATTTATTCACTTTAATTAAAAGGTGAAATTTCTAGTAAATATTTTAAAAAATTCACTTAAAATTGTCACATACCTCTATGAAATAAAATTAAAAAAAAAAAAACTTAACATACCCTTTCCCCCACACCCCAACAAGGGTGAAGCGCACAAAAGCAGTGTTTATCTTTATCTGTCAGCAGCATCATTCAAAAGAGGAAAGAATAAAACTGCCTATTGGGCCCATTGGAGCCCAGAACCGGCCCACTAGACTTTTCAATGTGGAAAAATCATAATTTGGAATTATATATTGCATTCCCAAAAGCAAGACGAAACTTCCCCAGTTCCCACACCACACCAGCTAATAGCTTTGGCCTATGATGTGAAATGTGATGTTAAATCGTAAAAAAGGAACCAACTCTTTTCTAGAAACCATACTACACTGTACACACAGTCTACACTACCCACCATGAGTAAACGATAAAATCGTGATATTTTTTATGCTCGGAATATTTATGCAATAAACTAACAAAATTATTAGTAATATTTGTTTAATTAATCATCAAGATGAATAAAACCATTCATTCTTTGGTTCGACATATTCAAAACTTTTCTTCTTCTGGATTGACGTACGATAGGGTTATTCACGCTTGGCGTGAAAATAATAGGTATGCTGACTGACTAGCAAGTACTACTCCGTCCCAAAATATAAACAAAAGGAGGTCAACAAAAGTGAATGTATTTAGACTAAATTTTAAACCAAATACATCAACTTTGATTGACCAATTTTTGCTTATATTTTGGGACGGAGGGAGTAATAGTTTATCTTAAAATTCTTGAAATTTTCTTGTTTTAGAATGTCCATTTATCTTCAAATAATAGTTTAAGCTTTAAAATTTCATTTTGTTTTAAAGATATTTCTAGGACTCATATGCCTAAAAATGTGGGTTTAACTCATTAGATTTTTTTTCTCTTGTTTTTTCTTTAGGCCCCTGGCCCTGGTCCTCTATTTTAAAAATTTAAAAGCCTTTTCATAGTTGACTTAAAGTCTATAGAATTTTCAAAAAACATAGTCAATAATAATGGATGTGGTATGAGTCTAACATAGACTAATCACTAAATCATCAATGTCTATGTCTATGGGTTGATCTATCCCTATCCATAGTTAGATACCAATAGAGAGCTGGCTGAATAGTCACTAAACGACAGTGGTTTGGTTTATTTTAGAGTTGAACATTGCTTTGACCGTAGCTACTAGTAGCAGTTTCAGTTGGCAACTTCCAAATATTAAAGACTCGTAAATTTGAGAATAGAACAAGAAGAGTTTTGAAGAGTATGGGCTCGATTCAATTTCAAATTAAATTGCCTACTAAACTAATGAAATCAATCAATTAGAATATGGTGTGAGACTCTCTCTTTAGCTCACACGTATTTTTCATTTTGATTTTCATAGATAAACATTAATAGTAGTAGTACTTCTATGAAAATGGATGAAATCGATCTTAATAATATATATGACGTAAACTATCTATATCTAGCTAGATCATAGAACATCAATATTGACATCAAAATCTCACATCCTTATCTCAGTGAATAGACTACCTAAATAAAAATATTTGTTAATATTTTTTTGTTCCAAATTATACATCAAAATGGATAAAGATGTATATATTGGTTCAAATAAGAGTTAAAAAAGAGAATAAAATAAAACCACAAAGAATCAAGATTCTCTTGCAAATAAAATTCTGATAAAAAGAGGTTATGCAGGTTGAATATGGTGTTACGTTGTTGGAGTTGTTTGAAGTCTCACATTGCTTAGTTTTTTGGACCGTTGAATGTATAAACAATGTGAAGACAACTTCATTCTATGAGCTAGCTTTTGGGGTTGAGATTCAAACATATTTAACATGGTATCAGAGCCTCTCCACGATCCGTTGACCACTTGTTATCAGGTTTCCGCTATTGGTCATTCACTGTTTATATCATCGCACCAAGCCTAATAGTGTTGGGCGTCAGGGGATGTGCTAAGTAGAATATGTGTTTATAAAGTAAGGGAAAATCTTACAAGCCGGTTTTGTAAGGATGAGTTAGCTCATTTCTAAGATTGTATCAGGGCCGGATTAATGACTGCAATGTAAGCATTTAACTCAGGCTCACGCTAGGCGTGAGGGTGGGTGTTGAATATGGTGTTGTGTTGTTGAAGTTGTTTGAAGTCACACATTGTTTAGGTTCTCATGCTCTTGAGTTTTTAAACATGTAAAGACAACCCCACCCTATGAGCTAGTTTTTGGGTTGAGATCCAAACTTATTTAACTATGCACAAGTTATTGTTTTTTTGTATGAATTATGCACGAGTTTATTACTTGCATAAACAGAATTAGGGAAGTGATAGCATTAATATGATTATGACCGAGTCTAATGTGGTGGTCCATAACCATAATTAGGGCTTGGATTTTCTAATGTGGTGGTTCATCAGGTTGGGTGACATTGTGTGACCCCTGCCAACTTGAGGAGATAGTGCAGTTTCATGTTTCAACACGAGAAAGGATTGTCTCCATTAATATTTTGGTCAATTTTATTTGTTACCATTGAGTTGGAAGAAGAGAGAGAAGAAAAAAAAGGAAAAAGGTGGATTTAAGGGTGACGATGTGCAAACTTGAGGAACATGAGGGAAATTTTTTTGAGAGAATCCACTCTCGTTTCAACACTAAATCATTAAGAACTAATAACAAAGCTAAAAATTATTTATAAACCAATCTACACTAAGATAAATGATCAGTATGAATTTTGCAGTAAATGGATTACTCGCAAGTATCAAGACTTAAAAATAAAAATGAAAAGTACATGGACATTTCTTTTTTTATGGTAGTAAGTGATATCATAGTATAATCGATGGAATTTTATGTAACGAGTAGGCAAACTCAATTGTGACAAACAAAAAATGGAAGTACTCAACTTAGAGAACACTTTAAAATCACAATATGATACATGAATTAAGCTTCCATTCACGTATTGACTTGTAAAATATTATTTAAACAATGATCATAGTCAAGTATATTTTTTTTCCAAAGTAATCTAACAGCTAAAAATTCACCTTTTTAAGGTGAATAAGTGGGAGTATCAAAGTTCGAACTCCGATTTTGCATATTACAATGCAATCACGATGACATACCTTCCGCCAATAGGGTGACTCAACTCTTATTAGTAACAATCTATAAACTTGATTAATATTAAAAATGAATTTTATATTTGTGTATTTGTGTGATTAGAGTTTAACTTTTGTATATTTTTTAACTAGACCGAGCATAGATCAGCCACATGCAAGGGAAAGGAAATCAAACAAATTCATTTAGAATCTTTCTCTTTTTAACCTCCACGTCTCTTTCCTACCCTCCAAAATTTTATTTTTTCCCTTGAATAAATTCAAGGTAAAATAATCGGAAAACGCGTTTCAAATTTTTTATTCAAAGGCAAAAATGGAAACCCGGGAGGAGGGGAGATAAAATAGATGGGAGGTGTGGAAGAGAAAATTTCGTCCATTTATTGGTGAATGTGGTCCAATCCATTAAACTTCAACTAGAGTGGGCTACAGGGCCATGACATTACATGTCTAGATTGGCTTTCTTCTTCGGGAAAAAAATTGAAAAAAAAAAAAAAAAAACAGTTCACATTTTATAATACAAACCTTATAAAATTTAATATTTTTATATCTTTTTTCTTCTCTCGCCCTCTATTTTATAAGGTTCGTATTCTAGGATGCAAACTGTTTTTGCGCCCCATGAGGACACGAATAAGGACTTCCAGGATACATGAGAAGTAAATCTCTCTTTCTTCATAGTCAATTACATATTTACATGTCCACATTTGTCTGTCCTAAAAAGATTACATGTCTCTTTTTTTAAAAGTGTTGCTAACAGTGTCCTATTTTTTATTTAGTTTTTCTTGTCTCTTTTGTATGTTTTTGAACGCCTCAAAAGAGGAAGAAAAAAGAACAGAAGCCTCGGAGGTATGAGAATTTTGATTTGATCACAGTTCTTGTGCAATAGGAGACTTTTGGTTTTGTTGCTTCTGTAGGGGTTTCGAGCCACCATTATAAAATGCAAAATTGCAAATAGTATATTAACACCCATGTTAGATTAAGTAAAGTACCCGTGATTAAGTAAAGTATTTTTATTTAATCAAGATTAAGTAAAGTATTTTTTTTTTTTGACAATCAAGATTAAGTAAAGTATTAAACTTATGGAAAGGGGCTACTTCGTTAGACAAATGGAACGAACTATTAAGCCTATGCAATAGTATAGTATATTAAACCTGTGTAATTTAACCAAGTAAAGTATTAACCTACGCTAACAATTAACATGTCTTAATTCTCTGATGTTTTAAGAGAATGAGAGTATGATAATTTAAAATTTAGTTAAGATAAATAAAATCTAATAAAAAATTATGTATCTTGGGGAAAAAATTTGTTTGTCCGAAACAAAAGGAATACTTATTAAAATGGTACTCTATTCGTATCAAAATATAAGTCGTTTTGAGAAGGAAAAAAAATGTATACTAACTAAATTATAAGTCGTTTTACAATATCAATGAAACATTTAATGTTATTTTTTTATTATAACTTTAACTATTTATTACTTTATAATTTTTTAATTCTTCAATTTATCTTTTTCATACCATTAAATTAAATTTATTAATTTGTATAATATGATTAAAACAATTTATATTTTGGTATTGAAGGAGTAAATGCATTTAACTTTTTTGATCTTAGAGCATCTCTAATGGTTATACCACTTTGAGTATCATATATTACTAACAAGTGGTCCCTGCAATGCCATGTAATATTTATGCAACTCATACATATTTTATTCTGATGGTGATACAATTTTTTGAGTATTATACATTAATGACAAACAGTAATGTTTTGACATATATGAAAGCTATTAAATTGGATTTATATACCAAAAATAAAAATAATAATAACATTAAATTGATGATATGATACCTTATTTAAGGTATCGGTATCAATTTTGATACCCTTTGATACCCTTATTTAAGGTATCGGTATCATTAAATTTATGGACTTTTTTTTTATCAAAAAATAAAAATTTACGGACTTTTTATTTATAATAATTAGTGTATTTATAAAAATTTATGGACTTTTTATTTATTTGCTTCTGTGCATTACAAGAATACCAAAAAGATTTTATTATTACTATTTTATTTTTTTTGAAACGGCCAAGAATACCAAAAAGTTATTACTACATGTTTGGTGGAACCTAAGATATTTTTTGCTTTCTTTATATCCTTCAATTGTTATGTAACCAAACATACACTAAATAGTAATAGTACTAGTAGTAACGCTTTTAAGTGAAGTCATGGGTGTAGTCAATAGGACGAGCCAACAAACACTAGTTACGGGTAAAAATGGAAATCTTTAGAAGTAGTAACAGACATTAAGACAACAATTGTAGCTCGAATGTTGAACTCAGTGTTCTTAAAATGGGTAGAAAAACACCAATTGTTAGTTTGCCCTGGTGGTAATTGGCGTTGGACTTAGTATGAAGGACCACAATTCGACCTCTCACACCTACGATTAGGAGAGGACTTAAATAATTTAATGTCAGAACTGACCCCGAACTAGATTAAGCAGTCCAAAAAAAGGGTAGAACAGCTATAGAATCAAATTGAATCATAAATATGACACTTTTTATGAGACAAATGTTAGCATATTTCAACATTTCATTATTGAAGTAGGAAACTTGTTTCATTGGTTCATGACACGAGTTTCCCGAGCCTTCCATGCTCCTATATTACCTATAAAAGCTCCCCTAGATCAGCCTATAATTAATAGTACGCATATTCACATCACATGTTTCCCATTGTGTAGTCACATAGCATTGGTTGCATACACGCAACACAAACACAAGAGCCAACACTTTCACATCATCACACTCACACACACAACTAAGAATATAGGTTCCCCATATTTAGAAACTTGGTACTTGGTACTTTCACAATTCACACCACAAATTATTTCAAGCAAAGTAACTAAAAAACATAAGGGTAATGTAAATTATGCAATGTATGATCAAATTATCATTCTAAGCTCTTATCTTAAAGAGTTCATGAGCAACAAGCATGTGGACACATGTCATGTTTACAATCTTAATGAATGAATATGAACAACTAAGAAGTAGCTATAACAAAGTACAAAACTTTACAAAGTGACAAAAACAATACAGATGGAAACTTCATCTATCACTATCATCTTTAAAATATAAAATGCTGGATATATATATATATATATAGAAAAGCAATGTTGACACTACTCACATGCTTGCTTACCAAGGATTGATGTAGATGTATGTCTTCCCCCATGTGGTACCATACACTATTTACATATACATAACACTATAAAATATATTTTGTAACACTTCCAAACAAAAACTAAGTTAGGTAGGTAGATAAATAACTGTGTAACTAGTACTAATTATTAATCAACTTCTTCATTTCTTTTGGATTTTTCTTTTGATATAATATATGATATATGATAACTGTTTTCTTTTTAGGTACAATCTACCATAACTAATAGTCTCACAGCAATGGTAGAGTACATTCTTCAAGAAAATCTACAACAAAGGCTTTATGGTATCATCACTAAATTTGATTACAATCAACATAATGGTGTGTGCTACTGTTGTTATCATGGACAAGGCCAATGAAATTAAACAGAAAGCATATTGTGGAGGGGAAAACAAATTAGCAAAACTTGTAAGACACTAAAGTAAATTAAATATACAGTTAAAAAAAGAAAAAAGAGAGAAAAATGATTGATGAAATTACATTCATGAATGCCAGATTCCATTCAACATACTGCGAAACCGGTTTGTCGATAGTTTCTTGACAAGTTTTTTAGCATCTGAAGAAACTTCAGCTTCTGCTAATTTGTCTATGTTTTTTGCATATCCAGAACTAACAATCTTTTTCCTTCCACTATTGCAACTTGTCAATGATGATAAAATTGAGATTAAGAACTTTTTGTTACCTGAATTTCCTTCTTCTGGATCAAGCAATTGAAGAAGTAGGGCTATGTTATTGTCATCTTGTACAAATCTCTTTCGGTTTTTAGGTACCGTGACCATGCCGGAGAGTGCCTCGGCTGCCATTTCGCGAACTTCGAATGATTTTGCATTTAGAAACTTAACAAATTCTGCCATAAAACCAGAATCACCCATTGCTTTCTTAGCTTCTTCAGATGTTCCAGATAATTTAAATGCCACTTTCAATGCCAATTCTTGAATTGAGACTTCACCATTTCGAACATAATATAACAATTGATCGACAAAACCATAACTCATTAAAATACTTACAGAACTAGATGATGTAAAACACAAACTCTCAATAGCCCTCATTGCTATTTCCTTTGTTTTCGACGAAAAGGACCATTTAGGATCCAAAACGCGTAACAAAGCACGGATTCCGCCTTCTCTAATCACCATTTGTCTAATTACCTCATCTCCAAAGGCAATATTCTGAATGAACCCTATTGAATTCACCTGAATTGCTTCCTCCTTTGATTTCACAAGCCTGATAAACGTCGACACGGCATCCTCCTCAACCATAAATCTCTTAACTTCCTCAACACCAACAAGATTTCTCAACACCCCACAAGCAAAACCAACCAAATCCCCTTTACAAACATCATTCCCACAAATATTCAACAAAGCAGTAACACCACCATGAGCAGAAACAGCCCAAGCATTGTCCGAATTCTCAGTCAATTTCATCAAACACCTCGCAGACGCAACTTTCCCCAATTCACTCCCACAATCCAAAACACGAATCAAAGGCGCGATAACACCAGCACTAATCAAAACCCCTTTATATGAATCAAAACCAGCAACAACAGAAACAACCTTTGCACTCTCCTCTTGAATTTCAACCTCAGCAGAACACAAAAACCCAACAAGAACATGAACAACATCACTAACATCAACAACAATAACCTTAACATACTTCTCATCCTCGACAACAACCTCAAGAAGATTCCTTAAAGCTTGTTTCTTCATACCCAAATCACCAATCTTCATCCTCGTCAAAAGGTCTCTCACATAAAACCTCATATCCTCTTTACAAGCACCAAGACACGGTTTTGAAACAACAAGCGCAAACCCATTTGTTAAAAGACCCGTTTTGTATATCTCAGAAAGCTTCTTAGCTAAACCATCAAGCTTCGCAAACGCTACATCCAAATCACTCTGCATCAAAAGCTTCCCACTATACGAAACATCAACACAACGCTGACCCAGATCGTGACACTCACTAACCGTCGCTACTATCAAAGTTACCAACCTAGAAAACGACGGATTCTCGCCGGAATCACAATTCTCGGCAGAGATTAAACCAGAATGAAGCTCTTCAAGCTTGTTACGAATGAGTTGCCATTTTCCGGCGAAGACTCTAATTGACAGAGAAAGAGATAGTAACGAACAAATGAGTTCCACGGCTCGCCGGAGACGATGAGCTCCGGTGGGTACACCCGCCAATTGAGAATCTCCGATTAAATCTTCTTCACCCATTTCCGTCAAACATCCATTTTCCGGCGAAAAAAGGAATATTCCGGCGAGACAATGTTTAATTCAGTTAGTTACTTCAGAATCTGAATAACGATTTCATGAAGAATGAAGAAAATGAAAAAAAAAAGGTTGTTACTTTGTTTCTGCAGATCTATGCTTATCCTTATTATTACAGTTGATACAGTCATGAAGTGTTGGACTATAGCATGTGAATTGACTGAAATACCCTTTTGGAGTTTCCTTATTTTGATTGTGTTGTTAGGGTAATTGTGTCATTATAGTTTTAGTGAAAAGTGCAAGTGAGAAGAATACTGTTAAGGAAGTTTGGTTTGGGTGTATGAATGAATTTAATAGAGAGATGAGAAATGGAGGTGGAAATCATGTGAGGTGTGTGATGAAAGGAAACAATGGAGGACAAGAAAGAGATGTATGATGTATTTTTATTTGGATTTTTTGGATGGAAAGTGTTGGTCCTATATTTTTCTAAAACATTGTTTTGTACATATATATGCATATGGGGGAAATAAATATTAAAAATAATTTAACATAGGACAGAAAAGGATGTAACAAAGTGAGGTAGAAGCAAGCAAGATATGGATTATTGAACTTTTAATAGTTATTTAGGAGAATAATTAAATTATTAGTTTACTGTTACTTTATGTTAATATTTGTATATTCCTCAGCAGAATGCCAGAATCCATAGATTGCAGGAGAATGGATCCTCTCAATTGTTTTTCCTCAATTTCTCTCAATTTTGACATCTACGTCTTTAATCAATTTTCTCTTATTTTTTTATATTCCAACTTTATTCTCTTTCTACAACATGAATGGTCTAGATTTCACATTATTCTCTCAATTGTTTTTTACAATCGCGAGAATCCATTCTCAAATTGCAGTAATCTTACCGGTAGCTTTTATAAGATTTGATAAACTTTTTTTTTCCTTAATTACTTTGTCCAAGTAAAAATTTGGATTAATTATTAACTGCTAGAAATTTACTTAGTTTAACACTACATATTATTTAAGGTATTTAAAAGTTAGTTGTGATTAATTATTAGTTGTTTATGTATTAATTATCTTATGATCATAAGATCACCGTATAAAAGTGATCATACATTAAATATAACATAAAATTTCCATCTTCGAATCCCAAATAGGACAATTCTCATGAGATTTTCATTTATAGATCAAATTAACATCCTACTAGTAGTCACACATATTCAAATAAAACACTTACACGGAGAGGAGAAAATATGGTTACTCGGATTAAAATTTAGAATTCCATATAAAATATCTTTAAGTTTATTAATACTTCATACTTTACAAAATTAAATTTTCTATCATTTTTGTTGGACTCTACCATGTCTTAACATAGATTGTCACATAAGAATATGGATATCTCCTTTTAACTAGGATTTTGGAGGTTGGCCATACCAAATATCTTGCAATGAAAACTTACAATAGTAAATTTTAATTACTATTTTATAACCACTTAAAAGTAAATTATGGATAATATTTTGAGTTTAAGTAAATAAAGGGCTGGCTAAATTTCTATCTCAATTCACATTTATCATCTCCATCTTAAAATTGCTTCTACTCCATTGTTTCCATAAAAAAGAGGAGTGGATATGAAGAATAATATTCAAATTTCCTGTCATTTTAATGCTAGCAACTAGCCAACTGCAAATAAGTTCTAACCCCCTAGAAATTAATCAATGAAACTACTATTAGAAAACTTTAGTTAATGGAAACCAAGATCAAAACATAGTAAAAACTGTGAAATGGTGCCCAAAAACAAGATGAATTTTAGATGGACCACATGTTATTAATAAGGACATAGCTTTAATTATGTGACAAAAATTAAAATGGGGTAGCTTTCATTGGTCTTGGAATAGAAATGAAACACCCCCACCATGTGAAACCCTTTGTTAGATGCCTTGAGCAAGCAATGAGCTTTTGAATGGAAATTAGTAGTAGTGGGGAGTGAATCACATAACTAATTTAGAGAAAGTTGCTTTCTTTTCTTTTTTTACACTTTTTGTGAGTTGTAAAATGTATAGTAAGGAAGAGTCCAATAAAAGCCAATGGGGTGGAACTACCATGAATGCAATTCCACCAAAGAATATTTTGTAATGAAATAATCTTAGCCTTTAAGGTCAACTTCAAAATCATCTCTTTATGGATGTCTTGGCTCGGATAGCTTATTGAGTTCTATAGCATTGATACTTCTGGTTAACAATAGAGATAACCAAAGGAAAGGAAGAACAAAAGAGATTAGGGTTCATATTATTACAATGACATTCCTTATTAAAATAATGGTTACAAGAGAATATATATAGAAAATTCTAATGGACTATACTATACTAATTTAGTAATATAAAAGTTCAAACATCTTATGTCCATTATATTACTCCCTCGTCCCAAAACAATTGTCCCGGTTGACTGTTAACATTTATTTTGACCGTATTTTTTTTACTAATGTATAAAGACAAATATTAGTAAATAAGATCTTGTTTTATTTGTCTCAATGAATATTTTCACAATATTAAATTTTTATAATTTTTTATGAAAGAAAACTAAAGATATTAATGATTCAAATTATGCATTGATAATTTGATATGCGTAAAAGACCATTGTTTTGGGACGGAGGTAGTATTATCTAACATGTCCCCTCAAACTTATGTTGCATTAACAGAGAAACATCGAGAGTTTGTAAAACAAAAAACAAAAAAAAATAATGAATAATAAAACCACAAAATATCTTATTCTAATACTACCCCTCAAGATAGTACTCACAATCTGTTTATTTGGTGAGGTAATGCTCGCAATTTGTTTGGTTCAATTGGTTTGAATTAAATATGATTGGTTTGCTTTGTTTCTTCATTTTGATGGTTCAGTTCCTCGTTTCAACTGCTACTTCATGTTTGGTTGCTCCTCTTTTGTAACAAACTTAAAAGTAAGGGACCAAAATGAAATAAAAAACTTAAAAAATAAAAATAAAACCTAAAATTAATTTAAGAGACAAAAAGTATAATTTAGCAAAATAATTCAAAAAGAAATTACAATGAGTATATGATACACTACTTTATATAGTTATCCTAGCTAAACTATGTCATTTTTGTTAAGTACTAATCATAATCCTAAATAATTGTTAAGTACTAATCATAATCCTAAATAACTTACAATCACCTTTAGCAAACTTTATCTAATTCTAACAGTTTTCAACTTTAAGGACACAACAAAACAAAGCAAGGTTCACGAGACATATCATGAATTGAAAGGTCCCAATGGTAATAGCCAGAGGCAGGGCACAAAGCAAATGATAAAAGTTTTCCATATGTCATGACAATCCCTAACAAAAGTAACAAAATATTGACCATCCCAACCAATAAGATGATTTTATATATAGGGCTAAGTTAGGCAAAATTAAAGGGTAAATATGAAGGTGATTTTTTTTTAACCTTTGATATGAGACACATGAGATGCTAGTAGCCTAGTACTAAGGCAAAATAAAATTGAATGACCCATCATCATGTCATTTGGTGTCTAATTTTTTATATACACTGTTTGATTAAAGGTCAAGATACCCATAATTCAGCTGGTCACAGATTCTTATTTTATGTAATGTGACCATAAATAAAGACCAAACTTTTATGATCATAGGGCGACTAGTGGTTGAGCTTCAAAAATGAGTTATGGAATATATTGCTCGGATTTAGATTTAACATAAATATTGTGTGGACGCGGTAATTGTCCGGTTAAAATGGGTGATTGAAATTAAATAATGTAAAATTTGACTATTTGTAAAGGAACTAGCCGATCAAAAATATGTGGCCAGGATATTTTACTCCGTGTAACTGCGTGAAGCAATTGTCGCGGTGGATGTGGATCCCTGGTCCATATTGCTCCCCATGCACTATAATTGCAATTTGCAGTCTACACATGCCTCAATTCAGGGGTCAGCATCTATATCTTGCATATATGTCACTCAAAATAATATATAGAAGCAATGTAGGATAATTTAATTATTTGCTTTAATTTTGTTGATATTTGTACTCATAAATCACTTTATGTAATACAAAATGGATCCATATTATAATTCAATTTTAGCTGCCCCCGCCCATCACTAATTTAACATTTATTTTGAAACAAATAATCACATTCATTAGTTTGGTCTCAAATTTACTATATGAAAGAAAAATGGTTTACTATCCTACCTTCTCCATTGGATTCCAAAAAAATAATACTATGCTATTTCTTTTATTTGTGTGTTTGTTTTTCCTTTTCTTTATTTTTTTTTTTTATGTGTTAGGTACAAAATGTGTCATTCATTAATTCATACACAAAAGCCACACTATGCTACCTTTGAGTAGGGAAGAAGCAAAATTCAGGATTTTATAGAGAGGTCTTAAAATGTCTTAGCTTTCAAGAGAAAAATGTGTATATATAAAATAATATCTTATGTTCATCATCAAAATCCTATGATGGGCAAGATGGAAACAATCCTAATGGAGTTTGCTTAATATGACTATACATAGATTTGCTTAATATGTATATATTTTTTTTTTTTTGAATCAGCAAAATTAATATTATAAAGTAGATTGTATATTATTGTTCTTTTAAGGTTTAAGCAATCAATTTGAAGGTTTGAAGAAAATGCCAAGGATCTCGTGATAAAATTAAGAACATGCAAAATGCATTTTCTTAAAGCATGTAGCTCAAAGATCCAATTGGAGACAACCTTAATAGAGGAAAAAAAAAAGGGTGTCATTGATTCCTTGTGATCATTCTCTTAGATATATATATCATTCAATTATTGATCGCGATAAATAGTGACTCGGAGAAATGGTTAAGGAAATAAAAGTGGAAACAAAAGCAAAAAATTTAAGTTAAAAAGATTCTTTTTTAAAAAAACAAATTCAAGATATTGAAGACATTATTTTTTTTTTCACCACCGGTATTCGGCCCACTGAATCGTCTAATTGAATGCACTACTTTTAAAATTATATTATCATTTTTGTTTCATTAACCATTACACTGGAACACCGTTTAACATTTCCTTTTAATTATTTAATGTCGTGGTTTTTATATTCAATTGTTTTAAAGTAAATTTAAATTATAAATTAATTTTGTCTACAAAATATTGGTATCCAATAAAATTTAATTAGTACCAACAAAAAATTTATTAGAAAATCGAAAGAAAATAAATTAGTGGACACTCCAAATTAATCAAAGTTCATTTTCATATTTTATTTGGCCAAGTAAAATTTTCAACCTATTACATCATACTAAACATCTAATCTAATTAAAGAAAATGTTGACTTAAAATGAATTTTGGCAATACATGATATTGAAGTGACATGGTACTAAATCTATAGTGAATCATGAATTTTTCTCTTTGTCCATTTCCATATCAAGCATGTCACTAACACGGGTAGCTATTAGCCTAATCTACCATTATTTCTTTAAAGGAAAAATACAAATTATCATAATTTCTTCTCTATTATTTTTTCTCAATTTCCAGGGTGATTTAATCAAGATATCATACTCAAATGGTTAATGGGTTCTTTTATAACGAATTGTTTGGAAGAATCCGAGTTTGATTGTTGGTAAAAATTATTTTTTATCAAGCTTTACTTATTTCAGCCAACTCTAAATTATCAGAGTCCATTTCTCTTAAAAATCAGATGATTAATAAATAAATAAATAAATTCCTAGGTGATTTACTTGCCTTATTTTGGCATAAGCGTGAAGCAAGCATGATGCTCAACCACTATAAAAGTGGAGAAATAGTGACTCCATGAGTAGAACACCAAGTGTAGTAATGTTGATCATGCCCCTATTCCTTTTTACTATATTTACTAAATATGATAATGTCTATGGACTAGTTACTTGAGTGCTTTATTTTACGACTTATACTTCAAGAAAATGATGTGTCCCTCCAAGATCATGTATGGACCTTTCATAAACAAAGTTTAATTTGGTTATTATTAGCTTGAAGTTTGCATAACCTTTCAAAAGACAACCTAACCCTAAAAGTTATTTTTGCATAAAAGAGTTGCTATAGATGTTGCCAACAAAACGAGGGGATGGAAAAAAAACATGTCACCTATAGGCTATAGCATCCCTTTGTTGGAATATTATTGTTTTATTTTTCTTTTCCTCTTTTAAGTTTTATCTACTCTTATGTTTGATGATTCAATGGAACTTTTCCCCCCTATTTTGAGTTATAATTAATTTCCCTCGTTTTATCAAAAAAATAAAAAGTTCACTAATTAAGGATAAAGTAATTCTATAGGTAAAATATATCAACGAATTTTGTTAATGGTAACAAAATATATGTAAAGGTTTAGTCTAGCGATAAAATGACAATTAACAAGTCTTAAATATTAGAGGTTTCTAATTCAAGTCTCATTAATATCTTTAAAGAGATGTAAATATAAAGTGAAAATATCTGTTATTACGAAGGTCAAAACAACGAAAAACAAGAATAACATCATTATTTTTCTGCCAAACACTCAATTTTATGTTTTTTATATTAAAAATAATATGTGTGAAAAAGGCATCACACTAAATCGTGGTTTTCGTAATACTCGATCTCGTAATATGGCGATCTCGTAATATGTAGCATCATTGAATTAAATGTAAAAAACTTTTAGTAAGTGTTTTTAATTTGAATCTTAAGGCCTATCTGTTTTGGACCAGGGCACCATCTTCAACACTAAAATTATCTTATAAAGAAAATAAATATATCAATGACTATGTATCCTTTTAATTTAATTCAAAATAAATAGTATATATTAATCTATTAAAATTTAAATAATGTGTTTATTTATACATTTTGTATAGTATAATTAAGAACTTTTTCCCTTCACTAGATATTGTCACATTCAATCTCCATGATCAAATACTAGTCGTGTAGAAAAGAAAATAAATTGACGTCTTACCAAACATCACTCACTAATAATAGTTTTATGTTGGAGTTGGACAAGGAAACTTGTGAATTGTGAAATCATAATGGGGACAACTTATGGAATTAATCAGACCCTTCATGCATGTATTAAGCCTCACAAGCAATCATTGTATGGAAAATTATATAGGTAATCATGATCATTATAGTATATGTATTTGCATGTGTGTGTATTTCACATAAGGGCATATGATTTTTCATAACTAACAACTGATAATTGTAACCATAATCAAACGCTTAATGTTGCTTAATGTTGCTGAGGAATTTATATGTTAAAGGTGACACCATCACCGACAAAGTTTATATGTTTATTAATAATAATAATAATGCAAATCAAATAATTTAAATTTTGATTCTGTGCAACCACCAACAGCACACACTCATACAATCAACATATTAGTGACCGTTAAATTAAGATCGAATAGTCAAATTTAATATGAGTATCTACATTTTTAATGAAATCAAAGTCTACATGAAAATTTAAACCGTTTAATTTCAATTTAATATGTGTTGACAATGTGAATGTGTCTGGATTATATCATTGAGTGACAATGCGAATGTGCTTTAATTTTATTCAATCATTCAAGCTGGCACAAAACATATAGAAATATCTTTGTGTGGTCATGAGACCAAAAAAATTTATTTGGTCACACACACAAAACACAACATATAATATAATTATTTTAAAAAAATATGTTATTTAATTATTTATTTTTTTACATTTACTTTTTCTTGTGTGGGTGACTAAATAGAATTTTTTGGTCTCATAACCACACAAGAATATCTCAAACATATATTCAGTCTACTTATCCAAACCACATGTCAAAAGTGCTTTTATTTTCCTTTATAATTAGGTATGTGAAGATTGATTATTTTTTTTTATTAAGTTGTTTAATGGCTAGAAATTTTACCCTTAAAGTGGATAAGTGAAACGACCGGATTCAAACTCTGATTCCCTATATATAACGCAATGTCTCTGTCAACTGAGTTAATTAAGCTCATGGAAGAAGAATATTACATTATTTTTATAGGCAAAATGAATGAATTGATTAAACTTAGCACAAGGCGTGCCATGATCCAGAAGCAAACAGCACAACACCTATATAAAGCTAAAGAAAACCTACATTGTTGTAGGAGCACCTAACCAACAAAAGAACCAACAAAGAAAACAACCAACCCCATCAACACTACCCTTTCAAAGTAATGCCACCAACACCAATCTAAAAACTAGTCAGAAATGAATTCCCCTCTAATAATAATAGGTAACTAGAATGTGAAGTGTCTAGATTGTACTTCAAATTATCATAGCATAAAAATAATTGAAAAATACTGTTGTTTGATTTCATTACGGCTCATTTCTCATATGAATATTATTTGATTTATGATTTATGAAGATGTATAGAATAATATTAGGATTGATCCAACATAGTAAGATCTGAAATAAGTTTTATTGTGAGGATTTATAAGGCAAAAAATTATATATGATTTTATGAAAAACAAATAAAAAATCAAAATACTGGTAAGGTCAAGTATTGAATGTGTGTCTAGAAGGATTTTAGACCTTTAATTTTACCAATTCAACTAAAGAAATATTTGAAATTTAATTATCGTATTATGCATTTATAACCAAATAAAGTTTTTCAAAGCTCTTTTTAGTCCAAAAATTTGAGGGCTAAAGTACTTATTTGGATCGCTCGCCGCTTAGAGTGTGCTCCCAAATTATATATAAAGGAATATGTATTGCATCATGAGGGGGTTTGGGATCATCATATTGAGCATTGAATAACTATATATATAAATAAGTTGAACACCACATTTTAATCCAAAATTATACGACATTAGATTCGTAAATCCTCTCACTTATAAAATACTTCACCATCCACTTTTCTATCCATCCTAAGATTTAACTCACACTTGAAATATCAACAATATGGCCAGACATTCATTTCCCAACATTTTTCTTCTTGTGTTTTCCAATTTGTCAAATTAATATTTGCAGCAGGAAAATGTTGTGTTGTATGCATTATTAATTGGCTGCTAAAATTAAGTTTATAATAGTAGCACATGTCCACAGTAACATTGGAATGTTGATATTTCCATGTGAATAATAATACAGAGGCAATGATAGGGATCAAGTGACCCCCCATACCCTTCAACAGAAATTTTAATTGATGATCACATTGTGTGTTCCTATGCTATATTTGGTGTTATCACTTCAATTGTTAGGATCCCAGAGAAAAGGACATGTGAAATTAATATTGATCCCTTAAAGTAGCTGCACAATGTTAAGTTAGTGAGACCATTACATCAAAGTGTAATGTGGTTTAGTGATGTAGATATTGATAATGATTTTATGGTCACAAATGACACTAGTGGTAGTGGGAGTTAAACCCACTGCATCTAATATTAATATTAATGGGTGCAATGCTTGACAATTTTATTAGCACCGTATATAACAAGGCCAATACTTCTATCAAAAAAAATAATGTCAAGCCTACTTAATTTCTTAAGGGGAAAAAGAAAACTTAAAGGTGATAACCCTATTTTCTACCGATCCGGATTTACTACAATAAAGTTTTGACACGGTTTCACGCTGTAGCAAATCCTGGTCATTAATTTGAGATCGGACGGTTCAGATTTAAAATACAATTTTAGAAAACAAAACGATCACAGTTATCGATCAGAGATTGGATGGCCGAGATCAGTTACAGCGCAGGAAATCTGAATTCCTATTTCTACTACCCACACAACAATCATTTCTAGAGGGGTTAGTATATTTCTGCCCACTCTCAACTTTCCTTTCCATTTGATACATATTAAGATATTGCATAAGGCTCTCTATTTTATGTTAGTTTTTTCTTATTGCACCACTCTATTATTGACTCTAAGTAAGTCGCTATGTTTGACATTTATAATTTTTGTAAGATCGTGTTTTCATTGATGCATTAAATATGCTATTATTTTAGTTGTAGTTTGGCAGTTAGGAATAGTATAAGAATAATGCTAGGAACACACTCCAATAACAAACACACTCTAACACACTCTTTTTTATTGGTTAAAATTTATATGGGTCCCATAAAAGTTATATGGGTCCACATTTTTTTATGGGACCCATGTGAATTTCAACCAATAAAAGAGAGTGTGTTGGAGTGTGTTTGTTAAAGAGTGTGTTGCTAGCACTCCTCATAGTATAAATAAGGTCAATTTTTTCATGTATTTTTATCTTGGAAGTTTATAGAAATTGAATGTTCTCTTTTGAGATTTGGAGAGTGAATTCTCTATATTGAAGGTTTGAAAACAACCACATCATCACACGGATCACTTTCCACCATTAACTTTTGGCCACGTGACAACAAAGCCACATCATTTCTGTCACCTTTGCCACTCATTTTCTGCGACTGCCACGAGTCATCTGGTGACTAGTCAAAAATATTTTTATAAGTTGCAAAAATGCTCTCATTTCTTGGGAATTACATTGCAAAATTGCCCCTATACTTTCTAAAATTACAAAATTTCCACTGAACTATCCAAAATTGCATATTTACCCCTGAACTATACAAAACTACATTTTTGCCCCTAAGTTTTCCAAAATTATTAATATTTTAAAAACCGGATCAAAGATCAAACCGATGCGACCTCTGAGTCATGGTTCAACACTTCAACCGGTTGAACCGGACAATAATTAAATAGTTAATATTTTGGGAGTTACTTTTGCCGCCCTACTGGTTACTCAAACACTGTCCGCGACTTAAGTAGCGGGCAAATTTTTTTCCCAAAACGCCCTATTTTTACGCATCCACTACTTAAGTCGCGGATGTGTAAAAATAGGGCGTGCGAGTAACCAGTAGAGTGGCAAAATAGCTCTCAAATATTTTAACATATACAAAGTTTTATGAGGCCTTTTGGAAAGAAAAAAAAGTCTTACAAGGCCCATTTTACAAGCCCAATATATTGGATAGCCCTAAACCTGGAAAAAATTTCCTCTCACCCCTATAATTATACTCTCACCCCTATATTTTGAGTGAACTTTCCATTTTACCCTTGTATATCAATTAAAACCCTTCATTTTTCACTTTTTTCTTACAAATGTTCAAGGTTTTCCGATAAATACAAGAGACAATGAAAAAGTAAGTGTCAAAATTACAAACCGGATTTTTTTTCTTCAAAGTAATCTGATTCTCTCACTTAAGTTTCAAGAAATTTGACTTATAGTGGCGGACAAAATTGTCACTAAAAGTCTAAAAGCAATAGATAGAGCTCGTCATGATATGTACCGTAAATTATTTCCAAAGTTATTCGGTCCTTTTATCAATCACAACAAATTTAATCAGCTAATATTTTCACTATAAGTTATAGGTTTATCTATTATAATATAATATATCAGTTATCCACTAATAACAAAAGCTAATCGGATCAGGGCCGGACCCAAGGAGGGGCAAACAGGGGCTCCAACCCCCCCTCCCCCATGCATATATATGTTTAATATGTATAACTTTTAATGTATATGAGTTGCTAACGACACTTCTTAATTTACCCACTCTTGTTTTAGGTGATTCTAAATAAATTATTGTAATTTTATCTTATAATATTGAGTTAAATATATTTTTTCTCTTTATAAAATTAAGAGTTTTTAAGTTTTGTCTTTCAAAAAATTTATTTTTAGTCCATATTTGTATTTTATAGCAATTACTTTGAGGACTAAAAGTATCAATTTTTTGTAAAAATATTTGAAAATAGAGACTATTCTTACCAAACTACAAGATTTTAGAGGATGTTTTCAGTTAAAATTTAATAGAACTAAACATAAAAACTCGTTATTTTATAAGAACAAAAAATATATTTAACTCTATTATTTATTATTAAAAAAAAAATTTCGGCCCCCCGTGTGATTGATTTCTGGATCCGTCCCTGAATCGGATTATAAAAATAATACTGTATATATAAAAAATAAAAAGTGAAACTAAGCAAAGCATATTACATATATTTTTAAATTGAACAAAAGCTTGTAATGTCTCATATTTTTGTTCTAACTGAAGAATCCAAATATAACTTCTAAAATCAACATAGAATCTAAAACCAGAAGATGAACTTATTGGTCCTGGTCCCCAAGCATCATAATGGGGTAAATCCTAGGGTTCATGAGCACTTGAAGTAGATATATTAAAAGGCTTTTCCATATAATACAACAAGCTTCACAAAATGAAAAGGGGTCACCAGGTAGGTGGTACTTTTATTTGACACAAGTGAATAAATCACATCATAAAACAATAACCCATAAATGATATGGAGAACCAAAATTCCGAAAAAAAAATAAAATTTATGACCAAAAAACAAATTTTGAAATTAAGAACCACAACTTTTTTTATATAATAGGAAAAACAAAAATAAATTTAGGAGGGTGTATTGGATTGAGATTTCATGGGATTTTAAAAGACTTTTTTATGACAAAAAAATCTTGAGGTATTCAATCAAGACTTTTACAAAAGTTAAATAAATCTTGTGGTATTCAATTAAGACAAACATGATTTTTTTTTCAGGGCAATAAAATCCGTTGGTATTCAATTGAGATTTGGTACTACTTTTAAAATGTCTACTGGTATTCAAAAGTCTACCGATTTTGATGGATTCTTCTATGGAATGGATTTTGAGAGACTTTTTAGTTGAAAATACACTTGATAGACTTTTTCAACAATCTCACCAAAAGCCTTGAGACTTTTTTGAAATCTCCAAGACTTTTTATTTTCATCATCACTGTATCAAATTTTTTTTTCTTTATTTTTTCATAGTTCATCATCACTGCACTCCTTCTTCTTTTCTTTGTTCACTTGTTCAAGAATCTCACCAAAAGACTTGAGACTTTTTCAAACTCTCCAAGATTTTTTACTTTCATCATCATTATATCAGTTCTTCTTCTTCTTCTTCTTCTTCTTCTATCAAATATGTTTTTTTGCAAAAAAATATTTTAACAAATTCTACATCTTTTTTACAAACTTTTGATTCAATACAACTTTTTACGACAAATTTTTTTTCGTTACCTTCATCTGCTTCTTTTCCCATCAATGGTGATAATGGTTTTTATTTGTGATTAGAAACATATACGTGAAAAAAATGTAAGGCTTTTTTTTAGTTTAAAAATTTGGATTCCCAAAAAAATATAATTTCTTTTATTAAAATTTATTGATTCTTTTAAAATTTGCCTAATATACAAAAGTTTCTTAATATATAAAGTATTATGAAATCTTGATTGTAAAAAGTTTTTTGAAAAAAATCTCTCAAAATTCATTCAAATCATGTGTTAAAAATCTTGATTGTAAAAAAGTCTCTGTAAAAAAGTCTTTAAAATCTCACAAAATCAATATAGTCCAACAAAATCTCATAAAATCATCAAGACTTTTTTTGCCAAAATTGTCTCATGAAATCCTAATCCAATACACACTCTTTAAGTCAAATAAAAATCACTGTGCTACAATTTATTTAATCATGCATGATTCAATTCATTTTATATTCTTTTTAAAAGGGAAAGGTGTATTTTCCAAAATAAATATTTGAATACAACAACAAAAGGCCAGAGATTATGCTAAAGCAAGCATCAATCAAAATACTTCTAGCATGATCCCTTGAAATTAAAGAACTTTTGGCCTATAATAATCAAATACAAGATTTTTCAAGTCATTTGGATATATTTTGTTCACAATTATTGCTCATTTACAATGGACACTTGCATAATTATTTCTCTTGGTGGGTCCAATTGGTCTAAAGAAAGCAAGTTCATTGCAATTATTTGATGTCAAAAAGATTACTTTATTTGTGTCTCTGTAGCTGGCCTTCCTTATCCTTGCTTTGGCATTGATGTACCAACACAACAACAACAATCAATGGCTTAGTTTCAAGCATTGGTTACATGATTGAAGTCTCAATCTTTCTTCCTTTCACCTTCCATATCATTGAGGTTTCATTATCAGTATGTGCGCGTCGCATTGCCATATACGGTCACATTCAATAGCTGCAAAACAAAATTATTAAGCATGAGATTAGTGGAAATTACAAACTTATAATAGGACTATTTCTTGAGGTTAATGTTACTACTTTTTTTGAGTAGATATTATCTTTAGTATGATCGTAAATAACTACTCCTTCGTCCTTAAGTCTCATTTAATTTATGGTTGGAATGTGACTTGAAACGAATCACACAGCTGATTATTTCCCCTTCTATTGGATGGTGAAACTCAAGCATGATATGAGTGGATAATGCATGACATGACTCTAGCAATTAACTCAGAAGCACACACTACAATGAAACAAAGTTGACCCAAAGAAAATCAAGACATTAAAATGGGCTCAACTGGTTAATGAGCTCCCCCTAGGACGAATCGTTCGGGAGTCCCCGAGTTCAATTTTTGGTGGAAACAATTCTTGGCCAAGCATTACTTACCTCGCGGCCCAACTCTGGATTACTGGGACTCCCTTCCCCTAGGAATCAAAGGGTTTAAATACCAACAAAAAAAAAAAAGTTGACCCGAAAAAAGTGAGGTTACCACTGGAAATCAAGGAGCAGTCAATTTTTTTAGCACAATCATACAATTGGAAAACAATAACTCATGTCACTTCTTATTCTAATTAATGTAGTAGTTGTGGAGTAGCTGTCAGATGTCATGCATATTTCAGAGAGAGAGAGATTACCAAGGACTATTTTGAGCATCAAAGAAGGACTAGTGATGGCATTTTCAGAGAGTGAGAACAAAAGGAGGTGCGTCCCTTCTTGGTCCGGCAACAGAACGATAAATATAAACTCTTTCAGCCCTACTATCATCGCCTCCTTCTTCATTAATCACTTCAACATTCAACCTAGGCCTTTCTTGTGCTACAAACCTACATCCATTCATCGTCACTTTGCAGTCCGACATCCAAAGCGATCTCATTGATTCATACTTCCCCAAACCTGAAAAAAGTGCCGCATTTCCGAATGGACTGTCCCTTATTTCAAGTTTTCTCAGCTTTGGACATCCATAAAGTACACACTGCATTCCCCAATCGCTGCTTCCGGCAAAAGCCACCGAAAGTGTTTCCAAGTTTTTGGCGTGCCTTCCTATATACTCAAATGTGAGGTCGGTTAGAGAACCTGATACAGCAAGCCTCTGGAGTTTAGTGCAGTTCTTAACAACTGCACCAAAGGCCTCGTCCATAGGTTCATCCGTCAGGTAATCTGGCTGACCAGGGGTCATGATGCAGAGTCGAAAATGAGTAAAGTCGGGGCAGTTTTGCACAACAGTAGCAACAGCAGCATTGGTCATCTGACGGCAAAAGTAGAGGACGTAGTGAAGCTTCCGGCATCCTTCAGAGACAGCAATAAAACCTGATTCAGTAACCCCATGTGCAACACCCTCGTCAAATGGATCCGCAGGAAAAACACGTAGTTCCTCAAGCAATGGACAGTATGTTCCAACAGCTTCCAGTCCCTTGTCTTCAACTGTATCGACAACCTGCAAAATATCGATGTTCCAATACATTTTCGTAAGCAGACACGATGAAAAACCAATCGAAAATCTACTAGCCATGCACGACTAACTTGAATAGTTACTTACAACTTACGGCCAATTTGCTAAAACTTCGATGTCAATGAAACTATATAGAATAAATAGCACATAAAGAAAATCATACCCAAAGGCGTCGAAGATTAGGACAGTGAACCAGAAGCTTAGAAAGATCTTCGCTGTCAAGAGGAGCATAACTAAAATTCAAGAAAGTCAGATTTGTGCATGCTGGGTAAAGAACTTCTAGATATTGTGTTGAAGCCACCCATAAACCAGAAAGTGTGTGGAGACTTTTACAATTGTTAAATGCGCGTTTGAGTTCTGAATGCTGCTGACATGTCAGCTCTTGTGAAAATGAGCCAGTGCCAAGCTCGCATAACTGAGGGGCACGGACAAGAAGTCTTTGTAACTGTTCCAGTGTTATGCTTTTGTTAACCTTCAAAGTCTTCAATGATTTGCACCTACCAACAAGTTTCTCGAGCGCATCAAAGTTTACATCATTGTTTAGGTTGGCAAAGTTCAATACTTCCAATGACGTAAAGCTTTCTGGGAAGCAACTCAACCAATTACCATTTTTGTCATCGATACCATTCTCTTGTATGTCAAGCTCGGTTAAATTTCTGCAGATGATTTAACATAAAGATTACAATGCTAGCAAAATAGTGTAATTTATGTGATCAATTATTTTCACACAACTTATTGCTTTCAAAGCAAGAATTTGCTCAACCTAAGTCAAACATCTGAACACAGTACTTGAAGGTTCCCTATTACATCACATTATAATTATGTAACAATGAGGAAATTAAAGTTTCACTGATAATTAAACGGATTTAATTGGTATTCATTTGCAGTGTAGAGATTTTTAACACTGTCAAATAAAAATGTTTGACTGTAACTAAAACTATCTTAAAAGTCACACATACGATTCATTGTGATTGCTTGATAGTGTAAAAAGTTTTACGCTGAGTGACAGTGTATCAAAATTAAACTCTATTCATATGAATTAATGGCAAATTAAAATAGTCACAAACATTTCACCATGAAAAGAAAAACTAGCAAATCATGCATCCATACAAAAAATGCTAATTCTAGACTGCACACGTAAGAACCACCACCTTGTTCTAGAAAAATAAAATTTGATCGATTCCCTACACCATAGCTTCTTCTTTGTTTGGCATAAATAAGGAATATCACCATGTTCTCATTCTCAATTGATGCTCAAATATTAATTTCATCATACAAAACATAAGTGGCTCTCAAAATCACAGCTTTGTAATGAGATTCTGTTTCCACTGCCAATAAAATTCACAAACATCCTCACCAATGGGAAATTGCAACAAGGATCGACACGATAAAATGGCAAACAAAACAAACCAGACACTCAAAGAGAAAAGGAATCCAAGAAAAGAATGAATCTAAGAAAAAATTATCTATTATTCGAATCGGTTAGAGCACAGACAACTAATCCTATAGAAATCCTATAGAATCAAATTTAACATTAAAATTGTTTAAAACTAAACAAAACACATCTATTAGCAACATAACAACATCAAAAAGGTTAAAGCAAAAAAATTCATATCAAATGAGTAACATCACTAGATTGGTAAAAACTGAAAAACTACTACTCTTTCTAGCTCTCATATATACAAGTCAAACATTAGAAATCATAAATTAAATATTAACAATATTCACATCTAAGAACCAAACTGAAAAATAAAAAGAGCTAAAAAAAACACAAAATTAATTATAATTTTCTAAACAAAATATAAAGATTGAAGAGAAATAAATCTTACTTGCAATAAGTAGCAACAGCAGCCAAACCATCAGTGCTAAATCCATCACAACTCAAAAGAGAAAGTGCTTTAAAATTAGGAAATGAAAAAGCCAAAAACTCCAAACTTTCATCAGTAACAAACATTCTCTTAAGCTTCAACTCTTCAAGAAAAGGATACTTTTCAGCAAAAACAACTAACCATGGATGAATATCAGCACCCCAATTAGCAGGAACCAAGTTAAAATCAGAAAAACGAGGTTTTCCTTTAAGTGTAACACTTCTTATGTTTGGAAATCTACGTGTTAAGATCTCAGGTGTAACAGAATAACAGTTACCTATGAAAACATTTTTCCTTGACCATCTTTCTGCGTTGTACCATTCTTTACAAACCAATGAAACTGAACTTCTATCTTTGCGTGATTTCACCATGCTAAGTACTCTTTCTAATACTTCATCAGGAAAAGCTGAACTTGAATTCATGAAGTTTGTTTCGTGTTTTGAATCTTTCTTTTTCTTACTCTTACACATCATGTTCAATGTTCAACACAAGAACAAAAACAAAAAAGAAACAAACTTTATAGCACCCTTTTGGATAAACTTCAATTGGGTTGTGTTAAAACAAAACAAAAAATTCAAATTTTTTTTTTGGTCAAATGGTGGAAATATAGCAATGTACTAAAAGTTGTATGTTCTTAAAGATGAAAATTTTGATGATGTTTTTGTGTCTTTTGACAACAAAAGTACATGTTTTTATTCATGTTTTTTCTTCATGAAAAAAACTAATAAATGAAAAGAAAATAAAAAAGATAATTAATGAAGAGATCTAGGAAATGAAAATATGAATCTGAGATCTGATAAAAAGGAAGAGGTTGAAGAAGAAGGTGGAGAAGATAGATATAATATTTATATCATATTATGGAAATATGGAAATGAGAAAGAGTGATGAAAGAGAAAGGTCAATGAAAAAATGGGATCTTTTTTTCATGAAACAAAGCTCTCACATCACCTTTAGATGAGTCCAAAGGAGTATATAGGTTGTGGGTACCCTTTGGTGTATTATAGCAAAAAAAGAAGGGGAAGTAATGAAAGTTTAATTATTAATTATGGAAAATAGATCTCTAAGCTTTTATTTTTCACATGGGTTTTTGACTTTTTCTCATAATTTAATAACTTTGTACTTCTATTTAATCTTAATTGTAATAATAATAAAAGGAAGTTTTTGTTTTACTAAAATTAAAAGGAAGATTGTTATTTTAACAATTTTATAATTTTAATTTCGTCAAAATTATATGGTTGAATTATTGTTACATGGTTATGGTGTATGTGAAGATGAATTGCATGTTGCATGATAGGTAAAGATGTTAGGCATTTGGGGTATTATATGAAATGTAAATGACAAATGGCTTGTTGCATAAAATACAAAGTGACAAAATGCATGTAAAATATTGGCAAAGTTTATGGTGCACAAGTTTCTCAAGTCGTGCATCATGCACAAATAACTCAAAACACTATAACGAATACGAATTTTGCAAAATCTATCGTTGATTTGAAAGTTTATATCATATAGATTATCCATAAATTTTTTGAAAAAAATTGAAAATCATTTGATATGTTATTGAGATCCATCAAATTTAACGGTTTATGGATTTTTATTAAATACCGCTAATATTGATGGGTCTCAATAACATTAAAAAATTTATAGATGATCTAAACGATATAAACTTTACATCCAACGGTGAATTTTGTAAAATTCGTATTCGTTATAGTGATATGGCTAACTTGTGCACCATGTACCAATTAATGTGGTTGTGCTTGTGCATATTAGACAAAGCCGTAAAATATAACATGTAATTATGTAAATGACAAGTGAGATGTTGCATAAGATATAGAGTTTAATTGCTGTGCACCGTCGGTGTAATTTTTTTTTACACATACATCCAATGACGCGTTGCCACATCATTTAATGAATGTGACACATCATGTGTTTTTAATGACCATACATGATGTGTCTGTATATTATTGGACGCATGTGCAAAATATCTTTACACCGACGGTGTATATAAATTAAATTCTAAGATATAAGATACAAGTGATATATTTCATGTGTTGCATGAAATTTAAAGTGACATATATGTTAGACTAACATGACTTTTGTGTAATCCTTTTCATCTTTATTTATAAGACCTCTTTTCACATTTATTTGACATTTTACAAAATTTTATAAGGACTAATGATTTCCTTATAAAAACCCTATTTACATTGAAAATGTAAATATATTTTCTCTCTCTTATGATATTAATAATTAAACAGATAGATAGATATATTAAACTAAGACATATTTCATACAAATATTTTACATATAACAATTTTTCTCAATAATCCTAATTTTGTTAATCTTTTACAAGTAAAAGGAATGTTGAGTTGCTCACAATCAAGTATTTTGATGATGTGGCACTCTATAAGAAAAGTTTACAATCTCTATTAAAAAACTTTTTCATCATCTCCTTTAATTAAATCATTTTAATTATCAATATATCAAATTATCACTATATAACTTCTTACAATTATCATAAAAAAAACCTTCTTACAAATTATGGCTACCAAATCCATAAAAAATTTATACGGAATACTCTTCTTTTTTACTCATCATGTTGCATTGCATAACTATTTACATACTCAAGTGAATAACCTTCTTATAAAATTTTACCAAGTGAATAATTGATAAGAACGAGAGGGAGGTAAGTAGATAAGTTATTTGGCATCTTAAATTGTATAGAAGGGAATAAACAGTAATGTTGCTATTTGATAGGTAATTTTCAGAACACGAGATCACGTGATATAAAATGTCAAAACCACCATACTTCTTAGTTCAACATCACTCATGAGCAATATTTTCACCAAGCATAAGTATGTATGACCTCCAACTCTTATTAAAAATAAATAAATAAGGGATACATTAAAAATAAAAAAGCAAAGTGATTTGTGACTAAAATTGCAACTCATATAATGAAAACTAAGATTTTATACGATGACACAAATTAAAATAAAATATGATACATCATTTCAATAAAAATTATTTTAATTTTGATAACAATTTTTTTTTTATTTTTACACATATATAATATTGAATATAACCATATCGTAAAAAGTATTTAACAATGTATTTTAATCGAATGTGTGATTATACTTATCACAATTATTATTTTTAATTTATAAAAATATTTTAATTATGTATTTTAATCGAACCCGTGCAACGCATTTTGATGATGTGGCACTCTATAAGAAAAGTTTACAATCTCTATTAAAAAACTTTTTCATCATCTCCTTTAATTAAATCATTTTAATTATCAATATATCAAATTATCACTATATAACTTCTTACAATTATCATAAAAAAAAACCTTCTTACAAATTATGGCTACCAAATCCATAAAAAATTTATACGGAATACTCTTCTTTTTTACTCATCATGTTGCATTGCATAACTATTTACATACTCAATAGTGTTCTAATGCAAAATCTAAATGCAAGCATGACTACATCTAATATACAAAAGTAAAAAAACAACGGTAAGAAAAAAAAAGTAAGAAAGCAAAGCAAGTTGTGACTATACTACCACGATGCATAAAAAGAAAATTAAGTTCTCATGCTATTACACTATTAGAATAAAGTATAATGCACCTCTTCAAACTTATGAATATTAACAGATATTCACTAAAAATTATATTAATTGTCCGTAATATACACAAATCTACTATGTAGGTTAATATTAAACAATTTTTTTTATATAAATAACCTTCTTATGTTTAAATCCGAATAAAGATTATTAAATAAAAAAATTCAAAGCAAAATGAGCGGAGAAAAACCTCATAGTAAAAAAAAAACAAACAATAGACAAAAAAAATCGACACTAATAAAATCGGGATAAAATTTTACCAAGTGAATAATTGATAAGAACGAGAGGGAGGTAAGTAGATAAGTTATTTGGCATCTTAAATTGTATAGAAGGGAATAAACAGTAATGTTGCTATTTGATAGGTAATTTTCAGAACACGAGATCACGTGATATAAAATGTCAAAACCACCATACTTCTTAGTTCAACATCACTCATGAGCAATATTTTCACCAAGCATAAGTATGTATGACCTCCAACTCTTATTAAAAATAAATAAATAAGGGATACATTAAAAATAAAAAAACAAAGTGATTTGTGACTAAAATTACAACTCATATAATGAAAACTAAGATTTTATACGATGACACAAATTAAAATAAAATATGATACATCATTTCAATAAAAATTATTTTAATTTTGATAACAACTTTTTTTTATTTTTACACATTTATAATATTGAATATAACCATATCGTAAAAAGTATTTAACAATGTATTTTAATCGAATGTGTGATTATACTTATCACAATTATTATTTTTAATTTATAAAAATATTTTAATTATGTATTTTAATCGAACCCGTGAAAGATGAAAAATGGATATTGAAAATAGAATAACATTCATATATATAGACATAATTTGCTAAAATATCTATACATAGAAAATATACAAAATAATTTAAATACAAAAAATGAGAGAGCATGACTAAACAAAAAGTATGTGATACATGTGAATAGATATTAGTTATATAAGGATCATGGTTACATTGAGAAGCATTCCAACAGTCATAAGATTTAATTGTAATGAGTTTGTTAATATTCTTGTAATAATAAGGGGTACATGTAGATAGATAGGGTTAGACAAGCTTTGAAATCCGGGTTGTGAAAAAATAAAAATTGATGAAGAAGACTATAGCCCACCAAACTTAATCATAGCTATCCTATGTGGATTATTTAGCCACGTTGTCTAAAAGAGGCTGAGTGTTTTTTTTTTATGCTTTTAAAAATAAAACTAAAAAGGAGAAGTGGATTTTTTTTTTAAGTGGGATTTTTCTTATAATGCTTTAAAAAAAAAACTAAAAACGAAAATCACACCTCTTAAGTTAAAGACCAAAATAGTTCGCTTATACCGCTTTCAAAGTGGGATTTTTTAATGTTTCAAAAAAAAAATGGGATTTTTTAAGGAAAATAAATAACCCATTTTTAAAAGTAATATTCTACTTGTCAAAAAATAAAACGTAATATTCCAAATCATCCTACACTTAAAAATATATACCAAAATGTAATTAATATTTTTTAGTAGTTTAATAATTAGAATTTCACATTTATGATGAATAAGTGAAATCTTTAAGGTTCGAATTTTAACTCATACATATAACAATTCAAACATAATTAATATCGAGTCAGGATCCGTTGACACCAACTAGTTTGACACCAAATGTTACACCTCTCAATAACGTTTTAACCGATATAAATTTTATAAAATCCACCGTTGGATTGAAAGTTTACATCATATAGATCATTTGTGTAAAATTTCAAATAAATCCAAAATCATTTGATATGTTATTGAGATACATCAAAATTAACGGTTTTTGTATTTTTTTAAATGCCGTTAATCTTTATGTGTCTCAATAGCATATCAAATGATTTTGGATTTGTCTGAAATTTTACACAAATGATCTATATGATGTAAACTTTCAATCCAACGGTGGATTTTATAAAATTTATATCGGTTAAAACGTTATTGAGAGGTGTAACATTTGGTGTCAAACTAGTTGGTGTCAACGGATCCTGACTCATTAATATCATGTACACTAATTTTTAGTCGGTAAATTTCACTACACATCAAAGAAAAAAATGCTTAATTAATAAAATGGTCCCTTAAAGATATTTTTGATTTCAGATTGGTCCCTTAAAGAAAAAAAAGGTCCAAATAGGTCCCTTAAAGAAAAAAAGTCTGAATAGGTCCCTTAAAAACATCTCCGTTAATAAGTTTGGTCCCTAAAAAGAGGTCTAAATAGGACCAAACTGATTAACGGATATGTCTTTAAGGGACCTATTCGGACATTTTTTTCTTTAAGGGACCTATTTAGACATTTTTTTCTTTAAGAGACCAATATAAAACCAAAAATATCTTTAAGAGACCATTTTATTAATTAAGCCAAGAAAAAAATATACTAACTTGTGCTTTGATGGCACATATTAAGCAATTATTAAATATGAAAATTTTAGCTTAAAAAGTTATATTTTCAATTTCTTAAAAGTTTAAATATTGACTTTAAAACACAAAATTACTATTTTTAATCTAAATCATGTGCTCTCTTATGATACAACTTATTATAACTTAAAAGTGGAATATATAATTTCCAATACCAAAATCTTATATTTGCCTTCTTAATAGAGATGCTCCAAGCTAAGGGAAAGCCAAATCCTCTCTAGCCACCACCGAATGGTTAATTATGTGCAAATATTGGAAGAAAATGTTCGAATAGGTCCCTTAAAGGAAAAAAAATCCGAATAGGTTTGTTAAAGATATATCTGTTAATCAGTTTGGTCATATTCGGACTTTTTTTAGGGACCAAATTGATTAACGGATATGTCTTTAAGGGACATATTCATACCTTTTTTCCTTTAAGGGACCAATTTAAAACCAAAAATATCTTTAAGGGATCATTTTACTAATTAAACCTATATTATTAGTCAAGTGAAACATATATAGTAGACCCGTAGAGACTAGAGAGTGTTTTAGCAATGCTCAACTGCTTAAATCACTGAGTGATAGGCAACGATATCTAATTACCTATGACAAAATGATCGTCTCCAACTCACTAATTAATGGAAAACAACCCACCGAAAGGATTCATATCATAGTCGTTCAACGCGTCAAATTGACACTGCTTATAATTTTTCTTTCCTTCTGACCTATTCTCTAGGAGCTAGACTCAATGGCTTACATATACAAGAGACGTCGATCAATGAGACAGAATGATGAATGAACGATTTAAATCAGCGCAGAGAAAAAAACACAAAGAGAATGGTAGGAGATGATCTGGTTCAACCCTAAGAACACATTCAAACAATTCAAATTTTATGCATATTTACAAAGAACACCCCTTAGTTTATAAACATGGTCAGATGAAGTGCTAAAGATTCACGTCATCCATTAAAATTAAATAAATAAAAAAGGCCATATGCAACATTGCAATGTGAATTAATGTGGTGGTGGTGGTGGTGGGGACTTTTCCATCTAAATTGGATCCCCTTGAATTGGATAGGATTTGGTGCACATGCATCCAACCTTCTTTGGAGGAATTCTATGATTTTTTTACTATAAAGATGCGGAAAGATCCATCATAAATCATAGATCTATTTATCAAGGTAAATTTTCGGTGATCTTGCTGCTAAAATCATTAATTAGCTTTTCTTCACTTAATTAACTATAGTTTTAAAAATCGCCAACAATACAAACTTTATCCTAAACCTTTCTTCTCTTTTTCTTCATAGTTTTTTTTTCTTGATCTACCAGGAAGGGGTGGTTTTAGGGTCAATTTTTTTGACCTAAAACCACCCCTCATAATTGTTTTTCCCTTTTTTTTTATTTAAATAAGTGATCTTCACATTGATCAAGTTTTTTTTTTGTGTTTTTTTTTTGTGATTTCGCCGTCTGAGTGCGGCGTTGTGTTGTTCGTCGTCTTGTGCGACGTTTTTGTTGTCCCGTATTGTTGCGGTGTTCATTTGATTTCTATTGAAAAGATCGGCTGCAGTCAATTACAGATTCAACCAATGATTTGGACTTCAACGCTGCAGATCCGGAGACATGGATACTTTGGTAACTTTAACTTTATCATATTATTTGTTGTAGGCATTTTGCCGTTATATGCTATTAACTCGGATGCTGTGAATTTTGTTCGCAGATTCATCCTTTATGTTTTTAGCGATGTTGATTATGTGGTTGTATTTGATGTAATCTATCAATTTGAATGAATGAATATCGTTTTGTTATTGTAAAAAAAAAAACTATAGTTTTAAAAAAAAAATAACATTAAGAAAGCATTGCACTTTTGTCATTATAAATTGTTAATTAAATATATGTGTTAATTTAGTGGTAAGAATATGACATTATAATCTTACGAAATTGTGTTAAAATATTATCAAAACATTTTTTTTTAAATTATTTACGAATTGTAGTCCCACATAGTGGTCAATATTTTACATCTTTGCAATCAAAGCATTTTTGCAAATATTTTAAAATTATTTAAAGCACTATAGGAAAGCAAGTGGTGACAAAAAAATAATTAAAAAGGTCTATGTTCTCTTCATTGACCGATTGGAAATGGCATCATATTTTGTTGTTATGTATAACTTTGAGTGTGAATTAGGTAATACAATTGGGTAACATGGATCTTTATCACCACTATAAGATAAGGTCAAAAACAAGTTGAATTGCTATTACAAGTAATTTAATTAATTCCAACTATGTAATATTTATTTGCAATATATATTCATGATGGTTATATATACACATTATAAGGCCAAAATCATCTCATTAAGGCTCCAATGGTTTTAGTTTGGTGCAAAGGATAAGGTGTGTGAAAGGGTATATGGATCAAAAATCTTGACCTTAGCCAAAAACACCAATAATAAAGGATGTTTTCTCTTTAGGTCCACAATTTTTTCTCCCTGTATTTTACTTTTTTGCCCTTCAATAAAAACTTTGATTTCTATGAACCAAATTTTTTTGCCTTAAAAAAAAAATTCAATTTCTGTTAACCGAATTTTCCCTTAATTTAAACTAGAAAAAACTTCGATTTCTGCAAACCGAAGTTTTTAGCAAGAGCAAAATTGGAATATTTATGCATAATAGAATTAGAAGCACCCTATAAATAGTACTATGTACAAATAATTGTGAAGAAAAGGTTATTGGTTCACTTTCAATAAAAATGGACCCCTACCTATTTGTTCCCCAAAGCTTAAGAATCCCATGTTCTTCTACTCCTGTCCGACCATCACTACTTTCAATTCATATCATATATATCATATCCAATCTACTGTATCTTCTATCTCTTTGCCTAAATTGTGTTTATTAGTTCCATGGTTTAACACGTGGCAATTTTTGACTTTATGATAAACACTATTACTAGTATAACCCACCTAATTAATTAGTAATCCTATCATTAATGCAATTCATTGGTGGTAAAACTTATTAGCATATGTTTCGTAATAACTTTAAAGAAAATGTTAGTGTCAATAAAAAGAACGGAAAAAAAAAATATTGTACCAAAAAAGAACGAAAATATATGAGGAATAATCCTCTCCATTTTCTATGATTTTCATTTTTTTTACTATCAAAATTTTTACGACAGTAAGAGTCATGTTAACATGTGTCTTTAAGCTACTTAAAAATAGAAATTTTGCATTGGTTATACAAAATATTTAATGTTTAGAAAGTTAAATGTTCAAGTTTCAATAATTTTTTTTACGACATTTGACTTCTTAACATGTGTCATGTTAACATACTCCTAATTGTGCGTGCTTATAAAAAAAAAATACTCCTAATTGGAATTGTAATGTTTTCTCTGTATTCTCATAGCAGCCACCCCATTTTCTCTTGAACCTTTGGCTTTGTTTGGATTGGTGGAATGAGATGGAATGAAGTGGTATGGAGTGAAGTTCCATTGTTTGGATTCTTTAAAATTTAATGGAATTGAGTGGGTATATGATGGTATTCATTTCATCTAATTCCATCATTTTCTCTCATTTTTCTTCCCCTCTAATTTGAGGTGTATGTGATGGAATACAACCACATTATAAAATTGTCCAAACAATTGAATGAAATTTATGTCTCATTCCGTCCCGCTCCATTCCATTTCATTTTATTTCATTCCGCTTTGTTTCATTATGTACCATCAATCCAAACATGGCCTTGATTTTCTCTTTTTTCTCATCCATCAAAGACGGGTGATTTAATTTAGGGTCATTTTTTTATTTAAAACCACACCTCTAAATTAATTTTTCATTTTTTTTTTCTTTTCAAATAAGTGATTTTCACATGTATTGAGTTTTTCTCTATGTGATTTTATCGTCTTAGTGTGATGTTGTGTTGGTCGCTGTCTTTGTGCGGCGTTATTTTGTTTTCTCGTTTTAGTGCGGTGTTTGTTCAGCTTAAATTGACAGATTAGATTCGACTCAACTCATATTCAATCAATGATTTTGGTGTCGTCAATGCTATTAACATGGATGTTGTGAGTTTGTTCACAGATTAATCTTTTTCAATTTTTAGTGATTTTGAATTTGTATCATTCGATGTATTTTATCAATTTGAATGAATGAATATCTTTTATTTTTTGGTCAAGTAGTCCGGTGGCTAGAACATTCCACCCTTAAGGCGGATAAGTGGGATGACCAGAGTTCGAACCTCGGCTCCCTTCCATATATAATGCAATGTCTTGCCAACTGAGCTAAACGGGAACGAATGAATGTCTTTTTTAGTATAAAAAAAAGGAAAATGATATTGTCAAAAAAAAAACAAGGAAATGATGATTAGTGTTTCTGTCACTGGCGGAACTAGGGGAGGGCTGAGGTGGGCCGCGGCCCTCCCCAAAAAAAATAGGAAATTACTAATATACTCTTGGTATTTTGATAAAATTACATATTTCTATTACTATATATATTTATGAAGGTAATTAGAAAAAACATTCAGTGATAGCCTAGTTGGTAGATACTTCAACGCCTATTGTGTAGGAGGCGAGGGTTATGGGTTCTAACCATGCCTTTGAGGTTTTTGCTTTCTTTTCTCTTTTTCCTTTTCTGTTTTTTATTTTTCTTTTAAAAATTAACTTTAACACACATCCTTGAGGATAAATGATTGTCTTAAACTTGTAAAGACATAATTTTGAGATTAATGTTTTTCATATGATATATCAATTCAGAATTTTTATTTTTACCAAAAAAATAAAACACAACTATTTTTAATTTAATTAATCCATGTGTAATTATCTTATATTTATTAATGAATAAATTTCAATCTAAATTTTTTTTATTGTATAATTATGCAAGCAATAGTTCAAAGTTAATTATTAATGATTTCAAGTCACTTGACATACGCAGAGTATTATTTTCAGGTATGTAATTTAATTTTTTAATTATCAAATTATTGCTTATTATGACTTAAATTTTTATACGCAATATAATTTTTTTTTATATTTAATTTATATATTATAAATTTTTTTAACGACCCACCCAAGAAAAAAAATTCTGGTTCAGCCACTGGTTTCTATTACACTAGTTAAAGAAATAAGACTTAATTATACTTTTGATCCCCTTCTTTTATATGTTCACGATTTTGATTCTGCCATTTAAAAATTAAACATCCTTCCCCTTATTTTGTTTTTTGTTTTTCTTTTTTTTTCCAGTTTTGTCCATAACCCCATTTTGTCACCACGAAACATTAATGTGTTTCATTTATTTATTAGCTGACACATGGCAATACACACGTGATAAATAACCATGACATATCGCTAAATCCTCTTCATTAAATTGAAAGACAATGCATCAAAGAAATTATTATATCCCAAATATAAAAGATTTGCTCACATGTCACTGTTTGCATCAAGATTACTCCTTCATTTCAATTATCTAATATGCTTTCTCAACAAGACCCTTAGATTTCTTCGATGATTTCATATTCATATCATCAATCAACAGAACCAAGGTGCCGTAAGAATGCCCACCCTCCTTTATAGTCCTTTTGGTCTTAGACATGTACTCTTTCTAGAGAGATTATATACGGTCGGTGTAAATTTTACACTAATATTCAATAAAAATCATTTAATCTTTTATGTTATATTAAGAAAGTGTATTGACATGGAATAATGTGACGGAATACATATATGTATCAAAGGCATATGATCAAACTAAAAATATATTATCAAGATTTATAAATAGAAGTGTATGCTAGGAAAGTAGCGATAGACTTTTTTTTCTTTTCAATGTGAATAAATAATTAAGGTGTTTAGAGTTTAAATTCCGACTCCTACATACTCTCTCTACCTCACAATGAGTGAGCCAGTTGTTTGCGTCACGCATGTCAATGCATAACTTTGACGATTGATATTTTTAATTGTATAATAGTAAAAATTATAAAAATATGATATTTTGGAAATACTCATCGAGATGAATCCAACATCTTATATGCTAATATTTGTTTTAATTTATTAGTACAAAAATATGGTCAAAGTAAGATATGTGAATAGTGTATATAGTCAAAATGACTCACTTATTTTGGGACGGAGAGAGTATATATTGTAATGTCCCTAGCAGGGACGGAGCCACGTTGAAGAGGGTGGGGGCACCCGCCTGCACTAAATTTTGAGATTTATTTTTCATATATATACTAGTACTAGTACTTCATATATAATATGTGCTGGAATATATGTTGAAAGTTGAAACTATACCAGACTAGACCAATATTTATTTATTTATTTATCATCCAATATAATCTTATTATGCAAGTCATGTACTCCACTCAACCAAATACCAACACATATATTATAACAAACAACAATTTAAGAACTAGTTAAGGATTAGCGGTGCCACTTATTGTTCATTTAATTTTTATTATTTACTTAGGTGTAATTATTTTGGATATATACAACAATTTAACAAAGGAAAATGTTAAATAATATATATGTGACACTAGTTAAAGAACTAAATATGATAAAGTTATCTTAAAATTTGTGTAATCATGCTATTTAAAAATATAAATAATGTTATTTTCAATACATTTTTTTGAGAGAGATTTTTTTTATATCAAGTAGTTCAATGACTAGAATTTCACACCTTAAGGTGAATATATAATTGGAGTTTCAAGTTCGAACTCCAACACTTGCGTAGTGCAATGCCCATACCAATTGAACTATAATTGAACTATATGTTCCAGGTGGCAAAGATATTTTTATGTTTTCTTTGTCGCAGAAAGTGCTTCAACTCTTAAGGCGACTAAGTGGGGTATCCGGAGTTCAAATTTTGACTTCTGCATATAAAATGTGATGTCGCTACGAATTGAGTTATGCTCACGAAGATAGAGATTGAGATGTTTTGATTGAGATTGAAAATGAGAAAACGATTCAATAGTTCCAAAATATGAAAGTAGAGAACATTTGTAATGAATATTTACTTACGCTCTAAAAAATGAAATACATATTTAATACTACAAATTTATATATATAGTGCCCCCTCTTTTCAAAATTTCTGGCTCCGTCACTGGTCCCTAGTAATTGAGTTAAGTTTACGGAGACAAAATTATAACATTCTAGTAGATGATTTATTTGAAATGTTAAGTTCTAAACATGAAGCAACTTTAAAAAAATTTGTTTTCATTATAATCGAACTTGTGTTCTTCTGATTGATCCATCTTATGGTAAATACTAAATAATAGTAGTTTAATTGTCCCGTTTGCAACAGCTTCAGAAGGCTCTACACACCGTTACTATTCTTTATGTATATTGAGCTGCCAATACGCAGAAAGCTTCTACTTGCATGGTTCGTGCTCATCACTTCACCACCATATCCATAGTAGGGATGTCAACGGGGTAGGGAATGTGTGGGAGGAAGCTTCCCCGTTCCCCGTCCCAAAGTGCATGCGGGGGAGATTTTGCCTCCATCTCTGTTCCTACGGGGGAATATTTGTCTCTATCCCCATCCCCACATATCCCCATAGTTCCCGCGAAGATCCACGGATATAAAATATTAACAAATTTTTTATATTTTTCGGCCAAATTATGACAGTAGTATGACGTTAGTTTTTCTGTCTTATTTAAACAAAACACAAATATTTTGCGTCTTTCTTTTTTTAAAAAATAAAAACAACACATAATGCATTCATAACCAAAAAACATTGCAAAAACATTTGGCTACTAATAATCATACAATACCTAACAGCTAAAATATTCCACAACAAAGTATGCATAATCATACAAAGTTCATAATCAAAATATCTCAAAATTGTTAGTAATTGATAAATATTCAACCAAATTAGATAAATATCTCAAAACTGTTGGTAATTGGTAAATATCCAACCAAATTGGATGACTCCTCAGTTACTGTTTAAAAAAATGATATTAAAAATCAACATTTAATATATAATAATAATAATAATAATAATAATAATAATAATAATAATAATAATATATAGTATATATGGACGGATTCGGGGAAGACGGATGCTTCGTTCCCGATCCCCGCACCGAAGTGCCCGTGAGAGATTTTTGCCTCCATCCCTATCCCCACAGGGATAAAATCTTTGTTTTCGGAGCTCCGAACGGAGGAATCCCCACGGGGATCCGCTCCACCATATGCAAATTGCCCTAATCCGTAGTGTGATTGACAAGACCCCATCCAATTCATAAACGTCAATTTAATTTAAAAGTTGGCCTTACATTACTAATGGACAAATAATACTCCATGAACATAGCTCAACATATCTCATGGTTCACGGAGGCTGTACCCCTTTGTCGGCTGTGTCACACTTCTTTTTCTTTGGAACTCTATCTATTGGATAATTCTTTCATAGATAATAGATAGATACACCAAAATAATGCACCTATAACTAACCACCAGTACCGGTAGCTATTGTTAAGTTTTGAGAAGATACTCATTTGGTTTCAAAGCAAAAAAATTGCTTTCAAGCAATTTTCTTACTTATATTTACCAAGAGAGTAGTTAGTTAGAATTATTTTTTAGTTGGTGTATAATTTTTTCTTTTTTCCTAGCAAATGAGGTGCAGGTAGAACTGCAACATCTTAAAAGAAAAAGAAAAGTATAATAGATTGTGAGACATGATGCCTTGCCAGGATTCTAGTAGCAAAAAAAACATTCAGCTCATAACCAATCATCAGTTGGTTCAGTGGTGATTGAAGCTGGACTTGATAGGAGGAGAAAATGTGAACTTAGAGAAGGAGAAAATGTGTGAAATTATGGAAGGGTTTGGCTCCTTCTAAAGTAGTAGTTACTAGTTTTTGGTGGTTGTTAGTTGATAACATTTAATCAAGTAAAAAGTGTTTTGCAGGAAAGCTATCAATAAACTTGTGAGATGAACTTTAAAATAACCTCCTTTACAATGAACTTTTTTTATGTTAATTTGATAGACACTTGTTGAAAACATACATGAAAACTCAATTCATAGAGAATATATATGAATTCCCTTACTAAAAAAAACACAAAAAGAGAGAGAATATATATGAATCAATTCAAAGGCAACACATCACATCAAAACTAATAGATTCGCTCCACTTTGAACATTGATCAACCAATTGCAATTGACACGAAATATAATGTATTAAAGTGATAATTCATTCTACCAGTTCATTCCAGCAAAGCTAGAGCAGAAGTGTAACAGTAATGATTTGACATGAGAAGTTAACATCCGGAGGCATCTCCGACATAGATCTGCAAAACTCGGAGATCCGCTAATATCACAATTCCAATACCAGAAGCATTAAACAAAAAGGGAAGGGGCATGTAAGATATACGTGCATGAAGTTAAAAGTGGCAAGGCATGATAACAAATCCCAGCACTGACATTCCAGCTGAGAGTCTGCTTGCATTATTCAAAGAATCAGGAATTGAAACAGAAATTTTCCTATATCAAAATATATTCAAGATTGAAGAACACTTCAATATTGCAAATGCAGGACTTTGGAGAATGTTAAACACCCTTCAGATTTGACTCGAGTCCCTCCCAAAAATAAATCGTCTCATCCAGTCAGACACCACTAATGCCCTTGTGCGCCAACTAACTTGCTTACTGTTCAATGCATTAGAAGAAGATTTAATAACTTATTAATCATAATGCCATATGAGTCTAACAGTTTTAAGAATATACTAGTAGTAGTTAAGTGACAACAAATTATATACCTTGCATAGACAGAATACCACAGCCACTGACTGCTGTGTCCAATCGAAACCCAATCTCCAGGTAGCTGTGCAGCTGTCTGCTCTCCTCCCAGAGGAGCAAATTGACCTAAATGCTTGTACCTTGAGAGAAATAATGAAAAACATTGAATCAATCATCAGTGTCAACATAAAGAGAGTGATAAAAGTAAATATAGTATAGCAAGTTAACTGTCAACATGATCAAGTTACCTGAAGGGTTTGAAGCGATGACGCCCTTCTTCCCTGAACCTAATAGGACCCTCTGGATTTTTTTCACACTCTTCCATCCGGTTAAAACACTTGGCTAGGTAGGCACCTTGCTGAGATGCAACCTGATATGTAGTTTCAGAAACCCAAAGTTGTATCACCAAGTAAACAGAAGGAGGAAGATACCATTGAAGAGAATGCTATAGGAAAATAATATGACACGCACCTGAGCTGTAGCAGGAAGAAATTTCATCTCTGAGTCCACATTGATAAGTGCAGTTTTGAGTTCTTCGATATTCAGTTCAATAGATTCTTTTGCAACATCTCCCTTGGATTCCTTCAAAAGATCAGCAATGCCATGCATATGTTTATTCTTTAGATATAGCTCCACCTGAGGGTATCTTTCACAGATGTCATCCATCACCTCCTGAAATTCTTTGAGCGTAAGTGTTCCCGAGTTGTCTTTATCAGTCTTCTTAAATATTGCCGCAATATCTTCCTAAAAAGCCAAAATTCAATTATACAATCAGCAGGGAGAAAGGTACCATTTGAAATTTAAAAAAAAAGGTCAAACTTGATACAGTATCCCAGATTATCAATAGAATAATATTTAATACACTCAACTAGCTAAGAAATGCAGCATAAATAATGGTGTGCACCAAGTTGCAAGATGTGTGCTCTGTGTATAGTTTTTAACATTAAACTACAAAAAAGAAATGCAATATGTATTGATATTAATGAGTCCACCCAAAAGAATGGAATATAGCAAGTGTGTAAGGCACTAGGCAGTAAGAATGTCCCATGTTAATTAAATAAATTATGGAGAAATAAATAGCATTAGTCAATAGGTACCATGACTTTTCGCTGGTTTATTGTAGCACAATCACCAAGCGCATATACATTGTTGGTTCCCTCGACTCTCAACCATTCATCAGTAGCTACGGCACGTCTGTTAATCTGTTCAGAATAATCAATGTCAAGTAAATAATAAATTAAATACAGAGCACAAGAAAAATAATAATATGGAATTATGAATCAGAACAAATAATAAAGTCAAATTTCCTATATAACACACCTGACCAATTTGTGTCATAAAATCTTTTATGAATGGACGAGTGCCAATACCGGTTGACCAGACAGCCATTCCATATGGAATTGAAGTAATTTCTCCTCCATTTTTCATTTCTTTAGTGGAAATTTCTCTGTCAGATACCTTCACAACCATGGATCCGGTTTTCACATCAATACCATCTCTTTGGAATTTGTCTTCAGCAAAAGCTGTTATTCTTTTGTCAAACCTAAAAATGATCATGAGAATAAAAATGTATGAGTTCATAATTATGCTCTAAATGACAAAACCAACCACCCCACATATGGAAGAATCCATGAATGAATCAAATACTTCAAAGGGACTACTCATAGACGCAAATAATAACTGACAAAGCATGACTGCTATTAAACGATAAAAGTATAGAGTTTCATGCTCACATGCTCAAGATATGACCTCCAGCTTCCAGAAGCGTAATTTTAACTAAATCTTTTACCCCAGGATATAATTTGACCAAATCCTCACTAACGAAATCATGAAGTGCAGCTGCAAACTCCACTCCAGTTGGACCACCTCCAACAATAGCAAAATGAAGAATTCTCTTTTTCTCTTCATCACTTACACTTGGCAAACTTGCTCTCTCAAAGCAGTCAATTACAGTTCTTCTAATCTTTTGTGCATCTTCAACTTCCTGTACAATGCACACAAATGTCCATTAGATATGTAAAAACCAAAAAAACATGGATAAACAAAATGCAATCACGATTTTTAGTCATGATTGGATTTTGACCAATTCGACTCCTCCACTAACTATTTCTTAACTGCACACACAGTTTTTTATTGTCCACAAAAATATGTTGTGAAACACCAAGTGATAAAAAAAAAAAATTACCTTCAAGAAATGGCAATGCTCCGTGACTCCGGGAGTATTAAATGTGTTGACCTGTGCTCCCACAGCAATGATTAAGTAGTCATAGTCCACGACAAAGTCTTGTTTTTCATTTGAATTGTTGTTTATATTAGATCGACAGTAAACTTTTCTGTTTACTGCATCAATCTTGATACATTCTGCTTCACTGAATCGAGAGTCCACATGTTTCTGCTTGAAAGGAAATAAGTAAAAGTCCAGTTATATCCACTTCCAATAGTAATGAACAAAAGCATTAAACAGAATGGATTTGGATCCTCTAAAGTGAGTAAAGTATAAAGTGAGGAAATCAAGGGTTGTGATCGTAACAACCCAATGATTTGTCATGATGTACCTATAATATCTATCTACCTTTGATTTATTAATTAACGGTTGATATTACTCACTTTACACACTAAAGTGAATCACTTACTTTAGAGGAGCCGACTCCAAACGGAATTCTATAGGGGCAATCTAATCGCCCGAAAATGTGTCTCCTATATGTAATTAGGCGCCAACATATCGTAAGTGTGACTCGGATAAACCAATTTTTTAATAAACAGAATTATGATATAACAGTGCAGGCAATCTTCAGTCACATTGCATTTAAACAAGACACACGAGACCAAAAAATGTGTTTAACGTACAGAAAGTACAGCACACATTTTACGCATAAGACAAACATTAATCTGGCCAAATCAACCTAACAGCTTATGATTAACTGTTAGCAGTGATTTGTTATTGTAAATAACGTCACAGACAGATGATTTGAAATTGATATTGAATATATCCAGCTATATCACATGCAAATGAAACAAAATGGACAACTTCATAATAATATTAATGCAACAGTGATGAAAATATTATGATCATGAGATTCCCGACCTTCCTGAAGATATTGCGAACAGGTTCAACAATGCTACGAGCCTCAACGGTGCCACATGTAACACTAGGCAACAGAGGAGTGAACGCAAAGTAATTCCGAGGAGACACAACGTGAACCTCATATCGAGGATCATTGAGATTCCTCAGGAAACTTGTTCCTGCCCAACCAGTTCCCAGCACCAACACCTTTTTCTTCTCAGGTACCGCTGCTTCAGATGTAGCAACAGCCTCACCGTAAGCCAAAAGACCACCACCACTGCATCAACCAAACCAAACCGTTCACATAATCAATTCATAACTAAACACTTAAAAATTAATATTAATATATAACATATTACTGTGAATCAAATCTAGAAATCTTCACTAATCTTCACTAATCACAAGTCTCCGAAATTTTTGTAGATCTATTAACTAAAATACAAATAGAATTCAATTAGCGGTGCTCCTAAATTACAGGAATCTTAATCTGAAATATATAAAACAAAACACAAATTGATTTGATGCAGAAGATTATAGAATCAACTAAAATCATTAGAAAATGATTTATGAATATCTATTAAGCAAATCGGCATGAAAAAATTCAGTTAAATTGAAATATGTGGATGAAAATTGGAAAGTAAAAAACAGAGAAGTGATAATGAATTGAAGTTGATGATACCTTACGGTGGTGCAGAGAAGAACGAGCTTGAACTGAGAGTCATAGTCGCGGAAGGTTCTAGAGAAACGTTGGAAGAAATTGAAATTGCGCATTGTGTGGTGATGAAGATCTGTGTCCAAAGTTTAGGGAGAGAAAATGAGAAATGAGGCAGTTATAGAGAGAGAAAGAGAAAAGTGTTGTTTGTTATGGAAATGGAAATGGAAATGGTGATGAAAAATAGGGAGTTGGTAATAAAAAGTAGAATCCGGGAAGGTGGGGAGGGAAGGAATGGAAAATAGGAATTGCGTGTCTTCTAGGCGGAGTATTCACTCTTGTTCATTTTGCATGAGTCACATTCAAGTCGTTTTTGTTTCTTTCTTTTTTTCATAATAAAAAATTAAAAATTTGGGTGAATTAGCCGCCGCGAATGTGAACTGGAAATAATGAAAATAACATTTGTACTCATATTATTATTATTATTTTGAAAGATTTATATTTTTATAACAAAAATTTAGAGTAAAAAAAGTGACACTCTAATAAACATTTTATTTTATGAGGCTTAAAAGTAAAAAATTTGCGAGGCCTTAGACCATCTCCAATGGTGAGTACATATTTCTTAAGAATAGTATCTAATAGGTACTCCAATTGGAGCAAAACAGAAATGAGTACCTAATAGGTACTAATTCTAAAATAAGCAATAGTACCTATATGATTTTTGTGGGACCCGTTTATAATAATATGTAGAGTTATTTGTGAGATGTGTTATTGATGAGACCAATTTAAAATTTTTTAAGATGTGTTGGGTTGGAGGGGTTGAGTGCTTATTAAGTACTATTATTAAAAAATTATAAATAAGTGATGTGTATCCGTGGGATTCACTTAAGTACTAAAAAATGAGGAGCTCCATTGTGGATGCTCGTAAAAAAACACAAGGTTAATAAAAATAAAACTAAATTATTAAATTATGCAAATTTTGAGATTTAAACTTTCCCTGTAGGATTTGTGGCCAACTTTCTAACCAATTGAGATAGATGTATATACATATTTTATCATGCTATTAATTTATAACTAATTAAATTTTTTGAGAACTTTTTCTTACCTAAAAAATTTAAAGTGTAAAACGCTTGCTTACTTGGTCCTTACGGCCCTTGAGTCGGCCTCGAATTATATAGTAAAAGAAAAAAATAATTGGTATTGTAAAATAATAGTTCTTATGGGGTTGGTTCAGTTGGTATGAACATCGTATATATTATGCATGAGCCGGAGTTTGAACTCCGGACACTTCACTCAATCATTTTTAAGATGAAATTTTTAGTTACTGATCTATTAGATAAACAAAAATAATACGTATATCCCCACATTTAGAAATCAATATGCCAATTTCATATACATCACCAGCTTGAAATCAATCTCAAAATTCATATATCTTGCATTCTTAAATTAGTTAGTTATTATTCAGGGTTATTAGTCTATAAATAAGTTTGAAGTAATCATTTGTATTTAATTTTTTACATATTTTTAATATCTTATTTTGGTAATACAAAAAGTTTGAACCTTTTCTCACATTTTTTTATGAGTTGTGTTATTTGAACGACTATTTGGGTGTGTTTGATTTGTTAAATGGTAAGTACTGGACATAACAGCACAACACATGACAGAACAGCACAACACATGACAGAACAGCACAGAACAAACTTGAGATATTGAACATTTTTTTGTCTTATACGATATTTTGTTAATAAAATGGTATTTTGGCATTTTAGACAATTTGTACTGCGGACAAAAAATTGTGCTGTGATTTAGTGAGGTACAAAAAATTCTGTTTTTGTCCTGTTCCTGAAACAGTTTTACAATCAAACACAGTACAACTACAGTTGTCCTGTCCAGTCCCTTATTTTTAGCGAATCAAACGGACCCTTTAAGTAACAACTTTTTGGGACAACAATAAATTTACAAAAGAAAAAAAATATTGGCACGAAAATCAAAGTAACAGAAAGAGAAATTAGAAACATAATGTGAGTATGAGAGAAAAAGTTGTCACAATTTTTATTTTTTTTGTTACAAAAGTTGTCACAATTTTTATTTTTTTTGTTACAAAAGTTGTCACAAAAGTTGTTAAAAAATAATTATACAAATATCATTTCTCTTTTTTTATAGATGTCATGTTTTTTAATATAGTATTGACGCATATACATATTCACCTTAAAAAACATTTTCCGCTACATTTTTTCAAAAGAAAAATTCAATTTCTCAATTTTCATTATCGTTTGATCAATTCATTTCAATTTTTCTTTTAAGTCATGAATCCAAATTACCACAAAAAATACTTAAGGGTCATACATGTGTTTGATAGGAGGTGGATAGGTCGACTTTTCCACATATAGCTGCACTACAAATTTGAATGAAATGGTTATTAATTTTTGCACTTTATTGCATTCAAATTAAATTTCATAGTAATACCGTTGACAGTTACTCATCTGTTTCAAAATATAAGAACTAGTTTGATTACTGCACGCATGCAAACACTCAATTTTGATCATTAATATTTTTAATTGTTTATTAGTAAAAATTATAAAAACTTAATATTTTAAAAATATTGATCAAAACAAATCAAACAGGATCTTATATGCTAATATTTACATCTCTATACTATTAAAAAAATATGGTCAAAACAAATGAATAGTATCATTTAGTCAAATAGCTCTTATATTTTGAAATAGTGAAAGTATTTTTATGACGGACTTTAGCTGCTGCTGCTGTTCAAATTATCATCGATGTTAATGAGTTGGTCATGATTTCTAGAAGGATGCTATTGCTAGGCGCTAGCTAGGTTGTTGGGTCTAAATTGTCCAACATTCGCAATCTTTCTCACATGCTCTTCTTGGAACCTTCTTCACATGCTCTTCTTGCACCAATATGCCATCAATCTTGGGAATACATGCATGTGGGGCTAATATTTTAAGATCAATCAATTATTATAGTAACACGGTGCTAATATTTTATGAGTAGTGTTATGAAAAGAACTCGAAACTTGTAAAAAAAAAAAAATACTCGAAACTATTCAAAGGGATAGGTAAATTTGTTGTGTTGGATCAGTGAAAGATGCGTTCTGAGATGGAGGTCGGAATTTCGAGCATCGGATAGTTATTTTTTTTCTTTTTATGTATGGATAATTTTATGGTTTTGAATACATTACTTGATTGACGAATTTGTTTCAAAAAATATTTGGAAAATGATTCGTATTAAATGACTAGAAAATATTTTATTGTTATTGATTAATTTTTTTTTTACAAAATGAATTTGTTACCTTAATTACAAGGACAAGGTTGATTATTCTATGTTATTTTCAATTTAAATTAAGGATTTTTTTTTTTGCCATTTTTTAATTAAAGGGTCACTTTAAACATTTATATTTGACCTTCAAAAGCACAAGGCCGACCTTGCTATTTAACCTACAATTGTGAGGGGATAAAAATGAAAATGCATGGAGCCTGCGAGTATTACATGTGGCGCCAAAAGAAAATTTTCAGCAATAGACATCACAATCCACTGCTGGAGGGCGCAAAAGGAACTTCTCCAATTAGATTCTTTCTTTTCGCGCCCTTGAAAGTCCTTGTCTGCCCCAGAAATTTCAAAAATATCCTCCTCGCTACTTAAGTAGCGAATTCAAGGGACACAATTTGAAGAAAAAAAAAAACTCGCATCATATGATGCAACCTTTATAAAATCTAATATTTTGTATCTCTTACTCTTCCTTCACCCCTATTTTATAAGGTTCGCATCTAGGAAACGAAATGAGTTCGCATTCTACGGCGTAAACTTTTTTTTTCTCTCTAGATTTTGCACCTAGGGTTGGGAACAGGCCAGACCAGACCTTGATAGGCCTGAGCCTGACCTACGATTTTTCTTTAGGCATGAGCCTGGCCTACGGCCTATCAAATATTATTTTTTTTGGCCTGACCTGAGCCTTTTTAAAGCCTGGCCTGACCTTATAGCCTATTTAAAATCTTGTGTTACATAAAGGTCTCTATATAGTCTTTTTAAATAGGCTAAACAGACCTTAAAAACCTATTTCACATTTAAATTTTTATAATTTCTTCAACATTAAGAAAAAGCTAATAAAATGATTAGCACAATAATTAAAAGTTAATAAAATAACAAATATGATTAAATAATAATAATTTTTTTTCTTTGGCAAAAAAAATATAAATAATAATATTATATAAATAATAATAATTAAATATAAACAGGCCGGCCTACCAGGCTTTGTCGGCTTTTTTAGAAGCATGAGTCTGGCCTATTTATGTAAACAGACTTTTTTTAAAACCTAAGCCTGATATTTTTAATAAACAGGCCAGATCAGACCAGACTTACACAGACCAGACCGAAGACGTCTGTAGGCTACCTGGCCTATTCCCAACCCTACCCCTGAGTTTATGCAAACTATTTTTTTCTTTCAATTTTTATTGCGAGGGGATAGGATTAGAAGGCCGGGGCGTGTGCGAAAATCAAGGGTTGTTTTGGAAAATTTCTCATCTCACCTACCCACTTCCTCACCCACCCCCTGGTTTTTTCCATTTTTGCCCTTGGTCAAAAAATTCGGAACGCGTTTTCCGAATTTTTTTAGTTCAAATTTGGAAAAAAATTCAAAAAACACATTCCGAAATTGTTTTTAAAGGCAAAAAAATTCAGAAAACGTGTTCCGAATTTTTTGACCGAGAAAAATTAAAAAAAACAGGGGTGAGTGAGAAAGTGGGTAGGTAGGATGTTTCATATAAAGCGCTATACACCAAACCCTTATTTCATTTCTTCTCCATCTCCTATTGCCGCCAGTAAGCTTCTCCGTCATATATAGATCCGTAAACTGTTCTGTTCTGATTTCGATCTGTTCATTTTTACGTTCTGTTTGTTCATTATTTTAAATTTTCAATCAATAATGCTTATTTTTTGAGTTTTAATTATTATCTTTTTCAGTCGAAGTAGTGAAATATGTCTCACCGGAAATTCGAGCACCCGAGACACGGTTCTCTTGGCTTTCTCCCAAGGAAACGAGCCTCTCGTCATCGCGGAAAAGGTTATTTAGCTTTTATTTTACTATTAGTGTTCACTCAAATTTGTTACTATGACATTTTAATTAGGTTTTTCCACAAACGAATGATATAGATTGAATCAAGTTTTATAAGATCTAATTTGAATGAATATAGCATTTGTAACTTATTTATGTGTTGTATTTTAAATCGAAGGATTTTGTGTGCATTATAATGTTATTGCCATTTCCTTTTGTGATATTTGAAATTGCTTCCATTAATAATTGGTTAATCAAGGCTGGAATCTCAAAAACGGCTTATCTATCCTTAATCCCTTTGAAAGGGTTTTGGTATGGAATACAAATGAGCTAGAGAATTGGCATTCATTTTGCCATAGGCCTTTGGTTTGGGAGCATTTCGTCATCACTGGGAAATTGGTGCTATCATGATTAATGTGCTGGAATCTCAATTTCTTATCAAATAAGATTGGAGGATTCATATGTTGAACAATTAGATATTTTTTTTAATTATTCTCCGTGTTTTATGTAATTTGAAAACCAAAAGGTATTTTGATGTACATATGAATCCTCCATTCCTTAACATGAATTTGAATGATGAATATATATTTTGGTTTGACTGAGGAATAGTGATTGTTATAGCTATATTTGTTCTGGGAAATTTTACATGTTTCTTTTGTAGATTCCACTTGTATTATATGTTAATATTCATTCATTACAATGTGGTTCATGCTGTTTTTCTATCTTGTTTCACCATTGTAATACATTCTGTTACGATTTTATAATCTTGTTATGGGTGCTTCACTATTCATATCAGATTATTATGTAATTTGCCTGTGAAACAATTATAACATGCTTGTTGGTTACTACTTGGTTTATTTATTTCTTGCAAGCAATTCATGTAATTTACCAAGTTTTACAATTTATGACGCAATTGATGATGGTATACCTGGTTCCTAAAACACTTTTTTGTTTTCTGCATTTTTATGTAGGTAAGTATTAGTGTGGGTTTTAGATTGTCTTATGGATGTCTCAATCTGCCTTCCTACATTGTTTGAAAACTAGCGTCTGTACAAGGTTCAATTGGTCCGGGGTTAATATATATTTTTTATATTTTAAATAATATATAATAATACTAATGACAATAATAATAATAATAAACTAAAAGTTAGACAATATACATCATTTTACAATATTAAAAATTGAAGTCCATATAAAAATCTTATAATTGTATAATTTAAATTAAAAAAAATAGTGGAAAAGTTGGTGATTTTTTTTCTTTATATTTATTCACATATTCATCTTAAATAGAGAATAGTAATAATAATCAAGAATAAATAAAAACAAAAATATAATGGGCTTTATAAGCCCAAATGCCCAATTCTTTATCAAAACCTAAGTTTTAACCTACTATTCACTCAGCAGACGCCTCCCCCTTCTCATTTAATTACATTATCAAAACCTAAGTTTTATAGTCCAGTCCGGTTTTAATTACCTTGGTTTTAATGACTTCCACTACTCATTTATCTATCTCTGTATATCTATGTTTAATGTTTCTGTCTATGTCTCTGATGTTGGTAACCAATTTTGAAATACAAAAATAATTCTTTAGCCTGATTGTTACTAACATCTTTTTGTTTATATTAATATGTGATTAACTTTCATATTGTTTATATTAATATGTGATTAACTTTCATAGGTAGATTGTGGTCATGCTTTCCTGATACCATTTGTAGAATATATGCTTATTCACATACTACCACAATTCCATCTAGTTGCATGTTTTGGTTAATAATCTTATACAACTGTTCTTATTCTGTGAACACCACATCTAATTTGCCACTGCAGTGAAAGCCTTTCCAAAAGACGATCCTACCAAACCATGCAGGTTGACTGCTTTTGTTGGCTACAAGTCTGGGATGACCCATATAGTTCGGGAGGTCGAGAAACCTGGATCAAGTAAGTGTGATGTCTTGCCATTCTTTGAAGATCATCATGTGATCATTTTGTCTGTTTTTATTTCACGGTGGCTTATATATATGTCCATGGTGAATTTGTACCTGATAACATTCTTTGCTGTAGAGCTTCATAAGAAAGAGACATGTGAAGCTGTCACTATCATTGAAACTCCTCCAGTTGTTGTTGTTGGAGTGGTGGGATATGTGAAGACACCACGTGGCCTTCGCACACTGAATACTGTTTGGGCTCAGCATCTGAGTGAAGATATCAAGCGTCGATTTTACAAGAACTGGAGCAAATCAAAGAAGAAGGCTTTTACCAAATATACCAAAAAATTTGAAACTGAGGAAGGAAAGAAAGATATTCAATCTCAGCTTGAGAAATTGAAAAAGTATGCCACTGTCATCCGTGTTCTTGCTCACACTCAGGTACCAAAATTGTTCTTGTTGGATTTTACTCAAGTTTGTTTCTTCGAACTTTTTTAACAAACTTTATTAATAGGTAGGTTTATAAGTGAGGCATAGCAGGCTTGATTCCGATTCATACATCACACTTTATTTGGCCTTATTCCGATTCACGCATTTCACTTCATTTGCTGTATCTTTTTTTTTTTTTTTTTTTTGTGTTCTAATACTGTAAATCTACCCTGTTTTATATTTCATGTAACAATAAAATATTGTTTTAATGCGTCATGTCATGTTATTTACAAGTAAAAATTTTAGGTGTATTATTTTTGTTGAGCTTGAAAAGCTACTGCTGTTAATGTTGAAGCAAAATGGCATTTCTTTGTTTATTGTAGATAAGGAAGCTGGCGGGTCTAAAACAAAAGAAAGCTCATTTGATGGAGATCCAAGTTAATGGTGGAACAGTAAGCCAGAAGGTGGACTATGCATACAGTTTCTTTGAAAAGCAAATCCCAGTTGATGCTGTTTTCCAAAAAGATGAGATGATAGATATCATTGGAGTGACTAAAGGTAAAGGTTATGAAGGTGTTGTAACTCGTTGGGGTGTCACTCGTCTTCCACGGAAGACACACAGAGGTCTAAGGAAGGTTGCTTGTATAGGTGCCTGGCACCCTGCTCGTGTTTCTTTCACAGTTGCCAGGGCTGGTCAGAATGGATATCATCATCGTACTGAGTTGAATAAGAAGATCTACAAGGTTGGCAAGACTGACCAAGAGTCACATACAGCCATCACTGAATTTGATAGGTATGGTAGTAGACAACAAGTCTTGCCAATAAAATGTGTGTATCTTGGTTAATCTTTGAAAGTTCAAAGGTGTTGAATGCAATTATCTTATATCATATTCTGCGATGTTTAATCACTTAATCATGTTCTTTGCTAACACAGGACAGAGAAGGATATTACTCCTATGGGTGGATTTCCCCATTATGGTGTGGTGAAGCATGATTATCTTATGATCAAGGGATGCTGTGTTGGACCAAAGAAGCGGGTTGTCACTCTTCGTCAGTCACTACTCAACCAGACCTCTCGATTGGCTCTTGAAGAGATCAAACTGAAGTTCATTGACACCTCCTCCAAGTTTGGACATGGTCGCTTCCAGACTACCCAGGAGAAACAGAAGTTCTATGGTCGATTGAAGGCGTAATTTATTATTTTAGTATTGTGATGTTTATCAGTTCTGTTGAGAGAAGTCACCTTTGCAATCAATTTTTGCATCAAACTAAAACATTTAGGGGTCTTTTTATTTGTTAGAGTCGGTCGTTATTTATATTTTTCACCGGGAACACAGTTTTGTTTCTTGCTTTGGAACACCGTTAGTAGTGATATGTTTGTTAAACGATTTTTGGTAGTAGAGGAAAGTAAATCTATATTTCAGTCTACATAGAATTTAAGAATTTGGCATTGATAGAATTAAATATGTGTGCATCAACCACTTGTGCTAAATCTTGATGTTATATGTATTTCAAGATACTTGTTTGTATTAGCGAGTGGAATTTATATTTCCATCTAATGTACTTTATCAATCAATAAAATGAATGAAAATCGTTATTTTTTGCCAAATAAAATTTATTCTTGTTTTTTTGTTGTTAAAACTCATTATGTTTTTTCATTTTTAATTGTTTTGTGTAGTTATTATTTCTTTGCTTCATCTCTAACAACAAAAGTGCAAAGGCATAGTATATTTTGGCTAAGTTTTTTTTCAAAGAAAAATTTGTGTCATCATCTTTCATGTCATGTATACATGAAATTATATATATACACAAGAAAACAATTGCGTGTCTAGGGATGGTGCCAAGTTGACATCAATGTTCTTTATTTATAAAAATTTGGATCATAGTGTCAAAATTTAATATCTCTAATAGTATCCCATAACAACAAATTAAAATATCTTTGCATAACACTGCTTGAAAACTCTTCCATGTTGCAACTTGCTAGTTTCAAATAAATTATAAAGCTCTAATCCAATAGAGATGAGATTGGAGTAGTCACCATTTTGATATAGACATAATTGAGGACTAGACTGGTTGGTAGAATTGCTCCCTAAAGGCTTTGCAAATTGCAAGTACTAAGCACAGGTTATATACAATTTGAGTCAAAAAAAGAAAAAGACGACAAGAATAGTATTATGTGAGTATATCTACTATCATTAAATAGTGACTAATCATTATTGAAAAATTTGTTAGATACACAATGTGAATTGTCATATTTAAATCGAGATTTTTCCGTACAGGAGAACCAATAATCAAACTCCGAACGTCAACCATGTGTTAATAATCTGTTAGTATGCTGTTACTATGTGAGAATACTCAAATTTTGCTTTAATTGAAAATTTATATCATAAATTCGATAAAAATTAAAAATTTTAACATGTAAATTGTCCCTGTAAAATTTTAAGTAAATTTAAATTATTTGATATGATATTTTAGTGAGTCAAGATTAACCACATGTTAATAATTTAATATAAACAAAATTCGATCTTATCGATCTTTACTGATTTTTTTTAAAACACCTAATAATATTCAATCGTAGTAAAATTTTGAATGGATTAAGCCACTAAATTTAGTCTAGTGATGAGAGATTTGAGTAGTATGCATGAGATTTTATGTTTGATCATCACTAGCTTCATTGTAAACAATTTTTTTTTAATGCATTTGATATTTTTATTTTGCATTGGTTTGCACATGAACATAATCTATTATGAATCGGTCCTTACTCCTTTGAACAAAGATTAATTGAAAGACAAAAATTGGCATGCAATGCAACAAAAAGCTTCTAATTCTAAAGAAATCATAATCACAAATAACCATTTTCACTTTATTATTACCCATGCAACCCAAATCATAATATTTCACCACCTAGTCAAAAAATCTTCAATTACTAATAGAGTTAATATAGCACACATTAATTGCAGCTGATCTCACCGGTAAGCGTCTCACGGTCGCCGGAAAACTCTTTATACCTCGTCGGAGAAATATCAATCTCAATCAGATTCTCTTCCTCATACTGAAACTCCAACTCTTTCTTCATCATCATCATATTGTTACCATCTAATGCTATCTCAATCAACCCTTCTCTATCTTCTTCCTCCCACTCCTCCGGCGAATCCCAATCCTCTATCGCCGGAGATCCACCCTCCGATGAGCTATCCGAATCAGATTCCGGGTAGTAACGTGACAATGAAGCATAACTCGAAATACCCATATTCGAGTTTTCTTCTCTTTCATTTGAATCATCACATTTTTCTTCACCTTCGTATTCTTCATATATCACCTCCAATGGCGCTCTCACGTTCCATTCTACAAAACATGAACTTGATTCAAAACCCATTTCCGAATTCACCTCAATTTCATTAGAATTAATGAAACACGGTGAACTCTGTTTCTCTTTTTCTTCCTCTTCTCTGCATTTGTTTGCTCTGTTTTCTTCTTCAACAATCGATTCATGTTTGTGTTGATCTTCCTTTTGTTCTTCATGGTGAGACTTTTGAGTTGCGCCGAGACGGAGGATTGTGAGTAAGAGAATCCCGGTGAGAGTAATCACCGGTGATAAAACTATCTTGGAGAAAAGATGAGGCAAGTAGAGGTAAACCAAGGTGCAAAAAGTGACAATGCATGAAAACAGAGGATTTGAAGAGAACATTGAAAAAAATGAAATGGTTTCAACACATAGAGAATTCATGAATTTATCAAGAGTCAAGACATAATAAGGAAGAAACTAGTTTTAAGTCTAAGAAAATATCTAGTTTCATCCATTGGTATTGTGATTTAGAGGGAATTTGAAATAAGAAAAGCAAGGTCATGATAGAAGAAAAGTTAGGAAAAAGTGATGGGACAGAACAAGGGCACTATGCATGGAAGGGCTTTAGAAAGAGTGTTGTTGTGGGGTTTATGAGCTTTATGGCGTGAGAAGAAGGCATGTAATAATAAAGGTAAGGAAGGGATTAAGGGGTGTCGGGTCCTACAGTGCAAGGTGCAATTAGGGGAACCGGATATCCTGCGGTAAATATTCACGCAGTTTTGATGCTGTTTTTAATCAGGACCGTCCAATATAATATTAATGGTTGAGATTGATTTGTACTTATTTTTTGAAGAAGCAAAATATGAACCGACCGATTTGAAATGGATGGCTGAGATGTACTACCGCATACTATGAGATTTACGTACTGTAGTGCATCCTTATCTACAATTAAGGATGTTAATTTTTGTAGAGACGACTTTATTTAGGATTCAAGAGCGGATAATTTTTCCATGCGAAGACATGGATTGGAGGAGAAAGTTTCCTAGTGCGAGGATGAGGACGGGAAAAAGAGCAGAGATGAGAAACGATCTAAATAACAAAATAAAGAGTGGATAAATATTCCGCGTCCCACCTTATTGACATCCCTACCCTAGGTGCAATGACCTAGACTATCCTTTAGTTTTAATGCACTATAAAAAGCTATAAATAAACATGTAAAAAAGTTAGTTTGCTTTTGCACTAAACTCAAATTCATGATTTTAATCAATGTATTTGAGGCTGTTTGGATATTGTATTGATTTGAGACTTGTATTGATGGAAATTGTTCATAACTTTTTTCAACTTTAACGGATCAGCAATCTATATCCATACTAGACGTTGATTTCAGGGTCCAAATGGTTCTAATCTGTTCAGCAATTAGGTGGTAGTATTGTTTTCTGAATGTGAAATTTCACCTATACCACATGAAAATGTGAGATGCAGCCTCGACAATTCCTTTATGGTATGACACTTCTTTCTACTTGCTCATTTTTGGTTCCTTTTTTCTTTTCAATTTCAATTTTTTTTAACACGTTACTTTAGAATTTTTTTATTGTTTTTTTTTAAGACCATAACGCCGTATATATACTAATGTTACCTAAGAATTCTAAGATTTTTTTTACTTTAGATTGGAACACCATTCCTTTACCCTAAATTTAATTCTTAAAAAATGTTATGTTTTATATGAGCATAAAACCTACAACCTTTTTTTTTATTCTACTCTTTAACCCTCCAACCTAACCATCAAGCATGTTAGGAGTAAAATGTGTTCTCATTGCATTACACACTAGACAGCATGCCATATATATAGGCAAGTACAACAAGATACAACACATAAGCAAACAACAAAACTAGCTGTTCGCTTAGCCACAAATGGCTTGCTTAGTGAGCAAGCAGGCCAGCAATAGGCTCAACCCGCGCCTAACACAAAGCTAAACATTAAGCAAAGCTACTCAACACTTAACAAAGCCAATATTAGTATATATATGTCTAGTGTCATCTTCTAAAATGATGTCTCACTTTTTTTCCTTATAAACTTTTTGTGATGAAACCTATTTAATATTAAGTATCCATGTTTTTTATGAATAAAAATTAAGAATTAGGTTAAACAATTAAGAATAAAAATTACGTGAGTGAGAAGAGGAATTGGAAGGAATTTCCCACTCAAAATTTTGAACATTAATTGGACAACTAATACCTTTGCACCAGAGCTACACATTTTATTCCTCTTCTCTCTAGGGATAAAAGTGGATATGATAAATGACAAATTTCGTTCCTGCCACATTAATAACACAATGTATATATGTATTGAGGTATCGTTTGACCTGACTTTTTTAAGGCTTACAAACTATCTGAAAGTTAAAAGTGAAAAATAAGAGCTTTCAGAAAAAAGCTAAAGATATTTGGTAATTGTTGTTTTTTAGCTTCAAAAGTCTTTTATCTATGTATTTTATTCATAAAAATTAAGCAACTTTTTTCTATGAAGAACTTCTTGAAAATCTGTTTGGCCTATCTTATTTTATTGAGTAAAAATGTTTGAAATAAGCTGGGCCAAACAGTATCTATGGTCACGTGATCAAATAAATTGCATTTGGTCACACTTACAAAAAAAGGTAAAATAAGTATATTAAAAAATAATTAACTTTGATATAAAAGCATCTACATCCAGTTCAACTACCACCAATTTCTAATACAATTTAAATCATTTGATACCTATATTTACATGAACATCATCATCAACTTTGATATAAAAGTCAGCATCCCACAAGTTAACAGCAGTGGCAAAGTAGGTCTTTGTTTTTGCTGACAATTCAAGGTATTCTTCAACATGATCCTGCAAAATCAAAACAAAGACTTCAATAACTATAATTCATTTAATATATGTAGGATTAAATATGTTATTCGCTCTTATTAAATTGATAGTATTTGTTTTTAATCCCTACAAATTATAAAACTTCGGTCCTTCTTTAAGGACCAAAACGACGAAGTTTTGTAATTTAAGGACTGAAAAGTGAGTACATAGACTAAAATCAAACTCCAAGATAATAAGTAGAGGGATGAGATAGCTTACCCATGTCCGATTACAAAACGGATGATAATGCTTTTCTCTTCCTCTAGCTTCTTTCTTTTCTCACCTATTTTCCAGATTATCACTTGTGGCCAACAAGCTTTGCCAATAAAGTCAGTTGAAACCTCCATCTCCATGGTCCACTGGACAGAACATACACCATCATAAGGCCCCAAGTCACAAACCTGCTACCAAAGGAAGATTTAATGAATAATATTGAAAAGCAATAAACTAGGGATGGCAAAAAAACCCAAACCCGAGAGACTCACCCGAACCCAAACCCAAGTCAACGGGCGAAATCCGATTTGACTGGGTTTGGGTTCGGGTGACACCCGATAATATGGGTGTGGGTTTGGTATCAGTCAAACCCATACCCGAAACTTATACACCCACCCGAAATATTTTATAATTACCTAATTACCCCCACAGTCTCCCTCAATTTCCTTGGAAGACCTTAATTTTAGTTGTAATTTAATTTCTTGAAAGTCTATGTTTGAATTTTCTTGGAAGACCTTAATTTTAGTTGTAATTTAATTCAAAATCTATGTTGGAATTTAATTTCTTAAATTTGCAAATTATTTTCAAATGTGTTGCGGGTTTGGGTGGAAAAAACCCGAACCCAATGGGTGTGGGCGTGATTGTTGTTTTGCCACCCGAACAACCTTTGGGTTTGGGTGATGATTTCGGGTGTGAGTTTGGTAAGTGTCAAACCCGCACCCATGGGCGCCCGTTACCATCCCTACAATAAACCCTGTTGAACAAGTTTTCAAAAAAATAAACCCTGTTGAACTTTGATACCATGTTGAACTTGTATGGTTATAGTCTTATAGATGTGGAAGGAGGGAAGAGAACGAGCAAAGAGTTTGAATTGCGATTATGGTTTTATACATAAGACTCCTAATCTTAGTTAAATAAGAAAAGTAACAATGATAATTTCTAGACTCCTAATCCTAATTAAATAAGATCAAAGATTAAAAAAAGTGATGAAATTTGATATGAAACAAAAATGCAGAGTGAATTCTGTATTGAATATGAATTTCCATTATGAATTACAGAGAGAGAGATTACATGGTTTATAGTTCTACCCAAGGTTGCTTAACATTGCTGACAGTTAGTAATTGTAACAAGCTTCTGACGAGTTCTAACAGTCACTAACTGACTGGGAATGGTCTAAATTCTAACTAACAAGCTTATCACAGCCACATAAACTGCTGCAAACAAAGATATAACAGAAACAGCCGAGAAATAAAGCTATAACATATTGCAGTTAGTGCAATTATCATAATCAGTCACTCTATAAACATCATGTCTTTTACTTTACCTCTCCTTTTCTAGACATAAAAGTATGTGTAGGAACAAACATCATTGTTTGTGCTTGAAAGTGCAACTCCATAATTATGAAGGATTCTTTGCAGGATGATGCAAGAAAGGATGGTGTTGGTGAGACATCTTCAGCTGCTACTCCCACAATTGGGATTACTGACGTTGGCTCCTCTGGTCTTTTGACTCATGATTCCATATCACGTGGTAGTAATGATTTGGAATCTGCATCTCAAACCAATGATCATCTTGAATCTGCTCCGGAAAGACTAAGACGTAAGAGTAGATGGGATGAAAGGTTAGATGATATTTGGGCTGATCTTGTTAATGAATGAATCTCTTGGCCTTGTTTGTATTTTGTTTTTGTGTCTAAGTTTTGGATGATAGGGAGCAATTTTTTGTTCATGAGATACTAAAGATGAATATTCAATTCACTAGTTTTTATGCTCCTTGGAGATGTAAGGGGCTCTATGCAATTTATACTATTTCAGAAAGAAATTACATATTTTGATAAGGATTTGGATCTCTTATAGCTGCTTTATATGCGGCAACAGCTGAACCAAAATCCCCTCACTCCACCTCCGTTCCCTCTTCTCTCCTTCAAAATCCCCTCTTTCATCTCACCCTAATCTCATCATCACCTCCTTCGCCGGAACACAGCCACAACGAGCTTGCTAAAAAGCTACAAAATATCTTGTCTGACCAAATATCACATAATCTTTCATCCCATCTACTCTTACAAAAACAAGATACAAACAAGGCCAGGAGATTCATTCATTAACAAGATCAGCCCAAATATCACTTAATCTTTCATCCCATCTACTCTTACGACTTCGTCTTTCTGGAGCAAATTCAAGATGATTATTGGTTTGAGATGCAGATTCCAAATCATTACTACCAAGCGATAAGGAATCATGAGCCAAAAGACCAGAGGAGCCGATGTCAGTAATCCCAGTTGTGGGAGTAGCAGCAGCTGATGATGTCTCACCACACATGACGTTATGGTGTTCGACACTCACACATGTCATACCAAATGCATTTTCAACCTGAAGTGTCACAAAAGCAAACAAATACAGCTACAATCAATCAGATGCAACAATTTCCCAAAACCTGAACCAAATAAAATAAAAAGCAAGATATGAAGATAATTAGGAATAGAAATGTGAAAATTAAAAAGAATTAAAGTGGAATAAAAAAAATGCATCAATTCAGAAATATAATAATCTGAAAACAAGAGTGAATACCTGAATATTTGTTTGTTCTCACCAAAACAATAATATCCTGTATAATAGAAAAGTAATTAGAAGTTAATATCCTATTTCACATATCAATAAATACCTCAGAAAATGAGGCGATGTAGCGAAATCGGTTGCAAATCAGAGAAGAAAAGTTAGCGATTGAGATAGCAGGTGATTCTGATTGAAATGGTGTGAATCAAAGAACAAAGAGTTAGGCATTCAGAGAGTTCGAATCAGCAATTAGGTTTTGTGATTGTGATTGATTGCAAAGGATCGATTTTGAGAGGTTCATTGCGATGATGCGAATTAGGGATTCAGTGTGATGAAGGAAAAGAATGATTCACTGCAATTTCTTTCAAAATTTCTTTTTTAATATTTTTTTTTTTTTTTTGGTCAGGTAGCCTAGTGGCTTGAAATTTCACCTTTAAAGATGGATAAGTGGAGTGTCCAGGGTTCGAACCCTGGCTCCTGCATATAAAATGCTGATGTCCCAACCAATTGAGCTAAGCTCATGGGGACTCTTTTTTAATATTATTTCGGTGAATAAATATTTTTTGTTTTAAATAAGTTATACTAGTGTAAGACCCGTGCGGATGCACGGGTTTAATTAAAATATTTAATTAATATATAATTTAACAATTATTTTCAACCATAAATAGTAAAAATTATAAAGGATAAATTTTTTATAAATAAATTAAAAATAAAATTTCCCAAAGGTAAGACCAGATTATTAAAACTAATTGATATTTATATTCAAAGTCCGTACTACAGACACATGTTGCATGAGCATAAATAAATAAACTTTCAAATCATTGAAGCTAATGATAAGTTATCAAACATAATGACAATAAATCAGGTTCAATAACTTTGTCGATAAAACACATCAGAGACATGAGATTTATCACAAACAAAGTATTTCATAATATATATTTATCTTGAATGGAGGTCTTGAACATGATCGTAGATATGATGACCAATATATTCTTAATCCTTTAGCTTCTTTTTGAATCACTTTAGCACATTTGAATATTTGATCACAAAGTAATGATACAATTATTATCTGCACAGACCAACCCAAATAGATAAATTTCAATTCTAACTATAAGTAAATTACAAACCAATTAATATTCATCATCAGGAATAAGGGCATTCCACGACTTAATAAAATTACATACCATATATTAAAGAAAAATACCAAGACCTAGAAAACCATCAACAATTAATCATTAATATCAATCAAACGATACCGCGTCTACGATAATCATCGCAATCTTCACAATCTGCCAGATCTATTTCAACGACCTCAATATAAAAAACAATCTTAAATTCTTTCTCTCCAAATTGTTGTCCCATTGAAATGCAATTTTCAACAATATAGGGTTCAATATAATTAGCTAAATCCTTGCTAATGGGTAAATTGGCCAACCTTCGAGATAAAATGAAAGATAAAATAGAGAGATAGAAAAGAGGAATCTTGAAACTGTATTTATAGATAGGAGATACAATAAAATCACTTTCGGTTGGTATAGGTTGAAGTCCAGCCAAAGGCTGAACAAAAAGCTTATAGAATCCTTGTACATGAAGTTCTATTGTTATTGCTTTTTCATCGGAACTATTTGCAGACACTTTAGTAGTTTCTGCACTAATTGTGTGGTTATAGATTTTGCTAGGAATTTTAAGTTTCCATAGATCTAACATTTGGAATGGAGTAAGGTTTGTGGGATTATTTGAGGAAGAAGACATTGAAATGGAGTAAGGTTTGTGGAGTAAGGTTTGCACACGTTACCTTGGTGTGAATAATCTCATCTATGAATATATGATTTTATAGAGTATAGATAGGAGAGTGTTAGAAGGTACTCCCTCCGGCCTCGTATCTAAGCAAAAGTATCATTTTTATGTTCATTGAAAAAATGATGTATTTAGTCTAAATTTTAGACTAAATACATCCATTTTTCAAATAATCTAAAAAAGTTATTTTTAATTACATATAAGGCCGAAAGGAATACGGTATGTTTATAGATTAAAATTAATATTTGCATTGGATCCTGCTCCCTCCAATCTTAAATATTAGTAAAAATTATAACGTATTTGATCAAGTATAGACTAAATACATTTTGATTATATTTAAGATCGAATGAATGAAGTATACGTATAAATATGGCTGTTCCTAGATTTAACCAAACAATGAGGTATGTCAGAATTTTTCTTCTCACTGGGAGCACATGTGGAGTAAAAGTATAATCTAAAGACTCAAAGGAATATAATTATTACCTATAGTGATGAACTGTATTGGTCAAAAAAAAAAAACTATGATGAATATCGGTAATTAATGAAATTACTGTGTACACAGAAAATATGGAAACAACAATCAAACCTGCAAACAGTATGGCAGGTAGAATATGTTGCGCGTGGACCGGGATTGTGGATTGTGTGAGACTGTAGTGCCACATTCACATGATTTTGGTTCTTTGTAGCTTACATTTTTCCTTAACAGGTTTTTGCAAGAGAACAAATAGAGTATCTTACTGCTCAAGCATGGCTTACTTCAAGTAAAGAAATAGAACAGAAGGTTTGTAATTACTTTCTGCATCATCACTCGACGTATTCACATCATTTTAATAATTTTTCTTGTACCACATCATTTTAATTAGCAGGTTTCAAAATTGAGCTTACAAACCGGCTTTTTCTTGCCACGTTACACGTTATGATTACAATTTTCCATCTTCTCCTTCACCAGACTAACAGCCTATGCCACATGAAACCACCGTTCACCCACACCAAAATTTCCCCAATTATACAATGGAAGATGCGAAAAACTAATTTCACTAATTTCTCAACCTATTCACAGGAACAATCCCTGGTGAAATAGTTAAAACCTCAAATGGATGTGGGTCAACAGACCGAGACTACCGACTTTCAGAAGACGGCGGCGGAGTATCTAAGAGGATATCAGAATCGAAAGAGCAGAGACTGATTTCGGTGGTGAGAATCAAAGTCGATGTCGACCGAATAAGGGATTCACAGCGGCGGTGAAAGGAATAACAAAGAGATTTAGGATTTCTTTTAAAGCATATTCATTCAATAAAAAAAAGAAACCAAATGGCAAATTAGCGTCAATACTATTAATTCAAACGGACACGATTAAAACAATGGTACACCGACTTTTCCAGGTAAAACTCACACAATCCCGGTCCTAATGCATATATAAAAAGGCAACCATCATATATAAAAAACCAAAGAATTTAGTTTTTTAAATTTGAGTTACCCTATTTAATATATAATTTTTTAAAAAATCAGTGATAACTAAATTTCAACAGCGAGCATAAAGTCCCTAACTGCATACTCGGATAAACTAAACCAATTACCATTTCGATGTATTATATATGACAAAATGACACAAAAAAAAATTATATATAAATACTCCATCCCATCTTAATTATAAGCAAATTTAAAGCAAATTTTCACTTTTTAATTTCAATCAATAACTAATATATTCAGCCTTAATTATAAATCACATACAGTATCAAATATATCTAAAAATAAAAAATTTACTTATAAAAAAACCCAAAATAACCAATGTTTAACTAAAAATATAAATAATTTTTCAAAAAAAAACTAAAAATATAAATAAGAATAAATAAAAGACACAAATGTGGCTGAATATATGACTATGAGTTATTACAATATAAATTGATTGACAACTCAGAAGATATCGTCCCTATTTTGGTATAAACCAACTGAACACACAATAGGGGTACCCAATGTTTAGTAGTGCACAATAAATAGAAAGATATATTCATAGATATCAAACAAACAGTATGTTCCATAATATGACTATATTTAATTAAAGGGTGGTCGAAATAATAATTAACCATGTGTACTATTTCTATGAAAAAAAATAATTTTTCGTTACAATGTTAATCACAAGCTCAAGTTTAATTGAAATATAAAACAGTCGAAATAATAATGTTACAATAAATTTGAAATAAAATATAAATTCGAGATTAAGAATAGGAATATAAAAGGAATAATATCAATACTATATCCGTCCAAACATAATTGTGACAATTTGATCGTGTGCACTATTAATAAAAAAAATTGACAATATTTTTTTACAAATGTATAAAGAACAATATTAACATATGAGATATTGTCAGATTTGTCTCAATGAGTACCGTCAAAATATATCTCTTATATAAAAAAATTATAGATTATTGAATATTTTTGTTGAATATATTAATTAATTGATTTCAGTTGATGAGGGAGTTGATAAATTCCATGCCCAATTGGAGATATTAATTTCAAATATAACTTGCTAAATTTTAAACAAATTATTTAAAACAGGTGTGTGTAAAAATATTTTACTTATAAGAGATAAATTATTGAATATTCTCAATAAGTATAGAACATGAATTTATAAGAATCAGAATAAGAATTAGAATAAGAATCAAAATATAATTCAAGATATATATCTCTTATAATTAAATAAAATGAGAAAATAACTTATCTTTAATTAATACATAAATCAATATTTATGTTCAACGAACACCATAATTTAATTTAAGAAACAACAAAAAGTTACAACGAATTTTTAAATACATCCCTACTAATAGTACATAATTCATGCTAAGATTTAACAAACATACTTTTATTCGACAAACAACACAAAATACGAAAAACAAAACAAAATTTTAAACATATCCTTACTGATTCTACATAATCCAAGCTATGATTAGCAAGAACAAAACAATTAGAACCATAAAAAATGAGTTAACTTTTCCAAATTCTTCATGGTGGAAAATCACGAAACAGATCCAAGTAATGGTAAGAATAGAAGTCATTAGTAAAAGATATTTTGCCATTTAGAAAATAGAAGGGGAGTTTTTTTAGATTGGTATATTTATGAATGAAATTGAGGAATTTATAGATAAATGTTGATACTATTCAACCGTACAGTATAACTGTTGACGGGCGTTGTTACCGTTGTGGAGTTCGACTTATATTACAAAAATTAATAAAACCGACAACCTACTGTGAAGCGTGCTAGACTGTACCAAGGAGCGTCGGGAGACGGGAAAACTATTCATGATGTACGACGTGTCAATAAAAGTTATTTTTCAATATTTTAAATGTAAATATTTTTGTTTTTCTTTATAAAAACAACAAATTTCAAGTAATAATGCTAATTAAACAAAAATAATAAAATAATATAATACTATTTTATATTTAAGTTGAAATGATATCATTAATATTGGATAAAAGTTAACCGATAACAAAGGAAGTTGAAAATAAAAACTCATATAAATAACTAAAAATAGAATCAAGAGATTGTGCGCATTTTACTGAAATGCACTACAACATGATGCTAGTTCATACATCAATTTTGTAAACGTGAGCCACGTTATTTGGGTTGACGACGTCAAATTTGAAACGCAATGTATCACCTGCATGGAAATTATTGATTTTACAAAAATCATTCCAAGCGAGTCCAATAGAAGTTGTCACAAATGGATATTCGGTAGATGCAACATCAAAAGAAATAATAAGTCCACTGTCACAACGCACAATTATATTCTGAGATTTGTGAAATCAAACGTATCCTTCAAAGTGGTTGAATATACTCTAACATGTGAAAATTAAACAAAAAAGTTGTAAATAGATACACAAATCATTAAAAATATATTTAAAAAAAAAAGCAAACAAACAAAATCTTACCAGATAAGGCTTGTTTATGGTATCGTCCGTTAAACGAACAGAATAATTCCAAGTAGATCCATATCTCATTGAACGACTATGATAAACAGGAATATCAAAGTTATATTTAAGAGGACTAATCGAAATTAAACGAAAAATATCATTGCCATAGTATCCTAATTTGACAAATTGATCTCCATAAAACTCAAATACATTTGGCATCTCCTTCCAACCAAATGTAATAAGAGGTTGAGAAATACTTAGATTTGAAGTTACAATAAGGCTTTTGTCGACAAAATTAGATATCTCCCAAGAAGAACTCAATCTTTGAGAAAACTTGTCCATGAATTTTGGCTCAATTTCACCAAATTCCTACAATCATAGTAATAATTAAAATAAGCCAACTACTCCACATTAAAAATAACACAGAATAATACACCAAGCAGTATAACCAACAACCAATTACAATAAATATAAAATTATAAAATAACCTGATTAACTAAAAAAAGAGTGATGAAAGATGCCTTTGGTAATACATCAATAAGGTGTTCATATTTATTATCCATTTTTTATGGGATTGATGAAAGGGGGATATAATGAATATCATACATAATATGACATATTTATAATGAAACTTTGAAACATATAGAGATAAAAATAAAAAAAATAAAAATTTGAAACATATAGGACCCACTAAGGATGACTAAAATTCAAACAATAAAAATGGAATCACCCAAAATATTTCCTTTGTTGAAATTGGTATAGTTGAATGGAAAAATATTGATCTGCTAAGTCGTTGATTGGAATAAATAACACTGTTTATGTCAATCAAATACTATTGAATTATATATATATATATATATATATATATATATATATATATATATATATATATATATATATATATATATATATATATAGGGGGCTGCTAACTTAGACCCAGTTGGGTCTAAGTTAGCAAGGTGCACCTTTTCAGTTGGACCAAAATACCCATTCTTTTTAATTAATTAACCAAATTACCATCAATGGACGCGGATCCAGTGTCGCGCACGTACCACAGGACCATGGTTACAGGCCGTTGATTTCCATCAGACAGCCAAGCTCTGATCTCATCAAGACTGTCTGATCAATCAGACAGCCCAGATCATCCGAATCCATCAGATTCCAGCGCGTGCACCACACTGGATTACACCCTGGAGAGAGAAGAATCTACTTTTTAAAAGCAGGACACGTGTCGCTGTCTGATTGGCTGGGCGTAATTTTTTTCCATTTAATACTTTGAACTCAATTATTTCGTTGTAAATTAATTTTTTATTTTTTATTTTTATACCAAAATTCATAATTTTTTTTTCTCTACAAATAGAGACTTGGTTCGTTTGATTTGGACACAGAAAAAAAAACCCAATTTTTCACTACCTTAATCTCATTTTTCACTACCTTACATCAACTCACTGAAACCATTCTACCAGGAAAATGGTTTCAGAGTACAAATCTCTGAAACCATTCTACCAGCTAAATGGTTTCAGAAGCAAATAACTAAGAATCAACTTACTGAAACCATTCTACCAGCAAAATGGTTTCAGAAGCAAACACAATTAATAAATTACTCACTGAAACCATTCTACCAGTAAAATAGTTTCAGAGTACAACTATGTGCAACCATTCTACAAGGTAAATGGTTTCAGAAGCAAATAACTAATAATCAACTTACTGAAACCATTCTACCAGCAAAATGGTTTCAGATTACAACTCTATGAAACCATTGTACCAGATAAATGGTTTCAGAAGCAAACACAATTAATAAATTACTCATTGAAACCATTCTACCAGTAAAATGGTTTCAGAATACAACTATGTGCAACCATTCTACCAGTAAAATGGTTTCAGAAGCAAACATTAGTTTTTAATTACCGTTTTATCTCATTTAATTAACTAAAAATAGTTTCAGGTCTCCAAAAATTTCATAAAATATACCAAAAGTTCCAGAATATTATCTACTATTTTCCTGGTATAATGGTTTCAGTGAGTTGGTTGAGTGGTGCGTGTTAAATTACAACACACAAGTAACGTATTTAGTAGACAAAAAATGAGATTAAGGTAGTGAAAAATTGCATTTTTTTTTCGGTGTCCAAATCAAACGAACCAAGTCTCTATTTGTAGAAAAAAAAAAATTATGAATTTTGGTATAAAAATAAAAAATAAAAAATTAATTTACAACGAAATAATTGAGTTCAAAGTATTAAATGAACAAAAATCACGTCCAGCCAACCATTGTGTGACACGTGTCCTACTTTTAAAAAGCAAATTTTTCTCTCTCCAGGGTGTAATCAAGTGTGGCGCACGCGCTGGAATCTGATGGATCAGGATGATCTGGGCTGTCGGATTGATCAGACAGTCTTGATGAGATCAGATCTTGGCTGTCTGATGGAAATCAACGGTCTGTAACCATGGTCCTTCGGTACGCGCGCGACACTGGATCCGCGTCTATTAATGGGTATTTTGGTTAATTAATTAAAAAGAATGGGTATTTTGGTCCAATTGAAAAGGTGCACCTTGCTAACTTAGACCTAACTAGGGTCTAAGTTAGAAAACCCCATATATATATATATATATATATATATATATATATATATAAATTACACCGGTGCAAAGCCAATGAAAACTCACACACACAAAGTGGAGTGACCAGGGTTCGAACCCCGATCCCGACGTCCGACACTAGTAATTTCGGCATTTCTGCCAATTGAGCTAGGATTTGTGGACCACCAAATACTCTCTCTATCATCTAATTAAAGTAAAAATTATCATCATAAATTCATTATCCGTGTTTCCGTTTTTATTTCTTCGATTTTTTTTATTAGCTCATAAAAACATAGCAGAGCTTAAATTATGGAATTTCCTACTGGTTTCGTAGTGTTAATTCGTTTTTATTTTACTACTAATTAGTATTCTTTATTAGTTGTCTCTTCGTTTTTTTTTATGAACTCTCTCTTATAAGAGCAATGAGTTTTATTTTCATAAAATTTAATTTAAATACAATTTTAATAAACATGAAATAAAAGAAGGTAATTATCAGCTATGGATGATTCATAAAGGCATATGACAAATTTAATAATTTTTCTTAAAAATAGTCATGGGACAAACTAAAGCACGAGGTTTGGCATTCCTGTGATTCGAACTTGAAAAACATAAGTCATGCTACCAAAATAAGGAAGCAAATAAGGAAGTAGTATAATTGCGATTTTAATGATAAAATATTTGTTATTGATTATAGATGATAGGGTACGATTTGGTCCACATGTTTTGTTTAGTAATAGATTTAAACATTTGGATCAAATGAAACCAACGGATGAAATTTGTTGTGAAATTAATTTTTAAATCTTGGTGTCATTCGATCATAATCTTGTATATATAATCGATACCAACAAATATCCCATAAACGAAACTAAAATCTACCATGGTTAAAAAAAAACCTACAAACATATATAAGTAGCTGAGCTATTAATGATCGATCAAAACCAACCCCTCTATGTATGGAATAGGATTCCGTGCAGTAAATTTTTCACGCAGTTTCACGCAGTTTCGGATCTCAGCCGTCCGATCATAAATGAATGGTTCAGATTACAAACAGTTGATTTTATTAATATATAATCTGGAACGTCTAATTTTAATCTAACGGCCGAAATCCAAAACAACGTGAAACTGCGTGCAAAATACACTGCAGGAAATCCAGATCCCTCTATGTATCCTAGAAAATATCCAAAATGGTATTTCCCTTAATAAATTTGTTATTTGAGAGTCTATTTGGTTCGAGTTAGATGAAGGGGGGGGGAATGTAACGTAAGAAAATAATCTTGACAATTTTTTTTTATTAAATCAATTTTTCTTCAAACAGCCCCTGAATGTCAGTTTTTAGTTTAATATAAAAAAGAATAGAGAGTACGCAAAGCTAATTTTTTCAATTGAATAAAATAAATAATAATACAATTAAACATAGATACAGTTTGATCCTACTCATTTTTCACTTTTTTTCTTCTCCTTATAAGTAGTAAATCAGTAAAAAATTGTGCTCGAACTAACTTGTCGTTGTTTTATACTTCTTTATTTTATTTTTCTAATTCTTCTAAGTAGAAATAAGGCCAAATATAATTTTTTACTTCTCTATTTCTTTTAAAGAGATGTAGAAAAGTAAAAAATAAATATGTCAAACGGGGACATTACGAAATCAATGATTACTGTTAAGTCTAATTAAACATAATTACTTATTAATCAATTAAATCATTTATCTGTCTATTAATACTCTCTCCAAATAATGATTTTGTTTAGCAAAATTTAGCATTCCTATAACGTAATTATAAAAATAAAAAAAGAAAACCCAACAAATTTTATAGAACAAATCGGAAAAAAAATCCATATCTGGAGAAATAATAAAGCTGTATTTGGCCTTCCAACCATATTCTCTTGAACATAGTCGTACGGTTCTGATTTGTGGATGGGGTTCACGTGGGCCGTGATGTATAATGGCCAGTTTAAATGTAAAAGTTAACAATTGTTTGTTATCTCATTTTAGTAATGTTTCTATATAAAATAATATTTGTTTGGAATGTTCCAATAGAATAAAAAAAACATTAAACATTTTTATACGAAAATTTTAAGTTGGTTTATAAGATGAGGTGCGAAGAAATGAGATAAAAATATAAATCAAAGTTTTTATGAGAAATAAATGGAATAGAATCAGATTAAAATTAGAGAATCAGAATCAAAATATAATGAACATAATTATAAAGAATATATTCTTTTTAAAATAACTAAGAATAATCATTATCATATAAATAATTTTTTTTTATGAGAATATAAACGGAATAGAATCAGAATAAAATGGGAGAATCAGAATCACTTAAAAAGAATATATTCCTTTAAAATAAAGTAATAAGTAGAATACATTACTTGACAATAATCAATTCATCCAAGCATAATGAGCAATCCAAGCTAAAATTAATAAGGGTATGACGGTTATTACAGCAATTATCAGTAAAAAGTAACCTATTTCTTCAACTTTGATCACATCAATAAATAAAAGTAGAAAAGAAAGAAGAGTGATGACGAATAGTATAAGCTTAGGCATCATGAAAATGCTGAATGATATGTGATTACTGAAAAAACATATATCTTTTTATAATGAATAAAGTTACTGTTAAATGATAAATCGTACCGTTGGTGAATAGTAAATTTACCGACACTGTTACTGTTTATTACCGTTGTAGAATGTACAGATAAATCAATATAATATAAACATAATTATGTTGGTTTATCTGTCCATTCTACTAAAATTAAATATAATTATGTTCCAAATACTTCATAATTAATAATAAAAATAATAAGGAAGCAAGTGATAATAAGAAAAGAAGTACCCTAATAAAAGATATTTTGCCATTAAGAAAACAAAATAAACTATTTTAAATATCTCTAAATTTATTAGATTGAAATGAAATATATTGTTACTATTTAGTTGTTTCTTATTGTTTTATTATGAAGAGTATTTATACTCTTGGTTTTTTTGTATTGACTGTATTTTCGTCCTTATTATATATATTTTATATGCCATTCAAAAAAAAAATATATATTGTTACTATTAAGGGATGGATGTTACCGTTGGATAGAACAATTACCGTTATAGTCTTTATTTTAAAATCAGTCTTATTTTTTTTGGTGAGGAAAAGTCTTTAATTGGGGTATGACTAACACATAGCCTAGGGAGACTAAATAAGAAGAAATCATATCATCAGACAAGCAATGTAGATTTACTAATTAACAATAAACACATGAATTTTATAATTTATAATGTCACCATATCCCATATAAGTCAAACTCTAAATAATTAAAAGGCACGTGGCAAAAAAATAATTAATTAAAAGGCTTGAGATAACATGTGATATCCTTTATCACACTTATTTTATGTGGCTATCAGTTTTGAAACGAACAAAATCTCCGGATTTGAATCACAGTGCATAACTCTTTTGAACAAAATTTCAATAGACTTGGCAAGTTGCATCATCAGATTCATCTTTCCCCTCCACCTTCTCTTTTTTAGCTTCAGCGGAACAACACATCCACAACCAGAAGGCACTGAAGCCAACCTTTCCTCATGAGATGCAACAAACTCAGCTAAATCATTGCCCTTAATTTCATACAAAAAAAAAAACTCAATCCTATCATCTTCTACTCTGTTCCAACCTATCCAAAGATGTCCTTCATATGATTAATTATACCGATTAAAAACTAAATTTTGGTTATAAATTTTTTTTTTTAATAGAAAGATGAAATAAGTGTGATGCAGTACAGAGCATCATAACATCTTTGATCCAACGCAGAGTATTCGGTCGGTTGGAATATTTTCCCTTTACCATTTCTTATTTATGGGCTAAAAAAAAAAAGAAAAATCAAAGTATAATATATCACAGTTTACAATTGCAGCAAACAATTGGGTCACAGGAAGTAGAATTAAACACTCAGTGGCCCAAACCTTATAACAAAAATCTCATGCAATTTTTCAAATCCCACCCACTGTTTCTCTTCAACCTACCATGTATTTCGAAATATTAATTCAGTGGGAAAAATTATTTATGTATTTATAAAAAAAAATTTAATTTATATGCACAGTCGGTGTAAGGTTATTTTATACATGCGTCAAATAATATACGAACATATCGTGTATGGTAATTAAAAATATGTGATGTGTCATATTCACTAAATGATGTGGCAACGCGTAATAAGATGTATGTGTAAAAAAAAATTACACCAACGGTGCACAACAATTAAACTCTTATAAAAATTCCAATGTTGTTACCTTTCATATTAAAATTCAATCCACTTGAAAGGAATTTAACGTGGTAATTAAGTTTAAAAATTAAGTAAGATTATCTACTCTATTGGCGATAAAATCCAGTGCTTCGGAATAAACTTTAGCGCTGCTAAAAGAATAGATGATATTATCTATTTTATTAATGCATTGTTGGGACAGCCTGACCAAACATTAGATGCAGCAAAATATAACTTACACAAGTACATCCTTTAAACATGACCAAACAACCAAGTTGAATCAACGTGGAGACCGGAAGGACAATTACCAATTAATCTTTGCAACTCATCAACATGATCACCAAACAACGCGCATTCACATTTACCACTGATCCGATTGAAAATTTAGTGTGCAAATAAATTTAGGCAAAAACCAATATTAACCGACTTAAACTTGGTATTACCTATTGTCTGTAAGTTCAAGCACAACCATCTTGATGACTTTGCCAGCACGAATATACTCCCTCTCATTTGATATACCAGAGATTAAACCAATGACATCTACACAATGACATAAGAAACAAATAACTTGATACACAATGACCATTAATCGATGAAAATTACAAAATTTGTAAGGTTCTTCAAATCAAAATTACCTATTAGGTAATCATAGTTAACAGAGTAGCTAGCCACTTCAGCAAGATCGGTGAAAGAAAATCCCAAAATAGGAATATCAGAACTCGCAAAATTCTGAACTTTGGTATTCGATCGAAAAATCAATTTGTAAGGATGCAGAGTTGTACGATAAAATCCAACGACTGGAACTGAAGGTGTGAAAACACAAGAAGGGGGGGGTTGAATTGTGTTTTAACTAAGTTAAAACTTTTTCAAGTTCTTAACTCAACTACGTTAGCAGCGGATAAATAACACAAATAATAACAAGAGAGAGAGAGAGATCACACAAGCAATTTATACTGGTTCCTCTCACAAAACGAGAGTAGTCCAGTCCCCTTGCACTTCCAAGGGATTTCACTATAATCACACAAGATTACACCTGCTCAAGCACACAAGCAAGAGACTTCTCAACAATGCTCAAGCACACAAGCTTAAGACTTCACACTTAAGCACACAAGCTTAAGTTTCCTCAAGTAATAGTAAAGTATATAACAATATACAAATGCTCTTAGATGAACCTAAAGAGAACAAATACAGAGAGTACAAAGTATTTGACTAAAGTGCAAAAACACTTGATAAGAGGTTCAGAGCTTGTATACACAGAATTCAGAGTATATTCAGCGCACGTTCAATTCTTGATTATGTATATATGTTGCAGCTTATCCTTCTAGTATATATATCACCAGAAAAGAGTCGTTGCAAAAAGAACCGTTGGAGTTGATAATCTTTTGTCTTCAAGCAGTCTGTCTTGATGCAGTTTGGTTGTATCCAAAACTAAGAAAGAGTTTCAGTTACTTTGACTACTGCAGAGTGGACTTTCCTTATTCAGCTAACAAAACTGAAGACCCACGTTCTCAAAAGAGGACAGACAAAACAAGAGTAGCTGGACTGATCAGGCTTGAAAGGTCCTTTTCTTCATTGGTAGAAGAGTTGACTAGCAAAGGGAATCTTCACAGCTTTCAAAGAGATCTTCAGACTTTGATGAAGCTAGAAGTTAATCAAGAAGTTCTGAAGTCTTCATCCTCTGAATGTTGTATCTTCTGAAGTCCAACATCTTCTGAGCGCTTGAACTTCTGAATTCACATCCTCTGAAGTTCACTCAGAGCTTACCTGATGCTTATATCTGCGTACTTAAAATAAATTTTTAGTCCTTCCAATTGTTTATTAATACTTTGTTATCATCAAAACCTTTATAGATTTAGGGGCAAACATTTTTAAATCCATTTTGTTCCAACAATCTCCCCCTTTTTGATGATGACAAACATCAGTATTAATTGACAATTGTTGTTAAATTAACTTATCACGTTTCTCTTAGGTTTATGAGGTTTGCAAGCTCCCCCTAAGATTGATACTCCATAAAGTCTGAACTTTATGTTTTATCCATGATATTTTAATTTAGTATAAGATTAAGATAATTTGAAATAAAACAAGTTTCATATCTTTCTTCAGAGTGAGAGGTTTGCAAGCTCTCCCCCTAAGTCTCATAAGGCTAAGTTAAAATTGCACTCTTAACTTATCCTTATTTATGAAATTTATTTTTAGTTTCAACTAACTTAGTCTCCACCTTGAAATACGTAAAACAACTTAAAAGTAACAACTTTTAACTTAACGGATAAAAGCGAGATAAAAGTGTGGTTTCAGTTTTGAACTTATCACTTATCAATTAATGCGTAACTACTCCCCCTTTTGTCATTATCAAAAAGTAAAACAAAGTTATATAACCAAGACAGTCAAAGAAGAAGAGTGGTTGTTACAAAGGTGAATTAATTTCAAAAACGAAAACCAACGCGCTCAAAGGTTTATAAAAGGTGAACGAGTTAACATGCCTTCTTCACGGAAAAACAAGAGTAAACAAGTAAAACAAGAGAGATTAGGAATAATGAAAAGATTTAGTTTACGCATCGCAGAGTTTAAGAGAAAGAAGGATGAAGAAAAACGCGAAAACGATGAGAGGGATAAAGAAGACAACAAGAAACCACAAGACGCTGAGATAATAATCATCTCATCAGATTCTGAAGCTGAAGAGAATGAAGATGATGCTGACTATGTTGAGTTCTTGGCTAGCTATGTTCCAGAAGAGGAACAAGAAGAAGAAGAACAAGAGCAAAACCCGGATCCCATAGAAATTTCATCAGATGATGCTGAGGAGAAATCAGAGATTTCTTCTGAGTTTTATCCATCTGATTAGGATTAGGTTGTCTTTTTCTTTTTCTTGTTACCAATGTACTCAACATTGTTAGATCATTAAAAAAATTTCGTTTTAAAAAGCATCTTGTGTTCTTATGTTCTTATTTATCAAGAAAATATAAATATCAAGTGAACATGAAAGAAGTAAGCAAGCAAAACATAAACAAAACAACTTGAAATAGATAAACCAGAAAAAGTGTTCAAGAAAATAAATAATAAAAAAAACTTAAAACAAGTGCTTAGAATCCTAGGGTTTCTTAAGAAAGGCTAAAAGTTGGTCAAATTTGTCGTTCAAAGATCCCACGTTGGAAACTAGACCATCCACTTTGGATTCCAAGTTGAGGTGAGCTGTCCTTTGCCTTTCCAAACCTTCTTGCTGCTCCCTCAGAGCTTCTTGAAAGATCTGCAACTGATCAGCCACAACAGGAGCTTGATCTTGAACCAAAGGCGCTTGTTCTTCAACCAAAGGTGCCTTGCCTTTATCAGAGGGTTCACCTTCCTCTGGGTAATCAATCATCAGCACATCCTCGTGATTCTGAGAAGCAAGCACATCATCCTCTGAAATGTCCTCTGGTTGCAACTCATTTGCCAACTGGGCAACTCTTGCAGCAGCTTCTTCTAACCTTTCAGACTCAGACCTCTGAGCTTCAAGACTCTGAAACAGCTTGGAGTCTATCCAGATGACTTTGAAAGCGTTCAGACGTTGTTCAGCAGCAGCAAGTGCTTCCAGCTTAGCAAGTTCAAATCCAGCATGATTAAACATGGTTAACCTTTTCAATTCAGCCCTAGCCAGACTTTCCCTCATGAAGCTTATCACATCCAAGTCTCTTCTTCCAATCACAGCCTTAATTTCTTTAGCAGCATCATCCAAGGCATTGCAAATCCTTGCCTTAATGCTTGACACTTCTAGGTCCACATCAGAAGGACAAACTAAGAACCTGTCCTTTATCTTAGATAATCTACATAAATCATCATGAAACTGAGTGGATAGATTACAAAAAGGGTTAGATGATGAGGGTGAAGGATTTGGAATGGTAGAGAGATTAGGTGTTTCAGTAGCAGGGTTGTCAATAATCACAACTTCTGCCTCTGAAGGCTTGGGGGCACTAGTATGAATACGCTCAGGAGAAGCGTGTTCAGCATTTGGTTGAGGTTGAGGTTCAGGTGTTGATTCAGATGATGAGATGTCAGAGGTTGATTCTGGATAAATGTGTTCAGGGGATGGTTCAGGAGATTTGTGTTCAGCTGTTGGTTCAGGGTTAGGTTGTTCAGGGTTAGGTTGTTCAGGGTTAGGAATAAGTGATTCAGGTTCAGATGGTGATATGATAGGTGTTTCTTTTTGGGGTGGAGGTTGAGGTGATTTAGGCTTAGGTGGTGATGAAGGTTTCTGGGTGAAGGTTTGATTATTCAGAGGGTCTGGACTAAGATGTTTCTCGAGTTCAGACAAAGGGTTATCAGAGGTTGGAATATCAGAGGTTGGTAAAACAGTTCTAAGAGGTTTAGTGTAACCTATTCCAATCTCATTTTCATTAAAGATGAACTTAGTAGACTTACCTTTACCTTTAGGAGTAGGAGCAGGTCTTTTCCTCAAACGTGTAACCAGAGTCTCTTCATCAGATTCAGTTTCCGATTCAGAGGATTCACTATCTTCACTTTCCTCTTCATCATCAACAATGATAGGCTCCTTTGATGATGGTGCAGCAGCTTTTCCAGTCAAAGCTTCATGTTTCCTCTTTGTTCTTTGCTCAGCAGTAGCTTCTTCTACCTTAACCTTCTTCTGAGCCAGAAGATCTGGTTTTTCTTGTTCAGCTTTCCTCTTTGGTTTCCTCTTAGGATTATACAAGTTTACAGGAGCTGGAGGAACCATACTTCTATCAACAACAAATCCTTCTTGTCGGAGCACTTCCAAATAGTCTTGGATTACATGCTCAGCATCAGCTTCAGAAATAACAGGGTAGCCTTCAACGTACAGACGATTTTCAAGCCTAACAGACAATTCTTTAGGAGGAGCAACAGGCTTAGATGCAATCAAACGCATCTTGGATAGAAAACTAGCATTCAGAATCTCTGGATAAAGCTTCTTCTGAACTAGTTCTGGATGGAACTTCTGCAGGTTCTGAATCACGTGACCTTGATATAGAAGATCTGACAACAACCTGGGATAAACTATAGTAGTTTTCCTCTGAGACTTACTTGCAAAAATTGCTTCACAAATCCGTTCAAAAAAGTAATCTCCAAGATTAACTCTCTTCCTTGTCAGAAGGAAATATAACAAATGACGATGCGTCCAGGAGATTGTATCAGTCCCTCCAACTCTTGGACTGATAGAAGCAAGGATTATCTTGAACAAAACTCTGCACTCGTCAGTCAATCCTTTGACTTTCCCTTTCAGCTTGAAGTCAGTGCAGATGAGATGCAGAAGATCATCTCTATATCTGGTATCCTTTTCAAAAGCATCTAACTCTATCCCAGAGTTAGGTAGACCAAGGAGAGCATTGAAATGAATTGGTGAGAAAGCCATATTCATCCCACAGATGTTAGACCTAATCTGAACACCTGTAAATTCCAGCAAGCCCATTTCCTTCCTAGTTTTACCCTTCAGACTAGGATTCCTCTCAATAGCAGCAATCTCTTCCTTCTTTGCTTCATGTTTATCAAACACTCTTGCTTTCATCCAAAATTTCTTAAGCAAGTCTGGGTAGATAGGACCGTTAAGCATGTCGAAGTACTTATCCCATCTTTGTGATGTAAAGTACTGCTTAACTTCAAAACCATTTGCAGAAAGACTATCAAAATCCACAATCTTCTCAGACAGAAAACAAAGTTCAGATTCAGGAAACTCCATCTCGTTCCCAACAATCTGAAGATTCTTGAACATAAACGGTGGAATCTTTGTTGAAGAAGTTGACGAAGGTCCAGCCATTGTTGGAGATTAGGGTAGGGTTTGGAAACTAACGAGAGAGAAAGAAAGTGTGTTGGAGGTTTAGAGAGAATATGAAAGTGTAGGTTGTGAAAGTGAATAGTGTGCAAGTGTATTGTGAAAGTTTTATTTAAATGCACACAGTTAACACGAAAATAGCAAATTTGGGAAGTTACGCTAATTGACAGAAGGTTGAATACCAAAAATCATCATTAACCACCCACTACCTGACACACGTAGACCACGTGCAGAAATTTACTCGGTAACTGCTATTTTAATGGACAACTGTTCAGCAGTGAATACTAAACGTTTCCCACTTAAATAGTTCAGAGCCTCTGAGTTATTTAAAATTCTCTATCAGAGTCAAGTTCTTCAGAGCTTGTGTTTCAGATGTTCTGAATCATAAGTTCTGATATACATAACCTCTTACACTTTAAATGCCAAAAAAATTTTCATTCAGAGATTGAAAACATGTTCAGATGTTTCTTTATAAAATCAAATCTTTCAACAGGTAAGGCTTTAGTAAATATGTCAGCCCATTGATTTTCAGTATCAACAAACTTAATATCTATAATGCCTCTCTGAACATAATCTCTGATAAAATGGTGTTTAATTTCAATATGTTTGGCTCTAGAGTGTAGGATAGGATTTTTAGATAAATGAATGGCTGCAGTATTATCACAATATAAAGGAATATTGTTACTGCTTACCTGATAATCTTCCAACTGATACTTTAGCCAGAGTAGTTGTGTACAACACTTAGCTGCTGAAATGTATTCTGCTTCTGCTGTAGACAAAGCTATAGTAGTTTGTCTCTTACTAGCCCAGGAGATAAGGTTTTCACCAACAAATTGACAATTGCCACTTGTGGATTTTCTTTCAATTTTATCTCCAGCATAGTCAGCATCACAGAATCCATTTAGCACATAATCATTGGATTTCTTATAGAGAAGTCCAAGATTAGTTGTTCCTTTCAGATACCTAAAGATTCTCTTTACAGCAGTAAGATGAGACTCTCTAGGATCTGACTGGAATCTTGCACATAAGCATACACTGAATAAAATATCTGGTCTAGAGGCTGTCAGATAGAGTAAGGAACCAATCATACCTCTGTAGACCTTTTGATCTACCTTTCCTTCATCATCTGACTTGCCCATGTTGGTAGTTGGATGCATAGGAGTGTTCATTATCTTGCAGTCATCTAGATTGAATTTCTTCAGAAGTTCTTTAGTGTATTTTGATTGATGAACATAAGTTCCTTCCTTCTTCTGATTGATTTGAATTCCAAGAAAGAACTTCAACTCTCCCATCATGCTCATTTCAAATTCATCCTGCATTATCTTAGAAAAATTCTTGCACAAAGCAGCATTAGTTGAACCAAAGATAATATCATCAACATAAATTTGAATGATTAAAATGTCTTCTTTGGTTTTTTTCTAAAGAGTGTGCAGTCAACCTTTCCTTTCTCAAAACCTTTTTCAAGAAGAAAATTACTGAGTCTATCATACCAAGCTCTTGGAGCTTGTTTCAGACCATACAGTGATTTCTTTAGTTTAAAAACATGTTCTGGGTTTGAGACATCTTCAAAACCAGGAGGTTGCTTAACATACACTTCTTCAGAGATGAAACCATTTAAAAAGGCACTTTTAACATCCATCTGATACAAGGTTATTCCATGATTAACAGCATAAGATAGAAGTAACCTGATTGCTTCAAGTCTGGCAACTGGTGCAAAGGTTTCAGTATAGTCAATCCCCTCTTGTTGACTATAACCTTGTGCAACCAATCTAGCCTTGTTTCTTACCACTTCACCTTGTTCATTCAGCTTGTTTCTGAATACCCATTTTGTTCCAATAATGTTCTTGTGTGAAGGTTTAGGCACTAGAGTCCACACATCATTCCTTTGAAATTGATTCAGCTCTTCTTGCATTGCTACAATCCAAGCATCATCTTTCAGAGCTTCATCAATCTTTGAAGGTTCCATCATTGAGATAAGACCAACTAATGATTCCTCATTTCTCAGTTGAGATCTTGTCTTCCTTGGACTATCCTTGTTGCCTAATATCAGTTCCTCTGGATGTGATGATTTGTATTTGAAGGTATTTCTTGGGGGCTCATCATCTTCAGACTCATCAACATCAGGTTCAGCAGTTGCTTCAGTTCTTTGTTGTTCAGAGTCTGTAGGAACTGTTATGTTCAGAGGTTCTTCAGAGAATGGATGTTCTGAGTAGTTTGGAATATCTGAATATTGATCCTCTGATACCTGAAATTTAGACAAACCTTCCACAAGCTCTGACACTTGGTCAGGCTCTTTGTCATCAAATTTGACATGCATACTTTCTTCCACAGTGTGTGTTTCAGAAATATACAGTCTGTATGCTTTTGAGCGTTCAGAGTATCCTATAAAGATACCCTTGTAACCTCTAGCATCAAATTTCTTTAGATGGACTTTGTTGTTTAAGATGTAACAAGTACACCCAAACTGATGAAAATAAGAAATATCAGGCTTTCTTCCTTTGAACAATTCATAAGCAGTTTTGTTCAGCTTAGATCTGATATAGATTCTATTCTGAACATAACATGCTGTGTTTACAGCTTCTGCCCATAAAAACTTTGCTACATTTGTTTCATGCATCATGGTTCTGGCCATTTCTTGCAGAGTTCTATTCTTCCTTTCTACAACCCCATTTTGTTGAGGAGTTCTAGGAGAGGAGAATTCATGCAGAATGCCATATTTTTCACAAAAGTTTTCAAAAGGTTCATTTTCAAATTCTCCACCATGATCACTTCTAACTTTTAAAATAGTGTAGCCTTTTTCATTTTGAATTTGTTTGCAGAAGATGCTAAACTCATCATAAGCTTCATCTTTTGTTCTTAGGAATTTTACCCAAGTCCATCTACTGTAATCATCAACAATTACTAATCCATACTTCTTTCCATTGATAGAGGCAGTTTGAACTGGCCCAAAAAGATCGATGTGAAGAAGTTCCAATGGTCTTGAGGTAGAGACAATGTTCTTAGGTTTAAAAGAAGATTTTGTAATCTTTCCTTTTTGACATGAACCACACAGTGTGTTTGAGTGATATTTGATTTTAGGTAAACCTCTGACAAGGTCAAGCTTGCTAAGTGATCAGTGCATTTTAATGCACATTCTTCTACTATTGTACTAGTGTATTCCTATGGTTTAATTTACTATTTTCACTATTTTAAGGTGTTTTTATATTTAAGTTTATTTCTAACTCTATTTTATTTTCGCACTTAATTTATGAATAAATAGCACTTTGACACCCTTCCGGTCCGCAGGTCATAACTGGAGTTACAAATATCGGATTGAGGCGCGGGAAGATGCGTTGGAAAGCTGAGATCAAGAGCTACGACTTTCATGTTGAGGCCAAAACCCAGTTCGGAGCGCAAGTGTGTCAAATAATTGCGTTTATGTTCCAGACGAATTTAATTCAGCACAACTTTATATTTTTCGGCCCAATTGTTTTAAGGCCCGTTCCATGTATTATTTAAACTGAAAAAAAGGCAGCTAGGGTTATTCACTCACTGTTCACGAAATATTCAAACCCTAGAGCAGCCGTCATCTTCCATGGAGAACTAAACTTCTATTGATCCATTGGTGTAAGGAACTTTGTTCTCGAATCTTGAGGTTCGGTTTTAATAGCAAATCGTTATGTTTATGCTTATCATATATCAATTTTCTTGTCTCTCTTTTGTGTATGAGTTGATGCAATTGATGCTTAATTATTTTGTTTCACGTTCATAACATTGAGACTATTCAAATTAATTCACGCTTGTTCAAATTAATCTGAATAGGAAATTGTTATATTATTTTCGCTTGCAAAATAGGGCTGCCGAATTATTGTTATGATTTTTAACTGTGTTATTGGTGACGCTTGATCATCGCCATAGTTAGTCGAACACGCTGGTGCTTAATCAACAAATTCGTTATAAAACTGATTTTCGCTTGTTAAATTAGTTCTATAATCAGCCGAAGCATAAACTGTATGAATATTCATATAAGAACCCATGATAGATGATAAACAAAGTGCCTAAAACCAATGGATTGATTGCTTTTATATTAATTAAATTCGTAATCTCTGTTATTGCTTCCACAAACAAAAAAACCCCAAATTGCAACCTTTAAATTCATTCTAATATTGTTAAACCGATCGTGAGTCCTTGCGAAACGACCAAGGTCACTACCTTGTACTACTTATTTTAAAATTATTTTGATCACGAAACGACGGTGATCAAATTGGCGCCGTTGCCGGGGACTCTCAATTGATTTTAGCTAATATTAGACTCAGTTTCTGTGTGGTTGCGTTCTAGCCTTTGCTTTCTCGTGTTTTCTGGATTTTACGTGCCCTAATAATCAGTTTTCGTAAAAAAAACGGTTTTCTGGAAAATCTTTTCTAAATCGAGTTTTTCCTGTACCTGTTCATCAGAAAAAAATCAGAGTTTAAAATCCCCTATTTTGGGTCAAAATAGGTGACGGCAACCTAAAAAGTCCAAATTCCGTGTTTTACTATTTTATTTTAATTTATTTCTGTTTTTATAGTTTCAGAAAATTCCAAACTAATTTCCAAAATTCTTATTTTACTTAATTAGACTAAATTTCGTGTTTTTATATTTTTTTGAATCTATTTTAACCATATCTCTTCTTTCTATTTGTTTCATTAACGAGTCTGATTCTGATTCTTACATAGTTTCTCTTTGCATACTTTATTTGATTCTAAACTTGCTTTTGATAACATGGCTGAACAAAGAACACTAAGGCAGCTTGCTGCTCCTGATGTCAATTACAATGGTCTATGCATTCAATATACTGACGTTGATATTCCTTTTGAATTGAAATCTGGTTTGATACATTTGTTGCCCAAGTTTCATGGTCTTGCAGGTGAGGATCCGCATAAGCATTTGAAGGAATTTCAGGTAGTTTGTTCTACACCATTGAGGCCTGAAGGTATAACAGAGGATCATATCAAGCTTAGAGCCTTTCCATTCTCGCTCCAGGGTGCTGCCAAAGATTGGTTGTACTATCTTGAGCCGAATTCTATCACAACTTGGAATGATTTGAAGAAGGTCTTTCTAGAGAGATACTTTCCCGCTTCTAGAGCAGCATCAATCAGAAAAGAAATATGCGGCATTAGGCAAGGAAACGAATCATTGGCAGAGTACTGGGAAAGATTCAAACATCTAGTTTCCAGTTGTCCCCAACACCAGATCACCGAGCAATTACTCATCCAATATTTCTATGAAGGGTTGCTACCAATGGATCGAAACATTTTGGATGCTGCAAGTGGTGGAGCACTTGTTGATAAAACTCCAGCTGCTGCAAAGGCCTTGATCGAGAACATGTCACTCAACTCGCAACAGTTTACAACCAGAAATAATTCTGCAAGTGTAAATGAGATTCAGTCTTCCTCTTCCTCCATCAAGGCGCTCGAAACCAAGTTTGATGCTAGAATTGATGAACTTACTTCCTTGGTGAAAAAGTTGGCAGTTAGCAAAGCTCAACCAGCAAAAGTGTGTGGTATTTGTACTTCTTCTGAGCACCCGACTGATACATGCCCCATTCTACAAGATGAAACAATAACTGAGCTTCCTCAAGCATATGCAGCAGCAGCCCTTTACAATCAAAACAGGTACAACAATCCTGACCTCTCCACCAACAAATATCACCCTAGTTGGAGGAATCATCAAAACCTCCAATATGGGAATCAGTCACAAGCTGCAGCCCCTGCTGCCCCACCAGCCACTTCTTCACTGGAAGACCTTGTCAAGCAACTGGCACAACGAACAAATGCTAGCATTCAGAACCTGACAACGCAGATGGGACAAATGGCCAATGCAATAGGCCAACTACAAGCCCAAGGCTCTGGTAACCTTCCTGCACAAACAGTGCCGAATCCGAATGTGAATGTGAGCGCAATTACTTTGAGATCTGGAAGAGTGTCAGAACCAGCTCCAGAGAAAAAGAAGAAGAAAACCGTTGCATCATCATCTGCTCCTGAACCTCCTTCTGTTACAACTGAGACCGAACCCGAAAAAGAAAGAGTATATGTGCCACCAATTCCTTTTCCTCAAAGGGTGCAGAAAAATATCAAGAAGACAGTTGAGGAAGACAAGGAGATTTTAGATGTATTCAGAAAATGTGCGGTTAACATTCCTCTCCTTGATGCAATTAAACAGATTCCTAAATATGCAAAATTCCTGAAAGACTTGTGCACACACAAGAGGAAGTTGAAGGGAAATGAGAGAGTCAGTTTGGGACGAAATGTTTCTGCTTTCATTCAGCCCAAAACTGGTTCCTCAGCTAATGTCTCAGTTCTCAGTCAGACCATGCCAGAAAAGTGTGATGATCCAGGAGTTTTTGGTATTCCCTGTTCCATTGGGGATCACAAGTTTGAAAATTGTATGCTTGATCTGGGAGCAGGTATTAATGTTATGCCTACTTCTATTTATAATAACCTTGATCTTGGTCCTTTGCAGCCTACAGGTTTAATCGTGCAATTAGCAAACAGGAGCAATGCCCGCCCTGCTGGGAAGGTAGAAGATGTCCTGGTGCAAGTTAATGACTTGATTCTTCCTGCAGATTTCTACATTCTAGACATGGAGGGAGAAACTAATTCCAGCAGGGCACCCATCATTCTAGGCCGACCATTCATGAGAACGGCAAGAACAAAAGTTGATGTTTATGATGGAACCATGTCCATGGAGTTTGGCGACATTGTCGCTAAGTTTAACATTTTTGATGCCATGAAACATCCCGTGGAAGAACATTCTGTTTTTTATATGGATTTAGTTACTAACACTAATCTTTGCTCTGTTTGTGCTAAGATTGAATCTGATTTGCAGGATAATAACATTCATACAGGTGAAGTTGTTGTCAATGAGGCAGTCTGTACGGTTAAAGTTCTTGACATTCCGGCTGCCCCAACCAAACACTCCCATGATAAAGAAAAGACTACGCACTTCCATGATAAGATGATTTCCAAAAAGAAATTTTCTGTTGGCCAAAAAGTCTTGCTGTTTAAGTCTTGCCTGAAAGATATGGTTGGTAAGTTTCGATCCAAGTGGATTGGCCCCTTTGTCGTGACTAATGTTTTTCCTTCTGGTGCTATAGAAATTAAAAGTACAGGTACTGGCAAGGTTTTCAAAGCAAAAGGACAACGGTTGAAGCTGCTCCATAAAAGTGTGGAAGGGCTTCCACCAAAACCACCAGACATAGAAGCACCAGCACCAGCCGCTACACCTTAGCCCCTCGGGTGTGTTCCTTCCTTTACTCTCACTTTATGTTTAGATTACATTGCGGACACTGTCTGGTTTAAGTGTGGGGAGGGACATTTTACATTTACATTTACATTTTTGTGTTTTAAAAAAAAAATAAAAAATAATAATAAAATAAATCATCATGAGTAGTCACATGTTCTAAGGCTAGGGCAAATAGCTGTAGGGTCAGTGAAATTTTTGGAGTTTTTTGTTTTGATACTTGACATGATAGTCTTTGCAACTTAATGCACAACTGCTTGAACACTGTCAAACTTAGTAATGTCTAGATAAATCTCTGAAATATTTATTCTTTAGACTAAGTTCTCTAATTTGAATATAATGGAGGTATGATTAGAACTAAGTGTGGGGGAAAGGCTAGAGTAACAGATAGACCGATCATTGCTATTAATTGAGAAAAAGGGAAACTGTTTAAGAGCTAAAACTAATGAATATAATAAGTTCCTGTGCCCGAAACTGGAGGAACAAGTTCCTGTGCCCGAAACTGGAGGAACAAGTGCGGTGTAGGATGCTCTACTCTGAGTAACAGGTTGGACTTATTACAAGTAAGATCCCGTCAGGTGAAAAGGTGGAGTAGTACCTAAAGCTTAAAAACAATAAATAATAATAAACTATAATAAAGCTTGAAGGTAGTTGCCCCTGAGTTAATGTTGAAAAGCTTTTGATCTCTTGAAAAGAAATAGCCCCCCCTAGTCTGAAATTCTGGTTAAATCCAAAATTATAGGAAAAGAATGACAACTTAGCATCTAGAATGGTAGTTTCAGAGAGGGATCTTGACATTACTTTGGTTGACAGTGGGAGACAGTACACACACACACGCAAGATTATTATTGAAAGTTGATAGATAAGAATTGTGCCAATCTTTGAATTTTGACCCAAGGTTTGAAGCTTGAAACCTGGAATATGTTGACTGCTTGTGATTTGTTTTTAAATTTTTCATTTGAGTTTTGCTCGGAGTGCAAAAGTTCAAGTGTGGGGGAATTTGATCAGTGCATTTTAATGCACATTCTTCTACTATTGTACTAGTGTATTCCTATGGTTTAATTTACTATTTTCACTATTTTAAGGTGTTTTTATATTTAAGTTTATTTCTAACTCTATTTTATTTTCGCACTTAATTTATGAATAAATAGCACTTTGACACCCTTCCGGTCCGCAGGTCATAACTGGAGTTACAAATATCGGATTGAGGCGCGGGAAGATGCGTTGGAAAGCTGAGATCAAGAGCTACGACTTTCATGTTGAGGCCAAAACCCAGTTCGGAGCGCAAGTGTGTCAAATAATTGCGTTTATGTTCCAGACGAATTTAATTCAGCACAACTTTATATTTTTCGGCCCAATTGTTTTAAGGCCCGTTCCATGTATTATTTAAACCGAAAAAAAGGCAGCTAGGGTTATTCACTCACTGTTCACGAAATATTCAAACCCTAGAGCAGCCGTCATCTTCCATGGAGAACTAAACTTCTATTGATCCATTGGTGTAAGGAACTTTGTTCTCGAATCTTGAGGTTCGGTTTTAATAGCAAATCGTTATGTTTATGCTTATCATATATCAATTTTCTTGTCTCTCTTTTGTGTATGAGTTGATGCAATTGATGCTTAATTATTTTGTTTCACGTTCATAACATTGAGACTATTCAAATTAATTCACGCTTGTTCAAATTAATCTGAATAGGAAATTGTTATATTATTTTCGCTTGCAAAATAGGGCTGCCGAATTATTGTTATGATTTTTAACTGTGTTATTGGTGACGCTTGATCATCGCCATAGTTAGTCGAACACGCTGGTGCTTAATCAACAAATTCGTTATAAAACTGATTTTCGCTTGTTAAATTAGTTCTATAATCAGCCGAAGCATAAACTGTATGAATATTCATATAAGAACCCATGATAGATGATAAACAAAGTGCCTAAAACCAATGGATTGATTGCTTTTATATTAATTAAATTCGTAATCTCTGTTATTGCTTCCACAAACAAAAAAACCCCAAATTGCAACCTTTAAATTCATTCTAATATTGTTAAACCGATCGTGAGTCCTTGCGAAACGACCAAGGTCACTACCTTGTACTACTTATTTTAAAATTATTTTGATCACGAAACGACGGTGATCACTAAGCTTAGAGATTAACCTCCAGTTAGCATGGCCTAACCTCTTATGCCAGATCCATTTTTCTTCACTCAAGGTCAAAAGACACATCACTTTTTGTTCATTCAAATCAGAAAGATTAATTTTATAAACATTGTTCTTTCTCATACCTTTGAATATAATGGAGTTATCAGATTGTTTGGTTACAGTACATGATTCCTTATTAAAAATGACTACATAACCATTGTCGCAAAATTGACTTATGCTCAATAGATTATGCTTAAGTCCATCAACTAACCAAACATCATTAATAGATAGGGAAGAATTACCTACTGTACCTGTACCTATTATCTTTCCTTTTTGATTACCTCCAAAGCCAACAGATCCTCCTTCTTTCATAGTCAGCTTAGAAAATAGTTGTTTATCACCAGTCATATGCCTTGAACATCCACTATCCAGATACCATGAGTGTTTCATGATATTTCTTTGAGTGGCAGGCTGTATGAGAAACAACTTTAATCATTGCGATAGAACTCTTCATCAAGGTTAATGATAAAGTCATCCCAATATTCTTCCTCTTCATTTATCAAGTTCTGATTGTTAACTTGAGAACTTGTCAGCCATTGGTCTAGGACATAAGCCCTTCTTCCTTTGCATAGGACTTGTTTCCATACTCTAGGTAGGACATATCCTTTCCTAGTTGGTAAATCTGAATGATACATTATTTCAGCTTTTGGTACCCATCTTCTGGGTCCACGCTTGTTAGTCCATACATGCTTACTATGTTGTCTAGTGTTAGAGAAAGATCTTGGTTTGGAATAATGACCTTTTTGAAACCTTTTCTTTTGAAATCTGTTATTATTCCAAGATTTGGATTGTTTATGATTCCAGGGTTTGTATTTATCATCAATCCCATGTTCTGATTGATTATATCTACTTACTCTAGAATCATAAATAATCTGAGTCTTGTACTTCATCTGAGATTTGGATTTTGAATTTTTTCTTTTAAAAACTTCTGATCTTTTAGATTGACTAGCTTCAGGTACTGAAGTTCCTTTGGATTCAGAATTTGAAGTTTCAGATGTTGAAGCTTTCAGAACTTCAGAACTGATGTTCTCAGGTTCTGAACAACTTCTATCTTCTGAACTTTTCTTTCCAGATCCTGAGAAACTAGGTTCCTCTGAGCTGTCAGCTTCTAAATCACTCAGATCATTTTTGTTATTTTCAACATTACCAAGATTCTTTCCCTCTTCACTTTGTGGAACAACATAATAAACCCAAGATTTTCCAACCTTTTTGGCAGAGGTCTTCAGCTTTGAATATGTTCTACCATATTCATAGCCAAGTCCCTCTCCTCTATGTCTCATGACATTATAAACAAGATTAGCAGCTTTGCTCTTACCAAGGTTGAGATGCACAAACTGTTGAAGAGCTATTTCCTGCTCATCAATAGGTTTGTGACAAACAGCACAACCCTTTTCAAAGTCATTTACTCTATTCAGAGTTTCTTGATACAGACCTTGAAAGTGTTCTGCTTGTTCAGTCAGAGTGTTAAGCTTTTCTTGTAAAACTTTTTGTTTACTTAACACTCTGAGATGTTTCTCAATGACCTTGTTAAGTGCAGTTATAAGTTGAGATTTAGAGCAGTCAGAAAATACCTCATCAGTTACTTCAGAATCTGATTCTGATTCTGATTCATCGTCTGAGTCTGCATCTGAATCAGCTGAAGCCATCAGGGCTAGATTTGCCTCTTCTTCTTCCTCAACTTCTTCCTCAGATGATAGCTCTTCAAAAGTAGCCATCAGACTCTTTTTCAATTTGCTCTTGAATTGTTGCTTCTTTGAGCTGTATCTTTTGCTTTTGTCTTTAGCAGACATTTCTGGACAATCAGCAATAAAGTGTCCTGGCTTCTTACAGTTGAAGCAGTTCTTCTGATCATCCATTTTGCTGACGAAATTTCTGGAGCTGTTACCTCTGAAATTTCTTTTGTTAAATCTGTTCCATTGCTGAAACTTGGTGAATAAAGCAAACTCATCCTCATTCATCTCATCCTCTTGACCATCAGCAGAAGATTCTTCTTCAATATCAAGAAGCTGAGTCTTAAGAGCCTTAGAAGTAATCCTAGTTGACTGTAAAGCCACTGACTTGGACTTCTTCTTAGTTTCTGAGTCAGCATCCAGAACCATCTCATGGCTTCTGAGATTGCTTATCAGAGCTTCAAGACTCAGAGTCTTGAGATTTTGAGCTTCCTCTATTGCAGTGACCTTGGGTCTCCAAGCAATAGGAAGACTTCTCAGAATCTTCTGAACATGGTCATAGGTGGAATAACTTCTCTTAAGAGCTTTAAGACCAGATACAAGGATTTGAAACCTTGTAAACATAGTCTCAATGTTTTCATCTTGTTGCATAGTGAATAGTTCATATTGCCTTATCAAAAGACTAGCTTTAGCCTCTTGAACCTTTTCATTACCATCATAGGTAGCACACATAGAATCAAAGATAGATTTAGCAGTAGACTTGTTCTCTATTCTGACATAATCCTCATGTCTAATAGCACCAACAACAATATCCTTTACTCTATGATGCTTAGTGTAGATTTTTAAGTTAGCTGGTGTGAGTAACTTTCTATGCTCAATGGACAATCTTCCATGTTCATTTAAGTTTTCAAAAGTTACTCCCAGCTCAACCAAATCCCACAACTCATGATCAATAGCAGTAATATTGCTATACAGTCTTTCCTTCCACCACTCAAATAATGATGCATCACCATTGAATATAAGGGCTTTTCTATTGCCACTATGTTCATGTGATTCATTACTCAAGTAATCATAACCAAAAGCATTTCTAGGACCACCACCAACTCCACTGGCCTCACCGGCTTCACCGGTTGTTCTAGTACTACTATCGTCTCCTCCAGACATAGTGTTCTCACAAGATCTTTACTGTCTCACTGTTAAGTGAAAGTAACAGACCAGGTGCTCTGATGCCAATTGAAGGTGTGAAAACACAAGAAGGGGGGGGTTGAATTGTGTTTTAGCTAAGTTAAAACTTTTTCAAGTTCTTAACTCAACTACGTTAGCAGCGGATAAATAACACAAATAATAACAAGAGAGAGAGAGAGATCACACAAGCAATTTATACTGGTTCCTCTCACAAAACGAGAGTAGTCCAGTCCCCTTGCACTTCCAAGGGATTTCACTATAATCACACAAGATTACACCTGCTCAAGCACACAAGCAAGAGACTTCTCAACAATGCTCAAGCACACAAGCTTAAGACTTCACACTTAAGCACACAAGCTTAAGTTTCCTCAAGTAATAGTAAAGTATATAACAATATACAAATGCTCTTAGATGAACCTAAAGAGAACAAATACAGAGAGTACAAAGTATTTGACTAAAGTGCAAAAACACTTGATAAGAGGTTCAGAGCTTGTATACACAGAATTCAGAGTATATTCAGCGCACGTTCAATTCTTGATTATGTATATATGTTGCAGCTTATCCTTCTAGTATATATATCACCAGAAAAGAGTCGTTGCAAAAAGAACCGTTGGAGTTGATAATCTTTTGTCTTCAAGCAGTCTGTCTTGATGCAGTTTGGTTGTATCCAAAACTAAGAAAGAGTTTCAGTTACTTTGACTACTGCAGAGTGGACTTTCCTTATTCAGCTAACAAAACTGAAGACCCACGTTCTCAAAAGAGGACAGACAAAACAAGAGTAGCTGGACTGATCAGGCTTGAAAGGTCCTTTTCTTCATTGGTAGAAGAGTTGACTAGCAAAGGGAATCTTCACAGCTTTCAAAGAGATCTTCAGACTTTGATGAAGCTAGAAGTTAATCAAGAAGTTCTGAAGTCTTCATCCTCTGAATGTTGTATCTTCTGAAGTCCAACATCTTCTGAGCGCTTGAACTTCTGAATTCACATCCTCTGAAGTTCACTCAGAGCTTACCTGATGCTTATATCTGCGTACTTAAAATAAATTTTTAGTCCTTCCAATTGTTTATTAATACTTTGTTATCATCAAAACCTTTATAGATTTAGGGGCAAACATTTTTAAATCCATTTTGTTCCAACAGGAACAACATCAAAGTTTGATAGCTTATAAACTTCCCCTTCCTTTAATTTATTCTGGAATAGGTAAACCAATTCTTTCCTTATCAAGGCATGAATCTTACCTCCCTGTGTATTATTCAAAGTTTCGTTATTTATAGATCAACCATCACCAAGAACACGAGAAACATATCAAAACAAAACCAAAAAAAAATAATCATACACAATAATCAATTCTATGAATTAGCAAACAAACCAAATATTACGAACAAACCTTCTCATCTATCAGCACCATTTCCATAGAGTTCAACTCATTAGGCTTCATAAAAGAAGAAATTGCCCACATACGGAGGACACGAACTTTGAACTTCCATGAATTATGCCCAGGAAGAACATCGCACAACATGTCAAATTGGGTTGCCATTTCGAAATCGAATTGGATGACTGATTCAGCCTCAAATGCAATGGAAGAAGAAAAGAAATTATGGATATTTATAAGTGAGAATCACAAACAATAACACACTGTTGAGAATAGTCTTATTCAAATGATTATAGAGAAAAGAAGAATCAGAATATATTCTTACCCAATTGCTAGAAACAAAGCCGCATAGTATTCCCATAATCAGAATCAATTTACGCGCGCAAAGCTTTTGAAAAACGAATCTAAAACACCCTATTAAGCTGGAACAATTGCACATGATAAGCTGGCAGTGTTTCTGTGAGCATGTTGGTGTGAAAGCTCCTGGAACGGCGAAGAGAACGACTTTTTTGCCTTTTGTTAGGTCGGAAACTGTTATGGTTTGGACTTCGCCGGCGGGGTCGAGGTATGAGAAGGTGGATTCGGGAAGTTTGTCGCCGACGGAGATGGTGGCGGAGATTTTGGATGAAGTGGAAAATCGGAGAGGTTTTGGGTTGAAACGGTTGAGTTTGAGGGGGAGGGTAAAATTGGAAGAGAGGGTTTTGGTTTTGGGAGATAAGAGTGATGTGGTGGTGGAAGAAGAGAGGAGTCTAGAGAAAGAGAGAGATGTATCCATTGATGAGAATTTTGAGGTACAATCTAATAGTAAAAACCCTATTTTTTCTAAACAAACAGTGGCCCAATCAAGGAGAGTTCAGTATTTTGAAAACTGGATGATTTTTGGCTGAAATAGTTCTCGACGAATGGGTTTGCATTGTTAATATATAGGATATTTGAATATAGATAACAACATGTATATTTTGAATCTCTTGTAAAAAAATTAAGGTATTGACACAATTGTGACCAACACGTATTTGACAAAGTATCATATACAAGAAAAAATGGGAGTGTGCATGCAAACCGAGGAAGAAAATATATTATTTAAAAAGTGAAAATGATATACCGACCGTATATTTGTTTGATATGTGTTTCAAATTTGTGTCTAGGAAACATTTCTCAAAAAAATTTATATTTTGAGAGGAAATTTTTTCCTCTCAAAATCAAAGTTTGTGAGGGAATTCTATTGTAACATTCCTCACTACATATGATCTCATCAAATTTGTGAGGGAATTTGTGAAGGATATTTTGTGACGGATTCCCTCACAAATTTCATCATTGATGTTTGTCAATTTAAGTTCTATAAAATTTGTGTTAAGTTGGCACAAATTCCGTGGCAATTAGTGAGAGATTTGATTCCCTCTCTAATTTCCGTCACTAAATTATACTTTTTTAGTATCATGATATATGACTAACACCTAAAAACGCAAGAGTAAATGGCTTGCGCCAAGAGTTATGGTCTAATCTAAGTCCATTGTCTGTGCGCAATAGCCCTCTGGTCACTATTTTTATTGTTCAAATGCAGTTTTCTCATGCTTTTTGGATTCCAAATATTATGTCTCATGGATTTCATAGAGATGTGTTGTTAAATGTTAAAAACATGATAATAAAAGTGAATAAACATGATCATGTATTGATATGAAAAGAGTTATTTTTCTCAAAGTAAAGTGGTATTTGTTGGCCAATAATTTTTTTTCCTAGGTTCTCATTATTTACGGGATATAGTATTAGTAACCCAGTTCAATTACTAAAAAATCAACTTTCAAGTTCCGGTTAATAACATATTCACATATTCTTTGAAGAAGACAAAGCAATAAACTTAGAATATTACAACACTGGCCTCGTAAATAAAAAGGAAATAGTAGTAACAAGATCCAAATAACAAGTAAACAATATATTAAGGAGATCAGCTAGAAATCGTTTATGCAAAGCACTACATATGAATTTATTTACGAGTAATGTCTCTTCCACTTCAGTTTTATTTTATTGAAACTTAGTAAGAGTGGATTTATTTATTGGAAATTCACACTACATATGAATTTTTCAAGACCTAGTAGGTATACTTTGTTCATATCTGAAAAAATTATCAGGATCAACTTTAGCTTTCACACTAACTAATTTTTCAAAGTTTCCTTTGAAAAACTTTTTTCCATAAGTTCTAGCAATATCAATTTTTGTAACATTACTTGGACGATTGGCACCAATATCTGCATCCCTATAATTGAGGAATGCCTCCCTTGGAGAATTCGAAACATAGGGCGTCATCAATTGATAAAACGATCTTGAGAAATTCACATGACGATCAATAGCTTCAGGAGAATCTTCAACCCAAGTATTAATGTATTGAATCAAGAACAAGTTTCCTGCTCTATGAGGAAACGGTGTTTCTGATGACAATATCTCTTCCATCCTTCCACCATAAGGATTCCATTGCATATACAAAGTCTCGCCTTCAATCATCTTTTTCCATATAGTTTCTATACCTTCTTTTGGAATAGGTTTCTTCACATAATCTGATTTAAATTTTAAGTAATTTGGTTGGGGATCTTTTGGTGCATCCAACAATGTTTCAAGAGGAGTACCAATTGGCAAATCATACCAAAAAAGAGTGGAATTAAGCCAAGGCATAGAAATGCACTCACTTTTTTTCAAACCCAATTCAGGAAAACTCTCACTCACCAATGGTAAAAGCTTTTCAACTGACCCCAAAAATTGTCCAATGAAACTAACTTGCACTGTCTTTTTACCTCCTTGCTCAATTTGAACAACATTAGGTTGCGCCCTAATGAAAAGATCTTTATGCAATTTTGGTGCAATTAGTTGCCATTTATAAACAACATCAGTTGCACCATCACTCACATTCCTTTTTACATTGAAAACAGTAACTTGTGGAGTTACTTGAACCAATTTAAGTTTCCATGAAAGAATAACACCAAAACTAGCACCACCACCACCTCTTATAGCCCAAAAAAGATCTTCTCCCATTGATTTTCTATCAAGTATATTACCATTGGCATCAACAATTGTTGCGTCAATGATATTATCAATAGAAAGACCAAATTTTCTCATTAAATTTCCATATCCACCACCAGAAAAATGACCACCCGCACCTAGAGTAAAACAGACCCCGGATGGAAATGCAAGAGAATTGTTTTTCTTTGAAATGGTATAATAAATCTTACCAAGTGTTGCACCAGATCCAACCCATGCTGTTTCTTCTTGTAAATTGACATCAACAGAATTGAGATGCAACGTGTCAACAATGACAAAAGGCACGTCTGATACATATGAGAAACCTTCGTAGTCGTGGCCGCCGCTTCGGATTCTAATCTGAATGTTGTTGCTTTTGGCACATTTAATTGTTGTTTGAACATGATTACCATCTTTTACGGTTATAATTGCCTGAGGTTTAGGTGTTGTTGGTGTTTTAAATTTCTTGTTTCGTATTTTCATGTTGAGGATGGTTGAGAATGAGTTGTTGTTTGGTGTGTGAATGATCATTTCCGAGACATGGGAATGTGAAAGACAATTGAGAAAATTTTGAACGGATGATTGTGATAATGTTGTTGAAATAGACATGGCAATTGTTAAGGTTGTCACGAGAAAAGACAAAATTCTCATTGTTTCCATGGTATAATAGTATATAACAATATGGTTTGCTATGTGTTTTTTTGAGGTTTGCTATGTGTTATGCATGTCTTTGTGCAACATTGCAACTCTATATATATTGATGTATTTACAACTTTTCTTTTTTTATCTAGACTAGATATTAATGACTTTTCTAACTTGCGCGTTTTTATAATATTCTATGTGATTGGTCAAAAATAAAAAGTTCATTGTGTTATTGTTTGGTCAAAAAAAAAGTTTTTTCTAATTAGACAAATACTAATCTATATGGTAAAGTAATAAAAATATATTGATTCTCAGGCATTGAGATTAACTTATAACAAAACAACTAAATATAATTACTTAGGATAAAATATAAAATCAATTGGGGAGTTTGTATATATTGCAATTGGGTTAAAATTAAAGTAACTTGAAAATATGGTCTATTTCAATTAATTATTTCATTAATATTACGACGAATTAACAAAATAGTTACGACAAATCTCTTGGTTCATAACCAACTTTCTCAATTATAATCCCCTAATCTCTTAGGAGATATCATAATTGAAGAAAGTTTGATTGAACGTTAATTCCTAAAATCACAATTAACAATTCGATATATCTAAAACAATTGCTAATTGAATAATCATTCTAGATCAAATATCAAAACCTAGGGCTAGTAGTGAATCTCTATCTAGAATCATTTCACATGTGATCAAGACATAAAAAACATTAATAACAAGCATGATTAAATAATACTAACTTCGTAATTAATTAAAACAGTACTCAAATACTACATGAAGTTAAGCAACTTAGAATTAAATTCATCTAAAAGACGTCTCGTGACTTAGCTCAGTTGGCAGAGACGATGCATTATTATGCAGGGGCCAGTGTTCGAACCCCGATCATCTCACTTCTTCACCTTAAAATGATGGAATTTCTAGCCACCAGGCTATGAAAAAAATAAATTCATCTAAGCTAGAGTTTAGCTACCATGAACTACAAACAAGTATCTTCAATTCTCCATTCCTTGCATTGTAGCGCAGCTTTTTCCTTTTCCCTCTGTTCCGTCTTCTTTTTTCCTGCACGGCTCCTCAATTTTTCTTCACATGGACATGGGCTTCCACCATATGTGTCTCATTTCAATGGCCCAACGTCACACTAAGCCCACATGTGTTTTTCTTTCTTTAATTGTGCTAGCTTGTAAGAGTTTGGTCTTTGTCTATTCACACCAACCCATACATAAATGTATTAAGTTGAACCAATAAAATAAAAATTACACAAAATATTATTTTAATAGAGAAAAACATTCAATTGACTCAATAAACTAAAAATTGCAACTTTGTCAAAAAAAAAAAAACAACTAAAAATTGCAATTTATTTAAAACGACTCTAAATTAAACACTAAACTAATAAAATAATATTAAAACTTATTAAAAAGACTCTAAAAATAGTGACAAATGAGAACTCATCAACTAATATTAATTTAAATTCGAGTCTTTCTTTTTTATTTTTCTCTATAATAATTAGAGTTGTGAAAAATGGCCAACCTACAGACATATGTTTACAAAGACTCAAACGGATATCGGTTAAAAACTCTACTGAAGTGGTTTCTACCGATGTACTTTCTACTGATTTGAATGAATGAAATTGTTGTTTGTTAGTAAAAAAAAAATGAAGTGGTTGTAGCAAGGTTTGAATTCATGTCCATACATATTAAATATAATGTTACTATAAAATATTTCAACAAAAATTCTTATAAACATTATACAAAACATCCAATTACAATAAAAATCCATTTTTTAAATAAAAATTCATGCCCCATAATATTCCATGTTAATCACATAAAACAAAAAATTGCATAAACAAATAAATATGATTGTATTGAGGTGTCCGAAATATTCATGATATAACCTTAATGAGACTAAAGCTATCGATTGAATTTGCATTAGATATGATTGAAACAAACTTAAACTTGAAACAAATAAATGAAAACCTGATGGAATCAAAGACTCTAAACCAAGACAAATTTTAAAAAATTAAAACAAACGTCGCACTAACACAATAAAATTACAAACAAAATACAAAAATGACGCTAAATATATGTGAGAATCACATTTATTTAACTAAGAAAGAAAAAATTATTTGAAGGGTAATTTTGAGTCAAAATTGACTTTAAACCACATCTCTCCCCAATATACCAAGAGGAAGATAAAAGTGGTGACAGTTAGATTATTTATTTTTTTGGTTTAATGTCCGCTAGAATTAGAAGAACATAAAGAAAAAAGAAGAAGTATGTTTTGTAAATGAATATCGAACATCGATCCTTATAATTTGTTTCCCCAAGAATAACAATTATACAAAAAATGAAATTATAAAAAATTTAAAATAAATTTTAAAATATACAATTATGAAGAGTATAATATCTGCTAAAATTTTAAAATTAAAAATTTAGTGTATAAAATCCAGTTTTCAATTTAGTATATTAAAATAAAACAGTCCAATTAAAATCTAGTTCTTTTGTACCAAAAAAAAAAAATCCAGTTCTTTTGCTAGTCCTAGGTCTTTGATCATTGTTTCGCCTTGTATTGAAATTTGAAACTATTATTATGAATGAAATGTACTAAGTTTGCTTTTGTAAAAATAAAATAAAATAAAATAAAACAGTCCAATTAAATTTTGAAAATAAATTTTCAATAACTTCAAATATACCACATACTATAACTTCTAGAATATAAAACTCTAGAATCATATAAAAAATAATATCATGTAATAAAAGACAAATATAATTTGACCAATTCATTTCATTTTTTTTGTTGAATGTGCTGAGGCATCAAGAACAACGCATATTATGGAAAATATTAGGGAACACCAAGAACATTCTTCAAAATTGAATTGTATTAGTGGTGTTCTAATTGGAGACGTATATGACCATGAAAGGCTTCTCGATCAAAGCACCTGCCATGAACATGAAGACCCTAGATTTGTTATATACATGTATATATTTGAGGATATTCATCTACTAATGAGAACTAATCATATAAGTAGATGTACAGGTGCTATATTCACAATTAACTTTTAAGCAATTTTTATTTCACATACATATGATTTATTTTATTGCCCGTTCGCGGTAACTACATCCAAATTTTTATTTCACATATATATATATATATATATATATATATATATATATATATATATATATATATATATATATATATATATATATATATATATATATATATATATCTTACGACCAACATATCAACATCATAACACGTCAATGGTTCCATGTTTTGAACCTAACACAACATATAACTCAAGATAGACTTCATATCACGGTTAAAATTAATAAATAAATTAATATCACACCTTAAACACCAAAACAACAACTATTAAACATTATAACAGAGCTCTAGAACATCAGAGTAGGGAGCCTATCCCCAAAATTGACCAAAACAGCTATCTGCTGCTCGCTAGACGAGATACGGTCTCGCTAGGCGAGGTTTTTCCTTGCTAGGCTAGCATTCATCTGCCAGAAGCTCACCCGTTCTGGAAACCTTTGCTCGCTAGGCGAGCATTCATCCCCAAAACCCATAAACTTAACCTAGGAGTCTTGCTAGGCGGAGCCTCCACCCTTGCTAGGCGACAAAACCAAGAAACAGAAAACACAGAACGCGATTCCGTCATAGGAGTGCCCTAAAAACTTCAATTTTGACCCATATGATCCAATTGGAGAAACCATTAAATCCGAATAACATACACCAAAACACACATCAAATAAATGTTGTTTAACAATTAACAATTCATCATCATATTCCTCAACTTCAAATAACAACATCATCCATATCAATCATATAATTAGAACAATTAATTCAACATGAATTTTCGACACATACCAGAAAATGAATTACAGATTAGATAACAGTAAGAAAATGGATTCTAGGTAAATCCTTGAAAACATTCAAACTCAAAAATGGAGGATGAGAGACAAAGGAAGAAAGAAAAGGAAAGAGGGTAAGGAACTCTCACTATCCCATTAGCTTAACACCCTTACAAGACAGTTTCTAAGATTTTGGTGGCCTAATGGCGAATTTACAATTTGGGCCCTAATTAATAATTGTAGTATCAAAAATTTGAATTCTAAAAAAACATTAAACTTTTTTTTTAATATCAAAATACTCGTACAAAATAATTCCTACCACAATTTCTAAATGGAATCATGCAAAGTTACTAATAATTGTGTTTACATCAATATGTATATAAGAGAAAACCATGGATGACTCATGAGTTGGAGACTTGTAGAGAGAAAAATTGAGGAAGACGATGAGTGTGTTGATATGCAGTGAAATTGCAAGAAGAAAAGAATTTGCAGTGTAGTGATGAAAAAGTAGTACGAAGGTAGTTTGACAAAGAATTTGATACTTGATATGAGTAAGAGATACATAGAGAATTTGATTACTAATACTTGTGTATCATTGTATCAATTCATCAATTATCAATCATATTAAATATTATTGTACCAAAATTCATTGATACTTGATACAATTATATGTTCCCGGGGAGAGAATAAGAAACGAGATACAAAACTAAAAATTTCGTATATATTTTTTGTTCGGCCTATTAATCCTCTAAAAGAATTATTTTGGGGCCCAAATTTTAGACTTATTTTTGTGGACCTAGGGCGATCGTCCTCTTCGCCCTCCTCCCTCAGATACAGATACAGATACAGATACAGCGATGCACCCTTATGATGAGTAAAGCTCACCTCGAATTTGCAGAAAACGTTTTGCAATTTGACAGTGAAATCATCAATACTCATTTTACTAAAATCATAAAATAACTTTATTACTTACACTACACCCCCCTACTTCCTTTATGAGTTATCTCAAATATAATTCTTGATCTTCAATACTGACGAGTCAAACCATATAATCAGATCCAAGTTTGATAGCTTGTTTGTTTGACCATATTAAGATTAAAATATGTAGTAAATGCAAAGACACAAAGAACACCTGGAGACAAGTTTCAAGAACCCAAAGATTTAACAGCACGGTAGTCCTACGTACAAGAAAGAAAATTCAAACTCATAATACCGTTTGTTTATATAATGAGACAATCGACAAGATTATCTAGCTTTTGAGACTCGGTGCGGCAAACTTAGTGCTGTGAACTAAACTACAAAATCACGAAATGAAGGCCAATTGAATTGGCAAGTGCGCTAACCACACAATCAATTTGGATATTGCTGGAAATTGATTGATTACTTTGACAACAAACAAACCGATTGAAATCTACTGTTGGATTGAAAGTTTAGATCACCCATAGAAAAATTTAGAAAAATTGAAAACCATTTGATATGTTATTGAGACACATCAAGATTAACAGTTTATTAAATAAATAACGTAAAATGATTTTTTAATACTTATGCATAACTAATGATTACTAGTTTGATCCCCCCACCCACCAACACATTTTGTGGTTGAAACATGTAATCAAGTTTTGTTACCATGGTTACTGTGTAGGGAGTTCGGGCAGACGGGAACTCTAACTTAAGTGATGAAATTGGCATGCTTCTTAGTGCGAAAAGTGCTGCTATTGGTCTGAGGTGAGGTAATTTATTTCAAATATTTATTATCTTGTTAGAAGAGTGTTTTTTTATTAGGTTGTCTGGCAGTAATATAATTTTAATTAAAATTTGAATATACCAGTAGCTCGACCAAACTTTTCATGAGCATGGTGATTGGATAATCATTCATTACATGTAAGTTTTTGCCATAACAACTAAGGTGACAATTTGCAATAACGGAAAACTAGAAAAGTCAAATTTGGCCCAGCAATACATAATTTATGACCCAACAGATCCATAATTCAGCATATGCTTCCTTATTTATATTTGCATGAGCTGTTTTCATTTCAAAAAACAAATGGCAAATTCTTCTCATAACTAGGCCCTTAAAATTAAAATAACCTAAAACAGTTCCTCCTGAGTTCCAGTGTCTCTGAAAAATGAAATTTATTTGATTGTCTCCTACACTGGAGTGCTCTTTTCCATTAAAAACATGCAATCGTTTAGTACCAATCGCCTGTCAGCATTTTGGCTTGAAATTCAGCTGGCGTATATACGCGGAGAATATTGATTGTTGAATTCAATTATTTGTTGATTCTTCCTCTGATTGTAACTGTTGGAGGTACAATTATGTCCGTGTATTCTCATTCTGTTGTTAGGGTTTAAATGAAGATTCTAAATGTTATCCTGGCAACTTCTTATAGGCATAATTGCCTCCTAATTCATATTGTGCATTTTTTATTTGGTCAAAGAATTGTCAAATTCTATAATCTGATCCATCAGGCATTTTCATCAATGAGACAGGTCCATAGGAGCTGTCATATACATGCAACGAAATAGTCTCAAAATGTGCTTGCGCAACTCTGACAGTGCTACTGATACTTCTGAAGTTGCTAAGGTGCGTGCTGCTTGGTTCTAATTTTTTTTTGTGTCTAACATATTTATTAGTTTTTTAACAGTTTGATACACATTAATGAGTTTTCTGCACTTCCTACTTGAAGGCATATGGCGGAGGAGGTTCTGCAAGTTCAAGCTCCTTCATAATAAGGATGGATGAGTAGTATAACCAATGGATTTCAGCAAGTTCCTTATGATGGTTTCTAGGTTTGAATATCTAATATTGGCTTGCTGTCTTTCAAATGATATCATTTGATAAATTTACTCACTTCCTTTATGAATTTAAATCATCAGTGACGATATGGCTTGTGACACTTGAAGTGATCATATATCATTTTGTGGCAAAAAAGGGATATATTGAGGCAGCGACAGCGGATGTGGTGACTGTAGAACACTTGAATTCCTCGTCTGGTATGGAGAATGACGGTAAAGTTATCATAGTGTGTCCATAGACTGTCCTGATAGTTGATGCTGCACATGATAAGAGTCGAGAAGGTACAACATGAGCAAGAAGAACAGGGCATTTATCTTGAGGAGACTGATTTCAAGGACAAAAGATGTGGCAAATATATGAAAAGGAAATAACATTCCTGTGGCGTCTATTTTCTGTTGAGTTTTTAGGTTTTAATTCCCCTGCTGTAATTGTTTTTCCTACAGTCAGTTATTGTGAACTTCACAACTTTTGGTAAAAATATTTAAATAATGTGTTTGAGTGACCTCTATCATTGCTATCTTCTAGGGTGGGATGTTTCGTCCGGCTCCAAATCGAAGAGGTCAAAATTGAGGCTATAATTAAACTATTCTGTGGTATGTCAGCGTTGATGCTATAATTAAGGTTATAATGACAACGAAACTTATTTTTATCTTTGAATCCGGTACTTTGTACGTCATTTTTTCCGGTTAAATCAGTCGTCATCATCGCCGATGCCATAATAATTGATCTCGCTAGAAATTAACAATGGGTGTGGCGTGTGGGAGGAGAAGAACCAACAGAAGAAAGAATATGAAAAGGTGAGACTTGAGATAAAATGTAGGCTAGTTTTTTATCTTTTCATTTTGCTGAAAGAAAAAAAAAATGAGGGACTAACTCTGTCCCTTTAAGAGTTTTCGGTGACACTATTAATGATACAAGACTTTATAGGTTCAAAATCAAAATCAATTCAATGATTCAGTGATTAATGTGTCCTGATTTGATTTTGTAAAGAATTAAATAGGTTTTTTTTTTCTCGAAGATTAAGGGATCAAAATAAATCTTTACACTATATTTATTTTATTTTTTGATAAAATACACTATATTTTATTTTAAAGAGCGCAAGACACATGTTCTTACACCGGGTAAAATGTAGACTATTAATCCAAACAACCCTATTTCAATAAGTGAAAAGTTATTGTAAAGTGACACATTTTGATTGTTAGTGTTTGAATCATATAAAAAATAAGGTGCTTCTACTTACAATGTTAAACTTTGGAGAAAATGTCTTCCCCGCGGGTATTCAACATTATATTGAAGTCAACAACGAATTATTTAAAATTTAAAAAATTAAGCGATTGTTGTAACCGTTTAATGAGCTTCACCAGCAAACAACAAATTATTTTAAAAAAATCGAGTTCGATTTATAAACATATTCGAGATCAAATTCAAATTAACGGAATCTCATTCTCTAAAAAACCAAAGATTAAAAAAAAATAATTGGAGGAAAACTCTTCTCCGCAAATACAACATCCAACATCTCGTAGATGAGGGAAACGTAAAATCTTGTGCAATGCAACCATTTTATTTATTAATTTCACCATCTTACACCTTTAAAATGTGGAACCCTCGTTGTTTAAAAAAAAAATTGGAACCTTCAATGTTATTATAAATAATCAGGTCTCGTACAAGACAAATAGAGACTGATGAAAGAGGAACTACATAGGCGCCGTATATAAACGGAATCTAAAAATATCAAAATAGACACTAACTAATAGAGATCTACTACTAATCTCATACTTAAAAAGACACTAACTAATAGAGGTCTACTTCTAATATCATAATTAGAAGACACACCCATAAAGTTGCCGCTAGACACTAACTCCCAATGTTATTATTATAGTAGTAATAATAATACCATCAATCAATTAGCACAACAATTACAATTACACGAATAGTCGTCGTGACATTTTCCAGTTGCATGTACTGTTTTGCATTCAATCTTGCAATATACTTTGCAAATCAAAACCTCCCATTTACGACAGAAATGAGATTTAACGATTGAGCATGGTTTTGCCTCGATCATCATCATTTGATTTCCTGCAATAAATAGCCAACCGGACATAAACATCGTTAGTAAAACATCACTAACTCATAAAACTTTAATTTATACAAAAAAAAAATCAATAATAATATTTCATACCAAAATTCATCGAGATAACAAGCAAAAGAATGGAAAAACAAAAGAGGCTTTTCATGTTTTTCATTTTAAATTTAAAGGAGTTGTTAAGTTAAGCTTTCAAAAGTGGGTTGACACTTGTGAGTATAAGTCCTATATATATTATGTGAGAGAGATATATGGAAAGTCAAAATGTTTTTCGATAATATGTTTATGGTGTAATGATGCTCAATTTGGCTTAAATAGCCGCACAAAGATACCATGGTATATGCTATATGCTATGCTAACTACCAACAAAATAGATGCAAATTAAACTTCCTACAAACTAGGCATATCCCATAAGACTAGGATTTATTATAACCAAACATTATACTAGTAAACTCATATCAGTAAGCCACTTCATATGGATGTACCAAAAAAAGGATATATTTGGTCAAAGAATTGTAAAATTCTATAATTTGATCCACCAGGTCCCAAGCCAGAGAGAATCGAACCTCAACCTCAGACCTCAAGAGGAGCACACTCCCAGGTCCCAAGCCAATACCAATGCACTAACCCAAGTGAGTTAATTTTTTTTTTCTTCTTATTTATGTCTGCCAAAATGCTCCATTAGGTATGTAATATCTCACCTTAATATACCTTTCAAATTTAACATATACTAACTTGATCGTCAGAGTGCGTGCAAGTATCACTTTCTCCTTTGTAATCGGGTTCAACTAGCAACGACCACCAATAGTCCTTAACACAACGACTTTATCATTCAAATCTCAAATCCAAAGAGGATCATCACATTACAACCTATAAAGTTTTTTTAAAATTTTCAAAGAAACATTGATAAAATAGTATCTTAAAATCTCAACCAAATTAAATACACGTCATTAAAACATCAGATGAAGTTTTATTATTGGCATCGAAACATACTCCCTCCGGACACAAATATAAGAAAAAATAATCGTTTATGCGGTATTTAAGAATTTTAGTTAAGTGTAGTTAATTTGCTTGATTTAATGCAAAACATGACTTAAGTTTACTATATTACCATTTGAAAAGTGATTTATACCTTGAAAATCACATGAACTTTTGAAAAGTGAAATAATTAAATAAAGATATATTAGGAATAGTAGTATTAATTAGTTTAAAAGTAGTTAACTTTTGCTTATATTTGTGTCCAAAATTTGAAGTGTTTTTTTTTCTTCTTATATTTGTGTCCGAAGGAGTAAATGAGTATTAATTTGACCTCAAATTCTACTTGTTCCTTTTTTTTTTATTGCGAAATTCTACTTGTTCCTTTCAATATACATCTAATTTTTAAAAATTAGAACTGAACTACAGAAACTAAAATAATGATTACAATTTCGTAAGAAACGTTATATTGTGCCATTTATTTCGTGGAAATCAACACTACATACTACACATGATTTTTTCATTGTCTAGTAGGTATACTCTGTTCATATCTGAAAAAATTCTCAGGATCAACCTTAGTTTTTACACTAACTAATCTTTCAAAATTTCCTTTGAAATACTTGCTTCCATATGTTCTAGCAATGTCAAATTTTGTTACATTACTTGGACGATTGGCACCAATATCAGCATCCCTATAATTGAGGAATGCCTCCCTTGGAGAATTCGAAACATAAGGTCTCATGAATTCAAGAAACGACCTTGACAAATTCACACGACGCTCAATAGCTCCAGGAGATTCTTCCGTCCAAATATTAAGATACTCAATCAAGAACAAATTCCCTGCTCTATGCGGAAACGGTGTTTCTGATGACAATATCTCTTCCATCCTTCCACCATAAGGATTCCATTGAAAAAACAAAGTCTCACCTTCAATCATCAATTTCCACATAGATTCTATAGCTTCTTTTGGAATAGGTTTCTTTACATAATCTGATTGACTTTTAGAATAAACTAGTTCAGGATCTTTTGGTTCATCCAACAATGCTTCGAGAGGAGTTCCAATTGGCTTACCATACCAAAAAAGAGTGGAATTAACCCATGGCATTGAAAAACATTCACTTTTCTTCAAACCCAATTCCGGGAAACTCTCACTCACCAATGGTAAAAGTCTTTCAATTGTCCCTAAAAACTGACCAATGAAACTAACTTGCACTGCCTTTTTACCCCCTTGACCAATTTGAACAACATTAGGCTGCACTCTAATGAAAAGATCTTTATGCAATTTTGGTGCAATTAATTGCCATTTGTAAACAACATCAGTTGCACCATCACTCACATTCCTTTTTACATTGAAAACAGTAACTTGTGGAGTTACTTGAACCAATTTAAGTTTCCATGAAAGAATAACACCAAAACTAGCACCACCACCACCTCTTATAGCCCAAAAAAGATCTTTTCCCATTGATTTTCTATCAAGTATATTACCATTGACATCAACAATTTTTGCGTCAATAATATTATCAACAGAAAGACCAAATTTTCTCATCAAATTTCCAAACCCACCACCAGAAAAATGACCACCCGCACCTATAGTAAAACAGACTCCGGATGGGAAAGCAAGAGAATTATTTTTCTTTGCAATGGTATAATAAAGTTTACCGAGTGTTGCACCGGATTCAACCCATGCTGTTTCTTCTTGTAAATTGACATCAACTGAATTGAGATGAAACATATCAAGTACAACAAAAGGCACATCTGATATGTATGAAAATCCTTCATAGTCGTGACCTCCGCTTCGAATTCTTATCTGAATGTTGTTGCTTTTGGCACATTTAATTGTTGCTTGAATATGAGAATTATCTTTTGCAGTTATAATTGCCAGAGGTTTCGGTGTTGATGCTGTTTTGAATCTCTTGTTTTGTATTTTCATGTTGAGGATTGTTGAAAATGTTACGTTGTTCGGTGTATAAATGACTTCAAATACAGGGGAATGTGAAACACAATTGAGAAAATTTTGAATGGATAATTGTGATGTTGTTGTTGAAATAGACATGAAAATTGTTAAGGTTGTAATGATAAAAGACAATTTCCCCATTGTTTCCATGGTGTATATATAGTAGTAACAATGTGGTTTGCTACTTTGTTGTGCATCTTTGTGCAACATTGCAACTATATATATATATGTGAGGTGGGGCTTGTGAATATTCTTTAAGTCACTAATTAAAGAATAAAAAATATTAATTTATGGCTTAAAATTTGTTTTATTTATTTTTGACTTTTCTTTATAAGCTAAGTATTAATTTGACTCTTCAACTTTTGCTTATATATGTTTGTTGTTTTTTTCGTTGAAATGATATTTGTACAATAATTTTTGAACAATATTTGACAACTTTTTCTCTCATACTCACATTACATTCTTATTTCCTCTCTTCTTTTTTCTCTCTCTATTGTTATTGTCCAATAAGAATAAGTGAAAAAAAAATTATCCCAAAAGTCATTCCAAAATTGTTGTTCAAATAACACACCTCAAAAAATATGTAATTATAAATTTATTTTATTCAATAAAATAAAAACCTTAATTTTCTAAAATTAAATATAAATTTTTTAAGTATATCTTTCTATATTTAGTTCTTTAATATATTTTTTTATGAGACGTATTAGATTTATTTTCTTTAATGGCAGCGGGAATGCTTTGCTGACTTCTCTTACTCTTGTGGAATATATATATTTTTTTATTACATACTTTTGTGGAAATTTAGTATATACTATTTTCAAACTTTCCATTTAGTTCGATCTGATGTAAACATATTCATTTATGGGGAACTTGTGCCCAACGTTGTCCTATGCCAAATTTAAATTGCTATCTCTATATGTGGAACTCCTGAACACTCATCCTGTCACATTTGATTTACATCATCCATGAGACAATATGATGAATTATTAATTTGTTAATTAATATGATAATGGATTGCTTGAAAATAAATGATAATGGAATTGGAAGTCAAGGCTGCTCTCACGTCAAAGACCTCATATGTTTGATTGTGCAGTTAACAAAATTAATTAATTTTAAATGAATTAATTTTTGTAAATTTTTCTATTGATCAAGTTATCTAATATTTAGACTTAGACATCAGTCTAGCCACCACCAATTGTTGTTATCGGAGTCAAAATTAAAATTAATATTCAACAGATTATTAGGTCGAGTTGCGGATCGGTACACTTTTGTGGCACTTCTCAAACAGACAATCAACCACGAAATCCCCAGAATTAAACAGTTTATTTATAATTGTATACATATTTACTACCCAAATTAAAATTGATTTCATAAGGAAGCCATCGAAGACTTTCCATAAATTGAGACTTGACCGTAAAAGGATCGAATTGTATCCTAGGAACAGGGGAATACAAAAAAGTAATAAGAGAGACACACAGACCAATCAATCGTATCCGTCGTATTCTTGAATTTGGAATGAAAAGAAGAATAATGCTTCCTAGCACGTGACACATAATAGACCACTTAGATCAGAATAGCATTCACAAAAATGTTCTAACATAGAGTAGAATCGAACATTGAAGAGATTAGTTTACAACAGTCAAAAAATGGGCGCCTAATTCCAAGGCATTTTTTCGGGAATCCCCCACTTCCCCTTATGTATGCCTTTTGCTGCTCCACAATGCTGTCTCCAAAACGAAAGTGAAAGAAGCCTAAACGAAAGTGAAAGAAGCCTGCGTACCCACCCTTCTTCTTTTCCCCCATTGTTGGGGGCCTCGTCCTCGGAGACTACACCTTTTAAAAGAAGAAACTTAGAAAACAAAATGAATTAATCAACTGGATATGTTTCCAATACATACAACAGCACCTGCTGAAGCAATTGTAGCTACTCGGGTAGGGAATACACCTTGATGAATGGTATTATTAATATACCACTTGAATAGATAATACAATATCAATCTATGAATCAATGGTACTACGATATCAACCGTTTTGTTACTACGATATAAATTAATAATTGTACTGAGACCATTCTAATATGGTACTAAGATCATTCTCATATGATAACTAATTAAGACTATTCAATTCAAAGGAATTATGCTGTTATGACCATTCTCAATTTGAAGGAAACAGTGATACTTTAGTCACCCTTAAATCAAATTAACAATAATTTGATCTCTCTTTTATTCATAATTTCAACTTATGAAATATACAAAAATTTATCTTACTTTCTCTTTGAAATATATCTATTAATAAGACTCTGTTTGGTAAAAATAAGCTATAAGTTAGTTGATCTTTAATAAGCTAACTTATAGCCGAAAAAGTAGCTTATATGTTGATAACTAATAATTGGTAGCTTATAGCTGAAAAGCTAGTAGAATAAAATTAATGTGTTTGACAAATTTAACGGTTATAAGCTCATACGCTACTTGAAATAGCATCTCAAAAAATGCTATAAGCTAATTCGATAAGCTTGTTACCAAACACATCCATTTTTATCAAACAAGCTTATAAGCTAATCCAATAAACTATAAACTAGCTTATTGAACTTACCAAACACACCCTAAATCACAATAGAAGTTTTGTTAAATTAAAATTGTAAGTCTAACATACAATAGAACAAAACTCAATGTGGACATCAAAATTTAATTCTACATTAAGTGGTCCATATTTAGTACTGTATTAAATTCTAAATTCATGGCAATTTTATGGACAACATATGAATAACTTAGTTCAGGATTGATAATAGTTCCATCTAGTAAGAATAGAAATTTTACATTGCAATTACAAGCATGTACCTCTTTCGGTTCCTCATAGTGGAAAAATACCTTGCAAGAGATAGTGCAAAGGGGCTTGATGAAGTTGTAACCCTATATCACCAAAAATTGACTAACCCTCTTAAAAAAAACTCATTTTATCATTGAAATAAACATAACTAATCATTTTCTTGATTAGTAAATATGTAAAACTCAAATGAAACACCTAATATAGAACAGAGAGAGTACGAAACTAATAGATGACAACACTAGGGTTGATATCTGAACTAATCCAAAATTAAAACCACAAACCGAACCAATTAAATTGAAATTTGCACAAAACTGCATTTAGTTTGAACTGCACGGATCATTTATCTTCTAAATCGTGTGGTTTGGTTTGCAGTTTTCATTTCAGAAAATCGAACCAAACAAAACCAAGCCACAATATTTAACTTAACTCTATCAACTAGTAACAATCAACCTATTACCTAGTCCAACTTAGCAAGCCAAACCCAAATTGAGTTCATAAAATAGTAAGCTGTCAAAACATGTCATTTCATGCAATCCAACACTATACTGTTGATATTAAAAATAAGTTCTTATGTATATGCAATTTCTTATATGCATATTATATTATATCATGTAAACACTAAAATAAATTAAAATTTCCTACGTTTATTTTGTAATAAGTTGTTAATATTGTCATATTTTTTATATCGTGATAAACCACATAAACTGAACCAACACCCTAATCGCATTGGTTTGGTTTTATTTTGATGACTTTTTAAAAACCAATCAGATCAAATCGATCCGCATGCATTTTTGTCTCGCAGTTTAGATAACTTTTATTGTCAAAATCAAATCAACTCGCACCGCAAACACCCTACTGAGAGAATAAAAAACAAAAGGCTCATGCTAGGGTGAGAGACCATCTCATATCTCTCACCCGTGCACACCATGAGCAATTGTTAAATACCGTTAGATTGAATGTGATACATGATATTATGGTGTACTGTCAGTATTATATTAATTATTATTTTTATTTTTGGAAAAAAGTTTTTGATTTTTCCGGAAAAAAGTTTTCGATATTTTTTTCGGAATTTTTTTTTCATTTTTTGGGAAAAAAAGTTTCCTATTTTTGGGGGAAAAAGTTTTGATTTCAGATAAAAACAATTTCAGAGTTTTTTTTGGAAAAAAAGTTTCCGATCTTTTGTCGGAAAAAAGTTTCGATATTTTATTCGAAAAAAAAGTTTCGGATATTTTCCGAAAAAAAGTTTCCGATTTTTTTTCTGGAAAAAGTTCCAATATTTTATTCGGATATCGGAAAAAAAGTTTCAAATATTTTCGAGAAATTTTTTTTGGAAACAAAGTTCCCGATTTATTCGGGGAAAACAGTTTCGAAATGTTCACCTAAAAAATATTGCTGATATACAAAAAAGAGGGTAAAAATAAAAAAAAAATTATATAATACTGACGGTACACAATAATATCATGCATCAGATTCAATTCGATGCATAAAACTTATGATGCACCGGTGAGAAATATGAGATGGTCTCTCACCCTAGCATGAGCCAAAACAAAATACCCCTTCCATTCCTAAATATAAACACGCACTCCGTACATTTCTTATTTTTTTGACGCAATTACATAATTCTCATTAAAAAATGTTAGCAGTTAAGATTCCAAATATATAGATAGTAGAGACTATTACTTTTGTACCGCTAACAATCTCAAAATGGTGATCATTGAGAAGGATGTAACGGGGAGTGGGATACAACAACAATTGATATATTCAAGCAAGGTATCCATTGCCACGTAATAATTATAACAATTACCGTAGTAACTTAAATAAGTAATATCACATTAATCATAAAAATTACCAATAACTTTTTCTCTTTTGCACAACACCGTATGCTCTAAAATTTGGAATCTTAGTTGGTTAGATCCTCACGATGATAACATGTTAGAAATAATTAAAAGAGATGGAGAATAGCAATAGAGAAGATTGCTTAAAAAAAAATAAAAAAAAATAGAGAAGAGTATATATTGATGATAATAACACCATGTATTATGATATATAGCATCCATATAAAAAAGATGCTAGAATTAGCGTCCGCTAAGCAGACTCGAAAGCAGCATTGAAGAAACAAGATCACGCTTATAGTGTCCCCATAAACTGAAGTTAATAGCGTCCGCCTATACGAATGATTAAAGCTCGACTTAGCCTCACTTGAAACAGATGCTACACAGTTTTTGATGGATGCAACTGTCTAGCTTCAGGTATTTTAAGCGCTAGCTACGTCTTAAACGCTAACCTGACGCTAACTGCCTTGTAGCGTCCGTTTTTGGTCATTTAGCATCTGCTTGTGGCCGATACTTGAAACCAGTTTTGTTGTAGTGATATTATGTTATTTTATTTTTTTGGTTTAACGCTCTGGTTTTTAAAGGAGGGAGTCTCGGTCATTTTATGGTCTAAAACTACTTTTAAAATAAAGGTTAAAAGTAAGTACTTTATAAATAAAGTTGAAGTTATTTGGCGATTTATTTTTAAAAGATCTTTTTTTTAAACATTTTTTTTAAAAGAGCTTAAAATAAACTTTAAGTGAAGTAAATTTTTAATTTTGATAGATCGATCTTAATATACCAAATAATTTAAAATTTGTTATAATTTTATATTTATTATTTAATGATATAATTTTTTTGATAATACTATTTAAAATATAATAACAATATTTAAAATATATATGTATATATGGGTCAGGATCAAATGACACCAACTAGCATATCAAATGATTTTGACTTTTGTCTGAAATTTTAAACAAATGATCTATTTGATATAAACTTTCAATCCAATGGTGGATTTTATAAAATCTATATCAGTTAAAATATTATTGAGAGGTGTAATATTTGGTGGTGTCATTTGATCATGACCCTATATATATATATATATATATATATATATATATATATATATATATATATATATATATATATATATATATATATATATATATATATATATATATATATATATATATATATATATATATATATATATATATATATATATATATATATATATATAGGGGGCTGCTAATTTAGACCCAGTTGGGTCTAAATTAGCAAGGTGCACCTTTTGAGTTGGACAAAAATACCCTTTCTTTTTTTTAAAAAAAAAAAAAAACATATTGGCGCTGATCCAGTGTCGCGCGCCTACCGAAGGACCACCGTTACAGACCGTTGATTTCCATCAGACGGCCAAGAGATGATCTCATCATGGCTGTCGGATCAATCAGACAGTCCAGATCATCCATCTCCATGATAAGCCAGCGCGTGCACCACACTAGATCTGCGCCTGGAGAGAGAAAATTTCATTTTAAAAAAGCAGGACACGTGTCAACTGCTGGGTGGTTGGCGTGTTTTTTTTTTCATTTAATACTTTAAACTCAATTATTTCGTTGTAAATTAATTTTTTATTTTTTTATTTTTATACCAAAATTCATAATTTTTTTTGTCTACAAATAGAGACTTGGTTCGTTTGATTTGGACACAAAAAAAAGACTCAATTTTTCACTACCTTTAATTATCTTTATATAATACTGTGAAACCATTTAGCTGGTAGAATGGTTTCACAGTATAACTCTCTGAAACCATTTTACTGGTAGAATGGTTTCAGTGAGTAATTTCTTAATTGTTTGCTTCTAAAACCATTCTGAAACCATTTAGCTGATACAATGGTTTCAGAGCGTTGTACTTTGAAACCATTTCACTGATAGAATGGTTTCAGGGGAGTTGATTTTTAATTGTTTGCTTCTGAAACCATTTTACTGCTAGAATGGTTTCACAGTATAACTCTCTGAAACCATTCTTCCAGCTAAATGGTTTCAGAAGCAAACAATAGTTTTTAATTACCGTTTTATCTCATTTAATTAACGAAAAATAGTTTCAGGTCTCAAAAAATTTCATAAAATATACCAAAAGTTCCAGAATATTATCTAATATTTTATTAGAAACAAATAAAAACACAATTGGTTTCAGAGTACAAATCTATGAAATTATTATTATTATTTGTTAAATGGTTTTAAATAATCAGCGGAATTTGTGAAAATAATTTCATGACTTGAACTAGGGAGAGTGAGGTACACAAGAGGGTTCTAAATAATTCATAGTACTTTACATAAAATTTTGGAAATTTTTTATGGAATTATAATATTTTTAATTACCTTTTTACTCATTTAATTAACTAAAAATAGTTTCGGGTCTCCAAAAATTTCATACAATATACCAAAATTTCCAGAATATTATCTACTATTTTATTATGAAAAAAAAAAAAAAAAAAATAGAGCCTCCCTGAGGCCGCACGCGCCCCCACGCGCCGCCGGTGAGAGTGGGCGTGGGCGACGCGCACTGTTCATCGTCCCTCCCACCCGTTTTATGCAGAAACGGGTCGTGCGACCCGGTTTTTGACCCGGTTCGATCTCCCTCAATACTCAACGAAACTCGACGTTCCTTACATGGATTTTGATCGTTTTTCAATTTTACAAAGGTTTCCGGTATTAGTTTTTGAAATCGGCGTTCGATTCGCACGTAAAATGAGGTCGAAATTTGGAAGAAATTTAAAAAATGTAATAGTTGTTCTATTGTTTCAAAAAAAAAAAAAAGGGTATTTTTATGATGCAAATTACATACATGCCCCAGTTGCTCTATTGTTTCAAAAAAAAAAAAAAGGTATTTTTGTCCAACTCAAAAGGTGCACCTTGCTAACTTAGACCTAACTAGGGTCTAAGTTAGAAAACCCCATATATATATATATATATATATATATATATATATATATATATATATATATATATATATATATATATATATTTTAAAGAAGAAAAACACTATACACACTACAACATTTTATTTTATTTTAATTGATAAAGTAGTATGAAGTGTGAACCTTTATTGTTGTGGTGAAATTTTGTTTATTTTTGACCAAGAATTGTTTCATCGGAAATTAAATATGAGTTCTTTAATTTCGAACGATTTGTTATATATAGGGAGGGCTCATTAACTTAATTTATTATGTTATTTTCTTTTAACAATTCCATTTACAAATACAATATAAATTCCATTTAACGAAAATAAATAGGTAAATGAATGTAAAAACTAAGATATGAAGCGAAATGAAAGGACCACTAACATATGACTTAGCTTATTAAGCATACTACAACCGAAGGAAAGAAACTGAATACATGATTTTTCTCAATAACATTATTTCATAAGAATTTGTATTATTTCATTTTTTTTGTAAATTCACACTACATAATTTTTCTCTACCTAGTTGGTTGACCTAGTAGGTATACTCTGTTCAAATCTGAAAAAATTGTCAGGATCGACTTTAGTTTTTACATTAACTAATCTTTCAAAATTTTCTTTGAAAAACTTGCTTCCATAAGTTCTAGCAATGTCAAATTTCGTAACATTGCTCGGATGATTGGCACCAATATCTCCATCCCTATAATTGAGGAATGCCTCCCTTGGAGAATTCGAAACATATGGTGTCATGAATTCATGAAACAACTTTGAAAAATTCACATGACGTTCAATAACTTGAGGAGATTCATCAATCCAAATATTAAGGTATTGAATCAAGAACAAGTTCCCTGCTCTATGAGGAAATGGTGTTTCTGATGACAATATTTCTTCCATCCTTCCGCCATAAGGATTCCATTGCATAAAGAAATTCTCACCTTTAATCATCATTTTCCAAATAGATTCTAAACCTTCTTTTGGAATAGGTTTCTTCACATAATCTGATTTAAATTTTGAGAAAACAGGTTGAGGATCTTTTGGTTCATCCAACAATGCTTCGAGAGGAGTTCCAATTGGCTTATTATACCAAAAAAGAGTGGAATTAACCCAAGGCATAGAAATGCAATCACTTTCCTTCAAACCCAATTCAGGAAAACTCTCACTCACCAATGGTAAAAGCTTTTCAACTGTTCCCAAAAATTGACCAATGAAACTAACTTGCACAATCTTTTCACCCCCTTTACCAATTTTAACATTAGGTTGCACTCTAATGAAAAGATCTTTATGCAATTTTGGTGCAATTAATTGCCATTTGTAAACAACATCAGTTGCACCATCACTCACATTCCTTTTTACATTGAAAACAGTAACTCGTGGAGTTACTTGAACCAATTTAAGTTTCCATGAAAGAATAACACCAAAACTAGCACCACCACCACCTCTTATAGCCCAAAAAAGATCTTCTCCCATTGATTTTCTATCAAGTATATTACCATTGGCATCAACAATTTTTGCGTCAATGATATTATCAATAGAAAGACCAAATTTTCTCATCAAATTTCCATATCCACCACCAGAAAAATGGCCACCCGCACCTATACTAGTACAGACCCCGGATGGAAAAGCAAGAGAGTTGCTATTCTTTGCAATGGTATAATAAATCTTACCAAGTGTTGCACCAGAATCAACCCATGCTGTTTCTTCTTTTAAATTGACATTAACTGAATTGAGAAGAAACAAATCAAGTATAATAAAAGGTACATCCGATACGTATGAGAAACCTTCATAGTCGTGGCCGCCGCTTCGAATTCTGATTTGAATGTTGTTTCTTTTGGCACATTTAACTGTTGCTTGTACAAGATAAGCATCTCTTGCAGTTATAATTGCCAAAGGTTTTGGTGTTGTTGTTGTTCTAAATCTCTTGTTCTGTATTTTCATGTTGAGGATGGTTGAGAATGAGGCATTGTTTGGTGTGTAAATAACTTCAGAGACTTGAGAATATGGTAGACAGTTGAGAAAATTTTGAATGGATGATTGTGATGTTGTTGATGAAATAGACATGACAATTGTTAAGGTTGTAATGAGAAAGGACAATTTCCCCATTGTTTCCATGGTCTATAGTAGTAACAATGTGGTTTTTGACTTTATTGTGCATTTGCAACTCCATATATATATTGATGTGATTTTTGTAACGTTAGTGTCTAATTACTAATTACTAATTACTAATATTCTTTATGTGCGTTTAATGAGAAAAACAATTAAGTTAGGAAAATAATTAATAATTAATACGTTAATAATATACAAAGTCATCTTTCTAGTATTAACTTTATTATTTAATTTTCTTTTTAACAAGTGTCTCGGGGCACTGTTTAGCATGACCCATTAATTTATAGTTTAGTATTCTATTTTGAATTTTCTCATTTTTTGTTGCTGTTAAGTTGTGTCTAGAATTCCACCTTTTAAAAGTGAATAAGTGAGAGTATTAAGGTTCGAACCCCGATCCCAGCAATAATTTGCAATGTCGCTACTAATTGAGTTGTTCTCATCAGGACTATTTTAAATTTTCTCTATAAGCTAATATGTATATTAAGACCTCGTAGTTGTGTATAAATTTTAGTTGTATTTTTCACTTTAATTTATCTTAGTGTATGGATTAAAAATAAAATTGGATTGTACCACAAAAGCAAAATATTAATAAAAATGAAAAAGAATGGGAAATCTAGTATTTGTGAATGGAGAAATTTCATAAAATGAAAAGAAAAAAAATTAAACTATTAACATCTTAAGAGGTTATGCATCAATTTGAAAATCTAACATCCAGTATTGAATAAGTTTTTTTTTTTATGGGTAAAGTTATTGAATATCTCATATATATTATTATAAAATTCTTTTTTATTAAAATTAGTAAGAAACCACCTTTAAATAATTCTTTAAATGTCCATATTAAATTAAATAGTACAATATAAGTATTTCTTACAATAAAATTTACTACCAAAAGCCTAGTGGCAGCAAGAAATCAGTAATTACCTTCAATCTATAATTATTATTTTTGTCCAATAACCTACTGGTAGCAAGAAATCAGTGAAAATTATTGAAATTGAACACACATTATGACAATCGACTCTTTCAACAATTGACACTATCACTTAAATCTTTCTTAATGCTAGTTATTAGCAAGTGAATAATTAACCATTACTCACATACCGTAATTTCTTGCCCTGGTTTTGCATACGTCCAGGTCCAGCTCCCATATCGTTAAGATGCTTGACCAAAAGAATTGTTGCAAATTTATGTCATTTAATTGTTTGACTGTAAATTTATTTAGTTGAGACCAAGTAGGCAAGTATTGAATACCAAATAATCTCTTTGACCCACACTTAAAGATTATAATTCTTTTGATCCTTCACACATTATCTTAAACAATAATACAACATTTGAGTATTTGACACCATTGATCATGAGAGTGATCCTACGGCTATAATGAAAGAAGATGGGAAGAGTCTCAATTTTTTTTCGAAATTGGGTATTCTCTGTGCGCAACTGCAGATACTAATCCTCGAGTCTTGTATGACTCAAATGGATGACAAACTCTCCCTAAAAATTTTAACACTGCTGCATGGTTAAGTCATGGATCGACCCAAGAAATTGATTAAATTAGAAGATACATGTGTCATCTCATCTAAGTGTTATTAGGTGAGTCTCGTTGATCATGATAGCGATTCCCCACACATTATTTTCTGATTTTAGAACCTTCGAATTATTTCTATTTAAAGCTTAATAAAAAATTGAATTTAAAATTAAATATATAAATGAAAAATATGTAAACTTTACTAAAATTGATAATAAAATAAACATTCACATTCTTAAAATTATCAAATCATTGTACAATAAACAAAACATCATTATTACTATTATCTCAAAAAATTATCATTAGTATTATCCTAAAAGATATCATTAGTACTAACACATTGGAATTAAAATTGTGAGTTGTTTTGTACAAGATTTATATGTAAGAGACAATCTTCACCTTACAAGCTGATTTTGTGAGATTGAGTTAGGCTCAACTCCCAATTCTAAGATGGTATCAAAGCCTCACAAAGATCCATTGGGCCACCCACAATCGGGCCACCCGCTATCGGGCCACTCACAATCGGGTCACCCACCATTTATATTCACGCACCAAGCCCAATAGTGTTGGGTGTAAGAGGATGCGCTAAGAAGTCCCACATCGGATGTGAGTTGGTCTGGACAAGAGTTTATGAGGCAATCTTCACCTTACAAGCCGGTTTCGTAGGGTTGAATTAGACCAAACTCTCAATTCTAAGAAAAATAAATATAAGGTTAAATATGTTTTTGGTCCCTATAGTTTCTCAGAATTTTCATTTTAGTCCCTGAAGATTTTTTTCACACTTTTTAGTCCCTGATATTTTTTCCGTCAATGTTTTTAGTCCCTACTTTTTATTCAATTCGTGTATACTTTCATATTTTTGAATGATTTTTTGTATTCATGTTTATAATATTATAAGAACATTTTCGATAAAAATTTAGAATTTTTTAACATAAGATAGGGATGGCAATTTGACCAATACCCAGAGGGTACCCGCAAAAATTACCCACAACGGGTAGGGTAAAAACCCGCATTTTGGGTACGGGCACGGATATGGGTAATTACCCGCAAAAATGAACGGGTATGGGTGCGGGTACAGGTACCTTAGTACCCACCCCGCCTCATACCCGCATAATATATATTTATTTATTTTATTTATATTATAATATATGTAAATCAATTTAAAACAATACAACTCTACTAAACTATTACATATTTTTAATAAAAATGTTTATTTATAACATAATATAAAAATAATGTGAATATTTAACATAAATATGAACTTTAACATAAGGTTAGTAATAATTTTGTTTATGATTTTCATTAGTCAATATTAAAATCTTTGAAATTTTTTTAATTCTATTAAAATTATATGATATTTTATAATTGATCAATTTATTTTTAGTAAAAAATGCGGGTAACGGGGACGGGTATGGGTACCTAGGTACCCATAGGGTATGGGGACGGGGGCAAAAGTTGTTACCCACGCGGGTATGGGGATGGGTACGAGTATTTTTTCAATCCGCGGGTATGGGGATGGGTACTATAGTACCCTACCCATTGTCATCCCTAACATAAGATGAATTATTTATGAATTTTTATGTCCAAAAAACAAAAAAAAATCATATTTAATTCATCTTTTGTTAAAAGAATTTAAACTTTTGCAATAGAAATTCATATAACGTACTAAACATGACCGCAGAAAAAAAATTAAAATTTCAAATGGTATGCTCGAGTTAATTGAAAAGTAGGGACTAAAAACATTGACGGGAAAAACTTCGGGGACTAAAAAGTGTGAAAAAAATCTTCAGTGACTAAAATGAAAATTCTGAGAAACTATAGGGATCAAAAACATATTAGTCTATTGGTCCCTTAAAGAAATTTTAGGTTTCAAAATGGTCCCTTAAAGAAAAAAAGGTCCGGATTGGTCCCTTAAAGACACATTTGTTTCTCACATTGGTCATTTCTGTCAATTTTTTACAAAAAACGTTAGTTTTAGTTGGCTGAATTGTGGATGTCATTAAGTGTAAGTGGTCCACCAAAATCCCTATTAATTTTTAAAATTTTAACCATCGAAATTTTTTGTTATATTTGAAGTTAAAATTTAACAGAAATGACTAATATGGCAAACATATATGTCTTTAAGGGACCAATCCGTATCTTTTTTTTCTTTAAGGGACCAATCCAGACATTTTTTTCTGTAAGGGACCATTGTGAAACCTAAAATGTATTTAAGGGACAATAAACTAATTAACCCAAAACATATTTAACCCATAAATATATCATGCAAACCAAACATCGGAATTAATACATATATGGATGATCAGTAAAGCATACAACACAACCAAACATGCAAACCAACATCAAAGTATTATCTTAAATGCAATATCCCCGTGGTAAAGGTAATTCCAATAGGGAAAATAGTGTAAAATGTAAACCATCTTTTTGGTTTTCTTAAATGCAAATATGCAATATCGATGCTTCTTTCTCCCCTGATCAAAATGTTATTTGCATTGGATCATGTTTGAGGAATGATTAGTCGTCAAAACTCATTGTTTCTCACCTCGATTAACTGTTCATGAAGGGGAAGCTTTTGGCTTATATATCAAACTTGCTTGTGAATGATGGAGATAAATGTCATGAATGTTAATTTCGAGTTGGGTATCAAATTTGTGATAGATAGTTTTTATTTTAAAAATACTCATATTAAGTTCTCTAGAAAAGCAAATGTAGTCGTTCTCACCTTAGTAAAGATAGCCACATATTTTTTCGTACATAAGTAGTATTACATATTTTATTACTCATGACACAAAGTAATTTTTTTCCTGTCAAATATCTAAAACAAAGTATATTAGATATTTGGGTTTAGCGGCGTAGCTTGTTACCCGTTTGTCTTTCATTAAAGTATAATTATTTTAATCAATCGATCGTTAGTTGGTTTAATGGTGATTGACGTTGAACTAGGTAGAAAGGACCACAATTTGATCCCCATAACTGCAATCGGGAGGGGGCTATAACCGCTTGACGACAAAACTGATCCCCGAACCAGATTAGGCGGTCCAGTGGACTAGATACTGGTGGTGACAAAAAAAGTGTAATTATCTTACGTGTGTGTGTATTCCAATAAAATAAAAGAAAATGTAATATTGATGGTGCATCTAAAGGGCAATCGTGGCATCTCCTCTTGTGGTTGAATTTTTAGTAACAATGATGTTAATATTATTAGTTGCTTTGCTGAACCTTTAGGATTTGCTTCTTCTTATCAAAACTGAGCTTTGTGGTGCCATGAGAGTCATTGAAGTTGCTCACCAAATGCAGTGGAACAACTTATGGCTGGAAATAGATTCAGCTTCAGTGGTTTTAGCTTTTAAAATTCATGAAAAGTCTTTAAGGAATAAGTGGCACAATGTTTTAATCATTGAATTCTATTATGCATTGGCAAGATATCCCTTGGTTTATTCAGGACAGTTTTTTGATAAGCACAAACTTGGCTTGGCCAATTATAGGTTCACCTTTTTTTGGTTAAAATAAAAGAAAAGAAAAAAGGAACTTTACTTTGATATAAAAAAATACCAACTATATATTTTCTTTAATTCAAATGGTACTCCACAATTTCTTACAAAAATAAACTACCGAACATTCTGTAACTAATGTAAAAGGGGTGGTATACTCTGCTCATATCTAAAGAAATTTTGAGGATCAACCCTAGATTTCACACTCACTAATTTTTGAAAGTTACCCCAAAAATACTTGATCCCATAACTTTGTGACAAGTCTATTTTTGTTGTATTACTAGGATAGTTGGCACCAATATTAAGATCTCTATAATTAAGAAATGCTTCCCTAGGTGAGTTAGAAACATAAGGTGTCATAAATTCATAAAATGCCTTTGAAATGTTCAAGTAATGATTTTCAGCCTCAACACCATTTTCTCCCCATGATGTCAAATACTCAATCAAGAACAAGTTTCCTTTCCTATGAGGAAATGGAGTTTCTGATGCTGAAATCTCATGCATCATCCCACCATAAGGATTCCATTCCATCTTCACATGATCAATTTTAATCATAAACTTCCAAATAGATTCCAAATGAGTCTTTGAAATGGGTTTCTTCACATAATCTGACATGGTTTTAAAATTGTAAAAAATGGGCTCTTTAGGCACATCAAGCAAAGCTTCAATCTTAGTTCCAATTGGATAATTGGCCCAATAAAGAGTTGAATTGACCCATGGAATTTCAATACAATCACTTTTCTTCAAACCCAATTGAGGGAAACTTGTATTCATCAAAGGCATTAATTTATCAATTAGTCCTAAAAACATACCAATAAATTTAACATTTATTGTCTTTGTACCCTTTTGAGTACCATTGACTACCTCAAAACTAGCTCTTATGAAAAGATTTTCATCTAATTTGGATGCAATTTCTTGCCATTTGTAAACAACATTAGTTGCATCTTTTTCTAGGCTATGTATCACTTTGAAAACTGTTACTTGTGGTGTAACCGAAACAAGTTTAATCTTCCATTTAAGAATGACACCAAAACTAGCACCACCACCACCCCTTATAGCCCAAAATAAATCTTCTCCCATTGATTTTCTATCAAGAATATTACCATTAACATCAACAATATTTGCATCGATAATATTATCAACAGAAAGACCAAATTTTCGCATCAAATTACCATATCCACCACCTGAGAAATGACCGCCCGTACCTAGAGTAGTACAGACCCCGGACGGAAAAGCAAGAGAATTGTTTTTCTTTGCAATGGTATAATAAAGCTTACCAATTGTTGCACCAGATTCAACCCATGCTGTTCCGTTTTCAATGTCAACATCAACCGAATCATGATGAAACATGTCGAGTATAATAAAAGGAACATCTGATACATATGAAAGACCTTCACAATCATGGCCTCCACTTCGGATTCTGATTTGGAGGCCATGATTTTTTGCACATGTAATAGTACCCTGCACGTGTGACTCGTGCAGGGATGTTACAATTGCAAGAGGTTTTGGTGCTGTTGGTGAGGAAAATCTGTTGTTATGTGTATGCATGTGTAAAATGTTTAAGAATGAGGAGTTTTTCGGAGTGTAGATGGCGTTTGATGCAGGGTATGAAGGTGAAGAATGATTTGAAAGACATTGGAGAAAGTTTTCAAGGGGTGGTGATGATGAATATTCTGAAGTTGATCCAAGAACAGAGAGAGCAAATGTTAGAGTTGAGAGGAGAAGGGAAAATGTTGTGATAGTATCCATCGCAGCTTGGTTTGTTATGAGTGTGATGATGGTCAATGCCTTACATTTAAATTACTATATATCGTGGATTTATCGAGGCTGAAAAAAGTTTTTTTTTTTTTGACAAAGAAAAAAAGGCATGTTGATTGGGAAATTATGTGTAATTACAATTAATTATGGACATGGCTAAAATAAAAGGAAACGATTTCTAAATAAAATAAAAGGAAAAAATTTGTAAAAAAAAAAAAAAAGCAAACAAATAAGTTTGAATGATAAAATACTATTTTAATAGAATTAAAATAAGTTTTACCATTTTATTATTATTTTTGTTTTTTAAAAAGAATGAAAATGAGTATCTTACCAAAAAAAAAAAATGAAAACGAGTATTTATTGTTTTTGAAATATATGATTCTTTAGTATATTTATATATGTTTTAATGTTTTAATTAAATGATGAAATTATGGAAAAGTGGAAAAAATCAAAACAAGATTTTCGCAAAAGAAGAGAAAAAAAAAATCAAAACAAGATTTGATTCATCGGATGTTGATAGAGTGATCTCATTTTGTCGGGTCTATCTCAATATCCGTATTAATATTTGATTTTGGTCTGTTTGAAAAAACTATCATTGTTTGGTGCTTGCTGCAAGGAGTGGTGGGTACACGGTGTTCACGGTCGATTGATTCGCCTCAAGTTTTAGAAACTTCTATTTTATCTTATGATTAACTAGAAGTTGGTTTATGTCCCTAGTTTTGTATATATTTTTGTTTTTAATTTTTTTATATAATAAGAAGACATAGATTGATTCGCCTCAAGTTTTAGAGACTTCAATTTTGTCTTATGATTAACTATAGAAGTGTTTATGTCCACAGTTTTGTATATATTTTTGTTTTTAATTTTTTTATATAATAAGAAGACATAGTGCACAACTGTAGATATTAATCCCTTCGGGGTAACTGAGATCCATTTAAGGGGTTGACATCTCCCAACAAATATTTTTTCATAAACACCAGCCGGAGATCGAACCCAGGACCAAATGATTAATGAACCCAAATATTTAACACTTGTGCCACACTATGTTGGTGGCTTAATTATAATTTTAATTCCCCTATTTTTACTTACTCCGCATAATAACAGGTCCCCACCTTACCAAAAAAATAATAATAACAGGTCCCCACATTAAAATCACTCAATTCTAATACTCCTAGTACTCTATTTCCATATTTATTAATAAAATTTCTCTTTGCTGATCAAAAAATATATATAATCATTTGGCATGAAGAGAAAATAAGAATAGTTTGGTGCGTAATGATAAGGATAAGATATGATAAGAAGTTGGATAAAGATAGGATAAGATAGTGACACGATAAACACATATCCTATCATGTGTTTGGTGCACACATGATAAGAAAGAGGATATCATTGTTTTATCATATCCGATATTTGGTCCACACTTGATATTGACATGATAAAATACATACATGTTATATTTAAATGAAAAAAATATTTTTGGAAAGCAAATATATTTTTTATAAAACAAATAATTTTATATTTTTAATTAACATTAAGAAAAATAAAATTAGTATACACATTTTTTATAAAATAAAATGATTTAATATTTTAATTGGTATAAAAAATGGGCTGAATAAGCTGAATAAGTTTTTTTACTTAAACATCAAATATTCAATAGGAGTAAATAATATCTATTAGTATAAAATAATAATAAAATATCAAATCTATACTCTTCACGAAGGGGCTATCTACACTTTACGCTGTTGATACCCACTTTTTGGTGGTTCGCGTTTCTGCCCCTTTCTGAACCGAATTGCTGCCTGCTCTTGCTCGCGTGTCGCGTTGGGTGTGGTCCGGAACGAAGATGGCAGGTTCTTTCCCTCCCGCTTTATAAATATTGCTTTTTAGATTACAGTTAGCTTTTCAGATCTGTTCTCTTGATTCAGATTGATGTCCTCTTGGTTCAGATTGCTGTCCTCTGTCCATAACTAATACAAAATCTGATTGTTGTAGTATATAAGTACCTCATGCCGAATCGAAAAAACAAAAGCTGGGTATTTTCGGTTTGGTTCTTGAAGGAGTCAACACAATGGTTAATGCTTATAGCAAAATAAGCTATGGTCGTGTTGGGAAATTGGCATGGTTTTTGAAGGTTCGTCTTTTTCTTTATCTTTTCACAAGTAAGTCAATGCTTCAATGTTCATTATTCTTGAATTACGTTTACTTAATTTGTGAATTTAGGTTTTATTAATTCCTAATTTTTTGTCTGAAAAACCCCTGTTTATATGTTGATTTACATGTTTAATGTGTGTTTCTTCCAAAGTTGTTAATTAGTGAAGAACATGGCTGGTGTGTAACAATTCTTTCTCTAAATTAGACAAGAACAGGTCTGATGTTTCTTCTAATGAATGCATTTTAAGGTTTATTGATTTCTATATTTCCAGTCTGGTTTATTGATTATTTTCTGGTCAGTACCAAACTGATACAAAAACTAATCTTTATGTGGCCAATGCTTATAGCAAAATAAGTGATCTTCGTTTCGGCAAATTTCCATGGTGTTTGAAGGTTTCCGTGATGCGTTTGTGGATTGTCGAGTTCAATCTAATACCTGGCCGGGATAATTCATTTGAAATGGTGGTTATCGATGAGAAGGTACAATAGCTTAATTAAGTCATTTTTTTTAATTTATATGTAATGTAATTATGCTTATCTACTTAAATAAAATTGTTTATCAGGGTTGCAAGATTCATGCTACTGTCCAAAGGCACCTGATTCATTTGTTTAAGGGTGTTCTTAAGGGTGCACCTGATTCATTACCGGTAGTTGTTATCCAATTTGGAAAAATTAGATATTTTAGGGGTAAACCTTTTTGTTGTTAACAAGTTATAGATGTTGTTTTTGTGATTGTTGTGTTAAGGTTAATATTTTAAGTTGTTAATTATTCTGCCTTAGAATTTCTTTTGATTTTTTTTATTGTGAAAGTGAGCACTCAAAGTATTTGAAGAAATGTCTCAATATGAAAAATTGATGGCTTTGTGGTCTTATTTTTTGTGCTTTCATATATTCATAATTGATATGGAGTAATTTTACTTGGCTTTTTTTCTACGAATATTAGGTTGATCAATATATGGTTTTTTCTTTCTTTCTCTACAACCTATATGTTCCCTAACACTTTAGGTCTTTTGATTATGAAAGGTGTACATGGATTTAATTCAGTGGTACACCTTCTATATGCATAACTTGGAGGAGCTTAACAAATGTTGGAGTCCAAGGCTTCTTTCTTTGAATATCTGGTATTTTTTCCAATTATATTCAGTTTTCAGGTTCATTTTTCCACTAAATTTCAATTAGGTTCAGTTTTTATTTATTAATTAATTTGGATATTTTGATCATTTGATAGTGGAAGTGGTAAGAGAGTTATATACATTTTTTTATCCTACTGATTTTTTTCAATTTTTGTTTATATGTTAATGTCTTCTTGGTTTTATATGTTAATGACTTTCACTGTGTCCATCTTTCCTTTTTCCCATTTTCTACTTATGAGTTTCACTTTTGCAAAAGGGTTTAATTCAAAAAGATTTTGTTGACTTTTGCAAACTGGATTATTTCTTAAATGCTATCTATATGATTAATGATCATATGAGCTGAGTTTTGATGGTTTTCTGTTGTGTTGTTTATTCCAGATTTGGAAGGTAAGTGGTGATCTGCATTGAACAACAATAGGTTAGACCTGCAATTTCAAAGGTTAAATAAAATGGTTGCTGTTTTTTATAACAAAATTTGGATCTTCTTGCATTTGAATTTTTCCTAATAGGTAGACTTGATGCTCTCTCTCTCTCTTTGGAACTTAAATTTCAATGTATCCAAATGTGAAGTTAAGAAAGGAACTTAACATGTTTGTGAAAATGTACTCCTTCTATCTCTGATCATTCACTGGATTAGAATGGAAACTTGAAAAATAGATACACAATGACTTATTGGTTTAAATCTATTAGAGTCCCCCAAACAAAATGTAGTATAAATATGGTGTAGGTTGATTGACCAAAGTTGTTCATTCCAATAACTGTTTTTCTGTTGTTTTTTCCCACATGTAGTTGCTCTTACATCCTTTTTTTCCCTTTGGTTTTTTGAAAATTGGAGTGTAATTCATGTTTAAATTTTTTGGAAATAAATTAGACTGACTTATGCTCTTAAAGTTGACATCGAATGTTAATTTTTAATTGAATAGTATGAATTCGCACTTGCATTTTTCAAGATAGTACGACATTCATGAATATAATCTTTAGTTACTATTTTCCCTTTGCATGAATTGTGGACTTTGAATGACTGATTATATGACTGATTTTCTAATTTCAATCATATGTTTGAATGGTTTGTCTGCTTTAACTCCATACTTGGGGTTAGATTAGATGTGTTGAAGCCATAGTCTCATTTTGAATCAGCTCCATAAGTTTACAATGACTAGCTATCTTTTTTCTAGGTGAAATGAAAACCACATTGAATTACAAAGACTAACATATTCATTTATCTTTTTCCCAAGATACAATTCCTTTAATTATTAGTCATTATCATGTTTGTGTATTTTGAAATTTGGATTCAATGTATAAGTATTGAACTGAAACTTGCAAAATTTCAGATTCATTGTCCCTAATTTAATGTTTCCTTTTACTTTGTAAATTTGTAAACCTCATTTTGTTTCTAAAACTTTTGCGAGGTTCAACATTTTCTGATGTCTTAATTTGGAGTTGTACTCAGATTTGGTTCATCTCATGCTTATCATTAGTTAGATCAAGCATTATAACTTTCTACATTCTTTCTACTGGTTTTGTACATGTTGTCTGCACGTTACTTTTGTCTCAGAGTGCTACTTTCATGACTGTTACCATGGAGATTAACATTAGCTGAGTGGTTGCTGTCATGAAATTTTAATATTGCTATCATAAATAGTTGAAGGGGAGATTAATTAAAGAGGATGAAGGGAGCATAAGTCAAACTATGAGTGCATAATGTAATTGGTTCCTATCAAGTTTCAATGAAGAATTGGAAGTAGAAGGTTATGATCAAATGGTGAGGATCGTTGTGAGGTCATTTATTTTCTTTCTTTTACTATTGTTATTTTATATTCACTTTCTTTTACTAATGTTTGAGTTGACAAAGACTGTCACAAGAAGTTTTCATATGGTTAGGCAAATATTAATATTAATGAGGTAAATGGTTTTCAATGCTTATATTCATGTATGATTTTAGCTGCTTCATAAATTTGAAATTCTAAATCTTTAACTTCACTTTTTGCTCAAGCCTGTGACTATTCTCAACAAACCATGTTCTCAATCAATGGTAGTTCTAACTAATTGAGAATTTGAGCCCTTTATACGTGAAAGGTAGTTTTATTTGACTACTACTTTTGATCGGAAATACATTAAAGACATTGAGATCTTTTTTTTTGTTGAAATTTTCTCAAACAATGGACTTTCAGATTTGATATGAGAATGAATATGTTAGGCCAGGTGGGACTAAAAGTGTATAGGATCTTAATTTTGTTTCAATGTCGTGGTTTGTTGGATTAAGTTAGATTTACGTTGACTTTTTTGTTTACTAAAGTACATTTAAATACTTAACTAAATGCAGTAGAGCATTTTCTATTCATATTATCTCCAGTTTAAATGTTCTGAAGCTAAATTGAGGAGGGAAAACTAAGAAACATTATTTTGTCATTTGATTAAACATAGTTGTTTGTATGTGATGTGTGTTCAATTAGAATTGGTTTTCCATCTTGCTGAATCTAGGATTGTTACATTACAAACCCTGTAGCATCATGCAGATGCCCTTCAGCATGACCCAATGGGTGTAGGGCTTACAACAATGGGCTGAGTTTACTTTCACTATATTAGCTCTGATTATGTTACATTTTCTGCACATGAACTATGGTTTTTATTGCCATTATATATAAGATTTTGAATTAGTTAAGAAAACTGTGTTGGAAGTTTGAGAGCTATTACACCAAAACTGGTGCATGTATCTTGGATGAAACATGTTGCATTTTGTTGCTTTACTTTCACAACTTTCATACAATATATTTGACTTACTTCTTTTATTACAGGTGCACCTATAGTATGTAAGCTTTTTGAGAAGATAGACACTAATGCATATATGATGAGAACCTTGAGGGATAAGGAGAAGAAAAAGGAATAGAATGGTAAATTGATGCATAGTATATGGAGGATCGTTTAATGAATATATATATGCTATCATACATTTAAAACAACATATTAATTTAATCTGTTATTATTGTGCAATGACTTTAATTTTGAATTTAGAGTTAGACAAAAGTTATGTATTTTAGGGCTTTACGAAAACTATGATTTAAATTTTTTTTCTTATTATGTTTTCTATCTTTGGTTTGAATCTTCCTAAGCCTATTTTGTCGTTTCCCGTGTTAAAACTCGAGCTGATTTAAAGATATTAATAACAGATGATAGTGATCGATCACAAACTTTTACGATCAATGTTGTGTATCCAAAAGTTTGTCAACGCATATACGTATAAGCTACTAAATTGTAATGAAATACCATTTAATGTATTTTGTATTAATTTTCGTTTAAAGTTTTTTGTATTTTTCTTTATGTTACTTTTTTGGATTAAAAGAGGGCTAAAGCCTGGATAAGAAAATAACATATTAATCAAGTGAGGAGTGACAACTCCAACAATATCAGCAAAAAAAATATTCTAATTTGAGCAGGAACTTGCTCATAAATAATCAAATCACGACCACCATCACATCCCTTATTAGTCAAGTTGTCAGCACATGAATTGGTCTCGTGATAAGAATGACAAATGAAATAGAACCAATGTGTTTTTTTTTAATGGTCGTGTGTCTAAGTTTTCTTGAATAATTGGTCGAGTTTCCATAGGCTTAGCCGACCTACTGTGTCTAGATTTTTGGATATTAAGGGATGTCTTCACATTTTTTTCACCACCAGTATCTGGCCTATTGGACCGTTTAATCTGGTTCGGGATCTGTTCTGACATCAACCGGTTCCAACCCCCTCCCGATTGCAGTTGCGAGGGACTGAACAGTGGTCTTCCCTATCAAATCCAGTGTCAAACACCACTGGACCAACTAACGATTAGCGCAATTCTTTTTTTTATTTATGTTGGTTTTCCCCCTACTTTTACATTTTTAATTCATTTTCTGTCAATTCACACTTATTTGTTGGCGTGTGTGTTAGGGACTTTGAACTACTTTTTTTATATGTTGTATTTTCTTGATGTGAGAAATATTTTTAGGGCTAGATATTGTATACTTGAAGTAGCCTTTTGTTAATCTTTATATAAGAATATTAGGGTTTTAAGACCTAAAATATTATCCTGCCCCCTGTAATTGTGACAACTGTTGTCTGATGGCAGTGCGACAATGTACATATCCCTTCGGGATGGTAATTGTCTATAATTAGAATGTGTCAATTGTATTGTCTGCTTTGTCAAATATAGATCCGGTAACCCGGTCCATTTTGCGAATGAGCCCTTGGCCCAGTCCAAAATATATATTATTCAAATAATATGGATTAAATTTTATAAAATTTATGCGCCTACTGATAGTTGTGTTTTTCATTTCAATTGATTATTTAGATTTTTTTATTTATTTCATATTGAGTTGCTTTATTAACTCACTTAATTATAAAACTTTGGTCAACTGTTTTATTTAATGTGGATTTTTTTTTTGTTGCACTAATTTTGATTATGTATTACATTTTTTATTATTTTAAAAATTTTGTGCGATATGAATTTTGTAGATATCTATATACTTGACACAAAGAATACGGTTTTTGGGCACTGTAGATTTCATTCAGCCATGCCACGTCAGCATCAAGTGTGGGGCCCAAATATTGTATCTTGGCCTTTTTTTTGTGTCCTTTATGCATTGAATCCCAACTGGTGCAGGTTTAACTGGTGTTTATTTTTTCCTTTTATCTTGGGTAGGATTTAACTAATGTTTAATTTTTTCCCTCCCAATCAAAGGGACATGGTTTTTGAATTTTGAATTTGCAGTCTCATATATTGTCCAGATTCAATGTATTACTTAAAATTAATAAATAAATTATGTTAATACAAAACTTGGAGAGCAAGTAGAAGGACAATTTGGTCTTATTTGTACAAAATCTAAACAATATAAATTGCCCTTCATTCCTTTCAATTTCACTCAATTCTCTTGCCCTCTTTCCTTCACCATTAGGCAGAGAACTCAATGACCAATCTTCATTTCCTCTTGCCATTCTCTTCCTTTGCATTGATTTTTTTTTGTTACATCTTTGCAATGATTTCTAGAGCCTGAAAATGATAAATTCAAATGATTAGATCTCATCCACAATCAATATTTTAGTCATGCATGAAGCCATGAACTATTTCTTTGTGCAATTTATTATGGTACTTTGTTTGAGACTTAGGTTTTGTGATTAATTTTGATCTGTGTTTTATTATAGGTAATACTTCTTTCAAGGATCTTGCTTGTGATTCACAAAGGTAAAACAATATTTTTCTATCAATTCAATTTGGTATTTATTTTGGATTGTTGTTTTTCTATAAAAGCATAATTACATGAATATGTCATTAATGAATGAAATTGCAGTTACATAAAAATTGTGGTACAATCAATCTAACTCTCTTCTAAATAAGGCTCACTACTACCCAAAGAAAGGTAACTACTTCAATTCATAATGTTTTCTTCCATTGTTAATAATAAAGTCGTAATATTTGATTATTAAAATTGGATAGGAAGCTTAAATTACCTTTAATTCATATAAACCAGGCACATTGTTATTCCACTTAAAAGCAGCAAAGATTTCGGGCTATTATCAACATCAAATACTGATCTTGAAAGTTGGGTCTGCATTGTTCGAAATAAAAAATATAAAATTAGTTTAACCAATACTATAAGCTTCAATATATGCTTCAAGAGTTCAAGGTGGTTAGTTTTATATTTATACAATAAAAAGGTGTTTGAACATCAAATAAAAATTATAGCTTTTGATATTGAGACTTAAACCGAATCCAATCTTTGAAACAAAACAACAATCCAATCAATATCACAAAAAATGGCATTTTTGAATTCGATAATGAGAGAATATTGGTATTCAAACTAGAAAAGCAAAACCAAATTTTGGAGATGTAAATTTGGGTCATTATCCTAAACAGTTTTACTTTAAAACTACACACTTTGTGCCTTTCTAATTCCAACAAATTGCATACAATGAACAAATTTATACTCTTTTTTATTGTTTAGAACTTTGATTAATTAGAACCAAATCTCCAGATTCTATACATTGAAACAACAATAACATGTGTAAACCATTTAAAAAGTGACATAAATGAGATTAGAATTCATAGAGAACTAACCATATACATCTGCAAATATTAGGGTCACAGAGAAGAAATATTGCACATGGATAACAACTTTTTATAAACAGAATATCGTTTTATTTAATTACTTATTTATTTTAAAGTTGTCAATTTTGAAGAATTTTTTTTGTCTTATATACTACTTTACACTCTGGTTGTATAGGTGGGGCTATAAGTTAGTAGACTCTTCTCAGCTAAGGTTAGAGATCAGATTATGCATTGTATCTGGTCAATTTGCAAGTTTGATGTTACTACTTTACACCCACATTTTGCATGTATCCAGGATAGGGTTTATCCAGGTATGGTATTTTGTTAGTTCTAAACTTTAAGTAATGTCAGAAAGTTCATTGAATTTACCCTTAATTACATATAGTTTCTATTAAGTTCAATTTATAAAATACAAAAGAAAGACAAAAACTAAGGCCTAACATAGACATTTCATGATCAGTTGCAATTCTCATGAGACTACTTGAAGTATGTTATCACTTCCTCCCTAATTTGGAAGTAAATAAGATTTTTTATATAATCTGTCCAAAAAAACAGAATTTTTTTAAACAAAATATCCTTTTATATGGAGATTTTTGATTTCAAAAATTATAATTCATGCTATAGAATTGATTTTGCAGGTACATTTGAAGATAAAAATAAGAAGCCCTTCTTCAAAGGTTGTCCTACTCTATAGAAAGATGTAAATCCATAAGGTATTGGACCAGAGGAAGTTAAAACCCACAAAAAGAAGAAGTGTTGTAAAAGAGAACAAAGTTCAAAGGCTATTGGAATATCCTTAATTATTGGGAACATCCTTAACTATTTAAACTTGAGCAGAAAGATATGCACACTATTTATTCGAATATCCTTGAACTCCTTACTACTCACTCATTTGACATTCTCATACTTCTAAAATTCCCCATTCTTTGATTGGTGATATATTTACAAAGTCATATAAAGTCCATATGTTATAAACACTAAATGCCAATATAAATACACTTGAAACTCTTCTATGTTTTGAAAACAAATAATTTTAAAATAAGGAATCAAGGTAACCTCCAAGGTCTGTTGAAGTTATGTTATCAAATTCTTTTGGTGTTTGCATTAATATCAGAAAAAGGGTTTCTAACTATGGACTTCCATTCCCCTTAACTCAAAAGACATAAACCTATAAACCTTGGAATTCCACACTAAAGTTGTGATCACATACATACCAAAATGTATACCACAGCATAAAAATTAATAATATCATATACATATAATGTAAAGATGTTCAGAAAGAACTATTGTAGACATATATCGAATCATTTGATAATGTTAACTAACTGAAAAAATTAAAAGATAACTTTTCTCTTTGAAATTTATGTCTTTTATATTGAAAATTTTCTTTTAAAATATTGTATGATTTGCATCTAAATTTGCAGTACCTTTGAGGAGAAAATCTTGAACTGCCTCCGCTTTACAACTGTTTTAACTCATTCTTTGCTTCGCGTCTTAAGTGAATCTCGCAACAAAACAATAATAGAGAAGAAAAATCAGAATTATTTTCATGTTTTATAGTGCAACATATACAAAATTAAATACTAATTTAGAAGTAAAAAAGATTTTATGCAATTTTTCAAAAAAAATAAAAATAAAAATCCTTTGATTTATTTAAAAAGTTTCATCAAAAGATAATTTGGTAAGTAGAAAAATTAACAAGAAAAATTGTTGGAATCACAAGATATCCATGATGCATGATATAAATGAAGGTGTAACACTTACCCTCGGAAGATTCATGATGCATCGATCTTATATGAAAAAATGAGGTAAAAAATAACCCTCGCGGCGGCGATGATGACTTCCGACACGGTGGTCATCGACAACGGTGTCTACATCGTGAAATAATGCAGTCCAACAGAGAGTACTTATGAGGAGGATTACAGATCCGGTAATTAACTCTGCGGAATAGCTCCAATATGTTAAAAAATGGAGCTTTTGACAGTGATGGTTAGGTGAGAAAGAAGAATATTCATTTGGTGATTTTGTTCCGATAGATAGATAGACAGTTGAGAAGATGAAAAAAACAAAAAAAAATTGGTCAAAGGAGGATTGGCTTGCGGTGGTCGTAAGAGGAAATCTGGCGGCGGCGACGAAGGGAGAGGGAGAGATTGGAGAGCGTCACATTACCGAATGATGAAGAAAATAAAATAGGAGGAGAATGTTGTGGGTTACTGAAGTGAGTAATAATATTCGGCTTGAGCCAATTCTTTTGTATATAGTGGTGTATTCCTAAAACACTGGTGTGAATAGTATTAAGTCTAACATTGCATTTTTGTTAAATTTAACCATACAATTTTTTCCCCATTTTTTGTAAAAAAAAAAAACAAATTTAAACCTATAGTTAATGTCACTTAATTTTCAAAATGCCTCCGGCAAAAATATTTCTCCAAATTTATTAAAAATTAAAAAGTTATTTAAATATTACTCCTTCGTTTTTTTAATGGTCTTTTAACGTCGGGGTTCCTATTTAATTGCCTTTTTGATATTATAAGGGTATTATTTGTCAATTATATCCATTGTCAATTACTCGTATTTTTTTCAATAAAACTAATTATTGCTATATATTTGAAAAATTAAAGTTGTTTTTTTTTGTAAATAACATATTAAATTTTTGTTTTTTTATACATAATATATTAAATTTATTGGAAAGAAAAAGTGTGTGCAGAAAAATAGAAAAATTAAGATAAGGGTATAATAGGAAGATAAGGTGCAAAAATACACTTTATTAAATTGGTGTTACTATTTTAAAAAGACACTAAAAAAACGAATTGATTAATTGTTATCGTGAATCTTGAATCGGTTTTTAAATCTTAAACTTAAGTCTATCTTATTCGTTTTAGTTTCTGATTGGGTTTTAATTATTTTAGTCTTTATAAATTATAACTAAATTTATTTGGTCTTTTACCCTTTTATTTCTTCACCCATTTAGTCCAGAATGACTCTTATGGAAATCTGCATGGCATTGTTTGGTTCATTTTCTAATGTGTGTAGAAAAAAAATCTTAGCGGAACAAAAAATAAAAATCATCATCTATGTTTTAAAACTATTTCTGTTTTGATTGTGTGGCTATAGCTTTTGATTGGTATTTTTGGGTTTGGCTCGGTTGAAAATGTTAATGAGTCATGTTATTAAAGTTGTTTGAAGAGGATGACATTGTTGAAAATTAAGTTGATGAAGAGGATAATAATAGCTGTTTTTTTTTTAACACTATGGTGTTTATGAGATATCGGTTACATGTCCTATCTATGAAATTTATAACCATTCTCTTAAGTGTATTTGTTAAACACATATATTAGTGGTGGTTTGTTGTGCTTTTGGGCTAGAAAATAAAAGTTATTAACTATTTTTTAAATTTATATGGACCATTATTAAAAAAAATCCAGTGGGCCGTGCGACAGCACGGGTTAAAAACTAGTAATGGCACACTCATGAACGGTATAACCAACCGACGTTGATCGTTATATGTATTTTGTGTGTATGGTCATAATCAATTTTTTTGATTTGTCGCATTAATTCAAATATGTGTAACTTTTTTTTATCATCTCTAAATTCCGTGCGACGCACGGGTACTATGTATAATAAAAAATCAGATCAGATGAAGATTAATATGGGTTGCGCAATCTAGCATGTAGCAAAGCAACACGTATGGATCTGGTGGAAAAAAATGAATAAAAAATTCATAAAATGCATTCAACGGGATTCGAAGAGGCTGCTGACGTGAGTTATATGATTTGCTTATAATAAGAATTAAAATTACAAAGGCTCAATGGGATAAGATAAGTAATAGGTTTATTTTATCATTTCTAATTGGTGCACCAAACAAGAAATTTGAGTAGGATAGGATATTTTTATCATATTCTGTCTCTCTATCTTGTGCACCAAACATGCCATAATGGTCTTGCGACATCCAAGTTCAACGGCAACTATGTAACCGGACTACAACGCCTCCACCAATAATTGTGGAAATTAAGAAAACAATTATGTATGTGTACGTAGAAATAAATTTACAAAAATAAACCTTAGTTAATATATTTTTTTTTTACAAAAATCAAAACTAAGTAAATTCATTCATAATAAGATTCATAATACAATTCGGAATTTCATTACACTTTTAGAGAATAGTAATAGATGCAGAGCCACTACATGGATTTTTCTCCTTAAAAACTCTATCGAAGAGTTGAGAAAATAAGATAATAAAATACTCCTAAAATTTAATTGAATAGGCCCATATTCATATTGCTGCTCCCGATGAGACTCTTTGTCCTCCGCACTTCGATATGACTCAGAACTTTAAAATCTCATTAGTTGGTCCTGAATTAGTAAATATTAGTTCAACATAATAGAAGATGGGTTTTTAGTAAAAATGTATAGTGGTGGTAGGTATGTTAATTTTCGTAGTACTACGTGTTTTTGGATGGGAATAAATTAACAACTCTTATAAGAAATAGAGAACCAGAATAAATAATCTAAAATAATATATGCAATTCAATAAAAATTTGTCTTATGTCATTTATTTATTGGGAATTCACACTATATTTGACTTTTACATGACCTAATGGGTATACTTTGTTCATGTCTGAAAAAATTCTCAGGATCAACCTTGGTTTTCACACTAACTAATCTTTCAAAATTTTCTTTAAAATACTTGTTTCCATAAGTTCTAGCAATTTCAATTTTCGTTACATTGCTTGGATGATTGGCACCAATATCAGAATCTCTATAATTGAGGAATGCCTCTCTCGGATTATTTGAAACATAAGGCGTCATGAATTCGTAAAACAACCTTGAAAAATTCACATGACGTTCAATAGCTTCTGGAGAATCTTCAATCCAATTATTAAGGTATTGAATCAAGAACAAATTACCTACTCTATGAGGAAATGGTGTTTCTGATGGTGCTATTTCTCCCATCCTACCACCATAAGGATTCCATTGCATATACAAAGTCTCACCTACAATCATCAATTTCCATATAGACTCTATAGCTTCCTTTGGGATAGGTTTCTTCACATAATCTGATTTGCCTTTGAAATAATTTGGTTGAGGATCATTTGGTTCATTCAACATACTTTCAAGAGGAGTACCAATTGGCTTGTCATACCAAAAAAATGTGGAATTAATCCAAGGCATTGAAAAACAATCACTTTTTTTCAAACCCAATTCCGGGAAACTCTCACTCACCAATGGTAAAAGTCTTTCAATTGTCCCTAAAAATTGACCAATAAAACTAACTTGCACTACCTTTTTATCCCCTTGCCCAATTTTAACAACATTAGGTTGCACCCTAATGAAAAGATCATTAGGTAACTTTGGTGCAATTAATTGCCATTTGTAAACAACATCAGTTGCATCATCACTCACATTTCTTTTCACTTTAAAAACAGTAACTTGTGGAGTTACGTGAAGCAATTTAAGTTTCCATGAAAGAATAACACCAAAACTAGCACCACCACCACCTCTTATAGCCCAAAAAAGATCTTCTCCCATTGATTTTCTATCAAGTATATTACCATTGACATCAACAATTTTTGCATCAATAGTATTATCAATTGAAAGACCAAATTTTCTCATCAAATTTCCATAACCACCACTAGATAATTGACCTCCAGCCCCCACAGTAAAACAGACCCCAGATGGGAAAGCAAGAGAATTACTTGTTTTTCCGATGGTATAATAAATCTTACCAAGTGTAGCACCTGATTCAACCCATGCAGTTTCTTCTTGTAAATTGACATCAACTGAATTGAGATGAAGCAAGTCAATTATAACAAAAGGCACATCTGATACATATGAGTAACCTTCATAGTCGTGGCCACCGCTTCGAATTCTAATCTGAATGTTGTTACTTTTGGCACATTTAATTGTTACTTGAACATGAGAACTATCTCTTGCAGTTATAATTGCTAGAGGTTTTGGTGTTGTTGCTGTCTTAAATCGCTTGTTATGTATCTTCTTGTTGAGGATAGTTAAGAATGAGATGTTATTTGGAGTGTAAATGACATCAGAGGTAGGAGAATTCAATGATTGAGAAAAACAATTGAGAAAATTTTGAATGATAGATTGTGACGTTGTTGTTGAAATAGACAATACAATTGTTAAGGTTGTCAATAGGAAAGACAATTCCCTCAATGTTGCCATTGTATATAAGTATAAGTAACAATGTGAGTTGTTACATTTGTTGTGCTTCCTCTTTCTTTGTCTACATACATACATATATATATAATATAATATTCTTACAATTATCTATAAATATATTGATGTATTTTTAACTTTTCTAACGAATGAGTTTTTTTTCTTGGTATGTCCATAAATTTAATATTATATCTGTTGATAGAGTGAATAATGTGAATCCAAGATTTGAAACTATTATATATATATTAGTGTATCTTTTACTTTTCTAAGGAATGAGTTTTTTTTTTTGGTATGTCAAAAAATTTAATTTTATATCTTTTAATAGAGTGAATAATATCAGTCCAAGATTTGAAACTATCAGAAAATACAATATGGAAAATTAGCATATAAAATCCAACAAATTTTGATGAAGGAAGTAAAATATTAATTTATAGTCAAATCTTATTGTTGACTTTTTCCTTTTGTTTTTGTTCTTTGTTGTTCAATTTTTTTGTCTACTAAAATTCTATAATTAAAAAATAGAATCCAAAAATTTAGTAAATAAACTCCAACAAAATAATCTATCACCAAAAATTTAAAATTAAAGTAAATATGCAAATTGTATTCGTGTAATACTTATTTTGGTCCGTTTTTTAATGGTGTGACTTTTTAAAAAATATGATTAAGTATTTAAAAAAAATTGAAAAAATAAAAACAATTTAGGTTTTTATAAATCTAACTCACCATTTGCGTCAAAAAAAAAAAACTCACCATTTAAAAATAAAAGTGTGGAAAAAAGTTTGAAAGACAGAATAATAAGAAAAATCAAGGGTTTTTTTGGAGGGGAGGATTTCAGGTTGTTTATTTTTCAGCTAGTTTAATTTCTCTTAAAAATTTCAATTCTAAAAATAAGTCCAATCCATCAATATCAAAGCTGTCATTGAGTTATAAAACATTCAAGGTTAAGATAAGATTCTTTTAAATTTTTAATGACTTTAATTTCTCAATACTTTTTTTTTGTTTTGGTAGAGTTTAATTTTTCAATACTAAGTAGACAAACAAAAATATCTTGATATATTATAAATTGTTCAAATCTACTTTAAAATGAAACAATTGTTTAATCAAATATGTACAATAAAATAGTCAGATTTAAATGATTCTTCTGAAGATTCTAAAACTTCATTGTCAAAAAAAAAAAAAAAAATCATTGTCAACAAACTCATCAAATTTTTTCTTTTTATGAATAATACGTTTTTCACGAAACTTAGGTTCTATATTCATTTCAAAATCAATTTCTTTAGCACAAATTATGACATTTTCAAATACTTTAAGGAGTATTTATTGCTTTTGAAATATACTTCAATGATTCTATTATATTATGCTCTCTAGTCTTTTTTTGTCAAGTCTCTACGGTCTTTTTTATAAGAGGCATTACACATTTCTAGTTTCTAGATTTATTAAACATTTAGTAATAGACCCGTGCTATCGCACGGGTCGTAAAGTTACACCGATATTTTTTTAAGTTACATTTTGCTAATTAAAATTAAGAAAATAAAATATTGCATTATGATAATCATTTAAAAAAAACAGAAGATTTTTATTAATATTTAATGATTTATTAAGTATATATAATAGCAATTTTAAGATTTTTATAAGTTATAATTTATCTCATATGTGAAAGCATATTTTTTTACCAATGTATATATTTTGTACTTATAAATACTTTTTTTCGTATTTGAATCAATATTTGTATTTTTTTTCCACGTATGATTTAATTAGTATATATGATAATTATTTTGAATTTTTTATCAGTTATAATTTGTCTTGTATCTGATAGCATATTTTATCCAGTTTTTGATTTTTTTTTTTTCGGTACAACAATGTTTGATTTATTTAGTACATTATAATTATTTAAGTATAGATTAATGTAAATTTTCATATTAAAGTTATTCAGTATATGGTAGTTAAAATTTATGTCAGTTATAATTTATCCCGTGTAAAATAGTTTTTTTTGAAAAAAAAAATTAGTTAATATTTGTCTCACATATGATAATTGTTTTGAAATTTTTATCAGTGATAATTTGTCACGTATATGATGGTTATTTAGAAATTTATGTCAGTTATAACTTATCCCGTGTAAAATAGTTTTTTTGAACACATTTGATAATTATTTTTAAATTTTTATCAGTGATTTTTTAAACATTATATGATAGTTAAAATTTATGTCAGTTATAACTTATACCGTGTAAAATAGTTTTTTTTGAAAAAACAAATAGTTAAAATTAGTCTCATATATGACAATTTTTTTAAAATTTTTATCAGTGATAATTTGTCCCGTATATGATAGTTAAAATTTATATCAGTTAGAATTTATCCCATGTAAATGTATAGATTATATTATATTCCAAAAAAAAAATGTATAAAATGAGAGAGAAATGAGAAGTAATAAAGAATATAATTCATGAAATTTGTTATTCAAATTTAAAGTTATTCTTTGGTGGGAAAATAAAGAATTGAATATGAGTATGATCCATTGGATAAGTGTATGACAAAGTTGAAAAGATGACAATGACATGTGACAAATGCATTTAATTTTTGGCATAAAAAATGACTTGATTTCAAAAGCAACCAAATTTGTTTCCATGTAACCATGACTTGCCAATAGGGATGGCAACGGGCGCCCATGGGTGCGGGTTTGACACTTACCAAACCCACACCCGAAATCATCACTCAAACTCAAACTCAAATGTTGTTCGGGTGGCAAAACAACACCCACGCCCACACCCATTGGGTTCGGGTTTTTTCCACCCAAACCCGCAACACATTTGAAAATAATTTGCAAATTTAAGAAATTAAATTCCAACATATACTTTGAATTAAATTACAACTAAAATTAAGGTCTTCCAAGGAAATTCAAACATAGACTTTCAAGAAATTACAACATAGACTTTCAAGAAATTAAATTACAACTAAAATTTAAGGTCTTCCAAGGAAATTGAAGGAGAGACTATGGGGGTAATTAGGTAATTATAAAATATTTCGGGTAGGTGTATGGGTTTCGGGTGTGGGTTTGACTGATATCAAACCCACACCCATATTATCGGGTGTCACCCAAACCCAGTCAAATCGGGTTTCGCCCGTTGACTTGGGTTTGAGTTCGGATAAGTCTCTCGGGTTTGGGTTTTTTTGCCATCCCTACTTGCCAAAAAGTAACTTTTTCTCTCACAAGTTTACAAAATGGCTTGGTTGGCTCACAATATGGCTCGGTTTGCAGAAATATTACTTTAGTTACACAAATTTTGGACACCAAATACTCTTACTTTAGACACATGTCAGCATTTAAAGCAAGGTTATTTGTGAGTTTTCCAGAACAATCAACTTTCTTATATAGATTAGATTAACGTATCTAATTTATTAAATAATGCATTACACATTAATTATTTAATGAATCTAGAAAGATGAGTGCCTCTTATAAAAAGGACTAGACGAAGTATCTTAGTATATTTATATTTAATTAAACGAATAAATTATGGAAAAAGTGGAAACTATCAAAACAATTTAATTTAGGCGCTTAAATGCAGTTTTGGCCCCCCAAGTTTCACAATTGCTTGATTTGGGCCCCCCTACATTTCAATTGCTTGATTTTAATCCCCTAAGTTTCACAATTGCTCGATTTTAGCCCTCCAAGTTTTAATTGCTCGATTTTGGCCCCCCAAGTTTACCCCCTTTTGCATTTGCTAGCACCGTTGAATATTTTGATTAAAAATTGGTTATGTGGCATTTTAAAAATAAATAAATAAATTACAAATTGTTTTTTAAAAACTAAATTATAATTTTTTTTTTTTATTATATGTAGTTTATAAAATAATTTTGTTATATAAAAAAGTAAAAAAAAACATTTTATGAACTATTTTTAAAAAACTTTGTAAACTTTTTTTTAAATAAAAAATAATTATTAATCCTTTTATTAAAAAAAAACAATTTTTAATACATTTTTATAAAAGCAAATATTATTATTTTTTTATTTAAAACATATTTTTAATTTTTTAAAAAATGTCACATAAGCAATTTTTAGTCAAAAAAATCAACGGGGGCTAGCAAATGCAAAAGGGGGTAAACTTGGGGGGGCAAAATCGAGCAATTGAAACTTGGAGGGCTAAAATCAAGCAAGTGTGAAACTTAGGGGGTTAAAATCAAGCTATTGAAATGTGAGGGGCCAAAATAAAGCAATTGTGAAACTTAGGGGTCAAAACTGCATTTAAGTCTTTAATTTATAATGTAAAAAACATTATAAAAAATTAATTGAAGAATTCATTAAATTTTTAGGTTACCATGTTATACGTACAAATGTGACTAATTTCCGTTGTGCCGAATTTTATTTATGCACAAGAGTTAGATATCAAACTCATATGGGTCTTTGGCCCTCTTTTGTACAAAAAAAAAAAAAATCGATCTCATTATCACTTGCTTAAGAGATGATCAACTTCACTCTCTAAATCATCCACCTCATTTTTATATCTCCCTATTATTTTTTATTTTTTTGGTGATAATATCTCCCTATTATTGTTGTCCCAAAAAATAATTATAATACTTAGGCTACTTAAAAAAAACGATTATAATACTTTGTGGTACAATTTGACTATGGATACTCTTTTTTTTAAAATACTTAGTATATGGATACTTTAATAATAGTGTTCTAATGTACAATAGGGTTTCACGATCAAATCATGTTTGATGTTATATTGAACGAACCATTTATTCTAAGGACTTTAATACGCTATATATATTTCATAATATATAAATAATGTCTTATACATGTACTCCATATCTAAAATATTATAAGTAAAATTCATTTTTAAAGTTCATTCAATAATTTATGTATATGAACTATATTAGAGACTAAGGATGCAAGTATTGTTCCCACTCTAAGTAGTGAGTCAATATTTTTTACTCAAACTCAACGTCTGTCCCCCTGAATGAAAAAAAGAGTTCGCATTCTAGAATACGAACTCTATTTTCATGATATTTTTCATTAGGGGGGTGCAGACGTTGGATTTGAGTAAAAAATATTGTGACTCGCATTCTAAATAACGAGGAGGTAAATTTAGAATGCCAGAGGGTGCGTGTGAGATTCGGGAGACGCGAAAAGTAAATCTCAACAAGAAATTAGCTTCAATGTGTTCAGAGAAAAAATAAAGAAAATAAACTTTTTTTTGTTAGATCAAGCTGGTTTTAGTGTTTGATGTTTTCTCTCCCGACCCCCCGTGTTTCTTTTATATCCCCTGAATTTTCAATTTTACCCTTGAAAAAACTTCGGTTTGTAGAAACTGAAGTTTTTTTTGCCTTGAAAACAAATTTCGGTTTTCTAAAAACCGAAATTTACTCTGAATTTGCACTAAAAAAAATTCGGTTTCTACGAACCGAATTTTCTGCAATGGCAAAATTGTAATATTGGGGGTATAAAAGAATCACGGAAGGTCGGGAGGGAAAGCGTCTTAGTGTTTTCTATTGGGCCTTGTCCGTGTTACTTGCTTAGCAAGCTGTGAGGCCCATATTGGTTCTACCTTGTAATTACTTGTTGTATGCGGTATGCCTAATGATGGCTTCTCATTAGGTCCTCATGTTTCTTTTTCACCCCTCTAACTCATAAAATAATTTGGTTTCTAAAAACTGAAGTTTTTTTTATTGTAAAAATTTGGTTCACCCGTCGTTAGGCCAACAAACGGCTAATCGGACTACAACGCTTCAATGGCTCAATCAATAATTGTGGAAATTAAGAAAATCATTTATGTATGTCTAGCTAGTTCAAAATAATAGAAGTTGAGTTTTTAGTAAAAATGTAGTGGGAGTGGGCTTTTTTTTTTTTATAAGTAGTGGGAGTGGACTTGTTAATCTACGTCCTACATATGTTCAGGTGGGAGTAAGTTAACATCTTCTATAAGAAATAGAGAATAGGAATAAAGAACCTAAAATGGTATATGTAATTTAATAAGATTTTTCATCTTTTGATAAATTAAGAGTATTTAGAAATCAAGGTAAGGGCAGACATCTCTATCTTTCTGTGTCATCTACCTATAGTTCATATTATTATTAAAAAGTAGAAAATAAAAATATTACAAAAACTGGGGGTATAGATCTAACTCAGTGTGTCCACACAAAAGCTTTGTCGTATACTTTTTATTTATTTAAATATCACACTATATTTGACTTTAGACCTAATAGGTATACTTTGTTCATATCTGAAAAAATTCTCGGGATCAACCTTAGTTTTCACATTAACTAGTCTTTCAAAATTTTCTTTAAAATACTTGCTTCCATAAGTTCTAGAAATTTCAATTGTTGGATGATTGGCACCAATATCACCATCTCTATAATTGAGGAATGCCTCCCTCGGAGAATTTGAAACATAAGGCGTCATGAATTTGTAAAACAACCTTGAAAAATTCACATGACGATCAATAGCTTCAGGAGATTGTTCAATCCAAGTATTAATGTACTGAATCAAGAACAAGTTCCCTGCTCTATGAGGAAACGGTGTTTCTGATGACAATATCTCTTCCATCCTTCCACCGTAAGGATTCCATTGCATATGCAAAGTCTCACCCTCAATCATCAATTTCCAAATAGATTCTATACCTTCTTTCGGAATAGGTTTCTTCACATAATCTGATTTAAATTTTAAGTAATTTGGTTGGGGATCTTTTGGTGCATCCAACAATGTTTCAAGAGGAGTACCAATTGGCAAATCATACCAAAAAAGAGTGGAATTAAGCCAAGGCATAGAAATGCACTCACTTTTTTTCAAACCCAATTCAGGAAAACTCTCACTCACCAATGGTAAAAGCTTTTCAACTGACCCCAAAAATTGTCCAATGAAACTAACTTGCACTGTCTTTTTACCTCCTTGCTCAATTTGAACAACATTAGGTTGCGCCCTAATGAAAAGATCTTTATGCAATTTTGGTGCAATTAGTTGCCATTTATAAACAACATCAGTTGCACCATCACTCACATTCCTTTTTACATTGAAAACAGTAACTTGTGGAGTTACTTGAACCAATTTAAGTTTCCATGAAAGAATAACACCAAAACTAGCACCACCACCACCTCTTATAGCCCAAAAAAGATCTTCTCCCATTGATTTTCTATCAAGTATATTACCATTGACATCAACAATTTTTGCGTCAATAATATTATCAATAGAAAGACCAAATTTCCTCATCAAATTTCCATATCCGCCACCAGAAAAATGACCACCCGCACCCACAGAAAAACAGACCCCTATAGGAAATGCAAGAGAATTGTTTTTCTTTGCGATGGTATAATAAATCTTACCAATTGTTGCACCTGATTCAACCCATGCAGTTTCTTCTTGTAAATTGACATCAACTGAATTGAGATGAAGCAAGTCAATTATAACAAAAGGCACATCTGATACATATGAGGAACCTTCATAGTCGTGGCCGCCGCTTCGAATTCTAATCTGAATGTTGGTACTTTTGGCACATTTAAGTGTTACTTGAACATGGGAACTTTCTTTTGCAGTTATAATTGCCAAAGGTTTCGGTGTTGTTGCTGTCTTAAATCTCTTGTTATGTATCTTCTTGTTGAGGATAGTTAAGAATGAGGTGTTATTTTGTGTGTAAATGACATCAGAGGTAGGAGAAATCAAGGATTGAGAAAATTTTGAATGATAGATTGTGATGTTGTTGAAATAGACAAGACAATTGTTAAGGTTATCAAGAGAAGAGACAATTTCCTCAATGTTGTCATGGTATAAGTATAAAAATGTGAGTTGTTACATTTGTTGTGCCTCTCTTTCTTCGTATATTGTATATATATGTTGATGTAACTTTTTACTTTTTTAACTATGAGTTTTATTATTATTTTTATATGTTCATAATTTAAAAAAATATCTATTAATGGAGTGAAAAATGTCAGTCCAAGATTTGAAACTTATAGGAAATACAATATGAAAAATTAGTATATATAATACAACAAGTGTTTAAAGATCAACAAATTTTAATGAAGGAAGCAAAATATTAATTTATAGTCAAAGTCTTCTTGTTGAGTTTTCTCTTTTCTTTTTTTGTTAAAAACTTTTCTCTTTTCTTTTTGCTCTTTGTTGTTGACTCCTTTTTATCTACTAAAATTCTAAAATTTAAAAATAAAATCCGAAAATTTAGTAATTAAACTCCAACAAAAGAATCAATTTGTTGATTTACTATATATCATCTTGATCTTTCCAAATATATAGGTTTCATAAGTTCTCAAGTTAACTTTTCTCTAATAATACTATATATCATTGCGTCAAAAAATAATACTATATATCATCTTGATCTTACTAAAACCACTAATTAATTTGTTGATTTACTAGTGATCGGTGGTGGTGGTGGTGGTGGTGGTGGTGGTGGTGGTGGTGGTGGTGGTGGTGGTGGTGGTGGTGGTGGTGGTGGTGGTAGGTTTGTTTAACTATTAGTCATCTATTACTAATATATTAAAATCGATTACCACCAAAGTTACTAATTTATCCTTATTATTTTTAATCATGTTGCAAGTTTTATATCCTTCATTATAATTTAAAATATATATAAAGAAAGATGATACGCTAAATATACGAACAAAATAGATTATAAATAGGAACAAAACATAACAATCTATACATAAAAATAAAAATTGGGAAAAAAACAATTAAAAAAATAAGAAGAAACCGCATAAAAATAAAAATATAGAAATAAAAAAATACTCTAAAAAATAAACATTTTTTTACTAATATAAAAAGAAACATAAACAATATTTTTCATTAAAAAAAGTAAACAATTTCTTTTTATAAACGAAATATAAACAATATTACTACAAAGTTTACTACTAACCATTAATAATAATATAATAAAGTTAATTAGTATCAAACTTACTAAATTACCCTAAATATTCGAAATAAAATTTCTAATTTTTTATTAAAAATATACTCGGGACCATTATTTGTCACTAAAACATTAAAAATTGAATAAATAAGTTTACAAGAAATAATTAACACAATAACTCCACTTATATTTTAATAATATTATATAAGAAATATTTAAATATTTAATTTTAAATAAATTTTCTACATTAACACAGTGACAAACTCAAATATCAAATAAAAGTCAATAGTTTAATATTTAAAATAAAAAATAGTTTGGGTAACCTACTATTCAATTCGAAAATAAGTGGATTTATCCAATCCGAAATATATGGTTCGAGTTTTAATTTTGGCTAAACACAATTCAATTCGGCTCACGTACACCCTTGAGCAGTCTCACAAGTGAAATACAGTTTCTCGCTTTTTTTAAATCACAGCCATGAATTTTAAATCGGACGGTTATGATTAATTTGTCACTAATAAATCTTAACCACTCATTTAAATTGCATGGCTGATATCATTATTGCGTCAACACAGTTAGCATATATAGTACCTATTCCCTCATATTCACACTTCACACTTGATGATCGTTGTGGGGGAAAAAATTATACAAGGAGCTGGTATCCTATAAGGCTGTAATAACCATAACTCTATCATTGTTAGATTCTTATGGGAGTTGATACCTTAATCATTTTATGCTTATTTGAAACTAAAACAATGATCGTTATATTCTCAGGTTAGGCACCTAGGACAAAACATACGAAAATTAACTCCCTTGTCGATTTTGATTTTTGTATAATTTTTGTAATGGGTTTCATTAGACGAGTCATTCTTCTAACATTTTTTTGAAGCAAACTAATCAATTTTTTTTGACAAAAGAAACTCAATGCATTTTATTAATCAATATATTATGAATACAAGTAGGTATCTATTCCAAGATACAACAACTAGTCCTAGAATTGGCTGCCCTGGCTAATGTATGAGCAACACTATTTACTTGTCGTTTGACAAACTTCACCTCGAAGCAAATTTATCAATTAAGTCTTCATATTATACGTTCCCCAAGAGATCATTCTTGATTGCTATCAATGCTAAGTCATTTAGTCTTTCTTGTAATTTGATAATTAGGCTTTTATATTTTGCTGCAATATATTAAACTTTTTTTAGAAAGACTAGGCCTGACAGTTGGACAATTATATTTTACAGCAATATATTAAGTTTTACACCCCTATTTTACTAATTCTACTACCTTGTAAGTTGTAATTATTAATTTTTAGGCCTTCATATTTTAGAGGTCTGCTGCCACAAATCTTGTAAGTTGTAATTATTAATTTTTAGGCCTTCATATTTTAGAGGTCTGCTGCCACAAATCTTGTTGCGGTTGTATCTTGGCTGAGCCTGCTCTCCGATCTCGTATATATAAGTAAAAATTAACTTTTTTAGATTCATTAAAAAAAAATATTTTGTCAATATTATACACTATATACATTTTTTACTAATTTAAAAAGTAAATTTTTGATATATATGAGACTGAAGGAATAAGAGATGAATTTTTCTCATCTCATTCCTTATGTTTCTTTTCTACTCTCTGCATTTTCACTTTTGACCTTGAATAAATATTTCGGAATGCATTTTCCGAATTTTTTTTTGCTTTGAAAAAAACTTCGGAATGTGTTTTCCGATATTTTTGCAAATTTGAACTAAAAAAATTTCGGAAAACACATTTCGAAATTTTTACCAGAGACAAAAATGAAAAAATGGGATAGAAAATAAACACGGGGCGGAAAGAAAAATAATCATAAGAGATAATGGGTTTTAAGTTTATAGATTCTTAATTTGATGGAAGAGAGATAAGATGAGAGATATTGAAACATATAACTTGGGATATTTAGCAATAAGATAATTTGGGTTAATTAGACTTAGAACTCTTCATCCTTGTTTAACTAAGAGCTTCATTAAAATGATATTTAGGTTCTAAATCCCAAACCATTAAGATTTTAAGTACTCCTTCTTATCCTAGTTATAAGAAGAAGAAAAATAGGTTCGTTATTTTATTTTTTTTAAATGGCAAATCTTTATAAATTTTTTTATTTTATTTTTTAGGTTAATTGAATTTTTTTATTAAAACGATCAATCTTAATAATTAGCTATTATTAAGTTAGTATTTTCTCTTTTATCAGGTTTGAACTTTTAACTCCTCTAACTCTCAGCTCAAATCAGTTGAGATATCCATTCATCCATTAGATTCATGGATACCAGAGACATTAGTTATTCAATAAATTTAAAAAGTTAATCTAATATGATTATTTTGTACAATGTATTGCATCAATTTTACTCTTTTTTAAACAAACTAGAACTTTGACCCATGCGGTATTAGGTGTAATATGTAACAATAAAAAATAAAATACAATAATTTTAAAAGCATTTTCAATAAGAGTATTATAGGGAATTTCATAGACTAAGTATGCTATATTTATTTATGTGTTTATTTTATATTTTATATATTTTTTATATAATTTTGGAACCTCATCGTTTTGTTTACTTATTAAAAAAAATTGCTGATAACTAAAAGTTAAAAAATTGATGATAATTAAAGGTTAAAATAAAATTAAAGACATAATCAAGAACATAAACTTAAGTAGACATCCATAAATAAATAAAAATTGTGATTAATTCCGCCATTCAAATTGATTGAGAACGGGGTTAACATATTAGGATTCTTAAATTCTTTCATAATTGAAGCACATGTTTTAGCGGTTGAAAGATTTTATTGTAAGTAAGGGATGCAGGTTCGATGACAAATCTGTATTTTTTTAATATAAAGCTGCAAATAAAAAGAAAGAGAAAATGAGAGGGGAAAAAATTTGGTTTAGGGTTAGCTTATGTTAGCAAGCTTATAATATAAGAGATTATTATTGGTTTTTAATTGTTTAAATTGTGCAATGAAAATTGATGATGTTTAATTGTCGTATGAAATCTTTCCTATGAAAGTTGATGGAGCTTAACACTTTGTGGACATAATTTAAATCACAATTGGTCTGATAGTGCATATTGTATCAATTGATTATCGGTTAATATTAAATCTGCAATGTTAAAATCAAAATAATGAATGTGATTAGTGACATGACTATGATTGTGTTTGGTTGTATTGCAAAAAAAATTGATTTAGCAGAATTGAGTTTGATAATAACTTTTCAAATTACACGTGATAATAACTTTCCAAATCTCACATGATAATTATTCTCTAAATTGTATAGAATACAAAAGGACAACCAATATATATATAGAATACATTTAATCATTGATGATGCAAACACGTAAAAAAAAAGGAATGCTAATAAATATAAAGGAAATAAATATAAAGGAAATTATTGATGGTGTTTATCAATTATTGATCATAATTTTAATCACAATTTGTATACTTGACATAGTGGTTGAGAATATTGCCTTGCACTGAAGGGTTGTGGGTTCAAATCCTAGTCAAGACAAAATTGTATTATTTTTTATTAAAAATTGCAAGACAAAATGGAGGGAAACGGGAAAAGCAAATTAGGGTTTAGAAATTGCTTGTGTATACAAGCTTATATTATAAAAGATGTATTGCATCAATTATTTACTATATTTTGTACATACATACTTGGGATGATTCATAATGAGCCAAATGACGAGGGAATGGCAAGTAATATATATTATACCAAAAATGTTGTTAAGCTTTTTGGTTAACTGAAATAACTTCATTTGTTCCATTATATTTTTGTTCAAGTAACACATCAATGTTTCCATGTGTGGTGTGTGCGCAGCATACTCCCCTAATTATTAGAAACTCAATAGGTTGAATACGTAAAAGGAAAAGAAAAGAAAAAATGAGGATAGTATTAAATATGAATCACTTTGATTTCAATCAAATGGTAAAAAATTAGTTGGTTGCATGACTGCACCATTGACTGACTGCATAGAATCCATATCCCTAATATACATGCTAATTCCCACTTTATTGTTTTGGAATGAGAATGAAGCATCTATATCTTAAAATTAAAAGTTGTGTTTAACTCAACCCTAAAATGTCAGTTTGTAAAGTAAGGATTGCCCTCACTTATAATTTTCCATATCAGATTCCATGCTCCATTTATTTGGAGATGAGATGTGCCAATAAGCTCTTGAGTACAAAGTATGTAAGTAAATATTCCCCATTTTGTTCAACACTTCGCCTTCTGTCCTCCGTTACAGATGAATAAAGAGGTGTATTTAAAATTTTAGCAACCAATAATCATAAATTGATAATTGTGACTGCGCATATAATTTTGAACAGGGGTTTCTTTAGTTTGTAAATTGATGTCCTTCTGTTAATGAGATGATATAATACTTCCATCTCTAATTAATTGGGTTCTCACTTCTATGTAAATTTTTATCAATGTCCTATAAATTTGTGGTAGCCCCAATTTCAATGGAGAGAAGCAAAGTTTTGAGCCAATATAAGCTGGTTTCAACTAAGTTCAAAGGGATTGAAAATAAAGTTGTCTGAAACATCAAATATCACTAAGCTAATTTCCATGTCTACTAAGCCTTCGATTGTTAATCAATAGGTGGTTGATTTGGGCCTATGAGAATGGTTGTCATCCTATCATCACAAGTTCTTAAGACATTGATTGAACCGATGATTGTTAGACTCCTTTTTGACCAAATTTATACAATATGGACTTTGAATTCATGGTTCCATTTGTTCTAGCATTATCCTAACCTAACCTTTGTTCTTTGAAGATTAATTATCCTATAAAGAAAGCAGCTTATCTTTATCATGACAAAGACAGTACTACTAGTATACTAGTATTGATTAGCCATTCAAAAATTTGAGTTTTCCAATGGCCCACATAGTTGGAATGGAAGAATATTACATTGCAGTCTTCATGTTTAAAACTTTTAGGACCATTTTGTTACTACTTCACAGTGGGGCTATTAGCTACCAATGAGATGTTACAGTCAAAAATGGAAAATGTTCCCTAAAGTTATGAACATTCTGTATATTTCAAGCACTTCCATCAAAGGAAAATGAATCTATAATCACAAGATTTGAAATGAAAGTAAACATAAATATAAATCAATGAACAAATTTAATCATAAAAGGGAAGAAACAACATTAATCAATTTATTAGCAAAGCATAGAGAGTATGCAATTGGTATGTATACACAGTGCACACTCAAATTTATCAGACTAGAAGGGCCTATAATATCCCCTCCAAACAAAATCACTAGAATCTCTGTCACATTCTATCTGCCTATAGATGTACAGAAAAGATTACAACCAAGTAAAATCAATCTTCAATGAAAGATTTGAAGATCCTAAACCTCTAAGAAGCCCTTATCTAATGTATGGTTTTCAATATACAAGAACAACAGGAGCAATCTATTTACTCATCAAAAACCAAAACAAGAGAAACAACACAACTATTCCATCATGAATTGTTGCTTCTCAAGTTCTCATCATTGGTTTTTCCTTAAATTAAGGAAACAATGATACTGAGATACCAGCAAGTTTATTAGCACACAATATTGGCTTAGATTTCTTCAACATTGGTGCATTTGGAGCTTCAATTTCATCAAAACCATTTTCAATATCAAATGGTGAACGAACAGCAACAGTGTTTTTCTTTGGTGTACTGAACTCAAAATGCATCTGCTTAGCAATCTCACTCTACAAAATCAAAAACCCCCAAAAATTATTACAAACCTAACTCAATCAAATCAATTCAAAAAAAAATTAAAAAATCACAAATTGAATCAAAACATAAAATTTCCTTGCAATTGATTACTTACTGCTTCTCTAATCGATGAAGAGACATTAAAAAGCTGTTCCAAATCATCATGATCCACACCACATAAAACCCTAACCTGCAAAAAATTTTAAAAAAAAAAATTAAATTTTTTTATCATAAATATAGATTCAGAATTGAAGGCTATGAAATTGCAATACTTACAAGAAGATCTTGAGGAAGAGATTCAAGGCGAGATTTTTCAGAAATGGAATTAAATTTTCCGCTACACATTCTCTTCAATGAAGACGTTACTTGAATCGAATCGATTTTATGAGAAGCTTCATCGTTGATGGAAACCACAATCCTCTTCCTAGAAAGTGCACGGCCATAACTGTAACTATTAAACCCTAAAGACATTTCTGGAACCGTTGTTGAAAATCAACGAAATGAAAAACTTCACAGTTTAGTATATTTACTTACTCTCCTATCTAGAAATAAGTTAAAACTTAAAAATCAAAAAGAGATTATGAGAAATTGGTTTGAAGACAAAAGAAAGAAAAAAAAAACCGATGCGAAATTTTTGGAGCAAAAAACAGGGTGAAGAATGGTGGTTACTATTTGTGGTTTTTTGTTGGGGAAGGCGTTAAAATGAGAAGTTTTAAATTAAAAGGTGATATTTGAGGTTCCAATGGGGGGAAACAAGACCTATTTATATAGAGGTGGAAACCCACTAAATTAAGTTTTGGGATTTTGATTAAAATTTTAAATATTTTAACACCCCTCCACTTTAAAAATCAATGAAATTTAAAATGAAAAGTTTAAGGATTAAAATCCCTCCACTTTAAAACAATGAAAATTTAAAATGAAAATTTTAAGGATTAAAATCCCACCGTTTTTAAGTCAATGAAATTTTAGAACAAATTACAAGGATTAAAAATTAAAATAGTAATATATTCTATCAAAAATAATATAAGTGCAACATTTTATATTTAATTTACTTTTGACTTACTTTATCATTAATATACTATTCTTTATTTATCAAGTAAAATTATAATATTCTTTTTTTACTTAATTTTATATTTTATTTACTATTTTGACTTAATTTATTATTAATTTACATTTTTTACTTAACTTATAAGTATTCTATTAAATTTGTATATTCTAATACAGGAAAAAAAATTACGTGAACTGAGTTTAATAGACACGACTAGCTTTAATGTGCTTTTAAGAATATTCATATATCGTCACGATTTATATCCTTACATGACATCGCTAAAAAGAGTTGAATTCACATTTTTTTTAAGATAATTCATTCTTTACTAATTTAATTCACTTTTATTTTGCTGACATTTTTTTAAAAGGTTGATTGGTGTGAAATTTATATTCATTTTATTCAACAAAATTTTTGACTAAACATTTTTTTGGACTAATTTTTGACTAAATATTACTACTAAATTTTTTTACCAATTATGTTAAAATTTAAAATTTAAACTAGGGTGTGCTAAGTAAAAGGTGTGGTAAAGTAAGGACAGCAAAAACCGCGTGAGAAATGAGGAAATTACGGGAAGCTTCCAGACAAAATATCAACAAAATGGCGGTTAAAAAAATGGGAGTGGAGAGAAAGACAAAAAAACTAGCCGTTGTGAGTAAACACGTGGCGAAATAGGAGAAGATGAATGTGCAAGTGGATGATGACGTGGTGCTTGGTCGGCAATGTCGGTTACTTCTGGAACACGTTCTGTGTATGTGGACATGTTTAATATCGTGGAGTGACGCTGCACTGGATCATACCAAGGAATCTCTATGTTGGTTACTTACTTTAACTTTTTGGGTCAAAACGTGTGGCATGACGGTGGAAACTGGAAATAGTAAAGAAACATGGATGTGGGCCCCACGATGAGTCTTCATGGTTTGACGGAGATTTCCAAGTAGGCGGCTGACGGCTGTCTTGGTGCTTGTTTGTTTGTTCTAATCCATGTGAGGGCTTTTTAGTCTTTTTAGATATTTTTTGTTTTCTTTTTTATGGCTGGTTAATGAAAAGTTATTGAATCTGTGTGAGAAAGTCGACAATACTCACAATAGGTTCCTCGTTGCTAAGCAAAGCAAATGTGGAAGAAGACATTAAGGTGAAGTGTGAAAGAATCTAGTAGTGGTGATAGTGACATTATACAAAGGAACAAAAAGAACAAGGTTTAGTTTAGGTCACATTTTGCATGCCGAATTCACATTTCATATACACACAACACATTTAATGTTATACATTACAAAATAAATATTTTTTTCTTAATGAAGAAAGACATTCATTCTAGTAATAATTGGCCACAAAATTTGCGGGATACATATAGCTGGACTTTACATTTACACCATGTTTTACGTCTCCATTTTTATTACTCTTAATGGCTACACATTATTGCTAAGAGTTTAATTATTATGTACCGTCGGTGTAAATTTTTTTTACACATACATCTAATGACGCATTGCCACATCATTTAATAAATGTGACACATTATGTGTTTTTAATTATCATACATGATGTGTCAGTATATTATTGGACGCGTGTGCAAAATAACTTTACACTGACGATGCATATAAATTAAATTCTTATTGCTAATTGGGGCTAACGATTATTACGCCTACATATTCTTTTTATTTTTTAAAATTAGATTGACGAAATAACAATAATTATTAAAAAAATTATTTGGGTTTAATTTAAATTTCGATAATAGCAATTGACTCAATAATTTTAGAATTTTTTGACTTCACTCATTCTTTTATATATTTATATATATACTAGAACATCGACCCGTGCGATGCACGAGTCTGATTAGCTGCAAGATATATAATGATTAATTAAGATACGATAATTCCAATAATGTAAGATATATGAAAAAAGTTGAGTAACATTAAACGATACTTCAACAATAATTTTGGATAAATATTCATACAAAGAAAATTATATTATATTACGAAAGACTTCCTTATAGACCACATTCGAAGTCTTAGTCGTATTTTCACCATCGTCGTCGATGATCAATATTTTTGATCCTTTTCTAGAAGTAACTCTTGAAATTGCAACATACAACTGACCATGTGAAAACATTGGCGACGAAAGATATATCCCAACATGCTTTAAAGATTGTCCCTGACTCTTATTAATAGTCATCTTAAAAGAAATCATTATAGGAAATTCTCTCCGTTGAAATTTAAAAGGAGTTCTCACGTCAGATGGTGTCAGAGAAAATCTAGGTATGAAAACCTGATCACCAATATTACTTCCTGAAATAATTTTTCCTTCAAGAGCACGTTTTCCCAATCTCGTAATAATAAGTCTTGTTCCATTGCATAATCCTAATTTTTTATTCAAATTCCTTAATAGCATAACTGGAACTCCAACATTAAGTCTCAACTTGTGATTTGGAAGTCCCGACGTAGAAATCGTGTTCAAAAATTCTGGAGTATGAACATCATCCACTGTTTGACCGTCTACATCTTGTGTGAGTGGAGTATCATAACTCAAATATGTTTTTTCTTCACCAGGAATTAAATCTAACATATAATTATTTATTGTGTCGACTATTGAATTTTTAGGAGCTATTATAGCTCTATTTTGGAAATACGTTATATCGTTCATGTTTTGTAAAAGTTGGGGATAAATGCTTTCAACGATAGAAGCAAGAGGATCACCTGAATTTTGAATCAATAAATCCGATGGAATGTCAAATTCTAAATCATCGTCGTTGTCATCTCCAATTTCTCCATCGCCAACACTCAAAACCCATTCAGAAAACAATCTTCTTTGTTCAACGTCTACACTCGAAGCACCACCGAGAAGCCTCGTGTTTTTACTCAATGTTAAAACTTCACAAAAATTCCAAAGAACCGAAGAATTAATAGTAGCATTAACAACTTATGGCCTTGTACCTTTGGGTATTATTGGTAGAATTTGTTTAAAATCTCCGCCAAAAACAACTTTTCCACCGAAGGGAATATGTTTATTTTTTTAATTAACAAACTTGAGAATATCTTTTAAAGTTCAATCAACAGCTTCGAAACAGTGTTTGTGCTTCATTGGTGCTTCATCCCATATAATGAGCTTTGCTTTTTGTATTAATAGCGCCAAAGGGCTTTTAGGAACTATGGTACATGTTGAAAACTCGTCAACATTTAAAGGAATACAAAACCTTGAATGTGTTGTTCTACCGCCAGGTATAAGCAATGCAGCGATCCCACTTGAGGCAACTGTTAAAACTATCTCACATTTTGAGCGTAATGCGGCTGACATGGCCCTCCAGATAAATGTCTTCCCTGTACCGCCATAACCATAAAGAAAAAACACATCAGGTTTGTTTTCGTTAACTCTTGTCATGATTGTGTCATATACTTTACGTTGCTCTGAAGTCATAGTTGACATCAATGTAACATGTTCCTCAGCTAATGATTGTCTGTTATAATTCAATTCATCGTGTATTAAACTATTTTGTATATCAGAAACTAATGATGTGTCTGCTCTACGCATTGGAGGATAATCTTTTAAACTCTTCTCACAACTAAGTAACATAATTTCAATATCTGCTAGTGCATATTGTATCAATTGATCATTGGTTAATATTAAATTTGCAATGTTAAAATCAAAATAATGAGTATGAATTTATAACTGCACGAAACCTATCCCTTAAAATTATACCAATTTGTCCTCTTCCGGTGTATACCATTGTAACCCAAGCCCTGATACAGCGGATATTGTAAAAATCTTTTAAAGCATATCAGCCATGCGTTAAATAAATATTATTGTTAATTTTTTCGACTAATACTTCAAATTGATTCACGAACGGATCTACCAAAGTTGCGAAACGATAAATTTCGTGTTGAAAATCAGTAGAAAACATCTTCGGAAGCATCACTGCACCCTATAAAGTCAATGAACAATAGAAATGTTAGGAAAAAAATTTTGAGTTTTTTCCATTTAACAATGTTCTATGAAATGATGAACACTGCATATTATTTATTCCTTGTTAAGTATCAATCTAAATCTAAATATAATAGAAATCACTCACTAAATGCAAAATTGTGTCGTGTGTGAAAATCCTAATATCAATACTCGGTATCCTAATTTTAATAGAAATAACATATAAAATAAAATTAAATAGAAATAATTGAGAATTTTGGTGTAAAAAACAATCTATTAAAAAATTTGGAACTATACTAACTTCGGTTACGTAAAACTCAACGCAGTAGGTCCGATATCTAATTTGCAATTCATTAACCAACTTCTCCCGATCAGATAAAGGATTGAGACTCAAAGGACCTGTTTATATATATATATATATAAAGTTAGCATAAAGTTTAAAATAATATCGATTTCAGGAATAACGATAATAAATCACAAAACAAAATGAAAGTTTATACACACCTCTGAGTAAATTTAAGTCGAATTGTGGTGAAGTTGTTAACATGAGACATTGAAATGTGAAAAATGTTTTTTTTTTTTTAATAGATTTCAATGTTGTTAAAGGTGTTATAGTATGAGAATATATATATATATATATATATATATATATATATATATATATATATATATATATATGGGGTTTTCTAACTTAGACCCTAGTTAGGTCTAAGTTAGCAAGGTGCACCTTTTCAATTGGACCAAAATACCCATTCTTTTTAATTAATTAACCAAAATACCCATTAATAGACGCGGATCTAGTGTCGCGCGCGTACCGAAGGACCATGGTTACAGACCGTTGATTTCCATCAGACAGCAAAGATCTGATCTCATCAAGACTGTCTGATCAATCCGACAGCCTAGATCATCCTGATCCATCAGATTCCAGCGCGTGCGCCACACTGGATTACACCCGGAGAGAGAAAAATTTTCTTTTTAAAAGTAGGACACGTGTCACACAATGGTTGGCTGGACGTGATTTTTGTTCATTTAATACTTTGAACTCAATTATTTCGTTGTAAATTAATTTTTTAATTTTTTTTTTTATACCAAAATTCATAATTTTTTTTTCTACAAATAGAGACTTGGTTCGTTTGATTTGGACACCAAAAAAAAATGCAATTTTTCACTACCTTAATCTCATTTTTTGTCTACTAAATACGTTACTTGTGTGTTGTAATTTAACACGCACCACTCAACCAACTCACTGAAACCATTATACCAGGAAAATAGTAGATAATATTCTGGAACTTTTGGTATATTTTATGAAATTTTTGGAGACCTGAAACTATTTTTAGTTAATTAAATGAGATAAAACGGTAATTAAAAACTAATGTTTGCTTCTGAAACCATTTTACTGGTAGAATGGTTGCACATAGTTGTATTCTGAAACCATTTTACTGGTAGAATGGTTTCAATGAGTAATTTATTAATTGTGTTTGCTTCTGAAACCATTTATCTGGTACAATGGTTTCAGAGAGTTGTAATCTGAAACCATTTTGCTGGTAGAATGGTTTCAGTAAGTTGATTATTAGTTATTTGCTTCTGAAACCATTTAGCTTGTAGAATGGTTGCACATAGTTGTACTCTGAAACTATTTTACTGATAGAATGGTTTCAGTGAGTAATTTATTAATTGTGTTTGCTTCTGAAACCATTTAGCTGGTAGAATGGTTTCAGTGAGTTGATGTAAGGTAGTGAAAAATGAGATTAAGGTAGTGAAAAATTGGGTTTTTTTTTCTGTGTTCAAATCAAACGAACCAAGTCTCTATTTGTAGAGAAAAAAAAATTATGAATTTTGGTATAAAAAAAAATTAAAAAATTAATTTACAACGAAATAATTGAGTTCAAAGTATTAAATGGAAAAAAATCATGCCCAGCCAATCAGACAGCGACACGTGTCCTGCTTTTAAAAAGTAGATTCTTCTCTCTTCAGGGTGTAATCCAGTGTGGTGCACGCGCTGGAATCTAATGGATTCGGATGATCTGGGCTGTCTGATTGATCAGACAGTCTTGATGAGATCAGATCTTGGCTGTCTGATGGAAATCAACGGCCTGTAACCATGGTCCTGCGGTACGCGCGCGACACTGGATCCCCGTCCATTGATGGCAATTTGGTTAATTAATTAAAAAGAATGGGTATTTTGGTCCAACTGAAAAGGTGCACCTTGCTAACTTAGACCCAACTGGGTCTAAGTTAGCAGCCCCCTATATATATATATATATATATATATATATATATATATATATATATATATATATATTTCCAAATCACGCGTGATAATAACTTTCCAAATCTCACATGATAATTATTCTCTAAATTTATGATCCGGTAGAAAAAAAATCATTGATCAGGAAAGACATAAAAATATTTCGTGATGAATAATATAGTCAACAATAATTTTGATATGATATACTTTTAAAATTGATGGTGCTTATCAATTATTGCACATAATTTTAATAAGAATTGGTATACTTGCCATAGTGGTTGGAAATATTGCCTTGCACTGAAGGGTTGCAGGTTTGAATCCTAGTCAAGACAAAATTGTATTATTTTTTAATAAAAATTGCAAGATAAAATGGAGGGAAAACAGGAAAAACAAATTAGGGTTTAGAGTTTGCTTGTGTATACAAGCTTATAATATAAAAGATAGGGCAAAAGCCCAAAAAAAAACAACAAACTAAATGTAACACCCCCTTTTCAAAGACTGAAAAGAAGAGCGTCACAGTTCTCTACCCAAATTTAAATGCTTAAATACAAGCAAATAAAATTATGCTGATTTATTTTTCTTAAAAAGAAAGTAATACGTGAGAAATGTACTCTAATATATGAGTATTATTTTTGTTTCTTTAAGTAATCTCAAAATACACTTTATGTAAATCGAAGGTAAGCCCATAAATAATATGCTTCACTTATATCAAACAATCATCAAGTAATTTTGCTCAAAGAATTTTCAAATATAAAACATTTCCATTTCACATAAGTGTCTTACAATTTTTCAATATGAAATAATAAAAGATATATAAATTCCTACAAAAGACTCTAACCCACAAACGATCACGAGCTGGTCAAACACTAAAGATGCATGTCATCTAGAGAGTACCCCAATGACGTCATCAATACATATCAAAGAGATCTTTCTCTTCGGAATCCAAAAATAAAACTAGACCACCAATCAGATACCTAACGTTCTTTATTTTAATGTCTCTCACAATGCCATTTTCCTTTCCTCAATGAACTTCAACTAGAGGTCTTAGTATCCTGCACTAATTGTTGTAAGGGGTGAATCACTCGTACACAAGTTACCATCGTGATGATGTCACAAGGCTACACATAATATTATACAAGTATATACATTTTTATTTAATAGTATATATACATACCTGAGTATCTAATCATGTATTTAATTAAATAGAATCAAGTAGTCAAATAGTCACATATAGTCAAATAATCACAAAGTGAATTACACAAACATTATATCATCATCACTAATCAACAATTAGTCAGACAAGGAAAATCAAATATATCAATCGCCAAATATATCAATCATCAAATATATCAAACATCGAAATTGAATCATTTAAAATGTATACAAAATCTAATCATAAATCTTCACTCGAAGTTAGTCTTCTAATTTGGTTAGTATTATCTTTATTCAACCTACTCCATGGAGACCTCTATTATGAGCGTAAGGCCGTTTCAACTGCCATAACATGGTCATTTGCAAATCAACATATATCAAATATGTCTCAACCATTCTGGCCCGAGCGCTACACCTTATTATAGATAGTCCTGCACAGTCAGGTTTCACCACGTCGGGTTGTATGATTTCCTCCAGTCAGAGTGGCTATCTCTGACTATTGGTAGGAGTTCAAAACGCCGGTGATCCCCATTAGGTCTTGAGGCGACTCAGCCGAACCTATCCTCAGTCTTACATACATTATAGTACTGTACGAAACACCCTGTTTTGCTCTTCACCTATCAAAGGTGATTAATTATTTAACTCTTCAACTTAATTTGTCTTTGTCAATATCTAACTTAGACATATTAATCCTCAAAACTCACCATACAACTTATGAGATCACCTCAAGCTTTCACCATAAACACTCAAGCACATGAACATTTTCAAATCATATATCGCAGAAGATTTATTCACGCATATATTCAAACTAAAATCAATCACTCATCATTTAACATTTTGCATATACCTTAATGAATATAAATTACTATATAAAGTACACCACACCCCTAGTTATAACTAATAATATATATACAAGTAACACATTTCTTGTGCTCATCGAAACTTATTATCAGTGATTCCCCTTACCTCGAAACTTTCCATAATCTCTTGATAAATAACTTCGCTGAACTCCAACATCACCTAATAACTCATCACAATAACTATATCTTAATTCACCATCAAACAAAATCATTCACTCCTCATAACTAATAAATAAAATGTACCTATATGAAGTTCGGTCTAAATTTGCTTTATTATTGTAAAGAAAGATTAACATGAGTCCATGTGTCCATATTAAATATTAGTCTTGTAGTATATGTTTGATACCATCCAATTAGTTATGGACAAGAGTACAGTGGACCGAAAGTTTGTTCTTAAAATAAGCTTAAGTGTGGAAATTAACAGCTTGAATCAAATTTTAGAAATCAACTCTAGACACAACTGTTCCTAATCACAAGACTTGAATAAAAGCAGAACAAGAGAAATGGAATTTCATCATGTCTTGAAGTATATGATCATGATTCCAGGTATTGTCTAGTTTGCATAGCTAAGATCATTTGTTCTTCATGGAATTTTGTGTAAAGGCTCATGTATATGTACCAAATACTAGGCTAATGAAAAGATGAAAGAATCTATGAAACTAAGCTAATATAAATAAGAAATGAAAGAAAAGGAAATTAAAAGAAAACAAACAAAAGAACAAAGAGAGAATAAGAAAGAAGTTACTAACTTCAATTGTATGCAGAGAGGGAGAGCAGAGCTGGTGTGAAGAATTAGTGAGGAGATGGTTGCTATTTATAGGAGAGTTTGAATGATTTGTGTGGACAATTAGGAGACCACATTTTCACTTCCATTTGTGTAGAAAGTTAAACCACGTTTTCACTTCCATGTTTTTACATGTGTAATTCTTATCTAATAGTACATCCTTAAGTCTTTAATTTTCATTTAATTTTTCATTTAATTTTAATAACATGATAAAATTAATGATACTATCTTTACCTGGATATTTCTATGGTCTCAAAGATATTTTTGTTTTCTTTTTCAGTGATATAAATTTATACTATCGAGTGAACCACTGTCCAAAATCCGGTAGAATTTTATGCTCAAATTTTTATCATAACCTACTAAAATATTTCATAATTGATATCTAAAATTACTTTTCTTAAATTCACAGTCTAAAGAATATATTAATTACGAGTCTACACGAGGTGAAAATATTAGGATATCACAATGACATATTTTTATAAACTATTTATTTTTAACGGTATATATTTTTATACTGTCAGTTCTAAAATTTCAACCATATCTTACATTAAATTATTAGATTAGATCTATAGATTTTCTTCATCTAAAGTTCATTTCCAAAAAAATAATTACTTAAACATTCTTACACTTTAGACACGTAACTAGGACTAACAAGATATTGTATACTCTTTAAATAAATTATTTTCACAAACTATTATGAACATATAACTAAATCATCAAATTTATTTTATTAAAATGTTTAAATTAATAATATAAATAAAATACTAGTTTATAAAATTTGGGGTGTTACACTAAAGAATAATCATTCTAGCGATAGTGATTCCCATTACATCGGCTAAGAAGATGTTCTTAATTATAATAGGACAATCATCATAAAAAATAACATTTAGAACTGAAAACTAGCAATATGATTATATATATATATATATATATATATATATATATATATATATATATATATATATATATATATATATATATATATATATACGAGGAGTTGTAAACGTGGTGGCAGTGTTTTAAAAACCGGATCGAACCATCCGGTCGAATCGGAGGTCAACTGGTCTGGTCTGATAGTTGGACCGAGCATGCTATTAAACCGGACTGAACCGGTCGAAACCGGTAAAACCGGAAAACTGGTGGTTTGGTCGGTTTAAATGCAAGGTTGTTTTTTTTTTTTTTGAAACAATTTTTTTTATTGAAACACTCATTTTTATTTAGTAACTTTTTTTTTAGTAACATACATGGATTTTAAATGTCTAAAAATACAAGAAATTGTCAAAAGTGAGTTTCAAACCACTAACCTCTCTGTGAATGGTGAGGCTCATTGTCACTGTGCTAAATTGTTCATTTGTAAAAAAATTTACATTGTATTCTATATATTTCATATATTCTTGTATTATATTTCAAGCTTTCTCACAATTTTTTATTTATTTCAAAACACATTTGATTTTTTTTTAATGTTGATTCAATTGTTCAACTCTCATTTTTATTTATAATAACTAATGTTTTTGTGGTAAAAACAATAATTAATGACTCTAATTTATTATATTTACAATTAAAATACATATGCTATAATTTTTTAAAAATAATTAATGACTCTAACTCATTTGTGTTTGATGTTTAAAATTTATTTTGATTTGTATTTTGTACTATTTTAATGTGTGTGATGACAATGTTTATAATTTGAATTTAAGAATTTTGTACTATTTTCATTTTTTTTTTTATGATTTTTTTAACTATATATCAGTTCAATAACTATATAGAGACCGGTTCATTACACCGGTTTAATCCGATTTAATCTGGTTTGTCATGCGGTTCGACCAGTGACTTAGCGGTTCGTCCAATGAACCAGTGACACAGTAAATACTATTAAAAGATGAGCTACAGGATGAGAGACATGACAAACATACCAGTAGTAATTCCATACAATAATTAATTTGGACAGACCTTCACTAAAACGGTAATTAATCTCTCTTTGTAACTCAAAATTTAGTGGGGTTTGATTCTGTGGAAAGATAACTCGATTAAGATCATTTTGGTATCCATTTGGTGAATTATTGATCCAAATTGAGTTGTGTGCGAAACTTTGAAGTTGTGACTCGAAAGCAGAGTTTTTGCAGAATTTTGGGGAATATACCTTCACTAAAACGGTAATTAATCTCTCTTTGTAACTCTAAATTCAGTGGAGTTTGATTCTGTGGAAAGATAACTCGATTACGGTTATTTCGGTATTCATTTGGTGAATTATTGATCCAAATTGAGTTGTGTGTGAAGCTTTGAAGTTGTGACTCGAAAGCAGAATTTTAGGGGGGCAAAATCCAAAAAATTATAAAACAAGGGGGTAAAAGTCCGCGTTTTAAAACAGGGGGTAAAATTCTGATTTAATCAAAACAGGGGGCAAAACTCCATTTAATATTTATAAAAGGGAAACAAATACTAACAACATCCACCAAATGGATAAATAAATACATAAAATGTCTTGGTTCAAAAAAAAAAAATACATAAAATGTCTCAAAAGATATTAAAGAAAAAAAAAATCCTTATTCTTCTAAAATCTACAGAGTAAAAAATACAAAGAATACAGTAGGCAACAACAGAGTAAAAAACTGTGATGACAATAATTCAAACAGAACTTAAAAGCAGATATCAATGGCACAACAACAACATATAGCAGCACAACATCCTTTCCAGAAACCATCACCCCTGTTAGTGGTTTGGTCTGGAATCCTTTGTTGGGGGTACCCTTCCGAGCCATCCTTGGAAGGATAGCCCATAGGTGGTGGGGCAGTTACATATTGAGCTGTAGAATAAGCCTCACCTGGTGGTGGATATGATGCAGGAACTTGTTGCTGGTTGTTAAACTGACTCATGGTGATGATTGATTGATTGATTGATTGATTGATTGATTGATGAAGATGAAGATGAAGGTACTATTATCAATGAGCTGAACGATTAAAAAGTATGATGGAGGAATTGGAATTTGGAAGTTATGTGATTGTATTGTAAAGTAAAGAAGAAAAAATGTGTATATATAGATTTTATTTGGGAGAGGAAGAAGCTATGGTTGCTTAATGCAAATAGAAAATGAGAATGACGTGTTTGGAATGGATATGACGCGTAGCAGGTAGAAAAGGAAAGACTAAAGAAAGCGTCCACTACATAATAATGAAATAAAATGTGTCGAAAAATACAAACTAGTACATAATAATGAAATCAAAGTCAAGAAAAAATACACGTATTTGATACTCTAGAATCTAGATGTTTTTAATGGTTAGTACTTAGTTTAATACTCTAGATGTTGGGAAAAAAAACTAGCTCACACCCTTTGATAAATTTGCTATAACTTTCTTTTAAAGTCTAAATTTTGTTGAAGAATGTTTTGGAAATGATATCATTGAATAAAGTATAAATAATATATTAAGATTTAAAGAGCCGTGGCAAATATCACCCAATAAAATTGCTAGCTGAACTTCTCCACTTGGTTAGCAATTTAAAAGTATAAATTATATATGCAAAACTTAGATCAACTTATTGTCAAATAATGAACAATGATCCGGTTTGATCATTGGCTACATTTCAAAAACATTGCTTTTCCAGGACTGGTACAAGGCGACCCCCAAAAACATTAAGGAAATTTAGTCCAAGGATCCACTTCCAGACTGATCATTGAAACTGCCATCGTCCTTGAAGTCTTCCATCTTTGAATCATAACAGAAACTCCAAACTGATACACAGTTTTCACCACCTGCATTAAACAACCAATATTATCAATAAAATCTCTTAAAGCACAATATATAATGTTTCTCAGAACTTCATGAAATCTATATAGTTTAAAGATAATATGGAATTAGGTTACAACTGTTAAACAGGTGTAATATCATGCCAATATTGAACCTAAACAATGGTGAAATAAAACTGCAGAAAACCCCACAAAAAAGAAATATATATGCTTCTAGATCAAATATACCACTCAATGACAAATCTTCGTCACTATCTTCTTCTGGAATTACAAATCTACGATGGCCTGAGGACGACACAGCATGGGGCAGAAATGGATGGAAAGAGAAGCCGTTAACCGTGTCTGCACAACAAACAGAACAAAAGAAAGCTAATTATACTTATGAAAATGGAAAATAAGTACACAAAATCTACTGCCAACTAGCTGGTCAGTGGTCGCTAACTCATTATCGCATATTGCAAAAAATAATTTCATAAGGAGAGAAACTTCACGAGAAAAAGGTATCCACCAGCCCTCTTTTGATGTCTGTCCAATATGTAACAGATTTAAAGAGTGCATTATGTGGGACTTATATTTAGCAGATGATCCAAAATAGTGGAAGTGGGTAATGAATTTAGGATGGACATTTTCAAAGAGCAGGAAATGAACCATAGAATTAGCATAAATGAATGGGTAAAACACAGAAAACCAAATCATGCAACTACAGCACCATGACCATCTCATTTAACATAAATTCATTTTACTGCCTTGAGGTTGGCCACAGTTTGATGCATGTCAAAAAATGAGGCTCGTAAAATAAACATAATAAGGAAGAAAATTGGAATTTGGAATGTGAACTAGAGGCATACCGAAGATTGTCAAAATGAGGATATTATCAAATGGTGGGACAAGCTAAGTTGAAAGAAACCACAACGGATAGACAATTGAGATGGATTTAGGGATATGATTGCAGCACTAAAAAAAATATAGTTTTTGAGCAGTGGAAGATAACGTAAAATTTTTAAGTATTAAAGAAACGCAGAGAATAAATATATGAGATATTCTAAATGAGACAGAATACTTTAAGAGACTAATAGATCAGATAAGGGTGACAAATTCAAAATATATGTCATATTAAAGCCAAGATTGAGGTAAAATATAACCACTGCATTTTTAAAGAGTACAGATTTTCAGTACCTTGTGCAGCCTCAAAACTTGACACCCACTGCCCAGTTTGAAGATCGTATATATGCACTGAACCATCCTGAGCCCAAAATTGCAAACATAATAGTTTAGAAACATAAAATGGATACTGATTGAGCACCATTGGCGTTGCTAGACAATAAAAGGAAAGAGATACCTGGCCGCCTGTACCAAGATGCCGTCCAGAAGGGTCGATATCAAACAGTATCCGCTGATTGGTGTTTTCCGCAGATCTGTATAACCTAATAACAAGGCACATACATGCAATCATCTCAGCTATTACCATGTTTACTTATGGAATAAAGAGTATATGCCTTACAGAAATATATAACTAAAGTGGAACAACAAAGTTGGAGCCAGTCGATGTTTCATGATAATAGAATTATTGTACAAAACCATGTAATAGCAAACATCAACTTAACCATGCAAAAACACGGGTCTTTAGAATGACTTTGACACACACATCAGCAGTTAGTAATTAATATGGGAATTTAGCTTTACATCTGCATACTCTACTAAGTAGCGACTACCATAAGGGAATTCAATCCTTTATTTTCAGGGCATTACTATAGAGTAGGATGTACTTTTTCCATTCTCTTGAAATATAATTTTGAGCCAGTTTTGTATATTAGAGAACACTTCATACTTTCCTCCGATTAACATAAAAAATTCAGACAAAAAACCAGAGTCAAATGAGGCAAGAGAATAGTACTTGTAGACACAATCAACAGCTTTGCGCACATCCCAGCAGAGTATATAAGGGTCCTTCAAGAAATTTGAATGTTAGAAATTGCTTAAAATCATACATGATGTAAAACTGTATTAAAAAATGACCATGAAATAAAGAAGGGGGCACCCTGCATCAGAGATATTAATATTATGGTTGAACTTGAAGTAATAACTTGTGATCTATAGAGCTGTCTGTAATCTAGATCAAGAAAAGGAAATTTGCAAATTTTACCTTCCGACCTCCAGTATATAAATAATTACCATCTCTTGAAAATTGGACCTGAAGGAAGGGAAACTTTAGTCTGTGCTAGGTTTCATAATGAGAAATCAATCATATACAAATTGCAAGTAACAACTTACATGTGTAACTCCGCCTTCTTGACCATGCAAAACATACAAAAGCTCCATGTTATCTTCCGTATAAATAGCAGTAGTTTGGCTATAAGAACCCAAAGCTAGCATCCCATTATGAGATGGAGAAAAGGCCAATGCTGATATAATACCTACATTAATATAGACCACTGAATTATATGAGTCTGTTTGTGTTACAAAATTTTCTGCCATTTTTTTATAGCCATTAAAATAACAATTAAGTAGCCCTATCAGAAATTACCTGTTTGGCCTTCTTTTTTATCTTTTACTGTTGAATGCAATTTAAAATCTCTACCAGGGCGATGTAAATCAAACATCCTAATACATTTGTTGTATCCAGCAAATATCCTGCAAGAAAATGTAAGATGTCTGTTAGTGACTTTCATAATTTAAGTTGATACAATCATCAATCTGATCAAAGTAAGCCAAAAATAATACCACAATATGAAAAACAAGAATCAGATGTCAACTCAGACAATCACAGACAGGAATCTCAAGGCTGTCATTTGTCATATCTTCCAAAACCTTAACAATGGCAGCTAACCAAAAAAATGTTTATTTACTTTCTAATAGCAGTTTGAACACAACAGCACGATGGATGATAATATACTCAACTATTTAAGTGTCCAAAAGAAAGTTTATGAATGCTCGAAGGAGAAAAATCTTGGTATTTGTAAGCATGAAGTAAATGTTATCAAAGAAATATTGCGCTATGTAAAATGTAAATAGAATGTGCAAACTTCTGGTCCTTGAAAAGAAACAAGTTCTTACTTAGTTCCAGCAGGATTAAAAGCGACAGAAAAAGCAGCAGTAATTTCATCCATGGCATCGTATGCCCGATATGTGCAGCGTAACTGCAAGTTTCATCGTAATTCAATCATCAGAAAACACAATAGCATACAGAAACAACAATGTGTTTACAAAGCTGATAATAGTAACATCAGTAATTAAACCCATAAAAGAACAAACACTTTAAAGAGAGAAGCTATATCCCTGATCATACTATGATGAAACTGCCACTAGATACAAATCCAACGACACAAAATGCTCCTCCTACTTTCAATTTTGGAGTAAAGAATATTGAATTTCAGACTTGAACACTTTTAAAATCTTTCACGCAAGGCTGATGTTGATTATTTGGATTCTTCAGTTATCTATGCATCAAATGATTTAAACACAAAATCGGAAAGCCGTGATAAAAAATTACCTGGCCTGATGTAGCATCCCATAGATGTATAGGATGGTCGCGAGTAGTAGTCGCAAAAACATTGGTCACCGGATCTGAAACATTCATAAAAGAATACAATACATTAAGCCTCTTTCTCTCACCATCCAACAAAGAAAAAGATACAAATATCATCAGATAAAAGAAAGACCTGAAGCAGACATGTAAGGATACCAACAGAAATCGTGTATAGACTCTCCTTCACTCATGACTAGACTCGCAGCATAAGAATCTGCAGCCAATTAACAGCAACAATAAAAACAGGAACCAATAATGCAAGCAAACGCAACAATTTATACGCAAAGAATTATTCATGGCAAGTGAACTTGCCTTCATCGTCGGAAGTATTAAGAGGAATGTCACTATCAGAGCCCGGTCTGAAAATTGCAAAGAGAAGTAAATGAATTGCATGTTATAGGCTCATAAGACAAAAAAATACATGTTTGATAACCGTCATTTCTCACGAGCTTATGGCTCTGTTTGTTAAGGCCAAATTTTGAGCTTATAGCTGATACTTTATAAGCTCATATGACCAAAAAAGCTCTGTTTGGTAAAACGTTTTTCAAAAAAAAAAAATAGAACTTATAGCTTATTTCACTAGCTTTTATTTTTCAAACGATATTTCAAGTAGCTTATGAGCTTATAGCTTATCATTTTTTCTTCCAATTTTACCCATAACATCTAACTTGAAAAAAAATAAATATTAATTAAACATATCTTTTTTTGTCATTTGATACTGATAAGCTAGTTCAACCGTTAATTTCACCAAACACTACAAATTCAATCAACTAACTTATTCGTTTTAAGCTAGTTTATCAGCTATCCACTATTTTTTATCAAACAGAGCCTAAATCTATTTCTACGACAAAAGATAAAATGAAGTAAAACTATTGTTTAACAAGCTATAAGGTATTTTGGAGTTGTGAAAATAAGCTGAAAACAGATTATAGACATATAATAAGTTGTTAAATGGTGTGGCAACACGCGTAGATAGTGTAAAGAGAAGGAAGGAGGTTTACATACAGTGCGAAGAGACGGAGAGTGTTGTCTTCGGAAGTGGTGAGGAAAGAGGAGCCATCGGGTGACCATTTAACGGCTTTGAGGAAATTGTTAGGGTTAGTGGGAGTAATGAACTGGTGATGGAAATGGTAGGTTCTATGAGGAGGGACATCGAAGCGAAGAACGGGCCAAGAGTATTCTTCGTTAGGAATAGATGCGTTTTCTTCTTCTTCTTCTTCTTCTTCTCCCATTGTTATTGCTGCTTCTTCTTCAACCATGTTTGTAGCTGGAAACTGTAAGCGCCAAAAACTCACTCTACTCCCTCCGAGTGTTTCGTTTCGATTTCTCTTCTTTGTTTTCTCTTTTCGCCTTTTTATTTTATTTTAAATAAATTAAATAAAACTCATCATTCTTTTTTTCTTTTTTCACAAACATAAAGACTTTTCTTAATTCTTTATGAATAAATTTAATAATTTTAAGCACAATGAAAATACACTTTCTAATTTAAAATATGCACTACTAATAACATAAATATAAGGGAGGGTTATATTCACCCAAAAAAACTTATGAATGGATCTATCATTGCTTATTTGCTAATTATCCCTAAAAAAAATTATTTTGTTGGTTATAAAATGATATTTCTTCTTTAAATAAAAGTGATTATTGGCAACTAACGAGAATTGAGTATAACAAAATAAACTAGACTTCAACAATGTGACGAAACTAATGTTTGAATTTTGACTAAGAGAATTATCAACATTTTAGTGTTTGGCGCCTCATGTCTCAAATAAGATTACATCTGATGAAAAGAACTTATGAAAACAACTTATGGAAGACAAAAAAATGATCAATACCATGCTCTATTCATTTTGCACGATATAGTTAGATTGGATGCATGTGTTATTTTTTTACACCAATTAAACCCTTTTATCATTATAATTAATTCGTATATCACTTTTTAAATAATAATAATAATAATGTAATATGAAATACAATATTTGCGATGTATCCATTTTTGTGGATATATAACAATGTTCACTCAATAACGAAAGTGAATTATCTCAATTGTAATTTTTATTTGAAAGAATAAAGTGTCATCTCTCATTATTCAATAGGAGAGAAAAACACTGATAAATTTATATGCAGTGGATTTTAATTTTGAGAGATCACATTTTATTATCTCCAACTGGAGATTAGAGAGAATGCATTCCCCTCAAGAAACAAATTATGCTAAACACATGTAATAAAGTTTATCACGAAAACTAGTTCAATGTTGATATAAAAGGATTTGGATTCTATAACATGAAATTGCCATTTTAAGATTGAAAGGACAATACAGTTTGTTCATTCGGAGGAACAAAGATTTCATATATGAAACAAGAAACTGTTAGGAGTTCAATTAAGGATCCAAACCCCCCAATGGACACATCACATAGTCAAAGTGAAATAGTGGCCTTTTTCATTACTATGGATGTATGTTGGTGATTAAGAATCACAGGGAATAATACAGCAAAATTGTTTTTGGCACTAGTACAAATGCTGAGTATCTCCCTAAGAAGCTAAAAAAAATCAGTATCATGAGATTCTCAAATGTGAATCATTCTTGTAACTTGAATACAAGGGAAGATCAAGAGCTTTCTCAGCAATTCTGCGGTCTTCATGAATCTTGGCAATCAAGCTTTCAAGGGAGGGAAAATTGAACTGCAATGCACAATGCCCAATTTTAGAGAAACTCAAAAGATGAAGAACAAGACGAGCACGGCGCAGAAATATTATAGGAATTTATACCTCAGGACGTATGTAACCAACTATAACCAGCCGCAGTTCTTCCCCATAGAAATCCTCAGTGAATTCATGAAGCAACCATGGTTCCTATAGGGAAAAAATAGATCATATGAAAATTCTGAGACCATAGGTTTAAAATAAACAACTTTTGACAGATTAAAATAAACAACTTACTATAGTCTTTTCTTTGTTGCTGAAATATGGATTCCAACCAATGCTCATGACCATTTTAAAAATACCTCTTGTTGATAATCCGGCCCAACCAAAATAAACTCCTGAAGGATATTGTGCAAGGAGATCGGAACATTCCTTTGTTGACAAATTGGCTGAAAAAATAGTGCATAAATACCCTTAGTATAAGTATATGCCAAAACAAAATTTTAAGATGGCATAATCCTCATATATTCAGGGGAAATTCCAAAATCAGGATCTCAAGGTTATTAAACAAGCAACCACTAAATAGAATTGCAATAATCTCAGGGCATCATTTTGAATACCCATCTTTTGCTCCTCTACATTTCAGCTCCATGCCATACAGCACAAGAAATAAGTGAAAACCGAAAACAAACCTGTAGGAATCCCGAGTACTTTCGACCCACGACCAAATCCCTTGATGACAGGACCACCAATATACCAAGGATCTACAGGCAAAGTTCTCTCCACCCCTGCAATAATTTATAATACTAATTCAAATGTAAATGTTATATCAATAAGGAACTGCACAGACACAAAGTGTTATCTTAAGGTATTCAGGATTTACAATCTGCAAATGGTGGTAGACCCCACTTTTCAAGTTGCAAATCAAGTAGGGAATTTATCACCTCGTCTGCTGCAGTATAGAGATGAGACTGCTTCGGGAGTGATGGTACCGCAACCACTTCCATCTCAGCAGCCTTACCTGCAGTAACACCGGGTCTGAAGTAGCCAAGTAGATATTTTTTAGAAAAAATATATGGAGCAAATAGCAGTCTAACATATTTTCAACATTGAAATCATTGAAGAGTGTAGACCATAATGGAAGGGGAAGATTCAGCCAAAATGTAAAAAGGATCAAACAGAGATTATTTTGTCTATCAAGTTATAAGGATCCTTTTTTTTCTTTCTTTTTGTGATAGGCAAATGTTAGTTATTATATGCTAGAATAATCCTTTTAAATTAAGTGAGGATTTTAACCAAGTCCCATAAACCATGATGAAAGTATTAAAGAGTAGATTTATGGTTCTTCCACAGATAGTTGTAACAGGACAGGACCTAAATTAATTGAGAACCATGAAGATGTCATGAAAAGAAGTTTACATCATAATAACTAGGAGCATTCAACCTGAGCATGCATACACTAAATAATATTATGAAAGATTTTCATTAAAAAAATCATGGATTCTCTCAAATTTCGATTACAAGTCTCAATGCACTCAAATCACCTGCTTTCTCTGTTAATCAATCACGTGTATACTGCACCTAAATAAGCACTCATTAAATACAAAAGCGACAATTTAATATGTTTCACTTCCTCAAAAACAAGCCATCATATTTACAAATTTTAAGTAAAAAATGAGTAGTTCTGTCTGGCCAAGCTCGGCCACTAGATCTATTTAATAGCTGAACATCTAATTATAAACTTAAATGGGACCACTAGGCTAAAAAATCCAGACAGTCAGAATCACTGGAGCGGGGTGTAGGATGTTTAACAGTTCTCCCGTAATATTTACATTCTTTTCTTTTTATAAGAAGAGGCAAAAGAAAGAAAGGATATCTATAATTCTTTTTATAAGATCAGGTTTCAAATTTTACTTTGAAGCCAAATCCCATCCCTCCATTTTTCTTGAATCTAAAGGCTATACCCTATTTAGTAAAATAGCAAGTGACTTACGATGCCTCTCCTTCAGTGTCTGGCTATTTCTTTCTTAGTTCCCCCTATCATACCCAACAATCAATATTGGTTCTACTATGCCAATTCAACACAAATAAGCTACCATGTGCCATCAGATTAACACAAATAAGCGAGCGTGATTTGGTGTCAAAGCTAACCTTAATAATCTAGTGTCGTTTGACCCTATCCCATATTACAAATTTAATTAAGGGAATATCCAACAATTTTGAAGAAATTTCTTTTTGAAGTATAATCATAGGATTAAATTTTCAACAGAAGGTTTAACCATCAAAGAAGTCTTGAAGCCGGCACATATATCAAACAGAATTAGAACAGAAGAAGGAAACTCACAGAGAGTCTTCAATGACAAGACAGCTGGAAGGCTCTATCCTTAACCTCCTAGCAGCTTCAAAGAATCTGACACCATAAATCACAATTTTTTCAGAAGAAAAGTATCTTACTTCTATAGTAGACAATACTCGTTAGACAAGTAACCCTCAGTAATCAAGGCTAAACAAAACATTATTTGCATCTCACATGTCAGGGGAAGGTTTTCCTGTTCGAACTTCGTCTCCCCCAATTATGACAGAGAAAGAATCTTTCCATCCTGCGTGGAAAAAGAATATAAATTAAGAAACTAGCTCATACTTTCATTATCACAAACAATGACAAAAGGAGTACAATAAGCCTAAGGTTTCAGAAATAAATCAACACCATCATGAAAGGATATTTTGGCATCAATGCTTTCCCTTGGAGAGTTTGATGCCAAGGCCATTGGAACTCCTTTGCTTTTCAAATGTTTAATCAATCGATTAGCACCAGGAAGTGCTTTAATATTACACCACCTGAAATGAGAATCAAGCAAAAACTTCAAAGAAAAATTCCCTCATAACTTCGAAGTACAAGTTTAATTGGATTGACCAACCAAGTAACTGTGTTTACAGAAGCTTTATAAAACAGTGGGATTTACTTGCATGTCCAACATGAAACATATAATACATAAAGGTTTCCAATTGAACAAAGATCATATCGGACCATAAACTAATTGATTGTGGACATACACATCAACTCGGCATAGTTACATTTCTAGAAAGGAGGTGTCCTCTATTCAAATAAAACATTAAAAAAAAATCCTTCTGTACAGTGCATACAGCCAGGAAATACACCGATGAATTCGCTATTCAATTAAAATCACAAGAGCTAACAAACTCAAAAATTAAAAAACACGGTAACAGAATATAGTTGATTTTTCAATCAATGGCTACAATTCTTCACTTTCTCTCTAAAGTAAATCTCTCAACAGTGAATATAGTGTGAACCTCCCCCTAATTAATGGTGCAACAGGGCGTCTTAAATACTACTAGTGAGCAGTTTTTTATTAATTTAACCATAATAATTGTTAAGATTCTAGCTGCATAAGCAGGAAAGGCGCGCATTGAGCCTAAAGCAGTGAAGATTGAGTTACTTAGGTTTAAATCATCTTTACTAGTTTTATCAAACAGTTATAGCATAGTTACTTTACTATATATAGTGAGAAGAGTTCATTTTTCATTTCTTATGTAATCACATTTGATTCATCAATATGAATTTTCCCTCTTTTCTCTCTATGATTTTACAATCTTAACAATAATCAACAACATAAAGCACCCCGCATCGCAATTCAACATTTAACTAACAAGATATCTCTACTGACATAATAAGAAAAATGATGCAAGAGTTAATAGATAATTACTGCTGAGAGAATAGTGGCGAAAGCTCGGAAACAAATTCAACCGGTGAGCAAGGAAGTCCATAATCTTCAACAACAGCAGAAGCAGCTTCAAAAGGAGTCTTGCCAACAATTTTAAGGGTTTCTCTTCCATCCCATTCTTTTCCATACTTCCCTAACGATATCTTCAAAACGTTACAAACTATGCCATCTGTTATAATAATAATTCAAACCACAATCAGCAACATTAATTAAACAATTAAAAAAATTAAAACCCAAGCATAAATAAAAGAAATTAAAATTAAAAACAAAAAGTTGCAGATAGTTGTTGTTATTGACCTGTGTTGAGTAACGTTCCATCCAAATCAAGAATAACGCATTTAATCAACTTTGTAACAGACATATTGTAACTGAAATTGATATCTGAAACAAAAAAGTATATGAAAAATTTAGATAATTGAAAGTAAGGGGATGATACATAGTGAAAAGTGTTGAACCTGTGATGACAGCAAAAAAAGCAGCTTTTTGCGTTTTGGAAAAGTTGCTCTGTAAAAGATGAAGTAATCGCCCAATCATATGTATTGGACGGATCAGGATTATGTGACTTTAGGGCGGGAAAGGCAGCCTGCCTTTGGCCCAATCACATCCGTTAGATCAATCATACGCTCCATATCAGACAACGTGTCTTTTTCTTTTATTTCTTTTAAAAATCACAGAAAATCAGAATATGTATACCTTGTACCTCATTTACTACATCATTTGGATCAACACGTTAAGTGCAATCATACAATTGTGACTTTTGACGTCATATTTTCATCCAAAAATATAAGTCATTAGGTTTATGGATCATATTGTTTATATGTTGTGTAGCACCAACTCTTTCAATTAATATGAGACTTAATTCACACTTAATAGATCTTAATATGTATTTATATTTATCTTTTTCTATTAATATTAGCGAGAAGGTTCGCAATGCTGATGTCGGTCAGGAGGTTCGCAATGCTGATGCCGGTAGTATGGTATAACAGAACAGCAGCGTTTGGAATGAAACGAAGGAACCAAATCGATGTTTAGGAGCCAAAACAAAGCACTTATGGAACTAATGGAATTTTTCCAGCATAACCAGCAAAATAGGATGCTGGCCGAGCAGCAGTAAGTGCAAGTGGCAGAAACCACCAGTTGGTTGGTACAAATGCAACGTCGACGCTGGCTTTTAAGGTGAGTTAAATAAAACAAGTGCAAATTGGTGCTTGAGATATTACACGGGACAATTTGCGATGGCTGGAATCTCATGGAGTCAAGGAAAATGTTCTATAATTGATGGGGAATCAATTGTCTTACTCGAATCTATGAAAGAGATGGAACATAGAAGAATCACACATATCATTTTTGAATCAGATTCGAAGAGTATGGGGGATACTATTCACTAGTAACTCAGAGAATTTAGTTCCTTGATTTGTAATTCAAACTTTGTGGTAAAGTTTATAAAGCGGCAAATGAATATGGTGGCTCAGATGCTTGCTAGGGCGGCCATTGTTTGGTCTAGTCGCTATAACTTTGAGTCGTTAATTACCTCTTTGTATTATATCTTTATTGAATAATAAAATGATACGAGTTGTTGATTGTCAAGAAATTCAAAAGTAATAAGTTGCAACAGATAAATAGTGTGGAAAATTTGACTACTTCATTAACTAAAAAAATTAAAATCATTAAGCACTTATTTTATATCTAAGTATTGTTATTTTTTTAAACAATATATATATAACTCGAATTTTCTTGGTCAATACAAAAAACAAATGGTTAATATCGTGTTTGTAGTGTAATTTGGTGTGTATGTATTTTGATCCTCTCCAATTTTCTATGTTTTGTCTCCTTTTTCTTAATCTAAGGGCTCATAAATTACAAAGAATAAAAAAGAAAAAATCAACCATTGGATTAAGAAAAATGAGAGGAAAATTGGAGATGATCTAAATCCGCTATACGCTAGCTCTTTTGCATACATGCTTGCCAATATTTGCATGTGTTTTTTGTTGGCACTCAAAATAGGAAGAAAAAAAAACTAGAGAGGATACAAATTCATTGTAAAATAAATATTTAAGGTGACCAAGATCCTTACCACTTTGACCAATTCACTGTTGATATCCAATAATTAATTCTATTGTCCATGATTAATTTTATTGATCCTTTCAATTTTAATCGGAGACTACTCAACTACGAGTTGGGATCTCTCCATTGTTTCTCTTCATTCTCCCTTCATTACTACTACATTTCAAACATATATTAAATAGTTGGACCACCAAATATCACATTATTACTTTTATATTTTCAAAACATTAGTAATGATAAAAATGGAGAGGATTTTCACTCCTCAACTACACATTTTTAAACGTGATTAATCAAATATTACTGGTGAAAAAAAGAAAATATATATTTGAATATCATTTCTCTTTCATTATTATCATTTCTTCATTCGAACATATTACATATATGGATAATATTCCATGGAGAAATGTTTGTATCTCCTTATTGTACATTTATTCCATTTGAAATGATTAATATCTAGTTAATTAAGTTTAAGAGTGAGTAAAACTTAGTTGACTTCACCCTCAACACACACCCATTGTCCCACAAAGATACCAATGCAGTTAATGTTAGGATTGATCTCAAGGAAGTGAGCTTCAAGTAGGTTGAACTTTTGAGCGATGCTGGAGCAAGTTTCATCTTGTCCCACACCATGAATTGTGTCACATGTTGGGACTCCAACTGCAACTGCAAAATGAATTGTTAGTATACAATTTAATTATTTATAGACTATAGACTATAGTCATTTGGCCATTCAATTAAACTTATATTGTATTATTTCTCAAAGCATACATGCATTATCTCTAACTGTGTTTAGTTTAGAAATTCAATTGCAGATTTACCTGTTGGTGTTGGTCGACTTTCAACAATAAACATCATAATGAGAATAAGTGAAAAAACTAGAGCAAAGCTGGTAGATTTGGCCATTCTTCTTCTTCTTCTTCCAAAGCTCTTTTTATTAATTAATTATGGTTCTAATGTTGCGAGTTGTGTTTCTTTTAAGACTTGTGGGCTTTAGTTTATATAGGAAGGAACTCAATACGGCTATTAATATAGTTAGACTAGTTTTTGAGATATGGCATTGGATTTTAAGAAGATTGCCGGCTCCAAGGCAGCAAGCATATACATAATATTGGATATATATTAAGGCTTTTGGGAAGTCAGATAAGATAATTTATAGCTTATAAGCTCGTTTGGTTAAAAAAGTTCTGTTTGGTAACAATTTTTCAAAACGAGCTTATTATAAGCTAACTTACAATTTATAATTTATTTTTCAAATGCTATTTTAAGTAACTTATGAACTTATACCTTATATTTTTTCTTTCAATTTTAACTCTACCATCTTACTTGGAAAAAAATTAAAGATTAATTAAACATATATATTTTTGTCATTTTATACTTATAAGCTAATTCAAATGCTAATTTTACCAAACACTACAAATTCAATCAATTAATTCATAAGTTATTCGCTATAAGCTAGTTTATCAGTTATCATTATTTTTTTACCAACAGAACTAAGAAATCATTGTATGGTGTTTAATGTTACCATCGGCTAGCATCTTATTATGTCAATATCATGTCACATACTATAATGTATATTCATTCCTCTCTTGTGTATCTTGTTACTTGCACAAGAAATCAACTCTTTGAATCTTTGTATATTAAATTATTACTATTAATTATAAGTCACATTGTTTAGAGGCAATCCAAAGGTAAGGATACTAAAATCTTATCTTTAGATCTCCAACAAAATATATATTTTATTAGTAAGCAAAAAGGTCACAAATTAAAAAAGTTTCGTATTGTTATGAACTATTCCTAGAGAATAACAAGAATAGAGAAGAAGAGATGAAGGAGAGAAAGAGAAGAAAGAATAGACTATTGTATTGTTCTATTCAAGGTGTGTATTACATTGTAACAAAGGGGTCCTATTTATAGGACACAATTAGGGGACAAGAAAACCTACACAATAATGGACATTCATTACATATTATTCATAACACTCCCCCTTGAATGTCCATGAAGGATATTCTTTCTCTAAAAAAAAACTCTAGTGAAGAAAAAAGAGTACATCATCATTTGTGTGTGAACTGCCTCATTAAAAACCTTATCAGGAAAACCCAGTGGGACAAAACCACGGTGAAGGGAAAAAGAGTGCAGAACATATTTATATCTCCCCCTCATAAAGACAATTATTATACATGAGATGAAAAATCAAATAATCTTCTGTACTAGCTACTCCAAAGTTTTACTAAAAGTTGACTCTGTAGAAAATTCTGTCATATCTTCTTTATTATACTCTTCTCTAAATTAGCACTGCGTCTGATATTATCTTCATGTTGAGTTGTTGCAGGAACCATCATTTTGTAATAAAACAACGAATTTCTTGTATGTGTTGAATTGCAATCCTCAACAAAAACATCTTCTCAGCTTGCTTGATGTAGTGCCAAAATCTTCACATGATTGGATGATATTGTTGTTTCTTTAAAGTATAAATAATTCTATGTTTTGCTTTACTTCAATATTTGGGTTGGATGAATAGGCAAAAATAAAATACTACGAAATTATAGCAAATATATTAGTGAGCTTAATTGAATTAAGATATGGTACTTCAGGACCAATTCAAATTGTTCATCATTTTCTTGAGGCATGACACATCAAATGACATTGCAACCATTTTTAGTATACAACAAATTAGATTTGTCAATGTCAAACTGTTTTAATACTTTTGCTATATAATCTTATTTAAATTATAAATTTAAATGAGAATATCTCATAAGCTCTTCGGGAGTCTAGATGATATTTTATCATTAATATAAGCCTCGGATATAAATAATTTATTGTCAAATATAACTAAATCCTTCAGGGATCATCATTATCAAGTGAGCCAGTAAAATACGTTAAAACACATATTTCACATGAATTGAGTATTTCAGATGCTACTCAACTTAATTAATTTTTTGAATTCACTTCAGGTGAATATGCTTCTTGAAAATCAATGATTGACATTTATCAATATACTTGATAAACAATTCAAACTCTAAACATTTTGTTTTTATTATTTTTCTCTTGAAAACTTATTCATATCGATTTATCTTCATCTGCAGATGAAATGGACTACTGGTCCAAAAACATTTCGCTTTGCAAAGCTAGTTTAATTTTGTATCAATTGCGTCTATCTTATTTAGTCAATCATTTCATTGTCTATAATCCTTAATAGACTTTGATTTATGATCCTCATTGTCATTTATCACATATATAGCGCTTTATTATGTGCAAAAATATTGTCAACGTTGACTTCATCTCGGTTCCATCGTATTCCATTCATGACATAGTTTGTCGAGATCTCTATATTTTCGTAAATTACAGGTACCTGATAAGTTCTTCTGGAACTAGAAAATTAATTATGTCAAATACTATTTTCATATCCTCACTCGGGTCATCTTTGTTTTTAGCTCCTTTTCTTATTTGAGGATTTTTATCTTTGGAACCGATTTGCTTACCATGCTTCACGCGTGGTTAGGAATCATTTGCAATATTAGATTGTCCAACAGGGACATTCATTTTTATTGGAGCATTAGCAGCTGTTGATTGATTTCATAAACTTTGCAAATGAGTTATCTTTTGAACTTCTGGTTCATATTGATTTCTAAGAGGATCAAAATAACAATTATTAATTTATTTCAAAACATTCCAATTGAACTTCTAGTTCATATTTTTAGCTGCTTATTATCTCCCCCTAATATTGGGAAAACTAATTCACCAATTGATAATCAGCCCATAAAGCTGTAAAAAAAATCTCCAATTATTGGCTCACTTTGGAGATTCATATAAAAATTATTTTCCCAATATTCTTTTACTACCCATTTAAATGCATTATATTGGAGCAATTGAAACGTACCCAACACATCCAAAAATGTTTATATGGGAAAATATGTTTATAAACTAAAATTCAAATAAATTAGGGGAGAGCTTATGTATATAATAATTTGTTGGCATGATGCTATTCAATATCTCAACATACATGTTTGAATGTTCCAAACTATAACTTAGAATGGATCTTCAGGTCCATTATTTTTTTTGTTTGTATGAACATATTTCATAAGATGTTCGGTATAAATTTCAATTAACATATGATATTTATCAAATACTTTCTAGAATAATATATATAAAATGATCTCTTAAAAATAATCTCACAAACTTCTGGTTGTGAGTTTATAACAAACATACATGTGACCATTTGGTTGATGCATCAATTCAAATTTTAGAAATCTAATCGGTCCACATGATCGGTGTACTGATTTACAAATATCACCTTATATATATTCTAAAAAATAAGAGACGCTCGTTTTCTTAATTTATCAATTTTCTTTGCGAGCTAGTAATACACAAAAAAAAATATTAGATTGAATGAACTTCTGGCCATTCAATACATATCCATAGAAACTTTTCGCATCATAATAGGTCAGAGATGACCCAACTGATCTTGCCAATTACAAACTTATTATGATTTGTAAACTTCTGGTTTACAAGAACATGTGCTTCAATTGCACAAATATATATAAATATACCCCAAACTAGAGGCAAATGTTGATAATATGTCTCGTAATGTATAGAGATACAAGATCTCATCCATTTCTTGTTTCAATAGGATATTCATTTATGCGAATATCCTTCAAATTAAAAAGTATTAAAAGTATTAAAACAAAGTTTTAAAAAAATTAAAAAAAAAATGCATATCATACGCAAATTTTGCATGTATCATATTGAAAAGTATAAACAAATTATTTTTCATACTTTACCTATTCTATGCATATGCCAATTTTTTTTCAATAACTTACTAATTAATATACGTTACATTATAATTATTATTATAGGTTACATTATAATTATTATTAATTTCATTATGTTACTATTTAATTTGCATTATAAAATTTTATGTTACATTATATTAATATTAATAAAGATAATTGGAATTTTTTATTTGACTGTGTTTATTATGTTTATCTAATTATTTGCTTAATTTTATTTGATGATAGTATCAATGAGAAATGAATGAAAAATCATTCCCAGAAGTGAATGAAGTCCGACCAACTGATGTTATTCCATTCACATAAGTGAATGTAGCAACACACGATTATCATGGACAAAATTGTGGTTATGGTCGTGGTAATAGTCATGGCCCCGGAAAAAAAGTGGGAAAATTAGCAAAACTATTGAAAATATATGTGACATTAGCTAGTTCCCGAAGAACAAGAAAAGAAAAAGGGAAAACCTTAATATTGAAGCATCTTTGAATGATTGCTCAAAGAATAAAATTTTCTTGAAGAAATTATGAAGATTATTGTGATCATTATATGAAGATCACTTGTGATATAGTTCTTGAAAAGCTAAAGCTTTAATATTAGCGCATCTTTGATGGATTGCTCAAAGAATGTGCATTTTCTTAACCAATATTATGAATATTATTGGTATAATTTTTGAAGAACAAATAATTTAACCATTCATGAAAGATTGTAAAATTGTGAATTTCTCTAGCCATTATGAATAGAGATTTGTTGTTGAGTTCCTGAAGAACTAATTTTTTTTTACAACATGATTAAAGTCCACATGATCTATTTGATCTTAGTATAAATTGGACCAAAATTAAAAGAACGATTATGTATGTCTCTTGAATATGTTCCTGAAGTAGCAAACTTATGAAAATAATTTCAAAAATATTTGGTTAATCATATTTTAAATTGGTACAATTTCAATAATTATCAATTGAAATGTGAAAGTTTTTACATGATAATTCGACTTTATTTCTCGATGCACAACTTAGTAAGATCTCTATCTATCTATTTTATATTTTACTATGAGGTAGACGATTATTATTCCCTATGAAATATATGCCTAAGAAAAAAGTTACATTTAGCTTTTTATACATTAAACTTTGAATTTATTTTATGGTGATTATGTTTTCTTAAGCTTTGAATACATTTATTTTCTTAATTACTTATAATTATAATTCGGTTACAGTTTGTAAATATAAACTGGTTTTTAATTATTCTGTTACTTATTTAAATCAATTTATTGATTTTAAATTATTAGATAAAAAAAAAATTAATTGTTACTGTTTTATAATTCTGCTGAAATCCACATAAACATAATTGTTAGCATGAAAATATTCATTGATATTACTATTTATGAAAAATTAAATTATATATTTTTTTTTTGGAAGGAATTAACTTTTATATTTAGTAGTACAAAAATTATTGAAGGTTCCAGAAGAGTCAATGCATTGTTATATCGAGAAATAAAGTTACGCTTTGCCAATATATTGTATATTTTTAAGTCTTAAAGATTTTTTTTATGTTTTGTACAATATAACAATAAATAAATAAATCCAATGAAATTTGTAGATTGCAAAATTTTTATAAAAATCGATAAAGCTATCCCATGGATATGTATATTGAATTCTTCTCGAATTCTTAGGAAATAATTTGATTTTTCTTTTAAGTTCTTCAGGAACTATATAATATTGTTATAATGTAAGAATAATCCTTTATGCAATCCTCATAAGAATAATCCATATTCTTCGTTATATTATAATATATCTAATTGTACAATCCTTCAAAGATGTATCTGTAATGAATTCTTCAGGAATTCGTGGGTAATACAAATTGATTTAAAAATTGTTTAAGAACTGTATAACGGATCAAATATATATTCAATCAGTTATTTATCCAATCCTTCAGGGATTGATGTTCATTTTACTTATATCTATGAATCTTCAGGATTCATATTTTAAAATTTCATCATACTATGAATCTTCAGGATTCATATTTTAAAATTTATCACACCATGAATCTTCAGGATTCATATTTTAAAATTTCATCATAATTTGAATCTTCAGGATTCATATTTTAAAATTTTATCACACTATGAATCTTCAGGATTCATATTTCAAAAATTTCACCACGATACTTCTGGATCGAAGGTTTGTGAATCAATAAAAAAAACAAGAAGACAAAAAATTATCTGAAAGAATAGAATAAAAAAAATCATACATAAAATAAAATTGTCACTTCCCTTTGTTGCTATACCTTTCTTGAAAGGGGAGAGACTATCGTGCTGATAACGTGTTATGAACTATTCCTAGAGAATAACAAGAATAGAGAAGAAGAGATGAAGGAGAGAAAGAGAAGAGAGAATAGACTATTGTATTGTTCTATTCAAGGTGTGTATTACATTGTAACAAAGGGGTCCTATTTATATGACACAATTAGGGGACAAGAAAACCTACACAATAATGGACATTCATTACATATTATTCATAACACGTATAGGAAAATTTATTTTAAGCCTTAATTTACTATTGAAAATTATTGGGTTGATTATGACGATATTCCGACACGGATTTCTCGACATCTTACATTGATGCTGATCTTAACTGTTGATCAGAACAGGTAGAAGGCCAGCTGGAAGTCCGTTGAGCAGGTGGTAGGCAGCAGGTCCGAGCATATGATCCACGGAGGGGGGGTTGTACCTGCAGGTGCTCCGATGCCTAAGTCAGTAAGGGTAGAGAGCAAAAGAGATACTAGAGAGAAGTTAGAGAGAGAAAGTAATTGCCATAATGAATAGTGTCTACCTTGCTCTCCCATAAGGGAGAGTATTTATAGCCCCCAGCTCTGGGCCAAAGGTCCTCTTAATGGGCTGGACTAGCCAAGGCTCATTAAGAGGGACTGCCAAGATATTACCCTTAGATAGTGGGTAGAGTAGTAATTTTACCCTATCTTGGTGGAGAGGTTGTGCCATGCTGACATGGAGGTGGTTGGGCAAGCCATGTGGACTTTGTGAAGGTCTAGGTGGACTAGCATTAGTCTAGTCCAGAACAGGAGCCCCCCAAGTCGTTGCTCCTAGGCATAGGAGTGATGACTTTAGATGTGTGCCCAAGTGCAGAAGGAAATCTCCTTGCAACCTCTCTTGAACAAATGTGGACGAGGAAGTTGCTCGTCCAAGCCTTGCTCGTAACAAGTGCTTGCATTGTTTTGCTTGAAGTGATTTTTCGAGGATATTTAATATTCTGCTCGTATCTACTGCGAGGAGATAACTACGAGAGGGACTTGTTGCTCGTTGCTATGGCGAAGGGATAGCAACGAGAGTCACGTTGTTCGTATCTATGACGAGGAGATAATTTATAAGAAGGAATTGTTGCTCGTTGCTATGACGAAGAAGTTAGCAACGAGGAAGTTTTCTGTAAAACGTAGCCTTTTGCTTGAGGACTTGCTCGAGTGAAATTCGAGCAGCCTTTTTCGTTGGGGATGTGAAAGGGTGCATTTACTGCTTTGATTTTTACGAGGGAGTGTAAGGACCATTGGATCAAAGCGTCTCTTCACTTTCCTGGCTTGATCTATATAATAGAGGAGAGTGAATTTCATTTTCACTTTTCACTCTCTCTCTTCAATTGTGATTCTAAATATTCTCTCTGAAGTTTCAACTTGCTTGTCAGATCGTTCTTCAGATTTTCTTCATATTCAAGGTAATTCTTCCAAATTTTGTTACTTAGATCCATTTTTTGTTGTTCTTGCCCAGCTTTGGGCGTTTTTTATATGAATTTATGAACATTAGGATGAATGTGCCGGGCACCGTATGAATTTAGTGCCGGGGAGCTTTCCTCCCTTTTGAAACTCTAAGTTAGATAACTAGTGACGGGGAGCTTATCTCCTCGTTTTAATCTTTGGATAGTTTATTAAGTGACGGGGAGCCTATCTCCCCGTTTCAAACTTTAGATAGTTTGAAATGCCGGGGAGCTTACCTCCCCGTTTTTAACTTAAAAATTTTTGCATGAAGTTTGTTGTCAAAATTTCATGCCGGGGAGCTTACCTCCCCGTCTTTATTTGCCTTACCCTCCTCGGAAAAGATTTTGATTGCCATTTGAAAAGGGCTTTGGTCGGGGACAGCGTCCTCGTCCTATCTTGCGCCCTTTCACTTGAATTGCGGTGAAAGGGTGGTTTTGATCATCGAATTCACTTTGTTTTTATTGCATTTCAGGTTTTAAAATGTCAGAATCCGAGGAGGTTGTAGAAGTGCAGGGTGCGGAGAAGTATACGCTGGTCGACTGTATAACTGATCCTGCACTGGACTGGGTTGCTCCTGAGCCCCGAGGAATAGCTTCGGCGCTTACTCCCAAGGATCCTAAATTACATACCATTGTCGAGCAGAGGAGAGCAAACGAGCCCAAACATTGGTCGACTCGTCTACCCAGGGAGGATGAACGGGTGTGCTCGTCTTTTGACGGGCATGATTTTGCTATGTACGAATTCGTTTTTAAAGAGATGGGGCTTAGACTGTCGTTCAGCCCTTTTGCGGCCAGTGTTCTCAAAGCCTTGCAAGTGGCTCCGTCACAGCTGCACCCTAATTCCTGGTCGTTTATAATAGGGTTCGAGCATCTCTGCGTGTATAAAGGTGTTCGTCCCAGCCTTCCCCTCTTTTTTAGGATCTTCAAAATTCAACGCAAGCCGACGAAGGAAGTAGGACGAGCACCTCGTCAAAACTGGGTTTCGTTGAAGCATCACGAGGATGTCAAACTTTTTAAGATGTTCGTGGACTCCATTAAGGATTTTAAGGAGAGGTACTATGTCGTCCGGCCAGAGTCTCCATCTGCCCGGGAGAGTTTATTGGAATTTGAGGAAGATAGAGACGAACAAGGTGTTGCTCGTAAGGATGCCAGCGGGCAAGTCAAAATTCGAGCAGTTCCTAAGTTCCCGTTGAGCTGGTCGTATACCCACTTCCAAAAGGAGCCTAAGGAATATACAACCGGGGATGCAGATTTGTCTCCCGAGGACAAGGCTGCCTTCGAGAGTTTGAAGGCCTTTGTGGCCGGTTTTACTCCGGGGGTCTGGACGACTCGTAAGGGAGTTACAATAAGGAACGAACATGGGGAACCGAGGGCCTCTCCTCGCTATATTAATACTAGGACCCTCCTCAAGTGCAGAAATGCCGGGGAGGTTAAATTGTGTTTGGGTATTGTTTCCTTTTCTTTTTAACTTAGAAAAATTTCTGTTAATGTTGTATGCATTCCTCGTCCCTTATTAACTTGCTCGTCATTTGTTTGCAGACAAAATGGAAACCATTGCTGAGCGAATGTTGAAAGCCAAGCAGGATGAGAAGGCGAGCAGGTCTGGGCGAGCCAAAAAGAAAACTGTTGCTAAGACTTCTCCGCAGGTGAGGCCGGGGACCCCTTCCGTGCAGATTGTTGGGACCTCGGTGGGTGGTTCAGGCACTCCTACCTCAGCTGCCCGGCCTCCTCCAGTGAAGAGGATGAGAGAAGAAGATCCCCCGGTTGAGGAGACGGGCATGGGAGGATGCAGCAAGTTTCCAGTTCCCCGGTGCTATACGGTGGAAAAAATTTTTGAAAAATATCCTCCTGAAGTCTTTGATGCCGAGCGGTCAGCAATTCTTGACCAGGAACCAGAGGTCCGTAGGCAGCAGCATGCTCGTGACATGGCTGCTATGGTGCGAATGGTCTCGAGCTCCCTTGTCCTTGGTGACGAGCGGGAATCTTTACTCGAGCAGCTGAACAATGCCCAGGCCAGGCACGAGCGGGCCAAAAGTCGGATCAACCAGCTCAAAATTGATGTGGATGACCTCAAGGAGAAGCAAAAACGCTGGGGTGACCAGCTGGATGAGCACCGTAAAAGGAGAGAGGAGTTGGAAGCTGCTCGGGCTGAGATTGAAAGGCTCACTGCTGCTATGGCGCCGGGCGAGAACGAGCACAAGGCTGCCGAGGGCTTGACCACCCGAGCCGACTTGGTCAAGGTGATTGCTCAGTTGTCTCATGACTTTGTTGAGGGCACTGAGTACGCCTTTGAGAATGCCGTGCAGCAGATTAAGTGCCTTAATCCTGATGTGGAATTGGTGACCCGGGGAATGCATGTGAACGGGGAAGTCAAAGATGGCCAGATTGTTATCCCTGCTAGCCTGGCCGACTCTGATGACGAGGAAGATGATGCTGAAGTGGTGCACGAGGAAGATCATGAAGACGAGCAGGGTGATGGGCGCGAGCAGGAAGATAGGTGCGAGGAGTAGATGTCCCTGGTTTTTCTATTGTAATTTGTTTTGTCTTTGATAATTTTTTGGGGCCTTTGAGCCATGGTTTGTAATTTTGGAACAAGTGGGCTTTTGTCCCCGTTTTATTTTTATGACAATTCCGGGCAGGTGCCCGTTTATTTATCTACGCTTGTTTATAACTGCTCGTCTATACCTGCTCGCATGTATGTTTATATTTTCTGCTCGCATGTATATTTCCCCGTCTTTTTAACTTAGAAAATTTGACGAAATTTTGTTGTTTAAAATTTCAACCGGGGAGCCTCCCCGTCTTTTTAACTTAGAAAAGTTTACGAAATTTCGTTGTTTAAAATTTCAACCGGGGAGGTCTGGTCCCTACTTTTAACTTAGCAAAATTTTATGCTAATTTTTTGCTCAAAATCTGAACCGGGGAGCTTGTCCCCATTTTAAACGAAATTTGCTGTTTAAACTTCGTGACGGGGAGTTTCTCTCCCCGTTATTGAGGTGCTCGTCTGGGCATGCTGGTATGCTCATTCAAGCAAGTTGGTGTGCTAAGTTTTGCCTGTTTATTTTTATGCCTGTTTTGTATACTTATGATATTTTTGCATGTATGGATGCTGCGCTCGTTGTTATTTTGCCGGGGAGGTTTCCCCTGCTTGATACTGAGCATGTTTTATTGAGGGTAGTCTCCTCTGTTTTGACTTAAACAGTTTAGGGAACTGTATAAGCACTTAGAGTTGTTTCTAAGTTACGCGAATACGAGCACGCTAGTGTACCTTTCTTCGCAACCTGAACCTCCCATCGCGAGCTGGGTGCTAGGTCGTGGCACGGGGACGATGGGCTCGTTTCGAGAGTTATCCTCGTCTAGCAGGAGTTCCATTTCCCTTATGGTGAATTAGTTCCCCTGCTATGGTTTTAGATGAGCACGTGTGCCATGGTGCCCTCCGTTGTTTAAGGTGCTCGATTCGTTGTGTTCTGAAATGCGAGCAGCCTTTTGGTGTGGCAATAACTTAGCTGTAATATTGTTTCAATTTCTGGGCATTCCAAGGTCGAGGAAGTTTCTTTCCTCGAAGGTCCTCGAGATAGTATGCACCATTTTCTGTTTTGTCAATGACGCGGTATGGTCCTTCCCAATTGGGTGCAAGTTTGCCATCCTGGGAGTCTGCATTGCGTCTTAGGACGAGGCTGCCCACCTCGAATTCTCTTTTGATGACTTTGGTGTCATGACGGGCAGCTATTTTCTGCTTCAGGGTGGCCTCTTTTAAGGAAGCTCCTGTTCGAATTTCTTCGACGAGGTCAAGCTCCTCTCGAAGTATTTCGTCATTTTGCTCCTCGTCTAGAGGTTGCTCAGTCCGACGAGATGGTTCCCCAATCTCTACGGGGATAACTGCCTCCGTTCCATATATCATTCGGAAGGGGGTCTCTCCGGTTGTGGAGTGTGGGGTTGTTCGATAGGCCAGAGTACATTGTCAAGCTCTTCGACCCATTTCTTTTTGTTTTGGTCGAGTCTTCTTCGTAACCCTCTCAGGATTACTCTGTTGGCTGCTTCAGCTTGCCCGTTGGTTTGGGGGTGCTCGACCGATGTGAAGTGCTGCTTGGTGCCCAGGGCAACAAGGAATGCTTGAAAATCTTTGTCTGTAAACTGTGTTCCGTTGTCTGTGACTACCACCTGTGGTATTCCGAATCTAGCTAGCACATTTCTTTTGAAGAAGCGCAGGATTCTGAGTGATGTGATGTCGGAGAGGGGTTCGGCTTCCACCCACTTTGTGAAGTAGTCCACTGCTACTATTAGGTAGCGATTTTGATAAAGTCCTTTGGTAAAAGGACCAAGTAAGTCCATGCCCCACCAGGCGAAGGGCCAGGGGGAAGACAAAGATTTTAGTTCTCGAGGGGGAGCTAAGTGCATATCCCCATGCATTTGGCATTTGTCACATTTTTTTACGTGGTCTTTGGCGTCCTGTTGCATAGTAGGCCAATAGTACCCTGCTCGTAGAGCTTTCCTAGCAAGTGACCTTCCTCCTAGGTGTTGGGCGTTAATGCCCTCGTTGACTTCGCGCAGGATGTAATCTGCTGTGTCCTCGTCCACACATTTTAGGAGAGGAATGGAAAATCCTCTCCTGTATAATTTTCCATCAAGGATGACATAGGTGCAGGCTCTTCGTCTGACTATAGCTGCTTGTTTCTGGTCGTCAGGGAGAGTTCCGTGCTCGAGGAAGTTGTATACTGGAGTCATCCAACAGTCTTTGTCGCCAATGACGTTTATGTCCACAACCTTGCTTGGTTTTTCTATGCTTGGACGAGGGAGTATCTCTTGGATGACAGATTTGTTTCCGCCCTTCCTTTTTGTGCTTGCCAGCTTGGACAGGATATCTGCCCTTTTGTTATGCTCGCGGGGAACATGTAATATTTCAACAGAGTTGAACTTGGTGATCTTTTCCTTTACTAACACTAAATATTCAGAGAGGTTATCATTCTTGGTCTGGTACTCTCCTAGTACCTGTGAGGCGACCAGTTGCGAATCTGTGTAGATTTTTATCTCCTTGGCTTGTACGTCCTCGGCCAAACGTAGTCCAGCGAGGAATGCTTCATATTCTGCTTGGTTGTTTGAAGTTGGGAAGGATAGTGCTAGGGACACCTCGATTAGTAAGCCATTCTCATTCTCAAGAATGATGCCTGCACCTGCTCCTGTGGCGCTTGATGCTCCGTCTACAAAGATTGTCCATTTATCTGCTCCGTCCACTGTAGGGGAGGAGCTCGTCATCTCTGCGACGAAGTCAGCTAGGACTTGGGCTTTTAGAGCTTTTCTGCTTTCGTAACGAATGTCGAATTCTGAGAGTTCGAGGGACCATTTGAGCATCCTGCCCGCCATATCTGGTCGGCCAAGCAAAGATTTGATTGGTTGGTCTGTTCGGACCACAATTGTATGAGCCAAGAAATAATGTCTTAGTCTCCTCGCAGCATAAACTAGTGCAAGGGCTATTTTTTCAATTTGTTGGTATCTTAGTTCAGGACCCTGCAAGGCTTTGCTCGTAAAGTATACTGGTTTCTGCCCTTCGTTTGTCTCACGAATAAGAGCTGCACTTACAGCCTCTGAGGCGACGGAAAGGTACAGGTATAATACCTCCTCGTCATTTGGTCGTGAGAGGACAGGTGGCTCTGATAAGGCCTTTTTCAAATGTTGGAGAGCTTGCTCGCACTCCTCTGTCCATTCGAAGACTGCTTCTTTCTTTAGTAATCTGAAAAAGGGAAGTGCATGTTGTGCTGATTTGGATACAAATCTGGAAAGCGATGTCAGCATTCCATTAAGAGTTTGTATGGACTTCTTATCGCTCGGAGTGGGGAGCTCGGCAAAAGCTCTGCACTTGTCAGGGTTGGCTTCAATTCCTCGCTCGGTTAGGTAAAACCCCAGGAATTTCCCTGCTCGGACCCCGAAGTTGCACTTCTCTGGATTAAATCTCATGTTGTATTTCCTGGCCTGCTCGAACACTTTTCGAAGGTGCACGACATGGTCGAGTTCCTCGGGGGATTTTACGATCATGTCGTCCATGTATACCTCGAGCATGTCTCCTATTTGTCCTCGGAAGACTTTGTTCATCATTCGCTGGTATGTGGCTCCTGCATTTTTGAGACCGAAGGGCATTACGTTGTAGTAATAGTTGCCCGACTCAGTCATGAAAGCTGTTTTTTCTCTATCTGCCACTGCCATTGGAATTTGGTTATAACCTGAATAAGCATCCATAAAAGACAATAATTTAAAGCCAGAAGAATTATCAACAAGTCTATCAATGCAAGGTAAGGGATAAGAGTCTTTAGGGCAAGCCCTGTTAAGATCGGTATAGTCACAACACATCCTCCATTTTCCATTAGATTTTTTGACGAGTACAACGTTGGACAGCCAGGTTGTATACCTGGCCTCCGAAATGAAATTTGCCTCTAAGAGGTCTTTTACACATTTTTCTGCAGCCTCCGATTTCTCAGGAGACTGCCTACGCCTACGTTGTACAATGGGAAGTGCAGTAGGATCAATAGTCAGCTGGTGACATGCTACGTTGGGGTCCAAGCCGGGCATCTCGGAAGCGTGCCAGGCGAACAGATCAGCATTTTCCTTCAAGCAGGCTTCAAGTTGCTTCCTAGCAAGTTCGGGGAGCCCAGTCCCAATCTTCACTGCCCTGCTCGGGTCTTCTCCGAAGGGCATCAGCTCGAACTCCCCGTCTGGAACTGGACGACGGTGCTCTTGGCTTGCCTCGTCGTCTTCCTTCTTCTCATCCTTGTTTTCCTGTTTGGAAAAGCGGTTGTCGAGGTCGATGGAGCTGATTTCTGGCAAGGGCAGGGAAGTTGTTGCCTTGGACTTCTTGGACTCGGGGAGCTGCCCGATATATTCATTTCCTTTGGAGGACGCATTGAAGACTCTCCTTGCAGCTTCAATGTCTCCATGCAGTGTCGCAACTTGGCCTTTATGAGTATAATACTTCATCTTGAGGTGGGCAGTTGAAGGGACAACCATTAAGTCAGCAATAGCTGTCCGGCCCAGGATGCACTGGTAGAGAGAAGGGCAGTCTACTACCAGGAATTTCACTTTGATGGTTTTTGAAGTTTCTTCAGAGCCAACGGTGACTAGCAGGTCTACATAGCCCCATGGCTTAGTTGTTGCTCCATTAAATCCGGAGAGATCAGATCCAAAGTAAGGAGTGAGGTAGGTCTCATCTAGTTGCAGAGTCTTGAAAAGTTGGGAATACATGATATCACAGGAGCTTCCTTGGTCGACCAGTACCCTGCGGACGTCCATATTTGCCATGTCCACTCTGATGAGCAGGGGTATCTGGGAGTTTGCAGTTCCACCGGGCAGCTCTTCCATATAGAAGGCTAAGGGTTTTGATTGCCCTTTCGGTTTATCCAAAGTTGCATTCAGGTTGGAGGAGCCATCTATCAATTCTTCAAATTTTCTCTTGATGGATCCCACAGTTTGTTTGTCAAAACCTCCACCAGAGATAACCATAGCTTGGGCAAGTGCGTCCCATTTGTTCAGTGTGGGAGCAACATAGGTGTTGTCCAAGTAGTCAGGGACAAAGAAGTCTTCAGGTCTGGAGATGGCAAGGGCAACTGGCTTGTGCCCGGATTTTTCTGGTGCAGCTTCTTCAGTGTTGCTGGTCTCAACAGCTTCTGCCCGGGGAGCATTGCCCCTCTTCACGTATTGTTTGATTTGCCCATTTCTAATCAAAATTTCAATGGCGTCCTTCAATTGGATGCAGTCGTCAGTCAGATGGCCGTAGCCTTTGTGGTACTTGCAGTATCTGCTCTTGTCTTGGCCAGGCTTTGTGGGTTGTTGTCTTGGAAATTTAATTCCTGCTTTAGTGAACTCAGCTGAGTTGCACTCTTTCCAAATTTCTTCCCGAGTTTTACTAAGGGGAGTATAGTTGTTGAATGTGCTGGGAGGTCCACGGGGTTCTCTAGGCCTTTCGCCTCTTCGTCTTCCTCCTCCTCGGCTGGACTGTTCAGGATTTGAACGAGGATCAGGCTGGTTGTTTCCTGCTCGCCCATAACGGGCAGCATCTGCAGCTTGTTGTTCCTCATATTGGATGTAGGCTTGAGATTTAAGAAGGAGGTCGCTAAAGGTGCGCGGTTTTTCAATTCCCACGGCTCTTGCAAAGTCACTGTTTGGCCTAAGGCCCCTTTGTAGCAGGTACTTCTTCATGTCATCAGTTGTTTCTACCTGGACGGCTTCTTTGTTGAACCTCTCTATGAAACTGCGGAGAGATTCATTATCAGCTTGGAAGATGGCGTCCAGGACTGCCTCAGTCTTTGGTTGCTTGCGGGAAGCAGTGAAGTGCTTGCAGAATTGGTCGGTCAGATCCATCCATGAGATAACGGAGCGAGGAGCTAGGCCGTGGTACCAGGCCATAGCTCCCTTTCTTAGTGTAGTTGGGAAGATTCTGCATCTAATTGCTCCGCTGACCCTTAAGAAGTTCAGGGTAGCATTGACTGATGCGATGTGTTCATCTGGGTCAGTAAGTCCATCATAAGCTGGGAGAGCAGGTGGTCGCTCACATCCCTTTGGAACGGGTGCTTGAAGGATGTCGTGAGATAAAGGGCAGCGGGGATCCTCCTCGTCGCTCTCTTGTGAGTTTAGGGGAGGTGAGCCCTCACGATTAGGAGTAGGGCTCCTGGAGAATTGGTCAGTGTGATGGCTGCGGCTTACTGGCTGCCCTTGTTTGGTCATCAAGCTGAGTCCCTGGGGAGAATGATGACGAGGAGGTGTTCGGTCCACAATTTTTTCTTTTTTCACATTTGGAGAAGATATACCCTCGCGGGGAGGGGAGACATGGTCTCTTTTCTTGCCAGGTTGCTCAATCCTCTCGAGGGCAGGTCGTCGTTGTCTGACTGTTTCTTGACGAGGAGGGGATTGAGAAGTAGGAGTTCTCCTCGGGGGAGAGTTGTTCCTTGAGAATCGCTGATTCCTTTCCAAGCGATCGAGTCTCAGATTCTGCTCGTCCATTCGGCGATTCTGGCCTTGGAGAGCTTCGGTGGTTTGTTTCAGGGCAGCTATGAGTGTTGCTAGTTCAGCATTGGTAACTGAAGCAGCGGACAAGTCGGTCTCTGCTGATTTGCCCTGCTTGGATTGGGGACGCTTCCCTGCCTGCTTCTCAGTCAAGACGACCAAGTCGCCATCCTCAGAAGTCCAGGAGGTTTCCTGCCCGTCTCTAGGGTCTGACTCGGGGAGGGCCTGGAGGTCAGTGATGAGAGCAGGAGACAGACGGGGAGAAGATGGAGGAGCAGCGTCCTCAACGTCATTGTTGAAATGAGATGAACTGGCCATGATGAAAAAGTGATTGATTGGTTTTGTTCTTTGGTTTTCTTGTTCGAAATAAAGAAGGGGAGAACTCAGATCCCCACAGTCGGCGCCACTGATCTTAACTGTTGATCAGAACAGGTAGAAGGCCAGCTGGAAGTCCGTTGAGCAGGTGGTAGGCAGCAGGTCCGAGCAGATGATCCACGGAGGGGGGGGTTGTACCTGCAGGTGCTCCGATGCCTAAGTCAGTAAGGGTAGAGAGCAAAAGAGATACTAGAGAGAAGTTAGAGAGAGAGAGTAATTGCCATAATGAATAGTGTCTACCTTGCTCTCCCATAAGGGAGAGTATTTATAGCCCCCAGCTCTGGGCCAAAGGTCCTCTTAATGGGCTGGACTAGCCAAGGCCCATTAAGAGGGACTGCAAAGATATTACCCTTAGATAGTGGGTAGAGTAGTAATTTTACCCTATCTTGGTGGAGAGGTTGTGTCATGCTGACATGGAGGTGGTTGGGCAAGCCATGTGGACTTTGTGAAGGTCTAGGTGGACTAGCATTAGTCTAGTCCAGAACAGATGCCATATACCTTTTTTGCCCTTTCAAATCTATAATTATAGTATAGTAAAGATAGTTCAATTCATACCCATTTTTATACCTTTTTGCCCTTTTAAAAGAAGGCTAAAGTAACTATTGTATCATCCTTAATCTTGATTTTTAATCCATTAACTGATTTCTCAAAACCATTAATTAAACTGGCGGTTTAAAAAATGTGGTTATAAAAAAAAAGCGTAGCCTAAAACTGGTTCAAAAAATTGTGGCCTAAGGTATAAGCAACGTTTTAAAAGTGTGGCCTAATATGGAAATAAATCCTATGACATGGTATTAGCTTTTACATTGACTACTCGTAATACGTATTAGCACTTCTCCTATATATGTCGATGATGTATGTCTTTAATTCTAAGTTTATAACTATTTTGATTTGGTATCATGGCTTTGTTTGCTAAAAAAATATATGGAGAGCTGATAACTTATGGCGGATGAGTTTATAGCGGATGAGTTTATAGCGAATAATTTATAAACTAACTTTTAGCTTATAGCGGATAACTTATAAGCTAAGTTAGCTGATTAAATTTGTAGTGTCTGGTAAAATTAGCGATTGAACTAGCTTATAAGTATAAAATGACATGAAAAATATATGTTTAATTAATATTTTGTTTATTTTCAAGTAAGATGATAGAGATAGAATTGGAATAAAAAATGATAAACTATAAGCTCATAAACTACTTGAAATAGCATTTGAAAAATAAACTATAAGCTAATAAAATAAGCTATAAGTTTTTTTTAAAAAAAGGTTACCACTTATAAGCTAAACGTTATAAGCTAGTTTATTGGACTTCTCAATCACAGTCCCTATATGCATAATTGAGAAAGACAATGTGTTATTTAGATACATGAAAATTCACATCTTATCCGAAAGTTGTGTTTTTTTTGTTACAAGAGAGAAATCCCAAAGTTGTGTTGACAATGCGGAACTAAGAGAAAGAAAAAAAATATTAAAAATCAAAACTCAGGATAGTACTAAATTGCCCACTAAAATGCGGTAGCATATTGATTTCGTATTAATTAAAGCGGATTTGAAGTCTAAAATATAGTTTCTTAAGTTTAAAAAAAAGTCTAAAATATAGTCCCGTAAAAAGTAGTTCGGGTGGTAGAGTCACATTTGTACCTTTTTGGCCTTTTAAATGAAAAAAAAAAAAAAACTAAACTAGTGAATCATCCTTAATCTTGTTTTTTAGTTCATTAACCAATATCCCAAAACCATTAATTAAACTGATGTATGTCGCGGTTGGAGATTAGTACTCTATATATATAGAAGTAATTTTGTCCATTTTACTTTGCTATATCACTAGTTATTGCTTATGCGTTCACTTGGTTATGTTATGTGAGTGCAGCTTTGCTCCTTTTCTTAAGGTTCATTTTCTTCCTTTTCTTTTCATAGACTGATGACATGTGTCAAAATTAAATCTGATGACTGAGAATTAAAAGGTAGAATTAAGTATTTGTTTTAATTAAAAATAAAACAAAAGAAAAGAAATTAGAATACAGATGAGAGTGTTAGGATCACACTCTCTAACACACTCCAATTAAAATTTGCCACATCTCCACTTATTTTCTCTCAGTAACTTGTAACCGGTTTCACATGTAACCATTTATTTTATTTATTTTATTGTTATTTATCATGTTAATTATGTTCCGTCTTCATCTATACTTCAACTTCCTAGTGGGAGGTTCCCAAATCTTCACCCCTGATTCAACAATTCAGATCTGCAAAAAAATGCAATAACCCAAAACAAAACTTCATGGAAAACATGTTTCACACCACAATCTTTCTTTGATTTGAATAGAAACCTACGGAAAACAAAATAATTGAAATAGAAACATTAAATAAAAAGGATATACAAGTTATATCAACTTTTTTTTTTAGTTAAAATTAAAAAGGCTTTAATGATTGATTAAGCGATGGTCTTGGCCCACTAAACAAAAAAGCCCATGAAAAAGCCTGATATAATAATCACACGCTTTCTATAGTTCCGTTACTTTTCGTTTATTTATGCAGCTTAATTTTCACGCTTTTGAATTTGTTTCATTCTTCTTTTCTATTTTCTAGGGTTCTAACGCTTCAATTTGTTTCATTCTTCTTTTCTATTCTAGGGTTATAACGAAAAGAGAGGTGCGGCGGATTGGAACACAAAGCAAGCAGATCTCTTGCGAGAATGATCAAAGAAATGGTTATAACGAAAAGAGGTGCGGCGGATCGGAACTTGCGAGAATGATCAAAGAAAAAGCGATTATTTCTCCATAGGTACCGTTTTCATTCAATTTTCTGCATTAACAAAGGTACCTTTTTTTACATTCTTGATTCTTGATGGTTCAAAAACAAAATTCAATCTTCTGCACGAAACTCTTTGACACCAATGTTATGAAAGATTTCATAACATCAATTTCTTCAGAAACCCTCTATGAATATTCATCAAGAATCGGTTCTACATGTTGAAATACCCATTTTTCTGATTTTTTTTATTATTGTTTAAGAACATTCAATCTTCTGCTTGAGAAAAATCTGAAAGTTCTTGTATGATGTAAATTTGGACCAAAATGGTTAAATGTTGTATGGATGAGGATGACCTTAAGTTCAATTATTATTATTCATAATTGAAATTTTGAAATGCTATTGCAAATTGGGATGGTTAAATGTTACTCACTTGACCCTATATAAATTATGTGATGGTTAAATTTTTACTAGATGATCCTTAAGTCTAATTGTTGGCTATATAAATGATGGTTCATTGTTGCTTCGATACCCCTTAAGTAGTCCAATTGACTATTTTGCCTATATAAATTTGGAGATGGTTATATGTTACGTTGATGACCCTTAGGTCCAATTGATGTTGGCTATATAATGTTGCCTCAGTATGTGGTTAAATATGCCTCAATTAAGTTGAATTGATATATTGACTATATAATGCTTGCCTCATTACATGATTAAATGTTGCCTTGATTAAATCCAATTGCTATTGGCTATATAAATTAAATGATGAATATATGTTGCCTAGATGACCCTTAAGTCCAATTGACTATTGGCTATATAAATTTTGGGATAGTTCTATGTTGCCTTGCTGACCCTTAAGTTCAGTTGATATATTGACTGTATAACGTTGCCTCAATATATGGTTGAACGTTGCCTCAATTAAGTCCAATTGATATTGACTGCATAATGTTGCCTCAATATGTGGTTAAATGTTGTCTCGATTAAGTCCAACTGATATTGACTACATAATGTTGCCTGTGGTTAAATGTTGCCTCGATTAAGTCCAATTGATATTGACTACATAATGTTGCCTCAAGATGTGGTTAAATGTTGCCTCGATTAAGTTCAATTGATATTGACTACATAATGTTGCCTGTGGTTAAATGTTGCCTTGATTAAGCCAATTGATATTGACTACGTAATGTTGCCTCAAGATGTGGTTAAAATGTCCCAAGACCCTTTGTGATCTGAGTAACTACAGTTTGCTTTATGTAATCATTGTTTATGGTAGTGTGCTTTTTGTGACAGTGAAGTTATTAGCCGTCCCATTTATAAAAGGGAATTTTGGAATGATTATGAATGTTTTATATTTTATTATATACTATTCTTAGGTATATACTTTGAATCTCCTGCTTCTTTTTCATCTGATTGGCCTAACTTTGCTTCTGGGTAGTCCTGCCTGTTTTGTGACCTTTGCACAGTTATTGGTGTATGTGCAGAATTTCTTTAATGGACCTTTGGAATAAAATTCAAGTTATTTCAGTTTCATTCTTCTAGCTAGGGATATAACGAAAAGAGGTTTGACGGATTGGAACATAAAGCAGGCAGATGTCTTGCGAGAATGATCAAAGAAAAACCGACAATTTCTCCAAAAGAAATATCATTCAACTTTCTGCATGAACAAATGTACCGTTTTTTAAATTCTTGATGATTCAAAAACATTCAATCTTCTGCACGAAAAAACAAAACACTTAATATAGGAAACATGCTATGTCCCAAAACTCTTTGAGACCAATGTTATGAAACATAGGTTTATGATTGATACCTTGTTCGGATATCCATTCTTTTTTATTCTTGATTATTCAAGAACAGTTAATCTTCTACTTGAAAAAAGAAAAATAAACCATAGTGGTTTATGATTTTTACCGGATACTGATTTTTTCATTCTTATAATGGATGAGCTGTCTTGATGATTTTATTGGAAACTGAAATATGAATTCTCTGTTCACATTGTAAAAATTTGTTTGGTGAGTTAAATGAATTTTGTTGGTTGAGTTAAATGAATTTTTAATATAAATTTATATTCATAATATGTGGGGAAGTATATTTTATTCTTTGATGACCCAAATGCAATCTTGCAATTGCAAAGTGTGCTGGCCTTCTGAAAGTTCTTGTATGATGTAATAAATTTGGACCAAAATGGTTAAATGTTGTCTGGATGACCTTAAGTTCAATTATTATTATTCATGATTGAAATTTTGAAATGGTATCTTTAAGTTATTGATGATCTTAGAATTTTGAAATTTTGAAATTTTGAGGTGCACCGAGATTTTTCAAAAGTTACAAAATATAACTTTTGCAAAATCATAATAGGTCACCATAATTCTGACATACTTATCGTAAAATCAAACATAGATTAAATGTAGCTCAATTCACTTCGCCCTCGACACACACCCATTGGCCCACAAAGATGCCAACACAGTTAATGTTAGGATTGATCTCAAGGAAGTGAGCTTCAAGTAGGTTGAACTTTTGAACAATGCTAGAGCAAGTTTCACCTTGTCCCACACCATGAATTGTGTCACATTTTGGGACTGCAAAACAACAAAGTTTATAGCACTAAAGTTAGATATTAGTAGTGTACTATTATAAAATCTAAATTATTGTATAGTCATTTGGCCATTCAAAGCCTATATTATTTCTTGTCAAAGCATGAATTATCTCTAGCTGTATTTTGAAGATTCAATTATAGATTTACCTGTTGGTGTTGGTCGACTTTCAACAATAAACATCATAATGAAAATAAATGAAAAAATTAGAGCAAAGTTGATGTTAGTAGACTTGGCCATTGTTCTTCTTATTCTTTCAAATCCTTTTCAATTAATTATGGTTCTAATGTTGCAGTTTATGTTTTTAGACTTTTGGGGTTCAGTTTATATAGGAAGTAGGAACCCAATGGCGTTGGATTTTAGGAACAATGCCGGCTTTGGGCAGTATATACATAGTGTTGGATATATCTTTGGCATTAGATTGGATATATATATATATAATAATAATAATAATAATAATAATTTTTTTTTCAAATAGTGTAATACTTAAACATTTATTGATAGAAGTGAAAAATTTCGAGTTTAAACTCTAATTTCTAATATATTGTATGATGTTTCTATTAACTGGGTTGGACTCACGAAAACAACTATATTAAGAATTTATATTGTGTTTTCATTGTTTAATCTCAAATATCAATAAATAAAAAAATTAAGGGCCATATAATTCAAACTAGGCCCGAAGGTTAATTTTCTTTCGGACAAAATCTTTTTGTTTTAAGTCATTAAGTTTGGTCGAGTGGTGAAAAATTTAAGTAGTATGAATGAGGTCTCAGGTTTGATCCACATAAACTCCAATATTGTAAACAAAAAAAAGTCTCTTTGTTCGGTATAAAAGGTAAATAATTAATAAAGTAACATGTAACAAAATTTTAGGTTATTGAATAATTTTTTGTCTTATATGATACTTGGTGGACAAAATATTATTTTGTATTTTATATAACTTATATTTGAGACAAAAAAAAATTATGTGGTTTAGTGAGAGACGATAATTTTATTTTTTTGTCAAGTCCTTTGAACCCCAATTTGTCCATTTCCATATTAGTTTTAAACTCAAACACAATAAAAATATAAAATTGGAGTTTTCGTGTACAATTATTTATTTTTTAACAAATCGATCACATATAAAATTAACCGGTCAATTGTCCATTGTTTTTCTTTAATAGCAAACCTTATTTTCTACTCATACAACAAGATAGTTTTAAAAAGTAACCAGAAAATTGTTTTCAATTATACACTAAGAGCAATCCTCAATTTCTCTCTCAACCTCTCACTTGATAGATTTTACTCAATAACTCATTGGAGAAAATTTTGATCCTTCAACCAATGATTCCTAGCTATTCAAGGTGTTTTTCAAATATTTTACAACCTTAATTAGAATCTCTCCCAAAAAGTCTCAACAAGTGTTAAAGGAAATGGTTTCTATGCAATCGTTACTATGCAGTCAAGCACTCCAGTAAACCATACTCAAATTTTAATACAATTTTTATTTTTGTAAAACATATAAATTTTATCTTTGGAATTTGAATCGTCCGATCTCAATCAAACAAATGGGTGACAAACTTTCCCTAGCTAAGAGTTTTAACACTGCAGCATGCTCAAGACAAGGGTCGAACTCAGGACATTGCTTAAGTTAGAAGAGACTCGCGTCATCTAATCTAAGTGTTCTTGGGTAAAAATAATTAAATTTGATAATTACACTTGCCGATTGTATGATTATTTAAGTGTGAGATAATTACATTATAATATAATTATTCAATTAAATTATATACATATAAGATAATTATATTTGCCAATTGTATAATTAATTATTTTTTAGACAATAATCATCATTGGAAAATAGCACAACTATTTATTATTTTTTTTGGTTAATAAAGAGGGCAAAGCCCAAAGAGAAAACAACTACAAAATTACTCTAACACTCGCATGCAAGCCCCGAATACATCATCAAAGAGGAGTTGTTGGAGTTCCATAAGAGGATCTCCAAATTCTCACATCATATGAACTCTGATTGAGACTAAAACTAGCTAGCCAATCCGCACAACTATTTAAGTGTAAAGATATCATACAAATTTTCAATAAATCTTCTTAATTGGACTATTGGCGCATTTCTTGAATTACCCTGCTATTCACACACACCCATTGACCCACAAATATGCTACCACAGTTGATATTGGGATTGAGTCTCAAGAACAGGGGCTGTTCTAGAGCAAACTTTTGAATGATGCTGAAACAAGTTTCCCCTACCTGCACACCATGAATTCTGCTGCATATTGGGGTTCCACCTGCAAAATTTATATAAAAAAAAAATGTAAGATATCGGTTTGTTATTTTATTGACTAGTAGTATAATTTTTCACCCATACAAAATGTAATATACAACATTTATATATATTTTTTACAATAATATTTATAATTTATAATATCATAAGTCAATTGTTCAAGATCAAATGCTTTTCACATTTACCATAAGTTCTAGGATGCAACACTAATATATATCAATTTGTAAAGATAAATATAGTTTTTTTCTTTTTTGTCAAGTAGTTAGAGACTAGAATTTCACTTTTAAGATAAGTAAGTAGATCTATTAGTGTTGGAACCTTAACCCTATATATTATATGCAATGTCTTTGTTAAATATGTTATGTTCAGAGAAACGACGAAGATAGTTCTCTATGATATATTTACGTGAGTTCTAAGCTTATTTACAATTAAAAGAAAAAGAAACTAGTACTACTATAGTACTATATGCATATTTACCTGTTGGCTGGCTCTCAACACTAATCATCATAATGAGAATAAATGATAAAACAAGAGCAAAACTGATGTTACTAGACCTGGTCATTCTTCCTCTTCCAACCTTCTTTTCAATTATTCGACACTAATGTTATTAATTGTGGTTTTAGAAGTTGGGGTACCTTAGTTTATAATAATAATACTAGTACTAGTAAATATGAAGAATAATATGCATGGAGACAATTTGGTTTCGAGGTATGGCATAGGATTTTAAGATGAGGGTCGGCTAATGTTTCTTAATTCTCTAGTGGAAAACATATATTAATTGGAGATATTTTTGTTGCATTGGTTTCTCCTCTCACAATAATAAGACAATGCCTCTTATCAGCGCCGGTCCCGAGTATTCGAAGGCCCTGTTTGAAAATTAAAAATGAATCTTTAATAAAAATATGATTTTTTTAAAAAAAAGTCATTCTCTATTTAAATTATAAATAACATAAAAAATAGTCATCATAGTAAATAACATGTAAAACCAACATATTTTAATCAATAACATTAAAATACATCTTCAATCTAATATCATTATCAACTTTACATTTCCTTCGGAAAAAAAAAAACTTTCTTGTAATGTTGCTTCGTTTTTTACAATCAACCGCAAGTTACTTATAAAATTAAAAGTGTATCTATTAAATTTTCTTTTTCTTGAGTAATAAAATATTTTTTGTAGTAACAAAGTCATTAATTTTTTTTACATATATAAATTTTTTAATAAACCGATATAAACAATCGGAGGCCCCTAAATGTTTGAGGCCCTGCGCGGTGGCACACCTTGCACACCCACAGGGCCGGCCCTGCCTCTTATCCCTCCTACTTACAAGGAGCCGTTGAGTTCGATTTTATTTTTTTTCGAGTTTGGAAGGAAGGAGAGTCGAGGTTTTTTTTTTACTCAAAATAAACGATATTCATTAATTCAAATTGATAGAGTACATCGATACAATACAAATTCAAAGTCGCTAAAAACAAAAAGGATAAATCCGCGAACAAACTCATAGTATTCATGTTAATAGCATAAACCGGCAAATTGCATATGCCTACAAATTGAAATATGACTATAATGAAGTATTCGGAATATCTATAGCTTCGGATTTGTAGCGTTGATGACACCAAAGTCGATGTTGGGAATTGACTTGAAAACGTGGAAAAAACACTTGTGAATTCGGATTGAATCACACCAATAATCTTGATGTGTGGAGCAAATCGAATAAGCAATCAAAACGTGGAAATATCAATAATAATCACGAACAAAAGATAAGCAATAAAACTGTAAAGAACACGAAGCAATTGTTTACCCAGTTCAGTCAAAACTGACCTACTCTGGGGGAGAGAGCCACTCTCTGTTCCACTATCAATGAAAAGCTTGATTACAACGAGATTCACTACAAAAGATTTGCAAGAATTAGACTTCAACCCTAATTCTACCCTTTTCCCAAATCTCTTCCCGTGACCAAGAGATTTCAATGATAAGTGATTACAAGATGAAAGAATCAACACCTAAAACCTAGAGATGAACCAAGAGTAACCCTCTTAACCCTAGCCGCCGTTTTGGTGAAAGAAACCCTCAAAACTTGTTGTCAAAAAACAGAAAACGTGACCCTTTAAATACTCTGCAGCAATTTTCGCCCAAGGCACCACTTTTTTCGCCTGAGGCACCAGTTTTTTTGCCTGGGGCGAAAAGAAAACAGAGAGCCCCCTTTTCCTGCTTCAAATTTCGCCCGGGGCACGGGTTTTTTCGCCCGGGGCGAAAAAACAGCAGATTAGTGTTTTTTCCACGTTTTCAAGGCAATTCCCAACAATCTCCACCTTGCCTTTAAAACGATGGTGATGCCAACTTCCCATCAACCACTATGCTGCTCTCTCCACTTGTTTACACCATACCCTCTTCGGCCCCCGGAGTCTACCTCTCCGTACTCCCGAAAAATGCTTGCCTCCAATTGCCCTTGGATTTTTAGGACAATACACAAGCTAAACCATACCCTCTTCAAACCCCGGATTGTAGCTTTCCGTACTCTTGAAGATATGCTTGCCTCCAACCAACCTTGGAATTTTTAGGTGGTTTCACAAGCTGCAACCTCAAACTCTCCTTGTGTCCAACTACCTCCAGCAGTCTACCAAGTTACCAAGCTTGATCACCGTTGCTTCCACACAAGGTCTCCATAGCCATACCACTTTGGTATACCTCTACCTCAAACCGAGATTCCTCCACCAAAGCCTTAAACCGGTATATCCACTATGTCTTCCACCTTGTAACTGAGTATTCTTACCACCGCCTCTCCAGGCTGATGTTGAGTATTATTCCACCGCCTCTCCAGGCTGATCAGCAAGCTATGAGTGTCAACTGGTGACTATGAGTGCTCCCGCACTCTCATAGCCTTCCTCCTCATCAACGGCAACATGAGCTGACGAACTACCACTGCCCTCTTTGAGGACAATCCTTCTTGAAGTGACATGGATCCTGACAATAGAAGCATCTGAACCTGCCACCATTATCACCTTTTGGCCTAGACTTTGACCCATATTTCTTCCCCTTTCCTCTACCGTCGTTCTCACTTCTATCCCTCATCACATTTAACCCTTCCGCACTATCATCAACCCTCAAGTCTCTCAACTTTGTCAACTCCTTGGTCCTCAAGGCCGATTGAACTTCATCCAATGTGATAGTACCTTCTTTGCCATAAAGCAACGCATCCTTGAGATTTTCAAGTGACTTGGGTAAAGCACACAACAAATGAAAGGCCTTGTCCTCGTCTTCCAAATTCACGTCAATGTTCGCCAAGTCGTCAATGATCTTGTTGAACTCCGAAAGTTGCTCCACCACAGGCTTGTTCTCCACCATTCGAAAGAAAAACAACCGTTCTTTCAAACACTGCTTATGTGCCAAAGACTTCGTCATATACAACGCATCCAGCTTGGTCCACATAGCCGCCGCAGTTTTTTCTTTAGCTACTTCCCTCAACACATTATCCGCGAGGCACAAGATAATGACACTCAAAGCCTTATCATTCATCTCGCTCTTTTCTGCGTTCGAGAGAGTATTTGGCATATTCGATATGCCCAACAATGCTTCAACACACTTTTGTTGTGTTAATATTGCCCGTACCTTCACCTTCCATAAACCGAAGTCATTTTTACCGGTGAACTTCTCAATCTCCCACTTAGAACCCATGATACTTAATTCGTTTGATCCTTTGCCCCACGGTGGGCGCCAATTGTTGTGAATTCTTTAATAATCACATCAAGATTATTGGTGTGATTATTAAAGAATTCACAACAGTCGACATTGACTGAATCTGCACTAGATTGAACTAATCATTCAACCTAAAAAAAATAAACACCACACAAAGACGAGACAACAAAATACACCGCATAAAGACGAGAAAATAAAATACACCGTACGATGATAAACGAGAAAGAAATATGTGAAAATCACACTTATTTATTATAACGAGAAAGAAAAACGATTTGGAGGGGTGATTCCAGGCCAAAATTGATTTTAAATCACACATCTTTGATAAACGAAGAAGAAGAAGAAGAAGAAGAAGAAGAAGAAGAAGAAGAAGAAGAAGAAGAAGAAGAAGAAGAGTGTTGGCGGCTAGGGTTAGAAGAGAAGATTGTCTGCTTTGGGGTTAACCTGTCATGGTTTTGTCCTTTGTAGAAAATGCGCCTTGGTGGTTTGAAAGGTGTGAGTGTTGTATATAAACCACCTTAGCCTCAATTATCAAGCGATGTGAGACTATTTGGTGTATCCGAAGCAATAAAATTATTAGAAACTGATCCAACACTCAGTGTAGGTGCGCTGCTACATATTGATGTTATCTTTTATGAGAAGGCATGATGTATTTACAAAGATTCCAACAAGTGAGAGTTTTAGGAATCCAGAGGTTTTCAGAGAATGAAATTGTATACCTTTTTCCCATAGAGTTGCCTCTTAAATAGGAGGTTCATACCGTCATGTAAATGAAATAAGATTAAGCGGTTACACCTTACCCAACATATTGTCCAAATTACTACGAGACTATAATTGAATGGTCCAAATTAGCCTTGAGGATCTTTTTATACCTTGTACGTACTGCATATACGACTTGTTGCGTTGGGGACAAAATCGATAAAATGACAAACCATTGAAAATTATACATAAAGTGAAAATCTATACTGTATTTTAAATTTACTAATTTAATTTAATTTTTTTATTAGTACGAAAAATAGCACTATAAAGCTTAAAATTCACACATGTTGAATTTCGTTCTTCCCTCCCTCACCGCCCCCATAATTCAAACGTGAATATTTCAACCTCTTTTTCAAATCTCACTCTCTTCTCTCGTTCCCCGTTCTAGTTTTCAACTCCATTCTCATTTCTAACTTCAGGTATTATTATTATTATTATTCACTTTCTCTTCTCTTTCAATTCTATTTTCTTCACTTTCACCGTGCTTTTAGGGTTTCTCAAATTTTCAATTTTCTGTACAAACTCAGTGTCTTTTATCGTTAGATATATGGAAACAGACGAGTCATGTCGAGTGCTTCCTTTTCAGCTTCAATTCGATAAACCCCTTGCTTCTCAGGTATTCTACATTCCGCCTTCAAATCTATGCTACTGTTCAATTTTCGATGCGTTTGTTTAAGCTTAAAAAAAAATAGATTCTTGAAAATGATTTTCTAAAAAATCTATAACAAACACTATTAAAATGATATAATTGATTTATTTTTTTTTTAATTTTTACCGTTTGTGAGTGAATTTCGAATTGCAGGTGAAAATTGCGGAGTGGAATCCTGAGAAGGACTTGCTAGCTATGGTTTCTGATGACTCTAAGATCTTGCTTCATCGTTTCAATTGGCAACGCCTTTGGACAATTACTCCAGGTCTTGCTCCATCTTTTCATTTTTTTTCTTTCTATTTTCATTGTTTTCTATAATTTGTGTTAATTCTTTCTATTTTCTTACAATTGATGTGCTTGGGTGTTGAATGAATGTCTGTTTTCATGCAGGAAGATGTGTATCGTCCTTGTGTTGGCGTCCTGATGGCAAGGCAATTGCTGTTGGGCTTGATGATGGAACGTTGTCACTGTATGATGTTGAGGTGGGTAGTAGTTTTATTTTTGTGGGATGAATATTTTTAGTCATTTGCTCGTGATAATCATTTTTATTGTCTGAATTAAGTGTTAATAAATGTATTTCATACTGTGCCTGAGAAATTTAAAGGGAAAGAAGTATTTTTCGATCTTTTTAGAGACCATAGACTGACTAGTATTGCTGAGGTACACCTGATTAAATAAGCTAAGATAACGTATGTTTGGTTTCAAATACATACAATTTTGTATGGTTTGTTTGTTACTTTGAAATCTAGATTTTGTGTATTTTTACTATTATGACATTATTGGAAATCTATACTAGCCATAATTGTGGACCTAAGATTCTACTTGTTCAGTTGTTTTTACATTGATGATAAGATATTTTGAATTTTCCGGTCTAACTAACAAATAAGCAATGTGATATTTTTCAATCTAAGGATGGAATATCAATTAAAATCCAACAATGTTACTTGAAACAAACTTGCTTTTCAGTCAAAGGGGGAACTTGATGCAAAGGTTTGAATTTTTGCCGTGTGATTGGGAGGTCACATGTTCGAGTCATGGAATCGGTCTCTTGCAAATGCAATGCAAGTTTGCTTACAATTAATTTGCAATGGGTCTGATGACCTTGGACCCCTCAAAGGGAAGAACTTAAGATGACTAGGCTGCCAGTTTTTCCTAAGAAGATTAGATAGAGTCTTTGACTCTTAGGTACCGTTTGGCCAGACTTTTTTATGGTCTAAAAGTTACTTTAAAATAAAGTTCAAAATAAGTGCTTTACAAATAAAGTTAAAGCTGTTTGGTGATTTCATTTTTAAAAAACTTAAAAATAAATTATAGTTTAAAGTTTATTTCGTAAAATATTTTATAATAGTTATGATAATATTAAAAATCATTATAAAATATGATATTTCAAATTAAATATGATAATATATTCTATGTTATAATATTTTTTAAAAGATAATACATAGTACTTTTTTTTGTTACTATGATATCGGTACGAAGTTTCCACCGATGTTAGCGATCACTAATCTTCTTCGAAGAACCTGTACAGCACACAACGTGGGTTCTCCCTCCCAATCAAATTTTCTCCATATATATTATAAATGTTTCTCAAAAAGAAAAAATAGAACATTAGACAAAGTATACGTACTAATATCATTTTATTTTTTTTCTTGACATAATACGTACCAATATCATAAAAAGTAATATAGTCATATATTTCTAAAATCATCAAAAAGTAATATAGTCATTTTTTATTCATGAAATAAAAAAGATGAGTATACGTTGGAAAAAAAAAGTATATGATGTAGTTAGTGGTTACCTACAGCCGTTTCCCATAAAAAGATTGAACCGGGTATCGAAGGGGAACATGGAAAAAAGGAGGCGCAAGCCATTTTAAGTTGATATTTTTAACTTTTTTTTGGGACTCCTTAGACATTGTTTTTCTTCAATAAAAATAAGTCCTTATTTTTTTGTAGAGCTTCTTTCAATTTGCGTTTGGCCTGACTTCTACTTAAAACAAAAAAAAAGTCATAAAAAAGCTGGGCCAAACGGTACCTTAGTAATCTATTTACCTGATAGAAAACGGGGATAGTGTTTTTTCTTTTGGTCAGTTTGCGGATAGTGTTTATGGTTGATTTTCCTTTGTTTTTTGTGACTTACCTAATTCCTGATATTTTCTATATGGCAGAATGGGAAGCTGTTAAGAAGCTTAAAATCACATTGTGCTGCCATCATATGTCTCAATTGGGAGGAGGACAGTCACGTAATTCCTGTACGCTTCTTCCAGCCGAAAGCCTATTTTTCAAGTGACACATAATGCTTAACTAAGTGTTAGACTATGGATATTAAATTCTTGTTATGTGAAAGGGGTGTATTATGGATGCACCGCACATGCTTGTTTTCTTTCTACTATTCTGATCTTTCCTTCCTTTCTTACAGGATGACCATTGCCACACTTCAAAGTATGAAGATAGAACTTCCCGTTTCTTTCCTCCTGCTCCAAAAGTTCCTCGAATGCCTGGATTGGTATCTGGGGATAACGGCTTCATGGATGATGGTGATGATTCGTTTGAGGAGCTGTCAAATTCTTCTCACCAACGATTCAACGTCTTATGTAGTGGAGACAAAGATGGGAATATATGTTTTAGTATATTTGGCATCTTCCCTATAGGGAAAACTGTAAGTCATTGTCGTAGAGGGTAGCATTTTTCATGAATAAATTTTTGAGTTGTGATGTGGGAATACCATCCTAACCTTTGGGTTTGTATTAGTTGATACATAAATTTCTTTCCTTTGGGGATACCATCCTTTTTCAATACTATTAAAAATGCTTATGCCTGTTGGTGTTTCAGAACATACACAACCTCACTTTTCCCACTTCTAGTGATGGTGCAGAAAGAAGTAAAAGACTTTTGAATGCTTCTATACACAAGGTAGATTCTCTTTCTATTTTGAATACTGAACTTCATTTGAGGATCCCCTTCCCCTTAGTTGTGGACAGAAGTTGAAAAACACAAGAGTAGTTTGATGTTTGAAATTAATGGTAGGATTTATTAGAATATTAAGTAGTATTTTTAACATAGGAAATATGAGAAAAGGAGCGAACTGAAAGCCGCAGAATGAACTACCTCAAGGATGACATATTATATTCTGTTCAAAATTCTGCCAAAAGATTAATGAACTATTGGACCCAATGTTTATGGTAATACATTCAGTTCAATACTGAAGTATCTGTTGTACTTTTATTATGCTATGTAATGTTATAAAAGCGTGCCATGCTATCGGCCTAGTTGGCAGGCAGCTAGAATAATTTAATTTAGTTAGAAATCTGAATGAGATCACTAACTACCTACTAGTGTAACAAAACTCGTTAGAGGTTTATCTCTTTAAGCTTTCTTCCATAATCTGTTTTTCTTACTTTTTAAATGGTTTTTATTTTTTTTATTTATTTTTGTCACAATGCTACCTACACAATTCTTTTAGTAGTAAAAGGAGGTGGATGGAAGCGAAATTCCAAGTTCACTTCATATTGCTTGATGCACTAATGAATCATTGAACAAAAAAAGTTGAAACGATAAGTTACACAGGTTAATTAAAAACTGTCATGATAGGAACTCAGATAAAAACTTAAGAGAAAAATATTCTTATCCAATGAAAGTAACAAGTGGAAAATTCCTTGTTGCAAGGGGGCACTTCCTTCACAATCATAACAAACAATGAGGCAATTCTTTCCTTACTGCTTGCCTCTTCAACATTCCAAAGCCCCCTATTTAACTATCAACCTGGTGCCCTTTAATATCAGCTGTTACAATTTGTAACCGACTGTAACTATTGTATTACAATTAAACCAGTTCCCCTCAATGTCACACAATAAAAGCAACCGTCACAGTTTCTAATTGACTTTAATGCTGAACTACAATTTGGTCCTCCTGGAGTACACTTTCCAGACCCTGCCTCTTTAATTAGGCTCAAGCCTGTTTTTAACATGCAATGAACCAACATAAAAAATTTAAGATATTGGGCGAAGGCACATGAATTTTAATCACACTTCTGACACACCCCACCGATTGCTCATATAAGTTCTCATAACATGCTATGAAGCAATTCCCTAGTTATTTACTTGTTGAGGCTTATATTTTTACATTTCAATAGGTTGCTTTATCAAAAGATCTTTGTCGTTTGATAGTCATGTGCTCAGGAGACCTTGTTAAAGTTGTTGATGACTTGGATGTTATTCAAATGGCCGGGCATAATGAACATGGCTTACATTGCTTAGCCCTAAACACAGCTATATTTTGGAATAGGTAAACATTTATTCTTTGACAAATGGGATGAATCTAGTGTAATTTTTCAAGATGCATCTTTTTATTTTTTTTGCAAAATATATAACCTTATGTCTGTGAGACAAATGCAAATGAGAATAGGTTGGTCATGCGTTATAATGGACATTCTTTCTGCCTCTTATTTCTGCAATTTGGTTCCCTCTATCTATGTACAGGAAAAATGAGCTCCATCAGGTAGCTCAACAGGCTTCTAACATCGAGGATTTGACTGAGGTTGTTCGGGCATCATTATCAGTCATGTCTAGGCAGTGGTCTGATGCCATGCATACATTCAAGGAGAAGTTCAACTCTTTGTCTACTCTGATTACGGATCACGGTAACTTAAAAACCTTCGTAGATATTTTTAGTTCTAACCAAATGAATTTGAGAAAAGAGAGAATTTGCAAAATTCTGAAGATGTGAATATGTATTAACTGAATCAAGCAATGTTATACATGCTATTTATACTATAGCCAGATGATTTTAGAAATACAGATAACTGACAGAAACTAACTACTCCATCCGTCCCAAAGTGACTTACCTAGTTGACCAATTCACACATTAAAAAGAGTGTATAAATGAAAGAGAATAGTACTTTTACTAAAGCACCCTTGTCATGCATTGGTTTATTCACTTTTACCATAAATGCAAAGTGGAAGACATTGAATTGGGAGTGATGCAAATAATATTAATCAGAGGGTTCAATTGGAAAAAAATAATTAATGTTGTATTGAAAATTGAAATGGGTCAGTCATTTTAGGACATTTTGTTGGTGCAAATATGTCAGTTATTTTGGGACAGAAGGAGTAATAACTAACATAACAGAACTAATGAACTATATAACTGAAAGACAAGCCAGGTGACTCTAATACACTAACTGTTGCAGCATTCTGAGTCATACCAGAGAAGTATGCATGCTTTGCATATTATGCTATCATATCCTTTTATTAATTTGTTTCTATCATTTATTGCTAGGACTTGATTCCTCTCCCCAAGAGGAGTTTCTGAGCCTTCTGGGCGGTGCAAGGACTAGTCCAGCAGTTCATCAATTTCTTGTTAACACTCTTGGTGAAGCGGTATACAAACAGCTTTATGTAGCTTATCATGTGTTCGCTTATTCATGAATAGCTTATGAATTTAGTTTTCATTCAGTAAATTTATTACTTCACAGGGTGTCAAGCGCATTTCAAAGGTTCTTTGCGGTGCTGGCAAAGAACTTCAACGTATTGTCTTGGAGCACCTCCAGGTACAACATTGCACTGTCTCATGTGCACATAATTACTAAATGGTAGTAAAATGTGTTACTGTTTGAAAGCATATGCTTTTAAAGTTCATGTCAAATAAGTGATAACTTGTTGCATAATAACACAGGCTTTTGACAAGTCACAGACCGTGTCAAGGTCTTTTTCTTTTGGCATAACTACACATTTGGTCCCTTACGTTTATTTTAGGTTTCAATTTGGTCCCTTACGTTTAAAAAGTATCAATTTGGTCTCTTACGTTTATTTTAAATGTAAGGGACCAAATGTGTAGTTAAGCCTTTTCTTTTTTTCTGAATTTTCTTCAGACCACATTAGAGGGTTTGAGCTAGGGCATTGTTTCACTCATTCCATGTCTTAATAAAGTAGGCTCATGAACAAGTCTGCTGATCTGCTCTTAGCATAATGGTTTGGGGCACCAGAGGCTGTTGTTGTGTGGCCATCCTGAAGTGGCTGAAGTTCAATATATTGCAGAAGAATTGAAATTATAATTCTAAAGCTAAATTCCAGCTTTGCTGTGATAAAGAAGCCTCAACATAATTTTTTTTTTATCTTTGCTTCATTTAATAACAATGTTGATGGAGTGTACAAACATGAGATAAAAGATCAAAAAGGACACATGGTAGTGTATTGTATAAATTGTTAAGAGATCTAAAACCATTTATGTACATTCATGTAATATATTATAGTTTAGGATGATCAGTTCTTCTATTCTTGATATGGTAGTAGAACTTCATTTGCTTTTTACCAAACTATTTGTACAAACTCCACACTCTTATTTACTAAACTTTAAGCAATGTATATGTCAGCCCGCTGCAGAAGTTATTGGATTCAGAATGGGAGAACTAAGAGGGCTTTCAAGATGGCGTGCACGATATCACGGCATTGGCTTGGATGAACCACTCATTAGCAATGCAACAGAAAAGGCTGGTATGCTACTTGTACAAGTTGAACGATTTATGAGGGTTCTTTCATCTGTCTTGCAGCAGGTGTGCCTTTGAAATGGATCTTACAAGGTTTAACTTTATTATTTCCAATGTATGGTCGTTACTAATAAGATTTATCAGTCTGATTCATTATTGTTTTCAGCTATATATTCTTATAGAGTTTCAATAAAATATAAGTTATGTTTCTAGAGAAAACACAGGAAAAATTATGGACATATTCTGGCTAAAATTTCCTGAAGATTGCTAAATTTACTAAGACATGTTAATCAGCATAACTTTCAAGTGCCTCTTTTGGCATCTGGTGAAACCACAAAATTACTTTTGTCTTGAAAAGTTTGTACTATCTTCTTACTGTACTATAAGAACACATATTCTGACATCATTTCTTAACAAAATAATTTCAAAAGATGTCCATGTCTACATTTTTGTAAAAGCATGTTCTGTCTGATAATTTTATTTTGTTTGTTTGCTTGCTCACATATCCTCAATCAGTATTCAAACTTCTTCAACTGGCTATTAAAGTGCATAAAATTACTCATGTCAGAACCAAGTGACCAGCTTCTTCCATATAACAGGTTGTCTTGCCATTCCTAATTGTTTGTGTTGGAGGTGTTATGTTATTTTTCTTATTTTACTTTTGGTTTTGGCAGTGAACTTGTTATTATATTTCTGAAGTGTCTGTATGAACAAGATCCAGTAAAGCAACTGCTAGAAATATCAGAAACAGATTATGATGTTGAAATTGATTTGTAAGTTTTTTTTGTCTAACCGCAATCCATTTGATATTTATCCAAATTTATTGTTAATTTGAACTGTACATTCTTGTCATATCTTTGTTGTGGTGTTGACTCAACTGTATAGCTTGTACAAGTTATGATGTTATTGACACTTCACGCATAACTCTAGGAAACAAGATATGATTAAGTGGCAATTTAAAGTTATAATGCTTTATAATTTTTTAAAACTAAACCAGGTATTTGTGATGGAATTTCAATTTTAAACCTCAGCTACTGCTATTAATATTTTTTCTCCCTGATAAAAGAGGAAATGGTATTTGACAAGAGAAAATGAGCATTTAAAGAGTATTTCTCCGCATAGGCCGATTCCTCCGCTTGAACCTGTGGCCACTTATTCACATTGTAACAACATAAAGGCATTTGTCGGACTTCCTAAGGGTACTAGCAAGAAAAGTGTTTTCTTGATTTTGGAGCATAAACAATTAACTAAATTTAGTATTTACAAAAAAACAAAGTTTAAAATCCAAATCCCTTCTATCTGTAGAAGACGAATGGTGAACAAAGTATAGTATAGCCAACCAAGAGTTGGGTCTAGTTTTGAAGATTCTCTATCAGCAGGATTTCATAAATTAGGTAATATTCTGGAGAGAGTTGAAGTTGCTAATGGGGTTTTTACATAAATTAGGTACAGAATATAAAAAAAGGATGATTCCCAACCTGTATATGCTTGAAATGATTTCCAGTAAGTTATGGAATGTCATGTAGATGGTTTTGTAAAATATATTGACTTGTTTTACAATAGTGGACTTCTGTTAGTATGATTGTTGGCTTCATTCTAATTTTAAATATTATTTTGTTGAAATCTTCAGGGAGACAGCAGAAAGAGTTAGAGAATTAGTTCAGTTTGGGGGATTTTCCGACACTGAATATCTTAGGAGGAATTTGGCTAAAGAATTTCAACAGTTGGAGTTAAGGTATATATGTGTCCTTTCATCATTCCCGGTTAGATAAGGCTTTAGTTGTTAGTTTTCCCTGTTAATTGCGCTCATCTACCCTGTTAATGATGATAATACATAAATTATTATGAACTGATTACAAAGAATCTTGAGATTTTTTTGTTGCACAAAACAATATTTTTCATACTGTCTAGACAGGCTTATTTCATAATGAAAAGGAAAACAAGATTATTCTCAGTTGTTTTGCGTCGAAAGTATTGGCAGAGATGAACTCCAAAACATTATACTCTACCAGTTTAGATGCTGAGCTTGAAAGTATACCATCTTAAAATAGTACCCATGAAACAAGTTTCTTTTCCTGTTTAGAAATTGATTTTCCTAAAAAATCTGCCAATTATTGCTCAGAAAGAAAGAAAAAAGTCAAGTCATCTAAATACCGAAGATATCTTTTTCACATTGTTCTAGTTACATCTCTTGATTGTTCAGATTTTTATTGTGACTTTACTGTACTTCAGCTTTAAAGATGCCTTTCAAATGCCTTTTACGACAATCTCTAGAAAGATACTTTGTGAGGATTTATTACCGCTGTTTCCTCTTCCATCTTTGCCACAAGCATCATCATCATCATCATCATCATTGACGAGAATTCCCACTTCAATATCATATTATGAGGTACTTATTACAGATTGACCATTTTGCTAATTTTTAATATTTCTAATCCAGGGAATAAGAGGCCTCACTGTGTTATATATTTCGATTCTTATCTGAGTTTGATGTCAGTGTGTTTCAAATTCTATTAAAACGCTGTATTCTTATTTTCTTTCTGTAGGATTCCTCCAGAGCTTCTTCGTCGCATTACACCGGTCAACATCAAGTTATTGATTACTTATCTTTTCAAGTACCTGATGAGTCTTTCTCAGATATTGAAAATTGCATATGCATAGTCAGAGGATTTATGCATAACTCAGACTGTCTAAAGAAGGGGTATAGTTCTTTGGAAGCTGTACTGTTATGTGTTCCTGTTGATTATAAATGTGTCGATCTGTCATTGTATAAGGTAAATTCTTGAAAATTATAAATATTCCAAACATTTCTACTCCCAATTTTCAACCTCACACAATCTCAATATTTGTTATTTTGAAAATGTGTTGTTTGATACAGGATAGTCAACTTGTCTTGCTACTAAACAAAGATAATAATACATCAGAAAGTGCCGGAGATGGTTGTATGATGATTCTGGAAGCAAGTGATCTCCCATATGTCTCTCTATCAAGATCTGCGTTTGTAGACGTCTGGAGGTTACAAGAACTGAAGGTAAGTCATACTAATAAGTCTGTTGTTTTCATTGTATATGGCATATGTTAGGATATCTGTTGCCAACTCTTTATATATTATCTAGCCATAGAATTTCAAGTTAACTGAAGGTAATATTATAAATTCAAAGTACATCGTATGCTTAACATTTTAAGCAATAAGCACCCTTTAGACCACTCTTGTTCCTGAAGAGAAACAGCACATCCTGTTTTCTTCTGTATAGTTCTTTTACTCGTTACAAGACCAACAGGAAAGAAAGAGCGAATGAAAACGAGAAACTAATATTTTGAACCTCACTAATGTAAATATTTTCCTAAATTATGGCGTTCATGATTCTGTGAGTTGAGTTTAAACTGTTATGGCCCATGAATGATTCTCGTCTACAACACCTCATCAACCTTGTTTACTACCCTATTTTCTTTGATAGTATGAAATAGTTAATGATAACCAGTAACCACAACCATGTAAGGTAAGACCTGGCTCATCAACTTATAATAGGCATCCTAGCGATAGGAACTAGCGAAAGAATTATGGACATAAAAATTTCAAATATTGACTACCGACTACAATACTAGAATTCCACCGAACAGATTGATTGATATTTTAGGAACTGCATTTGATTATTTTGAAAAAGTATTCCATTTCCTTTCCTGCTCGAAACAACCATGAGTTAATGTCAATATGTGCGATTTCCATTTAATAAATTTCACTAATATGAATAACTTATCAATATCCTTTTTGAAGCTATATCTAATGTTTGTATTCCATTAGTCATATTGTTTTGTGATTATGATCACGTAGGAATCTGCCGCTATCCTGCACATAGGGGATGAGAAAGCTCGTACGATCCCTCACTGTGTAATTGCTCCCTTGGCAGTTAGTGGTAAGTGCTCTCTTTTTGGCTTAAATGCATAACAATTTTCAGAACAATCTGCCTAGCTGAAGTTCCTCGGGCATAACAAATGAATGAATAACATATACCATGTCAATTGTATATATACTCTACTTGTACTCAGACCACAAAATATCTCGCAAATTTTATTAGATGCAATATATTTGGTCTATGAACTAATATCATAGTCTAGTGTTGGTCATTATTTTTTGTTCAGCTTAATGCTATACATACATATTGCGGATACAAGACATAGTGCATACAAGAACTCCTGTAGTCCAATTGCAGAATGCTTAAGAAAAGTCAATAAAATTCAGGATAATGGTTTTATCTATAGCTAGTTTTTGTTAAAATTTGTCAATAGTTGGAATTAAATTGGAGATAAATAAATTTTGACGTATTAGAATTGTAATTGATGTGGGTATTGGTATATCTTAGTATAAGCCATTCACCTGGTCAATACTGACTCAGTTGTTACTTTTATGTCTTGCTAACAGCTTCAAGAGGCGTGGCTTGTGTATTTGCTGCAAGAAAGCGTGCCTTGGTCTACATTTTGGAGGAAGATGAAGACGAGGTCTCTGATGCAGAATAGTTCTCTTCTTAGCATTTAGTTTTGTTATTTATTTATTTATTTGAAGAGGGAGGAGGGGTGGGGTGTTGGATAATCAGTTGCCATTTTCTTAATAGTTATTGAAATATTGTTGTATCATGTCCATATTCTTTATTAGCGAACTAGAATGTTCACCCGTGCAGGGAACTATTTTTGTGCAGTAAATATTTATTCCCATCTACAAAGAATTCACAATGCTTAGAATGAAACAATAGAATAATGGTATGCATAATTTGAAGTTTGAACATTAATGTGGAGCAGCTTGAACTCCTTAATGCTATACATATTTTCCTATCTTCTTTCCCTCGAAGATATCCTTAAATATACAGAAAAATATATAGCATCAAAGAGACTGACAAATTGGGAGGTGCCATAGTTTGAGGGAATATGAAAAAAAAATAGTGTCGAATTAGTAAGGTGTTTTGTGTATGAGTATATAAGCATCTACTGTACGTCCTCTCCTAGAGTTGCTGCTCCTGACTTTGGAGGCATCACAACATTTCCATACTCGACAGGAAACTCTATCACCTGACCCACATGAATAGGATAGTCCTGCTGCTGCCAACGAGCAAGCCACCAAACCCTGATAGATAGTGCTGCCTGAGGTGTGATGAACCCTCATGCTGTTGTCGGGAAGTGACAGTCAGGTCTTCAATCATGATGGTAAGTTAGGTGGAAAGTTATTGTTACAGGTTTAACTTTGATTGGAGTAAATAAAGGGATGCACTAAGTTTTTTTGACAGAGGATGTACTACTAAGTTAAATTAAACGAATTTATCAACAAAAAAAAAAATAAATCAAACGAGTTTTGCTTAAAAAAGGTAATACAAATAGGGGTGCTGATGCTACGGTGGACCATCTTCATAAGTGGTCCATCGTAGACAAGTGATTAATACTAACGAATACGAATTTTACAAAATTTATGGTTGGATTGAAAGTTTATATAGTATAGATCATCGATAAATTTTTTTAGAAAAATTGAAAATATTTTGATATGTTATTGAAGTCTATTAAGATTAACGATATTTAAGAAAAACTGAAATAGTTAATCTTAATGAGTTTCAATAATATATCAAATAATTTTCAATTTTTCTAATTTTAATTTATGGATAGTCTATATGATATAAACTTTAAATCCAACGGTGGATTTTGTAAAATTCGTATTCGTTACAACGTTATTCATGACTGGTCCACCATAGACTACTTGAAATAGTGGTTCATATTAGAATTTATCACCATCAATAAACTTTGTTTTTCTCATATTATTTTTCTTGGGTAGAAAGAGGGGCGGAGCCCTAAAAAAAAATTAAGCCGCAATATATTTAGGGGTTGCTATCCTCATAACATTAGTTAACAATAAATCATCAAATTAGTCTCATATTGACAGCTAATATTAGCCAACACATCTGACATTTATTCGTTTCACGGTAGAGATGATACACATCTTCCACTCTAATTCAAGTAAGTGACGGATTTGTTGAACTAATCTCCAACCCACGTAAGGTTAGTGTAAGTAAGATGTTTGTTTCCCTCTTCTCATATTTCTAAAGATTTGTTAATTGTACTAGTCAGATTAGTCTGAAACTCTATGGTGACAACAAACCTAAACTATTCACTTAGTGGACGTTGAGTATTATCCTTTCATTTCTCACACAGATGATATTATATCTTTTGGTTGTTTAAACAAGTTTAAACAACACTTGTTAGAATTGTTCTTGATTAAATTATTTATAAGTGCACATAGACTAAGAGGCTGATTTAGTTTGTAAGGTCAGATATAGTTCGTTTACTAAATATTACATCATCTCCTAAAAAGGTGTAGGTGATTTCAAATATTGGTTTTTATTCTGCATTGGTTCCTTTCAATATTCAAGTACAATTATCGCCAATGTACCAAGAAAGCGAAAGTTTTATTTTATTTTATTTTGTTCTTAGGTCTTTTACTTTGAATTATTCTAATCACTATTGTATCATTAATTTTAATTTGTATAACAATATGGAATACTATTACATAGTTAAAAATCACATGGAACTCAAGGAGGCCAATAGTGATGTACAACAGATGTCGAAGATATAGGTAAAAATAAAGTAATAGTTATATAGTTATTAGTATATTGCATAAACTATAATAATAGTTTAAACCTAAAACCATATGAAAAATAATTTATCATAAAATTGTTATGATATTTAAACTCATAAAAGTAACACACAAAAATGTAAGTACTTATACATTTGTTATGCAATGACTTTTTTTTTTTTTTTTACCTAAGCAGTACCCTTAATTCAGGGTTTCAAGGATTAATATCGATTGAACCATCTTGAGGAACAAAACAGCAGCGGGGGCCGGCGAAAGAATACCGCCCGTCCACTCAAATTGCACTTCATCCTCTATTATATAGAGTAAGAGGAGAATTATTTTGGTTAAGAAAAAAATGCAAGGTTAGTGTAATTAGTAAGACGATTGTTTTCCTCTTCTCATATTTCTGAAGATTTGATATTTGTACTAGTCAAGTCAGTCTGAAGTTTTATGGTGACAGCAAACCCAAACTATTCACTTACTGGACGTTGAGTATTCTCCTTTCATCATTTCATTTCTCACATAGGTGATATTATATCTTTTGATTATTTAAACAAGTTTAAACGACACTTGTTAGAATTGTTCTTGATTAAATTATTTATAAGTGCACATAGTGATCATATAGACTAAGAGGCTGATTTAGTAAATATTACATTATCTCCTGTTATTTTTCGGTTTAAAAAATCGGTTTTGAAAATTAGCAACAAAGAAATTACTGGTCGAGTCGCAGTTCGAAACACTCTCTTTAAGACGTTTCACGACACTACCCAAATTGTGCAAGGTAGACTATCAACCGTGAAGTTCTCAGGATAAAACAGTCAATTCAATAAATACCGTTCTCTACTGCACTATAGAAAATGGGCAGAAAAACACCTTCGATGGTTTAAAGAACCAGTCTAATATTGATATATGAATATCAATTCGAAGTGGCAACAATCACTTTCTGAAACAACAAGAAACAAGAATTTTTGAAGTAAGTTATATAGTTATTGGTAAATTACATAAATTACAATAATAGTTTAAACATAAAACTATCTGAAAAATAATCTATCATAAAATTATTATAATATCTAAACTCATACAAGTAACACACAAAAATGTAAGCACTCATACATTTGTTATGCCATAGCACTCGCACTCAAATTGCACTAAATCCTCTATTACATAGAGTAAGAGGAGAATTATTTTGGTTATGAAAAAAGTGCAAGATTAGTGTAAGTAAGATGTTTGTTTTCCTCTTCGGTAACTTTGGGTTTGGGCCGACCCTTTCCACAATACGATTTTTCAATTAACTATATTCCATGATAACCGCACTAATAAATGGAAAAATATATATATACATACAAATATGGTTACACAATGTCATAACATAGTAAGCACAATGTCAATTTTTCAACAAAGATATGAATTTTAGCATGTTTTATAATAATTTTGTTTATAAATTTCATAACATAGTAATAATAAAATGTTTATTCATAACAATGTAAACACAATGTCAACAAAAATATAAATTTTAGCATTTTAGTAATAATTTTGTTTATAAATTTTCTACAGGATATCATATCATTTGCTACAAAATTTCTACAAAGAATCGTTTGCTTTTAGATTTCGATTATGCGATTCTTTCACATGTTATGTTTCTTTGATACTTGATTGAAATTTCTTGTTGATTCTTCTATTTTAATTCTTGATTTTAAATTTATCGCTAAACGTTCTTCCATCTTCAATTTTTTCATCATGCTATTCTTATTTATATATTCTCCCCAAAAGGAATGAACATCGCTTTCTACAAAATTGCAGACATATCGGAATTCATGCATGGATGCCCACCGTGATATGCTTAAGAGGCTTCCACGAGTTACATTCATGGAATTCCAAGTTAAAAATTTATGCTACAATCAAATGAATTGTCTTGGTACTTACTAGGGTTGGAGACTACAATGTAACATGTTTGGATAAACGACCTCCAAATGTTATCGACGATCGATACTCTTGGGGGAGAATGTTGAGGTGGACGATTACGAAGACCTTGTTAACAACGACAACGATTGAACATTTAATTGTTGAAGAAATTGAATTTCAATTGACAAATTGTGTTTTGCTTTCTAACTTTCTAATGAATTAGAACACTCAAAGGTATGGATGCAAGGAGATGACATATATCTCCTCCCTCGGACACACTATGCTTTGCAACTTCTTTTTATAATGTTGGTCCGAGTAAAAAAAAAGCATAGTAAGTTTATATGTGTCTGAGGGAGGAGATATATGTCATCTCCTTGCATCCATACCTTTGAGTGTTCTAATTCATTAGAAAGTTAGAAAGCAAAACACAATTTGTCAATTGAAATTCAATTTCATACCTTTGAGGGAGGAGATATATGTCATCTCCTTGCTTCCATACCTTCGGTTTATACCAGTAGTTGGTCCGAGTAAAAAAAAGACTCCTGCACTTTGTTTTTCAAGTAAGTTTATAAGTTCGATCTTTAACTTGTGTATGAAAAAAATAAAAAAAACAACTAAGGATAACACCTTACTTGTTTTTCAACGGTAACTACTTTACATATTATACATACAGGATCCGGATTTATTGCTGTTGAATTTTAACGCAGTTTCACGCAGTAATAGATCGCAGTCATCCATTACAGATTAGACGGTTATGATTTAACACAGTTTTATATATTAAAACAATGTCAGCCACATGTTTTAGATCAGACGGTTCTGATATAAAACTGTGTGAAAACTGCACCTTTTTGTACGGCGTTAAATCCCGTTCCATACATATATCATGGTTACAAAAAATATTGACTACAAAATCTCAAATTTTACTTTTTACTCCCACTCTTCTATACCATATGATACGGCAATGAACTCTACCATAATTTTTGTCAATAATTCTAAACCATCAATTTGAACAGCTTGTCAATTCCATCTTAAAATGATTTATTCAATCACAACTACATTCAAGAATATAACAAATCAGTTGTAGCATCTTAGTAGATGATCACAGGACTATTTTTTTAACAGCGAAAAATTTATTAACGGAGAAAGAGAGAACAGAGTACAAGTGGTACTGAACCCACCAAGAACCGATAAAGTACAAGAAGTACTCAAACTCTACCTCACAAAGATGATTACAAGACTACTAAACCATTACAAATTATGCAGGCCGGTACTGGTGCTGAAACATTCATATAAAGCAAAAAAGCAGTAAACATAAGTCCAAGCATTCACCAGTTCCAATTGATAACTATTCTTATGCTACACGGCAGCTGCACAAGACACATAAATTAGGTTGAAAATCTAACCTACTTCAATCAAGCAATTGACATCAGTTTAAAACGGAATACAGCCTAGAAAATATTAAGTTACAGCTAAATGTCCCGAGATTTAATACTCCGACCTTGCAAACATTAAACAACAAATGACTTCAGTCCAAAACAGGCGAGTTTTTGAGCCTTTAAAGGTTATAGACATGAATGCTGGATGGAAAATATCACAAGCAGCTAGGAGAGATGTTGCAGAGCTATATTCTTGCAAATGCATGTCTCTCTGCACAACTGATTATGAATCATGGTACAGTGGTATTTTTAAGCTAAGCGCACCAAATAATTCAATCCAGGTTTCATGTCCTTGCTCATAGTCATGCTGCAAAATTTGAGCATGATAGAAACTCTTAATGTTAGGAAATTAGCCTTAGATGGTATAACCAGAAAAATTATTGTTACGGATCATAACAGATGAGCAATTCCTCCAAGATCGTTAAGAGTCATCTAATTCAATGAGTTGAGCCCGTCTGTCAGCAGCCCTCTTTCGAACAAAAATACCCCATCTCAAAGCTGCCTTAAGCTTGAGCCATCCCACAACAGCTTTGCCTGAGGAACGGTTTGGGTCATCATCAAAATTGTAGCTCATGTGGTTTGCAGGCATGTATGTAGATGAATTAGGGTACCCATCTTCGTGAGCATTGAAGGACGCATGTGCATGGTTTCCCAAGTTAAAAATACGGAGAAGATGCTGCATATCATCATTTTCTAGCATCTCGTGACTTTTAATACGTATTTCTTCCTCTGGGAAGAAGTCTTCAACTCCTCCATAAGTCGAATTTGAAATACTGGCAGTCTGGAACCCATGTGTGGCTGTTTGTGGCAGACCAAGACTTAGCCCATTTTCATTTCTTGGAAGTTGAACTTGGTGGGGAGCACTCATCAACTGACTTTGTAGTGAAAATGCATTATCATCAAATTGGATAGAAGAATTAAGATTAGTATTCTGTGATTGCATGGAGAAGCTGGTAGTTGTGCTGTCATGATAACCTGCAGACATATATATAATCAGCAATCAAAAAATTCAAGCAGGGTCACTGTTTTCTAAACGAAAAAATCTATTGAGCGAAACGGTTTGCAGGTTGACATGGATTTTGTTGCTAACATAAGAATGTTTTGCAAGGAAATATATACCTCCAACTGTTTCTCCTGTATCCATTGAAGGTTGGCCTGTATGTTCTGGTTGTGGCAAACTATGGATAGAAGTCTGCTGAATTGAGTTTGGGTACTCAAGGGAACCTATGAGAGCTTGAGGATGAGCAGTATCCAAATTTTGGTCCTGATTGTAATTTTGTAGAGACTTGCCATCATACTCGATAACATGCATCCAATTATCATATGCTTGCTTCACCAACGTGTCTACATAAACCTACAACAGAAACCATTGGGTTTAATTAGAAAAAAATATCATCTTTTTATTATAAAATAGTGAAGCCAATTATGTGTACATCTTTTAGTTGGAATCTTTCAATATCATGAAGTGCTTGTAACAGCAACCAAATCGTGGGGAAGAACTCAACTTATGTCATATGGCCTCAGAAGTCAGGTTAATCATGCTATGGAAGAAAGACACCGGTATGATCCGAATTAAAACCTAAATCTAAAATATTCTAAGCATGTGCACTTACCTTTTGACTCTCAGAGAGAGAATCAGCTGAGTAATACTGGTCATTGGCAATTAAGCCGCTCAATTCATAAATGTGATTGAAAACAACACCAACGTTTCTTGCATCCTCGGGATAATATACATAGAGTTTTCCACTGAGTACACAAGTCTTTGCGTGCTCAACAAGGATATCCCACATCTTATTTGACATGCCGCTCCCAAGAATCTACATAAGAAAGATAATTAGTCTATGATCAAACATCTCACTTCCTAATTTCCTATATAAGTAAGGGAAGAGTTTACATTAACAACCTAAATGAGTAAAAGTTAAGATTCTTACATTCCGCAATCTCTGAGAGTCTCTGATCACAAGTCTTAGAAAGTCTTCAACATTATATATTCCTGCTTTATTTAGCCTTTTGTGAAAGGAACCATCCTTACCAATCTTCTCCAGTCTCCAAACCTCATCATGCAAGGCAGGTGGATAGTGTTTCTTGTATACTATAGTCCAATGAAAATCTCGTTAAAACGAGTCTCATATAAACATATAACAAATATAGAGAAGTTATGACTTACATTCTCCACGATGATCCTTAACAGTGAAAGCTTCTGATTTGGCTTCACGAATACGCATTCCTTCACCACAACCTGAGGCAACTTTAAGCCCCAATCTGAACTTCCTACTCCTTATCCAGCTGGAGTTGTCGGTAAATGAGATCTCACCCAGTGTCCCTACACCGTCCTTTAATATGACTTGTAGATCGCCAGACAAAAGAGGCCTTTTTCCTTCCCGCTCTTTCACAATATGACTCTCAAACTCTTCTTCACCCCAATTTTCATCATCCTCATTATTGAAATCCCCCTCAAGAACAAAGACATCTAGTTTGGCACATGACTCTGGGCCTGATGTGACAACTTGGCCTGAGTTTGCATCAACCAAAACAATATGTATGGCTGCCCCTTGCTCACCCTCCACTTTCCCACCAGTAAAAAGGGGAAGGGATAGTCTGGTCTTGAAGTGCAATTGTAAATTTTTGCCATCAGAATTTTCTATGCGCTTTGGAGAAGACCTGAAATTATTTAGAGCATTGGGAAAACTAAGTCAATATACTGCAAACAATTGTGATAATATAAGCTGAAATAAACACCCAATCACCAAATATAATAGATTGCAGTGTCATCCTTCAGCCTAAACTCACAAAAATTGACTGATGATATAGTGTGTCAAGCCAAAGCGATGTTGGGAGGCGTGGAAAGTTCTTCTCATTTTTTAAAAGGAATGGGATGTGCCAAAATCAAGATTTGGCCTGAATTTTTAAATTTCAACCCAAATTTTTAGCGGACTTAGCAGACTCGACAAGCCTACCAATCCTGATTTATTTTGACACTCCTGAATAACTAAACAAGCTAGGGAAACAAAGAGTATACCTCCCATTAAGCTTTGTTGGACCTAGTTTTGCCAAAGCACGCTCCACTTCTTCACTAACCTGTTACGCAGAGAGCAAGAAAAATAAGATACACGACAGATGAAAAAAATTTATTATGCCAAGTAACATACATTCACTTCATTTACAGAGATGCTTCACAAAATTACATTTGACAACACTCTGAGATACAGACTCTACGGGACTACCGACTCCAGAAAGCCTCTCATAGTCTCATAGACGAGTACATGAAAAGAAAAGAAAAAACTCACCTCACCTCACCATTTTTTATTTGAATAAGAGATCACTAAATTACTATTCAATTATATCTAAGTCTCGGTTCAAACCAATACCTACGAGGCTAAAGAACAATAAAATTTAGCTACCAGACATTCAGCCAGGAGATATTGTTTTAGGGGCCATTTGGGTGAGAAGCAGATGCAAGTGTGTTACCTTAAGGTAATACAGTCTAACAAATCAATTAAGAAAACACAAAAACAGATTATCATATTAAGAATTAATACCACAATGAATTGAATTTTCTTACAACTCTGCGTAGAATAGGCTCCAATGATGAACACAGTTTCTGCAGACTGTCCACCTTCAGAGCTTCAACAATTACACTGAAAAAAATATAAAATAAACAAATTCATTAGCAAGATTAAGTCCAAAAATGCTTAACATTACGATAACCAAGCTATACCGCCACCAAAAGATGCTTAACATTGCAAACTGAAATAAAATTTTGCCCATTTTGCCTTCTAAATCAGTGGTACCTATGTAGCACCGGTATCCGACACAGATAAACCTAGTTATACTCAATTACTTTATTAAAATATTATTATCAATGTTTACCTATAAAGCATAGACACTTCTCAGATTAGCATCGACACTTATAATTAAACTTAATTATGTCATTTTCTCAAATTATTATCGGTGTCGACGTGTTAGTGTCCGGTGTCTGTGTCTATGCTTCATAGATGTTTACGTGTCGGTATGAATGGTATGACGACCAATGTCCGGTGTCTATTCAGTGATTCCTTGTGTGCCAATACTTTTCCATTTTAAACAAACAAAAAAAAGTAAGCAAGAAATGAAAATCATAAAGTGTTTGATAATTTGATTATTTCACACAAACATTGCAATTAAGCTGAATCTAGCTTAAAGAACAGTAGAAAAGCAAGGATTAACCTAGCCAAAGCAGGTCGTTTGCGATCAGGCTGTCCATCATCACCAGAACTGGAATCCAAACTTCTCTTCTCCCTCGGCACATCAAGGTACCTCCCATGCATTATGCTTATTCCCTGTTTGGTTACTCAGAAAGAAATACTAATAAGTAACTAGAAACGGTGATTAATAGTTGGTTTTAAAGTTAAAACTTGAACTGTTAAATTTGACTGAAAAAATGAAAAAAAACAAAGATGGCGCTATTATTATTGTGAGCAGCCAAACATCCAAACAGGAAATGTCTGAAAAAGTAGAAAGTGCAAAAAGAAAAGTTGGAAAGAATACGGAAACTGAGAAATTTCGGAGAAACGTCTCTTAGTTTTTGTGTTATGGTCCCAACCCAATCGTATTTGAAACTGACGCGCTTTTTATTTGTCGCAGGTCGCGCCACATAGTAAACTGCTTCATTTTTAAGACAAGTTTACTGTTCATCGTTTGGATTCAGAATCTTTTTTTCTTTCTTCAAGTTTCATCATCATTTTATTACCACGTGGTCTCATTCCTTAGGTCACGTCACAATCCCTTCTAAAATATAACAAAATATTCTCGATATAGATTCATCAATTATTTATGCATATCATCTGCTCTCTTCGACTCTAAATATAAAAGGAAAACTATATTTTAAATTTATTAAGAATTTAATGTATTTGGTCTATAATATAAGTTAAATACATTAGATTCTTAATATATATATATATATATATATATATATATATATATATATATAGGGGTTTTCTAACTTAGACCCTAGTTAGGTCTAAGTTAGCAAGGTGCACCTTTTCAATTGGACCAAAATACCCATTCTTTTTAATTAATTAACCAAAATACCCATTAGTAGACGCAAATCCAGTGTCGCGCGCGTACCGAAGGACCATGGTTACAGACCGTTAATTTCCATCAGACAGCCAAGATCTGATCTCATCAAGACTGTCTGATCAATCAGACAGCCCAGATCATCCTGATCCATCAGATTCCAGCGCCTGCGCCACACTGGATTACAACCTGGAGAGAGAAAAATTTGCTTTTTAAAAGTAGGACACGTGTCACACAATGGTTGGCTGGGCGTGATTTTTGTTCATTTAATACTTTGAACTCAATTATTTTGTTGTAAATTAATTTTTTATTTTTTTATTTTTATACCAAAATTCATAATTTTTTTTTGTCTACAAATAGAGACTTGGTTCGTTTGATTTGGACACCGAAAAAAAAACGCAATTTTTCACTACCTTAATCTCATTTTTTGTCTACTAAATACGTTACTTGTGTGTTGTAATTTAACACGCACCATTCAACCAACTCACTGAAACCATTATACCAGGAAAATAGTAGATAATATTCTGGAACTTTTGGTATATTTTATGAAATTTTTGGAGACCTGAAACTATTTTTAGTTAATTAAATGAGATAAAACGGTAATTAAAAACTAATATTTGCTTCTGAAACCATTTTACTGGTAGAATGGTTGCACATAGTTATATTCTGAAACCATTTTACTGGTAGAATGGTTTCAATGAGTAATTTATTAATTGTGTTTGCTTCTGAAACCATTTATCTGGTACAATGGTTTCAGAGAGTTGTAATCTGAAACCATTTTGCTGGTAGAATGGTTTCAGTAAGTTGATTATTAGTTATTTGCTTCTGAAACCATTTAGCTTGTAGAACGGTTGCACATAGTTGTATTCTGAAACCATTTTACTGGTAGAATGGTTTCAGAATAGTTCTCCTAATACTTCTATAAACCATAATCCACTTAACCAATGAAATTTCTTCATTTATTCATCTCAGCCACTTATAATGTCATATCACTTCTCCTTACATCATTGTCATCTCTATCTACTTTTCATATACCTATATTTATAACATGGGTCATGCTAACTGGTGCCCCGAGACACTGGTTAAGAAAACCAAAAAAGAAAGTTTTGAATAGAAATAACACATTTTAAATTTTTGAGGCGTTGATTACACAAACTCCAATGTCAAATTACTATTTTTGCTCTCTTAACCAGTGCCCCGGGAGGAGAGTGAAAAGTTACGTATAATGTGATGGTACCATCATCATAATATTATTGCTATATTTGTGTGAAATTATTGGCGTTAGACTTTTAGGACCTGTTTGATGCACATGATAGGATATGAACAAGATATGATAAAGAGCTGGATAAGAATATCATATGATAATAACATGATAACACTTATCATATCTTATATTTGGTGTACACATGATAGAAAAATGGATAACAATATTTTATTTTATTCCTATGTTCGTTTGTTTTTTTAAAATTTTGAGATGCAAAAAATATTACTATTATTTAGCACGAGATAAAGCACAACAAGACATTGTGGCAGCTGGACAAAAAAACAGCATTGTCCCTGCAAAAACTGATTTTTTTTTCCTCTCCAATCAACACATTAATCAACGGTGAGATTGTGGTATCTCTGCATCTCATAAATTGAAAACCAACGAAATACAACAAAAATCAATAGAAGAAGTCTGTAGAAAAGAAATCGAAACATTTTATTACCACGTGGTCTCATTCCTTAGGTCACGTCACAATCTCTTCTAAAATATAACAAAATATTCTCTTTCTAGATTGGTTCAATTATTTATGCATATCATCTACCTTCGGTTCTAAATATAAAAGAAATTAATTTTTAAATTCATTGAGAATTTAATGTATTTAGTTTATAATATAAGTCAAATACATTAGATTCTTAATAAATTAAAAAATAGCTTTTCTGTTATATTTAGGATCAGAAAGAATACATCTTAAATCAAATAAATAATGATAGTTTCTCTACCAAAATAAAAATAAAATTTAATTTATGAGGTCATAATTTAGGGATATTTATTCATCAATCAATAAAAAAATCGATATGCATTTATATTTATGTAATTTGTTCTCATTTGTTGTTGGATAAATACATACAAATTATTAAGGGGTAAAGCAGATAGAAAAATAATATTTATTTATATTTGAAAACAGATGGAGTGTATTTCAAATGTTATTGTTGTTTTCATTTTATGAATTCTGTTTTTCAAGAAATCTTTTAGTTTCATCTTAACAGACTTATTTCGTCATTTCACACGATTTAAGAAATGTACCGTAATAATTAAAAGATAGAATATGACTTTTACTTAATTATCCTTAAAAAGTATTGACGATTTTATTTGAAAGTTGTGAAATTAATAATGATTAGAGGTATAGTTGTAAAATTATTGTATTGGAAGTTGAGTAGGTCAAATATTTTGAGACAAATTTTTATTTTAATACCCCGCCACATCACTTTCATCGCATCTCAGAAACTCACAATCCATGTTGGTAGCTTCAACTCTTTTCATCTTTGTATGGTTAAGAAACTTGCCATCATGGAGATATGCAAAAGAAATTGCACATCATCCAAAATGATGATGCTAAGCTCACCTACGGGAAGGTGGAAGCTACTAGTTTCGGAATGTCATCTCTTGGGGAATGTTGTCTTGAGCACGTGATCAATTATGTTGTCTTTCGGTTACGGAAATTTTGATTCCCGTAAACATGTAGTCTAGGTTCGATTATTAGCTTATGGGTAGAGAATATTCAGTTGGAAGAGGAGAATCCACTGGGTGTGCCCACTAACGGCGGTGAAAATATAATAGAATTTTTTTGTTTGTATTAATCTTTTAGTTCTCTAGAAAAGGGATCTTAATTATCTCGAGTATAATCGGAAAGTAAGTAAAATTTAACCAAATTTTTTTCTAATTAAAATTCGAACATAATTTTTTTGTCATTATCTAGAACAGATTGACCATTTTGTAGTCAATCTCGATACACCTTGTGCTGGGGAGGCTGTTTGTGTTAATATATTCCATTCCATTTTAGTTTCTTAAAAAAAAAAAAAGAACAGATTGACCATAAAGTACAATCACTTGAAATCAATTAATTCTTTAAAAAATAAAAAAGTTCACGGATAATTTCTTTTGCTTACACAGAACATATTAGTTGCTGATAAAAATATAAGCACTCAACAATCCTTGATGGAGGACTAATAATGTCTTTATTTTATAATTTGAGTTACTATTTCTGGAGCTTTTTCTTAAAAGCTAAGTTAAGTTTTTTCTTTTTCTTTTTTTAGAGACTAAATTAGTAATAATTAAATCGAAAACTAGTACCATTAACATGGTTAGTAGATACTACGCCTCCTTAACCATTTGGTTTTTGGTTATCTTTGAGCGGTGCGTATATATGGACAAGAATTGTGGAACAACACCTTGAGGAATACATATCAGAATATTTTGAAATATATGATTCCCACCTCACTTTCCCGCCTGAACAGAATCGATTTTAGTTAGTTTGGATTCTGTTATTAACTGTCACATGGCAGTTACAGCAGAATTCTGTTACAACTGTTTCTATCCTTCTATAAACTACAATGAATTTCATTCAATCTAATTCTCACACTCTATCATCTCTCTGAATTTTCCTTTGCTTTCTCTCATTTTCTCACCTTCATCACTAATCAATACAAAACCAAAAGAGCCTTGGTGATGAAAATCATGCCATCATCATCAAGTAAACTGCTCAACAAGAATCCTAGAGAATCCACCAATTTCTCATTTCCTATGCTTCCTCTTCCACCTCCGCCAATTTCTATCTATAAGGCCAAAGTTTCCGTCAAACTAGACGAGAAAAAGGAAAATTTCTTGATATGGCGTCAACTAGTCGAACCTGTAATCAAAGGTCACAGGCTTCATATGTTCTTGACTCATTCCGCAATCAACCGCAATGCAGGCTCCAGTAATAATGATTTTGAAGAAAAGGATCAGATCCTCTTTTCTTGGATTCTCTCTACTCTATCAGAATCCATGCTCGCGCAAGTAATTGGATGCACAAATTCAAAACAGTTATGGGAGAAACTCCATAACTTCTTCAAGAATCGAGCACGTGCCAAGGTGAGACAATATCAATCTGAATTGAAGAACATCATGAAGAAAGACACCGAATTGATCTTGGATTATCTGCACAGAATCAAGATCCTGATAGATTCTCTGGATTTTGCGGAATGGCCAGTGAACTTGCAAGAACACGTCGATGCAATATTGGAAGGATTATCTGAAACTGAGGAATATGAGCCTTTTGTGACAATGATCAACAACAGATCACCGAGTGTTCCATTTACAGTTCAAGAAATTGAGTTTATGCTATTGCTTTATGAAGTTCGGATAGAGGTAAAGAAGGTGCAAAACAACAATGAATTCGATGAATATGATCGTCAAAGTCAATTGAGTTTCCATAGAGATATATTCTCAGGACCACAGCCAATGCCAGCAGCGCCTTTAACAAATTCGTTTTCGAATGCTGCTTCTGTTGCTTCGAATATTCGATATTCGTCTCCTGCATGGACTTCGCCACACACTCATTCTAGTTTCCATGCTCCGATGAATATGAGGCCTCCAATGACAATGTCGCCTGAACCACAAAACTATGGACCTGTTGCTCCAACTCCTCCATTGAACTACGCCTCTGATATGGATAATATTACTAATCAAACTAATGATCTAAGTCTCTATGCACCACCAAACTGATCAATTCTACTAAATGTGGACAAAGCTGGTTTTCTTGATGCTTCTTAGTTTTTCTTTGTTCCATTATTAGTTCCAAAAGTTTCACTTAGTTTACTGTGAGATTGTGTTAGCTTGGTTTGGCTGTAGTTGAATTTGTTTTAGTTTAGATTACTGTGAAATTTTCTGTTTCTGTTATAACTAGTGTTGGAGTACTGGTATCCAAAAGAAAACTACATATGGAATAATAACGTTCAATTTGTTTCTTCTCTTTACTTTCTCACAGTTTCGTCTATTTTTTGTTTTTGATCGTTAGGTTTTACTAGTTGTTAAAGCAAAAAGAAAGAATGTTATAGCACATATTAATATGTTATTAGTGGTATGTTTGGATTGAAAGTATAGAATGGAATGGATCTCTCCGCTTAATTTCTATCATGTTTTCGCAAATTTCACATCAAACCGTTAGCCAACTTTTCTCCCTTTTCTTTCTTTCAAATTTCAATACTATTTATATTTCAATGGTCTGGTGTTTTTTCCACATGAGAGGAATCTTACATATTGTTACACATAAGAAAAAAATAAGCACCGTTGAAGTTGCTCTTATAGTAGGTTGTGCACATATTGCATTTTGGACTAATATTGGTTGAGTTTAACTGTGTGAGTGAGATTCAGCTACAATCCAGTTTTTATTTATAACTAGGCTATATAACAATGAGGACTGTGATAGGCCAGAATCAATCACAGCTTGTTTCAATCTGTTTGTATGACTCAACTACATTTTTCAAATTAAGTAATATTGATAATGGTTTTGAGCATAAATTCTTTCATTGTTAAATTGAACCTCCGCCGTACAAACTTTTAATTTTGGAAGCAACAGATCATCAATGGTTTGAAGTGAGTGCGGCTTAATAGTGTGACCCCTTTCAATTCGGAACCAAATTTACCATACGCTAGTATTGAAACCAACGAGTCATGAAATATCTTTATTGACTTGGTTGTAGCATCTTTGCTTTGAAGTAATCTAAATTTTAGTATTTGATAAATTTGTCAACAATGTTCAATGGTCTTAGAATAACCACTCCAAGTGATGTATTTTATAACCAAAATTAAGTTTAGTATTTTTATTAGAACCTCGAACGAGTCTTTTATTCTAAAATATTATTAACAATTAAAGTGAAAACTAGTAGATTAAAGGTTAGTGAAGAATCTAAAATAAATTTTACCATTGAAAAGATTCTAACTGTCAAAAACTCATTGTAACTGCACAGTTATCTTAGCTCTAACAGAATTGTGGATTCTGTTATTAAGTGTCACATGGCAGTTACAACAGAATTCTGTTATAAATATTCCTATCCTTCTATAAACTACACAGAATTCTCACATTCAATCTAATTCTCACACTCTATCATCTCTCTGAATTTTCCTTTACTTTCTCTCATTTTCTCATCTTCATCAATATGTCTTCATCACCAAGAAACAAGATTTCTCCTACTGCATCACCTACTTTCTCATTTACTGATGCTCTTCCACTTCTGCCGCAGCCGATGTCTATCAGCAACGCCAAAGTTTCCGTCAAACTAGACGAGGAAAAGGAAAATTTCTTGATATGGCGTCAACTAGTCGAACCTGTAATCAAAGGTCACAGGCTTCATATGTTCTTGACTGATTCTGCAATCGGTCACAATGCAGGCTCCAACAACGATGGTTTCAACGAAAAGGATCAGATTCTTCTTTCTTGGATTCTCTCTACTCTGTCAGAATCCATGCTCAAACGAGTAATTGGATGCACAAATTCAAAGCAGTTATGGGAAACACTTCATAACTTCTTCAAGAATCGAGCACGCGCGAAGGGGAGACAGTATGCATCCGAGTTAAACAACATCATGAAGAAAGACACAGAATCGATCTCAGAATATCTGCTCAGAATCAAGATCCTGATAGATTCTCTGGATTTTGCGGGAAGGTCAGTGAACTTGCAAGAACATGTCAATGTGATATTGGGGGGATTGCCGAAGGAATACGATGCATCTGTGACATTAATCAACAACGAATTACTGAGTGCTGATCCTTTTTCGGTTGATGATATTGAGTATATGCTATTGGCTAGTGAAGTTTGCATTGAGAAAAAGAGCAAGGTGCAAAACAACAAAGAATCGGATGAATCTGATCGTCAGAATCAATTGAGTCTCAATGGAGATATCTTCTCAGGACAGCACCCAATACCTCAGCTTCGTTCAACGAACTCGTTTTTGCAGAAATATCTACCAAATGTTGCTGCTTCTGCTGCTGCGAGTAATAGTCAATATTCGCCTCCTCCGGTATTTACTCCACCACTGACTCTTTCTAGTTACCATGCTGCTCTGATGAATCTGAGGCCTCCAAATCCAATGACAATGTCGCCTCATTCGACTCATCCTCAACCTCAGTTACAACAATATCCTCTTCCTTCGAGCTACTCATCTGCTTTGCCTATTCCCAATCAAACTACTGAACTCAGTCTCTATGACCGGTGCCTGGTGCCGCAATGATCAATTCTGCTCAATGGGAACAAAGCTGGTTTGCTCGGTCATTTTTACATGTTTTCTTTGTTCTATTAGTCCGTGTCACTTGCCATTGCCTTAGCTTTTGTTAGATGTAATTGAATTTGTTTCAGTTTAGATTACTATGCAATTTTCTGTTTCTGTCCTACTGTTCTAACTAGCAGCAAAGTACGTATCCAGCAGGAAACTATAAGGAATAATAACGTTGGATTTGTTTCTTCTCTTTACTTTCGTACAGTTTGAGTTTCGTCTATTTTCTTGTTTCCTATTGATAGGTTCACTAGTTGTTAAAGCAAAAAGAAAGAATATTAAATTGCTTGTTTTATTTTAGGCAAATTAAAGTGCATGTTAATATGTATTAGGGGTAGCCATTCAAAAAAAAAATTATGTACTAGGGGTATGTTAGGATTGAAATTATCAGATGAAGTGGAATGAAATATGGTTACTTAACTTATTAAAAATTATGTGATATCATTTCATCCTATACCTACATTTCAAATATACTAATGCATCATGCATGTAGACTTAAGAACATTCACTTATTTTATATCTAATGCATTATGCTCCTAACTTCCTTTATAGTGTCCTCCAATTGAATTACTTGGCCAAAGATCCATTTTACATATTGTTGCTATGTTACTCAATTTGTGCTGGAAAAAATCAAGCAGTGTTGCTATCATAGAGAAACTATCATAATATTGGTTGAGTTTAACTATGCTAGTGAGAGATTGTGAGGGTTGAATATAATTGCCGCTATAGGCTATAGCCATTTTGCTTATAGAAAACCAACTAAAATATAAGTCTGATCTTCAAACCAGTTGCAACTTACTCATGGCGAGTACATAGTCATAGACTACATAAGTCAAGAAATTTACCAAAGAACTCTCGTAAGGATGAATCATTTTAAAATCACATATAAAGGTGAAACATGGTGAAATTTGACAGAAACTGAAATTTATTTTTTTGATGGAAACTGAAATTTAGAACACAAGAAAAATGCATAACTTGAAAATCAAACATCTGCTTGTATCAAATGTGTACAGCACAATATAATTACTAATTAAAACTGTTGGAAAATATTTAGTTTCCTAGTTTGTTATTTCTAGGAGATTCTAAGCCTATCTATTATTTCCTTTTATGTTTGTACTCTTCCTATTTAAACCAGCCTTGAGCTGAGGAATAACACATAACAGTATTTACTTATTATTTTCTACATGGTATCGAGAGCTCCCGATTTTGGGGGTCTCGCTTCCGCAAAACCCTAGCCGCCGTCGTGTTTACAATCTGACCACGACAACTGATTTTGTGCGTGGCACTGTTCACCCGTGGTACTGTTCATACGCATCGTTCATTTGCTGGTACTGTTCACGCGCACTGTTCACGCGGTTACTGTTCACGAGTACTGTTCACCGGTGTTAATTTTCCTTTGCTGCTTCCGGTACTACTTGGCTAAGATTATTAATTATGACGTTTTTTTATTCTCGACGACGATATTCCACTTTCAAATACCGTCGTGAATGCAAATATTGTCATCGTTTGGGACATACTATTTTTCAATGTTGGAAATTACATGGTCTTCCGCGACCTTCAAATCAGAAGAACAAAGGTGGAGGTGAGGGTCATACATTCCAATCCAGTAATTCTGATCAAGAGCATCAGTCTTCTTCAATTCAGCTTTCATTCACGATGGAACAACTAGACAGACTGTACAAAATTCTTGAATCTAACACTCTTTCTGGCTCTGTTGCCCCCAAAGGTACTTCTGCCCTTTTTAGTGTCAGTCCCAGTCGTGCTTGGATAGTAGATTCGGGTGCAAGTGATCACATGACAGGTGATTCTACTCTGTTTTCTTCTTATAGTCCATGTGCAGGTAACCATAAAATAAAAATTGCGGATGGATCCTTTTCAGCCATTGCGGGTAAAGGTTCGGTTGTGTTGTCTCCAAGTCTAACCCTTAAAGATGTTCTTCATGTCCCAAATCTATCTTGTAGTCTCTTGTCTGTCAGTAAATTAGCCCAAGATAGAAATTGTCAAACTAATTTTTTTCGTACTCATTGTGTTTTTCAGGATTTGAACTCGGGGAAGATGATTGGTAGTGCTAAGGAGAGTGGAGGACTCTACTACTTCGACAATGAACCTGAATCACAACTACCTTCTAAACCAATAAGTTCATGCTTTGAATCTTTTTTAGTTCTGAATAATAATAATGATGATGTTATGTTATGGCATTCACGATTAGGTCATCCTAGTTTTCCTTATTTAAAACACTTATTTCCTGAGTTATTTCGTAATAAGGATTTATCTTTGTTTAAATGTGAAGCATGTGAATTTGCAAAACATCATCGTTCTCATTTTCCATTACAGCCCTACAAACCATCAAAACCTTTTTCTGTTATTCACAGTGATGTTTGGGGCCCTAACCGAACGAGTACACTTTCTCATAAAAAATGGTTTATCACATTTATAGATGATCACTCAAGAGTTTGTTGGGTGTACTTGTTAAAGGGGAAATCTGACGTTTGTCAGGCCGTAAAAGATTTTGTTAAAATGGTGCAAAATCGATTTCAAACAAATATTCAAGTATTTAGAAGTGATAACGGCAAAGAATATTTTAACACAATGTTGAGTGATTTTTTTCGTGAAAATGGAATTGTGCATCAAAGTTCATGCACTAACACTCCCCAACAAAATGGAGTTGCAGAAAGAAAAAATAGGCACTTGTTGGAGGTGGCTAGAGCTTTACTTTTCGCAAGTAAAGTACCAAATTATTTGTGGGGTGAAGCAGTTTTAACTGCTGCATACTTAATTAACAGAGTGCCCTCCAAAGTTCTTAATTTTAAAACTCCAATTCATATTTTCAAAGAATGTTTTCCTAATGATCGTGTTTCAAACGATTTGACCTTAAAAATCTTTGGTTGCACTGCATTTGTTCATGAACATAAGAATATTAGCAAACTTGAACCGCGTGCTATAAAATGTGTTTTTGTTGGGTATTCTCCAACCCAGAAGGGATATAAATGTTTTGATCCAAAAAATCAGAAAATGTTTGTCACCATGGATGTTACATTCTTTGAAAACAAACCTTTTTTTGACACGCATCTTCAGGGGGGAAATTTAAATGAAGATTCGTCTCAAACTGAGGACATGAGTTTTTTTAACTCGTTTCAAACTGAGGACATGAGTTTTTTTAATAATTTATCTTTGCCGGTATCACAAAGTTTTAAGACTTATACTTCTGCACCAACGAAAAATGGCCATGATTCTTTATCTAATCCTACTCCTGTTATGAGTAGTGAGCTTGGTGAATCCGAGCCTACATTTTCTCATGAAGAAAACAATGAGAATCTTGAAAACAATGATAATGATGATCTAATTGAAATGCCACAAAATAATGAGTCATATAAAGATAATAGGTTTGAAGCAGGAAACAAGACTTGGAAAGGAAAGGTTTTTGTGAGAAAGAATCACAAAGAAAGTGATGAGTCCACATCTCAACACTGTCATGAATCTGAACCGGGGGATGATCAACTTCCTAAAAAAAGAAAAGGTAAGTCTATCTCTGTTTCTGAGAGTCGTATTTTGTATCCCGATATCGATGATCCTGTGGCTGTTAGAAAACCTGTTAGATCTTGCACTAAATACCCATTGTCCAATTTTATATCATATTCAAATTTGTCTTCGTCTTTTTCTGCCTTTACCTCAAAATTGTCTAGTGTAGAGATTCCAAAAAATGTACAGGTTGCTCTAGAAGTTCCAAAGTGGAGGGAAGCTGTACTTGATGAGATGAAAGCTCTTGAAAAGAACAAAACCTGGAGTGTTATGACACTACCGGATGGAAAGAAGACGGTTGAATGCAAATGGGTGTTTACTGTGAAGTATAATTCAGATGGGTCAATCGAAAGGTACAAGGCTCGATTGGTGGCTAAGGGTTTTACCCAAACTTATGGTATAGACTACTCAGAGACTTTTGCTCCTGTTGCAAAATTGAACACTGTCAGAATTCTCTTGTCTCTTGCTGCTAACTTAGATTGGCCCCTACATCAGTTTGATGTTAAGAATGCTTTTCTCAATGGTGATTTAGAAGAAGAAGTATATATGGACATTCCTCCTGGCTTTGAAGACAAGTTTGGATCAAATGTATGCAAACTAAATAAGTCTTTGTATGGATTAAAGCAGTCTCCTAGAGCTTGGTTTGAAAAGTTCACTTATTCCATGAAGAAACAAGGGTACATTCAAGGACAAGCTGACCACACCTTGTTCACAAAGTTCTCCCAAGATGGAAAAATTGCTGTCCTAATTGTTTATGTTGATGATATCGTCCTTACTGGAGATGATATAGTTGAAATGGCAAGAGTAAAAGAGAAATTAGCATTAGACTTTGAAATCAAGGATTTGGGATCCATGAGATATTTTCTTGGTATGGAGGTTGCTCGATCAAAAGATGGTATTGTAGTTTCCCAGCAAAAATACATTCTAGATTTATTGAAAGAAACAGGAATGAGTGGATGTCGACCAGCAGATACTCCCATGGATCCTAATGCAAAACTTTGGGAAGAAGGTAGTGTTCCTGTTGATACTGGAAGGTACCAGAGATTGGTTGGGAAACTGATTTATTTGGCACACACTAGACCTGACATTGCTTTCTCGGTTAGTGTAGTAAGTCAGTTTATGCATTCTCCTTTTGAGGAACATCTTGAGGCAGTCTATAGGATACTGCGATATTTGAAAGCAAATCCTGGAAAGGGATTATTTTTTAAGAAGACTAATGAAAGAAATGTGTCTATCTTTACCGATGCTGATTGGGCAGGTTCAGTCACTGACAGAAGATCAACCTCCGGATATTGTACCTATGTTTGGGGTAATCTTGTGACATGGAGGAGCAAGAAACAAGGAGTTGTAGCAAGAAGTAGTGCAGAAGCTGAGTTTAGAGCTATGGCTCAAGGTATTTGTGAAGGATTATGGATCCACAAAGTCCTAGAAGAGCTTAAGATGAAAATTGAGCTTCCATTGAAATTATACTCTGACAGTAAAGCCGCTATTAGCATAGCTCATAACCCAGTTCAACATGACAGAACCAAGCATATTGAGATCGATCGGCATTTCATAAAAGAGAAGTTAGATGCCGGAATCATATGTCTACCTTTTGTAACTTCGAGTCAGCAAACTGCAGATATCTTGACCAAAAGCTTAGCAAGACCCACCTTTGAGCATTTGATCGGCAAGTTGGGCATGATAGATATCTATGCACCAACTTGAGGGGGGGTGTTGGAAAATATTTAGTTTCCTAGTTTGTTATTTCTAGGAGATTCTAAGCCTATCTATTATTTCCTTTTATGTTTGTACTCTTCCTATTTAAACCAGCCTTGAGCTGAGGAATAACACATAACAGTATTTACTTATTATTTTCTACAAAAACTAAACTGTTTCAATTTAATTCTGAAATCCCCTAAACAAGCGAAGACAGCGAGACTCCAGCAGAAGAAAAACCTGTCATCCACACAAGGAACCGGGTAACCTACTGGTTTATATATAATTGACTGTGAAAATAGCCCAAATTCTGCAATATGTTAGTAGCTGAGTTACTGAATTCATTAATAACCTCAACAAAAAAAAAATTGAATGATTAGACTGATGTGCATAAAAGGTTGAATTAATTGGAGTTTGGTTAGTTGCTAGTTTGTTAAGTACTATCTTGTTAGTTGGTTAACTTGCGTACCAAGTTAACAGCTTTAATAACTATAAATACTTGAAGTATGTGTACGTATATGATAACCTCTAGCGTTTTAATAAAATTTCAGATATTCTCCTCTATATACTTTCTCTCTTTTCTTCTTTCTTAATGTGCAAGTAAGCACTTTGAGCCAACAATTATCTTATAGACTTCCTTTGAAATGTCTATTTTTATTAGAGCTCATTACAACAATAAATATTTGGAGGAATAAGGTTTGTGCAAGTACTATCTCTCTTACATGGGATCTGTGTTTAATAAATAAATTGTTAAAAGAAAAATTTACAGCTAGTAAACTGTAAGAATGTGGAGTTATTAGATATTTAAATTGAAAAGAAAAAAAAAAAGACTTATACACGTGCAAAGGAAAATGGGTCTCATATTTAACCAACATATTGTCACATTAAATGGGTCTCATAAGAACTCTATTAAAAATAGCTTGATTGAATATGCTTTCAGAGCACTTCTAATGGTGCAATCCCTCTTTGATAACTTAAAAGGATTTCATATTGCCACATTACTTTAAAACAATTCATTCATATTTTATTCGAATGGTACAACTCTAACTAAGAACTCGTGATGATTCTCATAATTAACCAACGTATTCGTATTGTTAACAACAAGTTGCTTCAAGAAGCAATCATCCATACAAATTGTCGCAATCGTCCATACAAGTTATCACCATACCAATCGTCTTTAACTTTGTAGAGCTCATGAAAAATGCACTTTTGAACTTAATGAATTTCTAATTACCTCATTTAGCATGAAAATGACATTTGATGTCACATGCATACCAAATCTATTTCAGTTAGTTTGGATTCTACAACTCACTATAACTGCACAGTTATGTTAGTTTAGCTTAGCTCTAACAGAATCTATTTTAGTTAGTTTGGAATCTGTTATTAACTGTCACATGGCAGTTACAACATAATTCTGTTATAAATATTTCTACCCATCTATAAAATACACAGAATTTCATTCAATCTAATTCTCACACTCTACCATCTCTCTTAACTTTCCTTTCCTTTCTCTCATTTTCTCATCTTCATCCTAATCAATACAAAACCAAAAGAGCCTTGGTGATGAAAATCATGCCACAATCATCAAGTAGAATGCTCAAGAAGAATCCTAGAGAATCCACCAATTTCTCATTTCCTATGCTTCCTCCTCCACCAACATCTATCTATAAGGCCAAAGTTTTCGTCAAACTAGACGAGAAAAATGATAATTTCTTGATATGGCGTCAACTAGTCGAACCTGTAATCGAAGGTCACAGGCTTCATATGTTCTTGACTCGTTCCGCAATCAGGCGCAATGCAGGCTCCAGTAATAATGATTTTGAAGAAAAGGATCAGATCCTCTTTTCTTGGATACTCTCTACTCTATCAGAGTCCATGCTCGCGCGAGTAATTGGATGCACAAATTCAAAGCAGTTATGGGAGAAACTCCATAACTTCTTCAAGAATCGAGCACGTGCCAAGGTGATACAATATCAATCTGAATTAAAGAACATCAAGAAGAAAGACACGGAATTGATCTTGGATTATCTGCACAGAATCAAGGTCCTGATAGATTCTCTGGATTTTGCGGAACAGCCAGTGAACTTGCAAGAACACGTCGATGCAATATTGGAAGGATTATCTGAAACTGAGGAATATGAGCCTTTTGTGACATTGATCAACAACAGATCACTGAGTGTTCCATGTACAGTTCAGGTAATTGAGTTAATGCTATTGCTTTATGAAGTTCGGATAGAGGTAAAGAAGGCACAAAACAACAATGAATCCGATGAATATGATCGACAAAGTCAATTGAGTTTCAATAGAGATATCTTCTCAGGACCGCAGCCAATGCCAGCAGCGCCTTTAACAAACTCGTTTTCGCAGCAATTTCTACCATACCAACAAATAAATCCTTCAAATCCTGCTTCTGTTGCTTCGAATATTCGATATTCGTCTCCTGCATGGACTTCGCCACACACTCATTCTAGTTTCCATGCTCCGATGAATATGAGGCCTCCAATGACAATGTCGCCTGAACCACAAAACTATGGACCTGTTGCTCCAACTCCTCCATTGAACTACGCCTCTGCTATGGATAATATTACTAATCAAACTAATGATCTCAGTCTCTATGCACCACCAAACTGATCAATTCTGCTAAATGTGGACAAAGCTGGTTTTCTTGATGCTTCTTTAGTTTAGATTACTGTGAAATTTTCTATTTCTGTTCTAGTACTGTTATAACTAGTGCCTGAGTACTGGTATCCAACAGGAAACTACACATATGGAATAATAATATTCAATTTGTTTCTTTCTTTACTGTCTCACAGTTTCGTCTATTTTTTGTCTTCGATCAATAGGTTTTACTAGTTGTTAAAGCTAAAAGAAAGAATATTATAGCACATGTTAATATGTAATTAGTGGCATGCTAGTAGCACCTTGTGCACGCGTTGCATTTTGGACTAATGTTGGTTGAGGTTTAACTGTGTGAGTGAGATTCAGCTACAATACAGCTTTTATTTATAACTAGGCTATATAATTTGCGCTGGTTTTGTTACATGCGCTTGCAAACAACAATGAGGACTGGTTTTGTTTCAATCTGTTTGTATGACTGAACTACATTTTTCAAAGGTTTTGGGCATAAATTATTTCATTGTTTAAATCGAATTTCTGCCGTACATACTTTCTAGACATCATAGGAAGCAACAGATCATCAATGGTTTGAAGTTAGTGCGGCTTAATAGTACAACCCCTTCAATTTGGAACCAAATTTACCATATGCCAGCATTGAAGCCAACGAGTCATGAAATGTCTTTATTGACTTGGTTGTAGCCTATTTGCTTTGAAGTAATCTAAAATTAGTATTTTATAACCAAAATTTGTCTACAATGTTGAATGGTCTTAGAATAACCACTCCAAGTGATGTATTTTACAACGAAAATTAAGTTTCGTATTTTTATTAGAACCGCTAATGAGTCTTTTATTCTATGAAATTATTAATAATTAAAGTGAAAACTAGTGGATTAAAGGTTAGTGGAGAATCTAAAATAAATTTTACCATTTAAGAGATTCTAACTGTCAAAAACTCACTGTAACTGCACAGTTATCTTAGCTCTAACAGAACTGTGGATTCTGTTATTAACTGTCACATGGCAGTTACAACAGAATTCTGTTATAAATATTCCTATCCTTCTATAAACTATTCAGAATTCTCACATTCAATCTAACTCTGACACTCTATCATCTCTCTGAATTTTCCTTTACTTTCTCTCATTTTCTCATCTTCATCAACATGTCTTCATCACCAAGAAACAAGAATTCTCCTACTGCATCCCCTACTTTCTCATTTACTGCTCTACCACTTCTTCCGCAACCGATGTCTATCATCAAGGCCAAAGTTTCCGTCAAACTAGACGAGGAAAAGGAAAATTTCTTGATATGGCGTCTACTTGTCGAACCTGTAATCAAAGGTCACAGGCTTCATATGTTCTTGACTGATTCTGCAATCGGTCACAATGCAGGCTCCAACAATGATGGTTTCAACGAAAAGGATCAGATCCTTCTTTCTTGGATTCTCTCCACTCTGTCAGAATCCATTCTCAAATGAGTAATTGGATGCAATAATTCAAAGCAGTTATGGGAAACACTTCATAACTTCTTCAAGAATCGAGCACGCGCGAAGGCGAGACAGTATGCATCTGAGTTAAACAACATCATGAAGAAAGAAACGGAATCGATCTCAGAATATCTGCTCAGAATCAAGGTCCTGATAGATTCTCTGGATTTTGCGGGAAGGTCTGTGAACTTGCAAGAACATGCCAATGTGATATTGGGGGGATTACCGAAGGAATATGATGCTGCTGTGGCATTAATCAACAGTGAATTACTGAGTGCCGCTGCTTTTTCGGTTGATGATATTGAGTATATACTATTGGCTATTGAGAAAAAGAACAAGGTGCAAAACAACAAAGAATCGGATGAATCTAATCGTCAGAGTCAATTGAGTCTCAATGGAGGTATCTTCTCAGGACAACAGCCAATACCACAGCTCCCTTCAGCGAACTCGTTTTTGCAGCAATATTTACCAAATGTTGCTGCTTCTGCTTCTGCTGCTGCGAGTAATAGTCAATATTCGCCTCCGGTATGGACTTCACCACAGACTCTTTCTAGTTACCATGCTGCTCTGATGAATATGATGCCTCCAAATCCAATGACAATGTCGCCTCATTCGCCTCAACCTCAGTTACCACAATATCCTCTTCCTCCGAGCTACTCATCTGCTTTGCCTTTTCCCAATCAAACTACTGAACTCGGTCTCTATGACCGGTGCCTGGTGCCGCAATGATCAATTCTGCTCAATGTAAACAAAGCTGGTTTGCTTGCTCATTTTTACGTGTTTTCTTTGTTCTATTAGTCGGTGTGTCATGCCATTGCCTTAGCTTTGGTTAGATGTTATTGAGTAATTTGTTTCAGTTTAGATGACTATGCAATTTTCTGTTTCTGTCCTACTGTTGTAACTAGTGGCAAAGTATGTATCCAGCAGGAAACTATAAGGAATAATAATGTTGGATTTGTTTCTTCTCTTTACTTTCGTACATTTTCTAAGTTTTGTCTATTTTCTTGTTTCCTATTGATAGGTTCACTAGTTGTTAAAGCAAAAAGAAAGAATATTAAATGGCTTGTTTTTTTAGGCAAATTAAAGTATATGTTAATATGTATTAGGGGTATGTTAGGATTGAAATTGTCGGATGAAGTGGAATGAAATATGGTTACTTGACTTATTAAAAATTATGTGATATCATTGCATCCTATACCTACATTTCAAATATACTAATGCATCATGCATGTAGACTTAAGAACATTCACTTATTTTATATCTAATGCATTATGTTCCTAACTTCCTTTATTAGGTCCCACAATTGAATTACTTTATTTTGGTCTAAGGTCCATTTTACATATTGTTGCTATGTTGCTCAACTTGTGCTGAAAAAAATCAAGCAGTGTTGGAGTTTAACTATGCTAGTGAGAGATTGTGAGGGAATAATATAATTGCCACTATAGGCTATTGCACATTTTTCTTATAGAAAACCAACTAAAATATAAGTCTGATCTTGAAACCAGTTGCAACTTACTATTGGCGAGTACTTAGCCATAGACTCCATAAGTCAAGAAATTTACCAAAGAATTGTCCTAAAGATGAATCGTTAGAAGATCACATATATAAAGATGAATCACGATGAAATTTGACAGAAACTGAAATTTTTATTACTAGAAAATCAAACATCTGCATGCATCAAATGTATACAGCACAATATAATTACTAATTAAAACTAAACTGTTTCTTCTTAATTCTGAAATCACCTAAACAAGCAAAGACAGTGAGACTCCAGCAGAAGAAAAAACTGTCATCCACACTCGGAACCGGGTAACCTACTGGTGTATATATAATTGTCTGCGAAAATAGCCCAAACTCTGCAATATGTTAGTAGCTGAGTTACTGAATTCATTACTAACCTCAAAAGAAAAATTGAATGAGTAGATTGTTGTGCATAAAAGGTTGAATTAGGGAGCACGTTGAAGTATAATTCAACCTTAGTTAGGAAGAGTTTGGTTAGTGGCTAGTTTGTTAAGTATTAACTTGTTAGTTGGTTAACTTGTGTAACAAGTTAATAGCTTTAGTCTTCATGTAACTATAAATACTTGAAGTATCTGTACCTGTATGATAACCTCTATCATTTCAATAAAATTTCAGATATTCTCCTCTAACTTCAGATAATACTTTCTCTCTTTTCTTCTTTCTTAATGTGCAAGTAAACACAACCTCTCTCACTAATTTTTCTTTTTTTTTTTTGGTTTACCCTCTCTCTCTAATTTTAATTACTAAATTAATTAATTAATTACAATGATTTTCTTTTGATTATTATTAGTTGAGAATGAGAAGGATCTTGCTCCCCCACCGCCAAAGAAATTGAAAGGTGAAGAAGACAAAAGTTCCATTCCAATGTCACAAGATCGTAACCATAGCTCAGCCCAAACACACAGACCCACCAACAACAACAACAACTCCTCCTCCGCCTTCCTTCTAAGAAAGCTTCGAGACAACCTCGCTGGTACGATGGTATCTTAACTCTTCGATCCATTTTCCTCCTCGTCTTCTTCTCGCCGTTAATCATCTTTTCAAGCCCAATATGGGTCCCAGCAGGTATCTTCTTCTTCCTCTTCGCCGCTGGATTCTTGTCCGTGTATGGATTTTGTGTGGTCACCGTCGCTGCTTCCTCTTGGTTGTACCGTTACTTTAGAGGTCTTCCTTCACCCACCCGGTTCCAATTTCATGTTTTCTTTCTTATATATCTTGGCTGGTTTTGTTGTAGATTCCGATCTAAATCATTGAGTTTAATTAATTTCATGTTTTCATTTTTTTCGTATATATCTTGGCTGGCTTGTTTGTCTGTTTTTGTTTCTGTTGGAAGTTATTAGAGATTAGTTCAGAATCAGCATATTCTATTTTTTGTGCAGCTCATAACACTGACTGTAAATAATAATTAGTTGTTTCCTTATTTAGAATTAGCATTTATAGGAAGAATATTTGCTCTGATTCTCAGACTAGATTAGTGCTTACTGGTCTGTCAATTGTATTCTATATATACCTTTCATGTATTATTCACTAAATTATCAAAGAAATACAGATTGTTTATTTCTTTATGGTATCAGTTGCAGGAAGAATTCCTTAGGGTTTTTTCTTTTTTGCTTCCGTTTCCTTTTTTTCCATCCCACATAATGTCTGATGACTTGTCTGATACCGAGTCCCAGTCTTTACCCAAACATTCTTCACTTAAATCTGAAATACCACAACCTGTCAAGACATACCATGAAAATCACCCTGTTCAGATCACAACAATTCGGCTGAAAGGCGGATCTAATTATTTTCGCTGGTCACAGTCTGTCCGTTTGTATCTCAGGGGGAGAGGAAAAATTGGCTACATCACTGGAGACAAGAAACAACCAGACAAGGAAAAATTGGGATGCCGAAAATTCCATGGTCATGACATGGTTAGTCAATTCCATGACTGAAGAGATAGGTGCAAACTATCTCTGTTATGCTACTGCAAAAGATCTTTGGGAAGGTGTCGCTGAGATGTACTCTGATTTGGACAACCAATCCCAAATTTATGAATTAACTCTCCAGCTTGGAGAAATTCGGCAAGCTGACGATTCTGTCACCAAATACTTCAATTGTCTCAAGCGTATTTGGCAAGATTTGGATTTGTTCAATGTATATGAGTGGAAGTCAACCGAGGACTGCAAGCACTACAAGAAGATGGTGGATGTTAGTCGTGTCTTCAAGTTTCTTGCAGGTCTAAATATTGAGTTTGATGAGGTTCGTGACCGGATTCTTGGCAGGAATCCTATCCCTCCAATTGGTGAAGTCTTTGCTGAAGTGCGTCGCGAAGAGAGTCGTAGGCAAGTGATGCTTGGAAAAAAAGCAGTCATTGTCCCTCCACCAGTCGAAGGATCTGCCTTGGCTGTTCCTCAAGTCAATCACAAATCTTTCCCTCCACGAGGTGATGACAAGGACCGTTTAGTTTGCGACTACTGTGGTAAAAATCGTCACACTCGGCAATGTTGTTTCAAACTACATGGTAGGCCAAACAATAGAAAGACTGGTAAGCTTGGTGACCGCCCTGCGTCTTCGACCAATGAAGCTAACTCGTCTCCATTTACTAAGGAGCAGATGGATCACCTTTTTAAACTTCTAAAGTTCAATTCATCACCTAATGTTCCTGTTGGAACTGTGGCACAAACAGGTAAGAATTCTTGGGCACTATCTGTCCAAAACCACTCCAACCCTTGGATAATAGATTCAGGGGCATCTGAACATATGACTAATTGCTCTCATTTATTCAGTTCCTATTTTCCTAGTTCCGGGTCTGAAAAAGTCAGGATAGCTGATGGTAGTTATTCAAGTATTGCCGGCAAAGGCAGCATAAAAATTTCAGAGCAAATTACTTTGCAATCTGTTTTACATGTTCCTAAATTTGCTTGCAATCTTCTATCTATTCATAAATTGTCTAAGGATACTAATTGTTCCGTCCTTTTTCGTTCTTCCACTTGTGTTTTTCAGGACCAGAACTCGGGGAAGATGATTGGAACTGCTAGAGAGATGAATGGACTGTACTACTTTGATGAAACTCCTCTTGGAAATACAACGGCTTGTGGTTTAAACAGTGCAAGTTCACCTCCCGTTTCAGATCAAGTTATGTTATGGCACAAAAGATTAGGCCATCCTAGTTTCCCTTATCTTAAGTATTTGTTTCCTAAATTTGCAAAAGAAATAAATTCCTCACAGTTTCATTGTGAAGCTTGTCACTTAGCTAAAGATCATCGTGTGTCTTTTACTTCAAAAGTTTATTCTGCTTCGCAACCTTTTTATTTAATTCATAGTGATGTTTGGGGGCCTTCAAAAATTAAAACTATGTCTGGAAAAAAATGGTTTGTGACATTTATTGATGATCATACACGTGTGTGTTGGGTTTATCTCTTGGAAAAAAAATCAGAAGTGGAACAACGGTTTAAAGATTTTTTTCAAATGATTGAAAACCAATTTCAAACTAAGATTGACATTCTAAGGTCTGACAATGGCACTGAATATTTCAACAAATATTTAAGTACATTCCTAGTAACTAAGGGGATAATACATCAATCCACTTGTCGTGATACTCCACAACAAAACGGTGTTGCTGAAAGAAAAAATAGACATCTCCTTGAAGTTACTAGAGCTATTATGTTTTCTATGAATGTACCTAAATATCTTTGGGGAAATGCCTTATTAACTGCTTGTTACCTCATAAATAGAATGTCATCTCGTGTTTTAAAATATGAGACTCCTGTGGAGGTTTTACAAAATTATTTTCCCATGTCTCGCATCATTGCGGATCTTCCCCTTAAAGTTTTTGGTTGTCTCTGTTATGTCTACATCCCAAATATTTTTCGTTCTAAATTGGATCATAAAGCTGAAAAATGTGTTTTTCTTGGCTATGCTTCAAATAAAAAGGGTTACAAATGTTTTAACCCAGTAACAAAGAAATTTTTTGAAAGTATGGATGTCCACTTTGTTGAAAATCAGCCTTTTTTTGATAAAAATTCTCTTCAGGGGGAGAATCATTGTACTAATAACGAAGATAATTTTTGGGAAACTTTACCTGCATTGGATGATATTGTAACTATAAATAATCCAGATGCAAAGATAATGGAACCTAGAATGCTTAATCTTGAATTGTCGGAAAATATAGTATCTGAAACAGGGGGAGAAACACTGATTAAGGGTCATACTCCTCAACTTCAAGTGTATGTCCGAAAAAAGTTTCAACAAGGTATTACAGATCCAATTGTCTCTCCGGCAGAAATCCAATCTGATTTACCAAGTGAAGGTCCTACAGAAATTTTACCTTCTAGTTCTTCATCTGGTAATCCATCTGACCCTTCTAATGATTTACCGGATTTGTCTTTTCCTGATATTAATCTTCCAATTTCTTTGAAAAAAAAAATTCCTGACCTCAATATCCCAATTGCTGATAGGAAACGTACTCGAACATGCACTAAACACCCCATGTCTAATTATTTGTCATATGACAAGTTATCACACACTCACAAAGCATATGTGTCTAGGATTTCAAATTTGTTTGTGCCCAGAACTATTCATGAAGCATTAGGTGATCCGAATTGGAAATTAGCAGTGAAAGAAGAGATGGATGCTCTGAGGAAAAATAATACTTGGAGCATCACTGATCTACCTCATGACAAAAGGGCAGTTGGGTGTAAGTGGGTCTTTACAGTGAAATGCAAGGCTGATGGAAATGTGGAAAGATACAAAGCAAGGTTAGTAGCAAAAGGTTTTACACAAACTCATGGTATAGACTACCAAGAGACTTTTGCCCCGGTTGCTAAGATTAATTCCATCAGAATTCTTCTCTCTCTTGCAGTAAATTTCAATTGGATACTACATCAATTTGATGTTAAAAATGCCTTTTTGAATGGAGAATTACATGAAGAAGTATATATGAGTTTACCTCCAGGATTTGAAGAAAATCTTGGAAGAGACAAAGTCTGCAGATTGAAAAAATCCTTATATGGATTAAACAATCACCAAGGGCCTGGTTCGAAAGATTTGGAAATGTTGTTAAGAAACATGGTTTCACCCAAAGTCAAGCAGATCACACATTGTTCTTTAAACATTCACATGAAGGTAAGATTGCTATTTTAATAGTGTATGTTGACGACATTATCATGACAGGAGATGATGTTAACGAGATAAGTGATCTAAAGAGAAGACTTGAAGCAGAATTTGATATCAAGGACCTTGGAAAATTAAAGTATTTCCTCGGGATGGAGTTCGCAAGGTCTAAAGAGGGTATCTTTCTCAACCAGCGCAAATATATACTTGATTTACTCACAGAAACAGGGATGACATGGTGTAAGGCAGCAATGGACCCCAATGTAAAACTGAAGGCAGCATCTGAAGATGAAGTGGTAGATAGAGAACGCTACCAACGATTGGCCGGTAGACTAATTTATTTGTCTCATACAAGGCCTGATATAGCCTTTGCAGTAAGCGTGATAAGTCAGTTTATGCATGCACCAGGACCTACTCACTTTGAAGCTATTTTCAGAATATTGAGATATTTGAAAGGAACTCCAGGGAAGGGGTTGATGTTCAAAAACAGAGGGCATATACAAGTGGAAGCTTACACAGATGCTGATTGGGCAGGTAATATAAATGATAGGAGGTCTACTTCAGGGTATTGTGCCTTTGTAGGTGGAAACATAGTTACATGGAGAAGCAAGGTTGTCAGAACCGGACCGGTCATCGAACCGGCAAGCTCACCGGTTCAAGGTTCAATTGGTCGGACCGGGTTCAACCGGGGTCGAACCGTTTTTAATTAAATATATAATTTAATTAATATATAAATAAAAATATATGAATAATTGTTCAATATTTCATAATTTCACACATTAAAAAGATAAAATATCAAAGCTCAAAATAAAATAAAATTTATAATTCAAACCAAATTATAAATTATATAATAAACTAAGTTCAATAACACAAAATAGCACTATAACATCAATTGACAACATACTGCCTTCAAAAAAAATTAATTGGCAACATACTACCAAAATCAAGTGCCAAGTGAAAAAGCAAAAACTAAATGTTCATCAAGTTCAACAACAAAGATCAAAACAAGAATAGAAAGAAGAAAAAAAGAATGCAAAAAGAAAAAAAAGAATTTAATAAATAAACACTCACTTGAGGAATAGAAGACTTTGATGGACTTGGAAGAAGAAACTGGCTGCAAAAGAGGTAGTAGTAGTACCGCCGGCGCCAGAGCAAGAGGAGGAAGGGGAAGGGTTTGTAGCAAGGTTGAAGAGGGTGGAGGAGATGTTAAACGTTTTTACGTGATGACTGATGAGAGAAGAGAAAAAAGATGAAAAACAACTTTTCCTATTCCTACGTTGTTTCATATTTAAAAAAAAAAAAAAGATTTTGCCTTGTTTTTAAAAAAAAATAATAAATTGCAAAACCGTTTGGACCGGCCGGCCGGTTCGCCGATTCAACCCGGTTCAACCCGGTTCGCCACGTTTTTTTTCCGGTTGGTTTCCTATCCGGTTTTTAATCATAACCGAGCCGGTTTCATGACCGGTTCACGGTCCGACCGGCCGGTCCGGTCCGGTTCTGACAACCTTGTGGAGAAGTAAAAAACAAAATGTTGTAGCTAGGAGCAGTGCAGAGGCTGAATTCCGCTCTGTGGCCCATGGATTTTGTGAAGTGTTATGGATTAAAAAGTTCATGGAGGAATTGAAGGTCTCTAGCCCAACACCAATTAAAGTTTACTGTGATAATAAGGAAGCTATTTCCATTGCCCATAATCCTGTCCTACACGACCGAACAAAACATGTTGAAGTGGACAAGCACTTCATTAAAGAAAAAATTGATAGTGGTGAAATTTGTATGTCCTATGTACCTACCACAAGTCAAGTAGCAGACGTTCTCACAAAGAGTCTTCCAAAGAAGGCTTAATTAGTTAAATGGTCCCTTAAAGACATTTTAAGTTTCACAATGGTCCCTTAAAGAAAAAAAGGTCCGGATTGGTCCCTTAAAGACATCTCCGTTAACCAAAAAGGTCCTTTCCGTTAGTTTTTAACACCAAATATATTAGGGGGATCACCATTGCATATGGTCCACCATAGATCTCAATAATTCTTTTAATTTAAGCCGTTTGATCTTATTGGAAAAAAATAACCATTGAATTTTGAAGGTATACTATATCTAATGGTGCATCATTATCAACTAGTTTTTTTTCTCAATTTCTTCATCTTCTTTCTAATTTTTTTTTTAACATTCATCATCATCTTCATAAATCTCCTTCAACCACAATCCAGATCAGAAAAAAAATTATATTTTTCTTCATCTTCTTCCTTTCCTTATTCTTCATCAACATCTTCACAAAAATCCAAATCCAAAAAAATACTTTAAAAAATTCAGAAATTAAAAATTCAATCCTCTGAAAGAAACCCATCACTATCTGAATCATCACCAACCACCTCATTTTCATTATCACTAAACATAGTATCAAGTGAAATATCTACAATTTCTTCAACAACAGTGTTTGAAGGATTTGTAACAGCTTCAACATCTTCAATTTCTTCAACTTCATGATTATCCCCTTTTCATTAAACATCAAAAATTCAAATCGATTTAGAATAAACATAAAAATAATTTTATAACTACAAAATACATATTAACCCTAAATTAAAAATCCAAATCTCTTTCTAAACTTCTTTTTAACATTCATCATCATCTTCATAAATCTCCTTCAACCAAAATTCAGATCAGAAAAAAAATTATATTTTTCTTCATCTTCTTCCTTTCCTTATTCTTCATCAACATCTTCATAAAAATTCAAATCCAAAAAAATACTTTAAAAAATTCAGAAATTAAAATCCAAAATCAAATTTTTTCATGTGAATCTAAATCCAAAAAACCCAAATCCTAAAAACATTGTTAAAGCAAAGAAGGTGTAACATCGCTGTGAAAAGTTAACAACGACCCAGAAATGAAAATTTTGTTTTTGGTTATGCTATCTTTTGGTTGGAATTTAGGATTTCAATTACCAATTTAGGGATTTTTTTTTTGATGAAGTTGCTTATGAACATGAAGAACAAGAGAGAGAAAAAGATGTACAACAAAAGAAATATTTACTTGATGATGGTTCACCATTACATTCAGTAGACATGCAAATCCAACCATTGTATTTTTAATAAAATGATCAAACGGTTCATATAAAAATAAATTAACGGAAAGGACCTTTTTGGTTAACGGAAATGTCTTTAAGGGAACAATCCGGACCTTTTTTTCTTTAAGGGACCATTGTGAAACCTAAAATGTCTTTAAGGGACCATTTAACTAATTAAACCTCCAAAGAAACAGTTTGATGATATGGTGAGCAAGCTTGCAATGAATGACATATTCATGCCAACTTGAGGGGGAGTGTTGGAAGTTATTAGAGATTAGTTCAGAATCAGCATATTCTATTTTTTGTGCAGCTCATAACATTGACTATAAATAATAATTAGTTGTTTCCTTATTTAGAATTAGCATTTATAGGAAGAATAATTGCTCTGATTCTCAGACTAGATTAGTGCTTAGTGGTCTGTCAATTGTATTCTATATATACCTTTCATGTATTATTCACTAAATTATCAAAGAAATACAGATTGTTTATTTCTTTAGTTTCTTCTGTGATTAATTTTTATTTTTATTTTTTTTTGTAGACGACACAGAAGCCAGAGAAGCTTTCAAACTCTGGTGCCGAGTGTTTCGACGAAAATATCTTTCCAGTAGAGAGGAAGAGCTGAGGTTCAAGTATTTCAAGGATTCTCTTGTTAGGGAGGTCGATTCTGACAATCTTCTGCAATATGCTGATCGAAGTGAGCAAGAATTCAATGACCTGGGTGACACTATTTATTGTTCTATGCCCCTTGAAAAACTCGTTACTATTTTGAGAGAAGTTGAGCTGCGATTGATTTTGAGTTGCGGGACAAGACAAGACGCCTTTTCTGACCCTACCAACCAAGTATAGAACAAAAGGAATAAAGACCTATTGTGGTAATTCTCTAGTTCTTCCTAGCTAGTCATTGAACAAGTTAGTATTTCACATGTTGTGAGACCATCTATGTACCTTTTACTTTGTTGGTTAGAATCATCCTGTTGTGTGTGTGGAATGTGATCTTGGCAAATTTGATTGATATTTTTCCTGGAAAAGTGCCTTTTATAATTAACTTACCAATTGTTGGTAGAATTGGCAAACAATGATAAGAAATCATTTTATTAGATTTGAGTGTGATTTTGTTTTATCATATATAACAACTAGCACACATTGGCTGTGTTTATAGTGCTGTACATGCGAGTGGGACGAGGATCAATTTGACAGACATACGGCTGTTCATGTAAAACCCGGTGCACTGAAATGTACAGCTAATTAGGTTTTACAAGTTTTTTTAATGTAGTTTTCAGGCTTTTTCTAACATGCATAAGTAAGTTAGGTCTTGTATGATGCACAAATTTTTTTTACCAATGGATTAAAGAGATATCTGCACAGAATCAAGATCCTGATAGATTCTCTGGATTTTGCGGGAAGGTCCGTGAACCTGCAAGAACATGTCAATGTGATATTGGGGAGATTACCGAAGGAATACGATGCTGCTGTGGCATTAATCAACAGTGAATTACTGAGTGCTGCTCCTTTTTCGGTTGATGATGTTGAGTATGTCCTATTGGCTAAAGAAGTTTGGATTGAGAAAAAGAACAAGGTGCAAACAACAAAGAATCGGATGAATCTAATCGTCAGAGTCAATTGAGTCTCAATGGAAATATCATCTCAGGACAGCAGCCAATACCGCAGCTCCCTTCAGCGAACTCGTTTTTGCAGCAATATCTATCAAATGTTGCTGCTTCTGCTTCTGCTGCTACGCGTAATAGTCTATATTCGCCTCCGGTATGGACTTCACCACAGACTCTTTCTGGTTACCATGCTGCTCTGATGAATATGATGCCTCCAATGACAATGTTGCCTCATTCGCCTCATCCTCAACCTCAGTCACCACAATATCCTCTTCCTCCAAGCTATTCATCTGCTTTGCCTATTCCCAATCAAACTACTGAACTCGGTCTCTATGACCGCTGCCTGGTGCCGCAATGATCAATTCTGCTCAATGTGAACAATAAATAGGTTCACTAGTTGTTAAAGCAAAAAGAAAGAATATTAAATGGCTTTGTTTTTTTAGGCAAATTAAAGTATATGTTAATATGTATTATGGGTATGTTAGGATTGAAAGTATCGGATGAAGTGGAATGAAATATAATAGATTACTTAACTTCTTAAAAATTAAGTCATATAATTTCAAAACTTCTTAAAAATTATGTTATATAATTTCATCCTATGCCTACATTTAAAATATACTAATGCATCATGCATGTAGAGCTAAGAAACATATTTATGTTCTAAACTTGTTTGATCTCTAATGCATTATGTTCCTAACTTCCTTTATAAGGTCCCACAATTGAATTACTTTATTTTGGCCTAAGATCCATTCTACATACTGCTGCTATGTTACTCAGCTTGTGCTGGAAAAAATCAAGCAGTGTTGCTATCATAAAGAAACTATCATAATATTGGTTGAGTTTAACTATGCTAGTGAGAGATTATGCTACAATCCATCAGACATAATGCAAGAGTCAATTTGGTCCATGAAAAAATAAATGCAACTCTTAATTCTAAAAAATGAGATAGTAAAATGAAATATAGGAGAGTTCATACAATAATTTAACAAAATAAATATGTTCCTTTTGCTGTTCTTCAGTATTGACATTTGAAATTGGAAAAGTTATTTGAAAAAAATTCTGATTTTGATTTTGGTATCTCTGACCAGTCATCTGGGTGGCACGCGGATTCCAAACTCAAAATATTGCAACAATGAATGGCCAAAAAAAAGATACTATGGTCTTCAAATGTGTCGAACGTTGCATTAAGTAATAGTAGCCGAGTTACTGAAGTCATCAATAACCTCCAAAAAAAATTGAATGAGTAAATTGTTGTGCATAAAAGGTTAAATTAGGGAGCACGTTGAAGTATAATTCGACCTTAGTTAGGAAGAGTTTGGTTAGTGGCTAGTTTGTTAAGTATTAACTTGTTAGTTGGTTAACTTGTGTAACAAGTTAATAGCTTTAGTCTTCATGTAACTATAAATATTTGAAGTATGTGTACGTGTATTTGGAGTTATTAGATAATTTAAATTGAAAAAAAAAAAAGACTTATACACGTGCAAAGGAAAATGAGTCTCATAATTAACCAACATATTGTTAAGAGCAAGTTGCTTCAACAGGCAATCATCCATACAAGTTTGTCGCAATCGTCCATACAAGTTATCACCATACATATCACGTCTTTAACTGCGTAGAACTCATGAAAAATTCACTTTTGAACTTAATGAATTTCTAAGAATTTTCATCAGAGGTGCTCTAATTACCTCATTTAGCATGATCGGAAAATGACTTGGGATGAAATGAGCTTTGATGTCACATGCATACGGAATCTATTTTAGTTAGTTTGGATTCAACAACTCACAGTAACTGCACAGTTATCTTAGCTTAGTTCTAACAGAATCTATTTTAGTTAGTTTGGATTCTGTTATTAACTGTCACATGGCAGTTACAACAGATTTCTGTTATAAATATTTCTATCCATCTATAAACTACACAGAATTTCATTCAATCTAATTCTCACACTCTACCATCTCTCTTAACTTTCCTTTCCTTTCTCTAATTTTCTTATCTTCATCAATATGTCATCATCACCAAGCATGAATTCTCCTACTGCATCCCCTACTTTCTCATTTCACACTCCTCTTCCACTTCGGCCACAGCTGATGTCTATCTACAAGGCCAAAGTTTCTGTCAAACTAGACGAGGAAAAGGAAAATTTCTTGATATGGCGTCTACTAGTGGAACCTGTAATCAAAGGTTACGGGATTCATATGTTCTTGACTGATTCTGCAATCGGTCACAATGCAGACTCCAACAACGATGGTGTCAAAGAAAGGGATCAGATCCTTCTTTCTTGGATTCTCTCCACTCTGTCAGAATCCATGCTCAAACGAGTAATTGGATGCACAAATTCAAAGCAGTTATGGGAGAAACTCCATACCTTCTTCAAGAATCGAGCACGGGCCAAGGTGAGAAAATATCAATCTGAATTAAGGAACATCAAGAAGAAAGACACAGAATCAATCTCAGAATATCTGCTCAGAATCAAGATCCTGATAGATTCTCTGGATTTTGCTGGACGGTCGGTGAACTTCCAAGAACACATCAATGTGATATTGGGGGGATTACCGGAGGAATACTATGCTGATGTGACATTAATCAACAATAAATCACTGAGTACTGCTCCTTGTTCAGTTGAAGAAATTGAGTATATACTATTGGTTCGCGAAGTTTGGATAGAGGAAAAGAAGAAGGTGCAAAACAATAATGAATCAGATGTATCTGATCCTCAGAGTCTTAATGGGAACATCTACTCAGGACAGCAGCCAATACCGTCGCTGCCTTTAACGAACTCGTTTTTGCAGCAATATCCACCAAATGCTGCTCTTCTTGCTGCTGCTGCTGCGAGTGATAGTCGATATTCTCCTCTTGCATGGACTTCACCACAATATCCACAGCCTCCTCTTCCTCCGAGCTACTCATCTATTTCGCGCTATTCCCAGTCAAACTACTGAACTCGGTCTCTATGACCGCTGCCTGGTGTTGGAATGATCAATTCTGCTTGATGTGAACAAATTTGGTTCGCTTGCTCCTTTTTACGTGTTTTCTTTGTTCTACTAATCAGTGTCACTTAGTTTACTGTGCCATTGCCTTAGCTTTGGTTAGTTGTAATTGAATCTGTTTCAGTTTAGATTACTGTGCAATTCTCAGTTTCACTTTTACTTTACTGTTGTAACTAGCGGTAGAGTACGTATTTGTACTGGTATCCAACAGGAAACTATAGGGAATAATAAAGTTGGATGGATTTTTTTCTTCTCTTTACTTTCTTACAGTTTCTGAGTTTCATCTATTATTTTCTTGTTTTCTATCTGATTGGTTAACTAGTTGTCAAAGCAAAAGGAAAGATTATTAGAGTGCTTTTTTTTAGGCAAATTAAAGTGCATGTTAATATGTTATTAGGTGTATGTTTGGATTGGTAGTATAGGTGAAATTAATAGAATATACTAATGCATCATGCATGTCGAGCTAAGAACCATATTTATTTTCACTTTAATGCATTATTTTCCTAACTTCCTTATAATGAATTACTTTATCTTGGCCTGATCCATCATACATGTTGCTATGTTACTCAACTTGTGCTGAAAAAAAAAAAACAGTGTTGGAGTTGCTCTTATAGAGAAACTATCCATCATAAATCTTTTGACTAATCATCTGGGTGGTATATGGATTCCAAACTCAAAAAATTGCAACAAAAAATGGCAAAATAACATCTGTATATGTATGTGTCAACCGTTGCACCCCATTCATTCTTCAAATGTGTCGTTCGAGACTTCTGAGTAATGGTAAAATATTTGTTAGGTGCTCTACCAACAAATTTGCATATCTAAGAGTTATAAGTAATATCTTTTAGTAATGAAGATGCTTGTGATCATCAAACCTATACAACAGTTGAGTTAACGGCTAATGAACCTGCTCTTGTAATAACCCATACAACAGATTAGAGGCAAACATAAACAGAAACCGATCAATATGTCAGAACTGTATTTGTTAAACTTCTATTAGAGAAACAACGAAAACATAGTTTTGATTCCGATACCAGCTGCAACTTACTCTTGGCTGACTGGCTGAGTACATAGACTACATAAGTCAAGAAACTTACTTAACAAAGAATTCTCCTAAGGGAACACGTCATATGTAACTGAAAGCATTGACACATAATTAAGGGTTTGATTCATTAGAAGATCACATATAAAGATGAATCATGGTGGTGCCTTGAACTTTAAGACTTTATAGTGAACAAATTTGACAGAAACTGAATTTTTTTTTTTTTTGACAAACACGGAAACTGAAATTTTAAACACAAGAAAAATGCATAACTAGAAAATCAAATGTATACAGAAAAATATAATTACTAATTAAAACAAAACTGTTTCTTCTTAATTCTGAAATCCCCCAAATGAATGAGTTAAACAAGTGAAGACAGTGAGACTCCAGCAGAAGAAAAACCTGTCATCCACACACGGAACCAGGTAACCTACTGGTGTATATATAATCAACCATGAAAATAGCCAAACTTTGCAACTTGTTAGTAGCTAAGTTACTGAACTTGATAAGTAACTCCACAAAAGATACACTTCATTGCCGACTTGGGAATGTTCTGAAGATGCCAGATGATAAGGTACAATCACTTTCCTCCCGGCCTTTTTCCTTTCCTTTTATCTCTCTTACTTCTTTGCTTTGGCTGTGACTTGTTTTTTGCAACCTTTTTAAATGGCTTCTTCTTATTTATAGGAACAGATTTCTTTTTATCAGCTACAACAGGATGGGGGGACACAGCTGGTGCTGCCTCTTTCCTTTCGCTAGGGAAACTTTCTTCATCAGGGTTGATCTCTTTTGTTACAACAGTGACTTTCAAATCATCATTTTCATATGTCTTTGTTGCTTTCAAAAAGAAAAGATAAATTCAATCATACAAAAAGTCATACACTGAATGCAGTACGGAAATCACACATCATGTACAAAAATTCGACGAAAGCACATAGCCATCTATGCTCACAGGTAAAGACGCCTCAAAAGGGCTAATTAAACCACTAAGCTACCTAAATCCTAGTAAAACATCAAGTATAAACACATGACATGAGGAATGATGAATAAGCTGAATAATATTCTCATGCATTGCATTTTAGTCTAAGACAAAGCATGAACCCCACATGCAAAGAGCAACGAGAAAAGAAACAAATTGACACTTTTGCTTCATCAAATACAAAAGTACGTTTGGATAAACAACTTAATTAAACACTTATAACATAGGCGCGCTTATCATATCCAAGTGTTTATGTATAACATATTTCAATAGTTGAATAATATTTCTACAAGATATGAACCAGATACATCAAACATTCTACGTACCTAAAAAGCAAACTTTTTCTCATAATAAGGACCAGAGGGAGTATCATATAAGCTATATACTGTTTTAATAAGCTATCATGGACTTGGAGTGCTTATGAAAATAAGCTAAAAAAAAGCTTATGGACATGTCATAAGTTGTTTGCATAAGCTATCTCAAACAGTCTCACAAGTGTTTATGCAAGTAAATAACCTTAAATAGACCGATACAAACATGCTCAAATCAATAAAATAAAAGAGAAGTATTTAATTTAAACAAAAAGTTTTACCAGCAATAGATTCAACTTGTTGAGCAACTTCCTCTTGGTTATCATCAATTTCACCAGCTTCAGTGTCATCAGTTGGTGGAACACCCCCATAAGCAAGTTCTCTTTCGAACTTCCTCTACAAAATCATTCCAACAAAATACATAGCAAAATCAACCATACTTAACCAATTAATAATAGCACCAATCTTCAAATAAATTATCAATCTTTCAAAAAAAAAAAAAAAAAAAAAAGGGTATCTACCTTTAGGCGTTCCTCGTTGCGTTTACGTCTTTTAGCTTCTTCTTGTTGTTTCTGAGCTTCCTTTCTTCTCTTCTTCTTGCGTTTGTGAAAACCAGTAACGAAGTCTTTGAGATCTTTCTCGTCGAAAGTGATGCCTAAAGCTTTGTTCTTTAGAGGTTTCTTCTTAACGTGGCCAGTTTTTCGTTGCAGTATTGCTGAATCTTCATCCATGGATGATGGATTCTCTCTCTCTCAGTGAGTGAGTCGCGGTTTGAGGGTTCAGCAAACAACCTACGACGATGGATCACAAATGCAAGCGGGTCGACCTGTTACCCAACCCACCCGTGTAAATATTAAATAAACCCTTTTTTTTTGCTAATAAAAAATTTATAAGGTGTGCCAAAAAAAGTACTCCCTCCGGTCCTTTTTATAAGAAACATTTTGGAATTTTTATTTGGTCCTTTTTATAAGAAACACTTTGACACAATTCCATTTGTACCCTTATTAAATACAATCAAATAATTCATTATAATGCTAGTGCATTAATTAGATAGGCCTATTTCCCATGTTAGTCAAAGGTTAGTTTTGGAATATAACATAAAATGTTAGAATCATTAATGAGAAAATTTACCTTCCTTGGTCTGTGTGATTTTATCAAAGTGTTTCTTATAATAAGGACCGGAGGGAGTATAAAAGATTCCAAAACGTCAATACAAAGAAACAATGGCCAGTGCGCATGCCTCTACGCACGAGCTGGATTAGTCGTCCACCTTTGGTGGGTCGGAACCAGTGCGAAAGCCAAAAAAAAAAAAAAGAAACAACATGCATAATTAATCCATGCGCAAATAAATAAACGGGCTCGATCACTAACTATACTAGTTTGAAGCTAGATTAATATTCATTGTCTTCAACCACCGATAAAAATATAGTTTACCCTGTCCAACAGTTGAGGAATAGAACACTCAGAATTTTTTAATAGTCTCTGACTCTCTGATTTCTTACATTCCACACAACTCATACACATATAAGTCAAGTGAGTTGCAAAAATGATCTTTGTGCACGAAGACCGCCCGATGAATAAGATGTTGTACCTATTTTTATTTTTATTTTTCAACCTTCTTTTTTAGAAGTAGGGGTCTGATAATTTCGAGTTTGATAAGATCGAAATTGTTTTATTAATATTCAAACTTAAATTTTCTCGAATGATTTAAATTGTTTTGTTGTTACAAAAGAGAAAACAAAAAATAAAAAGCAAAAGAAATTAACGACAAGTAAAATTCACACCTAAAGCATCTTCAAGGAGAATGAGAGACATATCACGTAGAGTATCATGTAAAACAACAACTCTCGAAGAGGCTAAATGATCTGCTTCAAATTTTCCTTCATGAAGTGTGTGATTGTCGACATCGCAATTCAAACTAAGAAGATATTTGATGGCTAAGATTAGACTATTATAAGTTATAACAATGGTGCACATTTATATTACTCGATCAAATTTAAATTGTTTAACTCTTTAGTTAATATTAAATATAACAAAATATTTATAATTTTTAAGAAAAAATTGTTGTTTATTATCTAATTCTTTATATAAAAAAGGGTCAAATGCACTTTGTCCCCTTAAAACTATATGAATAAAGTGAAGATTTTAAACTAAAAAAATGGTTTTTTTTTTTTTGGGTACAAAAAATAGATGCAGGCTGTGGGGTTTGAACCCACGCGCATTCAATGCAGGAGGTCTTAAGTCTACCCCCTTAGACCACTCGGGCAAGCCTGCTTGAGTTGAGATAAAAAAAAAGTGTTGGTTTGATATCCAACATTCGATCATTAATATAACTTTAAAATTATTATTTTTCTTATAAATATTGTGTCCAACAAAATATATATTTTTTGTAGACGAAGTAACAAACAAGACATATAACCCGCGCGGCGTTTTAAATTTAAATTTAGATGAAAATAATCATTCAAACAATATTAACCATTTAATTAGACAAAAAATAAATAAATAAAAGCTAAAGGGTGAGAGACAAAGGACAGAAAAAATAGGACCAAGTCCTAAACCAACTCCAATTAAAGATTTCTTTTAAAAACAAAACTCCAATTAAAGATGCATTTAGAAAGAATGGTGCCATTTGTTAATATGGGAGTAATCTTTGGCGTATCTAACATCTAACACCTTTGTTTGATAATTGGCAACAAGTTAAGTTAATTTGGCTGGTCCTTGTTTCATAGTTACCATAGACCTCTATTACCTTTCTTTGGTGTGAATTACTTGTTTAATTTTTGTAACCTTCTAGCTTCTACCTCTAGATTTTTGTCACATGAAGGAACATGTACCAATATGTTTAATAATATTCATATCATGATCTTGTGAGATTTATGTTGCTAGATTTATCAAATACAAAAGAAACCGATTTTTAATAAGAGAAGGGTGTTAGTCATTGTTGATCAAATCCGCAAAAATGAACGACCTGTTTTCGAATTCCTTCAAAAAATACACTGATTTGAAGGAACAAACCTACAATGATGATGTCGAGGCAGGGAACAAAGAAAGTGTCAATCTCGATAAATTCTTTGAAGATGTCGAGAATATAAAAGAAGACATGAAATCAATTGAAGTATTGTTTAAGAAATTGCAAGAGGCTAATGGAGAAAGCAAAACAGTGCACAATGCTAAAACCATGAAAGAACTTCGAGCACGGATGGACAAAGATGTTGAACAAGTCCTTAAACGCGTCAAAGTAATTAAAGGAAAACTTGAAGCATTGGATCGTTCCAATGCGGCTAATAGAAACATTCCAGGGTGTGGTCCAGGTTCATCAGCAGATAGAACTAGAACGTCGGTTGTTAGTGGTTTAGGGAAGAAACTCAAAGATATGATGGATAGTTTTCAAGGGTTGAGAGCAAAAATGCACTCCGAGTATAAGGAAACGGTGGAACGTAGATATTTTACAATAACGGGGGAGAAGGCGGACGAAGAAACTATAGACAATTTAATATCAAGTGGAGAAAGTGAAAATTTCATGCAAAAGGCAATTCAAGAACAAGGTAGGGGTCAAATAATGGATACTATTTCGGAAATTCAAGAAAGACATGATTCTGTTAAGGAAATAGAGAAGAATTTGATTGAGTTGCATCAAGTGTTTTTGGACATGGCAGCTTTGGTAGAGTCTCAAGGGCAACATCTTAATAACATAGAGAGTCATGTTGCACATGCTAGTTCTTTTGTAAGAAGAGGCACAGAACAACTTCAAGAAGCTAGAGAGACTCAAAAGGATTCTAGGAAGTGGACATGTTATGCCATACTTCTTGGTATTGTTCTTGTTATTGTGCTCTTGTTTCCTCTCCTGATGTCACTTTTACCTCATTTGTTAAGAAGATGATGAAAGGATGAGAAACAAATAAGACACTTGGGAAGATTTTTAATTGGCGACCACAATTGTAGTCGATGTTTTAAATTATAGTCGTGTTGTAATTTCTGATAAGACAGAGATCGAATCACACAATTAAATTCGGCTGAATTAGTAAGTTCAATTAATATTGTCTCGTAGTTGAGATATCAAAACCTTTGATATTGTGACCTACGTGAAGACCACAAACTCGTTAATGCCTTAATTGTACTCACGCTATAAAGGTTTTGATGATTCCATGGTGTTCGCAATTGTGATCGAATTGCATTTGTATGCATTTTTCTATAATTATAAAGATCATGATGTTGCAATTCATAACCTTATTTGAGAGCATTGTATCCTCAAATTTTAGTTATAGATTTTGTATTCTAAGATGAGCATGTTTATTTGAGGCTTTGAGGACCTAACTTCATATTCAAGCATGTGATATGCCTGAACCAAAAAGATCCACAAAATGAAACAAATTATTCTGATTTTTGTTTATGATTTCAATATACTTGAAGGGTTTTTGTTTATTTATTTGTTCACCAATACACTTGAAGGTTGGTTATATATATAGCAGGTTGACACATTTGATATTAATTTCTTCTTCTATTTCCCTTATTATTATTATTCAAAAACATGCATGATGCCTAAATGACTATTGTATATATATAGTATTCAAAAGAATTTTTTTTTAACAAGTCAAAATGAGATATATATTAACTGAAAAACAGCCTCCTCAGCACAAAGTGTGCCAAAATAGACTACCAAAGTTTACAACGGAACATAGAAAGAAGAATTCAGAAGAATTACATGGATATTACAATTTGTAATTTTATTAAAAAAAAAACTAAAAGTTGTAGGGTCATATAATTATATCAATAGTTTCTAGTATATATTCATTATTGAAACATCAAAGTGAAATTGAGTGAATTAAAATCCATCATATCGTCATTTTTCACTTAATTTTATAACAAAAGACACCTTGAAAATAAAATTAAAAACTCGTTATCTTTTCTTCACTTCAAGCCAGCACTAAGCAATTAGATTAGCGTAAATTTAGATCAGCAGTGTGTTTTGAAAAAAATTATTATTGACACTGATTTTATTGAGAATTGAAAAGGTAGTTTTTGTCAAAATTACGGTAGTTTCCAATGATTGTGACAATCTAATAGCTAATCTAAAGACGCACTTAGGTATTGAAAGTTTGATTTTGAGTGAATTTAAGTTACCTTTTTTTTTTTTTGATAATTTTGCTCCTGTCTATCTTGATGACTATTATTTTATATATACATCAATCCTTCCTGACGTAAGATCTCCAAACTCAATGTGAGAAGGAGAGTTCAATTCCAAAAGGTGGGCGTGTACATGTTTGACGATCAAGTTAGTAAGTTTTGACGTTTTAGGGTAGAAAAGTATATTGTGTATATATATCTAAGTCTAGACAATGAGTTAGGCTATATCATGAGGGATTTATGGTTTTATGTCCTAGAACTTTCTTTTGGACAACCGTCTTGATGGACTATCGCCTAAATTCCTTCATCTAATGGTCTTGATGAGGCGTCCGGCCCTTGTCGAGTGTGCCTCTAAGACATGTCTATGTGATAGTCGTCTAAGAGCTAATGAATGGAGAGTGATCTGGTTGAATACAAAATATGTGTCTTGGCACACTCTGGAACAAAAATTATACTGTTATCATCATCTCATCACCATCATTTTCTATTTTCAACAATTTTACTCGTCCACTCACCACTACACTACGAGTCTTGATGCATAACTGTTGAGTAGGTTTGCGGATTACAGTCTACAAACCGGCCTACATGGCTTGTGGTCCATTTAATTGTATAGTATAGGTTCACTGTTTGTAGGGTAACGGACCCAACATGTTTATCCACACACACTAAAAAATCTAGCTACCTACTCATACTCTTTGTTCTTAATCCTTCCGTAAACTTCTGAGGATCTATAATGGAGTTCTCTATTTAATTGAATCTTTCTTATATATATATATATAGGGGAGGGATCAAATTACACCGGTGTAACATTTGAGAAATGTTACACTGTTCAATAACGCTTTAACGAATACAAATTTTACAAAATCCACCGTTGGATTGAAAGTTTATATTGTATAGATCATCCATGTTAAATTTTACAAAAATCTAAAATCGTTTGATATGTTATTGAGACCGATGAAGATTAATGGTTTTTATTGAATACCGTTAATCTTGATCTATCTCAAAAACATATCAAACGATTTTAGATTTTTATACAATTCAACATAGATGATCTATACGATATAAGTTTTCAATCCAACGGTGGATTTTGTAAAATTTGTATTCGTTAAAGCGTTATTGAGCGGTGTAACATTACTCAAATGTTACATCGGTGTAATTTGATCCCTCCCCATATATATATATATATAAACACAGTATATATTTATAATTTTTTAATAATAATACTCAATAAATATTAAATTCCTCCGACCCGAGCATATCTTAAAAAGTTTTAAATTAGTCTCATTAATTTTGTAAAAAATGAAATTAGTCTCATCAATAACTATGCATCTCACAAATAAATCTGCATCATTTTAAATTGATTATCACAATATATGTCGTTTTGATTTTGACACTTTTACACATATTAAGAAATGTAATTAATGTTGTATGAAAAAGAGAGATTATGAGTTGATTTACAAAATTGTCATTCATTTATGATATGGAAAAAATAAATTGAAAAATTGAAAGAAGAGAGAGTAATAAATAATTAAGGATATAATAGGAAAAATAACATTAAATGTTGCATTGGTAATATAAAACGACATATATTGTGGTACAAAATTTTTCCCCAAAGTGACATATATTATGGTACGGATGGAATAATAGAATAGTGGTTATTGTAAAAGTGGTACCTAATAATTACTCAATTTTTCTTTTCTCCGATAGATATCAATGCTTAAAACTTTAGAACTCTCTATTAAAAATGGTCTTATGAATTATGATAGTATGTTTTCGTTGCTTATTTTAATTGGTTTCATCCTCATATATACTATTAAAAAGGTTACTTAATGTTTTAGTGTTTTTAGAAGTAAATATCACTCCTCTTAATTAAGTGAGTAATTTATTTTATAGGAAAAATAGTATGATAGATCATTGATTAGCATTCACAATATGTACCTCCCTCATTTGAGTGGATAAGTGAATCTTACATGTGCATGATATCCTCTTTAATGTTTTCTGCCCTCTCTTTTTCTTCTATTATGAAGTTTTATTGAACCACAAAAAAAATGAACATACAAAAAAATAATGGATAAATTGTCTAGCAAAATGAACAGCAAAAGAGAAAGATGCGGAGATGATACTCCTCGACTATAAGAGACGAGTCTCACTGAATTTGATCAACACATTGAGCATTAAGTAACCACACAAGTAACTTTGACATTTCTCTTATATGCAAAACCTTAAAGACATTGGATATATGAATCATCTCACTTATATGTTGTTCAATCTCAACTCTTCCAACCAATGTGAAATTTAACTCACACTTGATAGATCTCAAGATATACAAACAAACCCTAACATGTAGATCTAATAAATGCAAACCTATGGGGACCACTGCAGATTCGACTAATGCTTGTATTGTGACTTGTGAAACTTCTCATCATGTCTAAATATGTTATGCAGCAATGAATGCATTTCTATTTATTGCAGCTATGTTCATACTCTGATGTGCCATAGGTATGGAACATCAAGCCACATTATGAGTATACGTGCTTTCTATAATGAATTACTTGTCTCTTGTTCCTTCAGAATTCGGTATATATCTTGACTTTGTTTTCTGGCTCTTTGGATGGTCCTTTACGTCACAGTTCTGATACATGAACTTTAATGACATATGTTACACCATACAGTATTCTCTTTATTTAGATATACTACCCCACGCATTGACAAAATACTACGAAAACAAACTTGCTCGTTTTACTACAACTGCATCTGCAAAAACTGCTTTGGACATCAGTTTCTAAATGAAAAGACAATGGTTATGTCAGTCAGATACAGAACATGTATTTTTAGTGTTAGATTAATTTACATCTTCTGTTAAACTGGATGAGAAGTATCACAAAATACTAGTAAATGTTTTAACAGATTAATTGCTTGTTTGGAACTGCGGTGGTGAAAATAACAAAGCTACATTTTGTAACTTTAGAGTTGATGAACGTTGAATTTGCTTTCACTGCAGGATTAAGTGATGTTTGATATTGTGGTGAAATTATTTGCAAACTCATGCGAAATCAAACATAGATTAGACTCCCTTGCCAAAAAAAACACTCTTGGCTTCAAATGGGGCATATTGTGGTGAAATTATTTGCAAACTCATGCGAAATCAAACATAGATTAGACTCCATTTGGTGCCAAAAAAAACACTCTTGGCTTCAAATGGGACCCTACAAGTAGGCAGTGGAATTGGTCTCGTCAGATTAGTCGATCCTACGGCCGGATACCGAGTTTTCAAAAAATATAAGCATACCAACTCATTTTGACTTGCATTTAGCAAAACAAATTCAGGGCGGTTGCCTTTTTCCCTTCAATATTATTAGTAGAATCAGGCACAAACAATACCACATATTTCAATACCACATATATATATATATATATATATATATATATATATATAATATAGGGGTTTTCTAACTTAGACCCTAGTTAGGTCTAAGTTAGCAAGGTGCACCTTTTGAGTTGGACAAAAATACCCATTTTTTTTTTTTGAAACAATAGAGCAACTGGGGCATGTATGTAATTTGCATCATAAAAATACCTTTTCTTTTTTTTTGAAACAATAGAACAACTATTACATTTTTTAAATTTCTTCCAAATTTCGACCTCATTTTACGTGCGAATCGAACGCCGATTTCAAAAACTAATACCGGAAACCTTTGTAAAATTGAAAAACGATCAAAATCCATATAAGGAACGTCGAGTTTCGTTGAGTATTGAGGGAGATCGAACCGGGTCAAAAACCGGGTCGCACGACCCGTTTCTGCATAAAACGGGTGGGAGGGACGATGAACAGTGCGCGTCACCCACGCCCACTCTCACCGGCGGCGCGTGGGAGCGCGTGCCGCCTCAGGGAGGCTCTATTTTTTTTTTATTTTTTCATAATAAAATAGTAGATAATATTCTGGAAATTTTGGTATATTGTATGAAATTTTTGGAGACCCGAAACTATTTTTAGTTAATTAAATGAGTAAAAAGATAATTAAAAATATTATAATTCCATAAAAAATTTCCAAAATTTTATGTAAAGTACTATGAATTATTTAGAACCCTCTTGTGTACCTCACTCTCCCTAGTTTAAGTCATGAAATTATTTTCACAAATTCCGCTGATTATTTAAAACCATTTAACAAATAATAATAATAATTTCATAGATTTGTACTCTGAAACCAATTGTGTTTTTATTTGTTTCTAATAAAATATTATATAATATTCTGGAACTTTTGGTATATTTTATGAAATTTTTTGAGACCTGAAACTATTTTTCGTTAATTAAATGAGATAAAACGGTAATTAAAAACTATTGTTTGCTTCTGAAACCATTTAGCTGGAAGAATGGTTTCAGAGAGTTATACTGTGAAACCATTCTAGCAGTAAAATGGTTTCAGAAGCAAACAATTAAAAATCAACTCCCCTGAAACCATTCTATCAGTGAAATGGTTTCAAAGTACAACGCTCTGAAACCATTGTACCAGCTAAATGGTTTCAGAATGGTTTCAGAAGCAAACAATTAAGAAATTACTCACTGAAACCATTCTACCAGTAAAATGGTTTCAGAGAGTTATACTGTGAAACCATTCTACCAGCTAAATGGTTTCACAGTATTATATAAAGATAATTAAAGGTAGTGAAAAATTGAGTTTTTTTTTTTGTGTCCAAATCAAACGAACCAAGTCTCTATTTGTAGACAAAAAAAAATTATGAATTTTGGTATAAAAATAAAAAAATAAAAAATTAATTTACAACGAAATAATTGAGTTTAAAGTATTAAATGAAAAAAAAACACGCCAACCACCCAGCAGTTGACACGTGTCCTGCTTTTTTAAAATGAAATTTTCTCTCTCCAGGCGCAGATCTAGTGTGGTGCACGCGCTGGCTTATCATGGAGATGGATGATATGGACTGTCGGATTGATCCGACAGCCATGATGAGATCATCTCTTGGCCGTCTGATGGAAATCAACGGTCTGTAACGGTGGTCCTGCGGTAGGCGCGCGACACTGGATCAGCGCCAATATGTTTTTTTTTTTTTTAAAAAAAAAAGAAAGGGTATTTTTGTCCAACTCAAAAGGTGCACCTTGCTAATTTAGACCCAACTGGGTCTAAATTAGCAGCCCCCATATATATATATATATAGTGCACAAGTAAAATAATATTGTATAAGGTTGTCTTCTACCATTAAATCAATAAATTAAACTATACCTCACTTGTGCACAATGCCACAATGATGGAACTTATAAATCCAATAATAGAAACACATGTTTGCATGATAGAAACACATACTTCACTTGTGACCATAGAACTAGTCACTGATGTAAAGCACACTAGTACAAATTTACATTTCATACAGATTGAGGTTTCATGCTAAAATTATTTAGAAAATAATTAGAATTTATATCAGTGCCATTTCAATACAGCAACCCCCAGGGCTCAAGCATCATTATTATGCTCATGACAACTTGATACAAATATAGGAACGATCCTAACCAGTAATTAGAAATTTGAATCACGACGTGAAAGAAAGAAGAAAAGTATTTATAATTGTGTGCTTTTAATTGGTTAAAAATTTAAGATTATCAGAGTAAATACATAAACTGATAAAAGACCTGCTAATGATTTGTTAAACATAAAACAAAACAAAAAAAAAAACTGACAGCAGAGTAGAATACCAGCAGGGTATGGATTCTGGGGGATTATCAGTAATCAGAAAAGTATAATCAGGGCAATCAAGGTATAGTTTTGATTTAGGGGTTCTGATGCATACACAGGTCCTTCTATGATATCCAGATGAAGTAGTGTTGATAAGCATCTATTAATATCTACAAGTATATCTATTAATTAATATAAAAGATAAAAGACAAACAGCTGTATACTCAATTTTCAGTAAAATTTCACCCTTGCTATATAGGAGTACAGAGAAACTCAAACCAAATAACTGCATAAAAGAAAAGAAAAGCTCAAAGCTCATCCACAATATAGAATAAACCTTCAGTGATCAGCATTCAGACAGCCATAATTTGTAAATATCCAGGATTTGGCCCTTAAAATATATATATGCTGTCACCAAACCAAATAGAAAATTCCTTTCCCAATCAACAATATTAGCAATCAAAGGGGAAAAAATATAGAAAAAGGAATTTCTAATTCAATTTACAAGCTACCCCACTGATTCAAGTGCCAGCATTGGGCAGAGCTGCCATAAAGGAATTGTAAGAAGACTCGAGATCAAAGTGAAGCTGCCGGGCCTGTTGTTCTGTCAACTCATCAGCTGCACCCATCTTTGATAACCTTGCAATCCAATCCTTCATTTTTATTTTCCCCTCAAAATCAGGTGGCAAAATCGTCAATTTATTGAGTGAACCATTAAGGTCTGAGAGCAAAGGATGCACCTGATCCACAGCCACCATGTTAAGTTTCAAGGAATCCATCGATGTAATAAAATTCTGAACACACTCAGCCACAATAGCAGCCGAGGTGGATGCACCTGCTGCAGCAGTAGCCCGGTGCTCCACTGTAGCAGGCACACCAGAAACCACAAGACGGTTAATTGCAGCCGGACACTCCATCCTATAAGTATCAGCAAATCTCTCAATGCTAGGCACAGTGTCCTTAAGAGTAGAAGCTAGGGTTTTGAAATGAGCTATAAGCTTCTGGCACTCCATCTCATATTCCTGCGGTGTGATTATATCTCTAACATATGCTTTCTCGAGTCTCTCAGTAGCCTTGATAATGGCATAAAGCTCAGCAAAATTATCATACATTTCTCTCTCGCGCTTGTCATTCCAGAGCTTAACCTCCATAATACTAACTATATTCTATTCAGATTACACAGATGTCTACGTGATGGTGAAGTTAAGGATTGGAGAAGAGAACGGGACACGCGCAAAGAGAATGGTCCTTCTTCACTGAAGAAAAAAACATAAAACAACACAAAAACATAGTCCACAAACAAGTTAACAACTGCTAAAAGATCAAAAAACCACATGGGAAAATCTAAGAAAACCAAAATCATTATTTCATTACATCAAAAAAATCAAAATAGAAACAAAACAGTAAACTACTGATGCTACTATGCTATGAAGCACAGACACTCCACTCCTTGATTAGTTGTGTCCCATGTCGGACAGGTGCCGTGGACACCGATGCCGACACTTATGATTACAGTTAATTATATCATTTTCTCAAATTATTATCTGTGTCTATGTGTCAGTGTGGTGTTCCGTGTCCGTAGCTACTATGCTACAGTTTCAAAATCATACCACAAAAAATAAAGACACCAACAGAAGAAAAACTGTGAAATTGAAAAATAAACAATTCTAAATAGTCAACTAAACTAAGCATAGGTTATGTATATACTCTGGATTTCTACAATTGAACTTTCAAATTGAAAAAACGAAAGCAGAAAAATCAATATTGGTATAAAGATTAAACAAAAATAAAAACATTGAATTTTAGGGTTTCTGAAATTTTACTTTCAGATTTCTCAGCAAAGAAATCAGCAGAACAAACAAATAGGCATATCAATAATCAAAATTCATCTACTGAATCAGAATAAACATGTGAATTCAACAAATTGGTAAGCTACGAAAGAAATAATGAATGGAAAAGAAAGAATAATAATCGAGATTAATAAAAAATTAGCGGAAATAAGAGGGAAGAAGAGAAAGAGAAAGAGAAGAGAGAGCTTACAAAGAACCGAAAGGAGTTATCGAACGGTGTGGAATGGTGAGAATGAATGAGGTGCTGGGTTTGTATAGAGATTGATCTGGTGCATTACGGTGCACGAGAAAGAGAGAAGTTGCGTGTGGGCTCCCACATGATTATTGTTATTGATGAAACTGCTTACGGCATCGACGTGTAGCAGTTGAAAACCAAATAAGTAAGCAAACCAACGCATCTCAATGCCATATTTTTTAATTAACCGTGTAAAAAAAAAACCAAAATACTTTTTTGTCTTTTAAAAAAAATTGGTTTCACTTTGATGTTTTACAATAATGAATAAATGTCTCGTCTCAGTCTTTTAATTAGAGCATCTCCAATGGTGATACTATTTTGGGTATCATACATTAATAACAAATAGTTCTTACAATATCATGTAATATTTATGTGACTCATACATATTTTGTTCTAATGGTGATACCACTTTGGATATCATACATTAATAACAAGTGGTCTCTTCTATATTTATTTATTTTATCTTGTCTAAATAAAAATAAAAAATATTTAATTTAATAAATACGTAGATAAATAAATTAATAATTAAATATAATGAGAAATACATGACAATAAATAAAAAATAGTGAAAAATGCATAAATATGACGGGAAATATATAATGAACAAATAAAATATGACTTGAGAACAAAAAAAATAAAAATTGTGTAATATATAGAATAATATGAAATATCATCAAATTAACATCCAACTACGAGAAGAAAAAAATAATTCTGCATTGTTGTTGAAGAAACAAAATTGAATAAAAACTTATGAAATGAAAGACAATAAAGAAATAAAACCTCCTTATAGTAAAAAAAATAAATTATGGTCATTTAATGTCAACGGTAATATTTTAACATATATGGAAGCTAATAATAACATTAAATTGATGATACGATACCTTATTTAATGTACCGATATCATCAATTTTGATACCCTATGTGTCACGTCATGGAACTCCAATGATAAAATAAATAAGGTGCCGTATCATTAGTCTATGAAACTCTCTTAGATACCCTTATTGGAGATGCTCTTAGTACTAGTAGAACCATGTAACAAAAAAATTGTAATATTGAAAGGTATTTTAAAAAAATATATATATTGTAAGCAAAAGATGCGAGTTTGATTTTTACGGTAGACAAATTTATTTATTTTTTTAAATTTAAAACTGCAATAAAAATATAGGAAAAATGAGCGGGAAAAATATTAGGTTTAGGGCTAGTGTATCGGAATAAGCTTAAAATATGTAAGAGAATATTATAAATGCATTTAATATTAGGTTAACATATTAGGATGACAATATTACACTGCAAGTCCTTTATCTTTTTTATTTGTAACATTTTGGTCTTTATCTTGTTTATTTATGAAAAATAAAGACCAAAATGTTACAAATAAAAAATAATAAAGGACCAAAATGTTACAAAAAAAAAATAAAGGACCAAAGTGTTACAAAAAAATAAGATAAATGACCTTCAATGTAATTTTGCCTATTATGATTTTTAACTTTAATGCACATACTTTAGTGGTTGAAAAACTTTATTATAAGCAAAGGATGCAGGTTCGATTTCCACTGTAGACAAATTAATTTTTTTCAATATAAAACTGCAATAAAAAGAGAGAGAAAATAATTAGGTTTAGGGTTAGCTTATTGGAATAAACTTATAATATAAGAGATAAGAGAAGATTTAAAATGCATTTAATATTAGGTTAACATATTATGATTTTTAACTTTAATCACAATTGAAACACATGCTCTAGTGGTTGAAAAAATTTATTGTAAGCAAAGGATGCGAGTTCGATTTACACTGTAGACAAATTATTTTTTTTTAATATAAAACTGTAATAAAAAGAGAGGGAAAATAATTAGGTTTAGGGTTAGCTTATCGGAATAAGCTTAGAATATAAGAGATATTTCTATTAGTTAAAAAAAAGTCTATTATGATAAATTTTTAATCTTAAATGTATTAGGTGGACCAATTTTTCTTTTTGTGATGATTTATGGTGAGGTTTGAGTTTAATTTATTACGAAACCACTAAATATAACTATTGGGATGCATAGGTTGATCGTGTGTTATATCTCCAATTAGCATTTTTTTTTTTGCGACGATTATTACATTCTTCGATTTTCAACTGCATATACATGGTGTCATAGATCAACCCTTTGTCCATGCTTATTGCCATTGTGGTATTTAGTCATATCTTTTGCTCTTATGAGTTTATTTTGAGTGAATCCAAATTGGAGTTGTACTCTATTTGTTATGTGGAACTCCATTATCTCAAAAACATATGAGAAATGTGGTTGCTGACCAACATTGAGGGAATGATCAACAATTGATTGTCGAATTCAAGTTCTGCATGACAAGGGAAATTTCAATGAGTGACTTAGGTAAGATGAGATACTTATTGGGAATATCGATGAATTAAACTGGTGAATGTATTTTCATGCCGTAGTAAAAGCATGCAACTGAATTCTTGACAATGTTTGGTATGGATATAATAAGGTGTGTAGTCCTATGGTGTCAAGATGTAAGTTGATTAAAAATGAAATTCGAAGAACCTCGAATGCTAGAACTCACAAACAAATGGTAAGTTGCTTGATGTATTTGCTTGCTTCCAGACCTAATCTTGCTTACTATGTGTTTAGTGGCTAGATTCATGGATAGACCTACTGAGATGCATGTTGCAATTAAGAGAATTACGATATACTTGAAGGGCACACTTGGTTTTGGAATTATGTATAAGACTAACATCGGTAACAATCTTTGTCTTCTAGGTTGGAGTGATTCGAATTATGCTGGTGAGTTGGATGATAGGAAAAGTACAACTGGTTATGTGTACATGCTTGGATCTGAAGTCATCTCATGGTAATCAAAGAAGCAACCAATAGTTACTTTGTCAACAACTGAAGCTGAGTTTGTAGCTACAGCCTCTTATGCCTGTCAAGGAATTTGGCTGAGGAATGTTCTAAGTTACTTGAAACTGAAGCAAGAAATAAGTAATTGTAGTTACTGTGACAATAGATCCTCCATCAAATTATCAGAAAAAATCATATTATGCATGGTAGATGCAACATATTGATGGATGGCATAATTGATCTCATCCATTGCAAGTCACAAGAGCAACTAGCTTGTTGATAACTTGACTAAGGGAGGGTTTAAGAATGATTATTTTTTAGCTTAAATTGAACTTGTATTTTCTGTTATTATGTTCAATTTAAGGGAAGATATGTTAAGTAATAGTTTACTTTGTGTTAGTAATTGTTTTTAGGCCTTTAGTATTGTATTGGGCCAATTGTACTTGATTTGTTGTATGTGTGCTCGTGAGGCTATATAATGGCTGCGTGGTGTGAATAACAAGTAAGACGCTACCTTCTCTTATATATTGGAATTTGGAAGTTTAGTGGGAGAACTGATGCGAAATTGGTGTGTATTAATTGATAGAAGTGGTGGAGGCTTTGGGAAGTGGAAAAGTTTTCACGCGTGAATTGCGATTAGGAATGCGGGGTCTAGGGTTAGGCCTAAGGCCGACAATATATTGAGGTTTTTCTTAAGCAGTTAATTTAGGGGGTTATTGTTGACAATAATATGCCTAAATATTTTTTGAAGATTTTAAATTTAAATATAGTTTATATTTATATTTAAAATAGATAATATTAGGATTTAAGATTTTTTTTATAATAAGATTTTTGTTTTTGTTTAGAATTGTTAGGATTTATATATATTCATTTTTTTTTATTTGACAATAAAATAAAATTCATTCATGCATATGTCAAAATTGTAGTATTCCCCTATAAACTGATTACAATGAATGTTTTTAAATATTTTTATAAGGAACGATTATAATTGATTGATATTCATTGAATTAGTCTTGAGAATTGGTAAAAGTGACAATGTGAGTTTAATGTAGCGTTATATGGAAACAGAAAATGTTATTCATAAAAAAAACGAAAAAGAGTATGAAAACCGAAAATGATATTCATAAAAATAAGAGAAAAACTAACATGTGCCATTAGGGCACTTGTTAGTGTACTATTAAAAGAAATTTGACATTAGAACTTGTGCATATCATCTTTTTAGAAGTCAAATATTGTTCTTTTCAAGATAAAATTACTATTTGAAGTAAGGGTACATGTTAGCATGATCCTAAAAATAAAATAAAATAAGAAATCAAAAGAATAAGGCATTAGAAAAAGTAAAATAAGAAACCCAAAAGTATAATAATGCATTAGACCATCTCCAATGGTGATACTTATATTTTTAAGTACTAGTATCTAATAAGTACACTCATTGAAGCAAAAACAAAATTGTACCTAATAGGTACTAGTTCTACAATAAGACATAGTACATAAATAATTTTTGTGGGACCCATTTAAAATGATGTTGAGTTATTGGATAAATGTGCTACTAGTGGGACCAATTTAGAACTTTTGAAGAGGTTTTGGGTTGGAGGGAATGAGTATTTATTATGTACTATTATTAAAAAAATTATAAATGAATGATGTGTACATGTGGGGCCACTTAAGTACTCAAAAATAAGTAGCTCCATTGTGGATGCTCTTAGAATATCAAATAAACTGGATGAGCATTTAAGGTATCATATCAAATCAAATTACATTTTAGAGTGAATTGTTTGGTACATTGGATATGTACCGATACATTTGTTGAGATGTATGGTTCTGATTGATTTACAAATATTTATTAATTTTTTTATATTAAATATTATTTGTGGATCAATCACAATCATTCACTTAAGCCTTGTACCGATACATATCCGCATAATACGTGTCATAGGCGAATTTTTTTTTTTTTTTTTACTAAAAATATGGATTCATTCATTCAAATGGAAAGTACATCGATCATTACAAATTTAATATTGCTAAAAACTGAAAAAGGTGAATCTACAAACAATCTTGCAGCACCTAAGTTAATAGCATTCAATGACATCATGAAAGTGCCTACAAATATGACAAAATAAAAATAACCGGAATCTTCATACTCCCGGATCTGCAACGTTGAAGTTCAAGTCTTCATCAGATCTATAATGAGTTGAGATAGATATGTTGATTAGTTGAAATTAGGGTTAGGTTAATTTTTTCATGTCGGTTCGACGAATTATTTCTGTTTGTCACCAGTTCACCCAAATCCAAAATTTTAACCGAACCGATTAGGTGTCCGGTTCCCAACCGAATCGGTTCAATTGACCCGGTTGTTAAAACACTTTCCACCAACCCCATCCATTTAACATCACAAACAACTCACTGCCAAAACATTGAACACAACGCAAATTCAACAACTACTCTCTCATTCTCCTTTTTCTTTTGAAGTCACACAGTGGAAAACACCACCTACCACCGGTAACTAACTCCGATCATCTTTCTCTTTATCCCGCTTCACCGTCACCGGAACTGAAGCTATGACGAAGAATGCGACATTAATCTGCGTCCCAATAATGGGCGAAACAATCGAAAAAATGGTAATTGATATACAAAAAGCTAAACTCAATGGAGCAGACCTTGTTGAAATACGATTGGATTCTCTCGCTACTTTCAATCCATCTCAAGATCTTAACACTTTCATTCAGCACCACCATTCTTTACCCTTTTTGTTCACTTACAGGTTTCACTTGCTTAATTTTGATTATTTTTTTTTTCCTTTTCGTTGTCGATTAATTAGTTGATTTAATGTACATGATAATTTGAATTGAATGATGATGAAAATTGTATACATTTTCTTAGGCCGACATGGGAAGGCGGTAAGTATGATGGTGATGAAAATCAACGGTTGGATGCATTACGGTTAGCTATGGAATTGGGAGCTGATTACATCGACATTGAACTTAAGGTTGAAAAATGCTTGTTTTTTTATATATGCTGCTAGTTGTTTTCATAAGCTACATTGGAGAACTTATGAAAATAAGTTGAAAATAACTTATGAAAATTTTCATAAGCTCTCCCAAACACTCTCACTAAACTTATTCCAATAGATAAGCTCAAATAAGTCAATCCAAACAGGCTCCTAGTACCTTAGTCTTGTCAATATATTACATTCGTTCAGTTGTGTGTTATACTCCTAGTTTACCAGTTCACTGCATTATGAATTGGTCCTCCATCTTTATGATGCTGAAGAAGATATATAGATCCAAAGCTGCTGTTATTTGTGTTGTGACGTTTTTTAGGTTAAATTTCAATTTTTGCATTGAGCTAGTAGTATTTGACATTGAACTTTTCTATAAGAACTTGCCTTTAACTTCTCTCACTATTGACAATCAAAGTAGTGTGTAGGAATATAAGGCTGTGGACTCAAAAGCTGACAATTTATGCTTTTCTATCATTTAATTTTTTTTTCTTTCTTTTCTCTCAATTGATAAAGCTGGATACTATCCTCATATTATTGTTATTTGTTGTCGGAACTCTAAACTTAGTGCAACATTTCCTGTTCCTGCCATATCTCCAAAGGTTGCTCACCAGTTCTATGACTCTATACGTGGGAAGACGTTCAACAAAACCAAGGTCATTGTTTCATCTCACAACTATCAGCAAACTCCTTCCGTTGAGGATCTTGGCGACCTTGTAGCAAGAATACAAGCAACTGGGGCAGATATAGTAAAGATTGCAACGACTGCTGTGGAGATCACTGATGTGGCACGCATGTTTCAAATTATGGTGCATTCTCAAGTAAGACACGTATGTTTGATAGTGGAAATTTTGAATAAATGTTGATCACATACACATTCTCCCTTATCTTTCATGGTAGGCTATGGACCTTATACATTTGTGTGTTCAATTATTGCATGATCATAACGGTAAAAGTACTTCAAGGTTGGTTAAGAACTTAATTTCTTTCTGATTGATAGACAGCTAAATTGAGGAAGAGAGATCAAAATTGTTATCATGATGTACTTTGCCTTTACATGTTACGTGTGAAATAAAAATCTGAATATGTTTGGATTGTATGACTGTCTCATATATTAATGCTTAAAATTTGATGTTGCCAATTTCAATTCCCATTCACTTCAAACAGCACCCACATTGCCGCTTATAAAATAAAATAAAAAAATAATTTTTTTTTGACTGGTAATGCTTAAATTTATGATCAATGTGTTAAGAATTATTTTAACATAACTACTGTTGAAATTTCCAGGTTCCATTCATTGGACTTGTTATGGGTGACAGGGGATTGATTTCACGTGTACTTTGTGCAAAATTTGGCGGGTATCTCACTTTTGGTACACTAGAGTCAGGGATAGTTTCTGCTCCTGGTCAACCTACACTTAAGGATTTGTTGGATCTATACAATTTCAGACAAGTGGGACCCGAGACAAAAGTATATGGGATTATTGGCAAACCTGTCAGTCACAGTAAATCACCCATATTGTTCAATAAAGCATACAAAACAGTTGGTTTTGATGGAGTTTTTGTATTTTTATTGGTGGACGACCTTGCCAATTTTTTCAGGACTTACTCATCAACAGATTTTGTGGGATTCAGGTTCGAACTCCTTATGAAGATTGTTTGAATTTATGTATTCTAAAATTTGGCATTTCTTGCATGTCTTATATGGCTACATAACTTACGTTATGTTCAATGGTATTATAGTAATACATGCTACATTCTCATTGCATGATAGAAATCTTTCCTGGGTTTGCTAACAAGCTATGTCGGGAGAGTAAGCTATTAATCTATTGCTTACTCATTGGTGGCTTAAGTTATTGATATGTTGTCATCCTATGTGTTTAGGATACTTGCTACTTAATATTTCATAACATAGGAAGTGCTGTCAAAGTAATTCCCATAAAGAATATAAAATCTTGTATTCTTGTTTTATTCTAGTAATTTTATGGTTAGTTTGATTTGACGTTTGCAATTTGTAAGGCTTGTTTCACGATTGCTTACATCACTGTCTAAGGTTGACAGATCGTTAATATTTATTGCTGGCCAATAGGTGTTGTTGGTATACATATTTTACATCTCATGCTACTAGAGTTTGATCTTTAACATATGTTTCTCAGTGTTACCATTCCTCACAAGGAGTCTGCCCTTAAGTGCTGCGACGAGGTTGATCCAGTGGCTAAGGTATTTTGTTATTAATTTACTTTGTGTTATAATGTTTGTTAAATAGCCTTGGATCAGTATTGAGTAGAGTTTTTATTTCCTTTCAAAAAATTTCAAATTGATTTTGCAGTCAATAGGAGCTGTAAATTGTGTTGTAAGAAGACCAACAGACGGGAAGTTGATTGGATATAATACTGATTATGTTGGTGCTATTAATGCTATTGAGGATGGGCTTCGGGGTAGGTATCATATCTAGCTGCAAGCAATTTACACTGTTAGTGTTATAGGTAACTCGTCTTCTGAGATGTTGTTGTGTACATCAATTATTTTTTGGCAGGTAGACATAATAGTAGTGGCACAGCTATTTCGCCATTATCTGGTAAGCTGTTTGTTGTTATTGGGGCTGGTGGTGCTGGTAAGGCACTTGCTTATGGTGCTAAAGAGAAAGGAGCAAGGATTGTGATTGCAAACCGCACCTATGGTAAGCTTAATTATAACTATTTACCTGCGTAAAGTTAAAAGAAATTGAATTGTGAAAGGTTCTTCCAGGATCTTGTTGCAAAACACCATATGTAGGAGGTAGCTGATAAATTGATGAATTCTTATAATTGATTAAGTGGATGGTAATTTCTTCATGAGATGTTTCTGGTCTAGAAGAGAAAAATCATTTTAGTAAAAAAGTTACATGGTTTTGTGAATACTTATAATTATTTGAACCATCTCAGTCAATTGCTTTTGCTTACCCGTGTATGCATTACTAATACTATCCATTTGCTTATGAACATTCCTCTCTGAAATAAGAAAATGTTTCTGCGTTTACAATACTTTGTATTCCACTCACGTTAGTAGATTTGTTTGTTTGGTTCATTGTCAAATGGATGCAAAATATGTACACAAGTTTTGCACAAAACGTGTGTTGCTTGCGGTTTTAATCAGCGTTGCAAATTGCAATCACTATATAGATTTTCTGAAAGAAACAATCTGGCCCTATTGCTTCTCTTCCATCGTAAAACATATTTAAGGATACATTATCTGTATTTATTTATATATAGATCGTGCCAGAGAACTTGCCGATGTAATCGGCGGAGATGCTTTAGCCCTCAGTGATTTAGATAGTTACCATCCAGAGGATGGTATGATTCTTGCAAACACAACATCTATTGGAATGCAACCAAAAATTGATGAAACACCTATTTCCAAGGTATGATCCTTATATCGTTGACTTTACCAACCAGGGTCTTATGCTATTATTGTTAGAGTTTGATATGTTAATGGCCATATTCATCTTCCTAATGCAGATTGGATTTCTGTGCAAATGAAATATAATTATTTGCTTTGAAAATGCTTTTTTCATTTGCTGATTTCACTAAAATTTGCAATATCACAATATGTTTATGAGATTAATTTCTTTGTATTGGTAGTGTAAAACTCTTTTACACATGCATCTAATCAAATCACATCATGATTCCACTTTGTTATGTTGGTTTGTAAAATATCTACACGATGATATGCGATTGGATGCATATGTAAAAACATTTTACACTGGTAGTGCATACAAATTAGATTCTATGTTTATTCTTGTTTCCTTAACAGAATTTTAGTTGGGAATCAATATGGTTTATATTGTCTTAATGCCTCCTAAGCCATGTCTGTCACTTTGACCTTCTGGTTTGAAATATTGATGATCTCTATGATTGTGTATTTATTTGGTATAGTTGAATTTAACTTGAACAAAATGCCAAAGACACTATCAAGAATATTCATTCTTTAAGTGGAAGTGGAGTGTTGAGCCAAATAAACACACATCTACCACTTATTTATATTTGGCCCATGCTGTTTCTGTTCTGTCTTGCTATGGAACTTGAGTAAGTTGAATTAAGAGAGCTAATCACTCCTTTGTTTTTGCAGCATGCGTTGAAATTTTACTCCTTGGTTTTTGATGCTGTCTACACGCCAAAAATGACTAGACTCTTGAAGGAAGCAGAAGAATCGGGAGCCACTATTGTAAAAGGACTGGAGATGTTTATTGGACAAGCATATGAACAATACGAGAAGTATACTGGATTGCCAGGTAAACCGGCTTGAAGAGGAATAATAGACCATGTTCCATGGACATTTTGGCCCTGGTTCCGTTGTCCCGGTTTCAGTGGTCTGTACTTTATTTGGTCCAATGGTTTTAACTTGACATCTTATATTATTCTTTGTTTTCATTTTGCATTTTCAGCACCAAAAGAACTCTTCAGAAATATCATGGAAAACTATTGATGAGGTTTGCAAACCCTAACTTCTATTTCTCTGATCATATTTTCCTTTGCATAGAAAATTATGACCTTGCTTGTAATTCTAATCCAATCCATACAAGATTGCTTAGAGAATCTAGTGAATGTAACTGTCTGTGGTGTTTTTACTTCTGGGCTAAACTTTTGAGCATTTACTTGTGTCGCAATATCATTGCCAATGTATTCTTTGTTTTTTGTATAAAATCAATCAATTTATTTTTTTTGAAAATGCCTTTTATTTATGCTCAATTGTTGAATCACAGTAGCAACAATTTAACAACTAGTAAGTATATTTTAAGGCTTATTTAGTTTTGAGAAAGCATGTTATATTTTCATGTTTAATTATAAAAAATATCATTCTGTTTCCACTGCATTTCCTATTTTGTATAGGAAACAGTGAAAATAATAGAAAATTTTATTTCACAATTTTTTATACAAACTTTAAGCACAAAATGCTTGATGAGATTTCTAGTTACTCATTTTGTTATTATCCTCTGAAACACTGGTTACACACAGGTCTTATTAAGTATCTTTTTGGTCATTTGTTCTTCACATTCTTAATGTAATAGGACAATAGCAATAAGGCCTAATACCTAATTGTGAAAAGGTAATGTTTTTTTCCCTCTGCAGAGTGCATCTATTATCTTAGAAGCAGGATGGTGAGCAGCATTGCTTGCGTTTGTTGTCTTATCTTCAAGGTTGTGAAAATTGATTGCATTTGTTCAATTTTTTGTTTACCTGAGGAGAAAAAATCTGTTTAGATTGCCTTTGAATGTTGAGGATCTTACTTAGGGCTTAGTAATTTATTGCATTTATCCTTCCTGTTTGGAAGACTTTTAGGCAATCACAATAAATTTTGGCAAAAAGTTTTTGCTTTGTAATTTGTGTTGTATTGTGTATGTAACTTTTTAAAGCTGAGGAAGCATTGTTTTCCAATTAATTTTGTGAGAAAAAGTAAAGAAGAAAAAAACTAGCAAGAACTTGTTTTTTATTATCATTCGTATGTATAACAACTGAATGGTACAATTCTTTAAAAACTAAAAATGAGCTTAAGCAAGTGATCAATTATCCTGCATATAAAGAAAATTTAGCTGGGAGAAGATAATTAACTTATGTGCCCAACCCAATGACTAGAATAAGTCAATTATTTAGTCTTTCATGATAGCATCAACAAAAAGATATATAAAATCCTTTTATGAATGGAATTTTTTGAGAAATCTAGACTTCAAAACACCACTAAATATTACCGCAAATACTTGAATTGAGAGTGTGATTAAGAGAAGTCCAAAACACAACTAAATATGACTACAGATACTTGAATTGAGAGTGTGATTAGGAGAAGTAACTCATCGGAGAATGAAATTTTAGGATATTTTTCCATAAAATAAAATTAACGAGAATGAAAAATAATGGTAATATGCTCCGTCCTAGTATTTACAGAACACGTTTAAAAATTATATAATCCTCATCTGCTTGACGAACTTGTTTTTCATGGAGATTTGCTCTTCTTTTTAGTCTTGCAAGATTCGGATATGGACCTTAAAATGTTTTTGTTGTTGAGATATCATTATCCACGTTTTCATAAGAGTAATCAAAATTACCTCCATATGTGTGTCATTCGTCTTCAACAATCATATTATGCAATATGATATATGCAAATTTTATATGTTTAAGGGTTTTATGTGCCAAGAACGCGTTGTACCATGTATAATTGCAAATCGAGATTGTAGCACTCCAAACGTCTGCTCCACATCTTTTCTTTCTGGTTCTTGATGTTGGACAAATAGTTTTCTCTTTCTTCCCTATGGCATTGAAATAGTTTTGAGAAATGTAGCCCACTTGGGATATATCATATATACCATCAACTAGATAGTACCCCATATTATATGGAGTTCCATTAACTGTATACTGCACCGTGGGAACTCGTCCTTCCAAAATATCGTTAAACACATTGGATTGATTTAGTATGTTAATGGCATTGTTTGAACCCGCAATGCCAAAACATGCATGCCAAATTCACAAGTCTTGTGATGCCACTGCTTCAAGCATTATCATGGGTTTACTATGATCACCTTGACAAAATTGGCCTTCCCATGCAAGTGTACAATTTTTAATCTAGCATACCTAGAAAGCTACGTCTCTTTCCCATGTAATAGGCGATCAATATCATTGTTGTTAGGCCTTCTTAGGAACTCAGCTCCAAACACCTTGTTTATGCCCCTTACAAATCTCTCTAAACATCCAACCGGAGTGCTTTCACCAATTCGGAGCATATTCGTTTACAATGTAAGCAAGAGATCCATATGCCAACATACGAATAGCTGCAATGCATTTCTGCAATGGTGAAAGACCCATCTTACTAGTTGCATTTACCCTCATTTGGAAATACTCATCATGATTTTCGAGGGTACTTACAATTCGAAGAAATACATGCCTATGCATTCGAAACCTTCGTCGAAATTGAGCATTTGTGTACGCAGGATTTTCAGAGAAGTAGTCATTGAACAATCGAATGTGTCCTTCACGGCTTCGATAAATCACTTTTCTACTTTGTTTGGGTCAAGTAGAGCTTCTAAATTGTTGTTCCCTCTAAAGCGTTGTCAACACTGATTGTTCTTCATTAATGTTGTCAATAGATTCATCTTCTATCAACTCTCAAAAGAGTTTATTGAGATCGTCTGAATTATTTGGATTCATTGGAGTGAGAGAATATTAAAAGAAATTGAGACAATAAGATGTAAAATTAAGTAAAAATATTGTCAAATGAATACTAAAGAGATGAAATTGTGAGCAAAGAGATAATTAAAATTGAGTGTAATATTTTTTAAAAATCACAATTTATAAGTAAAAGATTTTTTCACAATTATAAAAAAAAATGGTAAAATTATTGATATAGGTTGCTGCCCGTTTGTGATAAGAACGGTAGCGATGTGGTGTCTGATAAGTTTTAGGATGTAGTGTTTAAGAAGGTTAGTTTTGTCATCCAAAAAGGATAAAAATACAGCTTGTTGCCCATTTGTCTTTCATTTAAGTGTAATTATTTTCGGTATACATAAAATATATAGTGAAACTACAAAAAAAAAAACAAAAATCAAACAGAAAAGAAGAGAAAAAGCCACTAGATTTGGGTAGTATGCTATATCTTCTGGGTTCAATTCTCAATCATTTTAAAAAATAAAAAAAAAACGGAAATATACTGTATTTCAAGTTTCAACTTTCAAATTCAAAGCAATACATTGCCTCTGCCCAAAAAAAAAAAAAGCAATACATTGCCAAAATAGTGTAACTCCAAGCTGGTGGAGTGAGACAAATTTCCAGGTGCTGGAAAATTTTCGATAATGCTCTTACTTCTTCTATTGCTGATTCCACTTGTTCAAGGTTGGGGAAAAGATGGCCACTATGCAGTTTGTAAAATTGCAGAGGTAACCCTAAACCCTACTCTCACTTAGTCACTACTCTTCACCTTTTCTTTCCTATATATTTGATTCTAAATTCAAACCCTAATTTCAGGAGTTTCTTAGTGAAGATGCTCTTTTTGCAGTGAACCAACTGCTTCCAGATTCTGCTCAAGGCGATCTTGCTGCAGTTTGCTCTTGGCCTGATGAAATTCGTTATAATTACCATTATCGTTGGAGTGGTGCTTTACATTATATTGATACCCCTGATTTCAAGTGTAACTATCAATATTGTAGTAAGTTTTTTTTTTTTTTGGTCTGAATTAAATTCTTAATGTGTCCATGTGCTTCACGGATTACTTCAATATAGTTTGTTATTATTAGCTGTATTAATTAGAATTAGTTTAATATTGTTTAAGGTAGTTTATTAGTTTGTTAGTTAGTTTATGATTAGTTAGAAGTTTGTTATTGTTAGAACAATAACTAGTAACATAAACGATAAATCGCAAAACAATGGAACACGATGTTGTTTGGTTGGTTACGAAGTCTGGCCAAACTCAAAAGTTATATTAGTTAATACCTTATACCACTATTTAAGGTGCATCCTGCACTAGTTATATCAAATTTTTCATACTATCAATTCCAAAATCAATCTTTCTTATTTCCCTTTTGTTGGACTCTACCATGCTTCTCAGCAGTTTTTTGCAATTCTTATAGGAGACTGCCATGATTCTTATGGACATAAGGATAGATGTGTTACTGGAGCAATACATAATTATACAATGCAATTAAGGTTAGCTAATGCGGATGCTTCATCTGAATTGAAATGTAAGCATTTATAGATTAGATTCTTAATTTAATTGTTACATTTGAAGATAGGTACTTCCATTTGCTTATTTTCCTCTCTTAATTACAGATAATTTGACAGAGGCGCTTATGTTCTTGTCACATTTTGTTGGGGATGTTCATCAGGTTTGTTCTTCCTGGTTCTGTTCCTATTCAAAAATGTAATAAACTATTGAATAAATACTTGGTTTAGAAAGTACATATGATTTTGATCAGTGGTTTTACCATAGTTTGGGTTGGTACTTGGTAAGTTGAGAAATAAGAACTTTAAACTTTAGAGCAGTGATTGGTTGGAATGGTTATTGTTAAAAGCAGTGAAAGCAATATCTGGAGGTTCTTCGTGATACCTATGCCTATTAGTAATGGGGTATTGCTGAATGGATCCTTCAATCATACAAGCGCATTGACAAGTACATCCAAAAAGTCACAACTGAGGGGAGAGCATCCAAATTGATTAAAGAGGTGATGCTCGCCCCTCTGTTGTGACTTTTTGGTTGTTCATGGACACTTGTCAGTGCGCTTGTATGATTGAAGGATCCATTCAGCAATACCCCATTACTGATAGGTATCACGAATAACCTTCTGGAATTGCAGGATTCCCTGTATTGTCAGTGTCAGCCACTAGAGGACTCCATTTGCCACATTCCAAGGTGCTTTTCAATTTTTTAAATTTTATTTTCCAGCAATCTTTTCGCTTTCGTCTGATGGCCATGTCTGGCGCCGGATCTGCTGTTGCCTCCATAAACCCAATAGTTATCAAACTTTTTTTTTTTGAACAAGGATAGTTATCAAACTTAGTTTCAATTTTTGAGAAAATGTTTTGATGTAACAAGCTTAAAGCATAGTAAGCTTTAGCTCGAGGAGTAGTATTTTTAGTTGTTACAACTTCCTAGACATTGAGTGCAATTATTGCAGCATCATTATAGGTGTGTGATCTTCTTTTAGACATGCATAAATTACATAATTTTATAGTTATGATATTATTCTGTGTATAATATGAAAATTACAATCACATCACATGGTTAAATATATTTTCTATTATTAAAATTTGTGCTGTTTTTTTTTGGTCCCATTGTCTTTTGTAGCCCCTACATGTTGGTTTTACTGGAGACCTAGGTGGAAACACAATTACAGTTCGTTGGTACAGGAGGAAAACAAATCTTCATCATGTAAGTGTTATGAATCAGATTGTAGGCTACTTTATCAGCTAATTGCATTCCGCACCTTAACTAACTTGTATTGTGCATTTTCTCCCATTATTTATGGTGTGTTTGTGATTGATTGGGACTTTGTTTTTTTCCATCTTTTATTTTATCAAAGATTGATAGTTTCTATCATAACTTTACATGCATTTAAGTTCTATAGTCTATATGATTATTGATTCCGTATGTTTCTGTTTTATTAATTGTGGTTGGGAGAAATAGGTTAGACGGGAAAGGGGAAGATTGAGGATCAGTGTATGTTAAAAGGTTAGGAATGAATTTGAATTGGAATTTCAGTTTGTTGTATGCCATAGATTCCCAAACTTGGTATCAAATGCCATATTTATTGTTTAGAGAAACTTCGTTGTATTCTGATAGAAACCGCTTTAGATTTTTAAAAACATACCTATCATATTCTCACATGTCATACCATAGGATGTATAGCTAAAGATGCACCTATTTTTGAAATTGCTTCTTATTTACTTTGCGACTACGTTGATGTGCACAGTCTTTATTTTAATCTGTTGATCATAATGCCTGCACTACCTGTCCTTGTCAATAATGTAGTAAATTGACTAAATCTAGTATGTTTGGTTTTGTTCCAGGTATGGGACAACATGATTATTGAGTCTGCTCTGAAAAAATTCTATGATTCCGATCTTTCAGTTATGATACAAGCTATTCAAAGGAATATTAGTGTAATTTCTTCTCTATATATGCATTCAACATATATAAATTGATGTTTTTTCTTTGGTCATCACACTTATTTCTTTGCTTGGACTTGTAATGTTTACCTGTATAGTCCCCAAGACCCACTATTCTTTTTACTCACTTTCTGCAGGATATTTGGTTAAATGACACATCTAGTTGGGAACATTGTGCACACAACTACACAGCATGTCCAGATCGGTAGGTGCCTAATACATTTCTTGCTCCACCGTCGTTATTTTGCTCTAGTTTAACTTTTAACTGATTGGTTGCAGAATATTGATTTGTTTACATTTTATGCCGAGTATTGAATTGGTTACACTTTTTATTGCTCGACTCATTATCATAACTCTGTCATCTTCATACAGTAATTGATGGTTTTGAAATATACTTATAATAATCTGGCATAAAATGTTTGCTTTGTGTATTTGAGTTTTGACAGCCATGGATTTACCTTGATTCTCCATATTAACTTATTACTAGAAATTAAATAACTACTTACATACATCTGATGTCAAGAAATTACATATCATAATTTTGTCGATTATATTCAGGTATGCTTCGGAAAGTATTAGCCTGGCATGCAAGTTTGCGTATAAGAATGCTACACCAGGAAGCACTTTGGAAGGTAATTCCCTAATTTATCATTTACAAATGAAAATGTTTTGGGAACTCTAGAATCGTCATCTAGAGACTTCTTCCTCCTTGTCTTTTGTAAGTTAGTTTTGTAAGAGAAAGTGACTGATTATACTATTTGAACACTGTACAATTTTTTGTCTGTTGATTTCATAATCCATGAAAGATGACTTCTCATACACTGTTATTCTATTTGATAATGTAGACGAGTATTTCTTATCTCGGCTGCCTATTGTGGAGAAAAGGCTGGCTCAAGGTGGTGTGCGACTTGCTGCTATCCTCAACCGCATTTTTACTGCCAAAACTGGAATAGCTCAAGCTTGAAGAAACTAATATATTAAAAAATCATGTCTTTAAATATGATTTTTTTCCCTTAACCCGGTTCGGACCCATGTAATGTAAAGTTTGCTCACGAAATATGTAAAATCTAGTTAAGTTTAATCATAAGTAAAACCTAACTAAATGTATATTTTGTGCGATAATGCCATTACTAATTTTGATTAATATAACAATGGATTTAATAATTTGAAAATTTTCCAGTGCCAAACGGTAGTTTTTCTTTTTCCTAATATTCAACAATGGTCAAAATCCATGGGAAAATGGACAATCTCAATTTTACAGTTAATGCAACTTTCCATCTCAATATGGCTCAGCAGTCACATCCGTATAATAAATAGAATATGAAGAAAATAATCAACTGTTGACCAAAATAAAGAAATAATCCAATAGCTAGTAGGAAATTACTCAAGATTACATTAAACCCCCAAACTTTTATGCTTATAACTAAGAACGATTCGATTTGCCATGCTTACCAGATTTTTTATTTTTTGTAATTTGAGTATCATTTGTGTGTAAATGTAGAGATTAAGATTAAACTCTCAAATTGAGTAGGTTTACAATTAGTGGTAACACTATCTCTCAAAATTTATAATGATGTTACATTCTTTAGGATTAGGTTTAATTGTAATTTTGGTTTATTTTTTGGGTTATCATGATGACTAATCTTCGTCGAGGAACCCGTGGGATACACAAGGTGGGTTCTTCCCTCCCAACCAAATTTTCTCGGTACGCATGAGTCAGGAATCGAACATTGACTACATGTTTAAGAGGACCAAGATCCTTACCACTTGAACCAATTTATTGTTGGTGTACTTTTGGTTTATCTATTTTATAAGATTCATGATTTTGGTCCTCATATTTTAATATCAAACATTATTGAACCAACTGACAGGACAATCGCTGATGTAGCAGTATTCACGTGGCATCTAATGTTTGATTTTAAAATAGGAGGGCCAAAATCGTGGATTTGTAAAATAGGGGAACAAAAAGTACAATTAAACATTCAATTTTATGATATTTGGTTAAGTTAAAAAATGGAATTAAAAATTAGAAAAATATCAATTAGTGTTTCTCGGACACCAAATAAGGAAACTCAAAATAGTAAAACTACTTGTATATTAATATTTATAAAATATAAAAAAAAAATTCAATGTAAAATTTACATTTTTTAACCGGTTGCATAGGAAAAACGCTGACATGGTAGGAAAAATGCTAATATTTCTTAATTAAAAATAATACATTCGCTACGTTGCCTAGGTGCGGGTACGGTATCGATACCCGATACAGGTACCAGTACGAGGTACGTCATTTTTAAAAAAATTAATGTACGTGTATGTGCATAAATTAAGGTACGAGTATGTACCTGGTACTAATACAGGTATGTACCAAGTACTGATACAAGTACGTACCCGGTAATGATATTCTCCTTCAAATAGAGTACTGGTGCATCATAGGCTGACATGTACTTGTTCTTTGCCACGTGTATACCGTTACATCAAAGATTTTCTTGCCAATTGGTTAAAAAATGGGATGGGAAACCAAAAGTGAAAAAAAATAAATAGAGGACAAAAATCTTTGATTTTAAAATAGAGGAACCAAAATCGTGAATCTTATAAAATAGGGGATCAAAAGTACAATTAAATTCTTATAAAAAAAAAGTACAATTAAATTTAAAAAATATATTTAAAATCTTGGTTTTTCACATTATCGGAAACTATGTTTAAAGAAAGTATTATTATGATATGACCATTTTTCATTTTTTTGACAAGATTTTGATACGACAATGTATTGGTATGTTTATTTTGGAATATATAGTTATTACTTATATTTTTTTAATGAATTAAACTCTAATTTTAATAGACTATTTAAATAATAATATATTAATTTAGAAATAAATTAGAAAAAGTATATAAATAATTTTGGAAACTGGAGCTTTTCATCCTTATTATTATTATTATTATTATTATTATTATTATTATTATTATTATTATTATTATTATTATTATTATTATTATTATTATTATTATTATATTCACTAAAGATGGTGACACTTGGAGGTGACTCATGTAAACTCAGCAATAATCCTAATCCACTTAGAAAGATTCATTGAATAATCCCAAGTGTTAGTGAAAAAACAATGATAAAAGTAAAATGCATATAAATAGCAAATTATGAATGTGAGTTGATTTTTCTCAAAAACAAATGTAGTTGAATTGTAAAAGAAAAATGTAGTTGATTTTTTTACTAGCATTTTTTAATGGGTGTAAATAAATTTGCAACACTACGAGTTGATTAAATAAAAACAAAGTGTATAGGAGATTGGAGGACATAAAACTTAATTTAGCCGGCGATGAAAATTTCGTACCAATATCATAAAAAAATAAAAAATTCAGTGAAACAAAATTAAACAACCCAAATGGGTAATAAAGTACAACCCATGAACCCAATGTGGGTAAAAGACGAGATAAACAAATTCAAATTTATAGCAAGTCACTCGCACCTCACATGGCACAATACATCGAACTCCGTTTATGGGAGCGAAATCAAATCATAAAAAAAAAAAAAAGTGCGAATGGACAACCAACAAACAACACGATTATTTTTAGATGTTTTCTCTCCTCACCTTCCGTGATTCTTTTATACCCCCAATGAAGATTTTTCTAGTACAAATTCCGAGTAAATTTCGGTTTTTATAAACCGAAATTTGTTTTCAAGGAAAAAAAAACTTCGGTTTCTATAAACCGAAGTTTTTTGCAAGGACAAAATTGGAAATCTAGGGGATAAAAGAATCACGGAAGGTGGGGAGAGAAAACATCTTATTTTTAGCCAAACAATCTGAGGTGACCACAATAGAAAGCCCAATCAATACTGATATCACGTATATGTTTCAACTTTCATGTAACGAGTTCGGTAAAATAAAAGTTTCAAGTAAAAAGTACTGCTTTTGATCAACCAAAAAAAAAAAAGAATACTGCTTTTATAAAAAAAAAAGTTAAATCAGATTTTTGGCCTCTTAATTTATTTACTGATTCCATTTTGGCCTCAATTATTTATTGTTTCATTTTAGCCCCTAGTTATATTTTGGGCTGCCAACTATTCAGTTGGTGACTTGAGATATAAACAAATTTCACCACTATGCTAACCTTTTAACATACTATCCGTGAAGGCAATTATTGTGTTGTGTCGATATTCTAGCTAAACTGAGAGCTAACGACCTAGATCATTTGGCTGTTATTCATGAACCCCTTTCTTGACAGATATATCATATATATCCTAAGAGTGTCTTTATCTTTTGTGTCTTTAAGGAACTAGTTTTTTTTTTTTTTTTTTTTGTGTCTTTATCTTTTGTTTTCTCTTTTTCTCATGTAACAAAAAGAAAACTTTTGTCTACCAATATAGTGTGACACAAGTAGTAGATACTTGAGTCCCTTAAGAATTTGGTTCTGGGTTCCATCTCCGGTCGATACATATGGAGAAACATTTGTTGGAGAGATAATCTTTGGTTTCTGCAGTTACCTCGAGGGGATTAGTCTCTGCAGTTGCGCGCGGAGAACACCTTTGGTTTTAAAAAAAACTTTTTTCTTGAATATTCAATTTTTTTTTATAAATATTTTCATATTTAATTTCTTATTTAGTATTCTGTTTGTCCCAATTTATTATAAGTAAAAAAATTAACTTTCTTTATCCCAAATCATAAGTAAAAAGACTAATTTTTATCATTTACAATATTTATTTTTACTTATTTCTTTGTCCCAAATTGCATTTAATTTGCTTAATTTGTTTTCCTATAATTAACCAATAAATATTATTTTTATACCTTTTCATGAAACTTAGTTCAAAGGAAAAACAAAAAGTCATTCTTCAAATTATTAGGTTTTATTTTTCTTAATAAATGTGAAATTCTTTTGCTTATAAATTTTTTTCACCATCGGTATCCGGCCTACTGGACCGCCTAATCTGGTTCGGGGTCAGTTCTGACATCAAGTGGTTTCAGCCCCCTCCCGATCGCAAGGGATCAAATTGTGGTCTTTCTTACCAAGTCAAACGCCAATTACCACTGGACCAACTAACGATTGATATTTTGCTTATAATTTAAGACAGAAGGAGTACTCATAAAACACTTGATGTATCTGAACCATATTATGGACTAGATATATCAATTATTCAATAAATTTATAAAATGAATATTTGCTTATTTTTCTTCCGTCCCAAAACATAAGGAAAAATTAGTCAAATAAAATTGATGTATTTAATTAAAATTTGGATAAAATACATCCATTTTATTTGACCAATTTTTCTTTATGTTGGCAGAACGATAATGAGAATGAGACCAGAGTGAGTATTATCATAATATCATCTCTTTAATCCTTATCCACTTTTGACTAAAATACATATGTTTTTGGGAAAAAAATTAATATCCAAACTTAATAGTAATATGTTTGTGTGCACTGTACATTGGTAATATAAGCGAAATTAAATCTTTCCAACGTTATATAAACACGCCTGCCCCATCTACAATCTCTATCACTTTACTCTCTCTACTAAGCTCAAAATAAAAACTGAAAGCAGCACAGTTCAGAAAAAAACAGAAGCAGAAAATGCCCGCCGTAGGAATACCCACCGGCGGAAGCAACAAGGAGTATCCCGGAAATCTCACTCCTTTCGTTACTGTAACATGCATTGTCGCGGCTATGGGTGGTTTAATCTTCGGCTACGATATTGGAATTTCAGGTACATTTATTGCAATCGTAGTTTTAATTACGTTGCGAACTTTGATAATGCAATATATGTTACAGCCTAAGATTAAACAGCTGCAATTGCTAATGCAATGTGTTGTAGAAACTTTTAATAACTTTATATTACTATCGTAATTGCAGTTGTTGACCGCAATTTAAAATTCTGTCATAATTTTTTGTTTGATTTTATTTGATTTGATTGCATGGATTTTGGTTAGGTGGGGTTACATCAATGGATCCGTTTCTAATGAAGTTTTTTCCTTCGGTGTATCGGAAAAAAAACTTGGACAAGTCGTCAAACAAGTATTGTCAGTATGACAGTCCGACATTGACTATGTTTACATCGTCGCTATATCTGGCAGCGCTACTATCATCGCTGGTGGCGTCCAGTGTCACCCGTAGATTTGGTCGGAAACTTTCCATGTTTTTTGGAGGTTTGTTGTTCCTCATTGGTGCTCTTGTTAATGGTTTTGCTGAATATGTTTGGATGTTGATCGTTGGTCGGATATTACTAGGCTTTGGTATTGGATTTGCCAATCAGGTATATTATCTGAGTATATCCCTTTCTTTCATATTCTTACCTTCTTTTTATTGGCACAAAGCATAACATTGTCTCATATTCTGTGTTATGGACTAGAGAAACCAAATCTACTGTCTTAGGTTCAAGCATATGCATGCCACATGAGGATTGAGATTCCCTCTCGTAGAAAACAACATAAGTTTTCACGCAGTTTAACATCTCAACCATTAATTACAGATCTGACGGTTCCGATTAATACTACTTTAAAATTATTCTAAATGATTTTAGTCTCATATTTTAGATCAGATGGTCCTGATTTGTTACAGTGTCCTGCTCTAACAGCAGGAAATCCAGATCCTACAACATGATACATATGACAGTTTGACGCAGTTTTGACACAATTTTATACCACAGCCGTCCGATCTAAAATACACGACTGAGATTGTTTTAAGTAATTTTTTAACAGCATTAATATGAACGGTCCAATCTACAATCAATAGTCAGGATTCAAAATTGTGTGAAACTTTGTTAAAAAATACTTTGGTAAATCTACATCCGATACTCTCTTTCACCAATATTATAAACAAATATTCTTTTTTTTTTTTTTGACAAAACAAATATTCATTTTTTAATTCATTAATTTATTGATATATTTAGTCTATATTATCTATCAAATACATCAGTTATTTAATAATATTTTTTTACCAAAATTTCATTTTATTGTTTTTTATAATGAATTTCACCTTATCCAAAAAGATTTTATATATCATCCTTTGTATGACTTTTGAATAGATAAGATTAATTTTAGTAAAAAGGAAAAAGAAGAAAACAGATAAGATTAAAGTGAATTACTTTTAATGGTCAACAATTTTAATTGATTGACATTGCAATTTTTTCACATGAGTGCATATGAATTAAAACTATTACCTATTTCTTCATATTATTATACTTAATTATTATTAATATTATATATACCTTTTTTTGTTGATAATTTATTAATAATATTATATATACTATTTTGGATAATATTATTAATATATATTTAGTAATTAATTTATATTAGTAACTTACAGTATTGAACAATAAATTTATTTTTGACTGGTATTTTAATACATTACTAATTACTACTTTATCATAGTATAGATTTTTTTTGAACTAATTATAGTATAGATTTATTATTATCATTATTATTAATGATTTAAATAAGTGTTTATATTATACTAATTCTTTTATCTGTATTTGTATATAATATTATGATTTTTCATTTAAGAAATTATTAAAAGATAGTGATATTAAAAAAAATATTTATACCAATTTTTTTTTTTGGGGTTACATTATACCAATTATTTTAACTTTCCCCAGACTCTCAATATTAAAAAGTAAAAATAATTTAATTTACGTACACCGTTATTTAATTTATATACACCGTTATTTTTACCATGACCCTATCTAATTTTTTATTTTTTTTTACAGTCTGTACCAATTTACCTCTCTGAGATGGCTCCCTACAAATACAGAGGAGCTCTAAGTGTTGGCTTCCAATTATCAATCACAATTGGTATTCTTGTGGCCAATGTATTGAACTACTTCTTTTCCAAACTCAAAGGTGGGTTAGGATGGAGGTTGAGTTTGGGTGGTGCTATGGTCCCTGCACTTATAATAACTATTGGATCAATAGTCCTTCCGGACACTCCCAATTCCATGATCGAACGAGGTGATCGCGATGGAGCCAAGGCTCACCTTAAGCGAATCCGCGGAGTGGAAGATGTTGATGAAGAGTTTAATGACCTTGTGGCAGCTAGTGAAGCATCCATGCAAGTGGAAAACCCTTGGATGAACTTGTTGCAAAGGAAATATAGACCTCAACTTTCTATGGCCATATTGATTCCTTTCTTCCAGCAATTTACCGGAATCAATGTTATCATGTTTTATGCTCCTGTGCTATTTAGTTCTGTTGGTTTTAAGGATGATGCTGCTCTTATGTCTTCTGTGATAACTGGAATTGTTAATGCTTTTGGTACTATTGTATCAATTTTTGGAGTTGATAGATTGGGTAGGAGAGCCCTTTTTCTTGAAGGTGGTCTTCAAATGCTCATATGTCAGGTAACCATTTTTTTTTTATCTTCAATGCACTATTTAATCGTATAAATTACTAAAGGAGTCCCTTAAGTGCAGAGTAGCTACCAGAGACATTATTTGTAGTAGTCGGAATTCGAACTTCAAATTCCTCATTTCTGCACACTTAAAATGTGCGGGTTATTCACTAGGTTATTTGACCAAAAGAAAATACGGAAGGAAATGTCCAATTTATTTCCTTGAGTGTAAATGATCTCGATTCTCAACTGTTTAAGATCGGAAGCCTCAAATAACACAATAACAAAATTAGTTTTAAGATCGGAAGCCTCAAATAACACAATAACGAAATTAGTTTTTCATGAATATTAAACTCTTTAGATTTTTTTTTTCAAACATTTGATTTGTTTATTTTAATATAGATTGGAGTTGCAGCCGCAATTGGAGCCAAGTTTGGGATTGATGGAAACCCTGGTGAATTACCAAAGTGGTATGCTATAGTTGTGGTGCTATTCATTTGTACTTATGTAGCTGCATTTTCTTGGTCATGGGGTCCTCTTGGTTGGTTGGTGACTAGTGAGATCTTTCCATTGGAGATTCGTTCAGCTGCTCAAAGTGTCAATGTATCAGTCAACATGTTTTGCACATTTTTTGTTGCACAAGTTTTCTTGACCCTGCTTTGCCACATGAAGTTTGGCTTGTTTATCTTCTTTGCCTTCTTTGTAGTGGTGATGACAATCTTTGTGTATTTCATGTTGCCTGAAACTAAGGGTATTCCAATTGAAGAAATGGGCAAGGTTTGGAAGGGACACTCATATTGGTCAAGATTTGTTGATAATGATGATAAAGGTGATGAAATTGAGATGGGAAAGAGCAATTAGAAAAAAAGTGTATTTAATTACTCATATGTTTTCATTCTCTTTTCATTAAAGATTTTTCATTGTTTGGCTAAGTATATTACTTTTTTTAATTTGTTTGTTAAAAGAGTATATTGATATTGCTCTATTCAATATTGAATCAAACATTTGAAATATTTGTTTGCCTTGTATTATTTGTTATTTTATAGAATGGAGTCTATTATTATACCCTTGTGTTTTATTTTTAAAAATTACATTAAAATTAAACAAGACCAAAACATTAGAAGAAAAAATTATATCAAAATTAATAAAAAGAAAATTACATAAAATTGTGTTGGAATGAAACAGACTAAAGTCTACCACTAACATCTCTTTATAAGAATAAAAGATGAGGCGACCTAACTTTCCATTTTTGGAGGCCTATGAGAGTAAATGAAACTCTCTTGTTCATATCCACAAATGTGGTGGAATAATCACTCACCATAAGAAAAACACCATTTATGTTGTGGTTTTAAAGCAACCCAAGAACTTTTGTCGACCAATCATATCATTAATCATCATAATTGTTCTTGGTTTATCAACGCATTATTCTCACACATCTTCATAAAAAACAACGGTTAGAGCAATATTTATAAACCAGAATATAGTTGAGACAAAAGAGGAGAGGAGGATGAATGCTCCAAATATAAAGAACAAAATTTATAGATGAGAGTAAGACAACTAATTCCCCAAATAAAAAACAACACTATTACAGAAAACAACCAAAAAAGACCACAATTCAAAACTATGACCACCTACCATTCTCAAGTTCATATTGCATGACTCAATCACTTAATGAGAGATTTTTAGGGGGAAAGAAAAAACCAATTAGTTCACTTAATGACAAAAGTGTAAGTGGTTGGGCAAAAAGGCCAACAAGCCTCTACAAACCACTAAATATCTCCTTTTACCCTTTTTTCACTATCTAATTTTCACACAAATTTTATCACCATTAATTTCAACATTTCCTGGAAGTCCTGTTCACCCTCCACTACAACTTTTCGGTATGTTATTTTAATAGTGTTCCGGTTTATAGAAAGATTACGGATTAAAAAGTGTTTTGGCATAAGGTATTCCAGCCCTCCCTCCTCTCTCAACTCTTTGTAAACTTAACCCACTTGAAGTTGGAGTTGGTCGAGTGGTGTTGGCTTGGGCTCTTGGAGTTTGCTCCTCTCAAGGTCTCAGGTTCGATTCCCACTGGTGCCAATTTCGGTGGGCTAAGTCCATACAGAGCAAAAAAAACTCTGACTTTAAATGGGGCCGCCGCAAGTGGGCGGTGGGATTGATCCCCTTGGATTAGTCGGTCCTAAGGGCGGATACCAAGTTTTCAAAAAAAAAAAAAACTTTTTGTAAACTTGTGGACACTACAACAGTATTTACAACTACACGATAATTTGATACGCAAGAATATATAGTCGAATGGGCTCGTGAGGTTGGAATGACAAATAATGTCACTATTAATATTACTAGATCAAGTATGAAGGTGAAACTTCAAACCAGAACAATTCGTATGAGTGTTTCGGCAACAACATTTACACCAAAAAACTCATAGAAATTGTTCTGGAATCAATATTCAAACAGGACACCCATCACTAATAGTGTTAGATAATAAGTTATTGGGTCTTATGTCCTTGGACCTTTTGTTAATTGGGCTTAAGGTATATAGTTTAGTTTGTTTACTATATATATTTTAACTTTTTACTCACATATAACATATTGTTTGGTTTACTATAATGAAATCCTAGTAGCTTTCATTGTCTTCTCTTGCATTTCTCTTTTGTTAATAGATCTAACATGGTATCAGAGCTTGTACCGGTAACAATATGTAAATCAGAACACTCAAAAAGTGTCTCGATTTGTATTTCGAACCACTTACTCTTTTTTTTTCTCTCTCAATGAAACCGGAACAATTTTAGTGAAATGTGTAAAAAATGAAAAAGCTATTGATTTTAGTTTATACGAGAGTAAAACAGTCACTTCATGAAAAGTCAATTGCAGAGGTTAAAGAGAAATTTTGTTTCCCAATATTTTGTGATCTAGATTTTTTGTCGTAGATACTGCTCCCAATTTCGAACGGTTTTCATTAATTAATATTAAATCTGACAACTGAAACTAAAAAAATTCAGTGTTACACTACAATGCAATATGAACCTTCAATTTTAAATCGGACGGATCAACTACCGCGTGTAGAAAATCCAATTAGAATATTTTGGGAGGGAGGAGCTTGAGACGCACGGAAACAGAAGATTCAGCGAAGAACTAACTCCTTTTCATTTGCAACAATGCGTCCCCACCAGATTTATTTATTTATTTATTTATTTATTTAATGCACCTTCTTTGACCACATTCTTTGCTTCCTACTACAGTTCACTTGAATAATACTGGAAGAGTGGAAGCTTCCTTATTTAGTCAAACTTGGAATGACTAAAATTCTCTCTCGTGACGAAACCCATTCAACAGACAGGGACATCATCGTCTTTCCATCCCCCAAACGGTGCCGTTTCACTTCTTCACAACCCTTGACGGCTCCCACATAATTTATTCTAATTAAAATAACACATAGAATATACTAATTTTTTTGTCATAAAATGCGTAAGAAATAGAATATACTAAAACGCGGGCATTTGGCCCGCCATTATGTATAACCATAGTATTAAACTATTAATTAATTAATTAATTAATTTAGAAATTATTATGTAGTTACTTTTTCTAACACACAATCCATGTTCTTTGCATTGGTAGTGGAGGCAAGAAAAATAAGACCTTCTAGAACACTCAAATTTCTTGGGTCTTAAGTCGGCGCAAAATGAGAAATCAAAAGAGTACTATTATAACCTAATAGTATTAATTAATATAATAATAATAATAATAATAATAATGCATCTATTCTAAATATCCTAAATAAAAATACTCGTGACTTTAATAGTAGGTGAGGTGCGTGCAATTTATAACCCACCCTCATTACAAAAACCTAATAAATACCGAGAATTTGGCTTAACAAAGTTCTGAAATCTTCCGCAACCAAACCATAAACCCTTCAACTCGAAACAAAAAAAATCAACAAGGTTAAATTTCTTGTCTGATCTTATACTTAATAATAATAATACTATAATGTCATTCATAATTATCATTATTCATCTGTAAGTTATATCGCTCTTTTGTTTTCCGTTCAATACTATCTATATTTGGAAATATTTATCACCGTTTTGTTCTTATGTCAAATGTAGTGAGTGATCATCTATTGTCTGTCTGTAGTAATTTTTCTTCAATGAAACTGTATTTTCATCTGCTCATTTTGAATCTAAGATCAACAGTTTCCATAAATCCAATCAATATTTGACATCTGTACATAAATTTGTTGTTTATGATCAATCATTTACAGCAATAGCCCCTAACATGATCGACGTATTGTCCAATAAGGACTGTTTTTTGTTTGTACACAACATGTTAAACTACTAGTAATTTTTTATTTTATTTTTTCAAATTAAGGAATTTGTGATAAGTGAACATGTTTCAAACGTGTGTCAAATTCAATGTGCGAGTTACATGTTCCGTAAGTGCAACTCAATTGGTAGTTACAGGGACACTGATATGCAGTGGCTCTGGTTTGAACCCAGGATTCCACACTTCTTTCACATTTAAAATGTGTGAGTCTGGTCACTAGGTTATTGATGTGATCCTAAAATTCTATCCCTTAACAAGAAGAATTATTTCGGTCATGGAATAAAAAGATCCAAAGTTAAAGATTATCATCCAAGCACGCGATAGTGGAAAATGAAGAGATCCTCCACTAAGCATATGAAAGTGGTGCACCAAGCAATAAAAGAGCACCACTATCTCTTCTTTTATTTTGCATTTTCCTTGTAATAATTCAGCCCCACTATCATGATAGTTAGTAGCTGAAATCCTTTTGTTTTCTTAGGAGTTACTTTTTGCTTATTACATCATTATAAGCCATTCCTATATATAGGAGGCATGTAACTCTTGCTAAAAAAGGATTTGGATTGAGTAAAAATATGAGATTTATTCTCTTTGGTTCTCTGAACCTCATTTTTACCTTATTGGCTTGCCGTGACGCTAATCTTTGACTTATCAACCGGAGCCTCCATAGCCGGTTGTGGCGTCCTCACGACTTATCAATCGGTTTTTCCATCCCGATTGTGGCGTCTTTCCACCACCTCTATCATCACAACTCTTGTTTTGTTCCAACCGCTCCGCGATTCTCATCAGTTACTGGGCAAAAAGTATGTGCTAGTTACATGTATCAAATCGAATATTGTAGAATCTGTTACCATGTTTAGAGTTTCTAAACTTTGGAAGTACTCTATTCTTTGTAACTACCAATAGTTGTTGATCAAAGCTATAGTATTAACTTTTGTTTTTCTTGTCCTATATTCTTGGAAATGATGATCTTCATTTTGTCACTAACCAATTTGATTTCCTTGCTTCCCTCAAACCTCAATTGTCTTTCCTTTTGTCTCTGCTCATGTGCTGAAACAACCAATTTGCAAACAAATTTGTATATATAAGTTTGTTATTTCTTGTTAAAAATTTCATTCTTGGGAAGCTCTAACCTTTGAAAATTTTGATCTTTTCAGAAATCGTAGAAAGTAGTATAAAGCATTGTCACTAGAACTGATTCAATAACAATGGCCTTAGCAAGGATTGCTAGGAGCAACCTGAGAAGATCAGGTGTAGCTTTCGGAAGTAATGCTAATGCATACGAGAGGGATATGTTCAATGAGAGAACATACACAACCAAATGCTCCCTACCTTCTAGTGTAGATGGAAATTTTTCGTATATTTCAAGAATTAAGGAACAGAACTACATGAATACTTCGATGAGAGGAATAGCAGGAACTCCATCCTATCAGTTTCCTAACACACAGAGAGTTATAGATGAATCTGAGTCAGAGTTGGAAGACGATCCAACAAGATATGCAGGACTAGAGGCAACAAAACCAGGTGAAAAGCCTAGGGTGGTTGTTCTTGGTACTGGTTGGGCTGCTTGTCGGTTTCTTAAAGGGATAGACACCAAAATTTATGATGTTGTGTGCATATCACCAAGGAATCATATGGTTTTCACTCCTTTGTTGGCTTCAACATGTGTTGGTACTCTTGAATTCAGGTCTGTTGCTGAGCCTGTTGGTAGAATACAGGATGCACTTGCAAGGGATCCCAACTCATATTTCTTTCTAGCTTCTTGCAATGGAGTTGACACAAACAAACATGAAGTGAGTAAAATGATTTACCCTTCTTTTAGAAAAACTATACTGTTACAATGGAATGTTCAATTTGTAATATTGATAGACTAATAAATTTGTGTTTGTACAAAGTTATTTTTCTAGTGAAATGCTTAGTTAATTTTACTACGTGTTAACAGGTTTACTGTGAGGCAGTTACCAATGGTGGATTATCTAAAGAGCCTTATCAGTTTAAAGTAGCATATGACAAGCTTGTAATTGCAGCTGGAGCTGAGCCTTTAACTTTTGGTATCAAGGGAGTAAAGGAACATGCTTTTTTTCTTCGTGAAGTGTATCATGCTCAAGAAATAAGGAAGAGACTTCTGCTTAATCTCATGCTTTCTGAAAATCCAGGTAGGTGTTTCATATCTATACTAGTTTGTTTCTATGCTTAATTTGTATTACTGATTATATGCATTTGTCAATTTTTTGCCAAAGCACGGGCTAATAACGTTTTGATTGTAACAGGTATATCAGAAGAAGAAAAGAAACGTCTTCTGCATTGTGTAGTTATTGGAGGTGGTCCTACAGGAGTGGAATTTAGTGGTGAATTGAGTGATTTCATCACGAGAGATGTTCGTGATCGCTATACTCACGTTAAAGATTACATCCACGTCACACTCATTGAGGTGCTTGATTTATATATTGAAGTCTATTTTGTGTTCAGAGGTTGTTAAACTCAGTGTACTTAACCATTCTGTTTTTAACTTTTCATAATTAGGCAAATGAGATACTGTCATCTTTTGATGTTAGCCTACGACAATATGCAACCAAGCACTTAACTAAGGTAAACCTTTGGAGTTTTGATTGTGTCGTGTATATACCAATCTTCCAGGATTAACTTTCAAGTTTAAGCCTGAGACTAAGACATTTAATTTTTGTATCAGTCTGGAGTTCGTCTTATGCGGGGTGTTGTGAAGGAAGTACATCCTAAAAAGATAATTTTGAGTGATGGAACTGAAGTTCCTTATGGTCTCTTGGTCTGGTCTACAGGGGTTGGCCCCTCTGAGTTTGTTAAAAAACTGAATCTTCCCAACTCTCCAGGTGGAAGGTATGTGAAGCCAAGATAATTAACTAAATCAAATTTCAATCTTTTGCTCATTTTCCATATGTGATTTTAATTTAATCAATGTTGCTAAATGATACAGAATTGGTGTTGATGGTTGGATGCGTGTTCCCTCTGTTGAAGACGTCTTTGCCCTTGGCGACTGTGCTGGTTTTCTTGAACAAACTGGAAGGCCAGTGCTTCCAGCTCTAGCTCAGGTTAGCCTAATTGTCTATAACGTTCTGTCAACTCATACAAGTGATCAAGATAATATCTAAACTAAGTTTAGTATACATTAATTTATATCGTCCTTAAACCAAATGAGATGCATTAATTTATATAGTACTACATGAGTAGGAAAGCTTCTATTTCATTGTATTGGAAAAACAAGCAAAGCATCAACAGTTATCCATGTCCTATGATCTGATGAATGCATTGGTCACTGACAGGTTGCTGAAAGACAAGGGAAGTTCCTTACGGAGTTGTTCAACAAAATCGGTAAACAGAATGGAGGAAAGGCTATGTCTGCAAATGACATACAATTTGGTGAGCCTTTTGTGTATAAACATCTCGGGAGCATGGCATCAGTCGGTGCCTATAAGGCACTTGTTGATCTACGACAATCCAAGGTATATATAATATAATGGGAAAGTTTCTATTTCTAGTTACCTAACTACTTACCCTTTGGAGTCAAATGAAAAGAAACATAGTTACATAGTAATTAACAAATCAAATACATATTACTATTTGAACATCAAAATACAGACTGGATCCTCTTCAGCACTTTCTCTCATGTTCCTCCTACCTTCATCAGGGCTGGACACAAAGTGCATGAAAGGATTCAATTCCCCGTATATGATACCATATATGTTTATATTTATCTCTCTCTTCCAAGTACATTGTATTTCTCTTAGCAAACACAAAAGATTGCAAGATAGCTTATGATTTTGTGCTGAATATATTTATGCTGTGTTTGTAGGATGCAAAGGGACTGTCACTTGCTGGTTTTGTTAGCTGGCTGATATGGCGCTCTGCATATCTTACGCGTGTGCTGAGCTGGAGGAACAGGTTTTACGTGGCAGTAAACTGGGGAACAACTTTAGTCTTTGGCAGAGACAACAGCAGGATATAGGTTGAATTTTAGCTGAAGCATTGTAGCAACAAAACCAATACATTTTTTTGACTCTATTTTGGTTGAGTGGTCAACCTATGTATTCTTTTCTTCTTTCAATTTAGTGTAAAACTTATATCACATCATAATATAAAAATGTTGGATCGCACAAATATGAAATTTTATGAGAACTTGTTCTTCATATTTTCTGGATTCATTGTAAAAGAAAAATAAAAGGGTAAAGCAAGAAGCCATGTGATTCAAGGTGTTTTGTTTATACAGGTAGACATTTTATCGAACAATGTAGATAATAATATATTAAATAGTCTGTTTTCATTTTTTCCAATCGTGTCTTCCTACTATTAAGTGTATGTAGCACCCTGCACAACAATAAGGTTGGTCTAGATCAACTAAAGTTGACATTGATGATTGAATCTTCATCAATTTAATCTCTTGTGACTTTATGTCTAAGTTTGAAATGGACCGGAAGTTTTCCATTTGGTGGACTATACATATATGGTTTATTAATTCATAATTCATTTCCATTGTAAGTGTAAAGAGTCATTATATTGTTAATCAACCATAGCCATTAAATTATTAAATAATATAAAAAAAAAGACTTTTATCATAACCACACCTCTAAAGTCATGCACATGAATGTTGCATTAAAAATCATGGTGCATGAAAATTGAAGTCATATAGTATACTAGTATATGGTAACTGATAGCGAACCTGCTAGTTTTCCTGCTTTGGTGCCTTCTCTAGTCTGACTTTTCTTTCTTTCTATAAAATAAAAGTTGAACTAGTAAAAATATTGATTGTTGGTAATTGAGAATAATGTGTACATTGGATAAGTAATTCAGAAGAAGTCATGGTTGAAGGCTTGAAGTTCCTTTTTATTTTGAACTGAACTCATGAGTTACGTCAAGTCCAATGTCATATCCATCGTATGATGTTATAACTATTGGCTTATATATACAATCGTTTACAACCTCACATGGTATGCATTTTCTTTAGCCTCTACCTTCACTTTAAGTTTCTATTAACTTGGTCGCCATAGTGTTTTCTACGGGTACCCTCCTTTTGTCATAGTCGGTCACCTCACCTCTAACGCTCGGATTCCGACCTCCGGCTCATAACATTTCTTCCACCGGTCCACCACTGTGATTTCTCTACCTTTTCTTTGATCTCATCTGATAAATCTGAGTTCCGTTCAGATACTTTTATAATTATAAGGGGGTGTTGCTGCTTAATTTCAAGGAATTTAACACACGATCTACATGAGTTGCAATAGAAACATATTGGTTGCGCAATTATTGTCTCAACCATCCGATATAAATGAATGGATGAGGTTGTGTTAGTACATACATAATTTAAACCGTCCAATCTTAAATTAACCATCAAGATTGATTACCGTGTGTAATCTCGTAATTTTTCTACAGCCTCAAATATACGTTCGAGCTATAATTGAAAAGAAAATGGAACAAATTCAAATCTATGAAACCTATTTAAGGTTGAAATTCATAAATAATATCCACATGACTAGAAAGTAGGAGCACCAAATTATATTTAAGTTTAATAAAATCATACATTTTGTAGCCTAGAAATTAAAAATTTCACCCTTAAAATGGATAAATAAAGTATCCGAAATTCAAACTTAAGTCGAAGCATATAAAATACAATATTGCTATCAAAATAAAAAAATTAGCAGTCAAATCTATTACGATATATTAAATATTTTCAATTTTCCATCAATTTAAATAAAAATTAGCCGTGACTCCTTTTGTGAGATTATCCACTTGCAGCATTTGGTTTATTCTAAAAGTTGTTACTCTTCATACATGTCAACTCTCCGAGCAAGACTAAGAGGGATGTATTGGATTGAGATTTCAAAAGACTATTTTGGAGAAAAAAAATCTTGAAGATTTTGAAAGACTCTGTGAGATCATATTGATTTTGTGAGATTTTGAAAGATTTTTTTTGAAAGACTTTTTATAATCAAGATTCTTAACACAAGAATATGTGAGATTTTATAACACAAACTTTTGACATTTCAAAGTACTTTATGAATTTTTAAGATTTAAATAGCTCAATAAATTTGATACAAATTTCTTCTAAAAATATAATGAATCAATCAATAATTCCTTAAAAAAAATCAAGGGATTCAATATAAACAAATAAAATCAATGAATCAATTTAAAAAAACAAAATTTGATCAAGGGGAAATGAAAAAACACACCGTTGAAAAAACACACCTTCATCAATGAATCCAAATATACACTATATGAACAAAACAACAAATTCCAACGGTGAATGAAAAAAAAAAAAAATCAAGATAGCCATGAATCAAATGTCAAGAAAATAGAATACAATGAATAGTAAAAAAGTAGAATTCAAGAACTAATGATTGAGAAATCTCAATTTTAAGAAAGGCAAAAGGGCAAAATAAGGAATCATTAGAATCTCAATTGAGAAAAGATTTTTTTTTTTTCCGGTTTGTGATGTTTCTTCCACTATGTGTTTTGGTCGTAAATTGCAAGTGTCATGGTGTTGCCTACAATGAGATTGTGCATACAGATTGAAATACAAAAATTGTGTATACAGGCGATCGAAAATATATATAATAGTGAAAGAAGCCATGGATTATAACGATGTTGTTGAGAAAAAAAAATATTGACGCGTGCAATCATTGTGTGTTTTGAAACAAAAAAAAAAGTCTCATGAATTTTGGTGAGATTGTTGAATGAAGATTTTGTTTGTATTTTCAATTAAAAAGTCCCACAAAATCATTTCCATGAAAGAATCCGTTGAAATCCATAGATTTTTGAATACCAAGAGACATTTTATAAGTCAATTAAAATCTCAATTAAATACTAACGGATTTGGTTACCTTAAAAAAAAAATCTTGAATGTCTTAATTGAATACCATATAATTTTTTAATCATAAAAAAGTCTTTTAAAATCATCAAAATCCCAATTGAAACCCTCTAAATGTATTATCAATAGATGATTAAGTTTTTTGGGTTATAGCCTCATAAGAAATTTTTTATTTCAGAATATGATTTTAGAGTTAAACTTAACTCACATACAATGTTTGCAAGAAATCAAAGTTTTTTGTTTGTTCCCATTATTTTTTAATGGATAGAATTAAGAAAAATAAAAAATACCTATAAGTTAGTAATATTAGAACAATCAATTAATAATCATAAGGTGTTGAGAAAATTGATAAAAATGTGAAAGAAACTATAAATTTATATATATATATATAACAAAGATCAACAAACTAATAAGAAAGCTTTGTACAACAAGTTTGTTAAAACAAATAAATACAACCCCCCTCCATCTTCACTCATGATAATCCTTTTCTTTTCAATTTGGAGAGGAATTTCTAACACCAATTCCTTCATAACTCATAAAAGTCAAAGAAAACAAAAAAAGAGAAAAAAAAATCAAGATAAGTGAACACATCTTGAACAAAAAATGGAGGAAACATTATGAAACAAGCCCAACACAATTCCTACTTTCACTTGTCCTCTTTTAGGAATCATACGACGCCTAGAAATGTTACTCTTGTTGGATAAATTTGTTTGGTATATCAAATCTTTTCTTGTGATCATCACCACTCCCATCTTTGCCTTCATCTTCTTAATTTCTTCTAAGATCAAATTTGTTTGTAGAGTTTCACACACAATAAGACTCAAGAGGTTTCTATTTAGCTAGCTGTGTATTGTGTATTTTACACTTTCACTCACTTATATAGTAGTGCTTGTCCTTTAGAATGTGGAATCTTGAGCTAAAACTTTGAATTATTTAATTGTAAATATTTTGTATTTATCTTCTTGAAATATCCGAAACTTTGTTAAAAGTGACAAATACTACTATTTTATAAAGAAAAAAGTTCCCATAAAAAAATATATAATTGAATTAAATGCAGTTTTGACCTTCAAGTTTTATAATTGTTTGATTGTAGCATTTTAAGTTTCAATTGTTCGATTTTAACATCCTAAGTTTTACAATTGCTCGATTTTAGCTTCTCAAGTTTCAATTGCTCGATTCTTGAGAGTCAAAATTGAGGTCCAAAATCAAGCAATTGAAACTTGGAGAGCCGAAATTGCACAATTGTGAAAGTTAGAGTGTTAAAATGGAGCAATTGAAACTAGAGAGGCCAACCTCAAACAACTGTCAAATTTGGAGAGTCAAAACTGCATTTAAACCTATATAATTTATGTTTATGTCTCAATTGAAATATGCTATCATGGTATGTCCAGAAAAATAGTAATTTAGGTGATAACTATTAGAAATATTATTAAAGATGCTAAAAGATAAACTTTGGATTTTTCATTTCTTTATATTTAATGTGTGGGTTTAAAAACTACACTACTGAATAAAAAAATTGTTGTCTTGGTATCATAGGTTTTGAATTGTTTATTTTTTTATTTTTGTTGGCAATTTTGACCTTGCTTTCTTTGCCAGCTATACAGCATTTGTTTTGGACTACCTGTTTTTCTTTGTTTGATTTTGACCCCTAGTAGCCGTGCATCCCACACAAACCTATATCCTATATATTTTCTTTTATTTAAAAAAATACTTCATCTTGTTACTTAATGGAAAAAATTTGCATTAAAGTTTTAAATTGTATTCTCATTGATAACATGTATTGTATTGTTCATTCATTTGTGTTGTTAGGCCATAAATTAAAGAAGTGACATATTTGCTTAAAAAATTGCTCTAAAATGTGTCACTTTAATTTTCAATCTAACACAATATTTATCAATATTTTATAACTTTTAGTAATATCTGAATAACTAACTAAAAATGTTAATTAATAACATAAGTTATGTATTTACATATGTGTCAAATTAATTACGATAATTATTTTGGAATGGAGAAAATAATACATTCATTATCTTATTTTATCTACTTCTCTCAAATAAACATATAAATAATTTTGACAAAACAAATATACTCCCTCCGTCCCAAAATATAAACAAAAAGTGATCAACAAAAGTTGATGTATTTGGTCCAAATTTTTAACCAAATACATCAAATTTCTTTAACCCACTTTTATTTATATTTTGGGACGGAGGGAGTAGTACAGTACTACGTATCTTTTACTATAACGGGTCAACAATGAATTATTGGCACTGATTTGTATTGTATGAACTATGGTACGTACACAGAAAACATAGAGCAAATGTCAATGGTCAACACTGGATTACTACAATAAACCCTAGTAGTAGTAGTAGTAGTAGTTATCAAATGCCGGTAGAAGAAGGAAAAGGAAAACGAGTCAATTGTCAAGATGCTACTCAACTACTATTATATTACTATTCACCTCTTAAAAATTGGATAATATTTTCTCTATGAATCTTTAAAATTGGTTTTTATGTATACTTCACAATCTTTCTATTATTAAAAATCTTACGGTTATTGTTGCACAAAATTTCTACCTTAAATAGGATTATCAAAATTGTTTTATATTTTCTTTGTTGTTAAGGATTATCAAGATATTTTTTTACCAAAAAAAGGATTATGAAGATAACATGAATATCTGTGATAGATATTGAATGTCCACTAGAAACAACTAGTATAACTGACCCGTGCATGCGCACGGATTAATTTTCATTGAAAAATATGGATTATTAAAATTTTAATATTTTGTGATTTATTAACTAACAAAATTTACTTTATATAGTTAATGTAATTTATCTAAATATGAAAAAGGATACATATATTATAGATTTTAAAGGGGAAGGGCGAATTGGCCTCACGAAGAGTGAAACTCATCCACTCCCCATTTCCGACCGACGTGTTATTTTCTCCCCCGTAGCCATCTAACCCGGTCTGGACTACAATGCAATGATCTCATGAACATAGCAAAATTGAATAAATAAATTTTATATTATTTTTTAGATGAAGATCAACCTCCCCCGTGACCATATTTTTAAATGATTCTCTTGGTTAGAAAATAAAATTGAGAAGAGTGTTAATAACATTTTCTTAATATATTCTAGAGTGGTGAGACTCACATGAGCGTCACTCACTTAGAGAGCGATTAATTGAAAGTATTAAAAAAATATTGTTTCCGGCTTTCTTGATTCTAAAACATGTTCATGGTTTTTTTTTTGTCAAGTAACATAGGTGGAAACTTTGTACTCTATAATAGTAAACACTAAAAATAATATGGATCTACACATATTTTTTTGAACATCAAAAGAAAGAATTCTATAAATTGCGGAGAAAAACACTGAATTATTTCTTTTCTTTTTTTACCACCAGTTTAATATAGTTCGTGGGTCAGTTCTGACATCAAGTGGTTTTAGCCCCTTACAAATCGCAGTTGATATTATTTCTGATAATGATAGATCTCCATGTCATCTTTTAATTTATTCAATGCATATGATTATGAGGCTAAAAGTCAATTATTGTTTTCAAATTATTTCTATTTTTAAATATCGAATTTCATAATTATTATATTCAATGTTATCGAATAATTATTTTGTTTTTTTAGTTTGATCTTTTATTTTTGTTAAGTTGCCTAATGATTCAAAATTACAAACTTAAAGTGAAAAAGTAGGTATGCGAGGTTCAAACTTCGGCCCCTCATCATATAATTGCGTATTGTGTATAAATGTTGTATAATTTAGATTGCACTTTGTCTGGTCTAATATAAAGAGTTTTTTTTTTGACTTAAATAGTCTAATATAAAGAGTTAGATAGCTCATCTTCTTGTAACAATTTTTCCAATTAATATCTACCTAAAGAATGTGCAACTCATGTTGCAAACTAAAATCATCACTATATAACTTTCATTGTCGACTTTGTGACACTGTAATAGACATGTCTCAAAGTGTTTTGAAGATTTTTAAAACAATTATTAACCATCTGTCTTAACTTTCTTTACAATTACATTAAAGGCTCGAAAAAATTAAAAAATAGTAAAAAGTAAAGATAAAAAATATAGACATTCAAACACTCAATCTGATGTGTAGTTTTTTTTTTTTTTTTTTAGAAATGTGATGTATAGTTATATATGTTACATGGATATATAATATGAAAGACTATATTAGTTTTTAGTATTAAATGTTTATCCCTGTGTATAAGATTTATAATAAACATTCATTTATTTATTTGTAAAATATTCATCCCCGTATATTAACAAATATTGCGAAATATTCTTCCTTGTGTATTAAATATTCATCCCCGTGTATTATTTATATTAAACATTCATTTATTTACTTGTAAAATATTCAACCCCGTGTATAGTTTTTTTTTTTAAAAAAAGTATAAGATTTCATATTAATTGGATACTTCTACTGAAATATTAATTCACAATAGTTAAAATACTAAATACGTCTAGTTTTTACTTGTAAAAATATATATTATTTTTTATTATGAATGAATTTTTAAAAATTATTTTAATAATAATTATATTTTGTTATAAGAATATAATGATATTTGAATTTTTTATATATAAAATATTTTTACCCCGTGTGATATCTTACATGTGATTATATATTTTCATAGTAATTATATTTTGTTATAAAAATATAATGATATTTGAATTTATTCCGATGTAAAATATTTGTACTCCGTGTGATAACATATTTTATATCTTATATGTAGTGTATATAAATATAATCTCATGTAAAATGTTTCTACCCCGTGTGTTATCATATTAATTTTAGATTATTATTTGGGTTAAATATATTTTTGTGTAATTAATAAAATTTATCTCAATTGATAAGAACTTGATTCATTTTCTACAAATGCGTGATTGAACACCAGCTAGCAGTGTAAGTTTCTCTGTTGGCATTCCCTGATCATGAAATTTGAAATTGACCAACGTGACACTAATGACTATTTTTTTTTGTGAAGTAACCTAGCGGCTAGAAATTTCATCATTATAATAAACAAAGACCGAGATAAAAGTTACTTAAGTCATGACTCATAGAGTAATGTATTGTTTTATCGATAACATTATTGCTACAATGTTCTATTTAAAATATAATGTTATTCAAAAATGAAATCATGTGATGTTTTTGCATATAAAATTCAATAAAATACATCAATAGTTAATTGGTTCAGTAATGATTGACGCTAGACATGGTAGGAAGGACCACAGTTCAATCCCCGTGATCGGAAGAGGACTGAAACTACTTGATACCAAAACTCATTCCCGAACCAGATTATACGGTCCAGTTGACCAGATATCGATGATGAAAACAAAAAAAAAAACATTAAATTAAATAACTTTATTTTGTTACCATTTTGCATTTATTGTTTTTTATGAATGTAATATGATGATAAATTACTTTTATTGTGTTTCCTATTTTGCATTACCGTTTACTGTGTTATTAAATTATTTTCATTTTTTGACTCATTTAAAATATTTTCATTGGTGACTATATTTGCTATTTTTAGTATGCATTCAAATTTATGTTGACTTTCTTAATGGTCTCTTAATTATTTTGTGTGACAATTTTAATATTAATATTATTTCCTTCTTTATTTTTTTATCATATGAATTAATATTTGCTTTGAGTAATATTTTTATTTACATAATATAGATTAACGAAATTTTTCACTAATATTAATATTAACAAAAAATAAATAGTAAGGTAGTAAATTGCAATAATTATAATAATAAAACAAATAAACTGAAACATTTATTTAAAATAATTATATTTTTAAAAAAAAATTGGAATTTCTTTCAAACCAATGTTTTTAATATACTTTGGACAAACCAATTTCAGGTGTGTTCTTTAGGATTCCTTGCCTTTAAATTTTATTTTTTCAAATGAGATTGTACTCACTAAAACTATATTAACAGGATAAATAATTACAATAAAAGAGGAGGATAAAACCTAATCCTCTCAAAACGAAGATAACATATAACTTGAAAACCAAACTTGTTCTTAGGAAAACTATTACATGAAAAGAAAAGAACTAAAAAGTCTTATGAGAGCTCGACCGCAAGGTAATTAAAGGTTGTACAAAAATTATTTCACCAAGAATTAAACTTGACTTCCTCCAAGCGAACCATCCTAACATCTGCAAGCAAAATGAAAATCTAGAAGTATGTGATAGTTGAAGAAACAAAGACACAAATAACAATATTATACTCCAAAAATAAAGGTAAATAAAATAATACTAAACATGAAATTGATATATAAAAAGTTAAAGAATTATATTGAACATATATCAGTCAAATCAATATATACAAAGCTTCTTTAAATGTTGTGTATTTTTTCATATCGTAAACCAAAGCCATCAAAATAGTTTGGAAAACAAAAAAATATATTCAAATATGCATGGTGGAAAACAATATTGTGTTGATCAAATGAAAAATGAGAGTCATATATATAGACCAAATTAATCAATATCATTCAATTAGATACTAATTCTTTCCCTTTCTTTCTTATTCTCCAAAGGAATATGCTATATTTTTCCTTTTATGGCGTGCAACTATTTCCTTTGTTATATCATAAGGCATTCATATTGTTAATTTTTTTTTAGTTATTTTAGTTTATTGAATTTAAGATTTCCAAATATTTCCTAAACTATTTATAGAAAAGGTCATTGGTGACTATATTTGCTTCTAGCTAGCTAGCAAAGGTCATTTTGGTGACTATATTTGCTAATTATTTGAATGGATTCAAATTTTCATTGACCTTTCTAATAGTTTCTAAATTATTTCGTGTGACAATATCAATAATATTATTTCATTCTTTTTTTTTTCTTTTATGACTTTAGAATAAAAGTTGACCAATATTAATTGCTATTCAATTTTATTGCATGAAATCTTCTAATATTAATTAAGATTGATTTGCTATTAAGATTGTTATATAGAAATGACCCTAATACTTGACAAAAAAAGAAAAGAAAAGAAATGACCCTAATAGGTTGCCACATAGGCCTCAAGTGAATGATAGAATGCCACCTAATTAAAGGAAGAATGATAGAATGACACATAAGAAAATAATCAAGAGAGAGAAACTTGTAAATATATAAATAATAGATTCGTAAATATTACACTATATATCTTAATTTAATTTAATAAAAAGTCCCTATACATCCATGTCTGCATCATGCATTTCAATTTCAAAATAAAATTCATTAGACATGTAAGAAAAGAATCATATAATTCATTCACTTTCAATAGACGACAACAAGTAGTGGTCCCTAATGCCGGCTATATTTTAAGGCCACCATACCAAGCAAGCCTGGCTGCGGATTTTTGTTTAATCAATGTCATTATTTAATTAATCAAATATTCAAATTAAAAGGATAATCATGTGGAGTAAGTAGTACTTTATCTTAATTTTTGTTGCATTAAAATCACGTGGACAATTCATCTCATTTGCAAAAGGCTAAATCCACACACACAAACGGTTATGATTTTGGAGTATTAGAGTCTCTTTCAGTGTTGCTTTGTGGCTTTAATTATTATTTAATGTCCCTACATGTACACCACTATCATTATTTAATACTATAGTAGTTAACTTCTATAAGCAAAACATTATTTGATGAATCTGATTGTGTACCTCTTCCTAGCCCCAGCAGGTGCAACCTAATTCAGCTCACTTAGCTCAAATCCATGCTCCAAAAAATCCATCATATCCCCCCTTTGATAACTACTTCCTACATATCCATATGATTTTTTGTTGTTAATGAAGAAGACGCATGATAATAATCATATAATGTGAACACAAGAAAAAGATGGTAACATTCGTGCTTATTCATCTTTTTGGCACATGTTAATAATAGACTATATATAGTGTGAATGCGACAAAGAGAGTTTAGAAATTAAAATGTGACAAAGAAGGGTTAAAAAGGTGAAAAATAAAAAGAGAGAAAATCTACTAAATCTTATATATTCAGAGAGCAATTGCAGTTGCAGTGCACTGAATCTCTTGTAAGGGAATGAAGTCCTTGTTGATGCAAATACAATGTACTAGTACAATATATCGTACTAATTATTTTCTAATAGTACAACATTGGTTTAATCATGTCGGATTCTGTTGAGGGAATATTAGATTTGAAGAATTGAAAAACAAAGCAAGATTAAAAAAATGATGACAACTGTTAAATCCATTTTTATGCCAATAATTGGTATTATATTTAGGACAACTTGTTGCATTGTCGATGCTTAGCCTTAGCCTAGTCATGCACTTAATTTGAAGGACCACAGCTTGACATTATATACCATTATCAATCCTTATCCTACTAATTTATAAAAGGATTTCACAGTACAAGAAAGGAATAATATCTACTAACATTTACATTATTACATAATTGTATAACAAATCGAAAAGAAAAAAAATATCTACTAACATTTACATTATTTCATAATTGTATTATACTACTATATAAGTGTACTATATAAGTGTGCATTTATAAAAAGGAATTCACAGTACAAGAAAGGAATAATATTGCTATAACAAATTGAAAAAAAATTATCTACTAACATTTACATTATTTCATAATTGTATTATATATATAAGCACATGTGTGCATTTTCGTCAAAAAATGTACATGTGTGCATATGTGTATATGTGTGACATAAGTAATTTTTTTGGGTACATATGTAATTTAAACACAAAATTTTAAAAATTTATGGGTTATTTTCACTTATATAAACGTCTTTTAAGAAAAAAATATTCATCTCTAAGTATAAGCTCATTTCAAATGGTAAGACTTATTTATCATTTTCTTTCTTTCTTTCTCTAAATATCAATCTGCGTCAAAAAAAAAATATCAATTAATCTTACTAAAATTAAAAATAGCTATATACAAAAAGATATTTTAATTAATCCATAAAATCGATGGATAAATTAAATATGACCTTATATCCTTAACTTATCCTTAGCCAAGGACATAGGTCTTCTTGAATCGCATTGCTACTCAAATTCTTTATTTGTGTGTTAATTTCATCAAAGCTCCCATCAACAAGTTTACCATAATTATATTGTGTTAATCCAAAATATAAACGATTTAATGCGTTGACAATATTCAATTTAGGCTCTTTTACAACCTTCATGAAGACAACAATTATGCACACTTTGTGACCAAGTTTGGTACTTCTTTCAATATCGATCGACTTTTTAGTACTAGTTGACACTATCTGAACCTTCTTCCTAAAATTGTACTAGTTTCTTGCTTTCATTTGCTTTATTTAGGGTCTGTTTGGTAAAAATAAGCTATAAGCTAGCTGATAGCTGAAAAGCTAGCTTATTGAAATTAAAATGTTTGGTAAAATTAGCTTTTAAAGTGGTTAATAAATATAAAATTACATAATTGATGGTGGGTAGTTTATTTTTTAGAGTGGGTAGTTATTAAATTAAAGGGTAAAAATGGAATAAAGTGTAAAAAGCTATAAGCTATAAGCTCAAATGCTACTTGAAATAGCATCTGAAAAAAAGCTATAAGCTAGTACAAAAAGCTTGTTACCAAACACCTCTAATTTTTTGAAACAAACTTATAAGCTCATATAATAAGCTATAAGCTAGCTTATTTGTGTTACCAAACAGAGCCTTAGTTGCTCCTTAGCCTTGAAAAAAAAATAAAAAAACTAAGGTGGAAAAAATATCTTTGCCCAAAAACATAAAATATCATAAGGTAAAAAAAAACGATTTTATGCTGTAAAATCATAAGGTAAAAAAATAATAGGATTTTATGCTATAAAATTGATCACAGTTTTGATGTAGTTTTTAATCAAAAGGTTGTCTATTCTAAAATTAACAGTTGAGATTGTTTTGTACTGATTTTGTTAAGATGTAATATGATCGATCAATTTAAAACATATGATTGGGATGTACTACTGTGTGTAACCGTGGAATTCTGTAACAGTAGGGAATCATGATTCCGGTAAAAACCCGGAAGACATGTGCAGTTCACCTAAAGCTAGAGTTCAAACTTCAAATTATAAGTAGAACCAAAGGAGTTGTGATCTAATTGTGACAATCTTTAATTTAATTAGGTAAATTTAACAATGTTTTATTATAAGTATTATAGGTTCCAAACTATTGAGATCGCAATGAGTTGAATTTTTCAAACTACAAAGCATCGTGGTGTTGAATTAATTGTGTAGGCATAAAAATAATCGAAAATAAACAGAAAATTTGCACTCAATAATGAAAACCCAACAGATTCATTATCATTAGTCATTAGCAACAAAAACAAGAGATTTGTACATATGAACAGAACATGAAGGAATTATAAAAAAAACACCCTCAATTTGTACAAAAATCTAAAATGATGATCAAAACTTTGTTGTGGGCAAGTTACTGATGACACCCCCTAGGGATATTCCTACCAGCACCAGCACGAGAGAAAATGGAAGCAACAGAGTTGGCAAGACCAACTACTATTCCAACTTTGACTTGTCCTCTTTTTGGAATTGGACGACTAGAACTTCTCTGAGGATTGCTTCTTCTTCCACTCTTCATCATCCCATTACTTCTTGCACCTCCCATCTCTGTGTGATTTTCTACGGAAAAAAGATGCTAATTTGAGCTGTGATGTGTTTGTTGTTGTTGTTGGTTATAGTGAGTTGTGTTGTGTTGTGGTTTGAAGATTGGTGTTATATAGAATGAGGTTGTCAAAACTACCATTGTTTTTGGCTAAAATTACGATGGTTGCCACTGTTTCGTTTGTTGGTTGGTTGGTTGGTTTTTGACTTGTTTCACAGTGGTCTCTAGTCTTGACTGACTTTGTCTTAAGTCATACTATTACTACTGCATTAGTGTGTACGGACACATTTAATCTTTCTTTTCTTTTGCATTCAATTCGTCGGTGTTCCCATCCAACTAATCAAATTTTTTAAATATAGATATATTAATATTAAAATATGATATGATTTTGAATTTTGCTTGAAGGATATTGGTACCTTATCATACTTAATTAGAATGATTGTGACTAGTAAGTGCCTCTTCGCACGATGGTTGTAAATGACGAGTGTACCTGCAAGATACTCCAACGTTTAAACTAATATTTGCGCGAATTGAAAGGTTAGAGTAAAAATAGAATAATTGTTGTTTCTACATGAAAAAGGTATATAGTTCCTTGTACAAAGCCAAAACAATATATCATATATGTGAAGACAAATTCGACAGCATCAACATTGATGTTAGTCGAAATAACAGCTGAAAAGTTATGATTGACGATAAATGTCAATTATTCTGATGTCATACGTCAGGGCCGACCAACACTAAATGAGATCGGACTTCAAAGTGAGACCTTTTGTTTTAAAAATGATATTTTATCAAAGTTATTTTATTTATATTTAAATTTCAGTTTTCGAAACAAAATCATTTATTAAATTATTTTCATAAATTTTATTTAACATTTAATTTTTGCTAAGATTTAAATGTTACGTAGTTGCTTGAATTTTTTAGGAGATGCAAAGTCATTATTTTATTTTTATACTATTTTATTCTCAAAGGTCTTTATGTTTTTTTCCAGAGTCTTATTTTCTTTTTTGGACTAATGATCTTATGACTTGTGAGATGCATTTTTTCATTGATAATTTTGTTTATTTTTTTATTTTTTTATTTTTTAGAGGTCTAAAGTCTTTGTTTGAGCTGCCTTACTATCGAATCAACCCTATCAACCATTATAAAAGTGGGGACTTATGTGACCGTTGGACAGGAAAGTGTGACTCTAGGCCCAGTGTGCAATTTGGCAAAGCTCGCCGTCTAAATAACCTAGATCAACGCCAAGATGAGCTTAGATTTAGTCCAAAACAGAGAGAAGATTCCTTCCCGTGATATGAGAAAAGAGTAGAATCCTGTCTATAGATTAAAAAGTTGAAAATTTATAAATAAATAAAAAAGTAAAAATTGAAATTTTAATGGTGGGATGCTTAACTGCTCCCCTTGTAGTGAAAAAACAAATTGAGAGGATCTGCTCTCGTCCAAAACAATATCCAACTATGTAAATTGTGTACGGGTGCGTAGTGCGATCCAGATTCTCAACTGAGTGTTCATCTTATTTATTTATTTTTGAAATTAACCATGTTATAATGGTTTAGTTTTTAGTTCAACTGAATCATTTTCATCTCACTTTTTTTTTTTTTTTTATAAGCAAAAATTGAATTATAAGAAGTACAAGGGGTATTCAACCCTTACAATTCATAAAGCAATCATTACATGCTGATAATGCATTTTAATGGATCCTTACACCAAAATGAAAAAACACAAGAAAACTTACTAGCCGGTAAAAAACACAAGATGATAGCGGGGCCTTAAAGTAAGCCTAGAAGGCATTGCTTTATGTCCCATATACACTGTACCATGAACAACATCTATTCAAATGTTAAAGTCGTTTGGATTCATCCATTTGAAAGAAACTGTTATATTACCTGGACTGGAGGACAAAATCTTTTAATGGTCGGTTCTGTGCAATCTCCGCTGTCTGTCTACAAGTGACAACGTAGAAAAAATGTGACTTTTTCAAGAAAAGAGGTTCAGTATTTTCGAAATGGTTTTCGAGAAGCTCGGGTCCTCTCAAATGATTTGTTTCATAGGAAATTCGGGTTCTCGCAAAACCAAAAAGAAAGTGATTCTGAACTCTTGAAATTTGAGGGTATTAAATGGTTTTTTTTTAGAAATTTTTACTTTCTTTTTTGTATTAACCTTATCTGTTAATTTAAAATTCGGTTGCAAATTAAGTAAAATCTGATAAATAATTTGTAATTTCTTTATTTTTTGTTACAAAAGTTATATCCTAAGAAGTTTGGGAGACGGAGACATGTCAATGTTTAGGAGATGAAGAGGCCACATCTTCTCTTTAAAGTTTTTCTTGATAATTTGTATATTTAAGCCTTATTTTCATGATGTATTGTAATTTGATGCATGAGTTATTTTTTAGCAAGTATACTACGTACATGTCATGTTAAGAAGTCTCACATCGATTGCAAGATGACCTGAATATATATTCTCACCTTACAAGCCGGTTTTGTAGGGTTGAGTTAGGCCCAACACTCATTTCTTAAGATGGTATCAGAGCCTCTCCACGATCCGTTGAGCCACATGTTATCAGGTTTCCGCCATCAGGCCACCCACCGTTTATATCCACGCACCAAGCCGGGCGTGAGCGGTGTGTTAAAAAGTCTCACATCGGTTGCGAAATGGCCTGAATATGTGTTTATAAACTAGAGACAATCCTCATCTTATAAGCCAATTTTGTATGGTTGAGTTAGGCCCAACCAATAAATCAATATATGGATTATGGATACATACGAAGTAAAATATTCTCTTTAAATTTATATATTGAATTCATAAAAAGTTTAAAAGTTAAATTAAATATACAAATTTCAGTAAAATATTTCTTTATCTAAATCATTAATTAGTATGTGTTCTGTTATTAGCATTTCCCTTAACTTTATAATTGAGAATCTCGTGCTGTTTTTGTTTTGTAACATGCTGGCTGCTGAATATTTTTCATATGGAGAAATAGAATGTCATTGATATTGATCGAAATGATGTCTACAAACCAGGCTGCTCCACTTCCCTCTATCTTGTTCTTATCCTATTTAATGGCTAATTAGTGCTTTCACCTGAGTTTGAAAACGACATATTTTAGTTAACAAGCCCCAACATGGCGACACAAAATGTGCAGATTCAGTGTTTTGTGGTCAATAAAATAAATAAACTAATTTATATTTAGTTATCATTATAGACCCCAAATAAGTGGGGAAGTAGCTTTTATTAATTTATAGTACCATCTTTGATGTTACATATACATTGTATACAGACAACAATTTCTAATATCTTGGTAAGATAGACTGCACTAGATTTTAGTCAGCAGTGATGCTTGCATCTTTATTTTAACTAGCACTAGAATTTTTAAAATAATAAAAGATTTGTTAAGGGTCATGTTCATGCTGATGTTACTTTAATACTTATCTTAAGTTTTTTTATTGATTGTGTTCGACTAATACTGTGAATAGTACAAAAGAACTAATTATTCATGATTATGACTATGTTAGTGATAATGTAACTTGCAGTGAATATGCCTTTAAATTGATGCTTTTAAGGTTTCTTCTAGTTGGAATTTGAATCATGCAATTTAGGATTCGTATCATGTTACTGTTTCTGAGTTGCATACTACTGCAGGCATTGGGTCTATTGAGCGTTTGAGGATAATCTACTTGTCACTTATATAGCTCTTTTGAGATTAAGAAAAAGGAAAGGCACATAAATTATGTTTATTTTTTGTTGAGCTCTTGAAATTAATTATTTTTTTGTAACTTTTGTAGACACTTATGGTGGAAAAAAAACAAAAAAAGTAAAATAAAGGTGGGTGAGGGTTGTCTCCGGTGTGATCAATCCATCTTTAATTCTATTTTTTAATAATTAAAATTGTAATTGGTGAAAAAAAGAAAGAGTTGAGATTTCACTAGGAAAAAAAGTCATGGAAGAAAATCCATTCCCAAACTGAACCAATTTGAACAAAAAAAACTGTGCAATAACTAATAGTTTTAAAATTCAACTGAAACAATTCGGATCGGTTCATGATTATCAGTTTGATTCGGTTCGGTTTAGTTTAATGGTTCAGATAAGTTTTCGTTTTAAAAAAGTCCTAATATTCAATTTGGTTTGATTTCTTTAAAAGTTAATTATGGTTCGGTTTAGAATCATAGAACCGAACCATTTTAATATTTCGGTTTGGTTTTGAAGACAAATGATTTCATAAAATTCAAAGTACAATTTTTTTATAGAAAAGTTATACCTTAAAGATGATAAATGAAACTTTTGCTATTTTTTTTATTCGGTCATTTCTCTTTTTCATCCAACAATCCATAAGCCACAAAGAGAAAAAATTAATACTTTCTCCGGCCTTAATTATAAGCAAATGTCACTTTTTAGATACATTGAATAAATAATATATTTAGTCCACTTTTTAGACTATATACATTAGTTATTCAATGTATTCAAAAAATGACATTTACTTATGATTAAAGCCGGATGAAGTATTTAAAAAAAAGAGAAAAATGGATGAATGACTCAGATTAATGCAAAATAAAATACAAGGGTAATTTTATCTTTGTTTAATGTTGGTTTATCCAAAAAGGTATTGGGAGTATATAAGTAACATTTTTTTCTAAAAATAATTGAACCGTTTACTATAGCCTAACTATGGTGAGGAATTTTTCTCCACCATGTTTTTAACCGTTCATTTAAAAAAAAACCCTAGCCATGGTTTTTAACCGTTCATTTAAAATAATTGAACCGTTCATTTTAAAAAAAACCTAGCCATGGTAGCCCAAGGCCTAAATTATATTGGGCTAACTCAATGCATTTTTTGATGTTTTCTCTCCCCACCCCCCATGAATCTTTTATCCCCCTTGAATTTCCAATTTTACCCTTGAAAAAACTTCGGTTCGTAGAAACCGAAGTTTTTTTTTGCCTTGAAAAAAAATTTCGGTTTCTAAAAACCGAAATTTACTCTGAATTTGCACTAGAAAAATTTCGGTTTCTGCGAACCGAATGTTTCTGCAAGGGCAAAATTGGAATATTGGGGGGTATAAAAAATTCAGGAAGAGAAAATATCGCTTTTTTTTTTTGCGGTAATAAGGCCTAATCAAGTGATCCCTTGTTCTTAGAGGATTTTTCATTAAAGTATTAAGAGGGTTTTTTTGTCACCCTATTTATTTTCTAGCGCGCTCTACAAATTCACTAAAATACTTGTCCGCTATTTAGGTAGCGAATACCCCCGACCAATTTTTTTTATATCGTCCGCTACTTAAGTAGCGAGCGACTATTCAAAACTCCTCAAAAAATTTCTCTCTTTTATAACGTTCGATACTTAAGTAGCGGGCCCACGAGACGTAAGTTGGGCGACAAAAGAAAATCTCAACTATTAAGGTTGTGGTTGCTCTTCTCTCAAAATTGGTTTAAATGCAGTTTTGACTCATAAAATTTCACAATTATGCGCTTTTGACCCTTAAATTTCAATTGTGCGATTTTAACACCCTAAAATCGAGTTTACACAACTGAAAATATCTTCTGTTAAAGTGGGGGGCTTTAGAGTAATGCAGAGGAAAAGAAGAACAATTACCAATTATCAACATACTCCTATTATTAAACTAACCCCGCACACACACAAAAAAAAAAAAAAAAAACTGTTCAAATTAGCTTGATTGCTCAAAGTAACTTCTAGTAGAATTTAAGGGGATTTTAAGCAACATGGACGAGAAGAGTAATCATTGATTAACTCTTCCAATATAATTTCATAAGTACAACTAGAGTTTTGCACAAGTAAAAATATGAATGAAGCATATTCACACCAAAAAAAAGCTATACAGTGGATTGTTTCAACTATATAAAAAGCAATTTCCTGGACTTGGTCTAAGCCCAATTTGGTGTTGAGCACAACCCATTCAGGTGTCGAACTTGACACATTTATGCGCTAGCCCAGAGCCATGCATTCCTACCCAACGATCACAGAAGTCTGGATTTCTGTAACGGACGACATTAGAATGATTGATATTTACCGTCAATCATGGATTTTCAGTTGTTATTCTGGCAATTATCAATGTCCAAGCCGCAAGATTCACCCTTACATTGATGGCCTTAGCTTTGCACTGGGGGCTATACATACCCTTCTCATGTAGAAGGGTAAGGTAATCTCATTATGTTCTCTCAATCTCTCACTTCATGCAAATACTTACTTGAGCGTCTGAGTGTCTTGCAGATACACTCTCACTTTACAACCACTATATTGAAGAGACGTTCACCGATCACGATCGTTCTAGTCAGATAAGATCATCTATTTTAGTCATGAATGATTCTAAGATTAGATAATTTATTAACGAACTTATCTTCTTAATCTTAATCTTAGACTCAATTTATTCCTAATAAGCAACAGAGTGAGATCACACTTGCATATGCTTCACGTCATGAGAATGATAAGAATATATAATGTTTAGTTGTTACTATAGCCTAAAAAAGGATCAGCATTTTAGAGCCTTTATGTTACTATCCAACTGTTGTTTTCTCTTCTCCCAGTCCCAGAAAGTCACTAAATTATGATGGTAACTTCAAATGAGTGTCATTCACACCCGTGCACGCAATTGAGCGTTAGATCAAAGTTACTACAATAGTATCAAATGATAAACATGAATCTTACAATCAAGCAAACACATATCATATGTATAGGTAAATATGATGTCTTGGACTTGGAGTGTCTCAAGAAGCATTAAAAAGATCGATAGGTATATTCTCTTCATTTTAAAAGTTTAAAGACTAGTGCATTTGCACGGGTCCACTGATTTTTATTCGATATTTGAATTTATCGCTATATTAATGCAGAAAATTTATTTTAAATTAAATACTTAAATATTTATTATATAATATTAAAATATAAGTGGAATTATTGTGTTAATTATTTCTTTAAACTTATTTATTCAATTTTTTATGTTTTAGTGACAAATAATGGTCCCACGTATATTTTTAATCAAAAATTAGAAATTTTATTATGAATATTTAGTAATTTAGTAAGTTTGATATTAATTAATTTTATTATATTATTATTAATTATTGTTTTTTTTTTCTATTTTTATGTATAGATTGTTATGTTTTGTTCCTATCTATAATTTATTTTGTTTCTATTTTTAAGCATATCATCTTTCTATTTTTTTTTATATATTTATTTTAGTGAAATTACAATGAATGGTAGAAAACTTGCAACGTGGTTAAAAGTAATAAGGATAAACTAGGAACTTTGGTGGTAATCGATTTTAATATATTAGTAATAGATGAATGTTATTGTCCACGTGAACTTAACTCAGTTGGTAGGGACGTCACACTATATGTGCAGGAGCCCGGATTCGAACCCGAAACACTCAATTTATTCACTTTTAAGGTGGATTTTCTAGCCACTAGGCTACTTTGACAAAAAAAAATGAATGTTATTTAAATCACTTGATGCTAGAACTGAACTCCGAACCAGATTAAACTGATGGTGAAAGCCAAAAACACAAAGTGAATGTCATTTATATTATTTATTATTTTACTTTTAATTGTACCTATAATTTATTATTTATTATTTTACTTTTAATTGTACCTTTAATTGTACCTAAAATGAGTGTACACTACTTGGATAAAAAAAAAATGAGTGTACACTACTTCTAAAACATTGCATCAATATTAAATAAAGTTTGTTTACTTAATCCTGTTTGAATTAGTTTATTTTTGAGTTTATGTAATATAAATTAAATTTTATGCTATTTTATAAGTTCACACTAGTGAAAATTGTATTTTTATAAGTTATTTTATCATAAACTACCTTGACAAACTTATAATAATACATAAAAAATGCATAAGTTGTTTGCATAAACTCAAAAATTAGCTAATCCAAACGGGCCCTAAGTTTATTATATTTTTTTGACAACATTAGATTTTTTAATTTGTGTGCAAAAGATGTTAAGAATATTCATAATTAGTCAAAAGCTCTCATTAGTTAGTTAGTCTTTTTATTAGTTTGTTAGTTTATTAGAGTTGGTTAATAGTTGGTTTAGTTAGTTAACTAGCCTTCAAATTGCTCTATATAAGAGCCATTATTATACTATTTTCATCATCTTTTATCAATATGAATCTTTATGATTTTTACTACCTTGAAGAATTTCTAAACTCTTCTCATTCATTTTCCCCAAACCATGAAAATCTTAACAAAAGATTTAAATATCATTGGAAAACATAAATTTAATTTTCTCTTATTATATCAATAATTGTATGGATAAATATGTTTAAGTAACACAATTTTTTGACAAATTTATTATTATAACTACTTTTTTTTTTAATATCCGTCAATTTTGTTGGATGATCTTATAATAAAATAATGAAGTAGTATATTTTTCAAGCCCCCACCAAAAAAAATCTTGGATCCGTCATTGGCTACTAGAGTATGAGACATCACATCTCCACTCAAATCTTAAGACATTAAGCTTTGAAGGAATTAAGCATCTCTTACATATCCAACATATTGTACAATAGTTTATGTGAGACTTAATTACTCAAACTTTGAAATCCAACAATTTCTTCCCAAATGAGTTCCTACGTCTTATAGTTGATACAATGTCAAGATTTACTGCCAACCTAGCAGAACAAGAACTCTGATACTGTTAAGGGTAAAAGAGCGTTGAATTGTCCCGGGGAGCATCACGAACTACAACGAATCAATATTTCAATACCATAAGAGAGTGAGACATCACATTTTTAAAAAAAAAAAACTTTAAAACATATCTAATATTTTATCCATTCATAATCATTGATTTCTCTTTAACCATCAACCAATACATTTGAAACATGAAGTGTGCGTAACCGAAGCACATGCGGTGAGGGGAAAATAGAGAGAGGTTGATCCAAACATGAAGGGAATTAAGAGAAGCATGAGGGAAAGAAGGCCTAACAAGAAATATACAGAAGAGTAGGAATATAGGGGAATCCATCCGAGGCATGGGATAGGGTGTGGAAAATTGTCCCCCCTCTCAATCTCTTCCTCAATCTGTGCAACACTGCTGCTTCCTTTCTCTCTATCGGTTATGCACTGTTTTTCTATTTCCTACGGTGTTTGTTAGATATACAAATCTAGGCTAGTACTACCACATGGTGTTTAATGGAACAAGATTTCCTGCTGTAATTTTTTCACGCAGTTTCACACCGTGTAAAATCAGGACCGTCCGACCTAATCTGAATGGTTCAGATTGATTTGGACTGATTTTGTATAGATGCAATATGAACCGACCGATCTGAAATGGACAGATGAGATTTAAAACAGCGTGTAACTTTGTGATTTACTACTGCGGGACATCTTGATCCTAACTTATGTCATCTTTAAACTAAAATTAATTAAGTCATTATTTCAATTTTAAACATGAGAATGACAAATTGACTTATACGTCCAAATAACAATGTATGTCATCGTTAAACCAAATTAATTAAATTATTATTTTAATCGTAAAAATAAAAATGACAATTGAACTATACCCAAATAACAATGTATATTGTCGTTAAACTTTTAAATATTTTTTTAAGTACCGGTTCATATACAACAATTGTACAAGTGGTCCATTGAAAATTTTCTTACAAATATATACTAAATTTTACAGCAAATTCCCAGCTGATATCAAATAATTAAAATATAATCAATCCACTTTAAAATTAATTTTAACCAAATTAAATTGTAAGATGAAATCTATTCAAAATGATGTCTATCAAACGCTTAAAGAAACAGTGAAACACAAACGACAAATAAGAGTTGGTCACATTTATAAAGTTTGTTTTAGTCCCTATGGACAGTGTCATGAGCAGCCATAATTATTGACTTAATTGGGTCTCTAATTGGCTAAATTTCCGATTGCAGCCAAAGATAAAATGATGAATGAGGCTGAGTTATGATTGATGTTGTGAATGAGAAATAGATTAGAATTAGAATGTATCTTATTGATGATTAGCTCATTATGACTCAAATCTTACACATATGAACATGATCATCATGTATAAAAGAACAGCTCCAAATTAAAAAGGGGTCAAAAATAGCTGTGAAAATGAAATCACACCTTCATAACAAAAACTGATGAAGAATGAAGTGTTTGAGTCAAGTTTAGGAGAAATTATGTATACCGTACTTGTATTGATATTACAAGCTTGAATGGCTTTTAAAATGATTATTGTAACTAAATATTTTCCCAATGATGAATAATTCAATTAACATAAACTCAAGGACCGGTCCGACCATGCTTCAGTATTAAAAATGGATCTCTAATAAAAATTTAAAAAATATTCTCTATTTAAATTGTAAATGACATAAAAAAACACAAAATAATTATCATTGTATAAAACATTAAAAAGAGATATCTAAATCAACGATTAAATTTGATGCAAAGATTGAAATGACTTAGTAGTTGAGTTTATGAAAGGCACCGTGGGATGGTTGAGCTTGAGCTTGTGAAGGCACTGTGAGAATTTGAATCAATGACCTTGCGCACAAAAACATTATAGTCTACTATTAATCTATTGATATTCATCTAATATTTCATGAACATTGATAATATATAGTTATTATTATAGGGTCTCAAAATTTTGAGGTCAGATGTCGTCGCTCACCTGACACATGGGTGTGGGTCGGGCTTGCATAAAGTCCAGTTGTGACCTTGTACAAATTTCTCCACTCATTAATAAATATTTGCTCATAAACAAAATGGTCGTTTGTAAAACCACTAAATTTGGTCTAGTGTTGAGGGGTTTTGATAGTATGCATGAGGTTCTAAGTTCAGTCATCATTGGCTCCATTGTAAACAAAAAAAAATGTTGTTTATAAACATAAATATCGACTAAAGGTGGAACTTGAACGATGGCCAGAAGTGATGAAGCATACTGGTGTGGAATACAACAACTAATTAGTAACCAAATTTCAGTATTTTTGTCATTACTCTCTTGTATATACTGATGAGAATGACATGAAGTGAAAATGGAATTTTTGCTAGGAAACTATGTCCTATAAATAATGATACTCTCATAGGCATATCATTGTCATTCTTGTAATTGATATTCCCATCCCAATTTTCTATTCCCTCTTTCTTATAACAAAATCAATAACTTGTTGTGTACTCTACATGTCTTTATACTGTTCCATCTTAGGTGCAAACATATCACATATATTGAGACATAGAAAGAGAATTAACTTCTTAAAAGCAAAAACAAGTTCATGCTTCTTATCCTTCCATTATAAGAAACTCTCATTCTCAAGTCATATTGGCTTTGTGTCGAAATTCGAACAAAATTATTCTTCTCCCTTGATGGAGGAGGACAAAAAAATGGCTAGTCTTATCTCACAGTCAGAAGAATTTTCCAAAGAATTGGATGTTGCTGTCAGAGCAGTGCAGATTGCTTGTTCTCTACGTAACAAAGTGCAAACAAATTTGATTTCGAAGGATTGTAATTCTTCAGTCACAGTTGCAGGTGAATTTCCCAAATTGTAAAAATTTGTTGATTCTTGTTTGTTTGTTATTTTTGTCGTAATAAGATACTCCGTTTATGTTAGTTTTCAGAGTTTGAATCCTAGACATCTTGGTTAAAATTTCTTCGGTGTCCGTTAACTTACCAATCAAGCTTCCTACTTGATTATATTACAGTGTCAATATACTATTTATGTAGGTTGGAGTGTTAAAGCAATCATCGGTTGGATACTGTGCGAATGTTTAGGGGGTGAAAATATCTCTATTCTAACTGAAGAGGATGTTGTTCAGACTCTCTCCAAACCTAATGCAACTGAACTGCTAGAAACTGTGGTAAAAATTGTGAATGAATGTCTAGCGGAAGCACCTAGATTTGGATTTGAAGCACCAAAATCAGCTCTTGAAACTTCAGAGGTACTTGAAATCATTCGTCCCTGCAACTCAATTGAGGGTCCTTCTGGAAGATTTTGGACATTAGGGTTTGTAAGTGGTGATCAATATGCTGTAGCTTTATCACTCATAGAGGATAGAGAAGTGGTGGTTGGTGTTCTTGGGTGTCCTAACTATCCTATGAGAAAGGATTGGCTTAGTTATCAGCAAAGCTATCATAGGATTGTATCCAAGTTGATTCCTCCAACATCTGAAACATGGAATGAAGGTTGTGTAATATATGCTAAAAAGGGTAGTGGCAAAGCTTGGATTCAACCAGTGATCCATGTCAATAAGAAGTTTGTGTGGCCAAATCATGCAAAACAAGTTTCTGTGTCTTCTATTGATAACCTAGGATTGGCTACTTTCTGTCAATCAGTTGAGAAGGCTAATTCAAGCCACTCTTTTACTGATGGACTGGCTCATAGTGTTGGTCTCAGGTGCATTTCTATTTCATTCTCTTTTGATATTTGTTATCTTTCATGTCTTTGGATATTTTACCTTGCAGGATTCTAGGTTTCTAGACATTCCAACATGGATTATTCTTGTGACTTTTCCCTTCTATTTGTTTTCAGTTGGTAAAGCTTTAAATTGCAGTCGCAGTTAAAGCTTGATACTGCTGAAAATTATTATGGATATTATTATGGATTGTTGTGGATTATTCCAACATGGATATTATTATGGATTATTGTTGTGTCTTGATCCTTGATACTGCTGAGAATTGCAGTAAAATACAGTCTCACTTGTGGTCGTAGTGACATAAAAACCCTTGAAGTTACGGCTCATATTGTGACCGCCAACCTTTATCAATTAGTGTAATATGCCGGCAAATTATACAGTCGACCACTTTGATAGATGGTCCACTGTAGCCCTGAAAATCGTTTGAAACTCCAATGACAACAAATGTTATCTTCTGGAAGTAGAAGCTCACGGTCGTCCACGTTCTCACAGTTGAGACGTTGATTTGATTGGTGTTAGTTTGACAAAAAAAAGGGGGAAATGAATATGTATATCTAAAAACTCAACTCATATTTATGTATATCATCTTCTCAGTCGTAAGGATGAGGATGACCATGAACTTCTATAACTTTATTTTTGAAGTAAAGGTTCTATAATTTTATACTAGTTTATAAGAAAGCTCATATTCATCATTTGTTGTATGCAGCAATAAGCCCTTAAGAGTTTACAGCATGATGAAATATGCTGCAATAGCTTGTGGGAATGCTGAGGTATTTATGAAGTTTGCAAGGACTGGTTACAAGGAGAAAATATGGGATCATGCTGCTGGTGTTATCATCATACAAGAGGCAGGAGGCACAGTAACAGATGTTAGGGGGAGTTCCTTAGACTTCTCTAAAGGTTCATATTTAGAAGGGATTGATCGTGGTATAGTTGCTTGTGCTGGAGCCACATTACATGAAAAGGTCATAGATGCTGTTGATGCTAGTTGGGCCTCTTCTTGCCTTTGATTTCAGACTTGTGTTTTATAATAACTACATGTGTGTGTAATGTAAACATATTGTTGTGTGATCTTGTGAATTATATTTGATGTTTTACTTCACAGCTATCATACAAATCACCCTGCTTTAACTATTTGTACTAGTAGCTTGCTATAGCATGTAATGAAATGGTTTGAAATATATGGATTAGAACTTTGTTTTTGAAAAATTGAATCCATAAAACTCAACAACACTCAAACCTCTCTCCGTAGAGAAAAATTCTCCGCCTTCAGGCCCTGAAAAGTAACAGTCCCCACTTACGGTACCTAAGTGAAATATACTCTGGAGGATTCCAAACTATTGTTAAAAATATTTTGCATCTCAATCGTCTGATCTCAAATCAATGGTCGAGATCGTTTATAGCATATTCTATTATTGTATATGAGTCATCTGATCTAAATTAACGACCGAGATAGTTTACAACTCTAAATTGTGTAAAATAACTAACACAGACAATCCAGGTCCCCCTTCTTTACTACAGCTCAGTGATCATTTATTGTGAATACCTACCCATCATGTCCTACAATGGTTGGATCCAAAACCATGAGACTGCATTGAAACGTGCCAACTTTACCTTTCTGGGATATAAATTAGTCACATACTTATCCTTAATCCTTAATCAAAACACCACTTCACATTTCATGCCTAACTAATAGCATAGTCCAAGGGAAATGAAAATTGAACAAGTAACCAACTAGGTTTACTATAACACTGCTTTATAGTACGTGGTTGTGATGAATTAAGTCAAGGAGTATCATAATTGCAGCCAACTAACCAAAAGGATCATAAATTCACCATCTGTACTCCATCCACATGCTTTTTTCATTCCACTAACACAATGAATTAAATATTCCTCCCCACTATCTATCTATCTATCTCTATACCTTAAATATTCCTCTAAGCAAACACATACACTCTCTTCTACCATTTCATGTACACAACAAACAAAGCAAAAATGAAACAGATAAGCATCCTTACTTTTCTCACCATCTTGCTAACAGTTACTACCTCTGTGTCCTCTAGCAGATCCACATCATCAACCAAATCTTCACCATCTGCTGACAACAAAAACAATGATGGTGGCGGCGTTGGCGGCGGCAATGACTATGGTGGCTCTTTTGGATTTGGACCAGGAGGAGGTTTTAGCATACCAGGTTTTGATAACAACATAGGAGGATTTGGGGGAGGCTATGGAGGTGGATTTGGTGGTCCAAATGGAGGGCACTCTACAAATGGTGTAATTAGGCCAACTGTTGTCTGCAAAGATAGAGGACCATGTTTCCAGAAGAAAGTTACCTGTCCAGCAAGGTGTTTTACTTCCTACAGCCGCTCCGGCAAGGGCTATGGTGGTGGCGGTGGAGGTGGTGGTTGCACTGTTGATTGCAAAAAGAAATGCACTGCTTATTGTTGAGGGAAGGAAGCCCCTATATATTGTGTGTTTGAGTTTAACTTGTGATCAACTCCAATACCCTTTTATTAGATAAATAAAAATATAATACTGCTTCTATATGGGTTGATCTGAGTTGGAACTTGCTTTTTATTATATATATGGTTTTTGTAATGTCTATTATATAGTTATATTATATAGTATATTAAATTATGGGACATTCCTGAGGAGATTCTGATTCTGGACTGGACTGTTCTTTTTCTCTCTAATATTATTATGTGAAAAAGTTATTATTAGTATATCTTGAGTTGTATTTTGGCAGAGGGAGGTTTAGTTTGCACTACTTTGGCCATCTTCCTTTGATTTATTGGTATATCATCAAACTATAGCAGATTAATTAGTCTTTATTTACTTAACTACTCAACTACAATAATTTCATTATCTTGAAGTGTCTTTTTCATTCAACCCTAACTGGAGTTTTTTTTTTTCTTTCTGTTTTACATTTCTTAATCTCAATTAAAGAATATTTATCTAAGAATAGTTTTAAGGGTTTTATGTCATACTAGTGTATTACTTGTTGGCGATTACTCTTCTCCCTCGGTGTTGCTCACAGGTAAAATACACTACCGGAAGATATTTTCGTGGAATTAAAGAAATAGATGTTAATCAATATGAGTTCTTGAGACTCTAGGACAAAAAGAGACCTGAAATATGTCTAACAAGACTAGGAATCAAACCTGTTAGAGAAACATGAGAAAAAACACCACCACTAGTATGATATCTAGAGAATGATATGAGTTTCACTATTGCACTTTTCTACCAGCCACTGTTATGTCTAAGCTCTGCTTATAATGTACACTAACAAACCACATAAATAGGTAACATGTTGAAGAGAAAAACAAATTAACAAAAATTGTACACAAAAATCACGCGCACTATAATATTTTCTTCACAGTATTTGTGGCTAGTAATATACAATATTCATCGATAAAAAGATAATCATCCATACTGTCTTTCTCCACAATGACATGTCAGAATGCAGATCTCACTGCTCCTCTTGCAGCCTCTCGTTTCATCTCAGCAAACTTGCCACTGCCGCGGAAGTACATGTATACTTGCTGTATTCCAACCAAAGAAAATATGAGCAACTATTTGTTGTAATAAAATCATGGCTTTCAAATGCTGCTTAAAATAATTGGAAACTTAGAAAAATATAACCTAACCTGAATAACCCAAATGCTTATCAATGTTTCGAGGCAGAAGAATCCAAATCCAATGAAGTAGAAAATCTACAAGCAAATGCAGAAAAATAAACAAATCAGAAGTTTACTTTGGTCACATTTGCAATATTTGGAATAAGATCGTGTATTAACAGACGTGCAAACAAATATCAAAGTACTAATTAGTGTAGTATGTCTAAAATTGCTCTTATTCTTACCCCAATCAAAGTATGGCCGTCTATCACATCTATGGCAGATAGAATGCCCCTGCATCAGTGTGAATAAACAGTGCCAACATTAGATTATAAAATGATAATAACTTAAGTAACTTGAAGAGATGAACCAAAATAAAGTCGAAAAAACAAATTGAGTGCATATAGTAAGTTGGCGTACGTCAGGGATTTTCCTTTGAAAACTATAGGAGGAGCAACAGCAGCTAAGATGCAGAATCCTATGTGAAGCTGTAAGCAGAAGAAGAAACAAAGATGATTAGATTTCTTCAGTTTTCAAAGCATAACTTGTGCATATTAAGAAGTATAAATAATGTACCAGATAAAGCATGAAAAACCATCCAAATTTCAAAGCACTTTCCGTCCTGCAATGAAAAAGGAGCATATTTAGAATCAAGAATACGGCTTAAGTTACATAAACTAAATCCAAACTTGTTGCAGTTGCATAACTTATTAGAAAGAAAAAAAAAAGAACAACATGCAGGTAAGCATTGATTTCTTTTACCTAAAAGCACGATATAATGGACGATACCATAGAACATATGCTCCAGGTACCCCTGATATGAAGTAGATAATAGCCAGAAACCAAATTTTTACACCTACATCAAACAAAGCCATGTTCCACATGCAAGGGATTTGGAAATGTCAGATTTGTAATTCGATCTGTTAAATAACTGAATAAAACCTTCTTCTATATTTTTAAATTCACCTTCTCCCTTAATCCAAGCTGCAGTAACAGCTATGACATTCCACAAAAGGCAGACCACTAGTCCTGCATAATATAACTTTTAATCAAGACCATGATATAACACGGCGCACACGATACTTTACTACAATAAATATATTTTATTGTGACCATAATAATTAATTTAAAAAGTGGTACTGCACTGAGAACAAATAAATAGATAATGGCATTAACAAGGCCATTATAGTGTAAGATGTTAGTTTTATTCATCGACGCCAATTAAAGAAAATTTAAATAAAGAAGAATCCTTCCTTTTTTATTATATTTTCACAAAAAGTATAAATCAGAAGGCAGCAAGGTAATAACAACAATCATCTACAGAGAACACACAAGGGATCCTTGAAATACAATCCACCATAGAAGTAAAACAAAGATAAAATAATGAAAATGATAATGAATATGCATGCAACAGACTCAAGAACTTCCGGCTAAAAAACAATACTGTTAAGAGACCCACATCGGTTGAGAGATGGCCTGACTAAGTGTTTATAAACTAGAGGCAATCCTCACCTTACAAGCCGGTTTTGTAAGGATGAGTTAGGCCTAATACTCAATTCTAAGATGGTATCAGAGCCTCTCCACGATCCGCTGGGCCACCTGTTATCAGGTTTCTGCTATCGGGCCACCCACCGTTTATATCCACGCACCAAGCCCAATAGTGCTGGGCGTGAGGGGGTGTGTTGAGAGATGGCCTGACTAAGTGTTTATAAACTAGAGGCAATCCTCACCTTACAAGCCGGTTTTGTAAGGATGAGTTAGGCTTAATACTCAATTCTAAGAAATACAAATAATTGGAACCAAGATCAATCCCCCACCCCTCACAACAAAACAGGAATACGTACCTAACAGTGTGGTAAATGCAACATATTGCAACTTTTGAAGATGAACCGGAATTTCATTAGCAATGTCGTGATGGATAATTGGGAAAAATGGTGGCCAATTCTTGTCCTCAAGAACAATTCCAGCTGCAAAACAAAATGCAAATGCCTATTAGAAGAATTAAGCAGAACTAAATTAGTGCAAAATGTTCAAACTTCAAAGATTTATAAAGTTATGCAGTACTATTCAATTGAATGTTCACGAAAAAAAATGCCACCCCTAACAGTAATAGCAATGTAAACAATTGAATTTAAAAAGGGATAGATAGCCAAATAAACAACTGAATCATTCTCAACAAATATAAATACAAGAAATGCAATTTACCTCGTGCAGCAGCTTCTTCTTTCCGTCTAACTTCCTGCATTTGGATAAATAAATAAATAAATAAATAAATAAATAATGTGTGTGAATTTCCAGACATTTATAGTTACAGGGAAGTCGGTTGATAAACCCTTATGTTCTGTGTTAAATGGTGGAGAAATTGAAGACAGCTCAAACAGAAAGATGGATATGGAGGGGGATAAGAAATGAAAACAAAGGAGAACATCAAAGGGGCAAGTGTTCCAATCTCAGTAAATATCCACCGAGGGAACTCTCAACCCTAAAGTGAACAGAAAGACACCGAAAAATCCCACTGTATACCTGTTCCCTTCTTCTTATATCAGCCTCTCTGGATTGGAGTTCTTTCTCCCTCTTTTTCAAATCCTATAATGTTGAAATAGATAATAAGAAAAACCACGTTCAATTCTTCAAAGAAAAATAAAACTGAGGATTTCAACAATCTCAATGATATGCATACCGTTGATGTATCAAGAGGTATATCAACTGTTTCTCCAAAGCCATAATTATTATTATAACCAGCAGGCTCTGGCTTAAGAGGTGCAAGCCTTGAATTTGTGGCAGCTGGCACACTTCCAGGATTCTGACATTTTAAAAACAATATGATGATGTATAAGGTAAGTTGCAAATAATTTACAGCCTTTTTATCGGCATCTCACATGTACTATATATCTTACAAAAAAATGGCTGATTGATTAATAAACTCACTGTTGTGTAAAATGCACCACCACTGTAGTTTGATTGGCCTGATGTTTTTCCCCTTACAGCTGGTTCCTGTTAGTCCAAACCAAAATTAAGGAAAACATAGTCAATATGTCAGCAGGGAATAAGTTATCTCGAAATCCAAACAACTGAGTTCTAAAATCCTCAATCATAAAATCTAATCTCCTAACTTCAAATAGATCATATCTTCATACAACTATACAAAAGCTCATAATTTCCATCTCTTCATAGTGCATTAGCTTTGTTATAATTTGGACCAAGTGTAACTTAGGCCCTACAAAACCGACTTATAGTGAGAGATGCCTTCCATTTATATACACTTTAATGTGCACACACGTCTCACACCCAAGACTGAACATCTAGAGTGTGACTCAAGTGGTTCGATAGATGGTATTCCAACGATTCTTGGATGGGATCTAATACGATCTAAATTTGGGTTGGACTAAACTTCACCCCCACGAAACCGACTTGTAAGGTGAAAGATGTATGTGACATTACAATGCAAGTATGAGCAAAGTAAATAAAAGAGCAACTAAGGGCATTACGACATCATCATCATGAAATTGAAATAGAGGACCCAAAATCAAAATTTAGCGAAAATATGAAAACCAATTATAGTTACACACACCAATATGTATCCTCCATTAAAGAAGAAACTGTCTCTCACAATCGTTTCCAAATAAATCATCATGAATTTCTGTTTCAAGTTAACATTTGTTGTTACATGGCCTGTTATTTCAAATGTTTTCATGAAGAATGAATTTGAAAATTTCAAGAATCACCCCGTCCCGAACTGATCTATTCGTGCTAATTCAATAAAAATTACAAGACAATTCAAATCTAAAAAATACATCATCTGCATCTAGAAGCAAATCACAAGGATATGTGAAGGATGCATCATCCTAAAAGCCTGAACTAAATTCTAAAGGCAAGGCAAACACAAAACAACATTAAAACACACAAAATCCTACTTGAAGAAAAAAAAGATAACAACTAGAACCGCCTAAAAATAGAAACCTAAAAAACTGGTTTCCCCAACCACATCAATCATAGTATTAAACAAGTCAACCAAAAATCAACAAGTAAACAAAAATTCACAAACAATAATTTAACTAAAGTTGAATTCTCAAACACCCTTTTGAAGATCATGAAATCAAGATCAACGCAAAACACTTCATACCCAATTCAAAAAATCAAAACTTTAACAGAAAGAAGGTATGGAGAAGAACTTACAGAGAAGGGGTTAACTTCTTCTTCATCAAAAGGGTTACTTTCATAGCGACCAGCCATGAGATCTGTGACGGTGGTTTAGCAGAAAGTAAAGTCAAATCAAATGGGTCACCAAAAATAATGAATTTTGAAGAATTGAGATTTGAAAGTTTGAAACTTGTAAAAGAAACAAGAAGGGAAAGGAAAGGTTGCAAATAAACGTGATTTACAGCTACAAAAGAAATTGTCTTTGGTCAGAATAAAACACAACACATAAACAGAAACAGAGAGAAGACTCTGTTATTCAGACAAAAATATAAATTGGGAGATTTTTAAAAATAAAAAATGTTAAGGATATGAAGAAAAAACATTGACTTAAATTTTATTAGTTTTTTTTTAAAAATTCGTTTTATCTTTAATTATATTATCTTTTATCTACTCAAATAATTAAATTTAATTATAATTTTAAACTTGAATGAAATCTCTTATGGATTAGGTCAAGACCCAATCTACTAAAGTGATGTAGCCTAACTTTGTAAATAGATTCATATTTAACTACATATACTCTATCGTGTTAAGCACACATGACCAAATTTCGTGATTGAATCACGGTCGGTTTTCTAATAGCAATCAGACGGTGATCGTAATTCATGTGTTAGATTATTCGCAATCAAAATTTATTTTGGACCTTGAGCTCTGACGACGACATGTAAAAAGGACTCTCACTGATGAAAGGTACTTTTTTTATATATAGAGAGGGTAATGTTAAATATATATTGTAATTTATTGGTATTTTATTACTATTTTTTCTTTGGCACAATGGAGTATATTTCTAAATTTAAAAAATACTCCTAGTAATTAATGGTTGATATTATGGTTCATATAGGTAATGATGAAACTAAAAGTCAATTTGCATTTTTTTATTTGACCAAAAAAATTACACTTTTTGACAAAAAAAAAAACCTTAATGAAATGTTCTTTTGAAATCTTACCCAGGATTCAAAAATCAAAATAATGGGTTATCAATTTCACTTTTGTCCAAATGTTTAAAGCCATAATTTCAAATTTGTGTGCTGTCAGATCTTAAACTTTTATTCAAAATGATTTGTCTTTGTCTACATGGGATGGTATATTAGTAAAATTGTATGGTAATGCTTCTTGATGCTTTCAGAGATAAAATGAGAAAGTTAGATTAATAACTGATAACAAATGTTTTTGGGGTACAATGACAAACAATTTCATTAGGCACTTTGTGGTATTGCACAACTTAATGAACTTATACAAAAATGATTTTGTGATAATCTTGAGATTAAATTTATCTTCCTAAACACCAAGGATAAAGCAAGTAAACAGAAAAACTGTAGGTAGTAGTAGTTTATTGTCTTAGAGAGAGGTAAATGAGACATTTGCACGTTCTCTATCTCTGTTGAATAATTCACCAACTTATCTTTCAAGGCATTTTATATTAATGTCCTTCTATGTGATATAATGTATGCCCCTCATCCAATCGTTAGTTGGTTCAATGGTGTTTGACGTTAAACTTTGTAGGGAAAATCACGGTTCGATCCCCTGCAACTGCGATCAGGAGGGGCTAGAACCACTTGATGCAAGAACTAACCCCCGAACCAGGTTTAAACCGGACCTGTGGTGAAACTTGAAAGCCACAAAAAAAAATGCCCCAGAAAAATATATCATTTACCATGAAATTACCCATGCCGTATTCAAAATAAGAAGCAACTATTAGAAGATAAAATAATAAATAAATAAATAAATAAATAATAGAACAATTCTATGAAGATTGAGAGAGTCAACAATATCATATGATAAAATGTCAACTTAATATACATGTATCCCACATACAAGAAATCATACATAGTTCAGTAAATAAACATAGAATATGAAAACCAAAAGCACTATTTTATTCCTTATAGCATTTGATGGTCATTGTAGTGTACTAACCCCTACATATATGACAACTATATCAAAAAATAGAAAAGACCGGAGAGGACTCGTATAACGGAAAAAAGACGATAAACAAAACCTCGGTCGTATGAAAGAACAAAAGAATATTAAGAAATATGAATTCTTCCAAAATTGAATGAATTGAGAATCCACTCAGTTACAAAAACTAATTTTGCCTATAACTTTATATAAGACCAAGGAATATGAATGAAGCTAAGCTAACATATCAAACCAGGATAGTTTGAAAGAATTGCTAAGAAATCAGCCGGCGGCTGCGGCTACGGCTGCGCCTTCGTCGTATGCGTCTTTTATCACTCATAAATGGCTTGACCCAATTTGTGTCCTCAGCAATCGCTTGATTCCACCGCTCTTTGAATATTTCAAATTCCCATGTTGACTGCCTTCTTATCTGCTCACAAGCATGTGTTACAATTTTAGACAAGGTCGTATGTTTGCAAGCTACTTTACGATCAACGTAAAATTTGGTTTTGAATGTACTTCAGAAGTCTCACCTCGGTTCTCTGATCAAAGACTGGTGAGCGGCGACGTCTCTAATTAGGAACCAAAATAAAAAAGAAGACGAATGTAAGATTAATTGCTTAGTTAACAAAATAAGATTATAAGGAATAAAATAACTCTTGTAAATGGCATTGAACATTGCAAAGGTAATAAATTTCACAAGACCGATTAATATAGGGGCAACATAAATAATATATATGTACCTAACAATCATACCTTCAAAGAGGTCCCGTAGCTCAGTTGGTTAGAGCGTTGGTCTTATGAGCCGAAGGTCGCGGGTTCGAGCCCCGCCGGGACCACTTATTTTGCATTAATTTTCTTTTCTTTTTTAAAACAAAATCATAGTTCCTATGGGTTGCCTTTTTTGCCAAGAAACATCAAAGGAGTAGAATACAGGGTATTTTGTAAGCATTGAACATATATATTCATGTTTTGGGGAGCAAATAGCCGAAGACGTAGTATTAAAGCAAGAAAGCAAATAGATACAAAATCAATTCAAATATTTGGAGAGACAAGGAGGTAAAAATACTTTTTTTGTATCATGATGGCTACCACCAAGAGTTTGTATTGCCTTGTGAACAACAAATTCACGATCAACAACACCCACATTTTGACTGCGTTCTCCCTGAAAATGACATTGATTTCAATACTAATGATACTTGAAATACAGTAAATGAAGCTTAAAGAAAAGGTGAAGTTATGATGATGAATTCACTAAATAGAAAACACGATGCACTTCAAGACCATCAAATGTTACGATCATGAGTTACCAGAAATTGTGTAATTCTCACCTGAGCACAGTATCCTAGTTTCATATCCATTCCCCATCCATGGACAAGGTCATTCTGAGAAAAACGAAAATGATAATGATGAGATTAAGTTATCAAAATTATAGATTATTTTGATCTATTAATAGTCCAAAAAAAAAGTTGAATATTAGAATTACAAAAGAGACAAGACCAAACTTCATAAGGAAATAAAGTGTTGTTTGTGAGTAAAACTTGAGAGTTTTTATGATTCTTAAGAGCCATGGAAAATTACCTGTATAAGATGCCAAGTACAGTACCATGCCGCTCGAGAGAAAACAGGAGCCATGCCTTCCACAAACCTGCCCAAGTTGTATTGAAGTTTCTAAGTCATTCATAACATGATTAAATATGAAAATAGAAGTATAATAAATCTACAAACTTAAAAATCCCATCCTAATGAAAGAAATATTTGGACGGTAAGATATTGAACATCGTCTTAAGAAAATATTAAAATACACAGCACAGCCGTGTTCAAAGAAAGTAATATATACCCGGTGCATGGTGGCCCATCACTTTCATCGGAACACCTAGTTCTACCTCTGCGTTCATACACTCGCCTGCAAGTAAGAAAACTCAAGTTTAGGTATGAAAAGTGACAAGCAACGATTAGTAAGTACAATTGTGTGTTCTAAAACAAAAGTTACCTATGCACTTTCTTGGTCCTAGCTCTGACTGTAATTCTATGATGTATCTCTGTCGAATTTGGATCAAGAGCTGGTTGAGATATCTCTAATCCTTCTTCCCTTACAATCTCAACATATCTGCAAAACAGATGCCAAATTAATTAAGTAACACACATGCACTGATGCATCCCTGCATACATGTATATATGAACCAACATTGTATTACAGGCAAGAGCTATAAACTATCAAGTGAACCACTGATTATATATGCAGACGACTAGACGAGGCTGGTTTTGATCTGTTTTAGTAAAACACAAGGGCTAAAATTAAAAATAAGATATTGTTTAAATTTAAAACGTCGATAAACTTCTAGAAGAAAAAAGCATAAAAAATGTCAAAACACTGCCAGAAGAGGAAGATCAACAAAAACATCAGTCATACCTTGACGGATTAAAATGTTCCACTCCTAAATCCTCATCCCAGAGAAAGATGTAATCATAAGTAGCAACTATATCTGGCTGTAGAAATCTTTTTGCAAACCACCTAGGAAAGAACTCGGGAATTAATATTTAAATTGAGAGCGATAATTCATATAAACACATGCATTCAAAAGTCTACTAACAGAGTTAAGGTCAGGTAGTGGAAGATTACTCAAATCATTTGTAACTAGAAGATTCATTTGACAAGTCTTATACTTACCACTTTGTTTGGTTTCTAGCAGCAATATGTATGGCCTTGCTACTCCAATCAAGATCCCACCATCCATCCACATTGGCATCGTAATGGAATAAAATAATTGTAAAATTTCCTGTGAGAAACTGAAATCAATGAAATTAGACTGAGTACTGTTTCAAATAATTGCCGTAACCTAACAAATTATCAAATATACCTTTTGCACCATAGCATCTACATTTTCCTTTTGTTTGATACCAACAGGAACTGCCAGCAAGTTACGATTCGAGTAAACAGTAACCTAAGAACAAATAATCACGACCAAGAAATCACTAATTAGCTTAGTTCACTAGAAGCGGATTTGGTAACTGCAGGCTTGTCCGATACATAGTACCAAACTCTTGCCACCGTCTGTCAGGTTCAATCTATAATGTAAAAGAACAATGCAAAGAAGCTCGCTGACCTTTGATCTTTTATCACCTCGCAACCATAAGGGCCTTAACTCAAAATCTGAAGTACTGTGTATTATACCTCGCGGCAAGCCTTTCAACTTTCCAGCTTGTGCAGAATATCGCTGCACGGTGGCATCAACAATACCAATGTGAATAAAGAATACACATCCAAGTTACGTCATCGAATTAATACAAGAATTGTAAAGTTGGTAGTGTATCATAAAAAGAACTTAATGCAGACATTTACCATAACTGGAATAGGTTTTGTCTTAAACACAACAAAGCTCAAATTTGGAAAGGAGAATACAAAAACAAGTTGGAAAATTCAAAGCAGCATACCTCTACCTCCTTCCAGATACTCAACTTTTTGTCTATCTGATCAATGCAGATGGTGAACAAAAAAGGAAGTTTGAAATTAGCAAATGAAGTGCAAGAATATAATCTCATTTAATGATGCATTATAGTATAAGTAACACTATCGCATACCTCTTCTTGGTTATATTGATACTTGAAAGTCCTATATAAAACGAACAACATTACTGTACATGCAACTGCCATAAAAGGCAGCCTTTTGATCTTCAAACTTGGTTTTCCCTGGTCAAAGAAAATTCACAATGAAAAACTCAAGTTACAAACAGAACACCACAACGAAAAACTTTTAGAAATATCGAAAGTAATGATGAGTTTGAACAAAAATAAAACAGACCATCAAACAAGACACTCTTTTTTGTCATTGGCCACTTCCATAATTTGATTGACTTCATAGAAAAATGAACGCTTTTATTCAGTCTTCATCACAAAATGCTTGCTGCAACATGAAGTGTCATAAAATATTTCATCTTATAAAACACACCTAAAGCAAGGTACTCATACACATGTCCCATTGTGACAAAAAAGAGATAATACATGTGAATTTAAGAAACAAGCTTAGAATATTAACAATGATGACAAAAAGTACATTATGTTGCTTAATCTACACTAATATCTAAAGTGTAAACTAGCCAAACCAAACCTTCAAAAAATAGCAACAAATTACACCAACCAAAGCAATTTCCTAAACAAGCATCAAATGACACTACATGAAAACATAGCTGCATGCAATATGGTACTTTACTAACACCAATAGTCACATGAAAAATAAAAATAGCAAGAGGGGAAAAAAATCCAGCTGAACAAGACATTAAACTATACATTAAAATTAAAATTCCAATCTTAGGAGCTAATTGCAATTGATATTGATATCAACATTAAAAGTAAAACAAATGATAAATAACATTAGCTGAAATAAAAATGAAATGCAATATTAAATTTTTCAATTTTCATCACTTTAAAGAACAGAGAGAATAAATATGAGCGTATCAATCAGATCAAGCCCTTGTAAAGTTTCAGTCTTACTACTCGTCATTGAGAATAAAGTTTCAATCTTTTTTAACAATAATAACAAATGAAAACATTATTTTCATGAGATGAAAAAACAAATGGAAAATTTTGAATGACATAGAGATCTTCCCCTGAATCGATGTTAGAAACCCAGTATAGAAAAAAGCGTAAAAGAGTGAGAAAAGGAAATCGGGTTGTAGAAAATGGCGAGAAATGAAAAGGGTAAGGATGAAAAAACGAAAAGAAAGAAACTTTGAAGATTTGAGGACATACCCAGATGCAAAAAGAATGAAGAGGAGAGAGAGAGAGAGAGAGAGAGAGAGAGAGAGAGAGAGAGAGAGAGAGAGAGAGAGAGAGAGAGAGAGAGAAGGTTTAAAGGAAAGGAAGAAATATGCATTGATGGTAAATAGCCATGAATATCTCTGTATTGTTTTGTTTGTTGTTAGCTTGGCAACGACCAGATTTACAGTGTTGTTGATGACACCTTACATGCGACACATTGCATTGCTTATGTAATGTATCGTATCATGCTATTCTTGTGGTTCTATTCATTCACATTGCTTACCCTTAATCATTTTTTTTTTTTAAGTTGCAATGAAAATTGATTTTTTGATATTTATTTTAAAGGAGGTGCGTCTAATTAAGGTTTTTTTTTTTCTAACGATCAAAAGAACAAGCCATATACAAATTTACATATGCAAATTTAAAAATTTGTTATAAGTTACTTGTGAGTACCACATACTAAATCCGATTATCTGGTTTGTTCTTATTGATTGATGGGTAAATACCTTCAAATTATGAAGGGATAAAGTAAGCATCTAATTATTATCATTTAATATAGACAGAAAAAAAAAATGATAAACAACTAGGTTTGGTCTAGTGGTCAAGATTTGGATAGTATGTTAAATATTATGAGTTCGACTTTCAGCTCCATTGTAAACAAAAAAAAAAATAGATAAAATGACAATAGTCGTTGAAAACTCACATATAAATAAATGAATGAGTAACCAACATAATGTGACACAAGTGGTAGATACTTGGTTCCCTTAACCATTTGGTCATAGGTTCGACCTCTGGTCGATGCGTACGGAAAAACATTATGTACTGGTTGCATCCACCACATATTCTTCTGTTCAATGCCAAAACAAAGATTATCAATTGTAAATGAGACCAAAATAACTTGCTATATATTCATGTATTGGGAGGTAAAATTAATGAAATAATGATTCCTTCAACAACTTTGATTCATTGAAACGATTAATAAATATTGCTGCAATATCAAAGTTGGCAAATATGTTAGAACAATGTTTTACCGATGTTGAGTGAGATAAAATAGTACAAAAGGGTGTGTAGATGAGTTAATGTTATCCCCATACCCCACCTTTGAATAGCTTACAAAGGCATTTCATGAAACCATACTTTGGAGTCATATGGATGAAATGGAGAGTGAGACTAGTGAGCGAATTAAGAGGAAGAAAAATGAAAAGAAAGGTTTGAACCGTGTTTGTGTGATGAATGAAAGAGGAGGTGTACATGTTTATATAATGAGTGAGTGAGTGAAGAATTAGAGATGACTTTTTGTACGTGTTACTAATAATTTGGCCGCAAAGACTCATATTCTATATTCTATGTTTTTATCTCAAGTGACATAAAAAAAGGACTAATTTAGAAAGCATGATCAGAGGGATAGTATTATGTGAAATGGATCTCATCATTGTACATAGATTATTCGCATGTGATTGACCTATAATTTGAAGATGAAAACGTGTGCTTATGTTTTTTTTACTAAAAAAAACGTGTGCTTATGTTGTCTACTTTGTCTATAAAATAAAAAATAAGTGTGCTTATGTTCCCCAATCTTTGTACTTGCCCCAATAGAGTCCACGCACTGAGTTAGAGAATGCTATCAGCTGAAATTGACAGAGATTTTATCATCATAAACAACACAACGTGCACATAATTAGTATACAACAATCAGAACTCTGATTCAAAACAAAAACAAAAAATCAGAGCTCAGGTTCCATCACCAAGTATTATAGCCATAATACAACACATAGATTATAAAGTTTCTGTATTTTCTTGGTGGTGGAAGCCTAAATGCATGCCATCAAGTTCAAAAACTTACTAGATGGACAAAGTTGTTTCCATATGTAATCTTCAGGCACAAGCAAAGGGATCCTTTAACTGTAGAGGGCATCAAATTAGTAGGTCCCTAAACTAATCTGCATGAAGATGATGATTCCTTCTTCGACAGCGATTAACATACCAAGTGGCATGTTTCTTTAGAACCAAGCCAATTAGAATCTTGAGGCTTGTGAGTAAAATGTAGGTTATTGCTGAAAATAGCATAATCCAAAAAAGCTTCCACGGAAGGGGACTGTAAGGAAGATTAGCAGCGTATACTGGAACCAGAACTCGAATAACCTTAAAACAAGAAAGAAAAAGGCATTAAATCAGCAGCCATAAACCAGGGGGAAAAACCAGGATCCTAAAGATAATAAATAAGGTATGTTTGGATGGAGGACCTTGAAGGGAAAGGGAAGGGAGGGTAAATTTCCCCCTTCTAAATAAATAATCATATTTGATAACTTTTCTTTTAAAATTAATGGAATAGCGTGAGTATTTTTATATGACCTTATGATCATTCCGTATTACATTAACCTTCATTTCCCTTTCCCACAATACCTGTCCTTCCAGACATGCCCTAAAATAATTTTAATCTCACCACACACGCTGGAGCAAGAGGGACAAACTTCAAATTTTTCTTTGTATCCTCGGTTTGCGTATGTAGAGTCTACAAAATAAAAACATCAAAGTTATGTATTTGAAAAGATGCATAAAAGAAAATAGATAAAATGTCGCAGAAAATTGATGGTCTTGATACAAAACAAACTGAAAAAATACAGAATTAGTTATTCTTAACACATAATAGAAGGATATGTCAAATGTCGACTGATACCTGTTTACATAAAGCTTCAAGGAACTCAGAGTATGCAATGGGAGTAATATTATTGAATTTGGCAATGAATGAATGCTTGATAACATCAATAGCCACTTCACATAGATAAACCGAAAGTGTATGCTGCACCACACAAAATAGCTCTAACCTAAGAAAAACTGAGCTAACAAAGGAAATTGATATGCACTTTGATAAATTTATGTAATAAATATTAGGTGCTATGAAGTTCCAAATAATCTTACAATGAGAAAGCTTTGAAACCAGGGGCCTTCTGCCTCCATAATATTTTGAGCCAAAACGAATAAGATAAATGTTGAGATGTGGAATCTCTCTATAGAATCTGCTTGTCAGCAATAAGTGAAAGGGACAAACAGAAAATAATATAGATCAAATATAAAACTACACCATAAATAAGATTAAAAATGAAATGCAGAACAGGCACTTTATCAAATACATGAATTATTAGAAGCAACTGTATTATGTACCACAAGCGTAAGGTGAAGATCAATGTGAAGGTCATATATACTAGAATCAAGATGCAGTGAAAATAAAAATCAGTCAAGTTTTATGGTTCACAATATTTAAGCAACGTTACTATGTTATCATTATCGACAATTGAGACTTGGGAGATACTCAGATACATTGTAGACATTAGCTTCTGAGGACCCATTTAAATAGTATTCTAAGTTCTAACAAATGGGCAATGAAACATGGCATTAAGACCCTTTTTCATGTTTGAAATGAGTCCTAAATACTCTAATAACAACGAAAGAGAAACAAATGTTGTTGGAAAGATAACTCACCAAAGTACACCATACTATGAACATTATCCTTTTTGTATCCCTTAAACACGTAGCTTTTGATCTCAGAAAAATTATTTGACACCAGTAAAGCTGGCAGTGCATTGTAGTGAGCAACAATGCAGGCTGATAATGTGATTGCCTGAGCTAATAAGATAAAAGAATGAACAAGTATGACTAGTCAAGGAAATTAACCCAAAGTAACTACTACAGGTTAAAAAAAACTACCATCATCCTAAAGAAAAAGGATATTTATTGCAACAACAGCTAAAACTTGGTCAGAAATAAATCTCCAGAATCTCGTACTTTGCGTTTCAGGGGAACATCTTGCAAGTCCTTCTGCTGAATGAAATAACATTTGCAACACATCCCCGTTAAAACTTTGACATAATCTATCAAATATCTGCAAGAAGGTTCAAGAACGAGTAACAATGTAAGTTTCGATCCAGATCACTATGAGACTTGGCCAATCGACATAAGACAGATGACCAAAATAGAATCCTCGAACTCCTGAGCTTACAATTTGAGTAGTCTAGAAAAGAAACTTGTCAAATAGCTGTATACTACCTTTACAGATACCCATACGTACTACACCATTCATTCTGTTCGTTTTGTTACTTTTTCATTTTGAGTAGCTCCAAATCTCAGATCACATTAAAGTCAACACTATAGCTTGAGTAAGACTTACATGCTCTTTCAGCATAGATCAATTAGAGCTTCCAGCAAATTTTCACCACAATTTAGCGTTTCTTTTTATTGTAACTATGAAATAGAGTACGACTGTACATTTTTTTCCTAGGGGATGGGATAGGAGTACTGACAACGCATAAAAATAGAACGGGAGAAAACATATAGATATTAGTTTCCTAAAGTAACAAAAAATTTATCTCAAAGTTTCATGATTCACAGTGCAAAATTCCATTCTTCCATATTATGAAAATCACGCCGGTCACACTAAGTTATTGCTCTATATCTACGACCGGGAAATTTGGCGAGCAAATGCCACGTAAGAAATATAACATGGATGTCCGTCTTGATTTCCAATAAGGGGGTCCAAAACTTTGGTATGGAAGGGGACCAAATTAATCAGTAAAACTTGGATAAGGATTAATTTATGCTCACCTCTAAAACATTGTAGATCACATACAATTTAATGGTTGCTTGACCACGGATTATATGGTATATTAAGCTGATATCTAAAACACAAAAAATGAGGGATCGTGAGCATAACACAAATTTCAGTATAAGAATCAGAACCTGATCAATACCAAAAGGAAATATGTATGAAACAACTATGGAAGCAGAGTAGAGCTAAACCTATTTGCTGCAAAACAGTGATTCCACAAGCCACAATAATGAAACAGCCAAAATCAGACAACTCGATTGGAGACGGCCTCTTGAACTTCCTGCCATGAGCATTGATAATATTAAACTGAATCATGAATCATTACCAATTTTTTTGAAGCAGAACATGAGAATCAGTAGTAGAGTAAACAAATCAAAGCACATGAATTAGCAGACCGTATCATGAAGTGGGTGATAGATTCAACTTCTTTGGTGAACACAGAATCAGGGTGATCTAGTCTAATTAAAAATTAATAATTTAGGCCTGTATCATGTGGAATGTCTCATTAAACCAAGTTCATCATCTGAGTGACATGGGCCAATAAAAATCATCCTCTTCTATTTCCTTCATAAATTTAATACAATTTTCGAAAGTGAACGCATGTAAGATTGAACTAGATGATGACTGCTCAAGTGACAATTCTAAACTAAACAAATAAGACGATAAGTATATCATCTAAATCCTAATAGGTACATTGAATTGATATCAAAGTAACATAATAATATTGAAGAAAGCTTGGATTAGTCGGTCCTAAGGCCGGATACCAAGTTTTCAAAAAAAAAATAATATTGAAGAAAGATGGTAAACCTTGTTTTCAGAAGCTTCCAAGAGGTCATTACTACCCTTGTTGGAACCACAGTTAACAATGATAGAAATGAATAGAAGCAGACAAAGCAGCCAACATCTATAAGCTGCAAATGCATTCAGCATCTCAGATACTGAGACATAAAACATACAACGCCTAAACAGAAATACACAAACATAATTATGCAGTAACTATTTCACAGTAAGTGGAGAACTTTAGGTTACATCGTTCCCTCAAAACTTCTACATTTTATTTTTTTTCCTTCTGATCAATTGATGAGTTTGAAGGAAAACTTTAGCAACTAAACACTGGAGCATACCGATATACAACATGAAGAACTGCAAATACAGTTCCTTTTTATTATTTTTTACGAAGAAAAGGAGAATATACCAATTCACATCTCCATGGCAAGCGGAAGATAGTGTCATAAACTCGTTCTCTTCCCTTTTCATTCCCAAGAGTTGTTGTATTCCATAAAGAATTTCCATTGTACACTTTGTCCAAGAAGTATGTTACAGGTGATTGCTTCACTGAAAACATGTACAGTATAAATTCCTTAAGAGAATAAGACACAAAAAAAAGACAATAGGCTTCTTTAAATAATCAGAATTACAGACCATTACATGTTAAGGATTTCCTATGAGTAAAAGTCAGACCAATCACATCACATTATTTTGGGGGAAACTGGACAAACCTATTCAACTCTTGGGGTAAGAACAAGAAGAGATAAAATGGATAGAGAGAAAATAGAAAGAAGTGAAAATGGATGAGTTTTGTATCTTGTTTCAGCTATGGAGAGAAAATTTAAAAAAAAAAAAAAAAAAAGAAGAAAGGAATGTAAATTTTTCTCTCTTTTTGTTTGGTTATAGGGATGTCAACAGGGCGGAGCGAGAGTAGGGAGCAATGTAGTCAGGTTCTCGCACCGGATCTTAGGTTCTTACGATCCTACGAGCTCGTGAAGGCCAACGAGCTTAGAACCCATGTAGGTTCCTTTTTTGACCTGTCTGTAGTCAGGTTCTCGCACCGGGTCATAGGTTCTTACGATCTTAGAGGTTTTTTGACCTGAGCTCTAGACGGCGCCGTCGTGAACCTCGCCGGCGGTTAGTGTATGTTTGTTCTCACTCCTTTCTAACTTTCGTTCACTCCTCTCTCACTTTCAACCATCCCTTTCACTCAAACCTCTGTCCTCACCGAAACCTTCTGAACTCATCTCTTTCACTTTCAAGTTTCAACCCTCTGTTTTCATTTTGTTTTTTTTAACCTTGTTGTTGCTTCTTCTAACCCTCGGTTATGAACTTATGAACATTTAGAATGATGTCTAAGAAATATTAATTAATTAAGTTTATTTTGTTCATGTATTATATTTTTTTGTGTTTATGTATATATGTATGTATGTGAAGTTACAATTTTACCCTTGAGTAGGATCTTACGAATCGAGCTACGATCCCGATCTTACGATTCTCAACCAGCCTACCGATCCTACGTAGGATCTCGAACCTGACTACATTGGTAGGGAGTACTCGCCCTCACCTAGTCCCCAACATCCAAAGTTCCCCATCCTCATTCCCCCACCCCAGGGAGAATTCTCCACGGATCCCCATGGTCTTTGCAAAGACCCATCAACATAATTTTTTTAAAAAAAATTAAATTGGTAGTAAAATAATTTAAAATTTAATGATAATTCATAAAACAAATGAAAAATGTAAATGTCGTTTATTTTAGTGAATTGCTAGGGCACGGAGTCCCCCGCAGGGTGGGAGGTATGATCTCCATCCCCAAACCACCCACCCTTGGGAGGACTTCCTCCCTCATCCCCAAGGAGAAAAGTTCCCTACTCGCAGGGCTTCGAATAGGCAGTCCCAACGGGTTTCCCCACTTGCAGATACAAATTGACATCTTGTTTGGTTATATATGGTGTCATTTTTTTTTTATAAAACATTAGCGTGCATAAGCATCACATGATAACCATGACATCCCAACTATGTTGGCACCCCATAATCATCACCTATCATTTGCAGCACCCTAAAAAATTTATTAGGGTGTGGTTATATATGGTGTCATGAAAAGAAAGAAAATGAACTTATTTACCTTTGCTAAAATAAGAATCATCTTGTAAAAAATAGCTTATAGCAGATGAGCTTATAGCAAATAAGCTAGCCGATTGAATTTGAATTTGTAGTGTTTGGTAAAATTAGCGGTTGAACTAACTTATAAGTATGAAATGACATAAAAAAGATATGTTTAATTAATATTTAATTTTTTTCAAGTAAGATGGCAGGGATAAAATTGGAAGAAAAAATGATAAGTTATAAACTACTTGAAATAGCGTTTGAAAAATAAGCTATAAAGCTAGTAAAATAAGCTATAAGTTCTTTTTGAAAAACATTTACCAAACAGGTCTTTTATTAACATATGAACTTATAAGCTATAAGCTCAAAATCTGGGCTTACCAAACATATTGTTATGTCAACTTTTGTTTCTTTTCTCCTGATGTTTTTATCCTATAATCAATCAAAGACATAAATAGTAGTAGCTAGCTAGTACTATATCACCCCTAATACGAACTCTAGATTAATATATGAAGTAAAATAGTTTTCATTGATTAACATATAGAGTATATTTTTCAAGCTAAAGTTTGTGAAAAGAGAGAGCGCATGAGCATTGATTATACTTACAAGTTAATTCCTCCGTCAAGAGAGGCTTCAATTCTAACGGCTCTGCAGAACTACCTTCCTTTTCGCAACTATCATGAACGGCTGTAACGACCGAATCACCAAAACTGCCGTCAGTGTTGAAGCTTCTCTGTCTTAGCTGTTTAGAGCTAGACATCTTCTTGTAATGCACGTGACACGTCACTATTGAGCTCGTGGAAGTTAGCTGATTCCGACGGGGAATATTGAGATCGCGGCGGTGGTTTCTCTGAACTGCGGTGTTTCATTTACTTTTTCCAGTTTGAATAAAGTTGACGGTGTTGAGACACAGAAGAACAAAGTTTGCATATTTATTACTCTCTCAGTAAAACAATATATATCACTCTCGAAACAAATTTGTACCATAATATAAGTCGCTTTATATTACTGATGAAACATTTAATGTTATTTGTTTTATTATACTTTTAACTATTTATTACTCTCTTATTTCAATTCTTCAATTTATTTTTTCAATACCATAAATAAAGGACAATTTTGTAAATCAACTCAAAATTTCTCTTTCTCATACAACATTAATTATATTTCTTAATATGCGTAAAAACTACCTATATTGGTACAAAGAGAGTATTATTCATTCCTATTAAATGTGCAATGTCTAAGGAAAAGAAAAGAAAATAGTCTCAATCGATATACATCATTTTTTTATAATATTAATTATTTTTTTCAATTGTTTGCTAAAATCAAGATAAATTGATTCACTGGTCTTCAATCCTTTAAATAGATGGTCAAAGATTAAAGTTATTCTCTTTATTTTATTCAATAATTACAAAAAATTATTGTTTTAAGAATAGAAAAGTGAAGAATTGTGTTATGGTTTCGGCTTTGATTACTGTTTTATTAATGTGGATGGTGAAGGGATTGTAGTGTTTTGGCACAAGCATTATAATTGTTCAGATTATCAATTTTTATAATAATCATGTTCACGGGGGTAGTTTGCTGATTTAAGACGAGATATTTGGCGTCTTGCATGTTTTTACGGATTTTCGAGTGGTAGTAGAAGAAAATATTGTGGAATTATTTTTAAACAATTGTCTCAGGTCTTTAACTTATCGTGGTGTATAATTGGTGATTTTAATTATATCATTTCGTTTCGTCAAATGAATAAAATAGAAGAGTTGACAGACCAGATTGGTTGATAAGTGGCATCTAGGATGCTATTCTTGACGTTGTTTTGATTGATATGCGCATGGAAGGGTATTAATTTATGTGGTTTAAAAGTCTTGGCAGCGTTCGTGGCGTGGAGAAGAAACATGATGATGTAAAAAAATTCAAATAATGATATTAGCTAGAAGTTGTATTTTGATGTTTTTTTTAACGTAAAGTATCTACTCAATTTCATTCATAATAATATCACGAATACAAAGGAAAACATCAATGAAAATGTGGAAACTAGCTAGGGATGTGGCCTCTCTTGCTAATATATGAGCGACCTCATTGGCTTGTCTCCTAATAAACTCGACTCGGGAGTTTCTAAAATGTGTGTTAAACATGGTCCTAAAGTCCTTAATAATATCATCAAGATCAGACTCATCTTTATTCTTACTATGAAATTTAGTTACAACAATTTGTGAGTCAAGCTCGAAATCCACATGCTCCGGTTGTCAATCTTGAATCTACTTCATGGCATGCAACAGTCCCAATGCCTCACCAATGTCCACGTATCGTAATTGATGGAGAGAACCATTCCATCTTAGCAAGTACAAAACTTCCTTGATCATCTCTAACACATACTCTTATATCCACTTTATTGAGAGTAGTGGAGAAGGATGCATCTATATTGCATTTATACCTTCCAATAGATGATTTGGACCACCTAGTACCCGCTATAGTTGGTTGAATATTGCTTTGCTTTTGTTTCATTTCTTGTGCTTGGTTCCAACTTGTTAAGAGATTAATGTTACGATCACACAGAATATTTGGCTGATTCTACTTCATTTCTCCACAATTTTTTGATGTTATTCATTAGAATATCACTCATTTTTGTTATTGATGTTATTTATAAGTATTTGTTTTTATATTATTTAAATAGAAAATGACTCTTTTTAAAATGTGTTTCTTTCGGTTAGGAGCTCAATTTTCAAATTTTTTTTGGACGGTCCTAGTTATTGTGATTATTAGGTTGAACAACTCATGTGGCTGGGTTAAAGACATAACTTCTTCATGTTTGTACGTTTTTAAGTAATGTTTGTGACTTCTTCATATTAAAAAAAAACACTGGGGTATTATAGTAATTTGAATGAGATCATTGATTGGGTTACCCAAACAGACATGGCATAAAAAACCAAAAAGACATATATCTTGCCTCCTAGTACAGATTTTTTTATTGCAATATTTATAGAATCCAAATGTTACTAGTTTTAAATAAGTTTGCTAGTGCTTTCAATGCCTCACATTTTTTTATTTGCTTAACATTGTCACAAAATATATAATCATATGCCTCATTAATTATAGTAGTGAATATTTAGTTGACTAAAATAAAATTTTATCCAATTACAGATCTGTTGTTAAAAGTGCATCTATGTATGATGCTAAAAATTCCTGTTTGTCCATTGACAATGAGAGTATATTCAATAAGCTTGGTTAAGAAATTGTAAATGAGCACAAGCAAACATGAAGATGGAGTACAAACAACATGCTTGTCGCAAAAACAAAAATTCACATTTACAAACTACAAAGTAAAACTACCTACTGCAGATAAGTCACTGTAATCTAGAGCTATTTTTCATTTAACAACATGCTTGAGGTAGTTACGTTCCATCACGAATCCTGTCCAAATTCCTTGCGGTTGCATGAAAGTTAATCGCTGTGAAAGTCTAATGAAAAAGTCGGAGTGAGTATTTGATGCAATGTTAAGACGCAAAATCAAACGGATGGAACAGTTTGCTCCATCTGCATTTCCTGCATTGAAACACATGCTGTCACAACAAAAAGCCACCCCGAATGCATGCAAAACCTTTGTACAAAAAGAGGTCTTTTAGGAGCCAAATCTTCTTCTTTTCTTTTCCTTTGTTTCCTTCGTTGGAGTTGGAGTTGCAGGTTCAATTTTTTTAGGTCCACCAAAAGCTTTCTTGATGTGTAAGGGTTTCGCTGAAGATGGAGAATCCTCTTTACTACTACTAGGCTTCTTCTTGGCTACATGTGAAAGCCCAGAAACAGGATTGCTTACATCAGCTGTCTCTGCAACATCGATCTTTCGGTTACCGGAACGAACACTTCTGACTTTCACAGGAGGATCTTGAACAGGTAATACCATAGAGTTAGAGTCGACATCAGCATGTATGTCACTCTTAGTGCAAACCGTGCCAATCTCCCTCAGTGCATGTATGTCACTCTTAGTGCAAACCGTGCCATTCTCCCTCAGTTTTTCAGTGACAATTTCTCTCATGAGTAGCGCAGATTTATATTGACGAGTGTTCTTGGAGTAGAAAATCAAAGCATTGTTGGCCAGTAGAAGCATGTCTCTGAAAAGTTCTATCTTTGAATTAATTTTTTTGTTGCTAATGCTTGACCTTATAGTGTCGAAGTCCATGTGTCTTCGGATTAACTGCCTGTACCTTGCTCGCTTCTGCTATGAAAAAAATTTGTGCATATCAAATCATGTTACTTGCCATTCTTTGCAGCAAATCTCTACTTTGCTTAATGGTAAACAATTTCAAAAGTAGGAATAAAATGAAAACTTTCATTTTTACTTAATAGCACATAGCATTATTATTCGTACGTAGCAGCAATGACATATTTCTGTTAGTCATGTCAGCACTAAATAAACAAAGATTCAAATCAACAATAAAAGGGAATTTTCTTAAAAGAAAATTATTGAAATCAATAAGGAAGTATTTTTTTGCAAGAACTAAAAGAAGAAAAATCCTATATTTGCATGATAAAAAAACATATTTAAATCTACAATAAAAAACAGTTGGAATTTATAATCATCGACATTAGTGGATGATAATTATTTTCAATCCAAATTTTCAATCCAAATATAGAAACATAGTAGTAAAAAGTAATAACATTAAATTAGTTTGTTTAATTCATTGAACACTGAATTCTTCTTCCAAAGGTGAAATGCGGTGGTGGAGGCATTGTGGTGGTGGAGGCATTGAAGCGTAAAATCAATGATGACGTTTCAGGAGGGGCTTTGATAAATCGGATTTGGTAGCTTATGCAACTTGATTGGGAGGTGGTTGTGCAACATGCGTTTAGGGAAAGCACCCTATGTGCTGATGCTCTCGCAGACGAGGGGTGTTCATTATGTGAAGAAACTCGCTATTTTGAGGAGTGTCGTCCTCAGACGAATCACTCGGTGACTGCTAATATACTATGTTAGGAATCTCTGTTCCGCGCATAGTCGCGTTGTAATCTCTCTTTTTTCTGGGCTTTATGCCCTCTTTGTAACCAAAAAAAAAAGAAATGCAAATCCTAAGAACCTAGTGGACCTACCATCAAAAGATTTATTGTGCTATAAAAACTGAAAAACCAACTAAAGAGGATAGAACGGAACTTTTACACATACCTGGCTATCATGCTTGCGAGTAAAGCAAGAAGCGCCTTTAATTTCCATAACAGAATCTAAAATCTCCATCATATCTTTCATTTCATCCTTTTTCAAGTTCGTATTCTCCTCAGTTATACCAGAAGATTTAACAACCTCGCCACAGTTACTGGTAGAACTTTCTTTCAACCTGGACACATCAATTGAAAAATCACTTTCTCTTACACTCGCTTCATTAATATTTCTGCTACAATCCTTCCTCTTTCTCTTCCCTCTCCGTTTTTTACAACACCCTCCCTGTCCTTCATATACAGTATCTGCCAACTTATCTACATTCAGAACTTTCTCATGTTCAGTAGACCCTGAAACACCTGGCGTAATCTCCATGTCTTCAGAAGACATTGCTGGAACTTGGCATTCATGAGACCAGTTTGTCTCGGTTTGATGTGTAAAACTCCCAGCAGAGAGCCCGTCCTTTGACGTCTCTTTGGTGGAAGATTCGACTCTCTCCAATTTCTGTGAAGGAACGCGTAATTCTGGTTCAACTGAGTCGTTTTCAACATGACAATCATCTCTTTTCTCGTTCTTGTCAGCTTTAAGGGATTCAAGCCTTGATTGAAGAGACCTGAAACAAAGATGTTTACCGTAAACTCTACCCAAACCAATGGCAGTCCAACAGTGGAGCATAGAAGTCTTCTGAATAATTACTGACCTAAAGATTTGTCGTTCAAAAAAGGAAAAGAAAAAAGTATCTAGTGTGTACAACAACCTATAGATTTGGTGGACATTTCATTCAATAAAAAAACTAGAAGAAATTGAGACAACATTTATTTCAGAATCTCAACTTAAAGAGGAAGATAGTTATGCAACTAACCCAATTGAATTTTCGGATTTCTCCAAAGCTCTCTTAAGCTCTTCTACTCTTTTCTTCTTAAGCTCCTCAAACCAAGCCCTAAGAGTATCATGTTATCATATAATACAATGAGATATAGTATACAAGTGTTATGCTGTCTTTGGAGGGTATCTCATTAAATCTAAACTATAAAAAAATGTACAGCCAAATTGGCAAAATTTAAACAAAACTAAATGAGAAGAAACGATTCTAATTACGTGCACCCTGAATAGCGCTGTTGTATGTCTTCATATTTGGCTTTACAAACCTGCAAAATGATGATTCCCCGTCAAAAATAAATTCAACAGTTCAAAAGACATACATGTTCATAAATTAGGAACAAAGTAAACCTAACAAAGTAAATTAGGTATATGTTTTACAGCACCTAAATATATGTGATACTAACTTCATGAACTGTGATGTGAACATTTTAGAAGTTCTGAACTGCAGAATAGACACTGCAATTTTTACACTTAAACTATGATTATAATTGTTACACTGCATAATACTAGGGGTGGGCAAAAATCCATAAAACTAAACCGAACTGGAAAACCGAATTGAACCAAACTGGTTTTTTACCGAACCGAACTGCAGAATAGTAGTATTTTACACCGAGTTCGACTCTTGGTGGTAAAAATTCTTGACCAGACTTTACTTACCTTGCATCCGAACTCTCTGGATTACTGGAACCCCTTCCCCTGGGAACCAGAGGATTAATACCAAAAAAGAATAGTATTTTATAGAACAAAAACATGTCTTTTAGGAACTCCAAGCCATGTGCTTACAATAGAGAGGTTTGGCAGTTATTAAATACTTGAACAAAAGGGTATATAAAACCTTAACAACCATATGCATATGATACAATGATACATATACAATAACAAATGCAACAAATTGAATAAAGTAGCACACCAAAACAATTAACACCACGTGAATACACTACCCATACCCAATTCATACACAAAACATGTTCTCCAAATATAACTCTTTTTGTTCCATACATCATACATTACTTTAACTATCTATATATTCAATACATATGCATGCACTTTCCATTTATTATTAGTTTTTGTGTCACATTCTTCGGTTCCAGTCAGAAAGGTGGGTCTAAAGTCCAAACATAAATTCACATTTTTTTATTAAATTCTAGCCAAATCAATACTCCCCGGGTCACTATTATAAGCAAAATACCACTTTTTAACTTCATTATATGACCTATATTATGAACTAGATACATCAATTTTCTAATGAACTTAGAAAGTGATTTTTTTTTCTTATAATACTACATCCGGTTGTATATATAAAAAAAATGTTTAATTCTTAGATTCATTATATACATCAATTTTACGATGAATCTAAAAAGTAAATTTTTTCATCGTATAAAACCGGAGGGAGTATTAATTAGTAGTAAATTACAATTACTAGAATAATCTAAACAATGAATATGTTCAATGAGTTGTCAATCAAGACTATGCAGCAATACAATAATGTACTACAGTTCCAAAAAATTGAACCAATAGTATTAAATTAAATTACTTTTGAATTGACTTTAAAACATTGTAATAAAAATATTTATTCAAAAATATTATACTAATGGAAAATATTTAATTAATATTTATTTATTTAATATTACCTCGGGTGTGATAGCGTATGGAGAAAGGGTTCGAGCTCGGAGTTCAGCAGCGACGACGGACCAATCACGAGTGCCGTGTCGGAGAACAGCACCACCAAGAAGAAGCTCCTCCCACGTACCCCAATTCACAATCACTTCCGCTCCCATCTTCGTACACGTGTACGTTCACGATTAAAACTATAAAAAAAAAAAAAACTTCCTATTTTTAACTTCCTTATCCTACGCACCCGGTTAACGTTAAAGAAACACACTAACTAACCTCGTAAATTAAAAACCACCACCTTCTCCGATTATCCTTAAAAACATGTTCCCGACGGAAAATTCAGATGAAATGCGGTTTCTTCATTTCTGGGTGGGTTTTATTATACCCAAAACAAAAAAGTTTGATTTTTTGTCTGTTACTGAGTGGTTGCGTAAGAGGGGTTGAAGGAATTGATTAGATGGAGAGGGACACGAAAAGGTTTGAAATTGAAATTGAAATTGAAATTACGAAATGATGTAATAAGAGGGACAAAACTAAACGATGGACGATAAAGATGATAGAGAATAAATAATGTAAAAATGTTGTATTTTTTTTTTTGCATTTTTTGTATGTATAGTAGCGTAGTTTTTTATAGTATTTTGGGGATATTTTGGTGAAATGACGATTATGGTCTTGATGGTTGCTTTTGGCTTTATATATTCTTTAATTAATGAATGTTGTCTTTAAAGATTGCGCGCTTTAGTCCAATGGAAGGGATGGAGTCCTAAAATTTCAAACTATGGAATGGATGAGATTGTACCTATGTTATGTGGCTTTAAAACCGTTGGATCTAGATGTATACACAAATCTAACAGATCTGTGATGATTACAATCTATACAGTACTCTCTTCGGTTTTTAATATAAGAGAAAATTTAGTTGTTGGATTCATTGAAAATCTAACGTAAATTTTTAATTAATTTAAAAAGTTATATTTATCTTATATTAAGGACTGAAAAAATACTTTTTAAGTGTTACTTCTAAGTTCTAACTACTGTGCGCTATTCATATAATTTACTTTCACTATAATTTTTTATTAATATATAAAACAAATGTTAGCATACAGGAGTAAGATACTATTCAATTTGTATCGACGAATAGTTTTTAATAAGGGTTTGTCTAACATGTGCAATATTGTACATGTTAAAGTAACCAAAAATAGAAACTATTTAATGAAAAACAATAATTATTTATTAAAAAATCAAACATTTAATATGAAATTCACAAATTCCAATGCAAACTTACTATTTTGAACTTATTAACATGTGTAAAGTTGCACATGATAGAAAAACTCTTTTAACAATACATAATTAAAAATATTATTGATCAAAATTCTGCATTGACATATGTGTAGTGGTAAAAAATGACATTTAAGAAAGAACATGAGAGTATAATAACGATGTCCCTTAATTAAAATAAATAAAGTAATTCATAATGGTAAACAAACTTATTCAAAAAAAGAAGAAAAAAAATCATGGTCAAATAATAAATTAAATAAATCGATAAAAAAAAAAATTGAACTTTTTAAATAAGTGTTACCTAAGTTTATGGTGAATGTGAAATTTAAACTTTTTAAATAAGTCCCTTATATATAATATTCAAAGTATTTTGTTTTTAAATTCGAATTTTAACGTGAAGTTTGTTAAACGACAAACGAATATGGTTGTCCATAAGTTTGTTAAAGCGATTATTTCTTGAGCTAGTCGTTATTACCTTAGAATGTTACCTTTATGGGATCAATGTTGATGAGTATTTCGTGGAGGCTGCAACCAACTTTTTTCTTTGTAGGGCTGAAACAATTCCTTTTAAATTTTTGGGATTGCCGGTGGGAGCCAATCCGAGAAGGTTGATCACGTGGAAGCCGGTAGTGGAGTCGATGAGAAAAAGGCTAAGTTGTTGGAATGGACGTCATCTATCAATTGGAGGTAGAGTTACTTTGATAAATTTGGTCCTTTCTAGTTTGCCGCTTTATTTCTTTTCCTTTTTTAAGCCTCCTAATTCCTAAAGGAGTTATCAATGATCTTATAAAACTGCAACGCAATTTTCTGTGGGGTGGAGGAATGGATGAAAAAAAATTGTGTTGGGTTAGATGGGAACATATTTGTTTACCAAAAGATAAGGGTGGCTTAGGGGTGAAAAATTTGGAAATTTTTAATCAATCTTGAGCAAGTGGAAGTGGAGGTGTGTGGTAGATACGGAAGCGATGTGGTATAATTTATTGAAATTCCGTTATGGAAATCATTTACGTAATTTGTTGAGTCGGGTGGTGTATTTCCTAGTGTTAAGGATTCGTTTTGGTGGAGGGATATGATGAAGGTGGGCAAAATAGAAGACGATGTTTGGTTTCCAAAACATGTCAGTAGCGTTCTAGGAGATGGGAAAAGAATTGGCTTTGGGAATGAAAAATGGATAGGGGCTGCCCCTCTTCAAGAGTTGTTTCCAAATTTATATGCAAAAAAATTCGATCAATATGTTGAGGTTGCTAAGCGGTTGGTTGGTAGTAGTGCGAATAGAATGTGGAATTGGAATTGGTGTTTTAATTTGATATCAGAGGAGGAGGTAGAGCTGCTGGATTTGCGGCAGCTGCTGGTTGGCGTGGAAATAGTAGAAAATCAGCAGGACAATTGGCGCTGGATACCGGACAATTCAGGTATTTTTCTGTTAAATCCGTTTATGGTTTTCTGCTGAACAGTAGGATTGTGTCCGAGTTAAACCAGAATACGTTAACAGCATTAGAGTCCCTTTGGAAGAATGATGTTCCATCAAAAGTTGGTATTTTTGGATGGAGATTAATTTTTGAAAAACTCCCAACAAGAGCAGATTTAGCATATAGAGGTATATTAAACAATTCTCATGATGTAACGTGTGTTTTTTGTTTTACTGATTTAGAGGCAGGGACGGACCCAGAAGTTTTGCGTCGTGGGGTCACTATAAAATTGAATCATTAAATAAATATAACACTTTCAAAGGCATAAAAATACATCATAATTGTTCTCTACGACCTTTCATATTTTAATAATATTGAATAATTTTCTCTTTTTCAACATCCAGAAAAATATCTTTCTCGATATAAGTAACTAAACAATTATTTAACCAGTCATCTCTCATGCGATTTCGCAACCGATTCTTGATAATATTCATTGCAGAGAATGTTCTTTCAGCTGTTGCAGTTGCCACCGATAACATCAGAGATAATTCCAAAAGTAAATATACCAACGGGTACACAACATGTTTTCTGGTCTCCACTAGCTTTATAGAGAGGTCGTTGATCCCCCTTAATTCTGAAAATTCATTATCAGAGCATACATCTAAGAAGTAATTCTCAAGCTGGCAATCTAGTGCTAATAGTTCGATCGGGAAAAATTCTGAAGGATAAAACTGCGCTAAACAAACCAATTTTCCCTTATCAAATGCAGAAAATGAATGCCTCAGACTTAAACAAGCTACACAAAGAAGTAACTCAGTATTCGCTTCTGTAAAACAATTATTCAACTCTTGAATTTGTCGATCAATCACTTCATAGAACAATTAAACTTGAAAATGATATAAATTAGAAACTTTCTCCATTCTTCGCTTTGACTTTTTTTGTACTGGTTTAAATAAATCATTCATATTTGGAATGTCAACTTCATTATGCTCACAAAATAATGAAACATCATTGAGCAAAGAATCTCAGCCATTATCCCTTATGGCCTGTAATCTCTCTTTGGTCACTTTGACTAATTTCATAGCATTTACAATATCTTGATCACTTCTTTGTAATGCTTAAGATAATTCATGAGTAAGTCCTAAAACATTTTTCATCAAGTGCAATATGAAAATAAACTCAAAAGATTGCATATAACTCAATGCATCACCCTTTTGATTTGCATCTGTTCCTTCTTCCTCAACCATTTCTAATTTAATCTCTATCACTTGGATGATAATATGAAATTCTTTTGTCCTTAACCTAGAAGTCGATGATTGCTCTGATGATTTTCTTTTGAAAAATCTCTCCATTGTTGTTTATTGCTAGAACTAGAAGTAAAATAAAAATGACACAATTAAAACTATTTTCATTCATGGCAAATACTAAAAAACCCTAACAATGGAATTTCATCCGATAACACAAATTCAAGTTCAACAAGGTGATAATATATGTTCAGTTTTGATTACAATAATAAAACAAGTAATGAATGCATAAGAAAGAATTAAGCTTAAAGAATTATAGTTAAATTAAAAAAGTAAAATAAAGGGTTTACCTCTTAGAAGATCTAACAATGGAGAAAGAGAAGAAAAAATGGAGGAATGTTGAACAAGGGAGTGTACGATGCTGAACAGAGAAGTTTTGACGGTGGCAAAATGACGTGTTGCCGTCGGCACTTGCCGTGTTGTCGCTGGTCAGTAGAAGAAGACATGAGAAAAAGGTAAATATGAGAGTTGAATTTATGGATGTTTTGGATCAAGTGAGTGTGGGCCTGAGTGTAGACTGCTATAAATTTATTTACTAATTTATTTCTTATATAATGGAATATATATGTATAGTAGCAGTATATAAAAAAAAAATCCACATCAAAGTGGGGGCATAGGCCCACATAGCACCCTTCTTAAGTCCGTCCCTGTTTAGAGGATTGCAAACATCTCTTTTACAATTGTCATTTCACTAGACAAGTGTGGAGCTCCATTTCCTGTTGGTTGTGCTATGAGTATAATTATGAGGGTGAAGGGTGGAAGCATTTTAATTCTTTTTGGAGACATTTTGAAAGACAAAAAGGGAGTAAAGGTAAGACATTTTATTTGACTTGCTACAACTTGGTGCATTTGGAAACTTCGTAATAACATTGTGTTTCAGGGAGCTATTGCTAACCACGTTCAATTGGTTGACCAAATCAAATTCATTTCATGGTTATGGTTTATTGGGCGTTCGGGAAAATTTTGTAATTATTCTTATTATGATTGGTGTGTGAATCCCTTAGTATGTCTACTGAACAATTAAGGGATTTTATTGTATTTGTAAGGATTTGAGTACTCCTTGTACTCCTTATTAATACAAAGTTTGCTTATAAAAAAAAAACCAAATCCCTTACTATGTGTAACTAAATTTTCAAGATTGGTCCTTAGGGAATTCTGATTATTATTTCTCTTGAACAATGTGATTATCATTTGATATGATCAATGAATTACGAAGTTAGTTTCTTTGATTATTCTTTATGCTTAGTGTTTTATATGAATTAGCTACTTATATGATGATTTCAATGATTTGTTTTACTATGACGATAGGAATGAATCATCGATCTAGGAATAATTAATCAATTGACTTTCACTTAAGACATTTCATATTGTTAATTGAGATTTAACAAATTAAAGTCTGTAATCCTCAATTGATCATAGATTACTTAAGACATTAGGAATCGATGATCAATGCAGAGGATTATGTTACCAAGATATTGGGCATAATCACTTGAGATTTAATCTAACCATGAAACTAAATGGAGCAATTTGTAATCATACATAAAGTTACCAAGAGAAGTAGTAATTAGATGAACCAACAAGGACCAATCGCTTCTCTTCCATTGATTTGAATCCAAGTTATTTCTAAGTTTATGATAAAAATCCAAACTAAGTTAAACTCCCCCCTTTGCAGTTTAATTATTAATCCTAAATTAATTTAATTGTTTTGTCAAAATTGAAACAATTAATGTGAATACAAACTTTGATTTTATTACTTGACGACTATTTAGTACACTCGCTAAATTTCTATCACTCATCATTTTTAGCATTAAAAAATGCACCACTCCCCCTTCTCTGCAAATTGGATTATGCGACAAAAAAATAGCAGACACTTCATAAACAGAAACAAAATGAAGAATATAAAGTTTATTTAACAAAGTTACAAAACCGAAAAGAGTTGCGCTTAATGAACATTATCCCAATTATAACGGAAACATGAATGAAAACTATTTAAGTTTAACATAGTAATTTTACGGTTGCATTTGCATACACTACTTGCCTTATCTTTCAAAGTTATTCACCTCTTTCCACAAGTCCAATGTGGACATGTTCAAACTATTCTTAGATTTGAAAGACCACCTAGAAATTACAGGCATCAGTGCTTCCATGATAGTAGAGGACAAGGACCCGCTGCAATAGAAAAATAACGCGGTTACATGCAATTTTTGATTTGGCTGTTTATCTGAGATCGAACTGTTCAGATTACACAAAACAAAATCAGTTCAAAACAATCTCTACCATTCTTTTGAGATCCGGCAGTGAGATCAAAAACTGCGTGACACGTATACCAAAAGGATTTTTTTATCTGGTATACCAAAATCTGATAGTAGATGATTTTTTTTCTTACTTTTCTAGGCGTGTGTTCTTTTGAAGGAGCTATACCAAAAGGTTGTTGGGTCATGAAGTGGTCCAGTGTCATCACATTGGGCTTTGAGCAATCACATAAGTGACTTAGACATCACATCTTGACCCAAAAATCTTAAGGCATTATGGATCGTCTCACTTATATAATGTCCAACATCCATTTTTCCAACTAATTTGAGACTCTTATACTTAAAATACCAATAAAGGTAAAGGGAATGAACCAACTGTTGACAAAATCATAATAGCAGTATTAAAAGGATTCCCATCTTTTCTGCAAAATCCCTGCTATAATAAGAGATCTAGTAGAAAAGAGATAATGGAATCAATACATTTTACCCTCCACTAGATTCAAAGAATCTAAGCCAATCATAATATGCTTGTTTGGTTACAATAATAATATGCTTTGATCATATGGAAAAAGGATAATCCTAGCATATCATTTCAGAATCCATTTGGAAGATCTTATTTATAATGAAATGACACTACAGTAGAAAAGTTTTCAATGTAACATTCTTTTTGAAAATCAAAATGATAATATTTTGAGCCAAGTTATAAGAAAAGGAAATTGGCTAAAAAAACACCAGGGAATGCAGGTGACCTCAGAACCACATACAAGCTACCGATTGCTGCATCCGTGAACCATAATTAATCACGATAAGAGAAAAATGTTTAGGAGTAAATTTCAAATTTAGTAAAGTATCACTCTCTCCCCTAATTAATCTTTAATATATATGGAAACTTGTCAGTTAAGTTAGTACTTAGTAGCATCTATTCAACAGATACTAACTAAACATATTTCACATACTTGAGACATTAGTTACTAAATTTAGTGTTTACTCAAAAGTTATAGACATCATAATGCAAATAGCTAAAATATGAGAAATCTGTAAAATCATCACTTCCATGTAAAAATTTCCAAAAGAAGGAGACAAAAAGGGATAAACTTTGAGTATATTTGATAAAGGAAAACTTACCCTTTAGAGATCATAGTCAGATAAACTAGATATAAATGCAGGAAGGGTCCAAGATGAGTGAAAAAAGACAGAAAAGAGAAGCTTCTGATCAACCAAACTCCATGTAAAATGAGTCAAGTATATGTACACATAGAAAGAGACATCCAAAAGTGACAGCTAACTACAACACACTACACAGTGACTAATTCAAACTTTGGTTCCAACTTCCAATTCTATTTTCATTCATTGAAAATTGTTGTTTATAGAGTAGATAAAGTATTAGCAATTGTTGTTCACACAACTAAGGATCATGTGAGGTCCATGAATAGCTCATTTTTCAATTCATGAAAGGAAATAATCAAATGATGAGTTGCAAATTTGCAATCTGGGACCTACCAATTTCCTCAACACCTTGTGTTGACTTTATGATGTGTTATTAGAAATCACATTAATTCATGATAAGAATCTAAGAGAAGAGAGATTCCAAAAAATCTGATGAGGTTAATTAATTTCTGCATACTTTAGTTAATTCATCTGCATAACAATTTAGTATACATTGCATAGATTTATCTTTGTGACTCTGCTAAATTTTACATAACACAAGTGTGACTAGAAACAAGTTTAACAGTTTTGCTAACCGATAAATTTTCTTAAACAAGACTAATATGAACTTAATATCACATAGAAACTTGCAGGGGGCACATATCACAGCTCCACTTACATCATCCTCTGCACACACAAAAAATCGCAAAATATAAAGAACTTATATGTGCGCTTCACAAAAATATCACAAAATGTATCAGTATTTTTTGAATAAAAAATGTAAAGAAGGATTTAATGTGCGCTTCACAAAAGATAAAGAATTTAAACGAAAAAATAAAATAAAAAAATTAAACTGTTATAAATAAATAAGATAAAGAACTACTAATATAATTGTACCAAAAATATACATGAAAATCAAAAGACCTCCATTTGACATCAAAATATCATTTCTCTCTATTTTAAAACCCTGCATTCACTTGGGAGAGAGCAAGGTGAATAAAACAAAACAACAGTTTGGCATCCAGTGTTAATTCCATTAAGAAAAAGTTGAATTGTTTTTTGTCTAAATCTAACCAAAGTTCCACCATTTGGAAGCACAAGGGGTTAGTACTACAAAGCACTATTTCTGAGTGATGTAAGTTCGATTCTCACTCTAACCAAAGTTCCTATCACTCTTTATTGTCTTTTTAATGCCTTGGTGTGTGAGTATGACTCTGTCAAAATCTATGCTTGCTCACCCCAATTCTAGTAGAAATGTCCCAATAAATGCACCCCCCCCCCCCCTACACACTCACCAAAACACACACTCTTTTCAACTAACATTACTATATGCCCCCTCTAATTATAGAATGCAGTATACTCTATAATGAATGCTACTACTACCTCTTTGAGAAAATCCTAATCCCAATCTCAAAACCATTAACAAACCTTTCCTCAACTTGATTCAGCAGTTTTTACCAAATGGGTTGCTGTGTAAGCAGTAATAAAGCCTTAACCACTTCTGTAGCAACAATTCAACCACCAAAATCTTCACAAACAAATGGAACAAACTTTCAACTAGAGGAAGAAAAAGTAAAAGAAGTGCTTTTAGAAACCCCCAAACAGAACCCAAAAAACACTATCAAAACAGAACCACTAAAGCCATATAGAAACATAAAGGCCTATGACAAGGTTAATCAGAAGAAACAAACATTGTCCATTGACAAAGGCCATGATAGGTCAGAATCTTGCAGGTTAAGAAAAACCATGCCAACAATGCCAATAGCTAGCAGAGAAAAAACCGGCAAAAGGGTCAACGGTTCTCCGATCAAATTGCTTAAAAACTGTTCCTTTCCCGGTGATATTGACGACAGAAGTGTTACAACGGTGGTTCATGGTTCAAGGAATTTTGGGTCTGCGAGATTTGTTCAGTGCAGAGAGCAAGTGGGTCAGAAAATGGTCAACGACGGAATACATCGCCGGAGAGATCTTGGTGAGTATTCTTTCCGACGGTCTCGGTTACCGGTCACTCGAGCCGACACCGTTGCGGCTAGATCAGTCGTGGGTAGGAGCCAGTCTGCAAGAAAAACGAATCGAGCTCCGGTTGCAAGGTCGAGAACAGTGTTGCCGGAGAAAGGTCGCCGGCAAACGGAGATACCGGCAATGGAGAGTAAACGGTTTAGTGTTAATGAGTCGCTGGAAAATCCATCGGTGTCATTGGAATGTTTTATTTTTATATAGGTTTCTGAAATTTTCCGGTGATTGTGGTGGTAGTTGTGGTGGCGCCACCAGTTAGCCACCGTTGACCGGGTGAAAGTGACTGATTGTGATTTATATTTATTTCTGTACCTTGTTAGATCTTTGGAGTTAATGCATTTTGGTGTAAATACTATTACTGTTACCATTATTAATCACAACTCACAAGTCATCTTTGACATATGGTTAATTGGTCGAGTGATAATTGACGCTGAATTTGGTAGAGAGGATCACGATATCATCTCCGCAACTATGATTGGGAGCGGATTAGAAGGAACAACTTTATACTAAAACTGACCCCAAATTAGATTAGGCGGTCCAATGGACCGAATATATTGATAATTAATAAAATAACATAAAAATTATTAATCCATGATTTCTAACTTTGTCAATTATTCTCTATGCTCACTTTAGCAACAAAAGATGTGTAAAAATAATATTAGTGGTTAGAAATTTTACTCTTAACGTAAATAAGTGGGGTCTGAATTTGAATCCCGACTCTGGTATATATATATAATGCAATGTCACTAATAATTGAGCTAAGCTCACAAGGATAAATGAATCTTATTTTAATACATCGTTCCAGTATGTTCTTTGATTTCTGATTTTGTTTGACAAGCACAAATGAGACAAATATTTCATTGGAATAAAATATCACATATCATTTGATCCGATAATAAGATTTATTGATCTAATGGCGAAAACAAATTTATAAATGCATTGATTGATGAAAGATTTGTTTCACTTACCCTAATTAATATGTAACACCATTATATTCATTTGATTTTATTTTTGTTAACCGCATGCAACTGCAAAAACTAATTTAAGTTGCTTCGAGAAATTAGTTTTCATATGCACCGATCAATAACCAAATATCACGCATCAAGTGATCAAACATCTACTATCTATGTCACATCACATGTTATTGTGTTAATAAGCTTAATTTTATAGAAGTGATATATCTTTTTGACAATTTTATTATATTTCTTGATTTGTATATAAAAACCTTAATATTTCTTAATTTTATTATATTTTATTAGTTTTAAGAGGGAGGAAGTACACTTACTATTGTTCAGGATTATTTTTTAAATGTTTTTTGTTTTTTTTACAATAGGAGTTTTAATTAAAATACTTGGAGGACTAGTTTAGAAGTTGACATAATTTGTGGGGGTATGGGGCTAGATATGGTGAGTGTAGGGAGTAGAATCTTCAAAACTAAAGTATTGTTAGAGCATACACATCGGTGTTTTTTAGCATGAAAAGCAACGCTCTATGTCAGGAGCACATGGATAATTCAAAGCAATCCATCGTTGCTACAGTGCAAGGCATTGCTTTGTTTACCAACGATTACAAATTGACACATGGTATAAATGAGAACTGCAACGGCTATATCCCATTTATTTTAAAAAAATTGAATCATGTTTGGTATAAATAGATATCTCACTTCATTATTTTTTTCATTCACATCTAGTCTTAACTATTTATTCTATCTCTTTTATGTAGATGGCTTAAAAACTGCACATTAGTTAATTTTAACGTAAACAATGGTACTAGTAAAAATGCCATAAATAAACTACTTAAGAGGCTTATTAATTTTGAGCAAATGTGATAAGTGTTAGTACTGAATTTGATTTGAGGATGGAGGGAAACCCATGTTATGTTTGTACCGTTTACAACCAATATAGTGGTCCTTAATTTTTTTTATATCAAATTCGTTACTGCTGCTTTATCTTGGTGGGATTATAGTTTGAATAATATTTTAGAGTGCCATCTATATAAAAATAAAATAAAAAATTTGGATTCTTTCATAGGTTCATTCCTCTGAAGCATAATAAGAGACAAATAAATTATCTGCCATCAATCATGTAGAAAGAAGGAATGTCTGGAGGCTCAAATCTCTAAGTTCAAAATTGAGCCCAAAACCATAAAAGCACCAACTTGGTATCCATGGTGTGGTGGACACTATAGAATATAATATTTTATGTTTTTCATACCTTTGGAGAAATTCGTCAATATCTGCCTCCACTGAAATTCAAATGGGTTATGGTTTTTATTACACTCTTGAAATCAAGAGAAAGAAGTGTGAGTAATGTTTGCTTCAACCTCAATTTCTTTTAAGAAATTATTGATTTATGTTTACTCTAAGTTTTGAATGTATAAACAATATGAAGATTTTTTTAAAAAAAAAAAATAGCGATATATATATATTAGGGGTAGTAATCCACTAATCCCCAACATATCAGCAAGTAACAGGCTACTTAACTGACTTGGACAATTATCATAAAACTTTGTACAATAACCCAAAGAGCACCTCATACTAGCAAGTGCATCCAAACACATGTTTGCCTCACGATAAGAGTAGTACACAACCACCTCCCAATCCAACTCCAAAAGACGAAGAATCTTCTGAACTAGAGCACTTCCATTAGGTGTCCCTCCGAAAGACGACGAATCTTCTAAAAAAAATTTAGGTTAGTGACGAGTGAGGTTTGTGATGACCAAAATAATTTCTATATACAATTAGGTTAAGTAAACATATCTGCGCGGCCTAAGGTGGTGGCCTGCTCCTTCCGGGCCAGTCCCACTCTATAATTACTGCACTAATTTTAGAGAAATCATGGTACTAAATAAGTAATCATACCCGTATTATACTCATATCAAGACGTTTTCATTAACAGAATTCAAATTCAAATCTTTACTAGAACAATTCTTCGTCAAATTTTACTTATGAAACCTTTTTTAGATCATACATATGACTAACAAGTAATGAAAGAGCTAGAAGAAGCAAAAACATCTGAAGCTTTTAGAGAAACTTAAAACACTTTTTGAGACTAGACTACCATGACAGAAAGACTTTAATTACACCAAAACATAGTTCATTGATTACTATGTCAAAATTTGAACATGAGTTAGTATCTAACTAATCATGCAGCTGCAACAGAAGAAATTGCTGATAAAAAAGATCCAGAGTAACCATCCCATGATTTCGTAGTGCGATTCACATGCGCAATCACAATGACCGAAATAGCAACAAACACATTTGTAACCGGGACCCCAATTTATAAAAACCATGGATTGAAACACTCAAGGCGAGTGAGAAGAAAATACTGGCTCAAACAGAATTCAAAGAAATAGCAATGTTGCAGAAGAGGGGGAGGTTTTCATTAATAAGAAAGATGATTGCAAGAAGAGTTAGTAGTGAGGAGGAGTTTGATAGGTCGAGAAAATGCTTGTCGAAGAACTTGAGAATATCAAAATTAATTTCATGTTCGGCGAGAATAAGAAGACCATTACATTTATTTTCGGTGTTTTTCATATTTGAGGAGAGAACTACTAACAAGAAGCAAAAGGGCAAAGTTAATGTTATTGCCGCCACATTCGTGTTCTGTCGCGAAAAAAGGCTTCGTGATATTAAGCATTTTCCTTACTCCATCTATCTCATATTATTGGTCTTTTTAAATATCAATAAAACATTAATTGCTTTTTTTTTTTCCTTCTCATTAATAAACATTTATATATTGGTAAATGAAACTCGTTTTATTATACCGAAATAAATTGGCACACTCGATGACTTTTTAAGAAGTGCGTGCTCATAACCTTAAACGACACTTGACAGGAACCGAAGTACAGTACATGGGATGCCTTCTTCACAATACTATATATAGTGTGCAAGAGGAGACTCATACAAGATAAATCTATTGATAACTGAGATTTACATCATTAAGAAAATGCTTCCAAAGCATCATCAAAATTAAGAAAGCAAGTTTAGACAGAAATTGATCTTGTGCTTCAATTGCAAAATCTAAACTAAATCCTATATTACATGTAAGAAAAACTATTAAGAGAATTCATCAAGGTAAAAATGGAATGAAGAAAAACCCCTTGATCTTCACAGAAAATGCATATAAACCCCTTGATGCAATATGGTGAACATTGTCACATTCAAACTTCATTGGTCATATTAGGCCTAGTGTTTGAAGTCGAACAAGGTAACGTGTTATGCTGATGAGAAGGCCACGAAATCCGTTCTGGACAACACGGAGCAGGGTGAGCAATGAATGTAGGAATCACATCTCCAGGCATTAAAACCGAAACCTCACTTGAATATACAGTCATCTGCAGAGTGTAGAAAAACCAGGATGAAATTAATACACAACTAACAAGGACTTGACAAACCATTGAACATTGTAACAATAGAGGAAACCAACAATTGCTTCTTTGTTTGCTTAGTGTGTATAAAGCCATGACTTTCAACAGCACACGACAACCTTGTGTGTTATAGAATAAAACATGTTATTGATAACAACCACGTGAAATCGATCACGGTTAGACTATTTAACAGATGAAGCGAACTACGTGGTGATACAAATTAGGCTTAAATATGCAAATAGACCCTACAAATTTTTAGCTAAATATTCAATCAGGCTTAGCTAATTAAGAGCATTAAGATCCTGCAAAGATTCGGACAACTGAACCGATGCTAAACATATGAACCAAGATCTAGCTAATGAAATATATGGCATCAATCAACAACAAAAATCAAAGTTTACAGTGAGATTCAATATGCACAGAAACTACTCCTAGTAGCCCTCACTTGTGTATCAAATGAAATGAAGCAATAAACAATGTATCATAAATTCGACAGCAATACACCAGATATTAAATGCAACTATCTAAAACATATGGCTCAGAGAAATAAAATATACAATATAACTGCTTTTGGATTTAAAAAGTCAACGTTTTGCGCATATAGAACACATTGAGAGCTTTCTGTCTTTCACAATTTAGTTATAGTTAACAGGCTAGTTTTAACTCTTCAAACATTACAGCGATAAAATTTATGAGCTTGAAGTCACCACGTTATCAAGATAGTGATAAAGGCGCATCCCATCAATTAATAACAGTTTCAGATATACCGAATCAAGATCCGCATTCTATATTTCTACTTTCCTATGTGATTCTTTTCTAATCCAATTTACTACCGGGCAATGATTTGTTACAGTAATAATGTCGAGAGGACTTTTATATCACATTTTTTATAATAAGAAAAAGAAATCCAACATGATCTCTAGGTAGTATCATTGTCATAAACAATAAAAAGAATCCTTGTAGAAATTCTAAGTGCATGGAGCATTTGCTCAAAGTTCATATTTTTTAATCTGTATTCCATCAACACTGGACTAAGATCCTTTAATGTGATGTAAATACCAAACAAATAAGCTCTTAAATTATATAGTTTGATTGAGAAGTGTTTCACTGCCAAATCCCATTGGCCAATACCAAAGAATCATTAATAATTTTGTTAAAGATAAAAGAAACAGACCCATTACAGACAATGTCCTAATCAACTATCAAATAACTATCAAGTTGTGCCCTTCTACTGAACAAAGATTGGATAAGAAGGTGGTAGGTCCAAGGTGTTCCACCAATGAAATGGCATAGGGTAGACAACACTATAGTTACATAGAACTAGCTCATTATAGGATACTAAACTAAAAACTAAAATATTAAAAGCTGTGTATAATCCAAGAAAAATACATAAAATAAAGAGTAAAATATATCATATGGTTACTTTCTCTATTAGCAGATACTCTCTCCGGCCTTAATTATAAGCAAATTTTCACTTTTTAGATTCATCGAAGAACTAATGTATCTGGTCTATAATTAAGGTCAGATATATTAGTTATCCAATGAATCTAAAAAGTGGAAAATTGCTTATAATTAAGGTCGGGGGGAGTAAGTTTGGCAGTTACCACCACGGTTTAGTGCGTAAGTGGTTGGTGCGCAGTGTGTATATGAGTGTTGTAAACCATAGGTGGGGTATTGAGTTCGATTCATACTCGTCAAAAAAAGATAAGCCTAGCACGTAAAAGTTGACCATGTGTCTATAATCACAGACATGGACCAACCGTACACGGTATCAATCATCAAAGAATGGAGGTGGTGCTATAGCAAATGAACAACCAAAGGACAATGTGGGTCTCAACACTAACCACAAAAAGATGTACAAATAAATATCACTAGTCTTATGGCTAGGGACCAATTGTTAAGTTGAAACTTTGCAAGGAGGACCACTCCCACCTCCATCATAAAACTTGAAGACAATTACAGTTCCATCATAAATTTTGATGATGAAGATTGTTGACAGAACGTGCAAATTGAAAAATACCAATAGGGTGTGGACAAACTAAGTTAAAACTTCATTAGAAAGAGAAGGAAAAAAATGATTTATCATGAGCCATTGCTAAATTCAGATCTGATATGTGCTCTAGCTAGCTTCTATTTCAAGGGAAAGTTGGAGATTAATTATGAAACCAAACTATTAATCCATTATTATATAATTTCACAAAAGCAAAACAATGCATAATAATTGAAGGTTTGGACAAATTAAATAAGAGAAAAGTAACAACCTTTTACAATTAGCTACACTAAAGAAACCTCTAGTGGGAAACCATGATTCCAAATGAACATGGAAAATGCTCAAAACTTTTCAAAGAACATTAAAAAATATGCATGGAGATGCTAAGGAATAAGGAAGACACTGAACAAATATAAATACAGATTGAATTAAACATGTCAGAGAATTTCATCAAGAAACAGAAACAAAACAAGACAATAAATTCTCAGAAAAACACTAGATCTAGCATTCTGAGAGAAGAAACATACTATATTTGACAGAACAACAAAATTAGTCAACAACAAAAAAACAACTTTTTAAAGTAAGTCAGTTAAAGATAATCACTTATTAAGAAATCAAAACAACCAACCAAATGGGGAGAGAAAAAATTAACAGCATTGTCAGCTAAACTAGAAAAACAAATCTGACACTAAACAATAAAATAAAAAATTGGGAATCATAGAAAAAGAAACCACTTTTAGTAGCACTAAAAATTTAAGTCTTTCTACTTTCATCACTTGCTAGAACCAAATTAGAGATAAAAAAATTGATTTTTTTTTAGTGATAACTTACTTTGGGTGATGGGTAAGAGAGTTTGCCATTGGAACCTATCTGAGACTCAACGTGACGGTGGCTCCGGCGACCGGAAGGTGAAATAGGAGGTGAAATGGGTCTAAGAAATCTCTCAAAAATAGCCATAACTAAGAACATGGAAATGAGAATAGCAGTAGCTACAAAACCAAAGGAAACAGCATTGACTGAACTGTCAAAGTTAGTCCAATGTTCATCTCTGTGAAGGTCAAGTGGTGAACCTGTTGGTGGCCATTCATTGTTGTTGTGTTCTTCAACAGCCATTTTTTGTTGCTAAATTGAGGGTTCTGGTTATGCTATGAATCATATGATGTTGTTATTGTTGTTTTTGTTACCATTTGTGGGTTATGTGAAGTACTTCCAACATAGTAATTGTCTATGACAGTACTAAAGGTTGTGTTGTTTGGATTGAGAGAAGAGGATGAAAAAGTAGTAGTGGTGTATATCAGAGAAAGGGAAAAACTTTGGAATTTGGATAGGAATACTCTGTTGTATGTATGTATGTCTCTCACCCTTTTTTTATATTTGTGAAAAACAATAAAAACAAGAAAGAAACAACTCTTCCTTCCACTTTTGGGGTTGCCCTTTTACCCCACTTCCTATGAGTACTTTCAACCGTCTATATGTATATTTGATTTTATATTCTTCGTCCCAAAATATAAGAACTCTTTAAATATAAGAACTCTTTGACCATCGCATGTATGTCAATACATATTTTTGATTATGAATATTTTTAATTTTATATTACTAAAAATTATAGAAATTTGATATTTTAAAAATATACATCGAAACAAATCAAACAAGATCTAATATTTACATTCATATATTTTTAGAAAAATACGATCAAAATAAGACATATGAATAATGCATTTAGTCAAAGAAATTCTTATAAAATGGGACGGAGGGAGTATTTATAGTGAATAGCAAAATACCCTTTTGAAATCGTAAAATTTGTCAAATATCCCTTTAAATTTTTTGAAATGTCAAATAAATTGAGTGGCATATGTGAAGTTGCCCCCTACTTTCGTTGATTCAGTCTGCGATGATGACATGATCGTTAACAGTACATGTGATGCCTATTAACTTGAAATTTAATTTGTCTAAACAGGGGGGTGTTAGAGAGAAACAGAGGGAGATGGAGAGAGAAAGAGCGGGGGTGGGGGTAGAGAGAGGAGAAAAGAGAGCGGCCGAAAAAGATGGAGAACAGTTGCAATAATAACAACATCCTTGTGAAATAAACAAATTAGTCCGAGAATAAGATAGGAAACTAGGAAGAGAGGCGGAATAGAGAGAATGAAAGGGAGAAAACATAAAGGAAATAGTGGAGAGAGGGAATAGTTGCGGCAGCAACTCTAACCACCACCACAACAACAACAATAATCTTGTAAAATATTCAAATCAGTCCCTAAATTCAACAAACTAAAAGCAAAATGCACCCTGAAAATTTTAGATTATAAACAAATTGCCCCCTCAACTGAAGTGAATTAGCCGGATTCCATATGGAGTGGATAATGATCCTCCATGTAACAGTTGCAACAATAACAAATTTGCAAAATATAACGAAAATTACCAATATAACAAATATAATGGATCAATTTGTAACATTAATTAGTTAATGGACCAAATATGAAACCAATAAATAAGTTAAGAGATCAATTTTCTAATTTAACTATCATTGTAACATAAACTTGATTTTAGTCGAATCGATTCACTTAAGATAATACTCTCTATTTAGCTAAAATAAGGCATGTACAAATATAATCTTAAAAATAACACTGATTAAAAAAAAACTTAAAAATAATACATTCAATATATCGAAAGTTTTTTTTTAAGCAATATATTGAAAGTTTAAACATTCATCTTTTCATGTGTTTTTAAAAAGCCCGTCTAGCTCAGTTGGTAGAGCGCAAGGCTCTTAACCTTGTGGTCGTGGGTTCGAGCCCCACGGTGGGCGATATGTTTTTTGAGATAATTTTGTTTTTACTTTTTTTTTTTATAAAAGGAAATTGCTAACAAAGTTTACTTGAGGCCTATGTTTTTTTTTTTACAAGAACTTGAGGCCTATGTTAAGAAACTAATTCTACAGATATAATTGGAAATTAAATAGTGCAGTCGATGTCTTATTTTTTTTTTACGCAAATATCTTAAATGTTCTAAAAATATCTTTTCTACATATTTTTTTTTTAAATAATTGAAATGATAATAATCATTGTAAATTCACACACACAAGTGGATGAGCAGAGGTTCGAATCCTGATTATGGCGTCTAACCTAACAATATTTTTTTAGTTGAGTTAAGCTTCGTGGATAATTTTTTGTTTTTTTACTGTAGGCTTTTAGCATGCTTGCTATTTTGAATGAGATGACGATTGTTTGGCATGGTCTTAGGCTCTGTTTGACAATACAAACTTTGGACTTATAAGTTACAGGATGAAAAAATCAACATATCTCTTGTAAAAAAATTGTATCTAAAAAGAAATATATTGTATATTATATAACCATTTTTTGACAATAAATCATCAACCATCAAATATACACTATAAGCTATCAATTAATTCTTATCAGCTATCTGCTATTTTTATCAAATAAAGTCTTAGTCCATCTTGATTGATGTCCTTCTCGCAGTTTAAATTTGAGTTTGATTTTGCAACCATCATAGATATGGCTAATAAGTTTCATGGGTTAACTTTCATTTAACCTCTCGTGGAAGAGGTTATTTTCCATCCTCCATGCTCAATGTTGAAGAGTTCATATTTTGCATGCTTCTTGTAAGTTGTAAAGCTAATTCGTGTACTAATCTTTTAAACTCCATTTGGTTGGAAGGATAGTAAGACGGAAGGAAAACATGAAAACCGATGAATCAATTTAAACTAAAATTTAGTCCATATTCATTTATTAATTTTCGTGTTTTGTTTCTTTCATACTTTCTTTCCTTCCTACCAAATAGATCATACACGGTCATTCCTCCTCGTTCTCGTTAATTGTGTTAGATACTACTACTTCTTTTCCTTTTGTTTAATTCATTTTTGTTAAAGGACATTAGGGGGAAGCTTGTTCCCCAAGGGTGCTTAGCTTTAGTTATTTTCTTTTTCTTTTCCTACTATAAAAAGTGACAAAATGTGTGCATAATAATTGAGTAACTACAAAAGTACAAAGATGATATAATATAATAATTTTTAAAAAAGAATTAATCAAATCATTTTAGTTTTTATTTATTTGTGTCTCTCTCGACACATGAATCTTTTTACTTTTGATCATGATCATGATTTGGACCTTTTCTTTTCTATTATAGTGTAAAATAATATTTTTCATGTCTAATTTGTGTGATTAAAAAAAATTGCCTATGAATTTTCTGCCTCTAAAAGCCTCAATTATTCAAACTTTGTGTCTAATCAGAACTCGACATATACTTTAATAAAATTTAGTGGCTAATTTCTTCATCATATCCGAACACAAAATGTCACTTGCATCTTTTCTTTTAGTATCTGTTAGTTATAATAAAAGAAGCTGTTTTTTGGATTCTGATGGGCCGGTCATGTTTTATTCGAGATCGGGAGTTAGAGTCGATCTAGTGGCAACTTTTGTGGCTGGATTGGTGTCTTTTGGTGGTCTGAAATCTAAGGGGTGCCTTGCTGATTTTGGGAATAGGAGGTGGACCTTTTTTAGGTGGTGTTTGCTTTGGTGTTATATTTTGGCGTTCCGCTTATATACGGCGCCTTGTTATGTAGTTACTTTTATACCAGTCTCTGTTCATCTTGTGCAGAGACTTGGTTAATAATATATTTGCCGTTCAAAAAAAAAAAATAAAAAAAATAAAAGAAGGACAAACAACATCTTAGCTGTGACTTCTTGGCATAAAAGCCCAGCACCCAACCGTCAATAATACATTTTTTTTTCTTTTCTTTCAAAAGTATTAATTAGTATCCTTTAATAGTGTGTTTTATAAATATAAAAATGGAAGAAGATAAAAATGAATAGTGTAACTTTATCTAGACAGGTCCTTTAATAATATACTCCTACTTTGATTATTGTCAACTAATGTTTCTTTGCTTATAAAAAAAAAACCTAATGTTTCAATTGATATGGGTTCTGAGCAAATCTTACAAGAACTTAGTTTAAATTATGCTGCTGATGTGTGGATTCCGTTGATGGATATATTAAGTTATTCTTATATTAAGCTGCCTAAAAAAATAAAAATATAACTGGATTATAAGAAATTTTTACATCATAAAGTGTGAAAGATAATCTTGAAGTCTTGAAGTAGTGTAATTGTGTTTATAAATTCTGGAGTGTTGACAATATTTAGTGCATTAATGTATAAGTTAGTTGTTTGTGGGGTATCAAAGCTTATATATATTTTTTCTTCACCGCGTGAGGAGTAGAACGAACAAATAAGAAATGGATTTCTAGACTGTGTGATGCAATTGTTGGGGTTGATTGCAATGTAAGTTTCACATTGCTAAGGAAGAAAAAAAGGTCAAGGAAATTATATTTGAGAAGTTCTACATTGCTAAGAAAAGTGAAGAGTGGAGGAGTTCAATGCTATATATAGAGACCTAAAGTTCTTTATTTCAACACCAAGCAGTAACACTTGTAAACACTTTAAGTTTATATTTGTGTCTTTTTTCTTTTCTCTTATGCTATTGTTTAAGATTATTTGAGATGTAGTTCAAATATTTAATTTGGAGAGTGTGAAGTGTACTAGGACATGGGGTGGTTGAGAGTGAAGTCTATGTGTTGTAACAATTTTCACATAGTGTTTATTCTCTGGTTGTCGGTTTTGACAACGACCGTGGTTTTTTTCTCCGGTTTTGGAGTTTCCACGTTATAATCTTGTGTTGTGATTGCATTCTTTTATTTTCTCTATACTTATTTTTCCCAACAACTGGCATCAGAGCTTCTGGTTTGATTCAAGAGTAGGGAGTCCGCCGTGAAGTTTAGGCTAAAGAAAATTGATGCAAGAATCATGTTTTACTTGTGGAAAATCAAGTCAAGGATGTGTTGATGCAATCAGGGTTACACAAGGTCAACATGGAGAGGCGGGTGGTAATAATACTCGACATCAGTCTAGAGATACGGTGCTAAGAATATCCGGGTTACATCTGAAACAACAACATATTATGAGGATGCGGAGGTGCTAGTGGAAGTTGGGAATCGGTAGAGTGTTGAGTCATGGACTTTGGAAGCTCCTATCACATGTGTTTGAAGAAGAAATACTTTTGAATCCCTAGAGCTAGTTGAAGGTGGAGTTGTTCATCTTGGAGACGGGAAAACTTATAAGGTTCAAGGTATGAGTGAGTTTCTTTTAACACGATGCGAGGTATTTTCTTGAACTTTGATGCATACATAGTAGGTAGATACTTGTTAGATAGTTCTACTATTATTGGTTATGCATCGGTTAATAGTGGTGATTCTCATGTTTTGATTAAGTTATGGATCTTCGGGTGGGTACTTGCTAGTGACATGAGTTTAGTTGGACTAGTGAAACAAGGTTTACTAGGTGATGTAACTAAACTGGAATTGTTGGAACCTAACAATGGCCTGAAGATGGTTCTAGAGTAGTTTGAAGTTGTTCAGGTGGCACATGCGCATCGATTGACATGGATGCAATGTGTGTGATGATAGCGTGCTGCATGCGGGCATTGGTTGGCATTGATGCAAGGTATGCAGTTATCTCGATGGCTGATGATGAACTTTCGGAGAAAGCCAACATGGAAGTTGCACCATAAATTTTTAGCAAGGTTTCGAGATGAAATTCTTGGGATGAATTGGTTCCAAGTGAAGCAAAATTTTGGGATGATTTAGTTCCAAGTAAATAAAATTCTTGGATGGTTTAGTTCCAAGTGTAGTGTACTCTTTATGGTGGAGCATGATAATTTAATTTGTCGGTATAGACAATGAGAATTATGATTGTCGGTGAAGACAATGATTGTGGGTGTAGACAATGAAGATTGAAGACCATTACAATCAAGGTGGAGATTATTGGAGTTGATTGCAATGTAAGTCCCACATTTCTAATGAAGGAAAAAATGTCAATGAAATTATATTTCAGAAGTCCTACATTGCTTAGAAAAGTGAAGAGTGGATGAGCTCAATGCTATATATAAAGACCTCAAGTTCCTTGTTTCAACACACCAAACAGTAGCACTTGTAAACACTTTAAGTTTATATTTGTGTCTTTTTTCTTTTATCTTATGCTCTTGTTTAAGATTATTTGAGATGTAATTCAAATATTTACTTTTGAGAGAGTCGGTGTACTAGGGCATTGGGTGGTTGAGACTGAAGTCTATGTGTTGTAACAATTTTCACATAATGTTTATTCTCTGGTTGTCGGTTTTGACAACGACCGTGAATTTTTCTCCGGTTTTGGAGTTTCCACGTTATATTCTTGTGTTGTGATTGCATTCTTTTATTTTCTCTATACCTGTTTTTCCCAACAACAATTATAGTTGTGGATCGTCCGTTTTGAATCAACAGATCAGATTATTTAACTGTGTATTTAATATGAACTGTCTGATTTGAATTGAATGACTGTAATTGATTACTGTGGGAAACTGTGAGAAAATCCCATAGCAATATTGATCCCAAATAATCACCGACGACATTCTTAATTTGAAAAAACACCCCAATTTGAAAAAAAGGACATATCATGGATGTTACAAAAAAAGTTCATATAAGTGCTTTCAATAGAGGATTGTCATTTGTAACATCCTAGAAGGCTTTACGCATTGTCGACTGACCCTACAAACCAACACGAGTCTTTTCAGCGTATCTTGTCCTCACTCGCACGCTTTCCGGGAAACCTCCCAGAAGGTCACCCATCCAAAGACTACTCAAAGTCAAGCACGCTTAACTGTAGAGTTCTTATCGAATGAGCTACCAAAAAGAAGATACATCTTGTTGATATAGGTAGTACCAAACAATTCTTATATGCCTTCCGTCAACCATGCAGTCCCATATCTGCACGGTCTCAGGATCCCTCTCATTCCGATGTGATTCGTTTTTGCCTAGAAGCTGCCAGGAGCCGCTAATTATCATGCCTCATGCACCGACAACCACTCCCCGCCCTCGTCAGACCCGGGCGTTACATGCCCACCAGCTTCCGCTTGGTTCGTCCTCGAACCACATCGTACTGGAGAGGTATGCTCTGATACCAATTGTAACATCCTAGAAGGCTTTACACATTTTCGACTAACCCTACAAACCAACACGAGTCTTTTCAGCGTATCTTGTCCTCACTCGCACGCTTTCCGAGAAACTTTCCAGAAGGTCACCCATCCAAAGACTACTCCGAGTCAAGCACGCTTAACTGTGAAGTTCTTATCGAATGAGCTACCAAAAAGAAGATGCATCTTGTTGATATAGGTAGTACCAAACAATTTTTATATGCCTTCCTTCAACCATGCAATCTCATATCTGCACGGTCTCAGGATCCCTCTCATTCCGATGTGATTAATTTTTGCCTAGAAGCTGCTAATTGTCATGCCTCATGCACCGACAATCACTCCCCGCCCTCGTCAGACCCGGGCATTACATCATTGGACATAAAAAAAAAACACAGGATCTATATCATTGATTTTACCAATTCTTCCAATACCTAAAACCCAGTCTAAAAACATTTTTCTCTCCCCAACATTTGAAGTTGAAGCACTACTATAAGAAGCAAGTTTTTAGTTAAAGTCAAAACTTCACAAAAATACATAGATAGTGGTCTACTCGCTTTTGGTTTGGGCTTTGCGAATGGAACTTGCATTATCGAAAAATAGGGCTCGTTCACTTGACTTCTCACTTGACCTAACACATGAATCGACTATCCGACCGAGATTCTGAATTATAATCAATCCATCATAAATTGCTAACAACTATATTTATGGCCTATCTCCGCATTCATTTTTATTCAACCGTCAGCTTAACCCGTATTGTCTAAGAGTGTTCAAATTGAAATCGATTCAAACTAAATCTTTTTAAACTGAAATTGTTAAAATTTTATTTGTAATCTACTACTCTCTCCGTCCCATAATATAAGCAAGAAAAAAATCATTTTTTCATGTTCCAAATTATAAGCAAAAAAACAAACTTTTGTCATTTTCAATATTTACTTTTACTTATTCTCAAAAAATTAAATGTAAATTGCATTTAATTTACTCTCTTTTCTTTTCCCCATAATCAATAACCAATAATTTTTTTTTTATATCTTTCAATGAAACTTATTTCAAGAAAAACACAAAAAATCATACTTCAAATTATCATATTTTATTTTTCTTAATAAGCGTGAAAATATTTTTTTTGCTTATATTATGGGACGGAAGGAGTACTTCATAAAATATATTAAATAGCCCCCCTTCCATTTCTATTGAAAATCATTTTTTGAAAACTTTAATTTATGAACAAATCATTAATAGATTTAAAAATGAAAATTTAGGACCGACCTTGTTTCTATGTTCCCCTCCCTTCTCTTCAAAGAAAATGGAAACGTTTATAAAATCAAATTATATAAAAACCGAGCACATGTACCTTGTCTTCCTCACATTATTGCATTTTTTATATGGAATGAAAAATAAAAATGATACAAATTTTTGTCATCTTATTCAAAATAATAAAAATGAGTAAGAAGAATTTATTTGCTCACACAAATACCGAATCACAATAGATCTAAGAACATTTGGATGAGTAGACAAAAGAAAATCATAATTTGACTTAGAGGTCCTGAGTTTGAGAATTCAACCAAAAAATACAATAGTGTTAATTAATTTTGTCACTCTTCACATTTTTTTTGTTAAATAGTTTATTGATTATCTTTCATTTCAAAATGATAAGTAGAAGTATTAAAAATTGAATTTGATTCTAAATACATGTATTGGAATTCGTGTTTTTTTTTTCTTTCCATCTTTTTTTTCTTAAATCAAACAGATCCTAAGAAGGATATCCGATTAAACAAAATAGACATACTACTAGTAAGTAGTAACACTTAGCAAGTTGCTACTCCGTTTGATTAAAAAGAAGAAAGTGAGAAGGAAGAAAAACACGAAAATCAATTAATAAACTTAAGATTTAATTAAATTCATTCATTAATATTCGTGTTTTTCTTGTTTTTTCACTTTCTTTTCTTCGTACCAAATCCACCCTCCAATATCTAATACTTGTAGGCTTGTAGCTCAATGTATGTCGGGGTTTTGAGTCAGCAACCCAACCCAACATGATGTCTTCCTCGAGATTGTCTCCTATATGAACGGCAAGGATTATGATAAAAAATCCTGACCGTTAATTTAATGTCGTGTACGGTCAAAGTCACAGGGGTCAACAACATCAGATCATCACTGATGACACACATCATTATCTAACAGACCGGAGCCGATGATGTGAAGCATTCACGCCTGCATGTTGCATTGCATTGCATTGCATGCCACACCTCACACGTGCAAAGATTTATCTTTGAGTTAGTTACCGCGCACGTGTGGGACCACTTACAGCCAGAGTGGCTGGCTCGTGTTAAGTTAAGTCACGGTCAAGGTAAGCCGTGTTGTGTTGCTGCTTGCTTGGGTCTGAGGCTCTGAGCTCATGGCTCACGTGAACAATCAACACTTTAATTTGTTGCTACCAACCTTTCTCTTCTTTTTATGGTTGCAAAAGCTTCTCATTTTTCTTTGATTATCAACCACTAGAATGAATTACGAGACAAAAGCAACGCTGGGGGCTGGGCTTTTTTGTAAACATGGAGGGCCTCCATGTGTTGTGTGGGCTTCGGCTGTTTATGTTTGAGAATTTCTCCTGGTGCGTCCCGTTAATTTTTAATTATTTAAATTGCGAATGTTATAAAAATTATTTTTTATTTTGTTAAAATCAAGATCTACTACTTAAATAGCAAATAAGTCGATAGTCAAGTCTAATATTTTATACGTTAATATTTGTACTCCTCACATCACCTACCAAGCAATCTTTATATTTTTTGGGAGGACAATTTTAATTAATGAATGGTGTCTTCTTCCATATTCTTTTTTGTAAAATAATGAGATAAAATATGGAAGGTTAAATTCAAGAGAGTTGGATGATGGATTGAGATTCTCTACGATAAGAAAATATTAAATTTAGACGATTACAATTAAGAAAGTTTCACATTACTTGAAAATTGAAGCTAAAGATATATAGTTAGTGCTAGATAAGACTCAGACTTCTTAACTCAACGAGACATTTGTATGTATAAATAATAGTAAATGACAAAACCATATGTTAAGACTTGCATAAAACCATATGTTAAGACTTGCATAGTTTAGAGATATTTAGGAGTTAACTAATTAACTATTCAAGATCGGTTTTGGGTCAGGGCAAGCAGGGCCTTAGCCAGGGCCTCTCAAAAATTGGGACCTCAATTTTTTTTTTTTGCAAGTCCATCATTTAAAACATTGGTCTTAAGTATTTTTTTCGGAGGACAAAGATCATTAAATGTCATTTGGTCTAATGGTCTGCACATGTGTGTTAAGATTTTAGTGTGTGGAATGAGTTTTTCTATAAATAGAATTACTCTATGGCATTAGTAAAAAAAAGAATTACTATATGGCTTATAAGTAATTTACTACTTTTTTTTAAAAAAAGAAATTATATTTTATTATTTCTTTGAAAAATTAATTTTTAAAATTAAAATGCAATTTTTTTAATATATTTTTTATTAGAGTCATTTTTATTATTTGTCTCGGGCCTTCAAAATCTCGGAACCAATCCTATAACCATCTAATAACAAACTATATCAAACTAATATAAAGTTTAACTAACTAATGGCTACTAACTAATCACCATTATTCTTAACACCATCCAAAACAGACGGTGAGTAGAACATTAGCCTTTTAATTTTTTCAAGGGTTAAGAATTAAGATGAGCTCTGCAGTTGGTTGCTTCTAATATATTATACAAATTATTTTACTTTCATTTTTGAAATTCATGGTTTATTTATTTACTGTATAATGAATGAATAATAGTAGTATTTTCTTGTTTTGTAAACACTAGCATTTTTATGTAATGGAAAATGCTAGTGATGTGTCAATTTAGTGTCACTTCACTTGGTCACTCTAACAAAAAGAGTGAATAAGTGAGAGTGTCCCTGTATGAATGTTTTCATTTTTGTTCAGTCAGGAAGAGAATATTTGTTGCAGAACTATTTAGTGGACTTGGTAGATTAAGTCACAAAGTGTTGTCATTCTGTTCTTCTGCTGTTGAACAAAGTGTTGTCCATTCTGTCCTGAGATTTTTAAAGTTGTAGTACTATACCCCCCTTGAGATCATCAAGGCATTTCTAGATTTACCATGCCATGAAATACTATTGAAATTTGGAGTGAGATATACTAACCATTGTGTTTGAGAGATACACTTGAAGACCGTATTCAAGTACTGCTTTTAAATATTTGTGCCACAATTAAAGCTGCTTTGAGTATTTGTATTAATGTAGGGGATTAAAATGAATATCAGATATATATGATTTCTTGGGGTTGAAGAAATTGAAAATGAATGAAAGAATTGAAGAGAGAATTAAGAGATTATAGTGGAAATAAATGTGTTGTGTATTATTCCCTTAGAATGATCAAGCTTATATAGCCCAAAAATTCAAAAAAGTTGGTTACAAACGGATGAGCTCAACTTGCGCCTACCTGATAGGCCAAGCCAAAGTTCAACTCGTGCCAATCTTGCCTAAAAGCTTAAGCTTTAACTAAACATAATGGCTAATAAGCTTGCTAAACAACAATGCTAAAACATGTATTACAAACAACAGTAAGCAAGCAGCAATGCACAAGTCCTTATAAGAAGTACTTGGTCCCTATCCCTTGTTTGCTAGTTGTCAAATAACCGATTATCTCAAAACCTTAAGGTATTAGGATAGAGCCATATCAATGGTTTTATATTATTTCTAACACGCCTCCTCACGCAAGAGCTCAATGGGCTTGAAGCGTGGATAATGCATAGGTCCACCTACCATATGCTTAAATTCCACTTTTTAATTAGAAAGTGAGGGGAGCGGGGATCGAACTCTAGACCATTTAGTCATATAGACTCTGATACCATGTCAAATAACCGATTATCCCAAAACCTTAAGGTGTTAGGATAGAGTCATATCAATGGTTTTATATTATTTCTAACACTAGTCAAGATGTCGGATCTTAACACTTCTGAATTTGTCAATTATCTAAATAAAATGCTTGGAATGAGGTATACTTGCTTAGGCACATACCTAAATAATTTTAAGTTAGGCACACACACAAAAGTTTTAAAAAATTAATTGAAAAGATGGTTTTTTTATTTTATTATTATTTTTTTTGATAAGCTAATTGAAAAGATGTTAAAATAATGTTTCATGATGTATTTTACATTTAAATTTTTTTATTTGTGTGTGTGTAACACCCCGAACTAACTACCCTTAAAAACGTGATCTTAAAAACTTTTTAAAGATAAGTAGCCGGAGCGCTACGGAAAACATTTTATAAAACGATCGTGCACATGACACGAAACGTCGCAGCGGAAAACATTACATAAAGGATTTTCAAAGCAATGAACATGATAGTTCAAAAGATAATTCATTAGCATAAAACATAAGTTAAGATGTTCGCATCGATATACGACGGAATACAAACGATCCCCGACTCGATGTTACAAAATACCAGAGCACTAATATACATCACAGCCCAACTAAACTTAACAAAACTATACAAAGGTAGCCTACACTAGCTCCTCACCAAAAGTGCTCCACACCAAAACGATCTACAGCTAAAGCTCGATCGAAACCACGACCTGAATACCTGAACCCCCAAAGGTCCAGCACATAACAAATAGGTAGAGAGTTAGTAAACATAATCACATACATACGAATATAGAAACGCACCTATATTCAACCTATCACGTATACTAACTCACACACATGCCTCAATAAGTAATACACCAGATAACACATACTCACAAATACACAACCAGATAGTTTCACGTCGTTTCGGACAACACAAAGAACTCACATAACACATAACACATAATTGCACATTTACTCAAATGCGACTAATGCCAAACATTCAATGTCATGCCAACCTAGACACGACTAATGCATGTAGTACCATCTTCTTTATCAAGGAACTTACCATTGATATCCTTCTTTATTGGACAAGTCCAATATCCTTCTTTATCAGACAAGTCTGATATCCCTAAATAATGCATGAATTTATGAATGCCATGCATTTACCAAACATATGATAATCACTTAGCACGAAGCTACTGCTCACTACATGGATAACATAATCCATTAAACTTCTTTATCAGACAAACTGATATTCTTCTTTATCGGACAACCCGATATACAAAAATACATATACTTCTTTGACATTTTATATAAATGCCATTACACAACACAATTATTAAACATATAATAATTCCAAACCAAAACGAAACCAAATACATGGATACACACACTTTACAAACATTAGCAAAAATTGCTGTCACTGAGGCCTTCGCTAAGCGAGGGCTTAGCGAGACATAGCGAACCTTACCAGGAAGTCACCTGCTCATGGCGAGCATTGGCGAGCTTCAGCGAACATGTTCGCTACAGCGAACTCCTGGTCGCTTAGCGAACTACACCAGAAAAATATCTGTTCTTGAGTTTTCCAAAGGCGGTTTAACACTCAAATCCATCCAAAATACATTATAACATGTTATAAATGCATAACAAGTGATCAATCATGTATATACCATACATATATACATGTATTAACATTCACAAACACCAAAACACATCACACATACAAAATCATGCCAATTTCTTGCAAAATAAGCAAAGTTGCATAAACATGCAAAACCATCATCAAACATATACATATTCCCTCCTAGATGTTCATTAAGCATACTAAGATGAAAAGGACATGTTTATGATAAAGAAATTTCACCCAAAACCCAAAGAAATTGGGTGAGAGAGTTTGGGAATGGAGGCTAGACACCTCCCCTCTCTTGGATCACCCAAGCTTATGCTTAACCACTCTCACCTTAGATTGAATGATGATTCTTGGCCTCTAAATCTCTTCTCCTTCCTCGAGTTCTTCTAGCCAAAACCCTAGCTTAGCTTGTTCTTGCTTCTAAGCCTACAACTTCTAACTGCTCATGAAAAACAAGTTATGATACTATTCCTTGGTTTGACTTGCTACTTATACCACTTCCTAATGGTCATGAACCAAGCCCAATGGCTTAGGCCCATTAAGCTCTCACACACGCCCCAAGCCCACTAACACGACAAAGGTTTCGCTCACAAACTTATGTTCGCGATAAATAATTATAGGTCGCGTAAATAAATATTTAACACTAACCCAAAATATATGCAAATATATAAAATACCGATTTACTAAAAATCGGGTCGTTACAACTCTACCCCCCTTAAAAGAATTTCGCCCTCGAAATTTCCTAAGAGATAAAACAGAGAACGAACCCTCAACGCGGCATCTTCGGTTTCTTGCATACCGGACTCTTGTGACCTTCCTCGCCACAATTGAAACAAAACACTTTCACCCGACAAGCATCGGCCTTGTGCCCAAACTGTCCACAATTGAAACACTTGTCGCTTTTCCTCGGGCAATCATATGACATATGACCCCGCTCTCCACATTTGTAACAACTTCCACTTCCTTGCTTCTTCTTTCCACTTCCATTGCCCTTGTTCTCATACGGCTTACCACGATCCAAACCTTTTCCTTTCCTATCATTCAGAACTTTATAGTAGTTGGTCTTGGCTTTGCTATCTTCATCACAAATCCTTGCCTTGGTCATAAGGGTCGGAAAATCCCTGATTTCAGAAAATCCAATCAAAAGCTTGATATCCGGACGAAGTCCACTCTCGAACTTGACACACTTATCCTCTTCGGCTCCCACCGTGTTGTAGTGTGGACTAAACACACACAACGCTTCAAACTTAGCCGAATACTCGGCGACCGATAAATTTCCTTGCTTGAGCTCCATGAACTCGATCACTTTCTTGTTCTTCACATCAGCCGGAAAGTACTTCCTTAAAAATTCCCTTTTGAAAGTTTCCCAAACGATGGCAACACCGTCCACTCCTATCCTGAGTCTCACATTCCTCCACCAAACGATTGCCTCCTCTCTAAGGGCATAAGTTCCCAAAGTAGTCTTGTTCTCCTTAGAACAACCCATTGCTTCAAAGATGATCTCAACCTCATCTAACCACTTGACGTTAGAATGTATTAACAGTGTACCCAACATATGCTTCATACAAGAGAAAGAAAATCCTAATGGCTCACATGAACCGACCTGCTCTGATACCACTATTGTAACACCCCGAACTAACTACCCTTAAAAACGTGATCTTAAAAACTTTTTAAAGATAAGTAGCCGGAGCGCTACGGAAAACATTTTATAAAACGATCGTGCACATGACACGAAACGTCGCAGCGGAAAACATTACATAAAGGATTTTCAAAGCAATGAACATGATAGTTCAAAAGATAATTCATTAGCATAAAACATAAGTTAAGATGTTCGCATCGATATACGACGGAATACAAACGATCCCCGACTCGATGTTACAAAATACCAGAGCACTAATATACATCACAGCCCAACTAAACTTAACAAAACTATACAAAGGTAGCCTACACTAGCTCCTCACCAAAAGTGCTCCACACCAAAACGATCTACAGCTAAAGCTCGATCGAAACCACGACCTGAATACCTGAACCCCCAAAGGTCCAGCACATAACAAATAGGTAGAGAGTTAGTAAACATAATCACATACATACGAATATAGAAACGCACCTATATTCAACCTATCACGTATACTAACTCACACACATGCCTCAATAAGTAATACACCAGATAACACATACTCACAAATACACAACCAGATAGTTTCACGTCGTTTCGGACAACACAAAGAACTCACATAACACATAACACATAATTGCACATTTACTCAAATGCGACTAATGCCAAACATTCAATGTCATGCCAACCTAGACACGACTAATGCATGTGGTACCATCTTCTTTATCAAGGAACTTACCATTGATATCCTTCTTTATTGGACAAGTCCAATATCCTTCTTTATCAGACAAGTCTGATATCCCTAAATAATGCATGAATTTATGAATGCCATGCATTTACCAAACATATGATAATCACTTAGCACGAAGCTACTGCTCACTACATGGATAACATAATCCATTAAACTTCTTTATCAGACAAACTGATATTCTTCTTTATCGGACAACCCGATATACAAAAATACATATACTTCTTTGACATTTTATATAAATGCCATTACACAACACAATTATTAAACATATAATAATTCCAAACCAAAACGAAACCAAATACATGGATACACACACTTTACAAACATTAGCAAAAATTGCTGTCACTGAGGCCTTCGCTAAGCGAGGGCTTAGCGAGACATAGCGAACCTTACCAGGAAGTCACCTGCTCATGGCGAGCATTGGCGAGCTTCAGCGAACATGTTCGCTACAGCGAACTCCTGGTCGCTTAGCGAACTACACCAGAAAAATATCTGTTCTTGAGTTTTCCAAAGGCGGTTTAACACTCAAATCCATCCAAAATACATTATAACATGTTATAAATGCATAACAAGTGATCAATCATGTATATACCATACATATATACATGTATTAACATTCACAAACACCAAAACACATCACACATACAAAATCATGCCAATTTCTTGCAAAATAAGCAAAGTTGCATAAACATGCAAAACCATCATCAAACATATACATATTCCCTCCTAGATGTTCATTAAGCATACTAAGATGAAAATGACATGTTTATGATAAAGAAATTTCACCCAAAACCCAAAGAAATTGGGTGAGAGAGTTTGGGAATGGAGGCTAGACACCTCCCCTCTCTTGGATCACCCAAGCTTATGCTTAACCACTCTCACCTTAGATTGAATGATGATTCTTGGCCTCTAAATCTCTTCTCCTTCCTCGAGTTCTTCTAGCCAAAACCCTAGCTTAGCTTGTTCTTGCTTCTAAGCCTACAACTTCTAACTTCTCATGAAAAACAAGTTATGATACTATTCCTTGGTTTGACTTGCTACTTATACCACTTCCTAATGGTCATGAACCAAGCCCAATGGCTTAGGCCCATTAAGCTCTCACACACGCCCCAAGCCCACTAACACGACAAAGGTTTCGCTCACAAACTTATGTTCGCGATAAATAATTATAGGTCGCGTAAATAAATATTTAACACTAACCCAAAATATATGCAAATATATAAAATATCGATTTACTAAAAATCGGGTCGTTACAACTCTACCCCCCTTAAAAGAATTTCGCCCTCGAAATTTCCTAAGAGATAAAACAGAGAACGAACCCTCAACGCGGCATCTTCGGTTTCTTGCATACCGGACTCTTGTGACCTTCCTCGCCACAATTGAAACAAAACACTTTCACCCGACAAGCATCGGCCTTGTGCCCAAACTGTCCACAATTGAAACACTTGTCGCTTTTCCTCGGGCAATCATATGACATATGACCCCGCTCTCCACATTTGTAACAACTTCCACTTCCTTGCTTCTTCTTTCCACTTCCATTGCCCTTGTTCTCATACGGCTTACCACGATCCAAACCTTTTCCTTTCCTATCATTCAGAACCTTATAGTAGTTGGTCTTGGCTTTGCTATCTTCATCACAAATCCTTGCCTTGGTCATAAGGGTCGGAAAATCTCTGATTTCAGAAAATCCAATCAAAAGCTTGATATCCGGACGAAGTCCACTCTCGAACTTGACACACTTATCCTCTTCGGCTCCCACCGTGTTGTAGTGTGGACTAAACACACACAACGCTTCAAACTTAGCCGAATACTCGGCGACCGATAAATTTCCTTGCTTGAGCTCCATGAACTCGATCACTTTCTTGTTCTTCACATCAGCCGGAAAGTACTTCCTTAAAAATTCCCTTTTGAAAGTTTCCCAAACGATGGCAACACCGTCCACTCCTATCCTGAGTCTCACATTCCTCCACCAAACGATTGCCTCCTCTCTAAGGGCATAAGTTCCCAAAGTAGTCTTGTTCTCCTCAGAACAACCCATTGCTTCAAAGATGATCTCAACCTCATCTAACCACTTGACGTTAGAATGTATTAACAGTGTACCCAACACATGCTTCATACAAGAGAAAGAAAATCCTAATGGCTCACATGAACCGACCTGCTCTGATACCACTATTGTAACACCCCGAACTAACTACCCTTAAAAACGTGATCTTAAAAACTTTTTAAAGATAAGTAGCCGGAGCGCTACTGTCGCGGCGCGAAAAATAAACCTCGAGTGTGAACACTCGAAAAGTAACAGAGTCGCCACCGAATTTTATTTATCCCAAAGAAGGGAAAGGAAAATATCGAGAAAACCTTGAGGGGTAGAGAAATGGGTTCGGGAGTTGGTTATGCGAGGGGAAGGTATTAGCACCCCTCACATCCGTTGTACTCAACGGGAACCTTTTAGAGGGAAATGTTTGTTTGCTTTAACGTGTTTTTTAATATTTGCTTGATTACTCGTTTCTTGCTTCATCGAGAAAAAGTTTGTTTTTTATTATTATTATTATGATTATGGATACAAGAGAAAAAGTTTTGTTTTTTATTATTGTGCCCGACAAGATGTTGAATCTCGCTCCTACGTATTCCCAGGTGCAATGGGAAAATCAGGGTTTCGTAGTTCAGGGTAAAAATGTTTGTGGGTTGGTTGTTTTTTAGACGCATGACGTCTAAGTCGCATTCTCGTATTTAAACGCTGCTTGTATGCTCGCACTTTGGAGGCTTAAGCGTGGTTTGTGTTACGGAGAAAGGACGAAAACGTCACCCGTTTTATGAAAAGGGTTTTACTTTTACTGCGCGCGAGGGCAGTGAAAAAGGTTTGAATGTGTTGAGTTGATTTTATGAGTTTTTGTGAAAATGTTTGAGAATGAGGATGATCCGAGACACGAGTCATACGTCAGGGTCTCGAAACCATCCGGGTAGAGAAAGTCATACGTCAGTCCTTTCTTTTTCATCCTTTTAATCTAAAGTCGTTTTAGTTTGATTTAACGAAATCAAAAGAAAAGATTAAGAGATGTTTTTTTTTATGTGTTTTAAGGTTTGAGAATGAGAATGGTCCGAGACACGAGTCATACGTCAGGGCCTCGAAACCATCCGGGTAGCGAAAGTCATACGTCAGTCCCTTCCTTTTTCATTCTATTTAGTGATTAAGTATTGAATAAATTTAAGCAAGACGAAGAAGAAACAAATCAAGCTAACAAAGTATAGACAACAAGCTCTTATTTGAATAAGCACTTATATGAATAAGCACTAAAAAATAAATAAACCGCCGCTGGGGGTGTAAATTGGGATCTGGCGGTGAGGCAATAGCAAAGCTGCAACACCAAGCCCAGCCCAGTTCGTCCAAAAAAACAAGCAGAACAAAAATGATTCAGCGTGTCATCAGGATCAGGGTGCGGGATAGGCTTCACAGATCTGGGCTTTCTGATTCATCAGATGGCTTAGATTTTAAAATAATCAAACAGATCTCAACCTTTCACCAGATCCAACAGACATGTTTTAAACTTGGGAGGGAGCCAATGAAGCGCGGACACGTCATCGTCTTCAACCTCCTTCACCTTCTTCACGTTGAAGAATCAACAACAAGAAGCCATGAAAGCTTCAAGTGAAGCTCACGGCCAAACACAACATCATCAATTCTTGACCAAAAATCAAAAGTTTATATACCATTTCGCTCGAAATCATGCGTAGATCATGAATATAAACTTAGATTTTTTAAAAGGTGTTTTTATCTCAAAAAAAGTTCGAAACTTTAAAACCCAAAAAATTTGAAAATCTACATTTGTACGATTTAGACAAAATTAAAGGTTGGAAAAGCTTCAGTAGGTACTTATGAGTAGAAAACGTTTAGAAACCTACTTGTTTTGAAGCTTGCTTAGGTGGGTTAACACCTACTCTTTTCTTTGCTATTTTTGAACCTTGTGTAAGCTTTTGTTGATGGTTTTTCTTCGTTTTTCTTGTGGTTTCAAGCTTAGGGAGGTGTTTGGAGTGATTTGGGTGAAGAAAACTGAAGGTTGGAGGTGGTTTTAATGGATTTCGAACTTTTGGAAAAGTGATGAAAAGATGAGTTTTTTTTGGTTTTTTCCTTCTCTGTTCTTCTCTCAAAAATCGTCCTCCTCTTGTTCTGATTCGTTTGGATCAATTTATAGGATCAATTGATCAATGCCTATGACCATTGGATAATTTTGAGTGTTGATTAAAGTGTGCTTTGGCTGAAAATTTGGTTTTGCAAAGATAAAAGAAGAAATGAAGTGATTGGTCCTTCATGCTTGCTTGTGAATTTGGTGAAGATTCAGCATGGTTTTGATGAAAAGTTGAAAAAGAGAGTAAGGCTAACAGCATAGTAGGGAGAGGCGCAGCACTGTTCATGGAGGAAAGGGAACGTGCACTGTGCTGTCCTTCTTGTTTCATTTTTTTAATAATAATAATAATAAAAATAAAAAGTAAACAAGAAGTGCTAAGGGGGATGGACGCACGCAGCAGCAACAGCAAGCTGTTGTTGTGTTGTTTTTATTTATTTTTATATAAAAACATTTTTTTTAGATTTTGAATATTAAATATAAAAAGAAAATGAGAGAATATGTGAAAATATGATGAAAAATAATTTATGAAAAGGGTAGGACAAAATTAGGGTATGACAGCTGCCCCTATTTAATTATCTTGGACCCATGAGTATGAATGACATCATTGTCTTCATATTCTTGTGGTGCGAGGTAATTAAATACAAATGCCCTAATTTTGCTCCAAGGAAAAAAATGAGTTCAAAGATGATAGAGAATGAGATCTACCTCCCTTGAAAGCTGGATACCAAAGGTAGAGATTATCCTGATTTTATTCAGCCGCCCACACTGAAGGTCAATCTTTGAAAGTAAGTGATCTTATTCAACCGCCCACACTGAAGGTCAATCCTCTTTTGATCTCATTCAGCCGCCTGCACTGAAGGTCAATCCTTTTTGATCTTATTCAGCCGCCTACACTGAAGGTCAATCCCTTTTGATCTTATTCAGCCGCCCACACTGAAGGTCAATCTTTGGAAATGATTTTATCCAGCCGCCCACGCTGAAGGTCAATCTTCTTCTGATCTTATTCAGCCGCCCACACTGAAGGTCAATCTTTGAAAATGATCTTATCCAGCCGCCCACACTGAAGGTCAATCCCTTTTGATCTTATTCAGCCGCCCACGCTGAAGGTCAATCTTCTTTTGATTTTATCCAGCCGCCCACACTGAAGGTCAATCTATTTGCTTGATTCTATTCAGCCGCCCACACTGAAGGTCAATCTATTTGCTTGATTTTATTCAGCCGCCCATGCTGAAGGTCAACCAACTTTTGATCTTATTCAGCCGCCCACACTGAAGGTCAATCCCTTTTGATCTTATTCAGCCGCCCACGCTGAAGGTCAATCTTCTTTTGATTTTATCCAGCCGCCCACACTGAAGGTCAATCTATTTGCTTGATTTTATTCAGCCGCCCACACTGAAGGTCAATCTATTTGCTTGATTTTATTCAGCCGCCCATGCTGAAGGTCAACCAACTTTTGAATTTGTTCGCCACTTCACTTGGTAAGTTTCGAAACCTAACACTTGTTCTCCACTTTCCTTTGAAAGCTTTTGAAATACTGGATACTCCACTTCGAGAGCTTTGCAAATAAGGTGATCTTGAGATCCCACCGGGGGTAAGATAATCTTGTTCAGCCATTTTTGCCGAAGGTTGATCCTTTCTGATGAGGTGATGCTCTTCCAGGAGATTCTGCTGGGGATGTGCTTTTAAGATGTCCTGTCTAAGGATTCTTCAAAAGATTCGCTGGGAGAAAGCTGAACATCTTTCAATTCAGACTTGCTGGGGAAAAGGTGACTTCAACTTGCTTGTGGTTGAAAACTGAAGGTTGTACTCTGCGGGGAGAAACCTTTCGAATCTGCTTTTATGCATGCATGCTTTGGATGATGCAATGAATGTTTATGCATGTTTTAATGCCTAAAGATGCAAAGTTAACGCAGATGAATTTGTTGACTCATGATATGCATGATATGTCTTTGTTTGTTGGGCACATTGTTGGTGCATGTAATGAAATGCATGAAGTGGAATGCATGACTAGTGCATGTGATGATTATTGGGATGCGTAGAAATTGAATTTTTACGAACTGATGCTAATGACAATTAGGCTTAAACAGGTGTCAATGGCATTAGGCTGCAGAGTGGGTGCTAATGACAATTGGGCTTAAACAGGTGCCAATGGTGATTAGGCTGCAAAGTGAGTGCTAATGACAATTGGGCTTAAACAGGTGCCAATGGTGATTAGGCTGCGGAGTAGGTGCTAATGACAATTGGGCTTAAACATTGCCAACAGTGATTAGGCTGCGGGTGGTGCCAAACGAGGTTGGGCTTTTAAGGGTACCAATAACGATTGGATTTTGAGTTGGTGCCAATAACGATTGGACTTTCAGGGTGCCAATAATGATTGGACTTTTGAGTTGGTACCAATAACAATTGGATTTTTGAGGTGTGCCAATAACGATTGGACTTTTAATGGGATATCAATGACAATTGGATTTTTTGTGGATGCCAATAACGATTGGACTTTTTGCTGGGTACCAATAACGATCGGATTTTTGAGTTGGTACCAATAACAATTGGATTTTTGAGTTGGTGCCAATAACAATTGGACTTTTAATGGGATATCAATGACAATTGGATTTTTTGTGGATGCCAATAACGATTGGACTTTTTGCTGGGTACCAATAACGATTGGATTTTTGAGTTGGTACCAATAACGATTGAATTTTTGAGTTGGTGCCAATAACGATTGGACTTTTGGGTTGGTACCAATAACAATTGGATTTTTGAAGTGTGCCAATAACGATTGGACTTTTGATGGGATACCAATGACAATTGGATTTTTGAATGGGTGCCAATAACAATTGGACTTTTGCTTGAGGATATTTGATTTGCTGTTTAGTCTCGAGGTTATTGAGTTTGTGGTATGGGGCATACCATATGAATGAAATGACATGATTAATGCGTGATGTCGATTTGCTAGAATGAAATGACATGATTAATGCATGAAGATGATTAATGCGATGATTTGCATGTTACTATGAATGCCCCTGCAGTGGGTGAGGATTGGTTTAGAACCGGTGAATGTTCAAGGCTTTTTGTAGAAATGTGGCCTGATGTTGTGTCAACATAATCCCGACGCCCATTCCGGACTCAACAGTTGCGGATGTATGCTAGATTTGGCTTGGCCGCCTTGAAGGTATGAGGAGGAGTTGCCCCTGTGTAACCTGTCTTGCCCCAGTCAATTGCGTCTTTGAAGTGATTAGCCAACTCACTGATGTTGGTGCCCCTTTTCTAGGAGGTATGTTCTTTGATCAAACTGGCATTTTGGAGGTGCAACCCTGATTGCCCCATTTTTGAAATGTTTTGGCCGGACCAACGAGATCTTCAGGTGCCCCTAGTCACAAGGGTTCACTCTTGATTGTCAGGATCCCAAGGTGGTTTGCCCCTAATTAGGAACATCTTGAACCAGTTCGTTAGGTTTTGAACACCTGGGTTTTGATGCAGCTTGCCAAGATATGATCTTGGATCATTTTCCTCATACTGAATGACCTTTCTAGGGAATGTGCCTCTTGGTTGATTGAAGTTTCAAGATAGTTGCCCCAGATTGGACATAACTTCTTGCTGATCACTTGGTGACCGTTCATAGCTGAAACTTCCTTATTGTTAAGTGCTGATTTGCAGATAAACCTGTTTATTCAAAATAGTAATTCTAATGCAATGTGCATGCTAGTTTTGAAATTAAGATTGAGATGTAATTGATGTAATTGATGTATAGTCAGGTTAACACAACCTTGCTACCGCATGCTTTCAAAATAAACCTTACTTCAATTAGGTCTTTTGAGGGTTGTAACGTGGCCTGGTTCACGGTTTTTGAATAAAAGGATATAAGGCTCAAAATTTTATTTTAGACCCAACCCATTCTCCATGATGTTCTTCAGTCCTACGTCCAGTTAATTCAAACTATGCTCTCATGTTCCAAGAGATTTTGGAAACGCGATGGTGATGATACGATGGCTTATAGGTCAATGATGCTCTTTGACGTGACAGTCACTTACTTTTTGTTTTGGTCACATGATTTTGACTTCATTGGTGACGCTTTTTTTTGTTTGTAATCCCTAATTTTTGCCTAAGTCCTTTTGAGTTTTGACTTAGCGGGCTTTCTTTTCTTTTTCTTTTTATTTGGAAATTGTGACTGCCTCGACAATGGTTGAGGAAAACAAATTCTCTTTTTGACTCTCTTTTATTCCCCTGACGTCATGTGATGTGTTCAAGGAAGAAAATGTGATTGATCCTCGAATGAGATGTTGTTCTCTTGAAACTCGAACGCATGGCCGAATTAACTGAACACTACCCTGCCCCGGGTTAAAAATGCGGGTTATTTCGAATAGAAAGAAACACCAACTTCTAGGCTCAACAGGGGTGACTACGGATTATCTTCCTTATTTCTCCGGTGTTCGGGGATTTGAAACAATGCCTTACATCATCAGCAAAGTTTTATCCGAAAGCATACTATAACAACTTTGGTTATTTCGTTTTTCGTCATCCTCCCTCCAATCTTTGTTCAAACAGATTCGATAATGAATGAAATGAGTGAAATATATATTTTTGCTTTTGTGGAGAAGAAGAGAAAAGTGAATGGACATGAAAAGATTAATTCAAAACATGCATTATTATTCCATTATGATTACTATTGCGAATAAACAAGTTTAAACACAAATCAAACTCTTGCAAATAGGAAAATTACAAAAATGAAAACAGTCTAATGATAATCAATCCTTGAGCTTGATTCCCTTTTGACCGGTTGGCAACCTTTAAACTTTTAGACGGCCTCTAGCAGCGGACTCTCTTTCACATTTGGCTTGCCATCCTTGAAAGTCAAGACCTTCCCGTCGATGAGCTCTTGCACTAGATGTTTGAATGCTATGCAATTATCAATGGAATGACCTTCAGCACCCATATGAAACTCACATTTAGCTTTATCATCATACCAAGCCGGAAACGGTGGTGTCATGGGTTTTAGAGCCCTGGGAATTACCATTCCATTGTGCACTAGATATCGAAGAAGTTGACCATATGACATAGGAATCAGATCAAAGACCTTTCTTTTGGGAGTGGCAGCATTGGTTTCCTCCTCCTTCATTTTGGTGAAACTGTTTGCAAGATCTTTTGAGGTACATTGATTGCCCACAGTGGCTTGAATCTTACCACTCTTGATCCCCATTTCAATCCTCTCACCTATCTTCACCATATCAGAAAAACCAGATGAAACACTGCCAACCATCTTTTCAAAATACGCCCCTTGTAGAGTGTTAGTGAATATGTCCACTAGTTCGGCTTCTAAGAGTGGAGGATGTACTTGTGCAGCCAACTCTCTCCAACGTTTAGCATAAACCCTGAATGACTCGCCCTCCTCTTGAGACATGTTTTGTAACTGAGTACGATCTGGAGCCATGTCAATGTTGTATTGGTACTGCTTAATGAAAGCATTTGCCAAATCTCTCCATGATTGGATTCGGTTCCCCTCCAGTTGCATGTACCAGTTGAGTGATGCCCTAGTGAGGCTATCTTGGAAGCAATGCATCATGAGTTTGTCATCTTTAGCAAATGAGGCCATCTTCCGACTATACATAATCAGATGATTCTTTGGACAGCTAAGACCTTTATACTTCTCAAAATCAGGGACCTTAAACTTTGGCGGAAGCACCAAGTCTGGCACTAAACACATATTTGCAAGGTCTATGGGGTCACCTCCACCTTCCATCATGCTTAGACGGTCTTCAATAGCCTTGAATTTCTGTCGAGCTTCCTCCAGCTGAGGAACATTAGAATTAACCTTTGGCACATCATCAAATAACCCTAGACTCTGATAAGCATTTCTGGGATCATCCAGATTCTCTTGTTGTGAAACAAAACCTTGTTGGACCAGAGGGACTCTAGTCTGGGTATTCTGAGGAGACTGTTGAACTTCAACCCGATTCTGTGGAGTATACCCGATTCTGAGGAGACTGTTTACTGCTGAAGTTCCTCCTTGGGGTGCGGGAACCGCGGTTTCAACCACAACTGGCTGCGCTGGTTTGTTCAGATTAATCAACAACTCAAGAGCCTTGTCCAATTTTTCAGTCAATTGTGCTACCTCGCCCTTCAAAGCATCGTGCTGGTCTTGCCAATTCTCCATGACTAGTCTTGAGACGTTTCTTGTCAAATACCGGCGTCAGGAATATGACTGGTTATATGAACGAATGGAATGAGATGCAATTTATGAATGAAAATGCATGCAAAATTTTTAATTCCTTTTTTTAGTCATTTTGGTTTAAGTGAACCGTAGACAAATTGTTATCATAAGCATTCCGGGATATAAGAAAAATTCAAACTTTTACTTCCCATGATTGAAAAACTTTATGCTTATGTAACTAGTGTTTGTTTAGTTCCTTGAAAACCAAAATGCACATGCATGATTATTGTTACGAATGCATGAATGCAAGTAGTATTCCATGCAGCAGATCAAGCGAACCGTAACAGATTAGGTGTAAATTTTGAAGGCCAACGGCTCAGAGTTACCTGCAACCCATCCCAATCTCACATGCTTGTTCTAGGTTTGACACCGTTCCTAAATTCATAGATAAATCTTTAGGAGATGATGTTCGTGTTGCAACGGCTCATAACAAACATCTACTAAAGATAAACATCCTCTAGGTGAAGTTGGTACATCAACCGGGGAGGTCAACATAACGCAACCATCGACTCGGTTCTTAAACAGAGGTTCAAGGTCATAGGTTTTTTAAAAAGGTCCCCAAGGTCACGGATCCATCCAGGGAACGTTTCGGTCCTCGAGTCATACGTCAGGCGAACCGATATCCCTAAGACGAATCTACCCCAAGTGGGAGTATCATGCCAACCCTCGAGTCATACGTCAGGCGAGCTAGCAATCAACCCCCGATGTGTCTTAAGTTTTCCTCAAGTCCGGGTATAGGACTTTTCACTCAGTAACCAAGTAACCGGCCCAAGTGGTAAAAAGGAAAAAGAAAGGAGACGAAGCAGAAGAGACAGATAATATTCAAACAAATATGCAATATAATATCCAAAGCAATAAAGCTAAAGCATAAATAACGCATGTTAAAGCAAACAAGCGAAAACCCCCTAAATTAGGCTTAACTCTCAAAAGGTTTGTTTTCCCCAGCAGAGTCGCCAGCTGTCGCGGCGCGAAAAATAAACCTCGAGTGTGAACACTCGAAAAGTAACAGAGTCGCCACCGAATTTTATTTATCCCAAAGAAGGGAAAGGAAAATATCGAGAAAACCTTGAGGGGTAGAGAAATGGGTTCGGGAGTTGGTTATGCGAGGGGAAGGTATTAGCACCCCTCACATCCGTTGTACTCAACGGGAACCTTTTAGAGGGAAATGTTTGTTTGCTTTAACGTGTTTTTTAATATTTGCTTGATTACTCGTTTCTTGCTTCATCGAGAAAAAGTTTGTTTTTTATTATTATTATTATGATTATGGATACAAGAGAAAAAGTTTTGTTTTTTATTATTGTGCCCGACAAGATGTTGAATCTCGCTCCTACGTATTCCCAGGTGCAATGGGAAAATCAGGGTTTCGTAGTTCAGGGTAAAAATGTTTGTGGGTTGGTTGTTTTTTAGACGCATGACGTCTAAGTCGCATTCTCGTATTTAAACGCTGCTTGTATGCTCGCACTTTGGAGGCTTAAGCGTGGTTTGTGTTACGGAGAAAGGACGAAAACGTCACCCGTTTTATGAAAAGGGTTTTACTTTTACTGCGCGCGAGGGCAGTGAAAAAGGTTTGAATGTGTTGAGTTGATTTTATGAGTTTTTGTGAAAATGTTTGAGAATGAGGATGATCCGAGACACGAGTCATACGTCAGGGTCTCGAAACCATCCGGGTAGAGAAAGTCATACGTCAGTCCTTTCTTTTTCATCCTTTTAATCTAAAGTCGTTTTAGTTTGATTTAACGAAATCAAAAGAAAAGATTAAGAGATGTTTTTTTTTATGTGTTTTAAGGTTTGAGAATGAGAATGGTCCGAGACACGAGTCATACGTCAGGGCCTCGAAACCATCCGGGTAGCGAAAGTCATACGTCAGTCCCTTCCTTTTTCATTCTATTTAGTGATTAAGTATTGAATAAATTTAAGCAAGACGAAGAAGAAACAAATCAAGCTAACAAAGTATAGACAACAAGCTCTTATTTGAATAAGCACTTATATGAATAAGCACTAAAAAATAAATAAACCGCCGCTGGGGGTGTAAATTGGGATCTGGCGGTGAGGCAATAGCAAAGCTGCAACACCAAGCCCAGCCCAGTTCGTCCAAAAAAACAAGCAGAACAAAAATGATTCAGCGTGTCATCAGGATCAGGGTGCGGGATAGGCTTCACAGATCTGGGCTTTCTGATTCATCAGATGGCTTAGATTTTAAAATAATCAAACAGATCTCAACCTTTCACCAGATCCAACAGACATGTTTTAAACTTGGGAGGGAGCCAATGAAGCGCGGACACGTCATCGTCTTCAACCTCCTTCACCTTCTTCACGTTGAAGAATCAACAACAAGAAGCCATGAAAGCTTCAAGTGAAGCTCACGGCCAAACACAACATCATCAATTCTTGACCAAAAATCAAAAGTTTATATACCATTTCGCTCGAAATCATGCGTAGATCATGAATATAAACTTAGATTTTTTAAAAGGTGTTTTTATCTCAAAAAAAGTTCGAAACTTTAAAACCCAAAAAATTTGAAAATCTACATTTGTACGATTTAGACAAAATTAAAGGTTGGAAAAGCTTCAGTAGGTACTTATGAGTAGAAAACGTTTAGAAACCTACTTGTTTTGAAGCTTGCTTAGGTGGGTTAACACCTACTCTTTTCTTTGCTATTTTTGAACCTTGTGTAAGCTTTTGTTGATGGTTTTTCTTCGTTTTTCTTGTGGTTTCAAGCTTAGGGAGGTGTTTGGAGTGATTTGGGTGAAGAAAACTGAAGGTTGGAGGTGGTTTTAATGGATTTCGAACTTTTGGAAAAGTGATGAAAAGATGAGTTTTTTTTGGTTTTTTCCTTCTCTGTTCTTCTCTCAAAAATCGTCCTCCTCTTGTTCTGATTCGTTTGGATCAATTTATAGGATCAATTGATCAATGCCTATGACCATTGGATAATTTTGAGTGTTGATTAAAGTGTGCTTTGGCTGAAAATTTGGTTTTGCAAAGATAAAAGAAGAAATGAAGTGATTGGTCCTTCATGCTTGCTTGTGAATTTGGTGAAGATTCAGCATGGTTTTGATGAAAAGTTGAAAAAGAGAGTAAGGCTAACAGCATAGTAGGGAGAGGCGCAGCACTGTTCATGGAGGAAAGGGAACGTGCACTGTGCTGTCCTTCTTGTTTCATTTTTTTAATAATAATAATAATAAAAATAAAAAGTAAACAAGAAGTGCTAAGGGGGATGGACGCACGCAGCAGCAACAGCAAGCTGTTGTTGTGTTGTTTTTATTTATTTTTATATAAAAACATTTTTTTTAGATTTTGAATATTAAATATAAAAAGAAAATGAGAGAATATGTGAAAATATGATGAAAAATAATTTATGAAAAGGGTAGGACAAAATTAGGGTATGACAGCTACGAAAAACATTTTATAAAACGATCGTGCACATGACACGAAACGTCGCAGCGGAAAACATTACATAAAGGATTTTCAAAGCAATGAACATGATAGTTCAAAAGATAATTCATTAGCATAAAACATAAGTTAAGATGTTCGCATCGATATACGACGGAATACAAACGATCCCCGACTCGATGTTACAAAATACCAGAGCACTAATATACATCACAGCCCAACTAAACTTAACAAAACTATACAAAGGTAGCCTACACTAGCTCCTCACCAAAAGTGCTCCACACCAAAACGATCTACAGCTAAAGCTCGATCGAAACCACGACCTGAATACCTGAACCCCCAAAGGTCCAGCACATAACAAATAGGTAGAGAGTTAGTAAACATAATCACATACATACGAATATAGAAACGCACCTATATTCAACCTATCACGTATACTAACTCACACACATGCCTCAATAAGTAATACACCAGATAACACATACTCACAAATACACAACCAGATAGTTTCACGTCGTTTCGGACAACACAAAGAACTCACATAACACATAACACATAATTGCACATTTACTCAAATGCGACTAATGCCAAACATTCAATGTCATGCCAACCTAGACACGACTAATGCATGTGGTACCATCTTCTTTATCAAGGAACTTACCATTGATATCCTTCTTTATTGGACAAGTCCAATATCCTTCTTTATCAGACAAGTCTGATATCCCTAAATAATGCATGAATTTATGAATTCCATGCATTTACCAAACATATGATAATCACTTAGCACGAAGCTACTGCTCACTCCATTATAAGCAAATACTCACAAATTAATTTATCCAATTTTAATTATAAGCAAATATCCACTTTTTATATTCATTAGAAAATTAATGTAAGCGAGTCTATAATTAAGGTGATATACATGTTATCATTTAATTCTTGTGTAGACATAGTGTATGTTTGGTTTCAATTCTGGAGTAGCCAGAATTGATTCTGGACATGTAGAATGGATTCTGACTTGTTTGGTTCCTCAAAAGTAGAATTTATTCTGCCTCCAGAATGGATTCTACTTGAAGCTAGAAATTGTAGCTTCTCATTCTAGAATTGATTTTTACACTCAAATTCTTTGTTCAACTCACTTTTGTATGAATATATCCAAACATAAATCAATTCTATCAAACTTAATTCTATTAAAATCAATTATGTCAAACTCAATTCTGTCAAAATCAATTCTGTCCACCGCAAAACCAAACACATAGATAAAGATTTGGTCCCTCTATTTGGTCACTCACTTTGATGAAAAGTAGACCGAGTAAGTAACTAAATAGTAAATACAATATATATATTTTTGGAATAATTAAATGACAAGCCCGGTTTTAAGGGTGGACAAACAGGGATATAGCCTTGGGCCTCCAAAAATAGGATCTCAAAGTTTATATTTTAGGTAGAGATATAGTCCAATCTAAATAATCACAAAAAATTAAAAGAAGAATATATGTGTATGTTTAATCTAAAAGAAGATAATAAGATCCAAAATAAATAGATGAGTGACTATTTTAGGTTTGTTATAAAGATGATTGACTATTTTTTTATGTTAAATTAAATAGATAGTTATTCATTGTAAATACTAAATTTTGTGCGTTTTTATTTATTAGGAATTCATTTTTATTTTTCGACACGGGCCTCTGAATTGTCGGAATCGGCCCTGTTAAATGATACTCTCTCCGGTCACTATTATAAAAAAGAAATTACATTTTAAGTTCATTGAAAAACACCAATCGTTAGTTGGTTCAGTGGCGATTGACGCTGCTAAACTTGGTAGGGAGGACCACAGTTCAATCCTCCACAACTACGACTAGTAGGGGGCTGTAACAATTTGATATCAAAACTGACCTTCGAACCAGATTAAACTGACGGTGAAATGAAAAAAAAAGTTCATTGAAAGACGAATGTATTAGTATAAACAAATTAATGTATCTGACTTATATAAGCAAAAAACCACTTTTTAGCTTCATTGGAAAACCACAAATATACTTTCACTTTTTTATTTATTTATTAAAATAACCACTTTTAAAAATATTGCATCTGTTTGTTACAAATCTTTTAAAAAAATCAAAATTTAGAAAAAACCTGAAAACAGTTAAAAATGAGAAAGATTTTCAAATAATAGATTCTTTTAAAGGAGAGAGAAAATAAATGTTACCGTAAAAGGTAGAAGTTATTTTGTAATTAAAAAATTCATTTTTACATATATATCCAAGTAAGCTAAAGATCAGCTAAAAAAACAAACTAAAGATTATTTTATTAACAAAAAAACCCAAAATAAGTTCAACTATTATAAAATCTTTAAAAATTAATCTCTAAATTATTAAGTACTACCAAAATTACTATTTTTTTAATCAATAAGAAACAAACCCGTAAAAACTATTTGACATTGGGTCCGTTTGTTACAGATTAAAAAAATAGTGATTTTGATGTAAAATAATTTAGAGTTTAGTTTTTAGAGATTTTTAAAAAAGTTGAATTTAATTTGTGTTTGTTTATTATAATAAAAAACACTTTTTTTAAATAAAATAATCTTTAGTTTATTTGGATACAACTTATTAAAGTGATTTTTTTAATTACAAATAACTTTCTTCTTTTAACATTTCTTTTCTATCTCCGCTAAAAAAAAAAATTATTTTATAAGCTACTCTTAGTAGCTTATCATTTTTAGCTATTTTTTTGATTATTCTTAGCTTCTGATTATTTTAAAAATCTGTAATAAACATATACAAAACAATTAAAAGTGATTATTTTTATAAAAAAAATATTTTTTTTTCTACCAAACTAATGCCTCAACGGGTAAAAAACTAATGCAAAGTAATCTTAACTTATTTCAATTGTGATTAAACGACGTCGTGTGTGGGTAGGATTAGGAATATGTTTTACAACAGTACACTCTATCTATCCTCTTCTTCTTTGTCATCTCATCTCCACTCTCAGTTCAGTTGCGCTATGACTGTGAGTCCTCCCTCTGCTGCTCCCATGTAACAACAACCCTTCTGGTAAACATTTCTATTTCTGTTTTTCCTTTTCTTTTTACAATTATTTTTATTATTTTATCATGTGGAAGCTTTAATGGAATTTAACATTTTATTTGAGTACTCTGCTGAATTATGAGTTAATTATAATCATATTATGTTATTATGCAAACTAAATTCAATGAATAAATTTTAGAGTGAAATGGAAATCAGTAGCGGCAATAACAGCAGTAACATGATGTGGTTTTTCAAAGATAGAGGCTTTGATGATAACATCATACAAGGAATGTTCAAAAAATGCAAGCGTCTCGAGACGGCGCATCGCGAAAGAGCAGATGAGAATTGGGAGTATTTGAAAACCATTGGCATTCTAGAAAGGAAACTTCCTTCAATTGTTTCAAAATGTCCTAAGATTCTTGTACTTGGTCTTAATGAGAAAATTCTCCCCATGGTTGAATGTCTCAACACACTTGCAACAAAACCTAATGAAGTTGCATCTGCCATAGCCAAGTTCCCTCACATTCTCTCTTATAGTGTCGAAGAGAAGCTTTGTCCCCTTTTGGCGTTCTTTCAGGCATTAGGCGTCCCCGAAAAACAAATCGGGAAAATTTTACTGTTAAACCCTAGGCTTATTAGTTACAGCATTGAGATAAAGATGAGGGAAATTGTGAAATTCCTTGCCAGCATTGGTCTTGATAAAGACGGAATGATTGGTAAAATTATGGTCAAGGACCCGTTTATTATGGGTTATAGTGTTGATAAAAGGCTTCGCCCTACTTCCGAGTTTCTGAAGTCAATTGGTTTGACTGAGCAGGATCTTCAAGTGCTGGCCTTGAACTTCCCGTCGATTTTGAGTAGAGACGCAAACAAGGTCTTGGTACACAATTACGATTATTTAAAGAACTGTGGGTTTCAAGGGCGACAGATAGTTGATTTGGTAGTTGGTTTTCCTCCTGTTTTGATCAAGAGTATCCGAAATTCTTTAGAACCAAGGATCAAGTTCTTAGTAGATGTAATGGGGAGAGAAGTCGATGAAATCATTGATTATCCATGCTTCTTTCGTCATGGCCTGAAGAAAAAATTAGTGTCGCGGCACAAACTCCTACAGAAGAGGAATTTGAATTGCAGCTTGAGTGAAATGCTGGACTGTAATGAGAAGAAGTTTCACTTGAAGTTTGGCTTGTTAGAAGGACATGCCTTGAGTAACTAGGTCTCATCACTATTTTAGTTTGTTTATGATTTTCATAATTAGTCGACTCGCTTTTCTTTCCTCTCATGTGGAGTACCTTATGTATTGAAATTGTTGTGATTCTGTATGTCTCTGATCTTTTATTGAAATTCATGTCTGTTGTAACTAAGATGATAGGTTATTCCAAAGTTATTATTTACTTTTTAAAAAGACAATTTTTTTTGGTTGAGTATTTGTATTGTAGGTGATTCAAATGAATATCAGATATACATGACAGGCTCATAATTTGCTTCTAACTCAACTTCAAAATCCAACTCAAGTAGTAAGCAGCAATGCACAAGTCCTTATTAGAAGTACTTTATCCCTATCCCTTGTTTGCTAGTCAAGATGTTGGATCTTAACACTTCTGCCTAATAGGTTATTCATAACAATGATTTTCCGTCCAAACGTGACATGTTACCTGACACATATTTTGTTAACCGGCTAACTGTTTCTAAATCAATATATCATTGCACGAACCAATGCTAGAAAATCTGTTTTACATTGCAGCTAAAGAAGTGAACGATGGTTGCATCTGCAATTCGGGGGGATGGTACTGGTTGTGAGAGCTGCACGACAGTTGATGATTTATATTATTTGTTCATGATGTGATTTATATATTTTTGGAAAACAGTTACAATTTTATTTCAGATTAGTGATTATTTCACTCGGGGCAGGCTCATCGTAAGTTGGTTTATGATGACAGCAGAAGAAACAAAATACTTTTCTAACAATGGATGATTTAATATAAGTAACAAGGTTTTCAGTGTCCCTTGACATGAAGATTATGTGAGGTGTATTTTAGCTAAAATAAGATGTTACATTCTTTGACCTGGAAATTGTAGTTTAATCTCTCACATTTGTATAGGCTGTAGAGAGCAGTAGCTACATGGCAGCAAAGATGGGGTTCAACAATGTTCAGAAATTGTATATGAACCTAAATTTCATACAGTGTGAATTTGATTGAAAAACTCACCGATACTTTGATGTATATGTGGAGCAAAATTAGTAACGACCAATAGTTAAGTAAACAATAATAATCACGAAGAAAGCAAGATAAAAACAAAGAAATAACAGACAATATTTGTTTATCCAATTTGGTCCAAAGATGGTCATCAATGTTCCATTCCACTAATTCAAAAAGTTTCGTTACAAAGAGATTTTAAAATCAATTATAAGAATCAACCTTCAGTGATTCGTCGATCCTTTGCTCAATCCTAGTGTAGTACCAAGAAAAACCCATTTGTTGCTAATTGAATTCCTTTTTACACCCCCCTCTCTCTCCCCTAATTGAATTCTTGTTTAACATGCCTTTATATATATAGAGAATCTCAGTCCTAAAAATACAGGGAAAAAAAAAAATCAGATTTTTATACACTAGGCTAGGCTACCCGGTAGCACCTAATAAAAAAAAAAGACAGAACTGAGCCTAGCTCTCGGCGCCAGTCTTCCACGCCTGGACACAAACCTGCAACGACTGGGCGTAAAATGCTCTTAAAAAATGATTTTTCGGATTTTTAAGTCAATCTTTAAGAGTTTGGTGGTTTATGGTACAAATACATTCGTGAATGGTTTGTTGAAATATAATGCACATTTCTAGAATGCAATGGTAATTTATAGAATAACTAGTACTTGTTAAGTAATGATGCACATTTATAGAGTTTTATAGAATACTTTACTAATGCATAGAATAAATCAATAGCATATATATCAGGAAATGTTATAAAAATTCTGGAATGTAGTATCTAGAATATATCTCTTACACCTATAAACAGGTAAACTTATGTACAATTATATTCAAGTTTTTTAGGTGGAATGTCACTAACATTGAAGGCTTCACATACTAAACTGTTGCCTGTTGTCTCATGCTGCTAACATTACACTAATTGTTTCCAACTCCAACACTACAATTCCATCACTAATTGTTTCTAATAGCATCCAATTTTAGGGAAATACAATCTATTCTTGCTTCAAGTCCTCACACTACTTGTTATTATCTTCTAACTATCAACTAAAACCTTCTACACTATCCAACTGCATTATAAAGTACTAACTCAAATAGTAACAGTTTGGTAGTGCTGCATTTTCTGGATTATTATTGTTCTCTATTGTTCCGAAGTTCCGAACAGTTTTAATTACTAGTTACAAGAGTTCTGCATAAAATCCACAAAAAAAGAAGAGTTCTACAGAACAATGTAAATATAAGATTTTTATGTGAGATTTCAAGTTGTGAGGAATCATTCAACTCAAAACCTCAAACTACATCTTTTTGTCTCAAATGAGCATTAGTAAGATCAGCATCAGATTCTTCTAGGACAGCAATCACAGAACATATTCATTTCCAATATTATCTAAACACAAACCACTCACCCAAAACACAGAACATGCCCTTTTTTGTCCCAAACCATAAACTTAAATATTCACACCAATTTAGTACAAAACAACACCTCCTGTCTTTCCAAGAATAATATCTTTGATAAAAAAAAACTGTGTATACTATACACCATCAATTTAATTCATCCTCATTGAGGAATTTCATGGAATGTATCAATCAAGAACCAATAGCAATACAATGAAGAACTTAAAAAACTACTATTTGCAAACAACCTTTCAAATCTTCCACTTCATCACAGCACAAGAACCATGTTAATCTATAGCCACACAAACTATTCTTCACTTGCATCTAGCATTCAACCACTTCAAAATATCATTCCTAACAATTTCAACATTCTCATCAGTTTCTCCAAAAAGCAAAGAATGCATCATCCCATCAAACACCCTAATAGTCTTATCTTCACTCCTAGCTTCTTCATACAATTCTCTACTAACTTCAGGATCAGTAACAACATCAGCACTACCATGTAACACAATAAAAGGAAGTTCAACATCACAAAGCTTCTTACTCAAAATATCAGTAACCCTCAAAAGCTCCACCACAGTCCCTAACCTAGGTTTCCCTCTATACCTCAAAGGGTTCATTTGAGCAATAACCTTCTTATGATCAACTTTCACAGACTTATACAAAAGATCAGGAGTAGGCACAATAGGCAAAGTTGGAAAAAACTTAGCTAAAAAAGTAAGAATCTGAGGAATAGGCCATTTGGGTTTAACCTTATCAGAAATTTTACACATGGGTGCAACCAAGATAGCACCTTGAAACCCTTTTGGATCAGCAAAATGAATCAAAAGACAAATAGCACCACCCATTGATTCACCATAAAGAAAACAAGGCAACCGAATAAATTTTTCATCTTTTTTGATGGAATTGAAGAAAGAGAGACAATCTTGTACAACAAGGTCAACGCTAGGGACAAAAGCTTTAAGACCTTGTGAATGACCATGACCTTGAAGGTCAAGAGAGAAACAAGCGAAACCCATTTGAGCAAGGAAGATTGGAGTTGATTGAAAGGTCCATGAGATATCGTTGCCATAGCCATGGATCATGAAAATGAGAGCGCGTGGTGGGGTTGTGAGAGATGGAAGCCATGATCTTGTGAAGAGAGTAAGGCCTCTTGGTGTTGTGAATGATGATTTTGTTGATGTGATTTTTTGTTGTTTGTAGAATTGTTCTTCTGGTGTGTAGCCCCAGTAGTAGGGATAGGAAGATGATTGAAGAAGAGTTTGGTTTTCTTCTCTTTCTTCTTCCATTGGAGAAAATTTCACTGTGCTTCAGCTTCACTCAATTCTTATCAGTCTAGATCTGGCCAGCCCGTCTCGGCCCGATGGCCCGACACATATAAATGGGCTTTAGTGGCTCGGCGTGTTTGCTTCATGAATTGGTAAACTGAGTCCGGCCCAATTAGTAACGGTCTATGTGGCTTGATAGGCCGATCTGACTAATTTTCATATTATTATTTTTTATTTTAAAAAAATGTAATAGACAGTAAAACTACGTATCACATAAATTATTATTCATCAAATGAGTGAGTCTCATGAATTCATAACTGATGTATTTATCTTTTCTTTCTTAGTATTTTTTTCATCTGGGTCTCCCTCAATAATATTTTCTGTATTAGCAACTGGAGGAAATTCTAACATTACTAAATCATCATCGTTATCCTTCGACTCTTTGTCAATAACTTCTAAAGCTGGATCAAAATCATTTGACGCGAAAGTTTGAGATACGAAGCTTTGATGAAAGTTAAAGTTCTTTTAACAAGGAATAATAGGAAAGAATGGGTCATGCCAAACAAAAATTAGGGAAAATTTTAAATTTGTCATTAAGAATGATAACCATTAAGGATGCAATATATTTTTCTAAACTATTTTTTTAAAAAAAAGAAACTATTTTTTTAGTGGGTCATTCCATAAGTCCGACGGGCCAGCCCATAAAAAATATTGACCCGGTGGATCGGCCCAGAAATATGATAGTTTTTTCCTATGTTTTTTTGAATCCCAACCCATCTTAAAATATAGGGCCAATGAACCGGCCCGATAGCCCAGACTATTTTGACAGATTTACTTATCACTTTAGCTATGCTTATTTTCGCACCCCACATTTCTAAAAACACATACTTTTACTTTCACACGTATACTACTACTGGGGCAGTGGCTAGACTCGCACAATGTGATAAAATAGAGAATTAAAGATCGGAAAATCATACCTCTTACAATAATGTCCTTAGTAGTTACGGCTACTCTTACGGGATATTTTTTGTGTGTGTTTTAGAAAAATAATTTAGGTGAATTAAGTCTCAGCTAATTAGGGTCATGGATTTTATTGCAAGACTCAATAAATACTTGCATATTATATTACTAACTAACGAGATAGAAACTCGTTTATATGTGCGGTTTGAGTTGAATCTTTATTATCTATTAAAACAACTCAATTTTTTTTCTTCTTTTTACAAAACTTACGTTCATTTTGAAGTAAATTTTTAGAAGACATGGTGAGTTTATCTAAAAAATATATGATTTTTTGAGTTTATATCGGAAGTTATATTTGATGGGTAAATATAACTACATTCAGAGGTCTTTTCAGTTTTTAAGATAACAATAGATATTTTAAATTTCTAATTTATTGTACCATTATCCTTCAAGTTTTTCCCTGTTACAAAAACACTGAAGTAACTTAATTAGTGAGGTGGTAATGAACACTACATTTTGGCTTCCGAATAACAAGTAGTGTTCAATACTTCAATGTCACCTCACTAAGTTAACGGTTATTTATGTCAGCACTTTTGTAACAGATGCTGGAGAGACAACAATGCAATAAATTAGAAACTTAAAGGACCAATTTGTTATCTAAAAAATTTAAAAGACTTGTTTGTTACCTAAAAAACTTAAAAGACTTATTTGTTACAAACGCGAAACATAAGTGATTGTTCTTCTTCTCCTTCGAAGAGACCAAAGCTAGTTGAGAGAGACATTACAATAAAATGCATGATTTAGCGACGACCAATAATCGACGCAGCAAAGGAAAACAACGCTAACTATAAGCATTGACCTAGTGCAGGAGTTGTGGCTAGCGCTAATAGTGTCGCTTAAAGTTGACACTACATGATGATATAGATAATAATATGTAAATGATCAACGTTAAATAGCATTAGCTTATTTAGACGTTATATTTGTGATTATCGTCAATTATGGCGTCTAACCGACACTATTATTAGCGACCCAACGACAATCACCGTGGAGATTAATCTCTCATTGTATTTATTTTATAGTGTAAGTTTTGTCGTCGGCTACGCCAACACCTGTATAACTTTTCTATATTTAAAATTCTTTGTTAATAGATCTATAGGATCATCACTAATACATAGTCTCAAATTAACTAAAATAATAAAATCACCAACACACTATAAAATCAAAACATGATGTGAATTGTGATGGCCATCAAAGAGGACTTTGATATTTACAATTGAAATGATCTTGCACTATGCACAATTGTATTGTTTACCATTTGATCAATGGATTTTGTTAAACAACATTATTTGAACTTAAGAAGAGCTAATTAATTCACTTATTATTACCACACAATTAAGTTCTCATCAAAACAAGTATTACCACAAAAGTTGGTATAAATAGCTAGTAGCATTACTATTCTTTGTTGACTTTAGAATAATTAAAGGATGCCATAAAATGTTCCACTCTAATTTGCACTTTATATTCTCAAGTCAAGTGTAATCAATTACATGTATTTTAGATTATACTACAAATCAAGACAAAAGAGTGGTGGTGTGAAAGAGAGGGTTATCTGATTTTCCACTACTATTTAGTCAATGATGATCCTCACACACAGTTTACCCCACCCTATGTGCAAAATGTGTCTTTTCGTGTTTCAAATTGGTCTAACAACCATTCAAAAAGAGACATATATATTAGTTATACTTTTTTTTTTTCCAATTAAACTTGTGATGACAAAGAAATTGTGTTGATTTTATACATTTGCCTATTAATAGTACCATATGCTAAATGGTCTCTACCTTGGCTATAAGGTACTTTTTGTATAGGGTGAGTCATACTTTGATTTTGAAAAATATATCATTCCCAATTAATTTAGATGGTGGTGGATTGCATTGCCATGTACCTATAAAAGTTTCCAAAATTAACTTTGTATACAATCTTGATCGTCATGTCACTAGTTTAGGAAGAGAATGGAACTCACTTTTTGTGTTCTAAAATGCTTAGTGACACTTTGGATATAAAAGACTGAAATACCAAAGAAGTTTCTTTTTTAACATGAGAGGTAAAGAAAAGTAAAAGGGAAAGAAACTACATTTGCTAACGACGTTCAAAGAGATAAGATAGCTCCTCATGCACATTCATCACTTCTCTATAATTAGTTTTTTTTTTTTTTTTTTTTTTTGACAAATCTATAATTAGTTCTTAGTTTGGTAAGAATATTCACATTGTAGTTTCTTTCTCTTGAGAACTTAGTGGATAAAGATGTCCCAATTTTTAACAATTAATAAAAGAAATGTAAAATAAAATTTACATTGATAATGATAGAACAATTACATCAAGAAGTTCACAAAACTTATACTATTGATTCATTTAATTCGTAAAATATAAGTGTTATACAGAATAGGTACACCATAAAATAAAGTTTAAGGTATTGAATAATTTTGTTTTATACGATATTTTATAGGCAAAAATTTATTTTGTATTTTAGACAACTTGTGTAAATGAAAATAAAAATTCTTGTGGTTAAGTGGAGGACAAAAATTTCAATTTTTGTTAGGTTCCTTGGACCCTAGTTTGTTAAGTCCCAAAAATAATTTTAAAATTAAACATATAGTTATGATCTCTTATTTTTTAGCAATAACAGTTAACTGGTATTAGAATTAACATTTACGTCTATTAGCTACTTCAGAATTTCGAACTGAGAGAAGTGAGTGCATGGAAATAAATAATTTAGGCTTGTACTAATTGATCTAGAACTAATCATGAAGTAAAGGTTGACTGTTATAATCTGTTCATACTTCAATGCACAATGCTCAATTTATTAGGATGCATTTAGTGCTGCAACTTTAACTGATTTTTTAGAAGTCAAAACAAACGCCTATTATACACATTAATTTAAATTACTAATGTTTTTATAATCAAAATGTTAGTGGTTATATAAAACGTTTTTAATTAGCTACAATTTAGTTGGTAGTTTATAAGGATATTGATCTAAAATATGTAAATATGTGCGTGGTTGATACCTTTCCTCTGAGTTAGTAGGGATATTATCTATAATATGCTCGAATCCTGATACTTTCACTTAGTCATTTTAAAAAGTGAAATTTCAGCCACTACCGGATAAAAAAAATATGCGGTTGATATAAAAAGTCAATTTAACTACTAGACTACTTGTGACAATTTATTTTAAATAAAGAACGAACTTTCTCTATACAAATGATTGAATTACAACTTAGAAAAAGTTTTAGTCTCTCACAATGTTTCAAATATGATTACTTTCGGTAAAAAAATCCGTAAAAATAAAATAAATGTCACAACAAAGCCTAAAATTACTACAGCTACTGTAATAATTTTTTAAAAAATTTATTTTATAACATATTATCGATACAAATTATTCAAGGTCATTTAAAAAATACTAATTTTCTTTGAAAAACTTGTTAACCGTTGAGCCAACAAAGCACGCTATATGCTCTCTCAAGTAAGTTTTCTTCACATGTAATAGTCGGAGTTTAAACTCCTAACAACCCACTAAAGATGCCAATCCGCCGGAGTTCATTACCACTCAATCCGACTACATGCATAGCATGAAAATTAATTACATGAATTCAAATTTATTGTATGTTTGGTTTTCTTTATAGAGGAGCCAAAATTTATTTTAGAAATGTAAAATTTGTTACAACATATGTTTGAATGTATTCTAACTTAAAACAAGAAATCAAATATTTACCTCTAGAATTGATTTTTAATCTCCATTTTTTTTTACACTCACTTTTATATAATTAAATATATTTAAACATAAATTATTTTCCCCTCAATTTATTTTTTAGTTCAAATGATAGTTAGTGTAAATTAATTTTACACTGACAACCAATAAAAATGATTTAACCTTCCTTGTCATATTTAGAAAGTAAAATTAAGTGGAATGATATATGGTGGAAAATATAGTTAATTATAATTGATTGACATTGTAAATTATACTATTGGTGTATATTTTCTCTCTCTTTATTTTTAACTAAAACATTAATAATTTTTATATCATTGAATTTATGAGCCAATGAGACTATCACTAAATTAACCAAATATGGAATGCTCTGGCTCTTGCAAAAATGGAACTTCTTTTGTAATTTACTGTATGAAAAAGGAAATTATACTGATCATCATATGTAGTGTCTAGTTAGCATACAAAGACGTGTCACGTTATGCATCGAGTTAAATGGCCATAGTTTCCCCACACGAGCAATATCTACATTTTATTTATGTTGAAATATATTATTAAACAATTAAGATTACTATTTACTTGCCCATTGAGCCTAACAAAGATTGCAACAAAATTTCTACATTTATCGTTCTTAATTAGTGGTGCTGAGTCGATCAACAAATAAATTAATATAGAAAAATGAGTTTACTTTGAAATAGGTGGATATCTATTGGCCAACAAATGCTTATGTTGAAGTTAATTATGTGTGCTAAATGCTTTGTTGAGTACAAGAGCCCTCATCAAAGTTTTAATGTAAGATGTGAGATTATAATCGGATTATTTAAATCTCATTACATTGGATCATATTAGATAATACATTACCTACATAATGATCTAACTACATGAAAATGTTTCCATTTTATTGGATTCTTTCGCGTTTATGAATCTTATAATGTTGGAGGTGACATATATACTTAATGTCATAATATTTTGAGTGAAAATATATGTGTTTTTTTTTGGTTTTAGAGCATTGATTCGTAGTTATTTCTGATGCTCTTTTAGAATTATCCAACAAGTGGTACACACCCTGGTTCGGCTTGGTGATGAGGCAAAACTTGGATCCTGGAGTTTGAATCAAATATAGAAGATGATGTCTCACACTTGAAGAGGAAATTCTTGGGATCAAGTGTGAGTGGTTAGTCCTAAATCACTTATAAATTTGTAAAATATTTGATATAAGAGATCGGTGCCTCGTAAACTTAATATCTTCAAAAGTTTTTGGTGGATATGTTGCATGCTCACCCAAACTCCCAAAAAACTTGAGGGAAAAAAAATCTATGTTGACCTGATATTCAATTGCGATTCCATCCAAATGTTTTAAGCGAATGTGAATCAAATACAACAAAGTGGAACAAACAATAAAACAACCAAATTAAACTAAACAATCCAAACAATAAAATATTCAACCTAAAACAAATCTAGACATATATGTCGGAAAAATCCCGACAATGAATCTAAATAATACAAAAAAGCAGAGAAAACAACTCTCTGATTTACCACAAACGAGTCTTTACAAAAAATATAAAAGAATTGCAAGAAATTAGCTTCAAGAGTTCACAAAAAACAAACTCCAATTTTTACAATTTCCCTTTCTCTCAACCTCAAAGAAGAACACTCAAGAAAATAAGAGAGAAAACTCAGATCTTCCTCAAATAAATTCTCGCTATCCAATGTATTTAGGATGTGTTTCTCAACCCTAAAATCTCACCAAAAAAACTCTCAACCCTTATCCTTTAAGTTTTCTAAGAGTTACTTCTTTTAGTAATATCTCAAACTACTCAAAATATGCTCCTTTTATATCATGGGCGAAGAAACGCCTCACAAACTACACCAACAGTTTCACAATATTTCGAATGAAAATGCACGCCAGCCTTCCTGATTGATGCACCTCGCGGTTGTGTTTATCCCACGATGCAGATGAGGTAGAAACATACTCCCTCCGTCCCAAAATATAAGTAAAAATTGGTCACCAAAAGTGGATGTATTTGGTCCAAATCTTTAACCAAATACATCAAGTTTCATTGACCCACTTTTACTTATATTTTGGGACGGAGGGAGTATATTTTAAGGCAAAACTGCACAATAATGCGACTTTCCTTATGTTTTTGTCAAAAAAAAAAGATATCTCTTTCCTTATGTTACCAAAAAATTAATGTGATTAATTAATTGCAAATTAAGACCTCTCAAACTTAAATTTTGCAACCCTATTGACTGGTTGGTATAATTTGGTTTATGGCTATAGTTCATATATCATTTCATTACCTAAAACTCTAAAAGTCACAACATGCATGCCCACTTACTTGAGTATGGAGGTAAGAACTAAGAATCGACACCATCACGTAATATTGTTTTAAATGTCTCATATCAGATAAACTTACCAATCTAGCTAGCTTTGCTTTCACATCTGTCCTTTTTTTTTTTTGGTTTTTCACATCTGTCCTTTTTTTTTGTTATAACTATTTTATAACATTAATCCTTTAAATTCCAAAAAGGCAATTAGAACTTAGAAAGGTAAAAGAAAAAAATTAATTAATTACAAAAAAGAAAATGCAAATCTTGGGGTGTATAGGTTGGGCAAACCCAATCGATCCGGTCAAACCCACTCAATCCAACCCAAAAAATAGGTTGAGTTGAGTCATAAAATGTGTTTCGAGTTCAAAATAAAATCTTATCAAAAATTGGATTTCAAATATAACTGGATTCAGACTAAAAAATTCCACCGACCCTCTTACACGGTAGTGCTATGATTTTTTGAAATATTTTTCATATTAATACCAAAGGTTTTGCCTTTTCCATTTGATAAATAAAAGAGAAAAGTCCAAGGTTCAATACTTCAATTTCTAAAACAAGTTGTATGCGTGTATATTCTAAACGACAAACACATTACTTTTCGGTACTTTATAATTTCAACGCATCATCTGATCATCTCCTTCGAGTCTTTCAAAAATAGTTATGCTAAAAAAGAGATATCATTTTTTTGGGTGGTTTTTACCATCAGTATCCGACTCACTAAACGGTTTGGTTCCGGGATCAATTTAAAGTTTCTTATATAATCAGAATTTTAATTTTGGCTAAATTTAATTTAATCCGACCCATGTACATCTCTCAGTAAATTCCATTAATTATTGAACTTAGTAATAAAGTTGGAATCCAAGTCATTCTTCAACAATCAATCAATTAGTTGATATTATTTCTTCCATTCCTAACAGCACTTAGGTTTCCCCAATTAGTTCAAGAGTCATAACGCACAAGGTTCGCCACAAAAATCACACACCTTTCTACTTTGTTATGATGAGATTCTTGAAAGCGCAGTGTTGGCTTTTTATTTTTCTTATAGAGAAACGACCATTTTGGAATATATGCTATCATGCATTTCCCTTCTTGCTAAGTGGTAGAGTGAGAATAAGCTATGACGTATATTTTAAAATAAGAGTAGGTTTGAATTGATTTATTTTTTAGTTTATATGAATATGAAATAGTTTATGCAAATAAATAAATTTTTATATATTATTATACGTTTTTCAAAGTAATTTATAATTTTTTTTTTATAAAAACACAATTTTTTCATAAGCTTAAAAATAATATAAAATTTTTATAAAAACACAATTTTTTCATAAGCTTAAATTTTTTTTCAAATTTTTAGTGAAAATTTATAAATTAATATAAAAATTTATTTATTTTCATAAATTATTTTCATAAGCTTAAAAATAAGTCTAATATAAACGGGCCTTAAATATTTAATTGAAAGATCAAAACTGTCAAATATTAAAATAAGGAAACTAATTCTCTCAAATTGTAATTAAAAATAGGACCAAAACTACAATAATATGAGAGAATTTGTTATAAGTTTATTTATTTGGTTCATAATATAGCTCTTAATTATATCAATTTTTATTTTTAACTAACATGTCTCTTAGTTATAAAAAGACAGCATAAAATACGAGAATCACTTAAGATAATGTAAACTACATGATATAAGATTTTATAAGTGAGATAAATAAATCAATATATAAATATACAGAGTACCACACATAAATTGCCATAAAAGGGCCATAAATAACCAATCTTAAGAGCAACTGATTCTTGGTTTTGAAAGTATGACTCAATTTTTTTTTTTTTTTGATAAAATGACTCAATTTATTGTTTCTTGGTAAAGTCTGTTTATTTGGTTATTTGTCGTGTTTCAGAATTGAGGAAGTGAGTTTTTTTTTTTTTTTTTGCAAAAGTATGAAAAATTTGGGCTCCTTCAAAAGTGACAACCTTTTCTTGCAAGTATTTTCAAATAGATTTTCGATTAGCTAGAATCTCTGTCATCGCAACGTCATTGGGGATATTGGTGATTCTTTGTTCGTTTCTTGTAGTAAAACTTCACCAGTTTGATATGATATTTTTAGTTGATTGGATTTTAAGTTGGTGCCTCCTCAAGATATTCTTGGGCTTTTGGAGATATTTTTAGACATCGATGTGGCTAGAAAAAATAGATTGAGTGGTTGTTAATCTGACATGCAATTGTGTGAACTATTTGAAACTCTCGAAACAATGTAATCTTTTAGAGGGAATCTTTTCTGTCGAGAATCTGGTGGATAAGGTGAAACTTACTTCTTGGAAATGGTTTATGGGTGAAAATGTTGGCACCTTATGTTCCTTTTTCTATAAATGGGGGATGCACCCTATTTTGTGCTTGAACCATATTAGAGTCTGTTGGAGTGTGGGGTTGAGTTTTAGTGATCCTAGTTGGTTAGAGGTCCTTTTGGTGTATGTCTTGCCTTAATGGTTGATCATTTCTTCAAGGGGAGTCATGTCTTCTCATGCGTGAAGTGCTGCGGCGTTCTTTGTTTTTTGGAGTGTCAGTTTTGTTTTTCTTCTCATTGTTGATCCTTTCGATCTTCTTTGTTTTCTTTTTTTGTGTTTCTTTTTTCTAGCAGTTGTGTGTACATCTAGTTTCCTGTTGTCCTTTGGACTTTTTCTTGTCTTCTTCGTATATATAATAGGGTAAATAGGGTTTTACCCCCTGCAAAATAGGAGAATTTTGCATTACCCCCTGTAAAATAAAAAGTTGTGATTCCCCCTCGTAATATTAAGATTCTTTGTTTTACCCCCTGAATTGACAACATGGATTTGGAATCTTAATTTTGCTGACATGGCAACCATACGTGGCTTTTTTTTTACACATGGCTTTTCTGTTTTTACTGTTTTTATTTATTTAATTTTTTTTGCCACATATTGAGCTATGTCATTTAAAAAAAATAAAAAACAAAAAAGGGGAAAAACAAACAGCAAGAAACATCAACAATCTTCACCACTCTCATGGGAAGAACAAACAACAACAACGAACTTCATCTTCAATCTTAAATTTCATCTCATCAATTCAATCTCAAACTCATAAATCCAAAACCATAAAAAAACTCATAAGTTTCTCAAAACATAAAATCCCACAGTTCATTCTCCACCACCAGCCACCACCACCGTCGTCGTCCATCTCTCTTTCCCACCAATTGCATCTCTCTTCCTTGCAACATCACTCTCAATTTTGTTGTTTGTTGATTTTCCAAAAAATTAAAATTAAATCAGAATTAATGATGTTTGGAGAACATGTGTTGTTATTTTTCTTGAACTTGTAATTGCTAACCCAACTCATATCCTTCACCAAGATCAAAGGAATGAACACGTGAGAGGTAGAGACCAGGAAGGAGAGGGATGAAGAAGTTGATTATGTTAGGTTTGTTGTTGGTGGTGGTGGTTATGGAGGAGGTGGAGGAAGAGTTTGAATTGGAGGAATTGTGGAGATGATGATTTTTTTTTTTTTCGATTTAGGGATTTGAGATGAAAGTTGCTTCCTGAGATTTGATATGAAGGTTGTTTTTTGGAAAAAAAATTTGTGGGATTTGAGATGAAGATTTTTTTATTTTTTTTATTTTAAATAACAATGATTTGGAATAATTATAATAATAAAAATTCTAAGAAAATCCACATATGCATGCCACATCATAAAAAAAAAAATTCCATGTCTAGTTGGCGAATTAGAGGGGTAATTGAATGAATCTTTATATTACAGGGGGGTAATCACAAATTTTTTTTTTTGCAGGGGGTAATGCAAAATTCACCCATTTTGTAGGGGGATAAAACCCTATTTACCCTATATAATATTATATTTTCCATTTAAAAAGAAAAAACAGTCAAACTACGCTCTAGACGACCCAACTCGGTTTTTCCTCACAAACCTCTACATATTCCAACAAAGAACAAGTTTCTCTTACTTAAAAAGTACACGAATAACCATAAGTCTTACGAAAAAACAATTTTCACTAAAAAAACTTTACCTTATCCACTGGCTGCTTAACAGACACGTGACAAAACAATTATATTATACATATATCTTATCTTATTCTTATCCTATTTATATCCTATTTTATCTTTTATCATATATGGTGGTGCACAATATACAAATTTTTGTTAATACATTTGTCTCTTATGAAAATAATACAAGAAGGAATACAAGTGATAAGGACTTGCTAACTATTGCTTTAAGGTCAAAGTTACAGGCAATTGATTCTCCTTCTCTCCCATCAAGTATTGAACAGGTGTGTCCATTATTATACGCTACTCACTCTTACATCATATGGAATATAGTTTCCAAATGTAAGAAAATAAACAAATTTTGGAAACCATTTAATGGATTGATCGCAGAATATGAAAAGTAGGATGCAAAAAAACGCAGAAGCAAAGATGGATATTGTGCAATCATTCAAATTTTAATATAATAATAATCTAATTAGTGATGTATAATTTTGAAATTTCTCCTAGATTCCATTTTCCTTTATTCTTTGAGGGTCCATTTAAAAATTTAATTGTCATAATATAGGATAGGATATGATTTATATTCTGTAAAATACAAGAGTTGAGTTTGGAGTCAAAGATACTTTTATTTTTTATTCTCTCCATTTTGTCGTTAGTAACTCGTTACTAATGTTTTATGAGAATATAAATGCAATAATGTGATATTTGATAGGTTTAATTATTTAATATATATTTGAAAATTATTCAAAACTATAATAATGGAGAGATAAATAGTTAGAGAAAAAAATAATAGAGAGGATCCCAATTTTTAATTTTGTACTGACAAAATAAATAAAAAATATGCAATCGAGAGGGAGCTGAAGCCTTTTGATGTTAGAATTGACCGCTGAACTAGATTAGGCGATCTAGTAGACCGAATACTGGTGGTGTGGTGAAAACCAAAAATAAAAAAAAGAAGCATTGAGTAAATATATGATGTGATAATGACAATATAAACTCTATCAATAATGAATTTTTTTTTCTTTTTTACAAAATCATTAATGAATTATTATTATTATGTTTTGGTACATAATAATGAATTATTTAAATAGTATGAAATTTGAGTTTCTTGATAGCAAGTGATTATGAGTTTGTTCCGTGACATTTGCCTATGAAAATAGATTTAGAGTATGAGATTTGGTACCAACTGTTTTATATTTCTCTCAATTATATATATTAAAAGTTTAATTAAATATATATCGACAATAAATTGATGTAGCTAGAGATTTGACCATTGTCAGATGTTTGATCTCCAACTCTTGCATATAAAAAAAAACCTGATTTAGAGGGAAGAATCTACATTATGTACGTCCAACTTATTTCTTGGTGGAGATTAGTCACAGCTTAATCGCGCGCTGTGAAAATTTTGTCCTTAAATCACGGTAATTGTTATGGACTGGACTTTTGGTTTGAACCAAACTCAATATCACATCCCTTGGCCAGATTCTACACCATTTGTATATATACAACCATTCGCAACCTCACAAGATATGTCTCACTCTAATCTCGAGCTCCACTCTAAGCTTATACTGACCTGCCTTCAGAGTGTTTTCTATAAGTATTCCTTCCCTTTGTTTCTAAATTCTACTTCCTACTAGAGATAGAATAAGATAGAGTAATATGATTTGATTGGTTATATCTTATCTTATCACTCTTAGTACTCTAAACATGAAACAAATAGGTAGCCCCAATTAGTCCTAATTTCATCATATCTTATTATATGTTATAAGTAACTAGTCACGGCCCATGCTATTGCACGGATTTTATACACCAGCATATATGATATTAAAAAAAATATAATAATTGCAAAAAGAATAAATAAAAACAACTCAAAATATAGTGATGATAAAAATAATAATATTCAGTACAACATAGATATAGATAAATAATTTACAAATTAACTACTAAACATTATGGAAAACTTCTTTGTAAACCACATTTCCAGTTTCGTCCGTGTCTTCCCCTTTTTCATCGGTTATCAATATTTTCAAGCCTTTCCTTGAAGTTATTATTGACACTGCAACATATAGTTAGCCATGGGAGAAAATTGACCGTGGAAGATACATACCAACATGTTTTAGGAGCTAATATAGCTCTATCTTTAAAAAAAGTTGGATCATTCATATTGTGCAATAGATCTGGATAAGTGCTCTGAACAATAGTTGAAAGAGGATCACCTAAGTTAGGAACCAACAGATTTAGTGGTATTTGTATTGTGATATCTGAGTCATTAGATTGCCCAATACTTCCATCACCAATACCCAAAATCCAGTCTGAAAAATTCTTTTCATCTTCAATGTCAGAATCTGAACTGCCAGTCTGTAGTCTAGTTGTCAATGTAAGCACCTCACAAAATCTCGAAGAATATATAGTGGAATTAACAACCTCTTGTCTTGTTCCTTTTGGTATAACAGGAAGAATTTGACGAAAATCTCCACCCAAAACAACTGCTTTTCCACCAAATGGAAAGTTTTTTTTTTCTTTTTCTGTAGTATATCCTTCAAAGTACGATCAACGACTTCAAAACAATGTTTATACATCATAGTGTTTCATCCCATATGATTAGCCTTGCACGACGAATCAGTTTTGCTAAATCATCTGTTGGTAGTATCTCACACGAAGATGCCTCATGAACATTTATAGGGATTGCAAACCTTGAGTGTGTAGTTCTACCTACAAGAATTAGCAAAGCAGCTATCCCACTTGACACTACCGTTAGAACAATCTCGCATTTTGTTCTTAATGCTGCAGACATAGCTCTCAAAATGTATGTTTTTCCGGTTCCTCTATATCCATAAAGAAAGAAAAGACCCGGTTTTTTTTCCTCAACCCTTTTCTGAAAACCTTTTAAACAACGTAGCGCAAGTTGAGTTTCTCTATTTTGATGATCCATATTGGCAATGAAAACAGAAAACACGTGAAACTTCATATATATATATATATATATATATATATATATATATATATATATATATATATATATATATATATATATATATATATAGATGAAAGGTAGATGATTTAAGACTATATATTGATGTGTTTTTAATTGATGATTTTTATTTAGTAAAAAAAATGAATATGTATAAACAAAAAAAAGGGTTTTCTATAAAAAAAGGTTAAAAAAAGGTTAAAAAAACGCAGTAACATATTTGATTCTTGTAGATGGAAAAAGTGGTTTTTGTTTCTAGAAAGAAAAATAAAATGTGTAGTTAAATGATGTTGATTACTTATTGGTTACAAAATTATTTCAACATAATGTTTTTTTTTATAATCAAAAATATTGTTTCAACATAATTGATATGACTTAGTGGTAAGTATATAAAGAAATATAACTAAAAAGTAATGGGTTCGAATCCCGACGGTTTAGTTGATCGGATATTGGGGTGAAAAAAAAGGAAAAGAAAAGAGTATTCATATATGTACTTTATGTTTCTTTTCCTCATGGCACTTACATATGTACGTTGGTTCTGATAAATTTGCACCAAAGAAAAATGTGAAAACCTTATTAGTTCCAATACATGATATATCTATCTATCTATCGAATCTAGCTATTTGGATATATAGGAACATTCAATCATATCAGATATATGTATCTATAAATAATTTTATATCGACTTTATTTATCTAGCGATCGAACTCTGAATACCTCGTTTTCTTGAGTTAATACCAAACTCCCAAACAAAATTAAAGAGTAGGGTAAACATTTATTTATCAAACCCAAACAAATAAAACATTTGTAAAATGAGATGAATGTATATACAATAAAGAGATTAATATAATCAAATCAATTCTTAATACAACTTTATAGATTAGTTACTAAAATATTTCTCAAACATCTATCTATGTAAATCAAGTATATATGTTTATGGATATGGTCAAAAACATGATATATCAATGTTCAACAACCCATATTATCACTCAAAGTTATGATGGTGGTTCCACTGATCACTCATATAAACAAGCATGCATGAATATGGTCTAGAAGCTAATAGCTACACCTAAAATCCATGTCAAACGTCATACAGCATCTTAAACCAACCAAATTCAAAAAGGGACCTAAAATTAAAGGTGTTGCCAGGTAGGGCTCTCTCATCCTATCTCCTTTTTTCCTAAATTTCTACCCATTATGAGGCATAGTGGAACCCTTAACTTAGTATAAATAGCCATCTACTTCTCTTTGTCTTTCAACCAATATTTCCAATCAAAAGTGGAACAAACATCTTTCATTCTCTTCCACAATATGGATAATCTAGTATTAAAGTTAAAGAGTTTATACACTTTGGTTATTTTACTCTTTGTACTATGTTTTAAGCTTTCTGTTTCATCTAGATCACATAGACACTATTATGGTGGTGGAAGAAAATTGAGAAGCTCTAGTGATAATGGTAGTGATCTTGTGACTAATTTGCCTGGTCAGCCTCAGGTAGATTTTAAGCACTATGCTGGTTATGTCACTGTCAATGAAACTAATGGAAGAGAACTCTTTTATTGGTTCTATGAGGCTATGACTAAGCCAGAAGAGAAACCATTGGTGTTATGGCTTAATGGAGGTAAAAATATATACTAATTAATCAATTTATTTATGCTTAATTTCTTCTTCTTTTTGATTGACATATAATTAACAAGTTAACAACATTTGTCTTTACGAAAGTGAAGTCTAGTGGTATGAGTTGAGACGCTGAAAGAGTATTAAAAAGGAGATTCATAGTTTGATTCCAACCGTTAAATTTTTTCGACCCTCTTAACAAAATAATCACTAACATTTGCCTATGTAAAAAAAGTTAACATCATTTGGATTTTATAGACAATTGTCAAAACAGAAGTTGAGTGCATGGAATTTTTATCAAATAATTTGTAAGATACTATATTTAAACTATATATCATATCTTCAAAATTTAGGAGCTAGCCCTTGTATAATAATAATAATTAAACATCACAAACCCAAATGGCATTTCACTTCACTCATAGGTATAATATATATATGAGAAAGTGGAATTGGATTTCCCACAATTACAGCAGGGTGCTGTAACTGATTTGAGGCCGTTCGATTTCTGAGAGGCGGCTGAGATCATTTTGATTTATAAAATTGTATTTTATAAATCAAAACCGTCAAATCTCATGCATCAAACTGTGTCATTATTTGACAGCAGTGAATCCATGTCCATTGTTTGACAGCAATGAATCCGTGTCTGGAGAAAGCATGTCCTTATCAACAAATAAAATAACTTCTACTATGAAAAGTGGAAAGTAAGGCCTTAAGAAAAAACAGAAGAGAGACAAAATTGAAATCTTTTACTCTTTTTTAACTTATTGTCATAATCTCTATTTTATCTTACTCAACTTTTTTTAAGGTGGCATGTAATCTGGTCCGTTTGGTTTGAGGGAGGGAAAGTGAGAGGAAAGAAAATTATGCAAACCAATGAATGAATCTAGACTAACTTTAGTCCAAATTCATTCATTGATTTGCGTAATTTTCTTTTCCCCCACTTTCTTTCCTTCATACCAAACGGACAGTTTTAAAACAGTGGTAATTTCATTAAATGGTCTCTGCTAAGGTGACAAGATGATATATTGTTGTAGGTCCTGGGTGCTCTTCTGTAGGATATGGAGCAACACAAGAGATTGGTCCATTTTTAGTGGATAATAATAATGATGGACAAGGCCTTAAATTTAATAACTTCTCATGGAACAAAGGTACTAATATTAATATGATGACCACAACTTCACTTCTTTTTATGCCAATATAAATTAAAAATTCTGTTTTGGTGAACCACAACTAGTGCTCCAATATTTGTCCCTACAAAATGGATTATTATTATTAATTGATGCTAACAATTATTGACATATATATATGTGATGTTGCAGAAGCCAACATGTTATTCCTAGAATCTCCTGTCGGAGTTGGCTTTTCATACTCAAATACAACCAGTGATTATGAACAATTGGGTGATGATTTAACAGGTCATTACTTAATTTATAAATCTATATACTATGTTGCATAAAATAACATGCCTTTAATGTTGTTGGTTACATTTTCTATTATTTGAGGTTTATGCAAAGCAAAGCAAATCTCTGACAAATTATATTATATATTTTTCTAACAACAACAGCTAATGATGCTTACAATTTTCTACACAATTGGTTCCTCAAGTTTCCATCATATAGAACTAAGACATTTTACATAGCAGGGGAGAGTTATGCAGGTCAGTAAATAATTTATTTTTTAGTCAAATCTTCTTAATCAATAGTAATTTTGTGGCATTGCTGTCACGATTAACCGAGATTCAGCCATTGTCGCTTCGAATAAAAAATAGTGATTAATTTTATTTATTTTATCAATGTATATTTTCAGGAAAGTATGTACCAGAACTTGCTGAACTTATCCATGATAGGAACAAGGACCCATCCCTTTACATTGATCTCAAGGGTATTTTGGTATGGCCCACATAATATATAAAAATTAAACCATGTGCTAAATAAAATTCATGGCATAAAGAATATTTTTTTACTAAGAATATTTTCTATGTAGTCAGCATTTAGTAGGTTTTGAAAATTGACCTCTTATCCACATCATGTTCCACCACCACAATCTAAAGTATATTTATAAAGCAACAAATTCTGTACTTGTGATCACTAGTTTTCAAACTTAGTAGATATTACAAAATTACAAATTAACATAAATATGAAGGAAAATATCAAGCACGGACAGAGACATGAACATCGGATACGATAAGGAGACTGACAATAATTTTAAAAAAAGACACAATTTATTGTAATTATAAGTATTAGTGTCTCGGTATCCCACACGGAACACACCTAATTTGAGGAGTATCTGTGCTTCAAAGGAAGGAAATAATATATTTAATTATTTGTTATTTTTTATTATTATTGTTTTGTAGCTAGGTAACCCTGAAACATCTGATGCTGAGGATTGGATGGGACTAGTTGATTATGCTTGGAGTCATGCTGTGATATCTGATGAAACACATAAAACAATAAAAAAAAGTTGTGATTTTAATAGTAGTGATCCATGGAAAAATGAAGATTGTGATCAAGCTGTTGATGAAGTACTTAAACAGTATCATGAAATTGATATCTATAGTCTTTATACCTCTGTCTGTTTTGCCTCTACAGCACGTTCAAATGGTCAAACAATGCAAACTTCCACCAAACGTTCATCTAAAAGTTCATCCAAAATGGTGAGTTTATTGGAAATGTTAACAATTCATGCAAAACATTTTGTTATCCAAATAGCACAAGTGTAAAAAGTTTTACTCCTATCGAGTTTAATTATGATAAAAGTCTAATATGTCTAATGACCTAACAGTTATAATTGAGTGACAGCATAAAACTCTTTGCAGATGTATATGTAGTACAAATTTCTATGATTTTTCACAGTTTAAGATTTCAACCTGTCATTTTAGATCGGACAGTCCTGGTCAGTTCCTGTGCTAACGCAGTTACTCGCAAAATCCTTTTCCGATTTACTATAATATATTCTGACACTTTTATATTGATGTGGTTGACTAGATGCCTAGAATGATGGGTGGTTATGACCCATGCTTGGATGATTATGCGAAAGCTTTTTATAATAGACCAGATGTTCAGAAGGCCCTTCATGCTAGTGATGGTCACAATCTAAAGAATTGGAGTATTTGCAAGTAATATTCTCTTCTTTTCATTTTCTTTTCACAACTTTAGAACATTTTTTTTTAAAATCAAACCGAACAAGACGATTCAATAAGTTGAACCATAAACCGGTATTGTGTACTATTTGATTATCCGAGTAGTTCGTCTGTGGTTTTATCTTGTTCGAACTTTAAAGTAGTTAAACAATGATCCAAAACCTCTGTGATTCGATGTCCGGTTTGAGTTTTAAAACATTCTTTAACAACAAAAAAGTGTTACTCAATGTGTCAAGAATTTAGTGGTGTTTAATCTGGTTTTTTTTTGGTTACATGTGTTTAATCTGTTTTATGTTTCACTTTAATGTTATTATCCTTTACTAAACAATTTTTTATTTAATTATTAAATGTAGCAACAAGATATTCAATGATTGGGCAGATTCAAAACCATCAGTTATACCAATTTACAAGAAACTTATTTCAGCAGGACTTAGGATTTGGGTTTACAGGTAAATATAATTGAATATTATCAAACCTCAAATTCATATATAGTCATGTGTTTAAGCAGTTTCTAAACATTTCTTGTGCTTCATATGAATTGTTAATTGTTGATTATGGTTCAGTGGAGACACAGATGGTAGAGTACCAGTTCTTTCAACTAGGTACAGCTTAAGTACTCTAGCTTTGCCAGTTACTAAACCATGGAGGCCTTGGTACCATGAAAATGAGGTAAGAATATTGAAGGAAAATTGACTTAATTGTTTTTTCAAGAACAAGAAAAATCTAGTTTTAATCTGCACTAATTCAAGGGAAAGCTATTAAAACCTCATACCATTTGCCTTAAATGCAGTTTTAGTCTCTATATTTTGTGATATTATGATTATGATTTTGGTCCCTCAAATTTTCAAAATATTTGACATTTTTCCGTTTGTAATTTTGTATATTTGGGATTCATTTTTTATGATTTCGCAAGTGATACACTGAGTTAATGATATAAAATTAAGTTATTAGCGAGAATCTACCTAAGCAATGTTTTATATAAAATTTGAGTCTTTTTGGGATATAGATTATTGTAAGATGTAAATAAGAATCCATTTATATAGACGGTGTATCATCATCAACTGAGTTGTCACATAACATGTCACTTACCGCGTCATCAAAATTGAGGCTCAAAATGCATAGATGAGAAAAAAATCATGATTTAGAAGTTCTATGTGAAAATAAACTTCAAGACAATTCATACAGTCTGATTTATTTATTTTTGACGAAATTCATACAGTGAAAATAATCTTTTAAAAATATGTTAGCTTGTATGGAAAAAGGGGGTGTAAATAGTTTTTCCTCCACATCAATATTAAATGGCCTTTTTAAGAAGAAAAGTCAATAATAAGATGGAATCCAGCCCAACTATAGAAATGGGCTTTGACGGGCTATTTTTTAGAAGTTTCAGTGATTTATCTCGTCCATATTATTTTCTAAATATATTAATTTTTTAATGTAAAAAGAAAAAATCAAATTTACTTAATAGTGACCGGAGGGAATATGTAACATCAGATACCTTTTATTATATTTTTGTTCACTTTTTAATTAATGGTATGTTCCTTCTTAATAAACAGGTTAGTGGATGGTATGAAGAATATCAAGGGCTTACATTTGCAACATTTAGAGGAGCTGGTCATGCAGTTCCATGTTTTAAACCAAGCAACTCACTTGCATTTTTCACCTCCTTTCTACATGGAGAATCACCTCCTTCTACAAAATAAGAATAAGAATAATTAATCATATTGGGTGCTCTTTGTCACCCCATATGAAAATTTTGCTATTACATAGCAATAGCTAATAGTCTAATATTGTCAAAATGCCAAGTATTATTAAGATAATAAATAAAAGAGTTTCACTCCCGGCCTACTAAATCATCATCTTATTTTATTCTTTACATGATAGTATTAGTAAAATATTCATGCATTCGCACAAGTCGTGTATGGTTGGTTATAAATATCTTATTATTGTAGGTTCGATATATGTTATTTCACATAATAATTGTAAAAATTGGCTTTAGTGAAATATATTAATGAAGTATATTCATAAAATTAAAATGGTATCAAATTAATAATGAAAAATAATAAAGGTACAACAATGAGGTGCAAGAAGTAAAACGATTTAAATAGAGAAATGAGGTGCAATCACTTTAAAGGGGTGTGCCTAGTAAACCTTATTTATTTTATTTAGTAAACTAGCAAGGGAAAAGAATGGGAAAAAGCTAAGCTAGAACTCTAATTTGGACGAAAAAAGAAGCTTAAGAATTAAGATCAACCTAGCTATAGGGTCCTCCACCTTCTTTGTACTACCATTTAAGACCTCTACTATGGTTTGGTTTTGATAATAGAGGATTAGGGGTTTGAAATTTGCTTTGCTTTGAGTGGTTTAGATTATTTTATGCAAATTTAAAACCTCACATGTACACTTTTAACACATTCTCGATTATTTTTAACTCTATACAAAACTCAACTAAAAATCTCTAAATTGAGCCATAACTTTTAAGAAAAAACTCTATAAAATACTCTAAATACCTGTTTAGACAGAGAGTTATCATTAACCACAATTATGTAACTTGAAAACTATCATTATATGTTCCTCTTACATTTTTTTTCTCCCATGCCTAATCCAACAAATTAGGTAGCTTGAGACTAGAAGTGAGAAAAGACTGGACCAAACTAGGATTCATAAGGTTTAAGTTTGGCATATAAAAAAATTTAAGACCTAAATCTAACTTGTAATCTATTATTTGATGTTTTGAAAATTTGGTATGCTCTGGCAGAGCTGTTTAAAAAACATTTTTTTAAGTAGTCTAATGGCTAAATTTTTTACCCATAAGATAAATAAGTGGGGTGTCCGGAGTTCAAACTCCGACCCTTGTATATATAATACGATGTCCTTACCAATTGAGTTAAACTTATGGGAACATAAAACCTATTATGAACGAGTTTAAATAAATAATCATATTTATATTTAAATAGACTAATTGAACAATGAAATTAAACTCTCATTTTATGTTTAACATGATATTGAGAGTTTGACTATTACATCATATTTCAATTATAAATTATAATAATACATTTAAATGTGAAAAAAAAAAATATTAACATAGACTAATAAATTAAAACTATTGAACAAATTAATAAAATTTAATATAATAATAGTAATAAAAAGTATTTATCATATTTATTTAAATAAGTCTGTCTAATAGACTTAAAAGACTTTTTAACAATAAATAATAGTACTAAGAGCTTGTTTGGCCCAATTTTTTTTAGAGCTTATGCAAACAGCTTATGCAATTTTTATATATTATTATAAGTTTGTCAAGGTAGTTTATGATAATATAGCTTATAAAATTACAATTTTTACTAGTGTGAACTTATAAAATACCATAAAACCTAATTTATATTGCATAGCTGGTTGCATAAACTCTAAAAAAGCTGGGCCAAACGAGCCCTAAGACTTTTTTTAATTTTTTTTTTGGATTTGTCAATTTCTTTTTTCTTCTCAGAACTTTTTTTTTAAAAAAATTTTTTCATCAAAAGGAAATAAAAAACAATAAACAAACAAAAAAAAAAAAAAACTAGCCAATCTGTTGCCTAAGGACCCCGGAGGTATCCGCAAGTAGGATGATATCCAAATGCATAGAGGAGAAGTTCACATCTTCAAAGATTCGACATTAGTAGTCCAAAATTTGGTCAATCAATCGGTACATTCGTTGTCTTCTCTCAAAGTATGATTAAAAGAAACCTCCCAAGAAAAAGAAGAGAGTTTCCTAACGAGAGAAAACAATGTTGCAAATCATCAATAACATCCAAGGATGCTTGAGAATCCGATTCCACCACGATTGACCGATATCCAATATCTCACGTCAGTTAAAGACCTCTGCAAATAACTGAAAGTTCAGCAATAGGTTAGAAGCTTTACCACATGATCCAGAAAAATCAAGAATCCAATTTCCCTATCGTTTCTCAAAAGACCTCTAAAACAAGGATTGCCAATAGAAGATCCATCACCGTTGATTTTAATAAAGCTTTATAGTGGAAAATGCCCGCAAACTTGACGGATCATATGATGTTTATTGGTGGGGTAAAGTGTCTGGACCATGGAAGAATGATATGAGACTATGCTATTGACTACAACCCAAATATCTTTCTTATTATATTTTGAAAAATTTCGTCATAGTACATCTTGCCTTAACAACATGATGTTTGAACCAATTCCTGACAATCTTGTATTTAAAATAGTAACCAAATAGGCATGGCATTGCCCTTGGTTGAAACTCAGGTTTGATCTAGACAACTTTACAATATTTTAAATCATAAATAAAATAGTAAATGAAATCGATGTTTATTGGCAAAACATAGATTTAAACTCAGAATATTCTGCACAGTATATATCAACTTATAGCTGACAACCAACTTTAATTAACCGAATCCTTCCCTCTAATTCTTCCCAAACATAATATTTGATCATGGGAGTACTATACCAACTTAATATATTATTGTAACTTTGTAATCTTCAAATTCAAAATATACATATATAGTCCTGTGTTTTCCTTTTTCTGTATATCAATGATTACAATAGTAAGATTAGCATGAATCAATTATTAAAGAAGGTATGTGTAAACTATTAAGCCAAATTAACCATGCTAGCTAGCTATATAAATAATATAATATAATAATTAGTTCCAATTTATGTCCGGAAGTTGAAATTGTTGCCTCATTACACCTGCATCTCCAAGAATTGAATTTTGATGAAAAGTTGTGTTTGGTGGAAGCTGGCTAAGCAAAGAAACAAATGAATTATTTTCCTCAATATTGTTGTTGCCACTATTATTAAGATCTCCATGGAATCTCTTACTTGAAGAAGATGACCCTGGTGAACCTGTTTCATGCCAAAATTGTGATGATGCATTTAGTGCACGTTTCATAGGGAATGATTCATTGTTATGATCAACCTTATTTGAGTTTATTTCACAACCATTTTGCATTACTTGATCAGTTGCTAAGATTCCATCAAAGAAATTGTCATCATTTTCTAGTCCATAACTTGTGCTTCTTGAACATGGAAGAGGTTTAGAGTTTTGTTGCATATTATATGTATGTTCCATTGAAAGCTCTTTATCATATTGATCCATTAGTGGTGGCCTTGGCATGGTGCTACTGTTGCTTTTCTTGTATATTCGGCACAAAACCCAATCATCAAGCTACAAAACCAATATATTTTAATCAAATACTATATTTTAGTGTCACTCTTTATATATATATATAGTAAGTATTTTTATTTTTATTTTCAAAATGAAGTAAAAAGCACCTCCCAAAAACTCGCACACAATTGAGAAATATTGGATTTGAATGCAGGGTAACCACAAAAAGTAGACAGCCTAATAATTTCGACATTGTGACTATTATTTTCTCTTTTGGTTGTTAGTTTGTACGAAAAATTGTTTATATTTATCCATCATTTTCAAAATTAAATGCAACATTATTATCACATATGTATTATCACATATGTATTGTCACATCAACGCTTTATGTGTCGGTTATTAAAAAATGCATGTATCATCACATATGTGTTGATTATTAAAAAATGCATGTATTATCACATATGTATTGTCACATCAACGCTTTATGTGTCAGTTATTAAAAAATGCGACGCATTAGCGTTTCTAGATGACAAAATGGGGTTATGGGGGCAAAACTGAAAAAAAAAAAAAAAACAGCGGTAAGAATGTTTGATTTTTAAATGGGGATCAAAATCGTGAAACATGTAAAATAGGGGGGCAAAAATTCAATTAAGACCTTTATAAATAATAAAATTAACTATTTATTGCATAGAAATAAGTAGAATGAGATGATAAATACTTAAAAATATTTTAGGAAAAAGAGAAGATAAAATGAACAGAGGGACTATATAATTTGATGGACTGGAATTAATGAAACAAATGTACATGACATGCATTTATGTAAACACAAAAAATGCAACTAATCTTTAGTTGGTCTGGTGAATGACATTCGACATGGTAGGGAGAACCACAGTTTGATTTTCGCAAATGCGATCGGGAAAGAGCTGGAACCAATTAATGCCAGAAATGACCCCGAACTAGATTAGATGTTCCAGCGAACCGAATACTAGTGGAAAAAAGAAAAAAAAAATGCATTTATGTGTGTGGTGATATACATACATACCCTCAAAGAATTCTTCTTGTTATTGTTTGGAGGATGATCAGAAGGCAGAAGTGGAGTTTTTGAACTTGCATTATAGGAATGATGATTATTACTAATATTATTGTGATCAGTGATAAGCCTATACTCATGCATAATCCAATTAGTTTTAACCCCTTTTGGTGGCTTCCCTCCATAAAAAACAAGTGCTTTTTTAACTCCAACTTTCTGATTCCCATCAGATGTTAATATAGGCTTATCAGTTCCAGTAGCTTTCCAATACCCAGAAGTTGCAGCCCTATTGGGCCGGGCCCCATTTGGGTATTTCCTATCCCTTGGGCTGAAAAAGTACCACTCTTGTTCCCCAAAAGTTGCTTTACCTAAAAACAGAGGAAAAAAAAACAGGACAATATCTCAAGTTAAAACAAGGTTCAAAATTTCATATGCAAAACAAGTAACTGAAAAATTTAGGAAGTGGGTTTGAATAAATGGATGAAAAGATGAAATTGGGTGTGAAAAAGTTTCATACTTGGGAGTTCCCATGGGTCGAATTTGTACAGATCAATCTCTGCTATGATAGCTACTGGAAGAGGTGCTGATGCAGCTTTTCTCTTAAGGTAGTGAACGACAAGTTCTTCATCAGTTGGGTGGAATCTAAAGCCTGGTGGTAGGTGTGGATGTTGAGAACATGATGATGAATCTGTACTGTCCATGATCGATGAGATTTTGATGATGAATTGATCAAATTTCTATGTCTCATGCATAACTTTTTTGTTTGAACTTTTCTTTAGCTTTTTGTATGGTCTTAACTCTTATCGTTTATGTAAAAAAAAAAGGATTATTGGGAAGAGTGGAATGCATGTAGTGTATGCATGATGGATGAAAAAAGGGATGGGGATGAGGATGGTTTTTGTAACAGATGGAGAATGAAGGATGAGATCATGTGACATGTGTAAGGGGGGGACCATGAAACGATAATGAGGATGGGAAGGCTGGTTTTGTGGGAAAGCAAAGGTTGGGTTGGGGGAGTTTGGAAATGTAATAGTTTGGATGTCATGCTTTTCTTATGTAAACAAAACAAGGCATCACCTCTCGTAATCACACATACCCTACATCCACTGTTTAGACAGAGACTTCATGGCACGTGTGCATGTGCTTTCATATATTTCTCATGAAAAATAGTAGCTTTAACAATAAGTTGAAGATTTTAGGTTATAAGGTGATAAGAAATGATTTTGATAGTTGTAGAAATGATTTTGATTAAAAATAAGTTGAAGATTTTGGATATAATAATAATTTTCTCAACATTTATGGATGTTTTGTTAAGAAGTCTCACATCGGATTTAAGTTGGTCCGAATAACAGTTTATAAGTAAAAGATAATCATCACCTTAAAGGTCGGTTTCGTAGGATTGAGTTAGATCCAACTCCTAATTTTAAGATAATATCAAAGTCCCTCCAAGATCTGCTGAGCCACCCGTTATTGGGCCACTCGCCATTTATATCCACCCACAAAGTCCAATAATATTAGGCGTGAGAGAATGTGTTCACATTGGATGTGAGTTGCTCAGAAAACCAAACACACCCTAGAGGTAGACAAAAGTGAGCAGAATGTGGAAAACTAAGGTCATATTTGTAAGAGCTTGATTAAAAACACAGGAATCAAGAGCAGTACATTCCAACTTAGCTAATTCAAAAGTGAAACAAATATTTCAATCACATACATTCATATTATTCATATTATTTGTGTCGGATATTATTTTCTTTCGATAAACTTGATTTGTTCACTAGCACTAACTAAACATGACATGTGTAGCATCAATGACTCCTATAACAATTTTAAATCATTCTATTACGTACCTACCTCGTGGCCTAAAACAACTAAAAACATTGTAACCATACGATTAGAAGACTTTAAAGTATGTTCCATTAATTCAATAAAAAATCTCATAACGAGTGGAGTTAATTTTGTAATATTTTTTGAACTCGTGCATGACATGTTCTACATAGCTCTACTTAGCCTTTGCATAAATTATTTAGTACACTTCATTCAAGTTTATTTGCACATTCACTATCACTCCAATTCTTCCACATCAAAACCAAGTGTTGTGGCAAGTGTGAGTGGTTAAGTCCCACATTGCTTAGAAAAGTGGAGGTTGAACACTTTATAAGTGAGATAACCCATAAACCTAACACCTTAAGGTTTTGGGTAAGAGTGTGGTGTTCAACTCACTTGTAGAGTTGTTCTTAAGCCCAATGTGGATGATCCTCGACTGCCCCCTCGTGATGACCCAACAGTGGTATCAGAGCCGATGGTTTGACGAAGGGTTGAACTGACTCCTTGTATCGAAAGTCTTCCTGACAAAGGTGGTCAGGCGGCGAGTCCCGTGGAGCAGTGTGGCTTGTGGCTTACGGCGGTACAAGTGTAGGATGAAGAAAGCTTCCGCTTGAGGGGGAGCATATCCAAGAAGAGTGTGGTGTTCAACTCACTTGTAGAGTTGTTCTTAAGCCCAATGTGGATGATCCTCGGCTGCCCCCTCGTGATGACCCAACACTAAGGTTCTTTAGGCATGTATCAAACGTACTCTCCATTAACGACTACATCCTTAAAAATTGTCATTAGTTTGTGTACGAATGAAAGTCTCGTGTACCATTCCTTGGAGAGGGAGTAGTATTGATCAACACTATTAAAATCTTAATTTTTCATATTTTCTATTTTTTGATTTTCCAATAAAAAAACTTATATTAAACTCGAGAAAAACTTAATGGGAGAAAATTCACTCTCCCATATGTTATAGCCTGTGACTATTATAAGAAAAAGGTATTACATTATTAAATTTATAATTTATATATTAAGATATCTTAATATGTGTCATTTTTTATATTTCATTTTTGAACTTTCAATGTTTGTTGACTGTGACAATTACATTAGCTTTTACATTCCCAAAAAGTAATGTAACAAACACATGTCAAACGTGCAATATGGCATATGCGGAAAACCGAGTCATACAACATTTTTCCTCAGATCGATTAATTTTCTTCTATAAGAACAGAACCGTCACATTCATAAAAAGAAACTAAAGAATAGAGGCCTATATAATATGCAGAAGAATGAAGACAATTGTGTGAGTATAGAACCAATTAATTGTTTCTCAAGCAACATATGGTATATTCGGTCAAAAGAAAAAAGAAGCAACATATGGTATATTAATTAACCATGAGCCGAAATTCCAAACATGGCTTACGTGAACACATAAGTGGCATCCATCTGCACCATTTGTCCTGTCCTTCATGACGTTAATGGAGGCACAACAAAACAATCATTTATTTATTTCTGATTATATTCCAATTATCTTTCTAGAAAGCACTATGGTTTTATATCTCGATATACATTGAAAATTTTGTCTCAACTTCCATTTGGATTTAAAATCTTCATTTTTGCTGACATGGCAGGCCTTAGAAATCAAAATGCAGAACAATCCTCTGCAAATTAGATGCCTCTCTTTATAGGATTTGATAGCTCAACTACTCAATAGAATGCCCTCTTTTGAAAGCAATAAAATTGATAGCTCAAGAAAAAACCACTAGAGATCACATTGGGCTTAGGAAGTTATGGTTAACAGAACTTATGTAGATGTAAGTAGAACTTTACCACTAGAGACCATTCTTGTAAGTATATATATGGCCCAAAATATACTTGTCTATGAAAAAACCACACATATTTCAAATGTATATTTTCAGACGGCATAATTTATCTAGACGTATACTTTTATATAGTACAAAATACGTATTGGAATTACATATATAGAATTCAAAAATCTCACTTAAATCACAACAAGAGCGAGCGAAAGGGATGACTCAACTCAATGTGTCAACCCCCAAAGGAGTTTTTTTATTGCGCCTAGAATATAATCCTTAATTACGTGTCATGCGAACCATAAGGGCAAAATAGGCAATAATTCTATAGCCAACAAGCATTGCCACCAAGACAGCAACAGACATACCTTGTTTATCAAGACCAATATGCTTAATTGTAGGATAATTCCCAACTAAGCAAGTAACATTTTCACCACATGAATAAATGTCATCATTCTTGAACTGTGACCCCAACAAGAGCTTATTGTAATAATAGCTATGAGATAAGTACTTAATCCATGATAAAAATGCTGGCATATTTTGAATAAAGTATCCATTAGTTAGAACAAGTAATGTCATAATCAGCGATCCAGATGTAACAACCAACTTTGGATTATTTACCAGCATTGCACTAATAGCTTGTCCAATACTTTGTGATACCATAGCATACAAAAGAGAGACACTTAGTGTTTGAAAGAAATTTGAAGCATTGGCAGAACCTGAAATTATAAATCTTAGTCCCAAAGAAAAATTCCTAATCTTGCTCCAACTCGTTTTGCAAGCCCAAGCATGTTCAGAGTGCCCATCACATTTGTTTTTATTGCCCGTAAATTTATTATCAACACATTAGATAATCTCTCAAGGAGCAATATGAAAAGATATCTTTCAAGCAGCGATGCAACAGATATATTCGTTGATGCAGATTGTAGCATTATGAATGTGGGTTCTATGCACTTTTATATGAAGCAGCCAATTTTAGTGATTGTGCAATGAATGGATGTTAAAAGTAAACTCTTCAATTGTTATACAACTATATGAACTACTTGCTAAATAAATGGTATGATTAAACACAAAATAAGACACGATCATACCTTCACAGGATTATATTTGTAGAAAATGCGAGATGGTAAATCTGATCCACCTCAATCATCAAAGGCTCAGTGACATCTACAAAGGAATCAGAATGACAAATTCATCAGCATTACTGAGTTATAAGTAGATTTGAAGGCATGCTGAACATAATATACTTATTACATAATTCATCATTGTAAATGTTCTCAGCTTTCAGAATGGCAGCTGATCAAAATTGTGGCTTTTGTAGCCTTTTAAGTTAGAGAAATCATTTTACAACCTACGTATAAGTGTTCAGAGATGTACTACCAAATGGAACAAAAAAGTAAATTAACATAGTATATTATGAGGTTGTCCTTCAATCCAGTGAAGTAGTTATCAGCAACAACGACCTGATTAAAGATGTTAACGAATGAAATAGTTCTAGCAAGTAATATAGAAAAGGAAGAGAGAATAAGGATAATTGTATTAGGACTTTTAACAAACAGTTGGCATACAATAGAAAACCAGATGTGAATAGAGAGTTTAGGGAGAGAAGTAGCAACAACACCAATCACATACCTACAAAATATCACTACTGCAGTATATATAATTGATTCATGCCTTCACATATTCTTTCCACATGCTATGTGGTGTACGTGTCCTTATTTATTTGCGAGGTGCCTTCGCTTCCGCCGTTTCCGCGTGGTTGTTAGCAATATCCTTTTCATACATATTTTGTGGGCCCTTTCTTTGATTTGCTGACTCATTAGCTGCTTCTAGACCCTCTTCTCTTTGTGGCTTCATTACAATACCCTCCCCATTAAAATTAACCTTGTCCTCAAGGTTGAAAGAAGGAAACTTCTATTGCAAGTCATCAATTGCTTCCCATGTAGCTTCAGACGCAGCATGTTGATCCCATTGAATTAAGACTTGGTGAACTGTTTGGTTGCCTTTGATAACAGTCCTAGCTTGCAACACCTTTATAGGATTTATAATAGGACCACTGTCAGACATGGTCAGAGGCAAAGGCAAATATTGATCTTGCAAAGGTATGTTTCAGACACAGCATGGGAAGCATGAATGCAGAAATGTTCAAATCTAAGTTCAGATTGTCAAATAAGCAATAGTTGAAAATATATACCACAAACAGAAAAATGTATCGCAGAGGTACTCATCTCCAATTTCTTCACTTCGGACATAAAAATTAACATGTTGCAGAGTTTGAGAAAGGACACTTGTGAAATAAACCAAATCCATGTAACCCTGTGAACACCAGACATGTACAACAAAATTACGACATGACAAATAGCTGTAGAAAAAACCAAGAATAAAGAAATAATAGTAGCATAATCCTCCAAACCAATTCGCTGATCCGAATTGCATGGAACACAAATTCCTCTCAAATTAAGCAATTGCCCATTCACCTGGCACATTTCGTTGCATTAATTAAAAGATAAATGAGATGTCTCATCATATTTCAAATGTGTGGTGGAAAACTTCTTTAATTAACCTATTGTCTCATCAAGGCAAACATTGGAATATAAAAGCGAAAATTGGAAAACATGATTTAGTTTATTAATATATCAATTTTACAATCAATCACTTTCTCTGTTTACCTTTCTACCAAATCCTTGATAGTGGGATGTAAAATCATATTGGACAATAATGCACTATTCGGAGTAAACAAGCAGATCATTGAGGAGCTTGCAAGGATTGCTAAGAGATGACCAAATCAAAATCATATCCTCTCCTGCAACACCAAAGAATAAATAACAAATCATAAAATATATGCTCTCAGAATTGATAAAGATTGAAAAAGAAAGAATTTACTAGAGATCACCAAATTAAAACTCTAGGCTCCATGCTCTGAAGAATCCGTGCATTGTAGAAAACATTTTCACCGTTTAATTTGTATGTGTTGCCATTAAAGCAAAGAAATAGAAATGATAAAGAATGACTCATTGAAAAATTATCTGGATATGTTCTACGGTCTTAACCATTTAATCAAGAAATGAAAAATGTTCTACATACACAAAGACTTCATCTTGCTGCAAAATGGATAAACACATATCTCAATCATCCAATGAATTATATCCAAAAAATTTGCAAACAATTCTTCATAAAACAACAGTGAAGAGAGTCAAAAAAAGGATGTCAAACCAACAATTTCCCAAATAATGACAAGAAAATAGAAATAAAAAATTATAACAAAGGAAGTGGCAAATCAACAAGACTATAAAGTGCCAAACCAAGCTTGTCAAGAATTCCTCATCCTTGAGGATGGCAAAGAGATTTACTCTGGAATCGTCACACTCATGCTCCAAGTAGAGGTTCCAAAATAAACCTGAGGCTTGATACTACTCAAATGTTACTGTTTCAAAACACACTGCACTGCAGAAAACAACGTCATTTTTCAATTAACGTATCAAAGCCAGAACCAAATCTAACCTCACAATCAAAAGACCAGAAAAAAAAAAGAACCAGAATACAAAGTCAGAAGATCAAACAAGAGAAAGAAAATTATAACACCAGATGAACTAACATATCAAGAAAATATGCTTTAAATTGAAATATGCAAACCAAAACATGAGGCTCCATGCTATAATGAAAGAACATCAAATTCCTGATAAAAAACACACAAAACTCAACATTACCACATCACATCACCAAAAGACAACTATACCAATCCATAAAAAGTAGATTTAAATAAAAATGACCATTTTTATCCCACATTACATTCATAGGTTATCTACACTATAACAACCACAAGGAACTTATGGAATCAAGAAAGCTAAATTCAAGTGACAGAAACATAAAGAATTCATAGTCATAATAGAAATCACCAAATGCTTTAGAATACAACAATGCAAATATATGCTACAGCTAATTCATAGTCATAATAGAAATCACTAAATATATGCTTTAGAATACAACAATGTGAAACGACAATTATTTAGGCTTCCCCGCTATGACAGACCCATTTGAGACAGAAGATTCATATATCACAAAGGACGAGAAAATAGTGAAAGAATCATCACAAGGGAAGTGGTAAATTAAAAGAACAAGAGAGAGCCAAAACCAAGCTGTCCAGAATTCCTCATCCTTGACACATGCAAAAATATATACTTCAAATCTTGTATGCTTCAATATTCATGCTGCTGATACAAAATCAAAACAAGAAATCCAACACTAGTAGACACACCATAAAAAGAAAAATATGCCCAATCTCAAAACAAGCCAAATTTCTGTTTTATCTCAAGGATGAATTCAATGGATAGTATGTTAACCTGTGCTTGCCTGCCACAAGCCAAATTTCCGGTTTTATATTCCCACATGCCATACCAGAGGAGTCCTAGAGCCACTGTAACAATGACAATATCATTTTAGGAGTACACATAAATAAAAAGATAACAAAGAAAATAACACTAGAAGAATATCATCTCTCCCTAGCCAACTTATCCCCAACAAAGAAATCATCATAACAAACACCTAACCAAGTTGTCCAAAACTCCTAATCCTTGGGAAGGGAAGAGTTACTCCAGAAGCTTATATGCAAAACCACACAGAGTAAAACTGAAGTTACCGATATAGAAACACAAAAACTTCACCACTGGAAGAAATACTAAGTTATTTCCCAAAGATAAAAGGGAGAGTCTGTGATAACCTCTCTCTAAGCTTTCACAAAGGAATCGAGAAGCGTGGATGCTGAAATGGATATAATGAAATGTAAAGAATTCATAATCAGAGAAGAGAAATTCAAATTAAAGCCTAGCAAATATATAACACGGCCATCAGAACATAATGGTTCATGTGTCCTTCTTAATTTGTTCACAAAGGTAAGTAGAACCAAGTGGCAAAGAAACTCATCTCCAATGTTCTACATTTGAGACGGCGAATTGAAAAGGTGTAGTGTGATTGAGAAAGATGAAGACAATTGTAATACGCCAAACCCATGTAAGATTTGCTCGGCCAACACTACATGATACATTTACAAAAAGATTACGCTATGAAAAATAAGTTGTCAATTAATAAACAAGAAGAAAGAAAGAATAGTAGTATAATTCTTCAAACAAAAGTCGCAAATCAACATTATAAAGAGAGGACCACCCAGTTTTCTCAACTCCTCAAGAATCATGTAAACTTTTGCCCTGTCAGAATTCAGATCAAAATGCCAAACATAGAACAAAGTACATGGTAGCAAAATAAACCTGAGGCTAGATGCTACTTAGAATTTTATTGTTTCAAAACACACTACACTGCATGAAACAACGTGTCATATTTTAATTCACATGTATGGCGGTCAAAGACAGAACCAAATCAAAAGATCAGAAAAGAATAAGAATACAAAACATGGAGATCAAACAAAAGAAAGATAGAACCAGTACCAGAAGGAATCAGTGTTCATAAATTACCTTCCTGCAACATCGAAGGAAATAAAATATCAAGAAAATATGCATTGAAAAGCGATGGAGTTATTGAAAACTAAAATATTTAAAAAAGAGAGAAGCAAATCAACACTTGAGGTCTCCGTGACTTGATGAAAGATCAACATTTTTTTGATTTTGATAAACCATACTGCAGAAAAACAGGTTCACGGTTCAATTTGAGTGTAATGTAATCAAAGCCCAAAAATAAAAATCATAAAGAACGAATGATCAAAGAAATTTGATTATGCATCTGTATCTATTATCGTTTTTATTATAATCTCAAATTGTTCCAGATATCCAGAAATCAACTCGCTGCAAAATGGATAAACGAATATCTTAATATTCTTTTATTTATAATAGTTCGACAAATCATATAACAAAAACTATATATATAATCAAATGGGAATTGGAAGAACAATTGGTACAAATCATTAGTAGCACCGATCAATAAAATAAGAACAACAAACTCCAAGACAGAAGCCATTAAGAAGCAAATCAAACCTCAACATATACCAGAGTAACCAAGGAAAAAAGAGTGAGAAAACAGGAGGAGGATAGAACCAGAAGGACTTGTGTGTACATATATTACATCACCTGCTAGAAAAACCAAAGATAAAAATAACAAATAAAGAAATTAATATACACTCTCAGAATCAATAAAGAAATTCTTAAACAAAAAGAATTTACCGATGATCACCAAAATCAAAACTTGAGCCTCTACGCTGTGAAGAACGTTATTTTTCCATCTAGCAACTGTACATAAATCCTCATCTTTAGGGAATGGAGAGGGATAAAAAGATGAAATCTAGAAATCTTAAATGCTTCATATTGACATTCCTAAAGCACAAAAAAGTATGAGAACCTCTGCCTGCCTCAGGTTCGACGAGCACCCCACACATTTACTAGTTATCTCCCCTGTTTCACCCACACAGAAATCTCAACTCAACGAAACTGACAAAAGTAGATGCTGAGTATCAAACGTAGACTGAAACGTAAAGAGTCTTAGAAGAGATAACCAAATTAAAGCCTGCACATGATATGTGACACAATTTTGGATTCTTCCTAACACAGAAGAGTCCCAGACCACTTTAACCAAAATGATATCTTTATAGGAGTATCATCATCATCTAAATCATTAATAACAATTGAAACCACTCAAACCTGTAAAAGAAGACTATATAGAAAACATATCCAACGACCAAATCATCAGACAAACAACACCTACGTCATTACCAAGGCGTCCAAAGTTCTTCATCTCAGGAAGGACAAAGAGTTATTCCAGAATATTGTACTCAGGTTCTGCATATCCTAATGATGAATACTGATAATCTCCCCCAAGCTTGCAGAGAAGAATCAAGAAGCATGATTGCAGAAATGTTCAAATCTAAGTTCAAATTGCCAAATTATGCCCACCAACATCTGACAATATATAACAGAGCAAGAAAAATAACCGCAAAGGCACTTATCTCCAATTTCTCCACTTCAGACAACAAAATTAACAAGTTGCAGTGTGATTGAAAAAGGACACACTTATGAAATACAATAAATCCATGTAACCCTGTGAACATCAGACATGTACAGCAAAATTACACTATTACAAGTAGTTGTAAAAAAAATCAAGAATAAAGAAATAATAATAGCATAATTCTCCAAACCAAGGCGCTGATCAGAATATCATATTTACAAAGAGAGAATAGAGAAATTGAGTCCCAATATAAGAAAACAGACTAAGGCTTGAGTACAAAGAGAATAGAGGAATTGAAAAGTTTACCAAAATATATCTAATGATTTCAAAACACACTACCATGCAGTAAGCTTCACAAAAACTTCAACCAGAGGGTGATAATCATGCATCAAGCTTCGCAAAAAAGAAAAATTCAAATCAGAACTCAAGCGTGTTACCAACAGATTAAAAGCAAAACACCCATCTGTACACGAAGAATTATATCTGAAAAATAAGAGGAATTGGAAGAACAAGTCTATTAAGAATGAAATCGATAATAATATTAATTAAATCATTACAATAAAACCAGCAAACTCCAAGAATGAAACCAACCACAACCAAAATACCAAATTATCAAGCAGAAAACAATAAGAATACAGAACATGAAGAAATTTGATTTATCTATATTGAATCTTTCTTCGTTCTTGTTCATTTTATCAAGTCATTCTAGACACCGAAACTTCTTAGCCCGCTGCAAAACAGATAAACGCATCTCTTGATTACCAAACAAAGTTATATCAAAAAATTATACAAAATCTTGATGAGTAAAAAAAGAGTCAAGAGAAGTTTGATTCTATGAAATTTTGAGAAAAGCAAATCAAGACGTAAATCAAAATCATATACTCTCCAGCAACAACAAAGAATAAATAACAAATCAGGAAATATATGCTCTCAAAATCGATAAAGATTGAAACAAAAAGAATTTACCAGAGATCACCAAATTAAAACTCTTGGCTCCATGTTCATGTCCATTTTATCAACACATTCTAAAAATCGAAACTTCTTAGCCCGCTGCAAAAAGAATAATCGCTTCTCTGGATTACCAAACAAAGAAATAGAAATTATAAAGAATGACTCATTGAAGAAATTTTATTATAAAGAATCACTCATTGAAGAAATTTGATTTATCTGGATGTGTTCTCCGTTCAAAACCATTTAATTTAATCGAGAATCGCAATATGTTCTACATATCCGAAGACTTGAACTCGCTGAAAAATAAATAAACACATCTCTCAATCATCCAATTTAGAATTATATCCAAAATTTAGGCAAACAATTCTTCATAAAACAAGAGTAAAATAGAGCAAAAAAAAAAATGTACGCTAAAACAGCCATTTCCTAAATAATAGCAAGAAAATGGAAATAATAAATTAGAACAAACGAAGTGGCAAATCAACAGGACAAAAAAGTGCCAAACCAATCTTGTCAAGAATTCCTCATCCTTGGGGATGGCAAAGAGATTTACTTTGGAATCTTAAATGCTTCACACTCGTGCTCCAACACAAATCCCAAGGCTGAGCAGAAAGTATGTGAACCTCTTCCTGCCACTAGATCCCAGAAAGCCACACATTATAGGTTGAACGGGAAGTATGTGAACATTCAAAAGAAAAAAATAAGTATTAATGGTAAATCATAGAGGAGAAAATCCAGAAGACAGACAATAAGAATCAGCAGATAAAAAATGAAATGGAAATATTTCACATTACAAGTTGAGGTTCCAACATAAACCTGAGGCTTGATACTACTCAATTTTTATTGTTCCAAAACACGTTGCACTGCAGAAAATCAAACCCAGAACCAAATCAAACCTCAAAATCAAAAGACCAGAAAAAAGAACCAGAATACAAAATCGGAAGATCAAACAAGAGAAAGAAAATTATAACACCAGATGAACTAAAATATCAACAAAATATGCTTTAGAATGAGATAATGCAAACAAAAACCTGAGGCTCCAAGTTATGATGAAAGAACATCGTTATTTTGACAAAACCACACTGCATAAGAATAGGTACACAAAATTCAATTTCTGTCTTACATTCAAAGCTCAAAAATAAAAATATAATAAAGAATGACTCATAAAAGAACATCATTATTTTGACAAAACCACACTGCATAATAACAGGTACACAAAATTCATTTTTTGTCTTACATTCAAAGCTCAAAAGTAAAAATAATAAATAATCATTTTATTTTAACAACGATAGCAAATTTATTGAATGATCAATTATATTAAAAAGAGTACACTAATAAACAAACGAGAATTGGAAGAGCAATCAATTAAAACCCAAACAATTCATAGTAGGTGCAGAACATTAGAATATGAACCAAATCAAACCTCAACATCAGCAGACCAAAGTAACAAAGTAAAAAAAAAAACAGCGAGCCTCTGTCTGCCATGGGTTCCATAGTAAAGCACATATTTATAGGCTCTCTCCCCTGCAACACCCACAAAGAAAACTCACGAACTAACAAAAGTATATGCTTAGTGTAAAAAGACTGAAATGTAAAGATTCTTAACAATTTGCAAGATCATGTAGCCATATTAAATAATACAGAGGAGTTCTTTGGCCACTGTAATGAAGAGGGTATCTTATTAGGTAAAGAAGATTTAGAAAACACCAAGAAAACAACAAAACAGTAAAGAAGATTTAGAAACCTCCCCGGACAAAGTTAAGTTATCCCTAACAAACAAATCATCAGAATCAGGTTTATGCATCCAAGTTGTCCAAAATTCCTCATCTTGGGAAAGACCAAAGAGTCATTCTAAAATCTTCTAAACTTTGTTAGAGTACTCGGGTTCTGAATACACAAAAACTTCAACACCAGCTTGTATGCGATCAAAGAATATAGCTCCAAAATAAAAATAATAAAGAACGACTCATCAAAGAAATTTGATCTGTGTATCTGTAGCCACAAGCCATTATCATCATTCTTATTCATTATCATCAAGAATTGCAAATTGTTCCAGATATAAGCTCACTGCAAAAATGGATCAACGAATATAAGATATTCTTTTTATTTTAACAACGATAGCAAATTTATTGAATGTCAAATTATATAAAAAAGAATGGGCCTCTGTTTGCCATGGGTTCCACAGTAAAGCACATATTTATAGGCTCTCTCGCCTGTACCCACAAAGAAAACTCAGGAACTGACAAAAGTATATGTTGAGTATAAAAAAAAGACTGAAATGTAAAGATTCTTAGAAGAGTTGACCAAATTTCCAACCTATTTGCAAGATCAAGGCCATATTAAATGAATAAATTTTGGGAAGGAAGTATGTGAACCTCTTCCTGCCACTAGATCCCTTGCAAGCCACACATTATAGGTTGAACGGAAAGTATGTGAACATCATAGGAAGAAATAAGTATAAATGGTAAATCATAAAGGAAAAAATCCAGAAGACTAGACAATAAGAATCGACTGATAAAAAATTAAATGAAAGTAATTCGCATTACAAGTAGAGGTTCCAAAATAAACCTGAGAAAACAACTCAAATGTATCAAAGCCAGAAAACAAATCAAACCTCAAAATCAAAAGACCAGAAAAAAGAACTAGAATACAAAATCGGAAGATCAAACAAGAGAAAGAAAACTATAACACCTGATGAACTAACATATCAAGAAAATATGCTTTAGAATGAGATATGCAAACCAACACTTGAGGCTCCGTGCTATGATGAAAGAACATCATTATTTTGACAAAACCACCCTGCATAAGAACATGTACACAACATTCAATTTGATCTATGTATCTGTAGCAAATAGCCATTATCATTCTTATTCATTATCATCAAGAATTGCAAATTGTTCCAGATATCCAAAAATCAGAAATAAGCTCATTACAAAAATAGATCAACGAATATCTCAATATTCTATTTAGTTTTAACAGCGATAGCAAATGTATTTAATGGCAAATTATATCCAAAAGTGTACACATATAATCAAACGAGAATTGGAAGAGCAATTAATTAAAACCCAAACAATTCATAGTAGGCTCAACATCATTAAAATATTAACCAAATCAAACCTCAACATCAGGAGACCAAAGTAACCAAGTAAAAAAAAAACAACAGCGAGTCTCTATCTGCCATGGGTTCCATAACACATTTATAGGCTCTCTCCCCTGTAACACCCAAAAAGAAAACTCAGGAACTGACAAATGTATAGGCTGAGTATAAAAAAAACTGAAATGTAAAGATTCGTAAAAGAGTTGACCAAATGTCCAACCAATTTGCAAGATCATGTAGCCATATTAAATGATACAAATTTGGCTTCCACCAAATACAGACGAGTCCTTTGGCCACTGTAATGCAGAGGGTATCGTTTTAGGTGTACCATCATCATCATCATCATAAATCACTAATCACAACAAAAACAACAAAACAGTAAAGAAGATTTAGAAAACCTCCCCCGACAAAGTTAAGTTATCCCTAACAAACAAATCATCAGGATCAAGTTTATGTATCCAAGTTGTCCAAAATTCCTCATCCTGGGAAAGACCAAAGAGTCATTCCAAAATCTTCTAATCTTTGTCAGAGTACTCAAGTTCTGGATACAAAAACAAATAAATACTTACAACACTGGAAGAAACACAAAAACTTCAATACCCACGATCCATGAATAATTATTCAGGAACAAATACATATACATGTAATAAAAAGACCAATTATATCCCAAGGACGAATCACCATTATCTGATAATTTCGGCCAAACTTGCAAAGAATAATCCCAGCACAGAGGAACTCATCATCAATTGACAAAAAAGTTAACAAGTGTATGGCTTAGGCTTAACAGGCTAAATATGAGTTAGTATCAGGTCTTGACAAATATACACAGATTCTCAAGAATCAAATAAACTAAAAAAAATATACAAGAGGCAATTGTAAGAAAATATATAGTATTGAAGTTAATTAAAAAAATAGTATTAAAGCTTCCCCCCAACCAATTATAATCTCCTCCATAGTTGCACATTCATTTATTGCTCTCCTGTAAATTGAGAGAGTAAATAACAAGAATCAACAAAAAAACAATAAAGTAAAATTAACTTAAAATCCAATAATTGTCACCATATTAAACTTAAACAATTGTTTCAAGTTGCAACACAGAAAGCCAGAATAGTAGTTATAAGTGGTATGCTTCCCCACCTCACAAGGCAGATTTATGGAATTGAGTTAGGTCCAACCCAAACTCTAAAAGAAAATTTAATCACTGCGTTGTCAAAACCTTTTTCACACTTTCATTGCCAAAGGCAGATCTACTCTAAAGTGAGGGTGTGCAAGTACATGTGAAAATTGCACTAGTTACTTAAGCACACCACACCCCTTCAATATTTAACTTTGCACCTGTCTTTTTTCTCTCTTGATGAAAACAGGCCTATTAGGTTCATTATTTGTGCAATTTATTTGTTTTCAAGTGTCTATACTTCTAACAAGCCATACTGGTCAGGATTCAAATAAATTATGCTTATTTAAAATTTTCGTTTTATATATATAATTATAATTGTTAATTAAAGGCAAAAATAGACCCAAAAGCGCTTGGATGAGATGATAAGGGTCTCTTCCATCTTAACCAGAGGTCATGGATTTCTAATTCAGCCCTAGGAATGGCTCAATGTTAACACTCTTGAGGGATAGTTTTGCTACCTATTGTGGTTCTACCTGGCTCAAGGGATTAGTCTCTGCAATTATAGTAAAGAATACCCGATTTACACCAAAATATTAAAGTTAAAAATGTTTGCACCCCTGATCCAGGGTCATGGATACCCCACTGTTCACTACTACGCATTTTGCAAGTAAGTTGGATACCTAAGTTTAAAATATGATTGAACAAATCTTATAGAAATTTGTTTGAGCATGAACTTTCTGGCAATAAAAGATTCATTTTGACGGTTAAAACGATTTAAAAGAAGTACAGTGCAAAGCCACATGAGTATTTTAGACAGGAATTACTTTGACAAAAAAACTCAAATGGTAAACCAAATTGATTATCAAAATTTTCTAACAACATCAGTAAGATAAATGGTGCCATATTATGAAACAAGAAACACTTACCAATAATCCAACTGCCTGTCTAATGTGCTTGAGCTCATCCCAAGATGTCCCAGCATACTGCAAACCCAAGGCAATTTGGTTAGACTTTCCGAAGAAACACTTACCAAGAAACACTTACCAAGAATCCAGCTAGCTGCCTGTCTAATGTGCTTGAGCTCATCCCAAGATGTCCCAGCATAGTGCAAACCCAAGGCAATTTGGTTAGACTTTTAGAAGACACATATTGTTAAACTTAAAGAATGTTAGACTCATGGAAGTATTGATCTGAAAACTGTATGTTCTCCTCTAGGAGAAGTCTCATATAAATACAATGTAATTACATTTGAATCGGCTCAATAAATCTGTAGCTATGAATCTACATTTATTATACAATATATACTAATTAATAGTAGTTACTATTGTCAAAATAACAGTTACAAATGCATAGCATTTGAATTTGCCATTAAGACATTAAACCTATTGACACATATTACCAACCCAAAAGCTATTACAGAGTAGCAATAGGTGATTGCCTAGTTATTATTAAGCGCCTAATTAATTTATGCAATAACTCAATCTATCTAGCACAATACGGTAAACAAAAAATGAATACCTCCTCCTTTGCTTGGCAGCACCACAGCTCCAATTCTGCTAAACCAGCCTTCACATATTCTCCATTGCTGAATGGGCAACAATCACCGTAGAAGAAGACTACCAATCATTTATTAAAAACAGAATGTTAAACATTAAGATCAAAACACCATGACAAACAAAAAAATTATGTCAAAGGATGCATGCAAAAACTACTTACATGTTGAAGAGTTGAACATTAATATATGAAAATGTTTGAGAGAAGATCTTTTGGACAAGGACAGGAGGCACCTAAAACCCAAAACAATATATCATGCAATGTTTTAAGAACCGGACCGGAAGTCGAACCGTTGTGACCACCGGTTTAAGGTTCAATCGGTCGGACCGGTTCTACCGTTATTGAACCGTTTATATTGAACCGTTCATATAATTTTACTATAATAACAAAATATAATAGAATTTTTTTTTTCTACAACAAACTAAGAAAACACAACTTAAGAAAGTAATAAATAAATACTAAATAAAATAAAAATGAATAATACTTAGCTCAACAATAAGCCCAATTTATTAGTGAAAAAAGAACATACTTGACCCAAGCCCATTTACTAAACCCTAAATATAAATATCTAATCTAATCTTAGTATACAATACAAACAATATGTAAAGGTAATGTAATCAGCCGTCACTGTTCATCTTTCTCTTCTCAATCACGTGAGATTTTTTCTTTCTTTCTTTTTCTTTCTTATTTTTTATTGGCACATCCTTTCTTATATCTCTTCTTCAAGCTCAATCTTGTTCTTTTTCTCTCTTTTCTTTCTCTTCTTCAAACAAATCTCTCTCCTTTCTTTTACTTTTTTAAACAAATCAGTTACTTTTATTTGTATAAAAGCAAAGGAAAAGAAAATTGAATCCCTCTGGTCTCTGTATTTCTATGTACAGATCCTTTTACAACTCTGTTAACTAATTATCGTAAAAGACAAAGGCAAATCTTAATCAATTGATAAAAGGAAAAAAAAAATCTTGACAATAAAAAAAGCGTGAAAAGAAAAAAAAAAATAGGGAAAAAAATGTTTTTTTTTTTTTAAAAGCTAGATTCCGAACCGGCCGGTTTTTTAAAACCGCCACCGGTTCAACGGTTTGAGCGGTTCAGGGCGGTTCAGAACGGTTCTAAACGGTTTTTTTTCCGGTTCTACAGACTACCGGTTCTTAGCACTCACCCGGACCGCTGCTGTGTCCGGTTCCCGGTCGAACCGGTCGAACCGGCCGGTCCGGTCCGGTTCTTAAAACATTGATATCATGTATAAGCAATTTTTATAAATAGCATAAACAGGTAGTGTAAAAAAAGTAATTACACGATACTCAAATTGTTAAAAAGCCATAATATTAGTTTCTTACAAAGTTCTCTTTCATAGTATAGAGAATAGTGTTGAGGGATTCAATAATACTCTGCCAATGACCCATGGGAGAATCTTTACTAAAAGATCGGCCAGATCTAAGACTTAGATGTCCTTGGTGCCTGCATATCAGCAATACGAATTGCATGAGTATAGTATTTTAAAAAAAATTATATGCTAAAAAACTTTATTTGAAACTCAATTTTAGACCAAGTGCCAAAACTTAGAAGACCTGAATGCAAACCAGCCTGATACAATGAAAAACTGGAATAACACACCTACCGAAACACACATATAGCAGTACTAGGGACCTAACAACTATATACAACATAATTCTTCCTGTAATTGCTATACAAATCAAAAAAATCCCAAGCATCCTATGGGATTAGTAAACCACAAAGAAATCGAAAATCTGAAACCAGTCCACTTAGCACTTAACCAATTCCAGGATTTCAACTTTACCACCTCTAGAATCTTATGACCATCCGGAGAAAAGACAGGAAACACATCGGAGGACCAGAGTCCTCTTAGAAATTTCTAGAAACAATAAAGTATCTCGAAAAGGCATATATTATATATGGACAAGATATGAACTTAAAAAAATATATATGGAGAAGATATGAGAACTGAGGATTATAATAAGACATTCAACTTTACTTATCCCATTCAGATTCAGTTAAACAATTGTATTCAAAATACCTGGATACATAACGAAATAAATGATGTCAACTCTTTCTTCAAGTTGTCCCGCAAGATACCATATATTTTCTCCACATAGGCTGTGAGCTGTTGCTTGAAAAGCAAAGCAAGATACTTAGCCTCTACTTTGCGTACAACCTCCGATGGGGTAGGAAAGTTGGCAGACGAAGGAGATGACCGAAAACCCTGCAATTCAGGTAAGGCAACAAATAAATATGAAATCTTTTAAGTGTCAAAGGGAGAGTAGATTACAAACACTATAAGATTATTATTACCATAGTCATTCTGCCAAAGAGGGATGTTGGATTTGGTGGTTTTCTAACTGGGGTTGCGTCATTTGAACCACCGGATTTTAAACTTTGTTGGAGCAGAAACAATAGTGCAGATGTATTTGACAGCCAGTAAGCCATGAGATAATTGTCGTCTTGATTCTGGAAAGTAAGCAAGGAAGAAAAAAAGTTATATTGGATAAGGGATCCATTACGTAATTTTAGAATACAAAAAAACAAAAAAATATATTATAAACTTTCACTGAAAATTAGAATCATATATGAAGGATTAATTTTCCTAAAAGCTCAAGTTATTAGGGGAAGGTTCAAAGTACTATACTTGTATATTTCTAAATAAAAAAATTACCTCAATTGCAGAACCAATCATCTGGATAAGGCGATCAAATACACTTGTCCTTTCAGCTTCGAATGATTTCCAGTGAAGACATTTGTAAATGGTGAATGTAGCAATAGGCTTTCCATGATGGAACATAGTAGCATAAAGAACTAGAATATTAGATGTAAAATTTTAAGCACACACATGTTGACGTTTAATGTATGATCTCCTTAATTTGCTATCAGACTCTGTACCAAACTTTTTCACAGGTGTGTTAGTCTGTGTTTCCTGCAAAGAGAGCTCATTTTAGATGTCATTCAACATAACAACTGGCATGCTATAGAAAGAGAATGTAGACAAGAGTAGATATCTATGCACTTACAGTAGCTTTCTGATCTTCTACCAAATGGTGACCATTTTCCAACTTCTGCGGATAAAAATCAATAGCCCAAAAGATTCACACTTGCATACAGAGAATGCAGAAATACATACTTAAGAAAGCACAATTTACCTCATAAATATCAAAATAGTAGCATAAAGAACTGGAATATTAGATGTAAAATTTTAAGCACACACATGTTGACGTTTAATGTATGATCTCCTTAATTTGCTATCAGACTCTGTACCAAACTTTTTTTCATAGGTGTGTTAGTCTGTGTTTCCTGCAAAGAGAGCTCATTTTAGATGCCATTCAACTTAACAACTGACATGCTATAGAAAGAGAATGTAGACAAGAGTAGATATTAACTTAAAAATGACAAGTTATTTCCCAAAGATAAAAAAGGGAGAGTCTGAGATAACCTCTCTCTAAGCTTTCACAAAGGAATCGAGAAGTGTGGAGATGCTGAAACGGATATAATGAAATGTAAAGAATTCATAATCCTGAAACCCACATTATATCCCAATCAGAGAAGAGAAACCCAAATTAAAGCCTAGCAAATATATTACACGGCCATCAAAACATAATGGTTCATGTGTCCTTGTTAATTTGTTCACATAAGTTAAGTAGAACTAAGTGGCAAAGAAACTTATCTCCAATATTCTACATTTCAGACGGCGAATTGAAAAGGTGTGGTGTGATTGAGAAAGATGAAGACTTTTGTAATACACCAAACCCATGTAAAACTTGCTCTGCCAACACCACATGATACATTTACAGAAAGATTACGCTATGAAAAATAGTTTGTAAAATAATAAACAAGAAGAAAGAAAGAATAGTTGCATAATTCTTCAAACCAAGTCGCGGATCAACATTACAAAGAGAGGACCACCAAGTTGTCCCAACTACTAAAGAATCATGTAAACTTTTGCACTCTCATAATTCAGATAAAAAAGCCAAACATAGAACAAAGAAGTAAATCGACTAGACAATAAGAATAGAAATGAAAATAAAAATAATTCACAACCCAAGTACATGGTAGCAAAATAAACCTGAGGCTTGATGCTACTAAGAATATTATTGTTTCAAAACACACTACACTGCAGAAAACAGCGTGTCATATTTCAATTCACATGTATGGCGGACTAAGCCAGAACAAAATCAAACGACCAGAAAAGAATAAGAATACAAAACATGAAGATCAAACAAAAGAAAGATAGAACCAGAAGGAATCTGTGTTCACAAATTACCTTCCTGCAACGTCAAAGGAAATATAATATCAAGAAAATATGCATCCGAAAGCGATGGAGTTATTGAAAACTAAAATATTTTAAAAGAGAGAAGCAAATCAAAACTTGAGGTCTCTATGCCTTGATGAAAGATCAACATTTTTTTGATTTTGACAAACCATGCTGCAGAAAAACAGATTCACGATTCAATTTGAGTGTATGGTAATCAAAGCCCAAAAATAAAAATAATAAAGAACGAATGATTGAGGAAATTTGATTATGCATCTGTAATAGCTATTATCGTTCTTATTCATTATAATCCCAAATTGTTCGAGATATCTGGAAATCAGCTCGCTGCAATGTATAAACGGATATTTTGATATTCTTTTATTTTCAATAGTTTGACAAGTTATATAAAAAAAACTATATGGAAACAAAAAGAATTTACTAGAGATCACCAAATTAAAACTTTACGCTCCATGTTCTTGTCCATTTTATCAAGGCATTCCATCGAAACTTCATAACCCACTGCAAAACAGATAAACACATCTCTCGATTATCAAACAAAGAATTATATCAAAAAATTATACAAAAAATCTTGATGAGTAAAAGAAGAGTCAAGAGAAGTTTGATTGTGAGAAATTATGAGCGCATATCCAGACGTAAATCAAAATCATATCCTCTCCAGCAACACCTACGAATAAATAACAAATCATGAAATTTATGCTCTCAGAATCAATAAAGATTGAAACAAAAAGAATTTACTAGCGATCACCAAATTAAACCTATTGGCTCTGTGCTCTTGTCCATTTTATGAACGCATTCTAGACATCGGAAGCTCTTAGCCCGCTGCAAAACCGATAAACACGTCTCTCGATTACCAAACAAAGAATTATATCAAAAAATTATACAAAACATAATCTTGATGAGTAAAAGAAGAGTCAAGAGAAGTTTGATTCTGAGAAAAGCATATAAAGACTTAAATCAAAATCATATCCTCTCCTGCAACACCTAAGAATAAATAACAAATCATGAACTATATGCCCTCATAATCGCTAAAGATGGAAACAAAAAGAATTTACTACAGATCAACATCATATCCTCACTATCAATTTAATATCATGGTGTGCTCAATATGAAACGTCACAATTAAAGCCTACTTCAATACCAGAGGAGTTTATGGGCCAATGAAAGAGGTCATCATAACAAACACCACCTAACCAAGTTGTCAAAAATAGAGGTGCCAAAATAAAAAAAGAAACGAAAATAATTCACATTCAAAGTAGAGGTACCAAAATAAACCTGAGGTTTGATACTAATCAAATGTTATTGTTTCAAAACATAATGCAATACAGAAAACGTTGTTTTTCGATTAACATGTATCAAAGACAGAACCAAATCAAACCTCAATCAAAAGACCAAAAAAAAAAAGAATCAGAATACAAAACGGGAAGAACAAAACGTCGTTTTTCGATTAACATGTATCAAAGTCAGAACCAAATCAAACCCCAATCAAAAGACCGAAAAAAAAAAGAATCAGAATACAAAACGGGAAGATCAAACAAGAGAAAGAAAAGTATTATCGTCCCTGCAACACCAGAGGAAATACAATATCTTGAAAATATATGCTTTAAAAATAAATATGCAAACCAAAACTTGAGGCTCCATGCTATGATGAAAGAAGATCATTACGTTGACGAACCACACTGCAAAAAACAGGTTCACAATTCAATTTGTGTCTTGCGATCAAAACTAAAATAAAGAACGGCACAATGAAGAAATTTTATCTATGAATCTGTAGCCATTAAAAAAAAGACCAATTATATTCCAATAATGAGTAATGATAATCTTGCCAAGCTTTCAGAGAAGATTTGAGAAGCATGAATGCAGAAATGTTCAAATCTAAGTTCAGATTGTCAAATAGCAATAGTTGAAAATATATAACACAGACAGAAAAATGTATCGCAGAGGTACTCATCTCCAATTTCTTCACTTCGGACATAAAAATTAACATGTTGCAGATTTGAGAAAGGACACTTGTGAAATAAACCAAATCCATGTAACCCTGTGAACACCAGACATGTACAGCAAAATTACGACATGACAAATAGCTGTAGAAAAAACCAAGAATAAAGAAATAATAGTAGCATAATTCTCCAAACCAATTCGGTGATCAGAATTGCAAGGAACATGCATTCCTCTCAAATTAAGCATTTGCCCATTTACCTAGCACATTTTGTTGCATTCATTAAAAGATAAATGAGATGTCTCTGAATAAAAAAAATGAGATGTCTCATCATATTTCAAATGTGTGGTGGAAAACTTCTTTAATTAACCTATTATCTCATCAAGGCAAACATTGGAATATAAAAACGAAAATTGGAAAACATGATTTAGTGTATTAATATATCAATTTTACAATCAATCACTTTCTCTGTTTACCTTTCTACCAAATCCTTTATAGTGGGATGTAAAATCATATTGGACAATAATGCACTGCTTGGAGTAAACAAGCAGATCATTGAGGGGCTTGCAAGGATTGCTAACTTTTTTAGGTTTATTTCTCTGTTTTGAACATAACCTGGATATATAGATCATATGCAACCATCATTAACTTATTAAATTAAAAAAAACAATATGGAAACAACATTAAGCATGGTTGTTGAAAATTGATATGCTCTGATTTGAAACTATCAAATGTGATTAGTTTAAATTCAGAAAATAAAGTCTTAATGCAGGGAAGCATTATTCTAGTTGTATTTAAGAAGAGTAACATAACAAGGACACATACCACATCATATGAGTCGCAGCAGAGTTTTTCACAGAATCAGCTTCTATGTCAGCACAACCATACGAAATATAGACATATGGCCCAATGTCATGTTTCACACTCCCGTGTTGCAACTTTGCAGCTAAATTCAGAGGACCAGACATGGGATTCATGTATTCTTGAACTGGTAGAGCATCAATTACTTCAGAAAAATGGGCTGGAAACTCCTCTTTGAATACTTGGGAAGACAGCCATCCCTTCAGTTTCAGCATCTCATGCCCAAGTGTTTCTCTGAGGACGACATTTGAGGGATCCAGTAAAATACTGCCTAATGTTTATTTCCACCTGCCAATAAAATACACACTTAACAATAACATTTTGGTTCAATTGCAACACTATTACGGTCATAATCAAAAGGAACAGCTAAATGCACTAAATTTTAGTCTACATTTAGAAGAAAAACATTTTGAATAGAATATCTATTACTCTACGACAGTTTTAACTTTTTTTTGGTCAAATAGAAGTATCAAATTAAGAAATCACTTTAAAAGAAGTTCGCCATATACTAACCTCACACCAATCCAAACAGGATATAAGTAACTCTTTATTATTCTCGTACTTTGTAATACTCTGCTCGAGATAATAACAGAACATGAACAGTGGATTCCCACTGAGGTTTGATGTACTCTGGAGCACATCTTGGACCACTATAGGATGGCCCTTTCCCCAGTGTTTCTGAAAGTGCTCAAAGTTACTACCATTGAAGTCCAAAACTATGGGACAGAGCAAGCAATTATCTGATGGATCTTCTCTCTCACGTGCTTTCTGCAACTGGTTATATCGTCGGTGTCAAAACACAGCGAGCAGCTTGAACTTTTATCCGAAGTGTCAGGAATGTCATAGCTGCAAACAATTAAGGTCGGTGTCAAACCATCATTGGCCCAACTTGTATTACTAATTTCTGCAAATTGCGAGAGAAAAAAAAATGACAATTTCTGTTTTCATTTTTAAATTTCATGATTTTCTTCTTAACTTCTGCTGACAACGATGATCATTCCACACATCTCTCTTAAGTCTTAACAACATAAAAAAGTACCCAACCTCTAACTATGTTTTTGGCATATTAAATCATGCTTTTCAAAATTCAAGTTTCTGCATTGCCCCAAAAGAATAACAGAACACACAAATCCCTAAACAATCAAATCAACAGGTTTTCGAATAAAGTCAAATACCCAACAACACATGACCCAGCAACACATGACGAGAATTCCAACCAAGTAAGAAATTCAGCACAACATAAAACTTCTAAACAACCATAAACAAGTACAGAAGTACTAGATAGTGACAGGACACAGCAAATGAATGTAATAAGAACTACAAACCGCTCTCTAATGCAATCAAAGCAGAAAAACTCCTTGTTACAGCTAGAACACTGGACGAGATTCACCGATTCACTTCTCTGGTACAAGTGACACATCCTCTCAGTATTTACTTTCTTCAAGCTTGGTCCATAAGGCACAACCTAAACAAAACAGTTAGTTCAAAATTGACAAAAAAAAAACACAGAAAATCGATAAATAGTGACAATTGAAGCAACCCACTTGCAACTTTCCAAGAGCAACCCTATCAACATTCTTGGACCTGAAGTTTCGTGGCGTTACAGCTACAACCCTATTATGATCAACACCAACTTTCACATCACAATGAGAGCTCACATTGTTATAATCAAGAGGTGTTGAAGCTGGTGATATTTCCATAACACCATTTGGTAACTCTCTCCTTAATTCTCCTTCATTGAATTCAACTTCTTCTAGTTTCATCTCTATTTTCTTCTTCTTCTTTTTCTTATTCTCATTATTGTTCTTTTTTCTCTTCTCAACTTCTCTTTCCAAAACCATTCTTATAAGATCCAATTGCGAATCACATTGCTTAATTGCCTTCTTCCTAACCGGAACAGAACCAGAACCCGAAGCTGAATCGGTTACCGTAACCGATTCCGAACTCTCTGCGAGCTTCACCTTCTTCTACTTGTTCTTCCTCAGCTCCATATTCAGCTCCCTCGGTGCTCTAGCTTCCGCATTATCGACTACAACAGTTTCTGTAGCTTCATCGTTGTTCTTACGCTTTCTCTGAAGCTTCAGAGATTCAGGAACTTTCTCTCGGTATTGACGATGCTTACCTTGAAGATAGTGAACTTTCTCTCGGTATTGACGATGCTTACTCTTCTGCATGTTACAAAGATCCGAAAATATTATCAAAAGAAAGAGATTTTTTTGTAAATTACCCCCCAGTTTCTCCTTTAGCTTTCATGTTCCTATCACTTAAATTTCATCTGTCTAACAAGGTTATGTAGACATGATAAAAGAAGATTTAGGTAGACACGAATGTTGAAAGATTTCAGTGTGAATCATGTGTGAATCATGTGTAGGGGATGGGGTAAAATTTCTTTGATGTAGGAACGTGAAGAAGTCATCACCTACACATGATTTCAGTGTCATGGGGTAACACCCATCTGTACGAAGAATAATATCTGAAGCATAAGTGGAATTAGAAGAACAATTCAATTAAAACCATACTGAACTCGATAATAATATCAAATCATTAAAATAAAACCAGCAAACTCCAAGAACGAATCCAACCACAACCAAAATACCAAATTATCAACCAGAAAAGAATAAGAATACAGAACGCGAAGATCAAACAAGAGGAATATAGAATAGAAGAATTTTTTAAAACGGAAAGAATTTAATAGAGATCACAAAATCCAACTAGACAAACATGTTCAAAATTCAATTTGCACTTCTTAAAATCAAAGCCAAAACATAAATAAAAATAGTAAAGAACGAATCATATTAAAGAAATTTAATTTATCTATATTGAATCATTCTCCGCCCTTGTCCATTTTATCAAGTCATTCTGGACATCGAAACTTTTTAGCCCTCTGCAAAACAGATAAATGCATCTCTCGATTATCAAACAAAGTGTTATATCAAAAAATTATACAAAACAAAATCTTGATGAGTAAAAGAAGAGTCAAACCAAGCTTGTCAAGAATTCCTCATCCTTGGGGATGGCAAAGAGATTTACTCTAGAATGTTAAAGAGTACACATATAATCAAACGAGAATTGGAAGAGCTATTAATTAAAACCCAAACAATTCATAGTAGGCGCAGAACATTAAAATATGAACCAAATCAAACCTCAACATCAGGAGACAAAAGTAACAAGTAAAAAAAGAAACAGTGAACCTCTGTCTGCCATGGGTTCCACAGTGAAGCACATATTTATAGACTCTCTCCCCTGCAACACCCAAAAAGAAAACTCAGGAATCGACAAAAGTATATGATGAGTATCAAAAAAAGATTTAAATGTAAAGATTCTTAGAAGAGTTGACCAAATTTCCATCCAATTTTCAAGATCATGTAGCCCTATTAAATAATACAATTTTGGCTTCCACCTAATACAGAGGAGTCCTTTGGCCACTCTAATGAAGAGGGTATCTTATTAGGTGTCTTAGAAGAGATAACCAAATTAAAGCCTGCAGATTATGTGTGACACAATTTTGGCTTCCTCCTAACACAGGAGTCCCGGGCCACTGTAATGAAAAGGATATCTTCTTAGGAGTATCACCGTCAACATCATCCAAATCACAAATAACAAAAGAAACCAGTAAAGTAAAAGAAGATTATAGAAAACCTCTCCTAACGAACAAACAACACCTGCGATGTAACCAAGTCGTCCAAAATTCTTCATCTTGGGAAGAGCAGGTTCCGGATACTGAAACACACAAACTCCAACACCAGAAGAAACACAAACTTCAACACCAGCCTGTCCACAAGCTAAGAACAATTCTTCGAAAACAAATACATAAACATATAAAAAAACATGACCAATTAGGAGACCAAAGTACATTTCGTTGCATTCACTTAGTACATTTCGTTGCATTCATTAAGAAATAAATGACATGTCTCATCATATGTCTAAAGTGTCGTTGAAAATTTCCTCAAGGAAAAAATTGGAAAATAAAAGCGAAAAATGGAAAACATAAAGATTTAGTGTTGTCTTGAGTAGTTCAAGAGGATGAAGAACACTATAACCCTTTTGTATAATATATCAATTTTACAATCAATCACTCTCTCTGTTTACCTATCTACCAAATCCATTTGTATATAGTAGGATATAAAATCATATTGGACCACGGATTGGAGTAAACCAGCGGATCATTGAGGAGCTTGCAAGGATTGCTAACTTGATTGACTCCAATGAGGTAATTACAATATATATATATATATATATCACATGGAACCATCATTAACTTATTTAAAACAAAAGGAAGCAACATTAAGCATGGCAGTTAAAATTTGATATGAACAATAAATTATAACAAAGGAAGTGGCAAATCAACAGGACAAAAAAGTGCCAAACCAAGCTTGTCAATAATTCCTCATCCTTAGGGATGGCAAAGAGATTTACTCTGGAATCTTAAATGCTTCACACTCATGCTCCAACACTATCCCAAGGCTGAGCAGAAAGTATGTGAACCTCTTCCTGCCACAGGATCCCAGAAAGCTACACATTATAGGCTGAACGGGAAGTATGTGAACATTCAAAAGAAAAAATAAGTATTAATGGTAAATCATAAAGGAGAAAATCCAGAAGACTAGACAATAAGAATCAGTAGATAAAAAACGAAATGAAAATATTTCACATTACAAGTAGAGGTTCCAACATAAACCTGAGGCTTGATACTACTCAAATATTATTGTTCCAAAATACGTTGCACTGCAGAAAACAACGTCATTTTTCAATTAACATGTATCAAACCCAAAACCAAATCAAACCTCAAAATCAAAAGACCAGAAAAAAGAATCAGAATACAAAATCGGAAGATCAAACAAGAGAAAGAAAACTATAACACCAGATGAACTAAAATAACAAAATATGCTTTAGAATGAGATATGCAAACCAAAACCTGAGGCTCCATGCTATGAAGAAAGAACATCATTATTTTGAGAAAACCACACTGCATAAGAACAGGTACACAAAATTCAATTGTTGTCTTACATTCAAAGCTCAAAAGTAAAAATAATAAAGAATTACTCATCAAAGAAATTTGATCTATGTATCTGTAGCCATTATCATCGAGAATTGCAAACTGTTCCAGATATAAAAAATCAGAAATAAGCTCACTGCAAAATTGGATCAACGAATAACAGATATTCATTTTATTTTAACTACTATTGGATTTGAACCAATTAAGTATTCCAACTCTGCCTTTTAGGGTACAATACCCTGACTTTCAGTTGCTGTACTGGTCAATGGCGACCTTGTTGGATACTATCAGTGGAAAGCAGTCCAACTCCTCTGGAAATGACAGCCAACCAAGATTGGGAGTCCGGAACCAGCAAGCACTTAGGAGAGGGAATTTGATTTTGAAGCCCTATCTTCTCTCTTTAACTAGAGAGGTAGGTAAACCTGAGTTTAGAGCCCACCTCGATTCGGGATGTCGGAACACCAACCAAATCCTAAACTGACTTAGGAACAGGTTCGAGCGATAGCAAATTTATTGAATGATCAATTATATAAAAAAGAGTACACATATTTCCATCCAATTTGCAAGATCATGTGCCATATTAAATAATACAATTTTGGCTTCCACCTAATACAGAGGAGTCCTTTGGCCACTGTAATGAAGAGGGTAACTTAATAGGTGTATCATCATCATCATAAATCACAAATCAAAATAAAAACAACAAAACAATAAAGAAGATATAGAAACCTCCCCCGACAAAGTTAAGTTATCCCTAACAAATAAATCATCAGAATCAGTCAGGTTCATGTATCAAAGCCAGAAAACATCGTTTTTGTTATTTTTTCAAAACACATGATACATTTACAGAAAGCATGATTACGCTGTGAAAAATAGGTTGTAAAGTAATAAACAAGAAGAAAGAAAGAATAGTTGCATAATTCTTCAAACCAAGTCGCAGATCAACATTACAAAGAGAGGACCACCAAGTTGTCTCAACTCCTAAAGAGTCATGTAAACTTTTGCACTGTCAGAATTCAGATAAAAAAACCAAACATAGAACAAAGAAGTAAATCGACTAGACAATAAGAATAGAAATGAAAATAAAAATAGTTCACAACCCAAGTACATGGTAGCAAAATAAACCTGAGGCTTGATGCTACTCAGAATGTTATTGTTTCAAAACACACTACACTGCAGAAAACAGTGTGTCATATTTCAATTCACATGTACGGCGGTCTAAGCCAGAACCAAATCAAAAGACCATAAAAGAATAAGAATACAAAACATGAAGATCAAACAAAAGAAAGATAGAACCAGAACCAGAACCATAAGGAATCAGTGTTCACAAATTACCTTCCTACAACACCAAAGGAAATAATTATCAAGAAAATATGTATTCGAAAGCGATGGAGTTATTGAAAACTAAAATATTTTAAAAGAGAGAAGCAAATCAAAACTTGAGGTCTCTATGCCTTGACGAAAGATCAACATTTTTTTTGATTTCGACAAACCATGCTGCAGAAAAACAGGTTCACGATTAAATTTGAGTGCATGGTAATCAAAGCCCAAAAATAAAAATAATAAAGCACAAATGATTGAGGAAATTTGATTATGCATCTGTAGCTATTATAGTTCTTATTCATTATAATCCCAAATTGTTTGAGATATCCAGAAATCAGCTCGCTGCAAAATGGATAAACAGATATTTTGATATTCTTTTATTTTCAATAGTTTGACAAGTTATATCAAAAAAACTATATGGAAACAAAAATAATTTACTAGAGATCACCAAATTAAAACTTTACGCTCCATGTTCTTGTCCATTTTATCAAGGCATTCCATCGAAACTTCATAGCTCACTGCAAATAAGATAAACACATCTCTCGATTATCAAACAAAGATTTATATCAAAAAATTATACAAAAAATCTTGATGAGTAAAAGAAGAGTCAAGAGAAGTTTGATTGTGTGAAATTCTGAGAGCATATCCAGACGTAAATCAAAATCATATCCTCTCCTGCAACACCTAAGAATAAATAACAAATCATGAAATTTATGCTCTCAGAATCGATAAAGATTGAAACAAAAAGAATTTATTAGAGATCACCAAATTAAACTATTGGCTCTGTGCTCTTGTCCATTTTATGAACGCATTCTAGACATCGAAAGCTCTTAGCCCGCTGCAAAACGGATAAATGCGTCTCTCGATTACCAAACAAAGAATTATATAAAAAAATTATACAAAACAAAATCTTGATGAGTAAAAGAAGAGTCAAGAGAAGTTTGATTCTGAGAAATGCATATCAAGACTTAAATCAAAATCACATCCTCTCCTGCAACACCTAAGAATAAATAACAAATCATGAACTATATGCCCTCAGAATCGCTAAAGATGGAAACAAAAAGAATTTACTATAGATCAACATCATATCCTCACTATAAATTTAATATCATGGTGTGCTCAATATGAAACGTCACAATTTTTGTGGGCCAATGAAACAGGTCAACATAACCAAGTTGTCGAAAATCCTTACCTTGGGAAGGAAAGAGTTACTCCAGAATTTTGTATGTTAAACCACGAAGTAAAACGTTACAGAAACTCACATAAACTTCAACACTGGAAGAATATGATACCCTCGCCATAAGCTTTCACAAAGGAATCAAGTGTGGATGCTGAAACAACTATATTGAAATGTGAAGAATTTAAATATGAGTACAGATCACCAAATTAAATCCTAGAAAAAATATGTAACACAGCCAACTGAACATTATGGTTCACACGTGTAAGGTTGATTCGTCCACATAAGACACTTAAGATGGTGATTAAAAAGGTTCAGTGTTTGAAAAAGTAGGAAACTTTTGTGGTATACCAAACCCGTGTAAATCTTACTCTGTTAACACCACAAGAAAATTAAAATTAGGCTGTAACAAACAGATTGTAGAAAAAGAACCAAGAAGAAAGAACAGTACCATAGTTCTTCAAACCAAGTCACAAATCAGCATAACAAAGATAGGCCCACCAAGCTCTCCCAAAACACGAAAACAAAAACAAAAACAAAACAAAAAATCTTAAATCATGTATAGTTTTCAACATTAGTAAGAAAGAATAAGTAGTAATGGTAAATCATAGAGGAGCAAATCCAGAAGACTAGAACACAAGAATTGGCCAGATAAAAAAAGAAACGAAAATAATTCGCATTCAAAGAGAGGAACTGCAAAAAACCTGAGGCTTGATACTAATCAAATGTTATTGTTTCAAAACATAATGCACTATAGAAAACGGCGTTTTTCGATTAACATGTATCAAAGTCAGACCCAAATCAAACCTCAATCAAAGACTAAAAAAAAAAAGAATCAGAATACAAAACGGGAAGATCAAACATGAGAAAGAAAAGTATTATCGTCCCTGCAACACCAGAGGAAATAAAATATCATGAAAATATATTTAAAAATAAATATGCAAACCAAAACTTGAGGCTCCATGCTATGATGAAAGAAGATCATTATTTTGACGAACCACGCTGCAAAAACAGGTTCACAATTCAATTTGTGTCTTACGATCAAAACTCAAAAACAAAAATAATAAATAACGACTCAATGAAGAAATTTTATCTATGAATCTGTAGCCATTATCATTCGTATCCATTATGATCAAGAATTGCAAATTGTTCCAGATATCCAGAAATGAGAAATAAGATGACTACAAAATGAATAAACGAATATCTTAATATTCATTTTAATTTTAAAAGCAATAAGCACATTTATCAAATGACAAATTATATCAAAAAGTGCACATGATCAAAGAAGAATTGGAAGAGCAATCAATTAAAACCCAAACGATTCATTAGTAGCTGCAGATTATTAAAATATGAACCGAAAATTCCAAGATCGAAACCAGCAAGAAGAACCAAATCTAACCTCAACATCAAGAGGAAGATAGAACCAAAAGGAATTGAGTTTATCGATTACCTCTCTTGCAAAACCAGAGAGAAAATAACTAGTCAATAAATATATGCTCTCAGGATCGATAAAAGAAATAATAAAACGAAAAGAATTGAACATCTCCACTTCGGACAGAAAGGTTAACAAGGTTGAGGAAAATAGTTTTAAGAAAAGCTATGAATAAAGAAAGAAGAGTAGCAAAGTTCTCCAAACCAAGTCCCTGAAGTGGAGAGGATAATGAAGGAGAGGATCCAATCTCCATTGGCACAAGCTTGTTTCTACAATTTCAAAACAATACAAAAATCAGAAAACAATCATCATTACTAACCTACCAATGGATAACATAAACTAAATTAAATCAATTAATCAAAGAAAGAGATTCAACAAATAATATAAGAAAACCTTGTTATTCGCATTAACTGCTGCTGCTTGAGCATTGGCAAGTAGTTGTGCACAAAAACTCCAAAAAGAATCATCAAAATCAATAGGGAATCTCAAAATCAGAGAGAAAATCACAAAATCAGAGAGAATGTGAGAGAGATAGGGAAAGAATCTTGTGACAGGGCGATTTGGCTTGACTTCAACACCTTTTAGAGTGACAATGTTTCCAATATCAAGAAGTGCTCTTCGGTTCCTTCCTTCACCTGCTGCACCATTCTTTTTCACCTGTTTCCTTCCAAACACAAAATCCAGAAAAAAGATCAAGACCCTTTTGTTGGATTTGGGATAAAACCCTTAAAACGTGAAACTAAAGTTCCAATCTTGGGATAAAACCCCAGAAAAATTAATGAAACATCAAATAAAGTTCCAATCTTGGAACAAAACATGGAACCCCAGAAAAATTAATGAAACATCAAAATTAGTAAGATGATTGAAGAAAACACGCACCTTTGGGTTGTTGTTGAGGAACAATTCTTGAAACCATTGCAAAACTCTTGTTGTTGTTGTTGTTGATTTTTTGTATGATTGATTCTTGGTGGTAGAATCAAAGAGTGTTGTTCTTTTCTGTGATTGTAGAATGAATGAATAGTAATGAGAGAATGAGAATGAAAAACCCTATTTTTGAAACAAAGAGTCCAAATAAGTGTGATTGTGTAAAATTCTTGATATCTACAATCTGAGAAAAGCAAAGCATATCAATACATTTATAACAGACGATCAGTGAAAAAGGAAACAAAGAAATAGAAGCAAACCCTAAACTCAACCTTTCGACTTATCTCGCTGCAAAATTGAAAATATAGAACGTTGAGGGAAACTTGTTGGATTGAAGAGGTTTATATAGGAAGCGGGGGAGTTAGGATAGAACAATACGATTATGCTGATGTGGATATTTTGACAGTCATGATGCAGTTAAAATATAGCCGGGGGAGTTCAGATTGTCAAATAGCAATAGATGAAAATATATAACACAGACAGAAAAATGTATCGCAGAGGTACTCATCTCCAATTTCTTCACTTCGGACGTAAAAATTAACATGTTGCAGATTTGAGAAAGGACACTTGTGAAATAAACCAAATCCATGTAACCCTGTGAACACCAGACATGTACAGCAAAATTACGACGTGACAAATAGCTGTAGAAAAAACCAAGAATAAAGAAATAATAGTAGCATAATTCTCCAAACCAATTCGGTGATCAGAATTGCAAGGAACATGCATTCCTTTCAAATTAAGCAATTGCCCATTTACCTAGCACATTTTGTTGCATTCATTAAAAGATAAATGAGATGTCTCTGAAAAAAAAATGAGATGTCTCTGAAGAAAAAAATGAAAATACCTGTAGAAAAAACCAAGAATAAAGAAATAATAGTAGCATAATTCTCCAAACCAATTCGGTGATCAGAATTGCAAGGAACATGCATTCCTTTCAAATTAAGCAATTGCCCATTTACCTAGCACATTTTGTTGCATTCATTAAAAGATAAATGAGATGTCTCTGAAGAAAAAAATGAGATGTCTCTGAAGAAAAAAATGAGATGTCTCTGAAGAAAAAAATGAGATGTCTCATCATATTTCAAATGTGTGGTGGAAAACTTTTTTAATTAACCTATTATCTCATCAAGGCAAACATTGGAGTATAAAAACGAAAATTGGAAAACATGTTTTAGTGTATTAATATATCAACTTTACAATCAATCACTTTCTCTGTTTACCTTTCTACCAAATTCTTTATAGTGGGATGTAAAATCATATTGGACAATAATGCACTGCTTGGAGTAAACAAGCAGATCATTGAGGGGCTTGCAAGGATTGCCAACTTTTTTTAGTTTTATTTCTCTGTTTTGAACATAACCTGGATATATAGATCATATGCAACCATCATTAACTTATTAAATTAAAAAAAACAATATGGAAACAACATCAGAAAATAAAGTCTTAATGCAGGGAAGCATTATTCTAGTTGTATTTAAGAAGAATAACATAACAAGGACACATACCACATCATGTGAGTCGCAGCAGAGTTTTGTCACAGAATCAGCTTCTATGTCAGCACAACCATATGAAATATAGACATATGGCCCAATGTCATGTTTCACACTCCCGTGTTGCAACTTTGCAGCTAAATTCAGAGGACCAGGCATGGGATTCATGTATTCTTGAACTGGTAGAGCATCAATTACTTCAGAAAAATGGGCTGGAAACTCCTCTTTGAATACTTGGGAAGACAGCCATCCCTTCAGCTTCAGCATCTCATGCCAAGTGTTTCTCTGAGGACGACATTTGAGGGATCCAGTAAAATACTGCCTAATGTTTATTTCCACCTGCCAATAAAATACACACTTAACAATAACATTTTGGTTCAATTGCAACACTATTATGGTCATAATCAAAAGGAACAGCTAAATGCACTAAATCTTAGTCTACATTTAGAATAAAAAACATTTTGAATAGAATATCTATTACTCTACGACAGTTTTAACTTTTTTTTGGTCAAATAGAAGTATCAAATTATGAAATCACTTTAAAAGAAGTTCGCCATATACTAACCTCACACCAATCCAAACAGGATATAAGTAACTCTTTATTATTCTCGTACTTTGTAATGCTCTGCTCGAGATAATAACAGAACATGAACAGTGGATTCCAGCTGAGGTTTGATGTCCTCTGGAGCACATCTTGGACCACTATAGGATGGCCCTTTCCCCAGTGTTTCTGAAAGTGCTCAAAGTTACTACCATTGATGTCCAAAACTATGGGACAGAACAAGCAATTATCTGATGGATCTTTTCTCTCAGCTGCTTTCTGCAACTGGCTATATCGGTTACTATTAAGGTCTGTGTCAAAACACAGCGAGCAGCTTGAACTTTTATCCGAAGTGTCAGGAATGTCATAGCTGCAAACAATTTCTTCTGCCTTTACTTCAATCTCTTTGAGCAAAGTCATGAGAGAAATGCATCTTAAATCTAGCAGGCCTGTACCACAACCACCAAGTTCCGTAGGAGGGCATGACACTTTTTCAATATCATTACAACTTGTCTCCTCAGGCAACGTTAACGTAGGAGGGCATGACACTTTTTCAACATCATTACAATTTGTCTCCTCAGGCAATGCTAAAGTAGGAGTTAAATTGCCACAAGAAATGTCCTTCTGATCCAAAATATGGCCCTCATTGTCAACACAAGCTTTCCTTTGATCAGGTAGCTTCAACATTGATGAGTTAATTTATCCGGAAGTTCTTCCTTGAGATGATTTCTCACAACGAACAATTAGAACAACGTCTATGGAGATCCAGGATGGGTGTATTGCAGTGATTGCTGAGACCAGTCCACATTTAGTTAACAAGCAGATTGAAAAGAAAAAAAATTATAGCATCTGAAGACGAGAACTTACCAATAAATATTTTCATTGTAGCCAAATTCAACTTGATTGATTTGAATATCAGAAATATTTTTCCCTGTTACACAACATGGCATCTAAGATACATTTGTAACAAACAAAGCTGCTTTGGAAAACATCAATGTTAGAGGAATGAAAACAACTACCTTGGATTTTTGCTTCTGTTTCTAGCTCAGTTTCTACGGTTTTCACTTATTCGATTTAGTACTGGAAGGAACATGCAGATCAAATGAAAATGGAGTATTCTATCAACTCTACTTTTACCAGATAAATAGGACTGAAACAACAGGGCAAAAACGGAGGTGTCAGAATATGCTATTAACAAAACATTGGTCAAGTAGAAAAGCAAAAATGTTTGATGCCAGACCTTACTTTCACTGTCGTTACATTGGTCTGCCAAGCAGAACTTACAAGTGCAAGTTCCTTGACAAACTGGGCACGCCTTCTTAACTTCTTTTCTAGTGTCAAGATACCTATTTGTGTCAAAATGTTTTGGAAAACGTCTCATGTTTTAATTCTAAATTCAAGAGAAACAGACTACATAAATCACATTTATGAATTATCTTAGCACAAACCATCATTGGCCCAACTTGTATTTCAAATTTCTGCAAATTGCGAGAGAAAAAAAAAATGACAATTTCTGTTTTCATTTTTAAATTTCATGATTTTCTCCTTAACTTTTGCTGACAACGATGATCATTCCACACATCTCTCTTAAGTCTTAACAACATAAAAATGTACCCAACCTCTAACTATGTTTTTGGCATATTAAATCATGCTTTTCAAAATTCAAGTTTCTGCATTGCCCCAAAAGAATAACAGAACACACAAATCCCTAAACAATCAAATCAACAGGTTTTCGAATAAAGTCACATACCCAACACATGACGAGAATTCCGACCAAGTAAGAAATTCAGCACAACATAAAACTTCTAAACAACCATAAGCAAGTACAGAAATACTAGATAGTGACAGGACACAGCAAATGAATGTAATAAGAACTACAAACCGCTCTCTAATGCAATCAAAGCAGAAAAACTCCTTGTTACAGCTAGAAACCATTCTTATAAGATTCACCGATTCACTGGACGAGAATCACCGATTCACTGGACGAGATTCACCGATTCACTTCTCTGGCACCAGTGACACTTCCTCTCAGTATTTACCTTCTTCAAGCTTGGTCCATAAGGCACAACCTAAACAAAACAGTTAGTTCAAAATTGACAAAAAAGAAAACACAGAAAATCGATAAATAGAGACAATTGAAGCAACCCACTTGCAACCTTATCAACATTCTTGGACCTGAAGTTTCGTGGCGTTACAGCTACAACCCTATTATGATCAACACCAACTTTCACATCACAATGAGAGCTCACATTATTATAATCAAGAGGTGTTGAAGCTGATGATATTTCCATAACACCATTTGGTAACTCTCTCCTTAATTCTACTTCATTGAATTCAACTTCTTCTACTTTCATCTCTTTTTTCTTCATCTTCTTTTTCTTATTCTTCTTATTCTCATTATTGTTCTTTTTTCTCTTCTCAACTTCTCTTTCCAAAACCATTCTTATAAGATCCAATTGCGAATCACATTGCTTAATTGCCTTCTTCCTAACCGGAACAGAACCAGAACCCGAAGTTGAATCGGTTACCGTAACCGATTCCGAACTCTCTGCAAGCTTCACCTTCTTCTTCTTGTTCTTCCTCAGCTCCATATTCAGCTCCCTCGGTGCTCTAGCTTCCGCATTATCGACTACAACAGTTTCTGTAGCTTCATCGTTGTTCTTACGCTTTCTCTGAAGCTTCAGAGATTCAGGAACTTTCTCTCGGTATTGACGATGCTTACCTTGAAGATAGTGAACAACGTCTATGAAGATCCAGGATGGGTGTATTGCAGTGATTACTTAGACCAGTGCACTAGTTAACAAGCAGATTGAAAAGAAAAAAAATTATAGCATCTGAAGACGAGAACTTACCAATAAATATTTTCATTGTAGCCAAATTCAACCTGATTGATTTGAATATCAGAAATATTTTTCCCTGTTACACAACATGGCATCTAAGATACATTTGTAACAAACAAAGCTGCTTTGGAAAACATCAATGTTAGAGGAATGAAAAAACCTACCTTTGATTTTTGCTTCTGTTTCTAGCTCAGTTTCTAGGTTTTCACTTATTCGCTTTAGTACTGGAAGGAGCATGCAGATCAAATAATGAAAATGGAGTATTCTATCAACACTACTTTTACCAGATAAATAGGACTGAAATAACAGGGCAAAAACAGAGGTGTCAGAATATGCTATTAACAAAACATTGGTCAAGTAGAAAAGCACAAATGTTTGATGCCAGACCTTACTTTCACTGTCGTTACATTGGTCTTCCAAGCAGACCTTACAAGTGCAAGTTCCTTGACAAACTGGGCACGCCTTCTTAACTTCTTTTCTAGTGTCAAGATACCTATTTGTGTCAAAATGTTTTGGAAAACGTCTCATGTTTTAATTCTAAATTCAAGAGAAACAGACTACATAAATCACATTTATGAATTATCTTAGCACAAACCATCATTGGCCCAACTTGTATTACTAATTTCTGCAAATTGCGAGAGAAAAAAAAAATGACAATTTCTGTTTTCATTTTTAAATTTCATGATTTTCTCCTTAACTTTTGCTGACAACGATGATCATTCCACACATCTCTCTTAAGTCTTAACAACATAAAAATGTACCCAACCTCTAACTATGTTTTTGGCATATTAAATCATGCTTTTCAAAATTCAAGTTTCTGCATTGCCCCAAAAGAATAACAGAACACACAAATCCCTAAACAATCAAATCAACAGGTTTTCGAATAAAGTCACATACCCAACACATGACGAGAATTCCGACCAAGTAAGAAATTCAGCACAACATAAAACTTCTAAACAACCATAAGCAAGTACAGAAATACTAGATAGTGACAGGACACAGCAAATGAATGTAATAAGAACTACAAACCGCTCTCTAATGCAATCAAAGCAGAAAAACTCCTTGTTACAGCTAGAAACCATTCTTATAAGATTCACCGATTCACTGGACGAGAATCACCGATTCACTGGACGAGATTCACCGATTCACTTCTCTGGCACCAGTGACACTTCCTCTCAGTATTTACCTTCTTCAAGCTTGGTCCATAAGGCACAACCTAAACAAAACAGTTAGTTCAAAATTGACAAAAAAGAAAACACAGAAAATCGATAAATAGAGACAATTGAAGCAACCCACTTGCAACCTTATCAACATTCTTGGACCTGAAGTTTCGTGGCGTTACAGCTACAACCCTATTATGATCAACACCAACTTTCACATCACAATGAGAGCTCACATTATTATAATCAAGAGGTGTTGAAGCTGATGATATTTCCATAACACCATTTGGTAACTCTCTCCTTAATTCTACTTCATTGAATTCAACTTCTTCTACTTTCATCTCTTTTTTCTTCATCTTCTTTTTCTTATTCTTCTTATTCTCATTATTGTTCTTTTTTCTCTTCTCAACTTCTCTTTCCAAAACCATTCTTATAAGATCCAATTGCGAATCACATTGCTTAATTGCCTTCTTCCTAACCGGAACAGAACCAGAACCCGAAGTTGAATCGGTTACCGTAACCGATTCCGAACTCTCTGCAAGCTTCACCTTCTTCTTCTTGTTCTTCCTCAGCTCCATATTCAGCTCCCTCGGTGCTCTAGCTTCCGCATTATCGACTACAACAGTTTCTGTAGCTTCATCGTTGTTCTTACGCTTTCTCTGAAGCTTCAGAGATTCAGGAACTTTCTCTCGGTATTGACGATGCTTACCTTGAAGATAGTGAACAACGTCTATGAAGATCCAGGATGGGTGTATTGCAGTGATTACTTAGACCAGTGCACTAGTTAACAAGCAGATTGAAAAGAAAAAAAATTATAGCATCTGAAGACGAGAACTTACCAATAAATATTTTCATTGTAGCCAAATTCAACCTGATTGATTTGAATATCAGAAATATTTTTCCCTGTTACACAACATGGCATCTAAGATACATTTGTAACAAACAAAGCTGCTTTGGAAAACATCAATGTTAGAGGAATGAAAAAACCTACCTTTGATTTTTGCTTCTGTTTCTAGCTCAGTTTCTAGGTTTTCACTTATTCGCTTTAGTACTGGAAGGAGCATGCAGATCAAATAATGAAAATGGAGTATTCTATCAACACTACTTTTACCAGATAAATAGGACTGAAATAACAGGGCAAAAACAGAGGTGTCAGAATATGCTATTAACAAAACATTGGTCAAGTAGAAAAGCACAAATGTTTGATGCCAGACCTTACTTTCACTGTCGTTACATTGGTCTTCCAAGCAGACCTTACAAGTGCAAGTTCCTTGACAAACTGGGCACGCCTTCTTAACTTCTTTTCTAGTGTCAAGATACCTATTTGTGTCAAAATGTTTTGGAAAACGTCTCATGTTTTAATTCTAAATTCAAGAGAAACAGACTACATAAATCACATTTATGAATTATCTTAGCACAAACCATCATTGGCCCAACTTGTATTACTAATTTCTGCAAATTGCGAGAGAAAAAAAAAATGACAATTTCTGTTTTCATTTTTAAATTTCATGATTTTCTCCTTAACTTTTGCTGACAACGATGATCATTCCACACATCTCTCTTAAGTCTTAACAACATAAAAATGTACCCAACCTCTAACTATGTTTTTGGCATATTAAATCATGCTTTTCAAAATTCAAGTTTCTGCATTGCCCCAAAAGAATAACAGAACACACAAATCCCTAAACAATCAAATCAACAGGTTTTCGAATGAAGTCACATACCCAACACATGACGAGAATTCCGACCAAGTAAGAAATTCAGCACAACATAAAACTTCTAAACAACCATAAGCAAGTACAGAAATACTAGATAGTGACAGGACACAGCAAATGAATGTAATAAGAATTACAAACCGCTCTCTAATGCAATCAAAGCAGAAAAACTCCTTGTTACAGCTAGAAACCATTCTTATAAGATTCACCGATTCACTGGACGAGATTCACCGATTCACTTCTCTGGCACAAGTGACACTTGACACTTCCTCTCAGTATTTACCTTCTTCAAGCTTGGTCCATAAGGCACAACCTAAACAAAACAGTTAGTTCAAAATTGACAAAAAAAAACACAGAAAATCGATAAATAGAGACAATTGAAGCAACCCACTTGCAACCCTATCAACATTCTTGGACCTGAAGTTTCGTGGCGTTACAGCTACAACCCTATTAAGATCAACACCAACATTCACATCACAATGAGAGCTCACATTGTTATAATCAAGAGGTGTTGAAGCTGATGATATTTCCATAACACCATTTGGTAACTCTCTCCTTAATTCTCCTTCATTGAATTCAACTTCTTCTACTTTCATCTCTTTTTTCTTCTTCTTCTTTTTCTTATTCTCATTATTGTTCTTTTTTCTCTTCTCAACTTCTCTTTCCAAAACCATTCTTATAAGATCCAATTGCGAATCACATTGCTTAATTGCCTTCTTCCTAACCGGAACAGAACCAGAACCCGAAGTTGAATCGGTTACCGTAACCGATTCCGAACTCTCTGCGAGCTTCACCTTCTTCTTCTTGTTCTTCCTCAGCTCCATATTCAGCTCCCTCGGTGCTCTAGCTTCCGCATTATCGACTACAACAGTTTCTGTAGCTTCATCGTTGTTCTTACGCTTTCTCTGAAGCTTCAGAGATTCAGGAACTTTCTCTCGGTATTGACGATGCTTACCTTGAAGATAGTGAACAACGTCTATGAAGATCCAGGATGGGTGTATTGCAGTGATTGCTGAGACCAGTGCACTAGTTAACAAGCAGATTGAAAAGAAAAAATAATTATACCATCTGAAGACGAGAACTTACCAATAAATATTTTCATTGTAGCCAAATTCAACCTGATTGATTTGAATATCAGAAATATTTTTCCCTGTTACAGAACATGGCATCTAAGATACATTTGTAACAAACAAAGCTGCTTTGGAAAACATCAATGTTAGAGGAATGAAAAAAAACTACCTTTGATTTTTGCTTCTGTTTCTAGCTCAGTTTCTAGGTTTTCACTTATTCGCTTTAGTACTGGAAGGAGCATGCAGATCAAATAATGAAAATGGAGTATTCTATCAACTCTACTTTTACCAGATAAATAGGACTGAAATAACAGGGCAAAAACGGAGGTGTCAGAATATGCTATTAACAAAACATTGGTCAAGTAGAAAAGCACAAATGTTTGATGCCAGACCTTACTTTCACTGTCGTTACATTGGTCTTCCAAGCAGACCTTACAAGTGCAAGTTCCTTGACAAACTGGGCACGCCTTCTTAACTTCTTTTCTAGTGTCAAACGTCTCATGTTTTAATTCTAAATTCAAGAGAAACAGACTACATAAATCACATTTATGAATTATCTTAGCACAAACCATCATTGGCCCAACTTGTATTACTAATTTCTGCAAATTGCGAGAGAAAAAAATGACAATTTCTGTTTTCATTTTTAAATTTCATGATTTTCTTCTTAACTTCTGCTGACAACGATGATCATTCCACTCATCTCTCTTAAGTCTTAACAACATAAAAAAGTACCCAACCTCTATGTTTTTGGCATATTAAATCGTGCTTTTCAAAATTTAAGTTTCTGCATTGCCCCAAAAGAATAACACACAAATCCCTAAACAATCAAATCAACAGGTTTTCGAATAAAGTCAAATACCCAACAACAAATGACGAGAATTCCGACCAAGTAAGAAATTCAGCACAACATAAAACTTCTAAACAACCATAAACAAGTACAGAAGTACTGGATAGTGACAGGACACAGAAAATGAATGTAATAAGAACTACAAACCGCTCTCTAATGCAATCAAAGCAGAAAAACCCCTTGTTACAGCTAGAACACTGGACGAGATTCACCGATTCACTTCTCTGGCACAAGTGACACTTCCTCTCAGTATTTATCTTCTTCAAGCTTGGTCCATAAGGAACAACCTAAACAAAACAGTTAGTTCAAAATTGACAAAAAAAAAACACAGAAAATCGATAAATAGAGACAATTGAAGCAACCCACTTGCAACTTTCCAAGAGCAACCCTATCAACATTCTTGGACCTGAAGTTTCGTGGCGTTACAGCTACAACCCTATTATGATCAACACCAACTTTCACAACACAATGAGAACTCACATTGTTATAATCAAGAGGTGTTGAAGCTGGTGATATTTCCATAACACCATTTGGTAACTCTCTCCTTAATTCTCTTTCATTGAATTCAACTTCTTCTACTTTCATCTCTTTTTACTTCTTTTTCTTATTCTTCTTATTCTCATTATTGTTCTTTTTTCTCTTCTCAACTTCTCTTTCCAAAACCATTCTTATAAGATCCAACTGCGAATCACATTGCTTAATTGCCTTCTTCCTAACCGGAACAGAACCAGAACCAGAAGCTGAATCGGTTACCGTAACAGATTCCGAACTCTCTGCGAGCTTCACCTTCTTCTTCTTGTTCTTCCTCAGCTCCATATTCAGCTCCCTCTTGCAAAACCAAAGAGAAAACAACTAATCAATAAATATATGCTCTCGGGATCGATAAAAGAAATAATGAAACAAAAAGAATTGAACATCTCCACTTAAGACAGAAAGGTTAACAAGGTTGAGGAAAATAGTTTTAAGAAAAGCTATGAATAAAGAAAGAAGAGTAGCAAAATTCTCCAAACCAAGTCCCTGAAGTGGAGAGGATCCAATCTCCATTGGCACAAGCTTGTTTCTACAATTTCAAAACAATACAAAAATCAGAAAACAATCATCATTACTAACCTACCATTGGATAACATAAACTAAATTAAATCAATTAATCAAAGAAAGAGATTCAACAAATAATATAAGAAAACCTTTTTATTCGCGTTAACTGCTGCTGCTTGAGCATTGGCAAGTAGTTGTGCACAAAAACTCCAAAAAGAATCATCAAAATCAATAGGGAATCTTAAAATCAGAGAGAAAATCACAAAATCAGAGAGAATGTGAGAGAGATCGGGAAAGAACCTTGTGACAGGGCGATTTGGCTTGACTTCAACACCTTTTAGAGTGACAACGTTTCCAATATCAAGAAGTGCTCTTCGGTTCCTTCCTTCACCTGCGGCACCATTCTTTTTCACCTGTTTCCTTCCAAACACAAAATCCAGAAAAAAGATCAAGACCCTTTTGTTGGATTTGGGATAAAACCCTTAAAACGTGAAACTAAAGTTCCAATCTTGGAACAAAACATTGAACCCAGAAAAATTAATGAAACATCAAATAAAATTCCGATCTTGGAACAAAACATTGAACCCCAGAAAAATTAACGAAACATCAAATAAAGTTCCAATCTTGGAACAAAACATTGAACCCTAGAAAAATTAATGAAACATCAAATAAAGTTCCAATCTTGGAACAAAACATTGAACCCCAGAAAAATTAATGAAACATCAAAATTAGTAAGATGATTGAAGAAAACACGCACCTTTGGGTTGTTGTTGAGGAACAATTCTTGAAGCCATTGCAAAACTCTTGTTGTTGTCGTTGTTGATTTTGTGTATGATTGATTCTTGGTGGTAGAATCAAAGAGTGTTGTTCTTTTCTGTGATTGTAGAATGAATGAATAGTAACGAGAGAATGAGAATGAAAAACCCTCTTTTTGAAACAAAGAGTCCAAAGAAGTGTGATTGTGTAAAATTCTTGATATCTGCAATCTGAGAAAAAGCATATCAATACATTTATAACAGACGATCAGTGAAAAAGGAAACAAAGAAATAGAAGCAAAACCCTAAAATCAACCTTTCACAACGGATCAAAAAATCAAGAAACATGAAAAATCAAATTTTAGAATCAAAGAAATCAAAATCAAGAAAGACATGTTCAAAGTTGAATTCGACTTATCTGGAGCTGTATCAAGAATCGCAAAACCAACCAGGATTCGACTTATCTGGAGCTGTATCAAGAATCCCAAAACCAGCCAGGATTCGACTTATCTCGCTGCAAAATTGAAAATATAGAACGCTTAGGGAAACTTGTTGGATTGATGAGGTTTATATAGGAAGCAGAGGAGTTAGGATAGACGGCTACGATTATGCTGATGTGGATATTTTGACGGTCATGATGCAGTTAAAATATAGCCGTTGACACGTTAGCCTAAATAATAAAGGCGGTGTGTGACACGCTGTCTCCGCAGTAAGCAAAAAAATATGTTAGATTACTTATCAAAAAAATCAATGCTATATGTCTAAAAGGTATAAATCGTAAATATTTGAATGATATCATTTAAATTTAAATATATTAATCTTTTCAAAAAAAATTAAATATGTTAATAGAGTTTAAAAAATGAGTTTAATTGTTGTACACTGTCAGTGTAAAGATTTTTTACACATGTATCGAATGATGTGTTGCCACATCATTTAATGAACATGACACATCATGTGTTTTTAAATATCATATATAATGTGTTGGTATATTATTGGACGCATGTGTAAAATAATTTTACACCGACGGTGCATATAAATTAAATTCTTAAAAATATATATTAATATAGATTAATTTCACACTGACAACTAATAAGAATAGTTTAATTGTTCATGTCATATTAAAAAAAATAAGTTAAGTGAAGATGACATGTCGAAAAATATGATTGTGATTGATTGACTATGTAAATTTATTTTATTGTTAGTGTTATATTTATTTTTCTCATATTAATATCAATCGGTACAACGAGGAATATTAACGGAAGGTCAGAATTCAAACTTTGAATTTTAATTTTGTACCCTTATGAAAAATGGTTTCTTTTTTGACTAAATAAAAGGTATTCATTCATTTAAATTGATAAGAGTACATCGATGCAATACAAATTCTAAATCGCTAAAAACAAAAAGGATGAATCTACGAACAAACTCATAGCATCTGTATGTTGCATACCACACATTTGTGCACTGTCATGGTTCACTACTTAATTACAATATGAACTAGGTGAAGGGGGTTCGTACCTAAGTAAAGAATGATAGTTGTTTTTAATCCATGTTGTTATTTCATCAGGGGTGTGTGACAGGTGAAAACATTGTCATTAGGTTAAAAACTATTACACGCTACGTAACCAGCGAACTTCATTCACTACCTAAATAGAGATCAATTATTTTGGTTATTTTACGGGGGCGCGCGAGAAATAATGAAGGGCACGAAAATAAAAATCCAAGTTAGAGTCCTTCCATCACTCCCCATAACTTTTTAAATTCACTATTCCAAGTTAGTAGTCATTCCATCACTCCCCATAACTTTGCTAAGCTGCCCAAGAATTTACTAAGGCCACATTCAGTCACCGTTTTTGTCTCTTTATGATACCACCACACCCCGCACAAATGCCACCATTTACTTGCACATCCGTATTAAGGGCCACCCAACAAAATTATCACCACATTCCTCTCTCTAATTAGGCCATTGTCATTCACTCTCATTGTTGCTTTCTTGTATTGATCAACCTGATACTTTGGCATCAGGGGCGGATGCAAGGTTATGGAAGGAAGTATCATGCTTATAATTTTTTGAACAAACCTCATTAGACATGTAATCACACATTCAAACTAGTAGCATGATAGTGTATGTTATTTGTTCTCCCTATCTCTCCATATGAATAAACGTTTAAAAATAATTGTTAATATTTTTTTTACAAAATTATTATTTATTTAAGTTAATAAAAGTAAGAATAAACTGTTAAAATCAATTGATCAGACCTTAAACTGTTCTTTCGTGGAACTACTTAAGAAAACAAATTATAGAAGGTTAAGATTGTAAATGAGTAAATTAAATTGTTGCTTAAAACGACTCTTCTTTGAACCTATCACGCAAAACACACTCAGTCGTTTTAATTTTTCCCAAAACTTGCAAAAAGTACATTAATTTTTTCTTTCTAAATGGAGTATGTAAAACGGCGTTAAATATTCACTGAAGTAAAGACTTAATTAGTAAGTGTCATTTTAATTCATAACAAGGACCCTTACCTTGGTCCTTCTAGCTACTCGTGAGTACTACTTTTCTTCGTTACTTCTTTCCTTTGCTTAATACTTCTTTACAAAGTAATCCATTAAACTCATATTATTATCTCCTCAGAAATAGCTCATTTAATTCACTATAGTTTTCTTTTAGTCCTTTAAAATGTAACTCAATTTACTAGTTGATTCGATGGTGATTGACGCTGAACTTGGTAGGAATGATCACAGTTTGATCACTGCAAATGCGATCGAGGGGGGACTTGAACCACTTGATGTCGGAACTGACCCCCGAACCAGATTCAACCGGTGGTGAAAGCCAAAAATAAAATTAAAAAAAATGTAACTTGATCATATTGGTCCTAAATGTATCAAAATTGCTAACTCGGAGTTATGGTTAACAGAACTTATGTAGATGTAAGTAGAACTTTACCACTAGAGATCATTCATGTAAATATATATATGGCCCAAAATATACTTTACCACTAGACATATTTCAAATGGATGTTTTCAGACGACACAATTTATCTGGACGTATACTTTCATACAGTACAAAATATGTGTTGGAATTACATATATATATATATATATATATAGAATTCAAAAATCTCACTTAAGTCACAACAAGAGCGAGCGAAAGGGATGACTCAACTCAATGTGTCAACCCCCAAAGGAGTTTTTTTATTGCGCCTAGAATATAATCCTTAATTACGTGTCATACGAACCATAAGGGCAAAATAGGCAATAATTCTATAGCCAACAAGCATTGCCACCAAGACAGCAACATACATACCTTGTTTATCAAGACCAATATGCTTAATTGTAGGATAATTCCCAACTAAGCAAGTAACATTTTCACCACATGAATAAATGTTATCATCCTTGAACTGTGACCCCAACAAGAGCTTATTGTAATAATAGCTATGAGATAAGTACTTAATCCATGATAAAAATGCTGGCATATTTTGAATAAAGTATCCATTAGTTAGAACAAGTAATGTCATAATCAGCGATCCAGATGTAACAACCAACTTTGGATTATTTACCAGCATTGCACTAATAGCTTGTCCAATACTTTGTGATACCATAGCATACAAAAGAGAAACACTTAGTGTTTGAATGAAATTTGAAGCATTGGCTTTAAGTCCTCCCATCCAATAAGTAATGGTGATGAAAAGTGTTGGCATGAAAAGTTGAACTGGAAGATCAATAACATTACTTGCTATGAAGTATGATGAGAGTCTATACATGCATGAAGACCTTTCTTTTATTATCATTGCGCGATCTTCGGGAAATGTAAAGAGGGATTGAACCATAGGTATGAATCCACAGAATTGTGTATAGTAGAAAAGTAGTCCTACCTACAAAAATAGGAAAAACAATCAGGAAAAAGGTCTTGGATTCATTTTGCGAAAGTACTATAGCCGTATTTGGATAAACAACTTAATTAAGTGCTCATGTAAGAAACTGTTTGCATATAAGCTATAAGTTGGTTTCTTAAGCTATTATGGAGAGTTTATGGAAATTACCTGTTTGGATTAGCTTATTTTTTAGCTTAGGCAAAACAGCTTATACTAAATTAATTAACATTTAACCTTATTTATTTGCATAAGCTGTTTTGCATAAGCTCAAAAATAAGTTAATCCAAACGACCCCTAATAGTTGAAAACAGCTTATGAGCATGCCGTAAGTTGTTTCCATAAGTTCTCCTAAATAGGCTTTATACGATAAGCTCAAATAAGTCAATTTAAACCGACGTTATATCATCTAAAAGAGTTAAGTACCTTGTCTTTTATATGACCAGGTTTAGAATGCCACCAGAGAAGGCCTGCAGAGAATGATAAGGCGAAAACATGACAGATTTTGTGGACAGAAAATTGTTCATGTTTTTTTTCTTTGAAACCCCTTCTTAGTAATATAGTAAACTGCTCCCACCAAGTTGTGCAATAATGATCAAATATCTCATATTTTGAACTGTCGTCATGAAATAAAACCATTGAATTTTGAAGTTCAGTTTTTACTTGGTATGCAAGGTTACTCTCAAAAGCAGATACTAATTCTTGTTTTGTAGTATCGGTATCTTCTTCCGAATTTCCAGAATATATACCATTTGCAAGATCAAGTAAGAAATCTGTAGGATTCATGGCGACCAATGGAGAGTAACCGATGCCAGAGAAGTAATCAAGAACATAATCTCCCTTTCCAAAGTACATACCGTTACCATCGGATAACAGTAAAATCTTCTGAAACATATGAAAGAGTTTACTAGAAGGTTGATGTATGGTCATTACGACGGTTCTTCCACCTTTAGCTAGTTCACACAAATTCATCACAAGTTTTCTAGCTATGGTTGAATCAAGACCTGTAGTAGCTTCATCAACAAGTAATAGACTTGGATTAGTCAACAATTCTTGCCCTATACTAACTCTCTTCCTTTCTCCACCTGAAACACCTCTTAAAAGTGGACCTCCAATTATAGTATCCTTACAATGATTCAAATCAAGCTCATCTATAACTTCTTTAACTTTTATCATTTTCTCTTGTTTTGAGAGACTACTCGGCAACCGAAGAAGCGCGGAAAAGACTAGTGTCTCATTTACTGATAAGTGAGGATAGAAGATGTCATGTTGAGCAACAAATCCTAAGTTTTGTTTCACTGATTTTGAGAGTGGTTTCCCATTGTAGGTTATGGTTCCTTTTGTTATATTACTATCATTTAACTTTCCTCCTAAAGCATTTATCAGAGTTGATTTACCACTACCTGAAGGGCCTAAAATTGCTAACAATTCACCTGGAAATACAATGCCACTGATCCCTTTCAAGATTAGTCTCTCTTCAGAATTTATCTCTTTTTTGAAGAAAAAGCCTTCCCTTTTGCTAGGTTTGGTTTTATGCACAATATCTTCAAACTGCAATAAGGATCAGTGAAGTACAATATTAACTGTTACCAGGTGCTATAAATTAACATGTTTCCTCTATTCAATAGTAGATTAATTATTAAACAGCATGGTTTGGTTTTGCAATATCACCAATTTAGTCTTTCAAATTGCAGGAGTTGGACAATTTGTTCTGGAAATTAATGAAATTTCAAAATAATCACAAAAATTGAAAGATTCACTTTCACGTCACCCGTATGGTTTTTTGGTAAACCAATGTATTTCTGGCACAATTGCGGAGGTTAATCCCTCAAGATGATTAAGATCTAGGGTAAATTGTATTTTTGGCCCTCTAACTTTTACAAACTTGTCATTTTGCCCCCATAACTTTCATAATAGCACTATTGGCCCCCACTAATTTTGACAATGTCAACGCACACGTGGACAGTGACTCACATGTCACGTCAACATATGTAGCAAGACATGCTATTATAAAAGTTAGGGGGCAAAAATGCAATTTAGCCTAAGATCTATTTAAAAAGTTGATCTCTCCAAACATATGTTTATATACACATCGGCAGAGACCCAACCCAAACATCTACCACTTGTGTCATGTCAGATGATGTTGGTAATCAAGTTAGTCTTTTTTATTAGTCCACTTATTTTTTTCCTCAACATGCACACAAACTTCAATTCATTGACAAAAATGTGTAAATAAAACATGAAACAACAAAAAGGGAAGAAAAAAGATTAGTACCTTGAGGGTAACAGGTGAGTTAAGTTTCATATAGATATTTGGTTTAGCTTCAACTGGCTGCATCATCTCCTGATGAAATGAAGTGTTCAATATCTCACTTGCCATTGAGTTACACTTACACGTTGCTACATACTTATGTCATGTACATTAACTTTAAGGACGCATGTCCCTTTTTCAATATCTATTTTGGTTACATTATTAATCTAAAAAAATAATAATCTTGTCGTGTTCTTTGTTTGTCCATATCATTATTATACAAAAATTGAACAAGTCTCCAAGATTAAAACTTCTAATAATATTGGAAATTACTTTTATTATTACACAATATTGGAAATTACTTGGTAACTCAAATATCATTATAATCTTTGAATATTTAAAGAAATCATATATGGGAATGAGTCACGTTCACTTTTTTTTTTTTGTCGTAGTCACGTTCACTGTTTAGAAGGAAATAAGTAAGCTTCAACATACGGATGTAAAAACTGTCCTAAAAGGTGCTTATACTTCATAATCAACTTATTATTATTATTATTATCATCCTCCAACATCCATTTATTTGTTCCTTGTCCCAAAATACATTATTCTTCATTATTTTCATTCATTGCCGTATTTACTAATAATGAAATATTACTAATTTATTTTATTTTTGTTTAATATTTGGTCCTTTATCTTTATTTTAGATTTTAAGTTAGTCCCTTATTTTTTAAAAGTTTCAAGTTGGTTCCTTATATTTTCTGTTGTTTAATTAGTTAGTCCCTCCCATTCAATTTACTAACAATGTTAGTTTTTGAAACGTGGCAAACGGAAACCACCAATAATCTTTTGACACGTGTCAAAATACAACGATGTTAGTAAAAAATTTGACGGGAGAGACTAACTAATTGAACGACAGAAAAGATAAGGGACCAACTTGAAACTTTTAAAAGATAAGAGATTAACTTAAAACCTAAAATAAAGATAAGGACTAAATGTGTAATTAAGCTACTAATATACTGCATATTGTCTTTATATTACAATAAAAGTGTATTACATGGCCTTTTTTATTATGTGATTGAAGATTAAGAAGGAAAAAAATAGATATTTATTTTATTAAAATAGAGATATTTTTTTATTGAAAATCTTAATTTGGTAAAAAAACAACCATTGGTGTTTTCTCCATGTTCTACTTGTGTTTTCCAAAACATTGAAATAGATTTGATGTAGTCACCTTTTTCGTGCAAGTCGTACAGTCACGACATAATGATTTAAATATGCGTTAGAATTTTTAAGGTGAATTTTTCGTCCACTTAGATCTCACGAGATTTGAAGGATTAGCCTCTTCTATGCATAGAGAGATATATCCGGTTTATAAAATTATAAAAAAAAAAAAAAAAAAAAAAAACTCAGTGTAGTCGACAAAACTACAATGTAGGTTGAAATATGTAAATTTTGCACAATGCCAAATTAATGGTGAAGATGATACAACAAAAAGTGAGTTTATTCACTTCATTATTTTTTCTTTTTATTGGATACAATGTCGGTTCTTTCTAATTGAACCGAAATTAACAACCATAATTTGGGACTGTGGATAAAAAAATTCAAAACGAAAAAACAATTCAAGGAAACAAATGAATTCTAGTACTTTCTCCTGTCATTATTATAAACAAAAAAAATCACATTTTAATTAGGTTCATTGGTAAACGGATATATCTGGTCTATATTATAGACTAGATATATTAGTTTTTCAATAAACCTAAAAAGTGATTTTTTTTACTTATAATAATGATCGAAGGGAGTATTAATCAATCAGTTAAAACTTAAACCAACTAACGAAGTTAATTGATTTAAGTCAAATAATGGTGAAATTAAATTTAGAAAGCCCTCTTCTACTTGGTTGCTTGCTAATTTAAATTTGTTTTCCTATAAAATAATAGGAGTAAAGACCCATTTTGATCCATATAATTTTCTGACGGTTAAATTCAATATCTAACAAAAATAAATTTTAAATTAATCTTTGACATTTAAATATTTCAGAGAAATTAGTCCTCTATTATAATGAACTAGAGACTAACTTGTCCTTCATCATAAAAATATCAGAGATTAATTTAATTTTTTTTTTATTAGTGATTGAATTGAACTGTCAAAAAATTGTGAGGACTAAATTGTAAGATCTTCACTCAAAAAATAATTAATAAACAAATAAATTTGAGTTAAAGTGTCCAATTGATGATGAACTATATAATTGTCATCAATAATCAGTATTTCCTCTTCATGAGCTTACGCTGTTCCTCTACCTCCAACAAGTTCATGATTACTGCTTCTGAAGCATCTTTTAACAACACCGACCAGTCTCTGTAAAACACATGCATTCAAATCAAAGTCACATAATAGAACTCAAATCCTCTCCCACACAATACCAGTGTAACATTTTTATTTTTTGTGAAAAAAAAAATTGCTACCACATGCAATGATATATGTTTTCCTAATTAAAAATAAAATAAAATTGTTGCACTGTGATATCGTGGGAGAGGATTCGAATACTTGAGAGTAGGGTTGGGAATAGGCCAGGCGGCCTACAGGGGCCTTCGGCCTGGCCTATATAAGCCTGGCCTGGCCTGATTATTAAAAATGCCAGGCTTAGGCTTTGAAAATGGCCTGTTTACATAAATAGGCCAGGCTTAGGCTTCTAAAAAGGCCTACGAAGCCTGATAGGCCGGCCTGTTTATAATAATTATTATTTATATAATATTATTATTTATATCTTATAAAAAAAATATTATTTATATAAATATTATTAGCTTTTAATTATTGCGACTTTTCGTAATCGTATTTGTTATTTGATTAGTTTTTAATTATTGTGTTAATCATATTATTAGCTTTTTCTTAATGTTGTAGAAATTATAAAAATTTAAATGGGAACTTTTTAAGGCCTGTTTATCCTATTTAAAAAAACTATATAGAGAAGTTTTAATGTAACACAGGCTTTTAAACAGGCTACAAGGCCAGGCCAGACTTTTAAAAGGCTCAGGCCAGGCCAAAAAAAATATCATTTGATAGGCCACAGGCCAGGCTTAGGCCTGAAAAAAAATCGTAGGCCAGGCTCAGGCCTGTCAAGGCCTGGCCTAGCCTGGCCTGTTCCCAACCCTACTTGAGAGGATGTACAAACCAACTATATAACCTACATTTTTTTATGGAGAAAAAAAAAAGTGTAATGAATGATTAAGATGACAAACCTATTTGAAGAATCAAAGGTTAATCCCACAGTGAATTTAGCTTCCTCTAATGCAGCACTAAACCTTTGAAGCTCTTTAACAGGACAAGTACCATTGTCCTTAACAACGAGCTCAGAAGGTTTAACATCATAAAAAATTGGGATAACCCTTTTTTTGGACTCCATAAAAAGAGCAAGTTCATGAAGACAAAAATAAGAGTCACAATAAGTTGGTGAAAAAACAGCAACACCAACTTTGCAACCAAGAATTCCTCTATCAATATGATCAAATAACCTATCCCCAGGTTTCATATTCTTACTATCCAAAAATGATTTCACTCCCATTTTCGTCAAACGATCGTACAACAACCCCGCGAAGTTTCTCTTTGTATCGACTCCTCGGTGATTTATGAACACGTCGCATGATGGTCGACGGGCTATTTTACGGTACAAGGTGGCTGGCAAACGTTGCATGGCTCCTTCAACAAGTTTTACACAAAGTTTTTTTTATATGTTTTATTTATTTTCTAATGTCTCTCTCTCAATTAATTTGTCTCTATATATGTGTAAATGTAATAGGTGAGGGGACATAAAATGTTTGAGCGTGTATATATATAGAAATTTTGGTGAAGGGTTTGATAATTAATATTTTGAAAGGTTTGAATTTCAACGTGTGGTGGTCCATGTGTTGATGTTGATTTAGACTAAGAGAAAATACTAGGTATTTGAACGAAAAAGAGTAAAAGTGTTTGAAAATTTTGACTTAGCTTGTAATTAAATGGGAGTGTCCAGAACTGTTTGCCCTTCAAACACGTTTGTATAATATTGTAGCGTATTCAAAATATTCAATTCCTAATGATTTTGCCTCGGAAGTTTAGAGAGTTGCTTCCTAATTAAGCTTGTACTAGTATTAGTTAGGATTTGCTTCTTATTAATAGTTAATTATTACTATAAAAAGAATTTAGGTGAGTTGGATTCTACCTCTGGGAGAATGTTTGCTTTTTATCTATATTTATATATAGGGTCTTGCTAACCAGTGCCCCTGGGGCACTAGTTAAGGAACCAAAAGAAGAAATAAAATAAAAGTTGTGCATGGAAAATATCAAAATATTGACTTTTGTTGTATTGACTACACTATTTCCAAGTAAAACTTTCTAAATTTGAATCCTTAACAAGTGCCCCTGGGGCACTATTTAGCATAATATCAATAATACTCTTGATTTTTTTTTTAGCACAAAATTTTTTTTATTATCAAACTCACCATAACATAAGACATGTCATTAAAGACTAATTAAAATTTTATTTTTGTGGTGTACAAATCACGAAACCAATTATCATCATTTAGTTGATATATCATATATTAACAATTTTGTAGAACCAGATCCCGAAGTTGGGATATCTTTTCCTTTTTATAAACAACTTTAATTGTAATTAATAAGAAATAAATTTAATTTGCCAAGAAAATGGGTATAATTTTATTTTATAATATCTAATATATTTTTTACCAACAATAAATTGGTCAAAGTAGTAAAAATCTCCATTAATAAAAATTTGTAAGGGTCTTAATTTTCTTAAGCATTTGGACATGAGTTCGATCTTTTGGTTCATGCGCATGAAAAAAAATCGATTGGAAGGTGGAGAGAATCCATCTTATATGCCTCACAAATTTCTCGACGGAAATTAGTCATCGCTAATAATTGTGAAAATTTCATATTAATATCGTATTAACCCAAAAAAAAATAAAAAAAACTAATATCATTTATATAAAAAGGGTCTTACTAATTAACGAGAGCCCCCGAGACACGTACTCTTTAAACATTCCATTTAACGAAATATTTTATTCAAAAATTTAAACACTACAATTTCTAAGGGGTTTATTTTACGCATTCCTATAAAAATTCAATAAAATACTTACTATTTAAGGTCTCAAAGAGTGTCTCGGGAGCACTCGTTAGCATTTACCTTATAAAAATTCAATTTGTGTAATTCAATTTGCGTAAAAAAGAAGAAAAAAAAAGGTAGGTACAATATACCTATTTTGTTTTAAATTATAACAAATTATTCGGGATAAAAAAAAAGTTAAAATCATATAAGAGTAAAAATAGAAGAAAAAATATAAGTTGTATAAGCTCATAAGCTACTAAAAATAACATTTGAAAAATAAATTATAAGTTAATAAAATAATCTATACTGAAAAGACCTTTAGCAAATAGATTGTTTAACTTAAAAGCTATAAAATATATGTTATAAATTAGTTTATTGACCTTGCCAAAATTACAACTGAATTTTTCATTTAAATAACATTTTTCAACTACAAAACTCGAAATTGAGTCTTTACTTAAGAAAACTGGGTTCAATCCAATGTGCATAAGTGAACTAATCTCTTTTTTTTTCACCACAAGTATTCAGTTGGATCGTCTAATCTGGTTCGAGAGTGAGTTTTAATATTAATTAAGTGGTTTCAGTCCCCTTACAATCGTAGTTACGGAAATCGAACCGTGTTCCTTCCTACAAGTTCAGTATCAATCACCATTGAAACAAATAACACCCATATTGGCGAGGCGCCGTCTTAAAGTGAATTAATCTTACACTATACATAAATTTATTTTTCACAACTAAATTAATAGATTTTATTATATCTCATTCGATTTAATGGTTGATCATTAATTTAATGCCATAAACATATTTGTAAATGCTACAAGACTTATTTCATTTTCTTGGTTTATAGTGATTAATTTCAAATTGTCGGATATATAGTATAATTTAATGTGAAAACTTCTATTTTGGTTTAGAAGAGGTCTCTCAATGTGAAGTATGGATCCCAACCCCAAAATGTATGGTATGGTGCATGCATGTAGCTGAGTGCTTTATTTGATTTCTTAGAAATTGACGATTCTATTTTTGGTTACAAGAGAGAAATGAAATTGACGATTCTGATGTTAGAAATGAATTCATGTCTTGTTCAAAAAAAGAAAATGAATTCATGTTGTGTGATGGTGGTTGAATGTTCTGGTCAAGTAGTATTCGGGAATTAATTATGGTTTACTAGCTGTGTGAAAAACAACTTAGCGTTTTATTTTATTTTTCTGCATAAAAGTTTCTAAGTGAAAGTGTAAAACATATTAATTGCATAGAGTTCAATTCAAATACAACGATTAATTAGAGTTTAATTAGTATCATCAACGTTCCAGATCTGAATATAGGATTATTCTGGATATCTGAAGGTTGTCATATCAATTATAGATTTTGTCATAAACATTAGGTCGTTTTATGTTATTAAATTGGATGTTGTGAGCCTGTTTGCAGATTCATACTGTTTATTAGTTTTAGCGAAATTGAATATGTAATGATTTCGATTGATGTATTCCTTATGAATTTGAATGAATTAATGAATATTGTTGTTTTTGAGTAAAAAAAATAAATAATTAGGATTTGTTTTGTTTGGAGTCTCATTAGTTTACCTCAGTTGGCGGGGACATTGCATTATATATGCAAGAGATCGAGCTTCGAACCCTGATCATCCCACTTATCCAGCGTGAAATTTTAGCCACTGAGATAATTAATTGACCAAACAAAAAGAATTTTTTGTTTGGAAGAAGAAGGAAGAAATTGCAATTTTTACTTTGATTTTGGTCCTTGGGTATTTTTGTCTTCTCACCTATTTTTTTAATCATTTGCTGACTTGATCAATCCATTCAACGTGGCACTGCCATGTCATAGTATATTTTGCTGGCAGATGTAGTGACTAAAACCTGTGGGTTTAAATTCTACATGGTCGAAACAAGAGGAATTTTTTTTATAGGGTCTAAAACCTAAATTCGTCAATTTTACAGAGACTAAAATCACCTTTTATCGTTAAATATATGTTAGGGAGAGGAAAAATATTAGTTGTAGACAAGAACAGAGGCAGGAATTCAGCTCTGGGAGTCGAGTTTAAAAGTATAATTTAGTAAAGAAAAAACTAGATTTTGAAAGCACAACATATACAAAAAATTATAAAATAACTCTAAATTAAAGTTAATATTGTGTATATGCATTTCATGGATCACTTTTTTAAAGTTGGGATTTTTGACCTCTCTATTTTCATATGTAATGTAATTTTGATCTTAATCCACGTACTTTGCTGTAAATGACTTATTAGATAAAAAAAAGGTGAATTCTAGTTTCAAAAGTGATATATTATTATCAAATATTGGGGCAGTAAATCACCTTTTTTGGTAAAACAAAAAATACACTATTTTTAGTTGGAAAAACATGTCGGGCGATCAAATTTACAACAAACATAAAAACATAACTAAAAAGTTGAATTAAAAAAGGCGATCATTTTCATGAGTTTAATAAAATAGAGGGAGCAAAAATGAAATTAAAACAATAATATAATATCGTCCTAAGTATAAAAAAAAATTATTTAGAAGGGACCGTAACCTCTGCCGGTCCCCTTCTAACTCCATCCAACGGCAGATATTAAAATTTTGACCTAAGCATAAAGCTCCTTCTGGTTTTCAACCCAAACCATTAGATATTACTTTAGGAGACACGAAGCTTATTATATATCCATCATTCAATCATTTTATTATCAAAGTTTTATATTAATATATTTTGAAATAAGTTTAAATTTTCAATATGTTTAAATTTTAGGATGCCAGTACTCATCAAACTCCAGATTACATATATGTATATTGATAGGTAGGTATGATAAAACATATTATGTATTGGAAACACATAGTTAAAATTACAATCCAATTGGTGTGCATTGGGGTCATATAATTCAAACCCAAGTATGTATGTATACATTTAACAAAACTAGTGATGGGAAAAGTGGTCCCTTAATATATAGTAGATCAATAACAAGTTAACAACCATTTGAAAATAATTAACACTAATGGTACTGTAATAAATGAGATCAGTGACAACTACATATAACTCATGCATCATGACTTGATTACCACTTAGTGTTCTAACTAGCAGTCTTCGAAAACGCAACGCGGTGATCTTGAATATTATTTATTGATGTAACTTCATAATTTTATATACTAAGTTCATAAATCATAAATAAAGTGATGTGTATGTACCAAAAAAAAAAAGTGATGTGTAAAACGAATAGACACCACTATATAAAGGATGTTCCAAAGTTTGTAATCAAAGAACCAACAATGGAAAAATGATAAAGGTTACTATATAATAATTTAATATACTACTGTATATCTGGTTTACCTTTATTCATTAATTCTAGAACAAGTCCATTACTATAGCACTCACTTTCAAAATAGTAGTCTTATAAAAATAAAATAAAACTCAAAGAAGTATGAACCCTAGCTAGTAATTAGCTAATAGTATTCAATAAACAACATGTGTGTTCCCTTTACCTCACATAGCAGGGGTAGAGTGTGGACAATAAATGTCACTGCCTAAGACTCTAAGGGTTTTTTTTTATACCTACTTAATATTATATAACATTATGATTAAATATGTATTTTGTCACTATAATACTGCATTCTTTTAAGTGTAGTCGATATTAAATTTTAATAGTAATTTTATAATTCTCCATAATATTGTAGTTTGCAATAATAGTCTCTATTTTTATTTCTTTCAAAGTGGGTACTTTGAGCCCTCAAAATAGCCGGTTTAAAATACAAATAAGGACTAATAGTGAATACATATTTTTTAAGGGTTAAACTTATAGCTCGTGATTTTATAGGGACTAAAACATATTTAACTTATGATAATAATACGTAGGAAACTTGGAAATTGAATGACGGTTTGACAACTTTGAGATCATTAAGGTTGATTAGAAGTTTTTCAACTTGAAAAAAGAATAATAATAATAATAGAAGTTTTTAAAAAATTGAGGTTGATTAAAACCTACTTGAGATGATCATTAATATCAAAAGAGAAATTGAAAGGTTTGACAACTTTATTAATTGAGAATTATATGTTTGTGATGGGGCCACATATATGACAATCAACCTTATTGAGTCGATGAACTTCGTGTTAGGGTGCTTAATAAGATATGAGGAAGTAATTTCAAAGTAGGGCAATGTGATGTTTTTTTGTTTCTAAAAGGGGTCAATTCAAAAAAATTCTTGGGTTTCTTTTCTCTTTCTCAACCCCACCTTCCCCCTCAATTTGTACCATAACATACATTACCACCCCATACTACAACATCAATCATCCGGCCGGCAACCTTTAAATTTCAAAAGCCAAATAAAATGGTCTTAACAAGGGCATTAATAACATCGTATATTGCTTAAACACATCGTGTGTGTATATATATATATATATATATATATATATAGGAGTTTTCTAACTTAGACCCTAGTTAGGTCTAAGTTAGCAAGGTGCACATTTTCAATTGGACCAAAATACCCATTCTTTTTAATTAATTAACCAAAATACCCATTAATAGACGCGGATCCAGTGTCGCGCGCGTACCGAAGGACCATGGTTACAGACCGTTGATTTCCATCAGACAGTCAAGATCTGATCTCATCAAGACTGTCTGATCAATCCGACAGCCCAGATCATCCTGACCCATCAGATTACAGCGCGTGCGCCACACTAGATTACACCCTGGAGAGAGAAAAATTTGCTTTTTAAAAGTAGGACACGTGTCACACAATGGTTGGCTGGACGTGATTTTTGTTCATTTAATACTTTGAACTCAATTATTTCGTTGTAAATTAATTTTTTTTTTTTTTTTATACCAAAATTCATAATTTTTTTTTCTACAAATAGAGACTTGGTTCGTTTGATTTGGACACCGAAAAAAAATGCAATTTTTCACTACCTTAATATCATTTTTTGTCTACTAAATACGTTACTTGTGTGTTGTAATTTAACACGCACCACTCAACCAACTCACTGAAACAATTATACCAGGAAAATAGTAGATAATATTCTGGAACTTTTGGTATATTTTATGAAATTTTTGGAGACATGAAACTATTTTTAGTTAATTAAATGCGATAAAACGGTAATTAAAAACTAATGTTTGCTTATGAAACCATTTTACTGGTAGAATGGTTGCACATAGTTGTATTCTGAAACCATTTTACTGGTAGAATGGTTTCAATGAGTAATTTATTAATTGTGTTTCCTTCTGAAACCATTTATCTGGTACAATGGTTTCAGAGAGTTGTAATCTGAAACCATTTTGCTGGTAGAATGGTTTCAGTAAGTTGATTATTAGTTATTTGCTTCTGAAACCATTTAGCTTGTAGAATGGTTGCACATAGTTGTACTCTGAAACTATTTTACTGGTAGAATGGTTTCAGTGAGTAATTTATTAATTGTGTTTGCTTCTGAAACCATTTAGCTGGTAGAATGGTTTCAGTGAGTTGATGTAAGGTAGTGAAAAATGAGATTAAGGTAGTGAAAAATTGGGTTTTTTTCTGTGTCCAAATCAAACGAACCAAGTCTCTATTTGTAGAGAAAAAAAATTATGAATTTTGGTATAAAAAAAAAATAAAAAATTAATTTACAACGAAACAATTGAGTTCAAAGTATTAAATGGAAAAAAATCACGCCCAGCCAATCAGACAGCGACACGTGTCCTGCTTTTAAAAAGTAGATTCTTCTCTCTCCAGGGTGTAATCCAGTGTGGTGCACGCGCTGGAATCTGATGGATGCGGATGATCTGGGCTGTCTGATTGATCAGACAGTCTTGATGAGATCAGATCTTGGCTGTCTGATGGAAATCAACGGCTTGTAACCATGGTTCTGCGGTACGCGCGCGACACTGGATCCGCGTCCATTGATGATAATTTGGTTAATTAATTAAAAAGAATGAGTATTTTGGTTCAACTGAAAATGTGCACTTTGCTAACTGGGTCTAAATTAGCAGCCCCCATATATATATATATATATATATATATATATATATATATATATATATATATATATATATATATATATATATATATGGGGTTTGCTAACTTAGACCCACCTAAAAACATGAAGGTTTAAGTTAGCAAGGTGCACCTTTTCATTTTGGACAAAAAAAACCATTAAAAACCAATTTAAAATAAGGGGTACTTTGGTCAATTTAGTTACTTTTCCTAAAAAATAAAACATCATAGAAACGGTTCCCTAATTTTCCGGTAATTTCCCTCTATTCCTTTTGGACCCGGATTCCGTGCAGTCACCTTTTTGGTGCAGTCATGCATTCAGGCCATCTACAGCCGTCTGATCAAGATCAGACGGTTATGATTTAAAAACTTATTTATTGACTGCATTTGTTTAAGTCGTCCGATCTAATCAGACGGCTATAAAACGACTGCATGGAAAAGTGACTGCAGCAGATCCAATTCCATTCCTTTTCTCATGGATATCGGAAGTGTTATTTGACTTATTTCTACATAGGACAGACCATGCCTTTGTTTTTTAGCTTAATTCTACTCTTAATTACTTTCGACCGGTTTAATTAACAAGGATTTCGTCTTTCTTCATGAGAGTATTTTTTTATAGTATTCACTGATTGATCATTTTTTTTTAATTCAACTTTTATTTAATCATCATTTTGATTATTGCATAGTACGTAATAAATCCAGGATAAAAAACGGTAATATTATAAGCTACTGATCGTTTATAATTAAAAAATATGAAAACCTGTCACATATATGATGATAGTTTTAGAATATAAAAATATAAAAATAATTTATTACTATGCAATAATATTATAAACGATCATCATATATTATAATTTACTCACTGATTTAAAAATATAAAAATATAATTAAAAATAATTTATAAAGTTTTTTCGACTAAATAATTTATAAGGTACTTTTTTTTGACAAATTTTATAAGGTACTTAAATATCATTTATAAATATTATTTTAATAAAGTTTTTGGGGACGGAGTCTCCGCGGTGCGGGAGATGAAACCCCATCCCATCCCCAAATCTTTCTCGAAAGGACTTTCTTCTACATCTCTATTTCCACCGAGAAAAATTCTCCATCTTCGAATCTTCAAATGGAACAACCTCCGTGTTATAAATAATATAAAACCATTTATGTAGCCTTATCCTAACAGCTTAAGCTTTTGGGATAATCGGTTATTTGACATGGTATCAGAGCCTCTATGACTAAGTGGTCTAGAGTTCGATCCCCGCTCCCCTCACTTTCTAATTAAAAAGTGGAATTTAAGCATATGATAGGTGGGCCTATGCATTATCCACGCTTCAAGCTCAAGTGGGCTCTTGCGTGAGGGGGCGTGTTAGAAATAATATAAAATGATTTATGTAGCCTTATCCTAACAGCTTAAGCTTTTGGGATAATCAGTTATTTAATACTCCGTGAAGATTTCTATTTATGGATGAAATTGACATCTCTAATTCCTACGAGAGGCTAGCTTTTGTCATTTCAAAGTTCACTCCAACTTATATATTATTCATAGACCATAATTGTTATTGTAGGTTCTCCTTGGAATTGTTCATGCTCAAATGCAAATTTGGCTATGTTGTAGGAATTGTTCAACTCACATCGATCATTCCATCCACTCACTATTCAGTCTTATAACATTTCAAAATTTCAAACTTCAAATAGAAGCCAAATTTGAGTCAGCAGTGCGAACTTGATGCGTAATTAACTTGTTTACATAAACTAATATACTACTTGTTTACTATTCGTAATATACATATTATTTTTGTATTTCCCTACAACTCCACCACCACCAATATTCCACCTTCATCATGTATGTGATCTTTTTTAGAGAAAAAATGCCAATTCAATGTGAATTTTTTTTCTTCTTAATGGCAAATATAATATAAAAATGAAAAACGTATAATGGACGGTTTAGAACAATAAAGAGGTATCAGAAGTACACTCAACCAGAATCCAATAAGATAGGAAAACAGACAAATAAAAGTACAAGAAAACACCAAACAAACTAGAGCCCCTCAACATCACCACTACGAGAAGAAGAATACACAAAGATTAATCACATGTAGGACAAAACAACAAGTGGGCCCCCAATCTTCCTGACCCAATGAGACCCAACACAACACCCCAACAAACTCTACCTGTTCCAGCATAAAGTAGGGTGGATGAGTCACCCGTAAAAGGAACAGGGGAGCCAATATTTTTACCTACAAACCACTTTTAAGATAAAAGTTTCACCCTATCAACCAGACACTCGATATAAAAGGTCCCTTCCAAAAAGAAAGATGTCATTTCAAAATTTTCAGATAGTCCACACAATAGTTTGCCAAATTAATAATCATCCAAATTTATCTCTTCTACCCATGCCCACCCAAATCATTGTGAGCTTTCATTTGAAAAATTATGTTTTACGCACCAAGATTTAAGATTGTAATATATTGAAATAAAATAATTGAAACGAAAGAAGGATAAAATGAAATGAACTAATTAATTTTGTTTCTCTTGGTTACAAATTAAATGAACTACAATTCGATTATTTAAATGTAAGTTATTTTATTAACTGTTTAATAAAAAGTTATTTTTATTAATTCAAAACAAAATATAAGTTTTTTTAAGGCAGTGTTGTACATAATATAAGTCTCGTTTGTATGACAATAAGTTTCATATCGATTGTACCAAAAAAAAAAAGTTTCATATCGATTATTTACTCTTTTTTTCTTATTAAATGATCAGCATCCACTTTTCAAAGTGGAATACAGCTTAGTAGATTAGTTGGACCACAGATTTGAATCAACAATTTCACATTTTTTAACATTTACACTTTAATGTGTGTGAATTTCACGACTAATCACTTGAGAACAAAAACGGTGTGAATTATTTATACTATAGTCTCTTATGAACGGGCTTATCATAAGTATCCTTGTAGCATTAGAAAACCCTTTACAATATTTTATGCATAAACTTAATTCTTAAAGTGATTTTGTATGTTGTCAAAAAAAAAAAAAAAGTGATTTTGCATATGAGTTATGCGTGCATGAGATCATTCAATATAAATGGTTGCATATTTACCAAGAATAATGCTAGCAATACACTCTTTAACAAACACACTCCAACACACTTTTTTTTATTGGTTGAAATTCACATGAGTCCCATAAAAAAATGTGGACCCATATAACTTTTATGGGACCCATATAAATTTTAACCAATAGAAGAGAGTGTGTTAAAATGTGTTTGTTAAATACTCCCATCCGTCCCAAAAAGAATGACCCATTTTGAATATATGCACTATTCATATATATTGTTTTGACCATATTTTTCTACTAATAAATAAAAATAAATATTAACATATAAGATGTTGTTAGATTCGTCTCGATGAGTATTTTCAAAATATCAATTTTTTATAATTTTTACTATTATACAATTAAAGATATTAGTCGCCAAAGTTATGCATTGGCATGCGTGTTTCGGTCAACTGGGTCATTCTTTTTGGGACGGAGGGAGTAGTGTGTTGCTAGCACTCCTCATTTACCAAAAAATTAAATATAGATGGTGGTATATATTCATTCGTTTGAAAGCTAACATATAGCTATTTATTTAAAAGACAATTTATATTAAGGTTGGTAAACGCAGGCATAGTTTTCTAAATTAATAAATTAATGATCATTTATTTGTCGACTATTATATATATCAGAGAAAAAAAATTATACAAAGAAAAAAAGCACAATTTCATTATTTAGAGCTTTTTAATGGTGATACCACTTTGGGTATCATATATTATTAGGTTAGGTGTTCAGTGCAGTCAAAAATATATATTGACTGATACGAACACCATCCGCAAACATCAAAGGCAGCGGTATTTTATCGAACCGATGACCGAATGGATTGGAGAAAGCATAAATCAAAGTCCTAGGAGCAGATGTGGTATCATCTAAATCATCCAATTTCGTAGCAGAATTGAACCCGACCTTGGAATTTCACGTGTTAAGCATATTATTTTACCTTGTGATCAAGATCAGACAATCCAAAATTAAAGATCAAATTTTCCCTTCTCTAAGAGTATGAGAGAACGATAAAGTCAAGTACGCGTCCGGAAGATACGAATCTGACCAAGAACACTTGCGTGTGGGTGAAAATTATTGTCATCTTCAAGGATGAGATCAATAGCTGATTTAGAATCAGATTTCAAGGTAATCGTACGTAACCTAAGCCCCAAACCAATTGAAGCACTTTGAGAATAACATGAAGAAATAAATTGATGCAACACTATTGCATCAGAGCACATAATAATAATTTAAGGAAAATGCTAAACAGTATCCCCGAAACTAGAGGTGGGAACGGAACAGGCCAGGCCGGCCTACACGGCCTTAAGGCCTAGCCTACATAGGCTCAGGCCAGGCCAGCCTATTTCTTTAAATAGAGCAGGCCAATGCTTTTTTATAAGCCTATTTAGCTAAAAAGGCCAGGCCGCAGGCCATTAAAAAAGCCTTTGAGGCCTACTAGGCCGGCCTATTTAAGTTAACATGAATAATATTTTTATTACGATTATTATTTATATATTAAAATTTATACTTTGATTAAATTATAAATCTATTAACTTTTTAAGTAATTTAAGTTTATTAATCTACATTAGTTTTTAACATATATAAATGTATTATTATAAACTAGAATTGAAATATGATGACATATATAGTCAAATTCTCTAAAATATCAAATGGAACATTATTTTATTAGTTCATAAGTATATTTCAAAATAAATATAATTATTTATTTAAATATGTTCATATGAAATAGGCTTTTAAACAGGCTAACAGGCCACATCAGACTTTCAAAAGGCCAGACTCAGGCCTAGAATTTAAGCCTATGATAGGCCACAGGCCAGACTCAGACCTTCGATTTTTTGACAGGCCAGGCTCAGGCTTGGCAAAGCCTAGCTCGGCCTAGCCTATTCCCACCTCTACCCGAAACACTAGTTAAACATATAAATAAGGTAAAGAAATTCTGTATTGAAAATTGTACATTCAATACATTGAAAGAGTAAAATATTATCTTATATATCAACATTAATTTTATCTTTTATTTCTATATTTGATATGCTTAACTAATACTAGGGAGCACCGTTACCGTGTTACCGTTTAACATGAACCATAATTTAATACAACATATGTAAATAGGTGTATACGTAGAAAACAAAACACCAAATTCTTAAAACAACATGACAACATCATAGGAAAATTACTTATAATTAAAAAATAACAAGATAATACCTATAGTTTGTTACATTCAAAGAGAAAAGTACCTTAAATATAGAAAATCTATAGCCATAAATATATTTATTAGAAAAAGAAAATCTGTTTGATTTAACATAATTTCTTATTTTTAGATATAACCCAACCAAAATTTAAAACTAATACATGACTTAGTTGTTATGATGAAAACACAAAGCATAAACACTTAAACCAAATCCGAAAACAACTCAAACTGATCCAATAGATTGGAAGGGGAAAGGTTCTTTATAACCCTTCCTCTTTCATTTTCATTCCTTGGCTCTCTCTTTTGAGAAAGTTCCATAAAAATTCTCATCATTTGGTTATTGCAATCGAGATTAAGGACTAACCTCCTAAATGCATGCATATTCATGCATGCATATGTCTCAAATTTTTATATTACAACCAGAAATTTCATTTCTGAAAGGTATGAACATTAATTCCTTTGCAATTTTTTTTTTCTCTTTTATTTGGAATTCTTTTAAATAATCATTTTGTTTTCTCTTCAAATCCAATTTTTTCAACATGATTATAATTGTGTTTTTGTGAAATTGTTATATTGACATTAATAAATCATGTTTTTCTCTTGTTTCAGAGTTTCAAGTAAAAATAAAATAATATAAAGCATGGCTACCGTAGGGTTCTGCGGTTTAAAGCCATTGCTTTTACGCCGCAAAGCTAGTATATTAGAGGTAAATTCATACCCTAAATGCTTGGTTATATGATTTTAGGTTTTACAATTTTTGTTATAACTATACAAAATTGATTTGTAAGACGGAGAATGAAGTTAATATCTGGAAAAATGACTTGTCAGCTTTGTTTATGATTTTTATTATAAAAACGGTATCTTAACATTTTTTGTTTTTAAAAATTTGTACAAGAAATTGTGGAAATTTTGTTGTTTTCAATTAAGTAGAAAATTTATAATATTTTTATAACAAAAAAGATGAACCGAAAACTTTCGAGTTCATAGACATTTAGTGACGGTTTTTGTGATAAAACTATGAAAAGCACCATTAATTGATATTCTATAAGCATTTTGCAGGGACTTAGAGTAATAAAAAGCTCAACCACAGCTAAGAAGTCTTCTTCCACACCTTCCACACCCAAGAAGTTTTTTAAGAAGTCTTCAAAGGCTCAGAGCAAAGAAAATGGAGACCCAATGGAGTTATCATTTGTAGGAGCAGACCAATTGATTTTAATGGTAGAGATTCATAAGAAGATCATGGCATTCAGAGACATCATGGACTTAGCTTCATGCAATAGCTCTGCTTCCTTGCGGGAGGTACGTGACTTAAGGGTTTAGTCTTGTAACCTTAAGAGACAGAGTTCAAATATCTTCGAAGATTGTTGTAAAATAAAATGATTATTAGTGTCGCTTTAATTAAAACGACCATATGTCACATTGCAGATAGTTTTGAAAACCCTGCATGATCTGCAAAGGCTTTATCCAAAGATCATAACAAAAACTCAAGTGTCAAAGATTAAGGACAAGCCTACTGATCAGGTAATTAGTTTCAACATTTAATTAGCTGAACCTCAAATGAAATTTTCTTAATTATAATAATTAATGAAATTTTAGCATTCTAAAATTTTTAAATGTGGATATTTGTTTTGCACTAGGCTATGGCTTACTTCTGTGTGGCTTTCAAGCATCTTGGAGAGTCATGGATGATGGATAATGATTGCATGAACAAGCTTAATATTGTATTTCCTACTTGCAAGGATAACAACAATATGCGTCAATTGGGTACGTTATTAATGATCTTATGCACCGATAATGTAAAACTAAAAACATTTTACGCATAGTAAAATGTGATCGGATATCAAGCCACTAGGTTTTATCTAGTGGTGAGGGATTTGGGTAGTATGCTAGAGGTCCTGGGTTCAATCCTCAGCTTCATTGTAAACAAAAACTAAAAGTGATCCAAAATCAGGACGGTTAAATCACTTACTTTTCAACGACAGTTAAAATACATGTTTGTCGCAATTCAAGCTCTCAAACTATTTGATTTGTTTTCTGTAGGTGACACTATGCTGGTGACTCTAGATAACTTGATGAAGTTAGCAAATGAGAAGTTTGACATAGAAGAAAATGAACAAAAGAACACAATGAGATCATCTTCATTTTCAGAGAGTAGTTTCTCTTGCTGCTCATCTCCTCTTACCCCAAGATCTGTCCTACCCGAATATATGAAATCGGCTTCAAGAATTAGTACCGAAAGTCCAAGAAATTCTCTTGCCTCGCCACTTCTTTCGTCTCTTAGAGATCAAGCTGTTGGAAAATTGAATCCAGTTGATGGTAAGCGTTTATCTTGTAATATGTCGCCAAAACATATCGAAAAGATAGATGAAGAACCTATAACAGAAATGGAAGTGGATGATGATAAGAATATAAAGGATACATCATCAGAAGATCTTGTGTTTGATATGGACACAAATGAGGATGATCATCATAAAACAACAGTTAAACCTGATCAAGCTATGGAGGAAGTTGAGCTACCACAATCTCCTAAACAAATTCAACCAGAATCTCCTAAACCAACACAAACACCTTTACTTCAACTACAAGAAACAGTGCCTGTTTCTTCACCTTCTCCCCCTCCCCCACCACCACCACCACCTTCTGCACCGACCATGATAATGCCAAAGAAAGTACTAACATTACCACCAACAACAACACCACCACCTCCGCCTCCACCATCTATGATGCAGCTAAATGTGGAAGTGCCACCACCTTCAGCTCCAGCTCCAACTACACCTCCACCTTCACCAGCAGCACCATCTCCACCACCACCACCTATGAAAGGTGGATCAGTTCCAGAACTTCCACCACCGGTACCACGTGGTAATGGAGGCGGAGCACCGCCGCCTCCTCCAGGTGGAGCAGGGAGAACCTTGCGCGCCAAGGCAACTAGTAAATTGAAAAGGTCAACACAATTAGGCAATTTGTATAGATCTCTTAAGGGAAAATTGGAAGGGTCTAGCTTAAATGGAAAATCAGCTGCTCCTGGAAAGAAAAGTGCTATTGGAGGAGCAAGCAATGGAGGAAAACAAGGAATGGCTGATGCTCTAGCAGAGATGACAAGAAGGTATGCTTGTTAAACCATCCACAACACCATAATCTGTTTGGATTGACTTATTTGAGGTTATCTACTAGTATAAACACTTGTGAGATTGTTTAGAAAAGCTTATGAAAACAGTTTATGATTGACGTGTGTATAAGCTATTTCCAACTTACTTTCATAAACTCTCTAGGATAGCGCTTATGAAAATTGTTTGACAATATGTTATCTTTTGTTATAAGAAGTAACTTATACATAAACATTAATATGACAAGCACTGATGTTATAAGTAGTTAAGTACTTAATTAAACTGTTTATCCAAACATATTTTGTTAACTTGATATACAAGTCTTGGAACCAAATGTCTCATTTCTTAATGTTTTTGTTTTGCCACTTCTTATTAGATCCTCTTACTTCATCCAAATAGAAGAAGATGTTCAGAAGTACACAAACCAAATCATAGAACTCCAATCTAAAATTACAAATTTCAAGACAAACAACATGACCGAATTGAGCAAGTTCCACGGAGACGTTGAATCCATCCTTGAGAATCTAACTGATGAATCACAGGCGAGTTCATGATAAAACTCATACCCATTTGGTTTGTATTTCTACTAATTATTGTTTCATTCACCATAGCTAATATACAATCTTATTTCTGTGTAGGTGCTATCGCGATTCGAAGGCTTCCCCACAAAGAAATTGGAAGCTATTAGAATGGCAGCAGCATTGTACAATAAGTTGAATTCAATCCTTTCTGAACTTCAAAATTGGAAGGTAGTGACTCCTATAGTTCAACACCTAGAGAAGGTTGAACGTTATTTCAACAAGGTAATAAAAAATCATCAAGTATATTTATTTACTTACCTTTGTATCCTTAATACAATTTTCATTTCGGAATTCTAACCATCAAAATGCAACAAAATGCAGATCAAAACAGAACTAGATGCTTTGGAACGAACCAAAGATGATGAAGCTAAGAAGTTTAAGGGTCACAACATTGAATTTGACTTCAATATTCTTATAAAGATTAAGGAAGCAATTGTGGATCTTTCCTCCAATTGCATGGAGTTAGCACTTAAGGTATCCTAGCTAGTTAGAACAAACTATGAAGCACGGACACTCGACACCAACACGAAACCGACACTTATGACTACACTTAATTATGTCATTTTTTCAAATTATTATCGGTGTCGACGTGTCAATGTTAGTGTCGTGTCCAGTGTCTGTGTCCTACCTAGGAAGAAAGTAAAACTAAAAAACTACTTTCGATTTTCGACCATTTTTACTTTTAAGATGTTGGTCCAGTGGTGATTGGCGCTGAACTTGGTAGGGAGGACCACGGTTCGATCCCCGGCAACTGCGATCAGGATGGGCCGGAACCACTTGATGCCAGAACTGACCCCCGAACCAGATTAGACGGTCCAGTGGGCCGGATACTGGTGGTGAAAACAAAAGCAAACCCAATTATAGTATTCACATTACGTCGCGCGTCAATCTAACACATGTTAATTTCGCGACAAAATTTTATTAATAAGCCTACTAAGTACTAACTTAATTTTCATTTTCTTAAATAATCTTAATATAGGAGAAGCGTGAAGAAGGCAAGAGTGATGCAAAAATGCTATGGAGAGCATTCCAACTTGCATTTCGTGTCTATACATTTGCTGGTGGACATGATGATCGTGCTGACAAGTTAACAAGAGAATTGGCTAAGGAAATAGAAAGTGGCCCTGGCCCTAATCATCCATGATTGCATGCATACATATAAACTATGATTTTATGGAGTGAAAAATTTGATATGGTGAGGTTCATGTGAATATATTAAAATGAAACCCATCATCATGAAACCTTTTTTGTTGTTTCAAAGCCATTTGTATATTAAAATGAATCACTGGCGACTTGGAATTATACATTTTTTGTTTTGTTAATTTTATAGGAGCTAGTCATGGTTGAAGAGTTATGAAAATTCATTTCTGAACTCTACCAGAAGTAGAAAGCTTAACTAAAGCTTCACTACTTTAGTTAATTTGTCTATATATATTTGCACATATAGTATATTGTGTGTATATATTACAGTCAACAAAAAAAAAGTGTATATATATTACAGTCAACAAAAAAAAAATATTGTGTATACATATTAAGCTTCATTACCTGTTCTGTACAAAATTACTGATCATTAATCGATCGTTAGTTGGTTAAGTGGTGATTAATGTTTGGTAGGAAAGATCACGGTTCGATCCTCGCAACTGCAATCGAGAAGAGACTAGAACCAATTGATTCCAAAACTTATCTTCGAACCAGATTAGACGGTACGGTACGTGGACATGATACTAATGTTGAAAACAAAAATTACCAATCATCAGAAAAAGAATTTTACCAATCATCAAACCACTTGTCTAAAAAGAGATAATAATTAAAGATGGTATTTAATTAACTTAAATGTTTTCCTCGGTGACAAAATCATCATCCTCATCACAATCAATAGAGCTAGAACTAATTCCGTAGAACAATATCCTTACCCTTTGAATAATACTATCAAGTTCTGTCAACATGTCTTGCATGTCTTGCACAGGCTTCTTCAATATTTTCTCTAGCTTATGACAAATTTGAATAAGGTCCCACGATGTTTGACACAATTTGTCACTCAACATTTCTTCCAGAGAAATAACCGGGAACCGGTATTTTTTATCTTTAAGGTCATCTTCACGGAAATTACCGAGAAATTAAGCAACTTTTTTATTGTTTGGCGGATTCGGTCCCGTTTGTTGATGCTGCATATTTGCATTTGGAAGCTTTGCAAAAGCATCTTCATCAGCCTTAAGGTCAGTTGCACTGGAATTAATCATATGCCATGCACCAAAACGCGGATCGGCTTTAATCATATGCCATTTGTTCTTACTGTTCTTTACACCAGGAACTTTAAGCACTGCAAAATTGAAAAATTGGAATACCTCCTGCTCAGCATCATCCACAGGCAGCCACTTAGCTGGTATCAACCAAAAAGTTAAGCAAGGTATGACATGCTCTTATGTCGGTCCTACGGGCATTTGCTTCTCTAAAAGCCTCAAATTCAGCTAGTCATAATGTTTCCAATTATCATACTATTTTCAACCATGATGACTAAACAACATCGGTGGGATCAGTGAGTGAGAGTAGCCGACAACAAACTTTACGGCAATTGACACACGAAATAACTAAAACTAAACAACCTAAAATTACTAAAAAAAGAAAACAAACAGAAGAAGAGAAGGGAGAGGTGTGAAGCCTCAAAAATCTAAAAGCCTCTATTTATAGCAATTTCGGTTGCACAAGTGGTGGCCACTTGGAAGACCTTTAACTGATGCGGGAGACTTGACCACCGATTGATCCGCTACTTGTAGTGGACAACACATTCAAAATTTCTCAAAAAATTTCTTATGTTTATAACGTACTTTACTTGGCGGAAAGGTAAAATTGAAAAATCATTGGGCGCGCGAAAAGCGTTTCCAAAAGAAATGTTTGTACAACAATACTCAAGAGATAAATATAATAAGTAATGACTCCAGAAGTTAACAGTAGTCCTCCTAAGGTTGAGGAACAAAAAACACTTGAAATAGATAGTTGCACTATATTACTCACATAACATGCCTTATGTTATGTTTTGAGTTTGTTAAATAAAATCTTTTGCTGCTAAAAAAAAAAGGTAGTTGCAGACTTTTGATTTTGGATGAAATAAAATATTGATTGGAACATTACAAGCAAGTATTTGTTAATCCCCTTTGCTTTCAGTTGTATACAGTTTTCATGTTCTTATCTTACTTTCTCATCTATCAAACTCAAAATTACAAGGCCAAATGGCATCCTGAAAAACATGAAAAATGTTGAAAAAATATACAGCAGTACAAAATTGGTTTCTTTTAACTCACCTGCCATTATTTCCTTCAAAAACTGAATTCAACACTTCAGCTCCTTTTAGCTGCCTCAGTAAAATCTTCATAAGCCTTTGGAAAAAATTTATTCCCTTTCCTTTCTCTATCTTGAATAAACTCCTAATATTCCACCAATCAGGGATAATAATAATAATACAATGACAAAAACCTAAGCATATTTGCTATGTATGTTTAATAATGGCATAATTAAGGAACTAGTAAATGTAATCACAACTTCTTGCTTTTCTTTCTTCCTTTTACTTTTTTCTCTAAGCTTCTGAGCCTTTGGCTAATAACGGCAGAAGAAGAAGGTGAAGGTAACTTTTTGTTTGATTGATTTGATGATTCTACTGGCATTGAGCTTTGACGTGCCACTGATGCGGCTTTTTTTATTGCTTCAAATATAGAGAAGGGAGCTTTCTGAGAACTGCTGGGTTCTGGAGGAGGTAAATCAGGAATACCCAACTTTTTCTTTACACCAGGAACTTTAAGCACTGCAAAATTGGAAATAAAAGAACATATAGGGGTCAGAAAAAATCAAAATACAAAAGTTCACTTATGTTTTGTACTGAGCAATTTAAAATAGAAATCCAAACCCATTTAATACATAAATTATACACCCTCCTTCCCTAATTATAAGATCTTTTGCCTTTTCAAAAAAAATTATAAGATCTTTTAAAAAAAATTGTTTGTCCCTAAATATAAGAACCTTTGCAAATTACTAGAAAACAAACACAGGGATCATAAAAACAATCAAGAAAATCAAAATACAGAAGTTCACTAATTTTTTGTACCAAGCAGTTTAAAATAGTAACCAAGATCCATTTAATACATAAATTAGTAAGAAATTTTTTATAGACTCAAAATTATAAGAAATTTAGGTCTCACTAAGCAACCAATAGGTCTCACTAAGCAACCAATGATTTCCTTTCTTTAAAGTAATACCTATCCTTGTTTTTAGAGTAACCCATTTTAATGCTCAGAATATTTCGTGAGGACTTGCAATACCAAGGAACGAGGGCGGAACAAGCACCCTTGTCCCTTGGAGAGTACAGTACAAGAGAAGTTAAATCTTATTTGTCCACCTAAAAAGGTTATGTAAAATTAGTCCCCCAATCATAGATGTGACATCAATTCGGTCCTCCAAAAAAATTGACATCAATAAAGTTTCTATATCAAAAAATGACATCATTTGAGTTCCTCAATCTAAAAGAGCATATAGACAATTTTGATGCCATTATCCATGTTTGCAGGACTAAATTTAGGTTGAAATTATGTGACACAACAAATGACAACACTTTTATCTTTGGTTCAATCCGTTATACACAAAACTATGGTTCCCTAACTCAAATATGCATTTCAGCGTATTGAACTGGTGAATAAGACAACGTGATATTGCAAATGAGAATTTTGAAGTTCCTTACCCATTCCATATGAAAGTGAAAACAAATTTGATGTAACCCAGTAACAAAATATAGCCTGCAAAAGTATACACGAACACAAGTTCAGACTACATAGAATGACAAATAAAAGCAGCAGTAGTTAGAAGAAAATAGGCAAACACACCTTTTCTTACTTGATTAGCCAAACACCATTAAATTCTTTACAGCACGTTTTAATTTATCATGTGTAATGTAATGACATGTGTGTAATGAAAAAGGATAATCAATAATCTATAGTGCATAATGGCTCTGTTGTAGATGCCCTTCAATTTAAGGTTAATTTCAATATTAGTTCTAATAATTGTTGAGACCTTTTTTTTTTGTTAACTGTTAAGACTTCTTTTCTAAAATATAGCACTTTTCTAAGTTCCTGACTGGAATACAATGTTGTTTTATTACGAGTCAACAGATAATATTTTCCAGGTTTTCCAACAAGTTTAAAAAATTGAATCATTTTTTGTCCGATTACTATGACCTATCTTTTTAATTAAAAAATAAAAATTCATTGAGAAGAGAAGGGAAGAGAAGTGCAGAGGAGGAAAAGAAATCCTTGTAGAGATTGAGAAAAATATTTGAAAAAAAAGCAGATATAGCAGCAAAGCCAGTTCTCGTTGTTGATACAAGGTCAGTAGAGGTACATAGGTTATTCAGCTCTAGTTTACATGTGTGTAATGCACACTACACCATGCATAGGATGCATTCTATATATTGCGAGACCTGATTTTTTATTTTATTGATGTTGTATACTTACAAGTTACAAGGTTGCTAGACAAATCACAAGCCGCAAAGATTTTACCATCATACCATGCCCTCCCGATACAAAAATAAATTTATTCCGAGATAATCTAACTAGAACATGTGGTTAATACTTAGTATCAAAGACAAAACTACTGTTTCTTCGCAAATTCATACAATAATTTTTTTTCAATGCATACACATGTGGTAGCTAAGGGAAGTTATTCCTTCCAATAAAAAGGTTAGCTAGGAGAGTTTACCTTCGGAAAACTCATGGTGAAAGGAACTGAAAGAAGAGCAAGAACCCTTGAGAAATTTTTCATGGTGCCAGCCACAGGATTTCCTTCCATTCCTTCTTGCATATTACACTGAAGAGCAATATAAAATTTGTTAATCTTAATTGGAAATCAAATATAACAGATATCATAAGACCACTCTTCTCATATCAATTTTAAACTATTTTTTGTCATATGAAGTGACTCGTTTTAGTGAACACTAATGAAATTAAAAACTGAAATGTACAACCAAACAAACATTTAGACAAGATCTCAGAAGGTCAAACTGCAATGATGGTTGAAAAGTTGAAAGTAATGTTTCGGGAAATGAAGTACTCACCTCTACAACTACTAAGAATGACAATGCAGTTAAAACTGGAAAAATGTATAAGGCATCTGGAGTTGAGAGATCAGTAAACCATAAAGCTCCACCATGCTTGAATGATGGCATTTTTTCAGCCATGTTGGTTATCTACCATTAAAGAAAATAAAATAAAATTGTGAATGGATAGAAACAATATTAAGGCTCATCAAATCCTACAATTAGGGGAAATATCAAAGCAAAAGTCAGCTTACCGCAAGAAAAAAACTAATGAAGACAGGACCTTGAATAAAGAGTCCTTTCAATGGCGTAAATGGACTCACACCATATCTGCATCAACGAAACCAGCAAGAGAAGATAGATGAGATCTAATGAAACAAAAGATCCACGAAGTTTATTTAATACTTAAAAGAAAGGTTCCTTAGTGCCACAGACCAATTACATCATATCTCTTAAATACTAATCATCATGAATCATCATACTACAATTGTAACCAAAAGAAATGTTTAAACATCTAATTCATTTGACTATTTTTACAGAAGCAACATTGTTTATTTAATGAAAACAGCAGAATCAAAATGAGGCAATAATAGTGAAACACGGAATATTAAATTATTTATGGCAATCACAAGTCACAACAAAGATTATTCCGCTGATACATTGTATCACCGAATGTAGTATTTACATAAAATTTGGAGATCAAACCATGAAACTGCTTACTCTTTGAATAGCTTATTCATCTTCTTCTGACCTTCAGCAACAGCCTCGGGATCCATTGTCTGAAAAATGGATCTTATTGTGTTAGATTATTTCATAGACAAACCACTTATCTTACTGAAAATTATTTTCGAAGGATTTTGTTGAAGTTGTTAGTTTTAGATGAAAAAAAAAAAAAAAAGAGAAACAATAAGAGCATTAAATTATTACTAATATTTGGATATTGAACTAATACAAAAGACTAAAAGCATTAATCCCTAACTATTAAAGATACAAGGCTCCTAATCCTAAATAAATAGGAAAATCATGACAGAAATCACGATAATAAGAAGTAATAAAAAAATAATCCTAGGTGACAAACTAAGATACTCTATGATTAGACACCAATCATAGAAGATAAACAAAGATACTCTAAGATTAATATCAAAGCTTTTCAAAGACATTTTATTTTATCTATTCTGAGATTACCATGGTAATACCCCGAATGGGTTACAGAAATTATTGAAGATTTTTCAGGATCCTAAAAAACTACCTTGATCATGCCATAGTGTTGGAGGAAGGGGAAGAAGTTCCTAATATTCAACCTTAAAGGTACCCCCATTATTGAAAAACTGGGATAGAAAGCTGGTCAGTGATACGCTGAAAGCTGGTGTGAATCGACCTAGTGTGAATGCCTATTCAAGCCCTATAATTCTTGTAAAGAAAAAGAATTGAAGGTGGAGGTTTGTCTTAAAAGAGGGATTAGGAAAGGGATAGGGAATTCGGGTATTTAGTGAGTGGCTGGTTGGGAGAAATGACTTGTCAACAGTAGATACGAGAATTCAATTACCACACTTTGACCAACAAACACTGGTTAGGGGAGAAGAACGTTCATTATCTCAAAGCACTTTAGCAGTGGCTATGGTTTGAAATTTCCATTTCAGCTAATGCAAATACCATTATTGCAGAAATTCATATTGCATATCATCTAGCTGTGCATAAATGGATTTGGTGATATTGTTGACGTGACGCTCACCAATAATAACCAAGTTTATTTGTGTGCTCGCTTGATATCAGATCACAGAATCGCATCAACTAATACAATTATGTATGTGCAGCAATGCTTCCTGGTCTCCAAGACTAGACTTGAAGGCGACAACTCAAACTCCTACTTAAGGCGTTCAAACATAGTATTATCATTCTTTTGAGTGTGACGACTGAAGATGCCACCTCCGTCTGAATCTCTTCATAAGAACACCAATCGAGAGGTATTACTCCCATCTAAATAGGGTAGAACACATTGTCAAAGGAAACTAGAACTAGAAGTGTAGAAAATGTAAGAGTAGATGCTCCCAACCAAGGTGAACTCCGACTGCCCCAATCTAAGAAGTCAATACCCAAATAGAAAACAAACACACCCCTGCAATTTTACTTTCCTGCCTATATAACAAATTCCATCACTTTCTCTCCCCTCCACTTAGCTTGTCCTTTTTTCTATTTCGAGCATAGGATGACAAAATAAGCTGTTAGAACTGGTAAAGGCTTCTCTAAATTGGGCTTCTATCCGAAACTCAGGGGGGTTTCTTGATTATGATCTGTCGATGAACCAAAAGGATCAGGTTCCTATCATATTCCAGCTGCTCCTCTTGCACAAGAGAACTTAGTCATACTATGAATGGAGAAAATGAGACTACTTAAGTGGAATTATATATTATGATCCCTATAGTTTTACCGAAAACATAGATCATCAGGTTAGACACTGACACTTTACCGGTGAACTAAAAATCCAAAAAAACATATGCAAACTAAAATTTCAAGATATAAAACAATAGAACTAGTGAGGCTCTTGTTGGTTGCTGCCTAACTTACCTACATAACAATATATAGCAAAGCATTATATCCAACGTTACTGATATTAAGAAATGACTTGATGAACTAGAGCACAATTACCTTCCCCTCCATCTCTTCCTTTATCTCTTCCAAACGAGGCCTCATTAGCTGCAACATGCGTGAAACAGTAAGCTTTGGTAATAATAAGATAGATAGAGATATTGAACAAGTGTATTTTCAAATATACAACAAGCTTTGGGACCTTCATTCAAAAGGGGGAAAAAATATTTATCAAAAAAAAAAAGGGAAAAAGTTGAAGGAACGAAATGGTGAAGTGTGAATAAACCCTACAACCCATATTAGGGACAGCGTGTTTCAAAATGGAAAAAGTAGCCAAGTGGGAAATTTCACTTCAAATAACTACTCCCTCCGGTCCTTATTATAAGAAACAATTTGGAAAAAACACACATACCAAGAAACCTTATCTTTCTTAATAAAAATTCTAAAATTTTACAATCTATTCCAAAATTAACCTTGGTGTATTAATTTATCCTTAGGGAATATATCACTCTAATTAATGCATAACTTTGGAATAGATACAATTTAATAAGGGTAAAAATGGAATTGTAAGAATAAATTTAATGATTGTTTCTTATAAAAAGGACCAAATTTTTTTTCCAAATTGTTTCTTATAAAAAGGACCGGAGGGAGTAATTTGTATCCACTCAAAACAGAACAGCAAAGGAGCAAGGGGCAATTAATAGTCATTGACATTACTTCATTATAGCAAGAAACTGGTATGAAAGCAAAGCAGCAAAACATACTGTAAGCTTAGAAGTGGCCTTGAGTTGATTTATTAAGAGTGGAACAGTTGCGCTTCGAATCAAGAGAGTTGTTAGAATTATAGCCGCCCACCTGATACAAAGGAGCAATAAGGTGAACGTTTCCTTTCAAAATTCATGTGCCATCAAATTTTCTATCAATTAACAAGTGATTAAAGAACAGTGTAGCTAGCATGTTCTCAAAACCCTAAATTTACATTCAACTTAAAAAGGTCCTAAAATAAGCCAAGATTCCGATTTGGATATTCTTAAGGGAAAATCATTAGCTTCATTACTTATTAAAAACAGTTACTTATGAACAACAGTTAGTAATAAACTACCTAAAGCAACTGATTATCAAAATCCACATCCCTGGTAAAAGCCAAATATCACACAATGCAAATTCGGGTGAATATCAATTCTGAACTATTTTGGCATTCCCTCAGAATTTCAACATACTGTTTTAGATTTAGGGATTGTTTATTGACTTATTAGAGTTTATCTACTAGCATAAGCATTTGTGGCTTATTTCCATAACCTCTCCAATATAGCTAATGAATTGGTTTATTTGAGATTATCTACTTACATAAGCACTTGTGAGACTGTTTAGGGCCCGTTTGGATTGGCTTATTTTTGAGCTTATGTGAAAGAGCTTATACAAATAAATAAGCTTTTATGTATTATAATAAGTTTTTCAAGATAGTTTATGAGAAAACAACTTATAAAGATACAAATTTTGTAAGTGAAACCTTATGAATTAACATAAAAGTTTATTTATTTGCATAAGCTATTTACATAAGCTCAAAAATAAGCCAAATCCAAACGGGCCAACAGCTTATGAAAACACCTTAGTACATATGTCCATAAGTTATTTTCAACTTATTTTCATAAACTCTCCATGATACCTTACGAAAACAGCTTATAACTTATTCGACAATAATTGATTTTATATTATCTTTTACTACACAAATAACTTATACATAAACATTTATATAATAAGAGCTTATGCTGCTATTAGTGCTTAATTAAGTTATTTATACAACCAGGGCCTATATAACTCATACGAAAACAGTTCATTATGGAAATAGTTCATATGAACTCACCAATTTAGCCCGGTGTAGGTATGAACAGCATCAATAACATACTGCAAAGCTTGTACAGGCAAATAAGAATCAGCAGCAGCAATAGCAACTTCACTAACAACAGGACCCTGAGAAGAAACAGCCGCCTCCATTGTCGAATCCTTAAGAACATCAGCAACATCAGCCATTATAGTAATCTTATCCGAACCAGCTTGATCCAGTGTCGACATATTTCTACACAAATTATATCCAGCAAAAGGAGAAAAGCTTTGTCTATGTTTAGAAGACGAGAAAAAACCTATTGATCCATTAACAGAGTTTCCAAAGGATCTTCTTTGAATAAAACTGTTACTAATTTCTGTTGAAGATGATTTTGTTTCATTTTGTTTGGGTTCATCGTTGTGGAGGATATAGGTGAAAGATGGGTGGCATCTTCGATCTATGAGGTTGTTTCCTCTTTGTAAGAGGAAACGTCTATATGCCATTGATTGAATTTGAAAGTTCTATGAAACAGTGTTGAATAACGGTGTTAGAACAGAACGTGAACGGTTTTAATGGTGTTTATGGTGGTTGATAACTAACTCCGGTAGCTTTTTCGGCAAGATTTTGCTTTTTACGGCAAATTGAGCTGAGTTCAGTGCGACAGCATCATTTTAGGGTTTTAAATTTTAATTAATTAATTATTGCAGTAATTTGTTAAAATCTGTTTGTTTCATCTTTTTTCGGAAAAATGTTTTTTTTTCTTCAGTGAATGAATAGTGATGGGCCGCTTACAAAAACAAATTGGATTGGGGTTTGGATTAAAATTAAAAAATCTCGTTTTATATCTCAAATAAGTAACTACGACTTCAACCAATTGAGAATATCTTGTTTGTCTTTGTAATTTTTGGGATACCGAAAATTGATCTAGGGTTATTTTATCAAGGGGGAGTCTGTGAATGGGTCGGTCATTATTAGTCTTGATGTTGAGAGATTTGTATAAGTTTGATATGAACAAAAGAGAGAGGGGTAGGAATAAGCGTTTTGGAGAGAGGTGAGAGTGAGTGATTTAAAGAGAGATCGGAGTGAACGATTCGTAGAGATGTTGTAGTGAAGATGCATGTGCATAGTTAGTATACTCTTTATATTATTGTCGTAATTTATATTTGGAAACGCAGTTGTTAAAAAGAGGTATTAGTCCCGTGTGGTAATTTATTGACTTTTAAATAATTTTAATGTATTACAAAATTGGCCCTTATTCGCCAAGTACATCATTTTATTTGACTTTTGAACTATGACCGGCTTTTAATCAATGGTAGAAGGCAAACAATGAGCCTTGATAATCGATTCAAAACATTTACCAAAAATAGTAAATCTTCTAGACAACAACTGTCATTCTCTCTAGTTTTGGAGCAGCAAGGCTATTCATTATGATGGTTTTTATCTTCATGGAGGTCGTAGCATGAAGTGGATCGGTTAGTGGATAATTAAACGGCTTAAATGCAGCTTTGATCTCGAAAGTTTTATAATTGTGCGATTTTGATCCCCCAAGTTTCAATTATGCGATTTTAACCCCAAGTTTCACAATTGTTCGATTTGGCCCCCAAAGTTTACCCCATAAACAATTTTTAGTCAAAAAGATCAACGAGAACTAACAAATGCAAAAGGGACCAAATTGAACCTTTTTTTTTTGTTTACTTACATCAGTTAAAACCCTTTGGACAAGCAACATATTCAACCCTTTTGTCTCCTTCTTCATAGTCTCAAACTTGCTCTATCGGTTCCTTCCATTTTTGTTCATGTTGCTCATTCTCCACATGTGTTGTAGGTTGTAGTGTGTCATAGTAGCAGCCATTATTCATCCCCGCACATCGCAGCTTGGAACGCAATGCAGACAGACAGCGCAAACTCCACCCACTTTTCATTGGTAGTATCAGCATAAACTCCACTTTACGTACCCACCACCACCTATAGTACTACTTTTTTTATTCCATTAGTTGGATTGAATCACGTACTTTTAGAAATTGGTATCTTTTGAATTCTTAAATTTTTACTAGAATAGAACCACAAGACGTAAATGAATAATTAAGGGTGATACTAATTAGTGTTTTTGAGACACTAATTAAAAAAATACTATATTTTAGATTAAAAATAATGTTTTTTATATTTTAAATATATTAAAATTCAAAATAATTTTATTTTTTTAATTAGTGTCTAAATTGCACCATTTAGCATTTATTAATTAAAATGCTAGGGAGAGACATGATTAGTTAATTTAGTGGTGATTAATGTTGAATTTGGTATAGAGGGCCACCGTTTGATTGACCTCAATTGCATTCGGAGGAGGCTAAAACCATTTGACAGGAGAATTAATTTTTGAATGAGATTAGACAGGCTAGTCTAGTAGTCCAATAAAAAAAAATGCTACTAGTATTGCAAAAGAAGAAAAAGGAGAAAACGTTAAAACTTGGAAACGCAGTGTCATGTCAGGAGTCACTTTGGTTGTTTGTCCCCCGTACGTTTCGGTTTGAGTTGCGGCTTCTCTTGTTTTTTGTTTTTATTGCTTGGAATTTGTTTGGACCAGGTTGTTGTTTGTTGGTATCAACAAATTAATCTCAAAATCTAATTTCATTTATTTATTTATCTTGTAGTAGATTGAAGAGTTGTGGATTCTAAGCTGGTTAATAGCTATGGCTTCTTCTCTGTTACTGGCTGTTGTCTTTGTGTTTGATCTCATTGCTTTTGCTCTCGCTGTTGCTGCTGAACAGCGAAGGAGTACCGTAAGTCTCTCTCTCTCTCTCTCTCTCTCTCTCTCTCTCTCTCCCTCCCTCCTTAACTTATTTTTTCTTTGTTGATTTGTTTGGTTCTACCCCAGGTTAAAATTTATTTTGTTAAATTGATTTTAATTAAAAATAAGTTAACGTAAAGTGATTTATGTTGGGATGTGTTTCGGTTTCGGTGAAAGTGAGTTGAACAATAAATTTGAGTGTAAACATCACATTTGCAGGCAAAAGTTACAAATCATAACTTAGAGTTAGACTCGGTTGGCAAAAAATAGCAAATGGTTGGTTAAGCTATTTTATTGATTTTGTAGTGTTTGGTAAAATTAACGGTTAAATTAGCTTATATGAAATCACATAAAAAAGATATATTTAATTTTTTTAAGTAAGATGACAACGGTATTATTGGAAGAAAAAATAATAAGTCATAAGCTTTAAGCTATAAGCTAGTAAAAATAAGCTATAGGTTCATGAGAAAAAAATGTTACCAAACGAGTCTTTTTTTCAAAATGAGCTTATAAGCTATAAGACATAAACTCAAAATTTGGTAGTACCAAACAGTGGCAAAATTTATAATCAAGAACTCCCAAATATGCCAAAAATCAATTTAAGTCTTCAGAGATAAAATCACTTTTGATGCTTCTAAAGTGAAACCAAACATGCACTTTTGACTCTCAGTCAGACCTCTTCCTGCTTACTACTACTTGGGGATGAAACTTTTATGTTTTGTAATGCTAGGAATTACACTTATAAATAACACTGCCTAAACTTACTTCGCAATTTGTAAAGAACAAGTAAATAAGAGGACACAATAGTGACTTAATGGTTAAGACTTAGAAAGTTGGTTGAAAATCATTGAGAATTATAGCAATGAGCTTAAATAACTAAATACAGATCTCACGACTCAACCAGCAAGGTTCAGATGATTCACACCGGTCCTCTTCTACATGTAGTCATGGATAGGATTAATTAGCGCGTACCGAAGAACAGAAACTGATATAGTCATATTACTAATGTAAAGAATCCTCTAAATACTTGTGCAAGTGCAAGTGTTTGGAATAGTTTATACAAAGAGTTTATGATATGTTCATAAGTTATTTCAACTTATCTTACTAAGCTCCTCAACACTATGGAAACAGCTTATGCAGAGCTTTCTCTTCCCTTAATAAGCCATGATAAGATCTTATTGAATAAATATTTTACCCAAAGACCCCCTAAATTTTTGCTCTTGCTCTTTACCTCCCCTTATATTAAATATCTTATACTTCAAAAAGTTAAAGTCACAAAGTACAATTGGTCTATTATTGATTTTACAAACTCTTATAGCTTAAGTGGTTTTGTAAGGGATTAATCAAGGGGTGAGTCCATTCAGTCAAAGAACTTGTAGGGCACTAGGAGAACTACGTACATCTAGAGATATTAATGAATTGAGCTAACTATTGAAGCTTGACTCATTAAATGCTCAATTAAACCATTGAATGAACTAGACAAACAAACTTAGGTTTGAGATTAGACTTATACTAAAATCAAATGTACACTAATTAGTATTTGTTTTTGTAATAACAGGCCAATTTAGCACAAAATATTGAAGGTAGAAAGTATTGTCAATATGATTCTGACATTGCCACCGGCCTAGGTGTTGGGTCCCTCTTTATCCTTGTTGCAAGTCAAGTGATCATTATGGTTGTAACTAGATGCCTTTGCTGTGGGAAAGCCATGAGACCTAGTGGATCAAGATCATGGGCAATTTGTTTGTTCATCACCACCTGGTATTTTAATTTCTAAGCACCGACAATGTAAATTTTGTTTATGCATGCTTCCAATCAAATCATACAACGAGATCACTTTGTTATGCCATGTTAAGAAGTCTCATATCGCTTGCAAGATGGCCTGAATATATGTTTATAAAGTAAAGACAATCCTCACACTGGTTTTATAGGGTTGAATTGGACCCAACTCTTAATTCTTAAAATATGTACACAAATATATACACTAGATGTATGTAGTTCTCCTATATGATAATGTGATTTAACCTATATGTAAAATAGGTTTACACTGACCGTGTATATAAATTAAATTCTACTTATTTTCTTTTGTTTTGCAATTCTTGATGTATGGTGTTTATGATATTGATGATCCAGGTTGACATTTCTTATTGCTGCTTCATGCCTTCTAGCTGGTTCAGTAAGGAATGCTTACCACACAAAGTATAGAGATCTATTGGGAGAGAGAGCTCCTTCATGTCAAACCTTGAGGAAAGGAGTTTTTGGAGCTGGAGCTGCTTTCATTGTTCTTACAGGCATAGTCTCTGAGCTTTACTATGTTAGTTTTTCAAAAGCTAATAATGGTGGTGCCCTTCCCTATGCTAGAGACACAGGTGTCACTATGAGCAATTTGTGAATTTAATGGATCTGGATTCTGTGCTGTAAGATTTTCATGCAGTAGATCACATCCTTTCATTTGAGATTGAACGGTTCTGATGTTACACACAGTTTTATGCATTAAAACAATCTCAACCACCGATTTTAGATTGGACGGCTAAGATCAGTTACTGTGTGATGCAACTGTTCCATTTAATGCAATGTATGTCACTTAGGGCTTGGGAGTGTATTATTATTAACTTGGCTTACATGTGAAATTCTACTTGTAATTATGAAGCTAGTTTGAAAAAAGAGTGTTAATTTATTTAGACTATGGTCTCTATATTTGGATTCCTTTGACTCTTAAATCTTGTCACAATAGGTAGTGTTCCATTGCCTTGCGAATCTAACTTATATATACCTCTCTAAGAATCACATTGGAGGGTAGGGTGGTTTATATTTCATTTTTGTTGACTTTTCAATGATGGTTCATGGCACTATAGGTACATAGTGGTCCCTTATAGGACATGCTAGTATATTATATACCGACATCAAGGAATCACAATGGATAACATTTGGATATAAGTCTTAACATTATAGGATCATCAAGATTTTATGCCAAATTATATGGTTAATGAAGTCACCAAATCCAAATACATAGTTGGATAGAGATTAAAAGAATCACATATAGTAAAAGCAGATGTGTGAATTGTATCAGCAAGCATTCAAGATGAAAATGGTGAATGGGAGAGGAAAATATCTGAATAGAATTTGAATAATATTCATCTTATTGAATTGATAAACTTGTGAATGAAATTACAATGGAAGAGGTAGAATATTGTCCTTATATATGAGAACAAACCAGACAACCACTAGAAAACCTGAAATAACAGAAAATAACATAAAGTAACAAACAAAAGCTAAATACTTGTGAATTGAAATCTAATGAGAGAGAGAAAATGGAAAAATATTTCTAATAAATTAATACTAGGTTAGACTCGGATTTAGATCCTCTCTACCTTTCGGCCACCCTACCTTTTCCTCGCAAAAGGTAGAGGATTCTTGTCCGTCAGATTAGACTAAAGTCTTGCAAAGTCTATCTCAGCCTTTTTCCACCATTATTAACGAGTACGTCACTGCCCGTTGCGCCCCTATTGAGATCACAAAGTTCTTACATATATAAGTGTTAAATATTGTTACTTAGGTTGAAGGAATTCTATTTCCTAAAACTTCACACAAGTTATTTTAAAAATAGTAATGAAACTAACTTCTAAACACATTCATACATGAGTTTAAGTGGTCCCATGCAAATCTTTTACTTTGTTCAATACAGATCTATAGTGATATATTGTTTTCAGTTGTGTCTACATGTGACCTTCATGATAACAATTGAAAGCAAAGTTGTTAAATTTTCAAGCCAATAAATGAAAACATTTAAAGAATTTTATAAGAAAGTTTAATGCATTTCAAGATATTAACACATCTAATCTTAGGAATTGGATCCTATGTAATCGTTAACCATGCAGTCAGGCCGTAGTCAAAAGCTGCTAGCCATCTGATCTGGCATAGATCTTGATGCAGTTTTAAATTTTTAAAACAGTAAAAATTTTGACTTTAAATCTAAACTTCAAACGGTTCAAATCTCGCTGACTGCATGCAGTCATAGGAAGATTACACTATGAGTAGAGCAAACATATATGTTAGGTACTATAGTGACATGATTCATGAGCTCTCTCTAAGAGATAGAGTGGTTGTTGTGGTCCAATTCAAGTTGCAAAGTGACTCAATATATTCAGTGTAACAAGATATTAATGGACCAGAAAAGCATGCGTATGAATCTGATGAAGATGATTGTGGCTACTTGTTAAGGTAGGATATTGAGGTCTTCACATGCATAAAGTACAAAGCTGCTAGTGTTAACCAATTATTCAAATCAAAGTTACTAATTTATTGCTCTGTGGGGAAAACCAGCTTTGTGACAAAAAAAGGTCTACTAGTATATTATATTGGTCCATGGCTCCTCAGTCCTCAATAATAGAAGAAACGAGAATCAGAAAATAATCCTTGAATATTATTTGGTGGTCCAATATACCGTACATTATTCTATTTAAATTGGAGGAATTAAGATGAAAACTCCATTCAACTAATGGATAAACAACTTATTAAACATTTTGTCAAAAAAACTTAATTAAACATAATGAATATTATTTGACCTAATGGGTCTTTTCTTGGGTTGAGGTGTTCAAGCCCAATAAGTATGACATTGAGATCCATAAGCAGCTCGTCCGTATAGGACGCGTGAAGTTAGAGCACACGTGGCTCACATCACTTGTCCGTGCAAATCACGTAAAGGTGGAACACACATATCGCACATCACTTGTCCATGCATATCACGTGGAGGTGGAACATGTGAAGGTGGAGCTCGTGATGTATTAGCTAGGCCTGTAGGAGTGGAGCTCATTACATGGTTGAGCTAGGCCTGGAGGAGTGAAGCTCATGATGACCTCAATGGTCAAACTATAATATTAATCCATGATATGGTCTCCATATCAGTTCACAGTCCACCAATTGTCAAGCCAGTTAAGGTGTAGACGTTTGTTTCTTGATCTAGTCGATCTATATCAGTCCACTTAGAAATCGAGACTAAGGGTAGTTTATAAATGACACTCACACTCTTCTAACTACCAAAACATCTTTTATAAAAGAAAAAACATACAAGGCCTAAAACAGACATACCTCAAAAACACAATGGTGTGGACATGAGATCGAAATAAACTATTTTCATAAACTCTCTCAAACAATGTCATGAATACTTAGTCCAGTAGATAATCTCAAATAAGTTGATATGAAGGAAAAACTAAGAAATTATGCAGAGGCACATACTTGTAATAAACAACTATACAATAAGAATTATTTTAATCCACAGATCAAAGAATGATCTGATCAAGGTGCTGATTCAGAAGCAATAAAAATCTGTGTGATAATATCATTCCCAACAAATAAACATATCCACAAGAATCTTCCATCACATTCTCCTGTCTGTTCAGTGCTAAAGCAGATTCCATATCTATAATAATCATCCACATAACAAAACACTCAGAAAATTTCAAAAAACAATTCCTATATTAAGAAATAATGCCAAACAAGTTGCATACACTAACAAAACCAATTTATTAGAGATTAAAGGAAATAATAGAGAGATGAACAAATAAGCAAACTTAGTGGATTACAGCTAATTGGGACCCTTTGCTTGAACCTGAAGCTGAATCAAAAACATGACAGCTTCAATCCAAATACTGTTTTTTTTAAGTAGCAATTACATATGCAGAAAATAATTAACATGCCTAATCTGGAAAATTAACAAGAACACTTACTTAATCATCTGTATGAAAAGAAAAGAAAAAAACACAAAAATTAATACACCCCAATTAAATTAAATAGCTAATTAATTAATCTATGAACAATAACACTACCACATGTTGAGATGTTACTTTTTCTTGTTTTATGGTATCAAGGTTTGATATCAGAATCATCCCAATAAGGATTCTTTAGATCAGTTGATACCAATGAATCAATGTCTTCCCAATTCCAATACTTTGTAGCTTCCATTCCACCAGTTGTTGCCGCCGCCGCCGCTGCTGCTGCAGGAGGTATCTCCCATGGCTTTGTGTTAGCTGCAGGTTCCTCCATTGTTTTAAACTCTTCTCCATAGTAATAAACATTAGAAGATGAACAAGTAGTTCTGTCAAATGAAGTTGAAGTTGAAAAGGGAAAGATCATGCTTTGATTTTGATGAGGAAGATTCATAGTTGAACTAGTACTAGTAAAAACTCCATTACCATGATGACCATTACCAATACCAAAATCTTTGGTTTCTGATAAGTCTCTTGTATTCATCATATTCTGTTGTAGAAGCAAAGATGGTGGATGAATTAAAGCTTGATATAGAGATGAAGGAATGGTTTTTTGATCACTAACTCCAAGAGGGTTTTGAATCATCAGGTTGCTATTCAAATTCAAACCACCATTCATATTATTAGCAACAATTGAGGTGGTGCAAGTAGTAGTAGCTGTAGTGGTTGAAGAAGTAACTGGTGTGTTTGATTTTTTGCTTCTCTTATTCTTTCTTCCACCACCAACCGGAACGTTGCGTAACGTTCCGCCTTTAGTCCAGTGTCTTTTACAAGCTCTACAGAAATGACGAGGTTGAGACTTGTTATAATTGTTATAGTAACAAAACTTTGTGTTTGTTGAATCACATCTTGGACAATTCAAATGTTCTGATTGCTGTTGAGTTTGTTGTTGTTGCTGTTGTTGTTGTTTTCTCATTAGATGATGAGGTTTTGGAAGTTCTAAATCTTGTGATTCTAATAAGGTTTGTTTCCAATCAACTCCACTGCTAGAAATAACCTGTTTAGAACTCAAACCCATGTCTTAAATCTTCAAAAGTAGTAATTAATCAGAAAAACAAATAAGATCAAACCATGAAAAGAACAAGAAATTAAGAAAAAGTTTGTGGAAATTGTAAGGAAAATTGTGAGTTGGAGTGGTTTTGAAGATGAGAAGAAGTGAGCATATGTATTTTGTTATATCTGTTTGATGTTTATATCTAATGGCTATTTATGATCTTATCTATCTGTTAATTAAAATTAAAAAAGGACTAATTAATAATTATAAACAAGAAAATGAGAAAAAATTACTTGAGATTATGTGTGTGAAGAGTTTTGTAGTGTAATGTAGCAGACGGCGCAATCCTATGAAATTTAATGCAGACTATGGTTCTAACAAAACAACCTAGTTCTTTCTTCTAGCACAAGTATTATATTATATTATTTTATATTATATTATTATAGATAGAATAGAAGGAAATGAATTTTACACGGTTAATGTGTCAACGCAGTACTGTTGCTAACCGTCTGATCGGATATCAATTGCCTGGATTAAAGTCTATAGTAAATTAATCAAATTAATTTAATAAATCTGAGTCACCGGATCTATTTTGTACGGTCGTGATCATCTACTGCGTGTAATTGCGTGAAACAATTATAATAGGTAATCGGAATCCAGAATAGAAGGGGAGAAAGAGAGAGGGGAATACTTAACCACTAAGTTGAAGGTGAGTGGTTGACACGTGGAAGGTTTTAGACCAGTGATAGTGCTGTATGTGTTTTGGTTGTAAAATGGACGTAGATGTTGGGAAACAGATTTCCTGCTGTCATTTTTGACACAGTTTTCACACTGTTTTATATAACAACCGTCCGATTAAAATCATGTGGTTGAGATCGTTTTGAGTAATTTCATAACTGATTGTCTGATCTACATTTGATGGTTGTGATTTCAAACTGTGTTAAACTTTGTGGAAATTTACTGCAGCAAATCCCTATCCTCTATCCTAGATGTTGCATGATGCTATTTTGTGGTATGCTATTATAATTTGATTAGAGGGGGGACTTAGCCAAGCCACCAATACAAAATATACAAAGTGAAAACAAATTAGTCCACCTCATATTTCTAAAAAAAATAAATTAAAAGTGTATTTTTGAACAAAACAATAATTGTAATTTTGTTCGAAAGTGTACATCTGGACAGCGTAAATCTTTATTTTTTACAATAAAATTATATTTTTTACGGATGTATGCGTCAGAAGTGATTTTCAGGATGGAAAAGTTTTCTCCTACACATAGGTGACAAGGAAAATTATTAAGAGGCTAGCTTAGGCAAGTACTTATGCAGTATGGTCCATATGGGCTAAATTTGTTTATCTAAATTGATTTGTCATTAGGGGTAAGGGGTGGGGTGGTAATGTGGGGCCAAAGATTCTTAGTAGTAAGGTTAACAACAGTTGGCACAAGCATGATGGTGGCTAGTGGGACATAAGGGAAATTAAGGTTAATTAATAATAGTTAATAGTGAGGGTGGTGATTTATTATGGTCTCAAATTATGTCATGTGATTAGATGTAATGTAACCTAGTTGGCTTGGGGATATATCTATAATCTATGTGATGCATGCATGTGTTAAGTTTCAAGTCTATAGATGTGTAATTTTTTCTCATGATTCTATAAATCTATTGGTTAGAGCTTATGTGGATTTGTGGTCCTCATATAGAGGGTGATTAATTGAAGTTGTAGCAATTATTTTGATGAGTGAAGACAGCTACACTACCAGAACAAAGCTTGATGGTTAGAGACAGCATAATAAGGTTCATTACCATTTACAGTTAAACAAATTGAACCTTAAAATGCCTTTAAAATATGATGAAGGAGGATTATGCTGGAAACCTTTTTACATTGATTGTAATAAGCCTTCGAACTTTGTATCATAAAAATGCATTAATCTCCGTCCGAAAATCTATGAGACATAAATATGCATGAATTAGGAATCGAACCTCTGACTACATATTTAAGAGGACCAATATTTTTACCATTCGAACCAATTTATTATTGGTAATAGATTGTAGAAAAGGCAAAACTATTGGTTAATAATGTTAATACAATTATACGTATTTCAGGATCCGGACTCTAACTCAAAAGTTGTCCAAAATTAGTTGTACAAATATCATTCTCTAAACTAAATAGATTGTGTAATTTCATGTAGTACTTTTAAATCGTTGAACTATCTTAACTTTACATTAAACATTGCACTGTTTAAAAACTTTTCATAATATATCACTATCACTATAATCAATTAAATATAATTGAACAAAGATTATATTTTCATTGAAATGTCCATAGGAAATAAAAAGTGAAACAAATATACATATCATGGTGTAAACATTGAATCATACTAAACATTTTAAATTTGTAGTTGCTGTCAGACTTGAAAGTTTGAACACAAATTCAGGTACAATAATAGAAACCTAGCAGATTATTAGTCAAAAGGTAACCCAAGTGTAACATTGACACATTTGAATTTTCATAATATTTGTCAGCCTTGAGACTAACATTATCTATAGTGCACCTTTGATAACAGTACTATAATAAAATTAAGGTAGTGAAAACCAGACCAAACCGATCAGTTTAATTGATTGAACCGAGAATCGGACCTACATTCAATCTGAACGGTCTCTAAAATCGTTGTTTTAACTAGGTGAGATGGTAAAGTAATAAAATTACATTTACTAGGTAAAAGAGCACTCAACTCAACCAAAAAATGAGAATGCTATAGATTTAAATAATTAGTTGATTGCAATTATATAAACTTTGCACTTTAACTTTTTATATATTAAATAGATATAGGTTGATTATATATATAGACATGAATCAAAATATAGTACTAATTAATGGATTAATTGAAAAGAAATAATAATACATACAATATATCTTCTCCAACTTGGGTGCCATAAGATTGGGATTTTTGGACCACATAAGGCACATGCAAATATATAATTAAGCCACGATTAAGGACTGAGATCACAAATAAAAACAATTGATTAAACTTTGATATATTATTTTTGAAAGGTTGATATATATAAACTATATGAAGAGGGAATTAGAATGTGCATGAAAAATCAATCTTGGTCGGCTGGGTAGGTAAAGTGTATAAAATTGAAGAGGACAAAACAAAGAATGTTTGTTGGACAAAGTTGAAAACGACATTGTGAATTAATTAATTAAATTAAAGTTGATGACTTCTTAAGTAAGGGAATTATAGTCTATTATGTCCAACTAAGATACCACTTATGTCCATCAAACTACTTTACATAAATAATTCAATACTCTCACTAATTAGTCCTTTTAAATATTTGATTAAGGATCCATAGAACAGATTCGCGTGGCTCTTGATGTTGCTGGTGGAGCCAAGCAACAACAAACACATGCTTGTACAAGTTTCATAATTTAAATTAGAGTATCTTTAATTACTTGCAAATGTTAATATAATAATAATAATCAGTTAATATTATGTTGGGTGAGAATCATATTCTTCTTATTATTATTTCACTTCTTAACTCTTTTACTATACAACCACAAAGTCAACCTTATATCTCGTAATACTGGTCCAGGATGGATTATAGACACAACGGCGATAGACCGTTGTGCAGCTCAATGCAGGATGGTAATGATCTAGAACGGATCATAGACAATGATCTGAGTCTGTTTGGCAATGGCAAAAGAATATGGTTGTGCGAATCCATATGGGTGGTGGTAGGTAGCAAGGACTTCACATAGTCAAGAGATCTGTGACTGTCCAATCATAATTTGAAAATTCATATCTCAAGCTTATTATTTTCGGTTTATAAAAAAAAATCAAAATTTTTAAATCTGGACCATTTGATCTCGATCAAACAGTCACAAATCCTATGACCGCGCGTGAATGCGTCCAGTTAGTGTAACCTTAGAGAATCTGGGTTCAAAAGTATAGTTTAAAGGGTGATGATTTGATCACTGTTTCTTTAGACTAAAGATCAACGAGGAATGCGACTTGACCTAATCCGGAACAAATACTATATACAATTTGATTTATTTATTTTTATCTTTTAAATCAGTGTCTTGATGTATATACTTGTCATTATTTTTATTGAAACTATTCCCACACTCGAATTAAAAAAAATTATTAGTCAATTGTGATTGCTGTGTAAGAACTATAAGAAGGAATTAATAATTTGATCAATATATGTATAGCAGCAATATATGTCCCACTTTGGCAATCGATGGCTTCCAGGTTAGAACAAAGATTGTGATGTCTTAATTAATTATTTTTATTTTGTTTATCACTATATGTGACTTTATATTTGACATTCTCTAATACCACATTTTTTTGTGACTTTATTTTTCTTTTGTTATTATTGCTTAGTGCTTAGGTAGTTTCTCAGTTGTGTATATATCCATTTATTTATATTGTTGAAGAGAACTTAATTGGTGTGATGAGCCACTTTTAAGAGAAGCATTCGTATGTTTCATGCCATGTGTGTTGTTGTGTGATTCCATGAGATTAATTAAAAGAGAAAATTGGAAGATTATATATTCTATATAGTAGGTAGGTGTTTGATTTCTTGGTAAGTTGGTAAAGTGGAATATGGAAAACAAAAGTTATTCCCCCTGGTGGAGAAGCATATGTGATTTTTATTCTAACGTGTTACATGCTACTAATGTGTTAACAAGAAAATGAAATTTATATGTAGTGATTAGAATAACTCATGTAGATCAATGGTTGCAATGAGTATGAGAATCTTTACACTATGACATGCTAACGAAAATGATTGTTTTGTGAAAAATTGGGAGAAGTTAAACCTACACCTACCTATGTCGATTGTGTACTTAAAAATACATTCATTAATTTGTTATAATGAAATCCAACTATTGTCTATATTGTTTTAATTTATTTCTTGGTAAATTTTACTAGTTATGTTAGATTTTATATTCATATATCTTAGAGCTACCTTCCTAAGACTACTATTTTTAATGTTAAAAAAAATGTTAATGACACACAATATTATTGTTGTGGCAAGTGTGATGTGAATTAAATTTTATATTGTTTAGAAAAGTTGAGGTTTGACACTTTATGACCGATAAATTTTATGTTTTAAGGTTTTTTTATTAAAATGTGGTGTTTAACTCACTTGTATAATTGTTCTGAACTCAATGTAGATGATCTCTCAGTTGCCTCCTCTTGACCCAACAATTATATAGAAGAAAAATTGTTCTATTTCGAAGTTAAGAGATACACTTCATAAAACATTGTAAAATATATTTAAAAACAAAATTTGTTCCATTTCAAAAGAAATGATACAGTTAGAAGGTTTCATTAAAAGCTTTTAGAATTTGAGTTTGGTCTAATTAAATTTTATAAAATTGACTTGTAAGATGAAAATTGGTTCTATTTATTCATGTTCCAATATAAGACTCTTTAACACAACTCTTTCATTGCGTAAAAAAAAAATATTGTCAAATAACCGATTATCCCAAAACCTTAAGGTGTTAGGATAGAGCCATATCAATGGTTTTATAATATTTCTAACACGCCCCCTCACGCAAGAGCCCACTTGGGCCATATCAATGGTTTTATAATATTTCTAACACGCCCCCTCACGCAAGAGCCCACTTGGGCTTGAAGCGTGGATAATGCATAGGTCCACCTACCATATGCTTAAATTCCACTTTTTAATTAGAAAGTGAGGGGAGCGGGGATCGAACTCTAGACCACTTAGTCATAGAAGCTCTGATACCATGTCAAATAACCGATTATCCCAAAACCTTAAGGTGTTAGGATAGAGCCATATCAATGGTTTTATAATATTTCTAACAAATATAACTCTCTGACATTCAACACTATTGAACTTGATCAGTGGCTTTATAGTGAAAATTTAATAACAGATGGATCTAATAAATCTTAAACTAGGTTCATACCATTAGAATTTTTAGACTGAATCTAATCCTATAAAATCAACAAGTAAAATAAAAGATTATCTCTATTTATAAATAAACTGATATTCAAATGTGAGAATCTTTAACAAGAGCAGCCACAAAGTCATATTTATGCGTCCGCAAAATTGTCATATTTGCTAATATTGCTAATAAAAAACAAAGAAAGGTGTACTCTATTAACTACTATAAAAAAAAAAGGTATAATCTAAATCCAATCCATAAAATGTGTCGTATACTACCGCATTTATTTATTTATTTATTTAAGTTTCCTTCAAAAAAATATTTATTTAAGCTATTTATTTTATGGGGTCATGAATCATGATGCTATTTCTTTTTACCCAACAAAAAGAAAAATAATACAGTGATAATTATTCTACAATGCGATGTATAAAATAGCATAAATATGATTGAATACAAGAAAGAGTGAAATGAAATAATAGAAGGATAAGTTTAAAAGCTAACGGCCCGTTTGGTGCGCAGGATAAGACGACAGGATATGATAAAATTATTCTATCCTGTTTAAATCTCTTGTTTGGTGCACCAAGAGGAAAGGATAAATCTAACCTATTACTCCTTTGTTATTTTAATCCTTAGTTTTTGGTGGGTTAGCAACCTGATAGGATAACTTTAACATGCGCGTGATTTTCTATTCCACAAAAGTACCTTCTTCGATTCCCATCCTCTACCAAGCTCGTCCTTTTTTTTCCAACTCCACCATCAGTCATTCACAAAAATACCTTCTCTCCTGATCCTTCTTTTTCGTTTGAAGCAACTAACTCCACTCTTGTCTGCTTTTCTACAATTGATTCAATTGTTTGCACCTTCTTCATGTTACAATCCACAATTAATTTGCAACATCCTCTTTTCTCTCAATTCCACTTTCTTTCATGTAACAATTTAAAATTGGTTTGCTTCTAATGACCATAAATCGATTTGATGAGCTTCTAATTCCTAATTAATCTCTAATTTTGTTTCTCAGTTCCTAATTTTATTCTTCTGTCGGCTGAAAACAAAAAGTACTGTGTTGTTGTAACCTAATTTTGTTTATCAGTTCCAAATTTTGTGTTCTAAGGAAAATTACATTTTGTTTGATTATTTATTAATATTTTAATGTCATTTAAAAATATGAAAATTTATTTATTTACTTATTTTTTTAAAAAAGTATTTATTTCACTATGATAATTTGATCATTTAAATATAACTAGTTAAAAGACCGTGTGAATTTATTCGATATTTAAGTTTGTCATTATATTAAGGTAAAAATTTATTTAGAATAAAATATTTAAAAATTTATTATATAATATTGCTAAAATATAAGTGAAATTATTGTACTATTTTTTGTAATATGTATTTATTGTCAATATTAAGTTGCACCAAACACATGATATGATAACATAATGCTATCATATTTTTTATCATGTGTGCTCCAAACACAAGATATGATAAGTGTTTATCCTATCACTATCATATCATATCTTTATCCAGCTTCTTATCATATCCTGTCAATATCCTATCCTGCGCACCAAACGGGCCCTAATAGTATGAAAAAGTTGATTATATCTAAATGTTTGATCACTTTATAATATAGTGATTCTAATTGTATATCCAACTGAGGTATTTAAGTGAGTTTTATAGAGTGATAATCCATTTCTTTTCTTTTCTTTTTTCATTGAAAAATTATGATGTGGTAGAGTGGATAGCAAAGATATGGTTCCATATTTAAGCTATATATTGCATCATCATTTAAAATTGATTTATTGAGTGTGTCGGTTTAAATAATTTTGTATAGAAGTATAAATTGATTAAGGGTTGTATAATTTTGTATCATCGGAGCAAAATGTGTATAAGTTGCATGAGTATGATATAATATTGTATGATTGGTGTTGTTCAATTGGTTCAGTTATGCAACTGTTAATGCCCGATTTTTCACATTTCTTAATCCAAGACTCGAGCCGCCCTAACATGATGCTTCCATATGTTGACGGTTATGTCGACTTTATGTCGGATCGTGGATCTGTGGCCAGCCCTAATAGTTAGTAGAGTAGTTAAGTGAATTGAAATATACTACCACCCCCGTCCCTAATTATAAGACCCCGTTTGACCACTGCACGCACGCCAATGCACAATTTTGATCACTAATATTTTTAATTGTCTATTAGTAAAAATTATAAAAATTTAATATTTTGAAAATACTCATCAAAACAAATTGAACAAGATTTTATATGCTAATATTTATATTTATATATTATTAAAAAAATACGGTCATAACAAAGTAAATGAATAGTACATTTTTGTCAAACAGAGTCTTATAATTAGGGACGAAGGTAGTATAAATAAGGATATATTAGTTAAAAAATTAAGGCTTAAATGCAGTTTTACCCCCCATGTTTTGAAAAATGCGGAATTTTACCCCTCCTATTTTAAAATGCGGAATTTTACCCCCCCTATTTTATAATTTGTTGGATTTTGCCCCCCACCAAAATTCTGCACAAAATCTGCTTCTGAGCCTCAAGTTCAAAGCTTCGCACAGAACTCAATTTGGATCAATAATTCACAAAACGGATACCGAAACGACCGTAATCGAGTTAGCTTTCCACAGAATCAAACCCCACTAAATTTGGAGTTACAGAGAGAGATTAAGTACCGTTTTAGAGAAGGTCTGTCCAATTACTAATTCTGCAGAAATCTACTTGTGATCTTCAAATTCAACATTGTTTACCGAATGCATTTAAGCCAAATTATAGGGGGGGTAAAATTCCGCATTTTTCAAAATAGGAGGGGTAAAACTGCATTTAAGCCAAAAATTAATGACATGATGCATTGGTATTCTAAATAAACAAATAATTTATGACAGAGAAATATTGCAAAAACTACATTTATAATGAGTGCAAACTACTAGCGTTTTGAATAAACTCCAGGTAAATAGCTCTACTAATCATAAAAGAAGGGTGATATGCTTTGATTTCATGTACATTTTTTTCAAATAGAAACCACGTCTTGCTTTTAAATTTATCTTTTAAGAGATATATTAAAAGGCTTTACCTCAAATTCATTCACTATATAAACTCAATGAGAGTGAGTGTGACTGTGGAGAATAGCAAAATAAATTATTCTGTACAAATTCAACATGTAATATATAAAACTCAAGAAAACCTGAAACCGCACCTTAGTGACAAGCTGACAATTTTGAGATTTGATGGGATATTTCGTCTTCTATAGTTGGCTTGATTGGTTTTATTTCCATACCATAGAGATTCCAAAATTTATGCTTTTTCAAAATAAGAAATAGAAGCAATATATTGCAGTCTAATCCCCTTAATATCTTTCTTGTTCAAGTAGCTACTCGGTAACAAATGAATTGATTCAAATGGTAAAAAAATTGAGCCATTAAGCAAAGTGGTCAGGAGTTTTCAACTTTTACGTATGAAGAAAATTCGGTTGAGAAGAGAGAACCGATATGTATATATTAAAAAAAAAAGGATGCATGTTAATTGTGCCCACACAAGCATCACAATCGTTGTAGCCAAATCTTCCATTCGATACATACCATACAAGGTGGGTAAAATCTATCAAATATGTGGGTCTATATCTAGAAAATTAAGACACCAACCATGAAGATTGGCTTCCTATTTCTGACCTTTAGATTAAAATTTTGTGGCAAAATGAAAAGTACCGGTCATCCGCCAAAGGACCACAAGTCTAATTACATGCATCCATTTGCACTCTCAAAAAGCCAAAACCAATTAGAACCCTCCATTTAAATGTAATGTCAGTGGGACAAGAATATGATAGCACATACGTTGTTCTATAGGCGGGGAACCGAGTAAGGAAGAAAGAAAACAAATAATAGTGATTTGATTGAGAGTGGAGCCAAGTGTTTTTTTGCTAGAAGAATTAAGGCATGCATAAACCACTAACTGGATTGGGTGGATTCTAATAATTTATAGGATAGACCTAAAAACAATCTAGGTGGAACAAGTTTCCTTTAAATTAGTGACTAGTGTGAGCAAAAGTAACATATTGCTTCAGTTGTTTGGTTTATTGCAAAGAACGCCCCTATTTTCATATTCTCAGTGGGAACCATTCTGGATGACCAAAAGAATTACTTCATAAAAATATAAAAGATATTTGATTTTTATAAGACATATGCATCTCTTTTTGCCAAAATCCCAAATGGATTAACTTAAACCAGAACATAAGACATAAATTATCTGACATGTTCGGTATAATGTTTCCATCGCATTATTACATGAGTAGAATATTCCTATCCAAAACAATAAAAACAACTTGCAGACACTAACATTATACAGATGCGATAAAACACCGCTGAAAACCAATACTCTGCTGCTCATGGAAAATGACAATTTGATGAATAGATAACTTCCAGGTCTTCCATTTACCTGCAAAATAAAGAGGAACAGAAGAACCTTAAAACTTGAAGTCTTTCTTCTTGGACTTGCCATCCTTTTCTTGCATCTTTCTCTTCCTCTTCTTCTCATTCTGCACCAGATGGAGATTATTAAATATACAAATAAAGACTGATATTTTTTTGTAAAAAAATGTACAGGTCCGTATGATTTGAGGATTGAATGCAACGCACCTCAGCAACCATGTCACTGAAATCCTCACGCTGACTCCGTAATTTCTCTTCCTCCCTTGCTTCTTCATACCTGGAATAGTTCTAGCAGACGTAAGAAACTATATACAAGATGTTAACATTATTAACAGGCAAACAAAACATATAAAACAGAAGTCATACTTTGCAGGTAAAACGTTCTCCATGGCATCCAACTCCTCTGGCAGTAAAGTGACATCCACTTTATCTGTCTTTTGACCTTTAAGCAAATCAACCTGGAAACCATAAAACATGTTATCCCACAATAAAAGATGATACATACCACCTTACTCCCCTCCCCCCCAAAAAAGAGTGGAAAACTCTTCATTCTTACCCTTTTAGCCCCTGACTTGTCTTGGGTGCCGGTGCCAACCACATAACTGGAGAGTAATGTATATCCAAATTTATTAAGATACAAACAATTGCGAGGGAAAAATGGAAAAACAAAATACTATAAAAAAAGTTATATAAATTTAGCATACGTGTGGGTAGTTCCAAGCAAAGTTCCAGGAGCAAGTTTTTCCTCTTTTTCTTCAAGGACCTTCACAGAAAATATGATTAATGAGTAATGACATCAACTAACTGATCGAGAGATGCAAAGCTGATGGAAGAGCAGCAGTAGAAAGACTCACTTGATAAAGAGGCCTTTCAGGTTCCTTTCTCTGCTGCTTACGAAGGTCAATAACATCAGGTGTCTCCACCCCAGTGGGTGTGCTGAAGACAAAAATGCAAAAGAAATGAACTCACAAACAAAAGGAAATCAAAAACAATATCAATCTACACAAACCAACCACCAATATAAAGAGAATTAGACAAGGATCAGTTAGGAGAAAACTAAATTTAAGGACCAGTGAAATATTCATGTGGTTAGTTAGCTTAGTTTTTTTTTTAATGGCATTAGTTAGCTTAGTTAATTTTAACCACTCTTTTTTGACTAAATTAGCCACATGATGGGTTCTTAAACTTCACCTCATTTTATCATTTATTATGCTAATCCAAAAAAAGATAAAAAGAGCCTAGACTGTTGACCTAAAAAGAAAGTAAAATGAAATATAACAATACCTTGACAGACTATCAACAGATTGAATACCATCTTCAAGTTCATCCTCCTCCATTTCTACTTCCTCTTCCTCCTCATCATCATCCTCTTCCTCTTCCTCCTCTTCTTCCAAGTCACCCCAGTGTTTTGTTTTATCAACCGGCTCTTCCTGCATTGAGAGAACATTCATGTAAAATGTAACTAAGAATCTGATAGAAACTGAAACTTTCCTATGGCATGTATTAATAAATAAACCCACAATTCAGAAAACATCTGGTAAGAAGAGGTATTGGCAGAAAGAAAAATAAATCCAATAAGCAGACTCCTCTGTGGCTCTAACAAGTGGAAACAGCCACACCCAAACTTCCAAAAAAGATGATCTCCTTTCAGTGCCACCTATCTTCTTCATATTCAAAACAGAGAGTGGGGGGATTTTGTCCGGCTTGAAATCTAAGTGTCCTAATTTATATTTTACATTAAAATAAAAATATATAATTTTTAAGGGGATTCGGTACAGTGGTTTCAAATGAGAGGAGCACCCATATGAGAGAGAGAGAGGGGGGGGGGGGGGGGGGGGGGGGGGGGAATCCCATATCCCATTTGGAAGCATTTAAATACTTCACATCAAAACAGTGTCTGGAGCAATTATAGATCAGGTGCTTTTAACACCCAAAACCAAGGAAATTAAAATTCCACCAGAATAGGTGGAATTATGAAAATCCATTCTGAGTCTCACTTCCCATCATTTGCCCATATGATGCCTATCTTCATCTTCTCTCCCATAGTGACCTTCACACCACCTAGCAACACATTGCACAGTGCCACTGAAGATCATTCCTGATCTTTACCCTCATCACGGCAACAAAGTAACTCCGGCAGCATCAGGGCGAGGTTCTACAATAGTTGTCATCACTGATATCAAGCAACAACCCAATAGACGTTGACAGCGTGAACGCCAGCCAACATGGGGAGGGACATCAGTACCATCAAAACAGGCTTTAGGGACTTTCTCAGTACCAGCAGTAAAAATACTTCTTGATCCCAATACCATTGATGTTGGAAAACAGCCATATACAATTGTGATGATTATAACTCTTGCTTATTGATACTGCCAAGAATATCTCATAGTCAAAGACAACCGCATCGGAGGACAAGTACTCACACCAAATCACAATTGTGATGGTTCCATTACTGAAATATGGGGAAAAAAACCTTCTCTCTTTTTTCCCTTTCCTTTTTCCTAGTTTTATAATTGAATGAGGGTATTTGATTTTTATTTTATTTTGGATGATAACTAACAACGCTTTACAATTTCATCATCTAAATAACCCTTTGACAAAACTAAAATTTTACAAATGAAAGAAATTTAATTATTTAGAATTCTAATTCTCTACAGTTATCAAATGCATTACCCAAATATAACTTAATTTCAAACATCAATCTTAAAATGTACTTATTTTAATATCGAAAATCATAAAGGCAAACATTGGAAGATTATATTGGCCAGCAGTTACCCCTCTAATTGCAAAGTGAAACTTTTATGTAAACCAACCTCATAATTAGGCTGATCTTGCTGATGAACACCAAAAACATCTCCATAAAGTGGACGCCCAAACTGCTCAGATGCAGACAAGTAAAGAAGTCAATGACTTGAAAAGGGGATGATGGGGTGCGGGAAGCCCCTTAATGAAAACAAAAATTCAGAAACTCGTAGTTATTATTTTAAATAAAGACGACCAAGATAAAAAAAATGTACTTCATCAACAGGAGGCTTGCCCCAGCCACCAGGATGATAGCCAAAACTAGCTCCTGGGGGAATGGGAGCATTCAAGCCAGGGATCTTCAGATGAGGGTATGATGGTGGAGGACCGTATCTCTGAAAAGGAAAACGGATAAAATTAAATTTAATGAAGGTCATGAACAGAATAATACAACATATACATTCCAAGACAATGATTTTACCTGCATATTAATAAGCCATGGAGGAGGAGAACCCTCAGGCATACCAAGAGCTTCTTTCAACTCATGCGATAACATGCCAGGTTTCATCTCCCTCAACTTTACCTGCACAGCAAGCAATATAACAATGTCATATAATATGACACTTCAACCAATCAATGGACAAATCTCATCAGAAGGATTTAAAATAATGTAATCTTTAAACCAACCATTAACAAAAATATTTTTTACATTTGACAAAGATGAAGAGTTTCACATGAACTATCCACTACTCAAGAAGGAGATGATATAAAGAACAGCTAAGGGCCTATTTAGTTTGAGAAACGGTGTTCTTTTTCGTCCTATTTTAACTTTTACTTAAAAAAATGATACACTTTTTCACTTTATTTATGTTCTCAAATATTTGTACAAGAAATAGAGAAAAAAACTTGTTGTATTCACTTTTCACTGTTTCCTATACACATATTTGAAAACAGAATAAAGTTAAAATAAATGGGTATATTTGTAATTAAAAGTGAATACATAAAGTGAAAACAAAAGCATTTTTCAAACCAAATAGACCCTAAAATCTTGGGTTTTAGAGCATCTACTATGTAGCATGTATGTATGCAGTATTTTAAATCTAGCAGTAACATTTTAAAATGAATCATACCTCAAATTCTTTTCCTTCATGATACAACTCCCCAAGAGATGACAGCTTTGGCTTTGTCTGATATTTAAAGAATGCATCATGAAGAACCTGGCAACCAAGAAACAAAGTCACTTGAGAAAGTGTTGAAACAGTTGACTTCTGATCACACAACATAAAGTGAAGAGTAAAGAAACCTGATAATCAATATCCATCTTCCCCATTTTCGGTTGCATGCGTTCCCGTTGCTTTTGTTTCAACTTTTTGCTGTCCTCTTTCTCAATATAAGACTGCGAGAGAAAATGTAAGATACCTGACAAGTAGGTACTACTAGCAATGTAATATAATTACATAAAAAGACGTATTAAATTGAAAGAAGGATGTACAATTAACAATGGATGTAGATTGACAAGTACATAAAACACCAGTTGGAAAACAAGCGACGTATCAAGATTCACAGTATAAACAAAAGGTGTGTAGTGCTGTAGCTTCTTTGAAACATCTAAAAACTCATAAAAAGATTATATACATTATTCTCAATCATAAACAAATTTCTCCCCAGATAACAATTAAAAATCAAAAGACTTCCAAAATCTGTCTTAATGACATCAAAATTTTGAAACAGGAACATCCAGCTGTTAAATTAATTAACAATGCTCGACTATGAAAGCCATTTCAAAAGAGTGTAGAAGTGTGACATTCCAAATACACACATGTCGTATTAATTTTGTAAGTAAATTACACAAACCATGTTCTCTTGGAATGTTTCTTTTTGTGGGTGACCACTCAGACAAAGAATCATTTCTATGCAAACAGATGAGATTGCATTACCTGTCTGATTTTCTCAATTCCTGTTGCAGCAATAAAATCAGGAAGCTGAAAGGGTTGTTTCTCAATACCTCTTTTCCCCTGCAAAATCAATAAAAAAATTGATGAGATGCAAACAATTCATGTGAAAATGACTAAGATGTTATGTGGTCAGGCATTATTAATTATAAAATATAAAACAATGAAGACAAGAGGAATTCGGGCCCGGGGATTAAGCACAGTGAAAGGTATCTGAAAATTCAAAGCATAACTATTAGCACCTTAGTTATAAATAAAATGGCCAATGCAACTACACAAAAAAAAGGATACATGATTATAAACCCATCTTATACAACACCCATATTGATATTCCCCATGCAATCTAACAAAGATATAAAAGATAAATAACAACGAGATAAAAGATAAATGATTCAAAGCTACTCAGTGCCAAACACCTACAATTCCAGGGTTGGTGATTGCCACAACTGCTCCCCTGCAAGTACCACATACATACATATAAGAGAAACCATATCGATGTTATCTTCCTCACTCTATTCATACATCCCACATATAAGTAGACAAGTAACCCCCATACATGTTTGCATCTCAAAACCATAATTATCAATTTAGAATGTTGCCTAACCTGCAGAAATTTTCTCTTTTGACACCAGTGTCTAGGTACAGGTACAGTATTTCGATAAGACTTCAAGAACACCAGCAACTTCGGATCTGCTGAAGTAGCATCCCATACCTTAAAATGAAAAAGAAAAACACTGTTGCATAAAACTTGCATGATGGCCAAGAGAAGGACTAAAAAGTACGAATGAGGACTCAAAAAGTTTATAATTGGTGATACCACTACAAAATGTATACCAACCTCAACAACATCAGGCCTTGAGCTTATCTGTTTCAGCTCGGCAATCTTCATCCTGCGTTGAAGCTGAACACAAGATAAAACATTTAGCATAATTATGGAAGCAAGCACAATAGTTAAATTGAATCAACAAAAAATAAATAAATGTTACAAAATGTTAAAACCTTTTTCTTCTTGTTTGAGACACCTTTCTCTTTTTGCTCATTATCATTTTCTTCTTCCTCTTCAGAATCAGAGTCTGCCTTTTTCTTTGTAATTGAATTTTCTGCTAGCTCATCTTTCTTATCATTATCCTAGATGCACCCAAGTAAATAATTCATCAAACAATAAATGTAGACACTGTTAAAAATAAACAATTCACAGAAACATTCTTACCTCTGACCCAGTAACCTCGCTGAAACTAAATTTCTCAAAGATTTTTTTAAATTCTTCATCCAAGCCTTCATATAGCTCTGCCTTTTCCGGGACATACTCAATTTCAATTTGTTCAACAACCTAAAATTTAAGATAGATGACAACATTAAATAGGTCACTATCGATTTGTGTATTAATGATATGATATTGCAATTGAAAACTTAAGCTGGAACCATTGCTACTCTTTTATTAAAGGAAATATGGATCTGTATCGAGAATGGACAAAATTAGTAAGTGAAAATTGGATGGAATAGTCAATAGTTACAAAAATGGACAAATTTAGTGGCAGAAAACTAATAGCATGGACAAAGTTAATTGGTGAAGACCTCCTAAACTAATAATTAAAAATTAACCTTCTCCTCACTCAAAAACATGTAAATCTTTCATCACTTTGCAATCCTAATTCCCAACCTTTCTCTCATTGCAAAGTTAAACGGTAAGTGGTCCCCAGTGTAGTTCAAGTGGTTCAGCTTGGGAGTTCGAGAAGGATGTCCAAAATTCAAACCCTACTAATGACATAATAGATACTACAAACCTTTGAAGCACATACACTCCTTGGACTAGGCGTGTCCTGGTGTCGGACACACCATCATTGTCCAACACTCATATGACACTTGTTGGATAACTTAGAGGTGTCCTATAAAAACTTTTTCTTTGTTTCGATACTCCTTGGACACATTAATCTCATTGGAACTCTCTCTGGTGAGAGTTGGGTTAAAGATTTTAAATTTGATCACATTATTTTCAGATTTTCCGACATATGGATAAATGAGGATGAAATACTAGTATTTCATGTTTTAGAATTTTTCTGTAATAACACAAATTGCTCAACTAACAAATATCAGTGTACCTAATAATTTAGATATTTTATAAATGATGTTCATATCGATGTTGACAATTGTGGATCACAGAAAATAGTGGTTTGTTCGAATTCCACTATGCTACAGTGCTATAGCACCACAATTTGACCAAACTTTGTACTAAGTAGCATAATGTGGAATGATGGAGATTATCAAAAAAAAAAAAAAAAAGTGGAATGATGGCGCTTTGTTCGAATTCTGCTACGCTATAGAGACACTATAAACTATAACCACTATATATATGTATCAGTGTCCTACGATTTTTTACATTAGCCGTGTCGGTGTCCATGCTTCATATCTACTAACAACTAATATTTGTCGACAAAAAACAAAGAATCAGATAATAATGGTTCAAAATAATTGTCTAATTCAACCTATATGCACTGAGTAACAGCAATGCCTAGTAGGAACTAGGAAAGAATTTCAGATAAAGATCATTCATTCTCCTTTGGTGCTTCTCTTCTCTTCACATTCACTCGCACGTCCTTCACAAAACCCTAAAACAATTATATGCTAAACTACGAGCTCAGTTCAACTTCACAAACCCGCACTTCACCGTGGCAAATTATGAACAAATGCCAACATCCACTCTCACAATTAATTTCCTTAGCTCATATAATTTCCAGTGATAGTGCCATTTTCGATTGTAAATCGAACCTAATCAACCCAAAATCTGCCAGAAATTAAGAAGAAAGATGAGCACCTGTTGCGGTTCAGCCTTCGTGTTCGTGTCATTGTCGTCTTCGGAGGCGTTTGATTTCGGTTCCTTTGAGGCCTTGTTGATCTTCTTTTGCTTCCGGCGACGTCGACGGCGCTCGCTCTCCCGCGATTTTTTTAAGGTGGCGGAGTTTGTGCCATGATCTCCGTTGGGAACGACGCCGTTTTGATGCGTTAGCGTTTCCGTAGCCATTGTTGCTTGGTCGGAATCCACAAATGGGTTAACCGAACGAGTTCGTTCCAGTGAGTGCCGATGGAGTTAGACGAAGATTTCAGTTTCGCGCGTGTGAGAAATTTGTTGGGCCATATTTCGTTTCAGCAAATATCGTGATGGTTGGGGTTACTATTTACACCCCTGATTATTTTGGATTTTCACTTACTATCACCCAATATACTTCTCATTAAAAATCTACCCTCTCTCATAACAGAAAAAAAGGTTAATATTTTTTTTTATTGACCAAAAATAAATTGGGGTAAGGATCTTAGGCATCTTATGTTAGAATTTTTTTTAAGTAAAAAAAAGAAAATGTTCGAATATTTTTTAATATTTTGCGGGCTGCAACTAATTGTGGGTTTTGATTTTAATAAAAAACGGATTGATATGGTTAGGCCACATAATTGTGATCAACAATAATGTGTTTTGACACTAATTTTGATTTGTGTATAAACAAAATGTAGGTTCAACCTCTAGGGTACATGATGGATGACACTAAGATTGTTATCTTATAAATATATAGGTTGTGTCTCTTTTGTCATCACGTCGTCACTCTGACTAAAAAACTTGTTTGAGGTTTGCCTCATTGAGAACTTCAAATTCCGGAACATGTGATTAGACAAAAGAAGACCTATGATATTGATGATTTCTGTGAACATGATTGTTACTTCAACGAGTAAGCATGGGCGGACCTACATGGTGGCCTAGTGTGGCCATGGCCACACCAAAATTTTCAAAATTTTTATACATATGTGTACAATGTTAAATATGTTTTTGGTCCTTATAAAATGATGACATTTTAAATTTAGTCTTTACATAATTTGTATTAAATTTTTAGTCCCTAGAAAATTATCATGCACTCAATTTTGGTCCTTACTTGTAAAGACAACGTGTATTTTTGAATGATTTTCTCACAGGTATGTTTAGAAAAAAAGTTCATCTAAAAAAAAAGGAACTCAAAAAATTTGATTTCCGGATCATGATTACTTTTATCTTGAATTGTTGCCTTTTAAAAAACTCGTTTAAATTTGTATCTTGTCAAAAAATGATAAATATAAGAGAAATACAACTTTTTAGTGTTGTTGATTTGCACTTGCACAAGTTCAATGCTAGGTATGATGAAGATAATACTAAATTTTTATTATTCCCTCCGTCTCTAATTTTTGGTTCTTTTAGCTTTTTATTTTTGTCTTAAAACTTTGATTATTCTAAAAAATTAAAGTACGATTAATGATGTTTTACAAGTTGTTCTCTTACAAAAATTTGGCCACACCAAAAAATATATAGCTTTTGATGTGAATAAAATTTGGTCACACCAAAAATAAATTTCAGATTTGCTATTACAAAGTGGTGTTCTAATTTCATATAATATGAGTGCGTTTGATTCGTAAGACAGCAACAACCGGACATAACATCACAAGATAAAACAAGATAATACAGGACAGGATAAAACTGTACCGGATAGATATAGAGTGATAATATTTTTATATTCAGAAATAAAATAAGTATTTTTGTATTTTTTATAATTGTACCATGGACAAAAAATTGTGGCAAAAGTTAATATGCATAAGTCCAAATTTATGTATGATGCATAAGTTAATTACAACCATTTGATCATGAAATTTTTTATGCCACGTGTTATGATCTCAAGTTGTCACCCTGTGAACCTGAGTCACACAGGATCACACATCTCTCACTTCTCCACTTCGCAATCGCGCATCCTTCTCTCGCGCACCACCGTGCTTCGCGTCACCGTCGTGTTTCTTCTCTGTATCGCCACCGTTCGCCGTCGTGTTTCTTCTCTGTATCATCTTCTCGTTTTCGCCATCGTGAAGCTCCAATTGAATTCTGGAAATTGGAGATTCAATTTGCAGAATTCAATTTGCGCCTAACTCTAACAATCTTCTAATTTCATCTTGGGATTATGTAATCTTCTGCACCTTCTATAATTTAGGAATTGAATAATTGCAAAATCAAACCCTAAATTGATTTTGAATCACAATTGTGTTTTCTGCATATGATATTCTACTTTGATTTTGTTTTTGATTTTGATTTTGATTTTGATTCTGATATGCATGGATTCTGATATTATACTAGCTTGTAGATTTTGATTTTTCATTAGTGTTCATCAATTTTCAATCCATGCATGAATGTTGTTTTTGCTTGAAACCATTAGGCAAGTATTTTGGTTTCAATCTAAGTTAGATATTAGAGTGGGTGAATATAATCAACAATTGATTATTTCTGATATGTTACTTGTATAGAAATTGTCCATACTGATATGTTACTAGTTATAGCAATTGGCCATATTTTATAACTCATTTATGAAAGACTTTGAAATAGATAGAATTAACACATATGGCTATGGTGGTGAGAGTAAGTAATATTCAATTGCAGTGTAGTAATTGAATACCTTCATGGCAGTAGTAATTGAATACATATGATTATGGTTAGCAGAAAATTCATGCACTGCTAGAGACTATCCAATAGTGTTCATATAATTTGACTTTTTTAAGTTAGTAGAGTAGTTTACAATTTGGTATTGATATTATTTCTGATATGTTACTTGTATAGAAATTGGCCATACTGATATTTTTTAATCTTTGTGTTTATGGATCACAATTGTGTTTATGCATTGGATCACAATTGTGTTTATGCATTGATCAAAGAACAACTGGACTGTTTTTTTAATCTTTTTGTTTATGAATCACAATTGTGTTTATGCATTGATCAAAGAACAAGTGGACTGTTTAATGGTTTCCACATTTGAGTTTTGAATTGTGTTTGTCTGCTGTGAAACCATTTAACAAGACTAATGGTTTCAATGTATAACTTATTGAAACCATTCCACCGGAAAAATGGTTTCAAGCTGCTTTGACAGGACTTGTTTTCAAGGAAGGTGATGTTAAATTAAATCCATGTATTTTATATATTACCGTTTAATGTTAATTGGAAAGAGAAGAAAAAGTTAAGTATAAGTTGTCTTGATATTATCTTGTATTCTTTAAATAGGACTGTGCTATGGCAAGCTAGAAGCTGGAGCTCTCACGTTTATTATTCCTATACTTCTTCTTGGCCATCTGGTATTCTTCTTTCGTTCCTCTAAAGTGCTCTATTAAACATATTGCATATTTAATTTAAGATAGCCACATCCTATGGTTTCTTTTAGTTTTTTAGTTAAGGATTTGGAATTTTGGATTCAGTGATTTCAAAATATAGTTACTGTTGTCACGAGATTGGAATCGTTGGATGAAGATCTAATGATTCATATTTCAACTTCAGCGAGCGAATGAAGTGTATCCGGAATCCTAATTTTTTCTAGCCTTGCAACATGTCCAATGACTGAGATTGAGTTGGACTGAGCTGCAGAGGATCCAATTGCGAGTAACGACCTTCTATTATGATTGCACTGAACTTATATCGTTAAAATGAAACACATTATCAATTTCTTTTGATGCTATTATTATTTGAATTCTTGGATTTTCCATTGTCCATTTGACAATTACATTATTGCACATTTGCACTGCATCTCAATTGCCTTCATCGAATAAACAGATGGCGAGGATTGTTATTATCACCAATAAAATTTGCAGAGTGGTTTGATGGACGATGGAACTAAGCTTACTTTGCTTGCTCTATGGATGGGGCTTTTTGTGATATTTGCTGGAAGGAAGTTCACCCAGCCTATCAAGGTAAATTACTTATGATAATTTTGTTTTTGACATTAGTATCTTATCTTCATTCCACGCACAAATCCCCTGATCTTGGACTCCTGTTTAACATCAAGGATGACATCGGTGACAAGTCCGTTTTCACATTCAATTCTCTTCGTGATGATGAAAAGAAAGCCTTGATTGAGAAATTGGAACAACAAAAAAGTCAGTATTAAGTGTATCAGCTCCACCACACCTTGAGGTAGACTGCTTGAACTCGCAGGATTTTTTCGAAAAGATGATGTTATGCAAAGCTATGTGAGCACCGCCTGCAGTTCTCATATAAGAGAGAGTGAAATTGCTTAGTTCAATTTTGTATGGTTAACAAATTCTGTATGGTTTACAAATTTTGTATGGTTAACAATTTTGGTTGAAGAATTTTCTTAAGAAGCATATCACTCAAGTTGAGTGCGATCGTGGTTGTGTCTTTGACCAATTTTATGAAATCTATGCTCAGTACATTACATCAATTAAGGTTTATTTTATATCTAGTTTCTTTATCCCTGCTTTTTTTCTAGCTTAAGATGGTTGGCTTTAGTTTTGAGATTTTTCTTTCTTTTTTTTCTAATAGGATGATAGTTTAGGAAAAAGAGATTCAAGAATCTGCAAAAGAATAGTTTAGGAAACCAAAATAATTGTGTAATGTTTCTAAAAATATAAAAGAACAATGAAATTATTACTGAAACCATAAGTGTGATATAATGGTTTTGATAGTTTTCTACGTGTAACCAAAATAATTGTCTAATGATTTTGTAATAAAATTAATAAAATTGGATTAAAAGGGGACCGACGGGTTTACATCCGCTCATTCGAGGGATGAATACTATTTATGCAATATTATTCTGGAAACCATTATGTTGGTAAAATGGTTTTAGAGTGTTAAACAGTGAAACCATTTGTATTGAAAAATGGTTTTATGTGTTTATTGAAACCAATATTGTGTTTAAATGGTTTTAAAAATCCTGGAAACCATTATGCTGGTTAAATGGTTTCAGATAGTTATACACTGAAACCATTTGTATTATAAAATGGTTTTACACTAAATGGTTTAATGATTTTAAATACTGATTATGACTGAAACCATACGTAGGGTATAATGGTTTTGATAGTTTTCTATGTGAAACCAAAATAATTGTCTAATGGTTTTGTAATAAAATTAATAAAATTGGATTAAAAGGGGACCGACGGGTTTACATCCGCTCATTCGAGGGATGAATACTATTTATGCAATATTATTCTGGAAACCATTATGTTGGTAAAATGGTTTTAGAGTGTTAAACAGTGAAACCATTTGTATTGAAAAATGGTTTTATGTGTTTATTGAAACCAATATTGTGTTTAAATGATTTTAAAAATCCTGGAAACCATTATGCTGGTTAAATGGTTTCAGATAGTTATACACTGAAACCATTTGTATTGTAAAATGATTTTACACTAAATGGTTTAATGATTTTAAATACTGATTATGACTGAAACCATACGTATGGTATAATGGTTTTGATAGTTTTCTATGTGAAACCAAAATAATTGTCTAATGGTTTTGTAACAAACTTTAGTGGTTGAGATCTACTAGTGTCAAATTGATCAAACCCATCTAATCTAAAATCAATAATTGTGATTTAAAATAGTGAAAAACTGTGTCGAATATTACTACGACATATATGAATTCATTATTAAGACATAAAAGAAAGCAACTAGATTGAACACCAATCATGCAATATTTTTATATGATATATTTTGATATTTTGGTATGATATAATCATCAATACGTACCAACAAAATAACATGAAATGAATAATTCCCAATAAATTGGCTGTTCACCATGTCTAATAATTTTGTAACAAACTCTAGTACAAACTTATAAAATAAAAATAGTCAATCAGTGACAATTTTTCTTTTTAAAGCCTCGTCATCTCTCTTTTGTTTCTTCCGTTCTATAAGGAATTTCTGCCTTTGTCTAGCTTTTTCATAATCATTTTTAAGTCGCTTCTTTGACTTAATTGGATTTGGTCTTTCTTTGAACTTTGGTGCAGTGGACTTCACCCCATCAGATGGTTCACCGACAGCAGCTGCTTTTGAAGACTTAGATGGTGTCACGGAAGATGGGTCTGTACTAATACCTTTAGAAAGAAGCAACTCCTCTGCTTTTTTCCAAGCTTCAAGAACACCATGAAGGAAAATTTGAGAAGCCTCAGGATCTGCGCAAACACGTGTAGAAAATAACAACAAAAACCATTCAATTTGGTTACTCACACAAAAACAACAACGTAGTTTCAACAAAGCAATACTGTTTCATGCAGCATCTTCAAGAAAAACAAGAACTACTACTAGTACTAGTACTACTCATCATGCAGCATCATTGAAATGAGAAAAGATTCATGGTGATGAGAAAATATTAATTCACACATGTCCAAACCCTCTTCACAACTAGCTAGCTATGAATGGTAGGTGGATATACAAAACACAGAACAAATTCACTATACAAAACACCTAAAAAAAGAGAAATGTAACATTGAAACCATAAGTATGGTTTTATGGTTTCACTAAGTTATACACTGAAACCATTTATCAAGACTAATGGTTTCAATGTTTAGACTATAGAAACCATTTAACAAGACTACTCAAAATCATTTTCAAAATCAAATTAGAATCAATACAAGATCAGTAACATATGCAGAATTCATCCTTATTCTGAAGATCAGTAACATCAAAACCAAAATGTTTCAAATCAAAAGCAATGTACTATAGAATCACATGACCCATGTTTTGGGGAAACAATTATAGGGTCTGTTTTTATGAATCACACAACAGTTATAACTAAAGGCCACAAGTAATGTAACTTGGCATAAAGCAACAGAAACAAAACATAATGCTAAATTACATTACTTGTAATAGTTGCACACTTGTAGGCAAAACATAATGCTAAATTCCAAAATTAATACAACCTTGTAGCATATCAGAAACAAAATCAAAAATGGTTTAGCATATCAAAACCAAAATCAAAATTAAAATCAAAATGGTTTTGCACACTTTTTTTGTAGATTATATTATTACTACTAATAGAAAACTTAGTATTTCATGCCATTAATTACTACTACTATCTATAATCATTTTCAAACATCTAGCCTATAACATGGATCTTAATTACATATGAATATTGATTCACTTTGTGAACATTATGAATTCATTTCTATAATGTGTGTCTGTATTACATTTAATTTGTGTTTCGTTTTTTCACTGCTAGATTACTTTCTATGTTTTAAACATTTTGAGAAGTAGGAAAAAAGAGAAACATAACATTGAAACCATAATTATGGTTTTATGGTTTTGATAGTTTCAATGTGAAACCATAATACTTGCCTAATGGTTTCAGGCAAAAACAACATTAATCCATATGAGATTCAAACTCAAAATCAAAATCCCTTTGTTTTATTACATTATTATATTATTATATTTTTCACCATTTGAAGAACTATTTTTTTACTGGTTTTGTCCTTCCGTTCTTTCTTCTGGTTTTTCCTATTTGTTGAACTAGGTGACAACGGTACATTATTTTGTAGGATCATGTAAAAGTTGTTGCTATATATATCGATGAAAATCGGGTTAAACTCACTGGACCTGGTAAAAATTTACGGGTTCGAGTATCTGGCGTTGAAGAAGAAGACATATTGTCTGGGTTCGTCCTGTCTAGTGCTGGTAAGGAGTTCTTTTCTACCTCTTATTAAATTTTACCTCAATAGTACATTTTAGAAGTTATTGGAGAAGTTTTATTGAGAATGTGTTATAGAAAGCATAATTAAAAATCAATTTTGATGCAATACGTAAAAACTAGTTTATTTTGGAAGTATTTCATTTCTTCTTCTTCTGATATGAAAAGTTAAGCCTCCTAGTATGCCATGACAATTAGCCCAACTAATATACTATGACCTCAGTTCCCATTCCAAACAATTTCAAATTGTATTGTTTTGATTTGAAATTTACTTATATTGTTTTGATAGTTTTAATGTGAAACCATAATACTTGACTAATGGTTTCATGCAAAAACAACATTCATCCATATGAGATTCAAACTCAAAATCAAAATCCAGAAATATAACAATAAAAATCAAAGTATTCAAGCTTTCAAACGTGCAAAAGTTAAACATATTCAAGCATGCAAAATTATCAAACCTAATTCTCAAATCAAAATCAAAGTAAAAATTTAGCTTAACCTGTTTTCTTTTCACCATTTGGTTCGTTCAGTGTTCTTCAATTAGGGAATGGTGATGAATGATGAACGTAATCCTCAATTCAAAAATTGTCAAACCTAATTCCCAAAATATAACTAGGAAACCATTTAGTACATCCAATGGTTTTAACCTTGTGAAATTAGAAAATAATCAAACCAAAATAATACCTAATTCACAAAATTGAAGTAAAAATCTAGCTCTAACCTGTTTTCTTTTCACCATTTTGTGGTTGGTTCATTCAAATTATGTATATGGTGATGAATGATGAATGGTTTTGAATGACGGCGACATTGAAGATATTTCTCGGCGACGGTGACCGTGTCTGAAAGAGCGAGCGAGCTTTTGCGAAACCGTGTTGTTGCAGATGGAAGGCGTTAATGGCGACGACGATGGCGAAGAGGGAGCGAGTTTTGTTTGATGATGAACGAGTGATTTATTTTCTGAAATGTGTTGTTCACGTGGGTGGGGATCTGTTGGGGTGTACGAAGTAATGGACAGAGGTGTGCTAAGCAATGATCTTGGGCTTATGCACGGTGCATAAGCTTGACCTTATGCACCATAACCGGACCCAAAAATTGTCATGTAGTTTAGTGAAAGACAAACAATCTTGTTTGATAACCGAAATAGTAGTAATTTTCTCTGTGCTAAAAAAAAAAAGAAAATTACAAGAATATTGTAGTCATGAGATACTAGAAGTCTAGAACCATAGATAACGATAAAGGTAAGAGCAATATGATGATTGGTGAGAAATGAACCAGCAAGATCGCGTGTGAGATCATGAAATGTTTATTCAGTACAATAGTACTACTTTAATCACTTCATTGTCCGACGTGGCAGTTGAGATTGAGAATCAAGCAGCACATCATCATCATCATCATCATCAACCAATCATCATCCATGGCGGTGCTAGCTCCAACCTCAGCTCTCATCAACCACCGCACACTCCGTCACCAACGCCCATTCCCCACTCCCTCCAACAACAACAAACTTCCTTTCACCGTCTTCGCCATGGCTCCAAAACAGAAGGTACAAAACAAAACAAAATATACTCATAATTATAATGTTTTCTAATTTTAATTTTAACATATTCAATTCAATTTCGGCGTTCCAGGTGAACAAGTACAACGATAACTGGAAGAAACAATGGTACGGAGCAGGAATATTCTACGAAGGAAGCGAAGAAGTTGAAGTAGACGTATTCAAGAAACTCGAGAAGAGGAAAGTATTAAGCAACGTAGAAAAAGCTGGATTGTTATCAAAAGCTGAAGAATTAGGCGTTACGCTATCTTCAATTGAGAAATTAGGTTTATTTTCTAAAGCTGAAGAACTTGGCTTACTCAGCTTATTAGAGAATCTCGCTACAATTTCTCCTTCTGTTTTGGCTTCTTTGTCTCTTCCGACGCTTGTGGCGGCTATTGCAACGGTTGTTCTTATTCCTGATGATTCTACTGCTCTTGTTGTTGTTCAGGCCGTCGTCGCCGCGGCTCTTGGTGTTGGGGCGGTTGGGTTGTTTGCTGGGTCTGTTGTGCTCGGCGGGTTGCAAGAGGCTGATTGATTGATTGATTGGGTCAGTAAGTACATGAGTTTTTAACCGCGGTTGTTTTTGTTGTAATTATATATATTGTGTTAATAATTTACTTCATTAGCAATCAAAAAATTATAATAGTTTGTAATTTATTTTCTCCATCTTATTATCATCTTTTTTGTTTATAGCAAATATGCTAAATACACAAATTAGAGATTAGACGGTTTTTGGTAAAATTAAGTTATAAGTTGACTTATATGTGAAAATTAGTCGATAGCTGAAAAGCTAATTGAAAACTATAATATCTTATGGCTGAAAAACTATTTGAATGAAATTAAAGTATTTGTCAAATTTAGATATTGTAAAAAAAGACATAAAAATATATGGTTAGTGGATAATTATTCGTAATAGAACTCAAGTTTTATCTAAAGTGATAAAAAAGAGGTAGAGAACTCACTTAATGGACCGATGGAGTATAAACATGAGGTGGAGGTCGAGGTTAGAATGAGACATAACTTAGGAGATGATGAAAAGTTGTATATATAGGTCAATGTATGCGACATATGCTATTTGACAGAAAAAAAAATTCTCAAGTTTTATCTAAAGTGATAAAAGAGAGGTAGATAACTCACTTAATGGACCGATGAAGTATAAACATGAGGTGGATGTCGAGGTTAGAATGAAACATACCTTAGGAGATGATGAAAAGTTGTATATATAATAGGTCAATGTATGCGACATATGCTATTTGACAAAAAAAAAAATGCAATTTTAAACAAAATAAACGCCCACCGTGGGGCTCGAACCAACGACCACAAGGTTAAGAGCCTTGCGCTCTACCAACTGAGCTAGACGGGCTACTTGTTTTTTGACCGAAGGAAGGCTACTTATTGTATTCTTAATTTGTGTGCGATAATAAATCATATTGATGTGATTCAGTTTAGCGTATCATTTATGAACCATGCACACTCTTAGACGTGAGATATCTCATCGAACTGTCAATTTCTTTTCAGTGTAAAATATATTTATGTAAATATTGATTAAAAAAATTTGTCGAAAATAAAAAAGATAATGACTAACTTGAAATGGTAACACAAATGTTACAAGAAATGTTGTGCTTCTTGTCAATGGATTGCTAGTTTTGATCTATCTACTCTTTATTTATAAAATTCATTTTGTAGAAGTATACATTTGTGTAAATTCACATCTAGGAGTGAAAAAAGTGATTTTAGAGTACAAAATTGATCTTAAAGTAAAAATATTTTGCCTGAAAATTGATTTTAACTTGAACTTTATATTTTTTGCCTCTAATTGTGATTTTTATTCTTATTGTTCATATTACTTTTACACTTGAATGTATACATACAAACCTAAACTATTCTACATTCAAATAACTTTTAATGAAAACAAAATAATTTCACAAAATCATATTGAAAGTCAATTTTTGTCATACAGAAGTCTAAAACTAAACACAACACTTGGAAAAGTAGTAAGTACTACATTTATCACACAACTTTATTGTTCAAGACTAAAGATAAATAATGAAATATGCGGAAACATGACCACTTATAAAAATTTCAACATTACAACAACATTACAGTAGATAAAAACCATATTTGGATGATTAAATTGCAGACTTACTTCAACTGGATACTGCACAGCATCAACGGAGTTCAAAGAAGCCCTCTTCTTCTTTTGTAATCACCGACTGACAGAGTCAGTACATGCCTCCTGCCATCATTTTCCGAGAGTTTAAATCCAACTGTTGCTTCTATTCTTTGTTTTCTTGCCATAAATCCTGCTTGAGCTCCTTGTGCTCCACCATACTTATGAAGTAACGCCAACGAAAATGGCAGCTCAAAATTGTGCAGCGTATTTGATTCTGTCCCTTGATCCACCGGAGCATTCGTATCAACCAACTTTCCAGCATCAGCAGCAGCTTCCAAGGCAATGGCAGTAGCCACCACCCCAGACTCCGCAGTTACTGGTACTCCAGCTCCGTTGCTGCCTGCATCAGCAATTAAGCCAGCGGTAATAATATTTCCAGCAGCAGCTTTTTCAGAAGGATTGGCAACATAGTAGTTCCTCGATCTTGTCCACCTCCTTGAAAATGGATCATAACCTGCATCCCCTTCTTTCAAACCGGTTATTGGCCTCAATTCAGAAGCATTCTTGAAGTTCTCAACCCTATTTTTTCTGTTCATTTCAGCCAGTTTCAGAGCTTTGGCATCCTTCACTTTTGCATTTCTGGATGCCTCTAATTCTAATATTCTTGTCTTGATCCTCTCTACTTCCGCTTCGTCATTCTTACCTTGTGCTCTTTCCAACTCCCTCCTCAGTCTATCCTTCTCAGCGGCAATATTCATCGGCCTTGACGAGGCAGACTTTTTATCTTGTAACATCTGCTTCACAGTAGCTGCAGAGTAGACATATGAGATGATTTTATGTATAGCTTGTTTTTTTTCTAACACATCCTGTTTGCTTGGCATCCGGCCACCACTTCGTTCTACTTCCTTAACCCATTGCTTGTATTCCTCTTCAAGTGGAGCAGAGTCGCTTATCATAGCCATTTGCCACCTAGCAGCAGAACTTTCATTTCCCCAAACAACATTCAAGTACTTGGATGTTGTTTTGTTCTCTAGTTTATACTGTCGATCAGGGTCCGAGGAATCAACATTTTTCACCATGCACAGCCGGTAGATAGGTCCAGTTTTTGATCTCCCGATTCCAACTCTTACAAAGCAACCAACAACTAACTCCTCGAAGAAAGGTTCCATAAACCATTTTGCAAGTTTTGACCTGCGAATAGTTATTTCCTTGATATCCTGAAAGGATGGCCCCTCAGATCCAGATAATCCCCTATCATCATCGCTGTCAGCAATTCCTCCATCCCCAGTTGACCCATCTTCATCACTGTGTGACCTACTATCACTATCACTATGGCTTGAACTACTGAGATTTGCTGATGTGAAAGATTTGCGCTTTGGTGGGGAAAATTGTCGGGGACCTGAGTTTCTTGAAGCCTCTCTCAATCTACGGTGAGCTTCTGGATCTTGTTGTTTCAACCGCTTTGCACGCAATTCATTTAATGCTTCATTTTTGGCTGACCTATCGGCAGATCTGGCTGATGCGCGCACGCGAGATGATGACAGCAGGGGAGACTGCTTTCCGGTAATTATTGCCTTTCCTTTCTCACGCTTTGATGCTATCTTTCCCAACAAACTTTTATCGTCCTTTTTTGAAGCCCTATCCGACAAAATCATCTCTCTTTGAAGTTCACTCATCTCAGAAAGCTTCCGCCTGTCATCTTCATCTTTATAGAGATCATCACCGATATTTGATTCATCACTGGTATCTCCTTCACGGTCGCTTCGTCCATCATCATCTGCTTCTTCCTGACTACCCAAATCATCATCTCTGTCGGTCGGATCTAATCTCTTCTTCAGAGGAACTTGTGAACCAGATGGCTTTCTGCTTGCATAATTATGCTCATCATCTGAATCATCATCCCTAGAGTCACTCCCACCATCCGAATACGAGCCATCACGACGTCTCCTCGAAGGCGGGTGAGAATGTCGATTCCTGCCAGCTGTGCCAGTTCTTCCCGCAGCCTCCAAAAGCAAATTTTCCAAATCGGCCATAGTGATCAAAAAGACTCCTCAAATCTATCCAACATACACTAAATATCAGTAACCAAACTAAGTATTATTATTATTTATTTTAACCCACATGACAACAATATACAGGGAAAATATACACAACATAACTACTTAGTACGGCGCATCAAAAAGTCAATCAAGGATTAATTACCATACATGAGAAGATTGGTGAACAAGTTATACCAATCTAAATAATTCGCGTCGTCCTTCATCAGTTTCCCATAAAACTAATTTCCCAAAAAAAAAAACATAAAACAAAGCATCTAATAGACATCAAATCTTAGCCATGACAGTAACAATTATGATTCAAGGTTAACAATCATATACTTCCTCCGTCCTACAACAACAGTCATATTTGATCACTTCATACAAATTAAGAAAAACGATAAATGAAAAAAAGAGAATAGTGATTTTATTAAATTAAATTATCCTTATTAATCATTGATGTGTTCTCATTATCTTAAATACAAAGTGAAAAATAATAACTTCAGAGTGATGATGCACATAATATTAATTAGATGATACAAATTTTCTACTACTGAGGGAGTATACAATAATTTTCAGCTCAATCAACCACACAGGTATACTATATAGAATTCATAATTTGGACAAGGGTTGAATTGAAAATTTGACTTGATTTACACAAAAATTATCTCCCATATTGCAAATATCATAACTAATCAATAAACAAAAGCAATTTCTCATGTCCAAGCAAATTATTTTCATTACTTTACTTTTCTAATAAAAACAAATCATAAGAGTCTCTAATATATATTGTGTTTAGGAACAACAAGATCTATGGTTGGATGCATGTATTATAAAAAAGCAAGAATGAATAATTGAATGAAAGAAAAGATAGATCTGGAAGCTTACTGGTGCAGTGGGAGAGAAGTTCCAATGAGTTTGACTTCAAAATTGAAATTGCTTAGAATAAAGAGATTGAGGTTTTGCCTTAATTGTAAGAAGGTTGAAATTCTGAGAGGAATGTTACAATATTTCCATTCCTACTTTGTTGTTAGCTGTTACTACTGTCTGTATCTTTAGAGAAAGCTTCTACTGATAGATATTAAAGTGATTAATGTTCTGAGCTGAAATTTTATTGTCTTGTCTGGTAGCTGGGAACCTACGAGATCTAGAAGTAACACTATTTGAATAATTTTTTTTAGTAAAAAAGAAAATATTTGTTTTGTTTTTTTGTTTTTGGATAAATTATTTAACATATAATTTTTTTATAAAGTAATTATTTAACATATTTAAAACTACTTTTATAGTATGAAAATATTATTACAAGGTAACCAAATTCCTTTGTTTGAAATATTTTAACTAGTCACTGTTAAAATCTACAATAAACTACTAGTATAATTCAACTTTAAAATATTAAATATTGGTTCTTTAATTTTAATTAACCTTTCAGAATTTTATTCCTCGTTATCCATCCATAAAATAAGAATAAAAGTGGTTCCAAAAACAAAAAAAAAGAATAAAAAAAGCTCTTCAATATATTTTCAATGTCACACAACAGGTACAAACAAGGTTATCTGTTCAGATAAATCTAATGATACTTTCATAATCATACATGGTCAAAGATCTTGTACCAAATCTGTTACACTTACAACAACTTTGTCAATGTTGGATTGGGGCCCACATAGCATATATTGAACTTGAATGAGAATTCACCAATGCATTCTTATCATACAGGTAAAGAAAAATCTAAGACCTTTGATTGAATTTAGGATCCAATGTAATTTCATAAAGGTATTAATCTAAGATGAAGCAAACTTCTTCACCTTATTAATTTACTAGTATACAACAAAATATATTTTCCTATGAAATATTATTTTTATCATGTATATTATTAGTATCACTACTATTCTTATGATTTTCTGCATTATTGTGTTTTCTGCAACATCCCTCCAATCCATCACAGTTGCGTGAGAGAATAACATCAGGCGCCTCCTCGATATCATCTGCAGGCTAATAACGGAAGCACACAACACAAGTAAGACAACGCACCAAACATGAAGAAGCAAAAATGTTAATGTGTAACACAGTCTAGTCTATACCTGCCATAGTTCCAGTAGATGCCATAACAAAAAATTGAATATCATAACCAAGCAAAAGATCTTTCCTGCCCATGCTCCACAAGAAAGGTATCTAAGTAGCCAACGATAATAAATTTGTAAGTTCCGTAATTCATTACGGCAAAAGAATTGCTAAAGTTGTAGTGTTGTGTCAAATAAAGATACCAGAATACATTGTTTTACTACCAGCTTATGTTACAAGCATATTAAAGAATTTTATGCCCAGGTAATTATTAGAATACAAAAATCACATAATTAAAACAGAATGATCAGTGAATTTCCTTTTACAACTAGATGTTGCTATTAGAATCAAATTGAACATATGAAAGTGTTTACCGTGAGAGACTTTCAAGTAGGTTTTGATCGGGACACTTCAAAGCACGATCATATACAATTTTGGTCCTTTTGGCAACATCATGCCAGCTATAGAGTTCCCTCATCTACAGAAACTAAATACACTAAGTAACTAGTTTACCCAGTGAAAGCAAAAGAAAATGGTCATTTAAACTAAACACTTACTCGATTGTGCATGACTTGAGGATCAATATTAGGCAGCATAGTTATTGCCTTTTGGATTGAGCGCACCATATCACTTGGATCAGGTTCCGCCAAAACAATCATGTCATCTGGTACAACCTACAGCAAGGAAGTGAATCTATATCAACCTCCACGTGATAGTATTCCAAAATCTTGGAATTGACAAAAAATTGAAGGGCATAAGAGAATTTCTCGAAGAAAAACTACATAAAAGGTATTTATATATCAAATAAGAATAAAAAGAATATAGAGACATTGCATTATATATGCAGGGGCCAGGGTTCGAACCCCGGTCATCCCACTTATCCACTTTAAGGGTGGAATTTATAGTCACTAGGCTACTTGACAAAAAAAAAAAAGAATACATGTGGTACATACATACCTCAGGAACGCCTCCGACGCGCGTGCTGACTGTTAACAATCCACAACTAGCAGCCTCTAATATGGCTATGCAAAAAGCTTCTGTTAAGGAACTGTAACAGTGGAAACGTCAGGTAGGACAATAAATACAAAATAAATAAGGGTATTGCTAACGAGTGCCCCACGAGTGCCCCCGGGGCACTCTTTATGCATTCCATTTAAAGAAATTATTATTCTAAAAAGTAAAACATTTCAAATTCCAAGGCATTGGCTCCACACATTTTCATAAAACCTTCATCAATACTTACTATTTAAAATGCTTAAAGAGTACCCAGGGATCACTCGTAGCATTTTCCAATAAATAATATCAGATACACCTCAGAATGATAAATTTAATGTTCTTAATATATTCAAATCAATAACCTAACATCAGAAAAGCTGTATTGTGACCTAGATCAGATATTTGACTGTTCCAACGTCAAGGGGATTCATGACACAGGTCACAATGCTACATTAACCAACCAAGGGTACATAAGCAAACAGTAGAAAGTAGTGACAATCACTGGATATTTTGGGGTTATTTGGGTGAAATGGTGTGTCCTTTTGCTCCAGAGATCATGCTACACACTGGTGCACATTTCTTAAGATTGGCAAGGTGCAGGAGACGGAACCAGAAAAAATTATTGAGGGTGGCAGAAATATACATCATATAAACAACATCAACTACCTAAAAGCACTTAGAAAAAATTGCCGCTCATTTGAGTATCACAAGACTCGATGAATTAATCACAATATATAGGTGCACATGAAAGATATATCCAATTTAAAAAAGAAACATAAAATTAATTTTTGCTATTAATAGTTGAATAAAATTTAGTTTAATGAAGAAAAAGGTGTCCTACAAAAGCAAATATATATGCAAAGAAGCCATCAAAATCATGATTTTTCTTTTACAAAAATAAGTCGGTTAGTATATAAGTGGAATTGTAATTCATATAAACAATGCTACTATTAGTTTAAAAGGTGTTAGTATAACTTAATTCATTACTACAGTGGCGTACATTATTTTTCTTTATGATTGATACAGGGGCAAATATTATATTCATGTATAAATTACTATAGTATGATGTGTTAGGGGTGGCGGTCGCCCCATTTTCAATACACCTGGTTCCGTCCCTGGGCAAGTGCATGTCAAGCCTACATTATAAAGATGCTAGGTGAAATTTGAAATACTTACGGTTAATAACAGAAATAGATGCTTTGGAGGTCAATGAGTTATATGACATCAATTTAACAATTCCACTGGGTTTATAGAACTGTGCAACTTTTGAAGATAAACTGAAATTGTATGAATGGAACATCAGTCTCAACCGTATAAAGGAGGGGAGAAAAAAAAAACTAAACTGCTCTTTCCAGACACTTCAATGATTTATAGAACCGATCACACAAATCATAGATTTCCCATTATTTCTTAAAGATGTTACTCAAACCTAGAACTGAGAAGTATGATAGATGAGAACAGAAGGAAAATTTAAAATATTGACAACTAGATTTGCATCAAAATTAAGTTAGAAAATTTACTGTTCAACTAGATTTGCATCAAAATTAAGTTAGAAAATTTACTGTTCAAGTTCCAGCAAATTAAAATGTTGTATAGTAGTGAATGTCAGGCAGAGAAATAACAATAATAGCAAAAACAAGTGTAGAAGATCCAACGGATAATCACAAATTATGACAGTATAAATAAATTCATAACTATAAAAATAAAGAACGAAAGAACTTTTCCAGGAAGCCAAACCTGTTTAAGAAAATATGCCCAGATATTAGAACAGATCGGACTTGTGTATGTGGTACAGCTCCCAACAAATCAACTCGATCTTGAAGAGAATGCTTTTCTCTCATTTCTTCCAACCGTACACGCTTAGGCCCATCACCTCCAATAATGAAACGAACCTTCAAATGGGATACATAAATCATCATGTAGCCTTTTGTCAAATGTAAGATTACATCTAATCTTACATTGGTGTCTCTTAAGTGATATCAAATAAGCTAAAATATGAAGTTAGGATCGCAGGAATAGTTATTTATGGACTCTACAGTTTATTATTGAAATATTACGGACTCTATAGTTATTTCATGCATTTGACAGAAACTGCCTCTTTGAAAAACTTTTATACAGCCCCAAAAGAAGAAAAACAACAAAAAAGACTTATCCCGCTAGGTGGAACCGGAAAAGGCACCATTGACAATCATTTGTCAAACATAAAAATTGCAACTTTTTCTGTCAAAGCACTATGCAACTTTTTCCAACAAAAAGGCCAAGCATTTCAAGAGGGGCCATAAGTTAATACTTAATACCATTATATAGACATCATACAGAAATCTAGACCCAAATTTCATATACTGCAATATGCAAAACAAGCTGATGCCTGATAGTGTTTTCATCAACTCACATTAGGATTCAATCGGCACACTTCTGGAATGACTTCAACGAGCAAGTCCGCTCCTTTACGGTAAACCAATCGGCTGATAACAACAATAACAATGTCCAATCTGCTAGGACGCTCCAATGCTGGCTTAAACATGGCAGTATCAACAGCATTAGGTATTACAAAAACCTTCTCCGGCGCCAAATCAGACCTCAAAACTGTGTTTTCCTTGCTTGTATGAGAAACACAAATGGCTTGACTCACATCTGCCAAGGTAAACTGCAAAACCTTGTTCATGTGAATACTTCCAGCATCACTAAAACCATTCAACGAATGATCCGTAAACACAACCTTGTATCCCATGATTCTGGCATGCATAAGGGCCTCATGACAAAGTGTTGAAAAGGTTTGATGTCCATGCACAATGTTAATTTTTTCTCGAATAAGAATAGTTCTTATAATGGGCAGTGTCCCATACAAAGTTGGAAATGTATTCTGATTAAAGAATGGTCTCCATGGAACATAGTACACTTTCAAACCACCTGTCATGTATCTAACCCCTGAGCGTTTTCCATAAGCATGCGTTACAACCACCACCTGATCATCAGTAGTCATATTTTCATTCAATTCAAAAACATTGCAAATTACCACAGCCAGCACAACAAGTTATAAAATATATCAGTCAGAAATTGAGGAGTGTGTAACCATGTTATGTTGCTCAGTGAATGAGCAAGTTCTAAATGATTTTTTTCCTTAGATGAAAACAATCCTTTTCAAGTGATATATTTTTTTTTATGAAAACAATCCTTCCCATCAAGTCGAACCGGGCTTTGATATCACATGTTGGGAAAGCAATAAAAAAAAATCTCCACAAATAAGCAAAACAATTTCTTCCTTTAAATTATAACCATCAATCAAATTAGTCTCTAACTATAACAAATTATCAATTCCGTGCTTGAAATTGTAAAATGTCAATCAAAAGGATTTAGGGCCCGTTTGGATTTGACTTATTTTTTAGCTTATAAAAATAGCTTATGCAAATAAATAAACTTTATGTTAATTAATGAGTTTTCACTAACAAAAATTATATCTTTATAAGCTGTAACAAACTACCTTGAAATATTTTTAATAATACACAAAAGCTTATTTATTTGCATAAGGCATAAACTCAAAAATAAGTCAATCCAAACGGGCCCTTAATACTAATAAACCATAAGCTAGCCTAGAGAGCTTATGAAAGTAAGCCAAAAACAACTTATCAACTTGTCATAAATTGTTTCTATATGTTCTTATAAATAATCACAAAAGTGCGTAAACCAGTATATAAGCTCAAATAAGTGAATTCAACTAAGTAGACCTAGAATGCTTCAACTAGATGAAACCCACTTCATTTTTTTGCAAATTCAAAATAATAATGCGATACTTGAGCAAAAAAGAGTGTTAAAGGAAGAACAAGAACCTTATGGCCTAAGTTGAGCAAGCACTGAGAGAGGTAATAGATGTGATTTTCAACGCCACCAAAGTTGGGATAGAAAAAATCAGAGACCATAAGAATGGAATGCTTTTGATTTTGTTGAAGATCACTCATCATCATTATGAAAACCAAATGGTTGAAGTGATGAGAATGAATGTGGTGAAATCAAATCGAAAACAATTGGGACTGGAATTTAATTTGGTTTTCCTTTTGCGTATCAGTGCCATAATTTCGATGTTTCTTCTACAACGTAACGTACCCGCGTAAGATAAAACGGGAAAAGAAAAAAAAGAAAAAGATTATTATTGATTAATGATTAGTTACGTTTGAATTAACTTATTTTTAAGGTTATGGAAATAGATTATATAATTTTTTATGTATTATAAATTTGTCAATTTAGTTTACGATAAAATAGATTATAAAAATATAATTTTTATTGGTGTGAACTTATAAAATAGTATACAATCTAATTTATATTGTATAAATTGTTTGCATAAGTTCAAAAATAAGCTAATCCAAATGGGGCATAATTTTTTTTGGGCTAAAATACTCTTTCAGTCCTTTAATTAAATTGTTGGTTTTACTTTAGTTTTTTGTTTTTTTTTAACAGCATTGTTGGTTTTACTTTGTTCGCTTGATTAATAAATGTTCCGTTTAAATCCCTTAATTTTGTTTCCGTCTGATCAGATATTTCAAACGGTTCATCAATGGTTTTAATAAGGTCTTGAAATTTTCACGATGCTCGAATTGAACCATTAATAGTAATAAATATGTTTGTCTTTAGAAATGTTACGGAGAGATGGTTAGACCTCTCTCACTTTTCATAAAGATCAATTTGTTGAGAAATATAATAATTAAACACATAATACAAGATCAGCGGATGATTATTCCCAGGATCATACTTTTCTCACACTATAATAATAACAATGGAACAACAACAATATCTTTAACGTAAACTAGTATAATGCTTTGCATCTCGGTCACAACGTTGCCGTGATTTTTTTAATTATTGTAGGGCGAATATTTCCATACTTTAATATCATCATTCTACTAGCTTTTCAGTTATAAACTAACTTATAGCTTAATTTTACCAAACATAGCCATAATAAATCTCATCACTGATTTACTTCACACGTGTTGCTTCAAAAACAATAGTTCGATACACACTCCAAACTTGCCCATCCAAATACACCATTCAATTCATAACCAAACTTCAAGTGTTTTTGGCTAGGAAAGCAAGGATAAGCTGATTCACCTGTTCAGGAAATTGTTCTTGAACAAAATGAGTTCCCTCTGGAATAAATGTAACCTCCAAGTTGGGAACAAACTCTTTAGCCTTTTCACTTTTTATTAAATCCTCAAACCCTGGAAACTTGAAAACATAATCTTTGCCACCCATTATCAGCAGTGTTGGAACTTTGACCACAGTATCTGGCAACTTCAAATCATCACCTACTGTCCTACAAAATGCAAACAAAATAATTCCAATATCATTAACAAGAATTCCTCTTCACACTAGACAGGGCCAACCGACACCCATGTGCCGGCTGTGCGGTGGCATCGAGCCTCAAAATTTTTAGGCTAGACATCAAAATTTTGAGACCCTGTAATAATAGTTACTTATATATTTTTAATGTTCATAAAATATTAAATGTGTATCAATGTATTAATGGTAGCATCTAATATTTGCCTCGCCTCCAAATAGTCGGGGACGGCCCTGACAATAGAATGAATATCTGTATGATAGGTTAAAGGAACTAGCAAATGAGAGAAAAAAAGTTAGTACCTATATGGAACCTGCAATGCGGTTCGGAATCCAGATTTCTCATACAAGGCTCCATAAGTTGAAAGATCCTCCTCAGTAAACCAAGAGGGAAGAGGGGTATCAGGTTCCACCAAATCCATGATCTCCTGGTTTTCATTAGCTATTGGTAATTCACTTCTTGAGAAAAGGATATAAACGTTTCGCACAACAGTTTTTGCATCAAAGCGTCCAAAATCCGCCTCTGCTCTTCCTGGTTCCTGATACATACATATACATGTAGACGGATACAAAGACATGATGATAGTATCAGTAACATGCATAAAAGTAACACTCTTTATGGTTGACGGTAAAAGACCAAAAGGAAAATATACAGATTTACCTTCCATCTCAACATGTAGAAGCCTTCTGGGAGGTATTTATGAAGCATAGAGGGTCCTGGTGGAGCATATGGAACTCCCAATGTGATAACTCCTAACACCCTTTCTGGGTGTAGAATGGAGAATAGATATGCAGGAGAAGCTCCAAAATCTTTTCCAACAAGAAACACCTATGATATGAATTATGATTACATCAAAGATTAGGCATCATACATATTAAGCATATATATACTATAAAGCATAGTGGCACATTGGTTGGAATTACTTCAAGTTGTGGATGAAATCAGTCACGGCTAACAAATAAGAATATCATTACATGCTCAACAATACACAGTGAATACATCAAGATTAGATAAATCGAATTTGAAATTATGAATTACAGTATAGATTTTCCCTTCTTGAGGTAAAAAAGAATTGTTGTATATTATAGGCAAATTAGTCCTTGAAATTGTAAGTATCAGTCAAAATAGTCTCGCTGCAAATACATCCTTGAAATATTAAATTCATTCAAAATGGCCAATCGGTTCAATAATACTCTTGTTAGAGACATATCATAATGTACATTGATCTTAAATACTAAAATTTGGTAGATGAACATACTCACTCCATCCTTAATTATAAGCAAAAATATACTTTTTAGATTCATTCAAAAATTGATGTATATGATCTATAATATAAGCTAGATACATTTATTATTCAATGAATCTGAAAAGTTGACTTTTGCTTATAATTAAGAATTGGGGAGTACGTGAATAATAATGCATATGGTCAAACTGCTATACGGAGTGCTTAGAAAAGTATTTGGCAATTTGCAAAAATGTATGACTACTAGCTAGCAAAAGTGATCATGAATTTTAGTGTGTACCTTGGAAAGAGAAAGAGCATCAAGAATTGCGAGGAGGTCGTCGAGAAGATGAGAGAAGGTGGTCTTTTCTGGTTCAGGTGGTGGATCAGATAGGCCGTAGCCTCTGTAATCGGGAGCAATAGCTCTGAATCCAGCACCGGCGATGGCTATCATCTGGTGGCGCCAGGAGTACCATATCTCCGGGAAGCCGTGGAGGAATACAGCAACTTTTGGACCTGCAGGATAAAATAGAAAGAAAGGTGTTTGACTTTGATTCACAAGACAAAACAAAGATTGGATTGGATTGGATTCTCTGTGAGTACCGTTTCCAATTTCAGCTATGTGGAGTTTAAGAGCTCCCACGTTAACAAACTTGTGTTGAATTTTATCCATCAATTACAATCTCAGAGATAGAGAGAGAATGTCTTTCGTGTCTGAACTGAACACTGTCTTGCTCGTGCTTGCTAAGCAGTATATTACTATTACTACTTCACTTCACTTTGGTAAATGAATGAACAACCTTCGTATTCCAATCACCGTGGAGCACGTTAACTTACCAACAAACTATACTTTCCACTTCTATATAAACAAACAAAAATGTCAAGTGTCCTTAATTTTTACTTCAACGAAGTTTTAAAATTTTGTCATTTTTAATGTAATTTTTTATATATATATTTTGTATGTCTAATTAGTGTTCTTAAGGCATTTTATTTTGGGTTACAAGGCTAAAAGAAAACAAAAGTAAGGAAATTAAGTCGAAAGAAAGTTCCGGCCAAGTCGCTTCTAAGAAGATCGCTATTGCCTTCTGGGGGCATAGCATGAATTGTGAGATCAGCATTAAATGAAGTCTCAAGCTTTGCTAAGAAATTAGTGCACCGGTTCCCTTATCTTAGAGTGTGACAAAGAGTGATGTTGGTGTTTAGTAACAACTCTTTTATATCTTCAATTAGGACCGCATGAACATTGATAGTTGGCACTGAGGCAATTGATGATGTTTATGCAATGCAAAGAATCAGAGTAGCAGATAAGTTCTTCAATGACCATATTTTTGGCTAGAGTGAGTCCCTGGTGGATTGCATAAAGTTATAAGCATGAAGGATGTCAGATGACCCTTGGATAAAACCTGAGAATCTCGAAAGAAATTATCCTGAACTATTCCTTATAATTCCTCCAAAACCTGCTCTAACCGGAGAGCCAAGGATAGTGCAAAAATGATTGTTGTTGTTCTATTTAATCAATCTTTCAGCCGAAGCACCAGTGGAATTGAGAGGGAAACACTTATTTGGTCTCACTTATTTTCTAGTTATTTTGATACATTTCTTAAAATAAAAGTGTATTTTTATAATGAAAAACATCAAATATAAGTGACCTTGAAAATAAGATATTAAAATGAACTTTGAAACAAGTTGGACAGAACTTTGCATTTAGTGATCCACTCATCAACTCTAACACGTTTTTTGTATGATTTCCTCACTCTTGATCCCGCCATTCATACTTGTCGCCCCTGTTGTCTTGCAGTTTTGGTGGTACATCATCATTTTAACTTTTTTATTTGTCTAAATTCCTATTATCTAGTATCTTGTTCATTTTTGTCCTTTTGTTCTTCTGTCCTTACTTTACTTATCAAGATTCTATTTGATTATACATGCATCATTCAGTTTTTGTTTTCTTGCACCTTGTTCAATTTTTGTCCTTTAGTTACTTAGTATCACCTACTTGAAATATGCTGTTTAGTATTTAACACAGAGAAAAAAATAATACTAAATCCGAAAATCAATTTAGGAAAGATTGGCTTCAGGAAAAGCATGTGTTATTGTAAAACCTGGAGATTGACTACAAATATATATCCTAATAATACTGGTCACCAAGTCATAACAAGTCTATTAACAAAGGAGATTGTTTCACTGGTATTTTATTTTCACAACACTGTAAAAGTCTATTAAACACCATTAAATAAGCAAAATCAAATAGAAAAATACACGATTCGCGATCCCTTATTTCAGGAGTACACTTTGCAAGAAATACAACTAAACTTCCACCAAAAATCAAGTGTGCTTGGCAAGGAAGGCAAGGATAAGCTGATTCACCTGTTCGGGAAATTGTTCTTGAACAAAATGGGTTCCTTCTGGGATAAATGTAACCTCCAGATTGGGAACAAACTCTTTGGCCTTTTCACCCTTTGTTAAATCCTCAATGCCTGGAAACTTGTAAACATAATCCTTGCCACCCATTATCAGTAGTGCTGGAACTTTGACTATAGGATCCGGTAAGTTAAAGTGTTCACTAAATGACCTACAAATGCAAACAAAACATGTCATAAAAATTGAAAGGTGGAAAGGATCATATGCTTTATAGCAACATAGCAGCATTTCACTGGCAAAAAATGGGAACAAATGAAAAATGACAGCACCTGTATGGAACCTGCAATGCAGTTTGGAATCCCGATTTTTCATACAAAGCTCCATATGTTGCAAGATCATCCTCACTGAACCAAGAGGGAAGAGGGGTATCAGGCGCCACCAAATCCATGATCTCCTGGTTTTCATTAGCTATTGGTATCTCACTCTTTGAGAAAAGGATGTAAACATTTCGCACAACAGTTTTTGCATCAAAGCGTCCAAAATCAGCCTCTGCCCTTCCTGGTTTCTGACATGTACATACATACAAACAGAAACAAAATTATTTGTTAGTTATTGTAATGATATTACCGACCATCGCGGCTGAGATGTCAAAGGAAATTAGATTTACCCGCCATCTCAAAATGTAGAAGCCTTCAGGGAGGAATTTGTGAAACATAGAGGGGCCTGGTGGAACATAAGGAATTCCCAAAGTGATAACTCCCGAGACCCTTTCCGGGTGCAGAATGGAAAATAAATATGCAGGACGTACTCCAAAATCTTTTCCAACAAGAAACACCTAATGTACATTGACAAAAAGGACTAATCAATCGACAGATTAACCATATGATTATGATAGTGATGAATTTGAAGGGAATATTGACAACTCCATGGAGATGCTAATTGAAGAGGTAGAGAAACTACAGATTAATTTGTTGAGTTGTGTTATTTGAACATCAAAACCCAAAAAACGGTACATGACACTGAATATGTTTATCTCAATTTCTCTCTTACTTTTATTTACTACAATTTTTTTTTTTTTTGACTTATTATTTACTACAACTTATGCGTGTTTCAGAAATACACACATTTACCAAAGGACACCACCATATTTGACATCAAAACTTAAATGTCAAAATATCATTTCTCTAATTGTCCCTACGGAGACATCTTATAAAAATTAGAACGATATAGAGAAGATTGCCATGACCCGTATCCATATGCAAGGATGACACACAAATCACAAAAAAAAATATGATTTCTCTAATTTGTTCTCCTATTAATTAATTTATTTTTAGTCAAAAAAAAATATTTATTTTTAAGCAAAATAATACTCCCTTCGTTTTTTTTTTTCTTCTAATTGTCTGGTTTCATCAGATTTAGCATTTCTAATTAACTGTCTGGTTTGTGTTTTAAGGATACGATTTGTCAATTATACCCTTCCTCAATTATTCTTATCTTTTTCAATAATTGACTATTGAATTCACAATTGATTATTATTCAAAACTAATATACAATAATTTTTTTTGACTGTATATACAACAAAATTATAACATGTGAAATTGGAAGAGTGTACCTTAGAAAGAGCAAGAGCATCAAGAATTGCAAGGAGGTCGTCGAGAAGATCAGTGAAGGTAGTCTTTTCGGGTTCGGGTGGCGAATCGGATAGTCCGTAGCCTCTGTAATCAGGAGCTATAGCTCTGAAACCGGCACCGGCGACAGCAACCATCTGGTGGCGCCAGGAGTACCATATTTCCGGGAAGCCGTGAAGGAATACGACGACGTTTGGACCTGAAAGAAAGAAAAGTGTTTGACTTTTTATTGAGAAGATGACAAACACATGGTTCAGTGGATTCTGACTCACCAGTTCCAATTTCTGCTATGTGAAGTTTCAGAGCTTCGACATTCACGAACTTGTGTTGGATTTCATCCATTGATCACAATCACAACAATCTCACACTCAGACTGACCACTGAACTGAATTGAACTGTCATGTTCACTCTTTTATCATAAATAATAAATGCAATGCAGTCCTTTCCATCAAATAATTCAACTCTAATTCTTTTTTAAAAAATAAATCAATTTTGCTGCATAAATAATATATTTTTTTGTGCGTAACTATTAATTTCTGGAGTTTTAAATTATTTACCGATAAACTCTCCTTAAAAATTTTAAGCTATCGGATATCTAAGTCAATGATTGAATTTATGACCTCCTTAATTAATTTAGAAGAAATTCACGACATTTCATTCTCATCTATACATTCTTGGATATTACTATTTACTACTTCTTGGATATTACTAATATTTTAAAGAAAATGCTAAACAGTGCCCCCAGGCACTAGTTAACGATACATATATAGAAGTTTTATCTCGTAAATTGTGCATTCAATGTTTTAATGATGTGAAAAGTTATTCTCTCTCATCATTAACTTTATCATTTGTTTCCTTTTTTAGTATGCTTAACTAGTGCCCCAGGGGCACTTTTTAGCATGACCCATATTTTAATCACTTCATCTTTCTAAAATATAGGAGAGTGTAATAATCAAGACTAAATTTTTATATAGATTTTATATAGTTAGACTAACAATATGGGTGTTTTTGGTAGGAGAGAAAAAAATAAGGGGGAAATAAAAATACGGAAATCAATGTATGTAGTAGTACTTGGACTAATGTTAAGGAAAATGTTAAACAGTGCCCCCGGGGTACTAATTAAGGATACAAATATAGAAGTTTTATCTCGTAAATTGTGCATTCAATGTTTTAATGATGTGAAAAATTATTCTCTCTCATCATTAACTTTATCATTTGTTTCCTTTTTTAGTATGTTTAACTAGTGCCCCAGGGGCACTGTTTAGCATGACCCTAATGTTAATCCAAGTATATGCATTAATTTATGTATTTTTATTTCTCTCTTCTCTTTTTCTCTCCTACCAAACAAGGAAATGGATTTGGACTAATGTTAAGCCGGACGTCGTGACCCGGGTTCGAATTTGGGATCTCACAATTATATGTGACTTTAATTTCAGTGGATTACCACTTCATCTAAGAAAAAAAAAATTAACTTACCAATCTTTATTATTTTTTAATCTGTGTGCAAAACTCTAAAATGACCAAAGTTTTGAGACAGAGGACATAAAATACATCAAAATAACCTAATTGATCACTAATTAACTATATAAACAAAGTTAATGTGATGCTCTGAATATGAATTTATAAGTAATGATAAGGATAATTATTACCTTACAAGTGATTAGGTTTGTAGGCAGGGACGTATTCAGAAACTTTTCACACCGGGGACAGAAAAATAATAGTAAATAATAAAAATGAATCTATTTATTTATAGAGATTATCTTTTGTTACATTGTCCATGTAATTTTTTGTTATCATGTTATATTTACGATACGAAACTCATATTCTTTAGTTTAACAGTGATTGACTAATCACATCTGGGGAATATGTGGGGCACAAAAAATGAGTTCTTCCCTCGATTGAATTTTGTCCATACGCAAGAGCCAAATATCAAACTTTTGACCACTTGCTTAAAGGACTCGAGACTCTTACCACTTAAACCAACTAAATTTTTAATTAAATGGTTATAGTTTTAATAATCCAACACTTATAATTGTTCGACAATATAAATATTTTACACTGTAAATGTATATCAATAAAATTCTTATTTATATAATATAATTATAAATTACAATATACTAATTATATATGATATAATATGTATCATATAATATATTATGTATATGTATGTATGTAAATGAGGGGGGGGGGGGGGGGCTTGGCCACTGCTTGCCCCCCTCCAGATCCGTCCCTGTTTGTAGGATCGAGTTAAATTCAACTTTTAATAGACAATATTCACCTTATAAGTTGGTTTTATAGTATGTAATTCTAATGGCTGCTGACGATATTCTTTAAAGTAAAAATCACAATTCTCTTAATTTTTACGGCTAAAATTTTAACAAATATTGTGTCATTTATATCTTATTTTAATTTTTTTAATATTTTATTTTAATTGGAAACCAATAAGTATTTTAGATAAATAATACCTTAAAGAAATTATGACAAGACAACACAAACAATATACCATAAAGTTTAATTTTTTATTTTTGAATATTAGATAAATAATACAATTTATTGAAGTCATACATATCATTCATCAAGAACACCGCCAACCAATTGTGATGTTTAAATTAAAAATGAAAATTTTAATATTAATAAATCACACACAATTCTTTCATTCTATTAAATATGACTCTTGGAGTCATGCATATCATATCAATCACAAAAATAAACACAAGCAATTATTACATGCATAATACTATTAATTAATAAATTAGTAGTCAAAAACAACATCTTAGAATTCATTCTCCTCAATTTTTTATGTAATAATATATGCATTTTTTCTTTGATCTATTATTTCTTCTCATATTTTCTTTTGTATTTTTATCCTTTTTTTCATTTTTTAAGCACACATTTATAAAAATAAAAGATAATTGTGCAAAATTACGGAGTATATTGTTACTACAAAAACAAAAATATATACCATCTAATATACAATACTGGTAAATTAAATTTATGCTCATCCAATATTTATATTTATTATATATGTATTATAAAAAAATAACTTGTTGTCTCTTTAAATATGGGACTCCGGGCAGTCGTCAATCTCGAATCGACTACGAGTATTTACTATACAAATTTATTTTATTTTATGTATCCATTAAGCTATATGTCTCATGCATATAGTTGATTTTATCTACAACAGCGGCCATCGTGCGTATGAATTATTTTTAATCAATTTTATGTATGAATAATGAAAAAAATTCTATGCTTAAATGTATTCATTTAACTCATTCTAAGCATATACCTTTTATTTTTATTTCAACTTCGACAAACAAAATTTATTCATTTTATATATTTTTTTATATATTAGTAAATCATTTTACTAAATTATGGGTTATATATGATAGTCTTTTCCTTTATTATTTCTAACATATATATACATATTAATAAGGCTTAATTGCATATTTGGTCCCTTATGTTTATTTTAGGTTTCAATTTGGTCCTTTATGTTTAAAAAGTTTTAAAATGGTCATTTTCGTCAAATTTTTGTTTAAATCATCGACTTGTCAAGTGAATTTGCATACGTGGACCACTTAGGCAAGTACCATGTGAAAGTTTTGGAAGAAATTAACTCAAAATTTAACAAAAAATTAGAAAAAATTAACTCAAAATTTAACGAAAAAGACCAATGTTATGTTGAGATCAATAACATAAGGGACCAACTTGAAATTTTTTAAACATAAGAGACCAAATTAAAACTTAAAATAAACGTAACGGACTAAATATACAATTAAGCCTTAATAAATATTAAATATAACAAATAATAATTTTTTAGAAATCTAACCCCGACAATGCCGGGAAAATATGCTAGTAATTTAGGAATTTAAGTTAGTTTTAGAATTACATTTTTTTTTTATAGAAAATATGCTAGTAATTTAGGAATTTAAGTAAGTTTTAGAATTACATTAGTCGGTCTTTATTTATATCTATATATATTTAGTTAGACTTCTTAGCCTTTTAGGTATCTAATCATTATATTCCTTCAAAAAAAATAAAAAAATCTAATCATTATATATATATAGTGTCTTTGAGACACACCGGAAGACCTAAAAAATAAATGAAAATATTTTATTTATCTAAGTTTATCTTTTCTTTATATTTTCAATAGAATAGTTCTACCTATATATCAATTTGATGATTTCATTCATCGCCCTCAATCCTCATATTTTCATGGCAGATTTTACATTTTCACTTTACTCGTCTATATCGATCCATCTTACTCACTCATTCCTCCAATTTATCACATCACCACACTCACACTCAATCTTTAGCACCCACTCCATATACCACCTTTGCAATATTTTTTCCTCCATATTTATCAGCAGCAACCTCAAACATTTTATTCTCCCCTTCCAACAATCTTCCAAATTCATCAAACTCATAATCTTCATATTCAACTTCTACGTACATTTACGGATACCTAGGAAATGACAACAACAACAACTACCGAAACCTTGTTCATCACTCTCAGGCATAACATGCTGCACTACAAAAAATGCGCCTCTTGTGGGGGTTTTACAAAACCCTAGTTCAGTGAAAAGTGACGCATCTTCTGTGAAGCATAAGAAATATTCCTTTATATTTGGGGGTTTTTAAACCCCGCAAATTGATGTAATTTTTTTTAATTCCCGCTTCGCTCTGGCGCCTATTATTTTCATTAGGAAACAAACAGCTCCGCCGCCTCATTCGAAATCGTCTGCCACCTTCGGATCCGTCGCCTCACTCAAAACCGTCCGCTGCTATTTGGCCCCACCATGTTTCCAACTTAGGCTTTATGATGCTTGTTGAATTTTAATTCTATGAATTATCATGCCTTAAGGTGCAATGCTTGTTTTCTATTTGATAAAATGCTTCGACCAAAATTTATGTAAAGGACACCGATCATAAATAAAACGAAGGAATATAGATTTTAATATGAGATTGATACTGTACTTTTCATCATTATTTTTAAAGTATGGTGTCGTTGATTCCTGTCCTCGCTATTGTAGAAAAATAATTGAATATTACCCCTTGCTTATGATTCTTTGATTGTAACTCTCTGTTTTAATTTTTTTTTTTTTTTAAAAGTAAGTTGTTAATGCTGGTTAGAAAAATGAGATGATTATCATGAGATTATGAGCTTCTAAATTCATGTATTTATTGATGTGAATGCATTTTAATTGTAAATCTAGCTAAGTATGTTGCTGAGTGAGAGTGTCTTAGTTGGAGTGTCTAAGATATTAGTGGTTGGTTTGGTAGCAACTTCTGCCCCTCTTGTTCTTCCAAATTTTGTAGTTACTTCTGCTAGTAGAGCAAAACTAAAAATATCAAACAGTGGCAATTACATATCTGGGATAAGTAATAATAATTAGTTTTGCATAATTTATTTGCCTGCAAATGTTTTGAACATATTTCTATGACATGTGAGTGTTCTAAATGTGTAAATTTTGTTCATTTAATTATGATACTAGCATGCTAAACATTCTCATTCATGCCACTGATTTTCAGCATGTTACTTTCCTTTCTTCATAGTTACAACTATGAAATCACCAAACACACTGAGCATGGTTGTCAATCCCGAGCGATCCCAGTGGGATCCCGGTGGAGCGGCGCGGAGCGGAGCTCTGCCGGGACGGGATGGGATGGAGCGACATAGCTAAGCTTCTCGGCGGGATCCCAGCAGGTTTCCAGTGGACCGGAGCGGAGCGGGTCCCGGGTTGTCATCCCGGGTTACAGCAGCGGACCTAGGGGGGTTGTGGTGGGCCACGGCACACCCCCCAAAAAAAAATTTTATACCATGGGAATTTACTATACTACCCCTGAAAAAAATTATATGAAAAGAAATATTAGAAAACTTTTTGTTTTCCCTCTTTCATTCTTTTGCATCGCGTAATACCTCACCTCACCGTACCTAACACTGAAGCTCTGTTCTCTCGACGGCTTCGATTGTTTCTTCTCCGTCTCCGACAACCTCCCTGAAACACGACTTCATCTCGCCTCTAACCCTCTGTGAAATACGACGCCATCTCCTCGCTTAAAATCATTCATCGGTGTCGACGGCCGACGGCGAATCGTTCTCCCTCTTTGTGACACTTCTTCTCTGTTTTTAGAAAGGTAAGCACTTTTTTTCTCTATTCTCCACGTTTTTTGTTGTTTAGTTTGAATGAATGATTTTGTTATTGGAAATTTTGTGAATTGTAAAGCAATTTTAAAACATGTGGTTTGATATTGAGAATGTTTTAACAAACTAAAATTGATTACAATCTTTGAAAATATTATCCTTAAACTATTGATTGTTGTTGATTTTATAACTACAACCACACCACACAAGTTAACCCTAAATCCCCTAACCCTAATCCATTTGTTTGTTATAACTTTTTTTGCTTTTTTTTTTTTTAATTTGTTCAACAAGTTATATAGAGGAATAAGAGGATGTTTCTTTTTCTTTTTGGGTTTACCATAAAACTTAACAAGTAACAAGTGAAAACTTTGATTGTTAGTTTTTTGTTTTGGTTATAACTTGTGCTTTTATTGTTATAAATTATAATCTATTAACTTGCCTTGTTTTGTTGATTGTGAGTGTTCTTGTTTTTGTGATTGTTCATTGTTCGTTGCTAACTTATGTGGTCAATGTTGTTTGTTCTTCACCAAAGCGACATGATACAAGAAGCCCAATTAAGAGAAATTGAACATTTGTTGGAGATTGATGAGATCATTACCGGTAAAGGTTAAAATCAAATTGGTACTTTGAAACAAGCGGCGAGTACTCGTTGGGGATCACATTTCAATTCTATTTGTAGCTTGATGAATATGTATGAAGCTGCTTGTCGTGTTTTAACAACATTATCAGACAAAGGAGGGAATTATAATACACGTGGGGATGGTCATAGTGGTTACAATCACTTGAAGCGATTTGATTTTATATTGATCATGCATTTGATGAAAGAAAGTATGAAGATAACATATGTGCTTTGTCAAGATTTATAACAACAAACTCAGGATGTGGTTAATGTTATGAATTTAGTTCGTTTAACAAAAAGTCTTATTCAAGAACTAAGAGAAAATGGTTGGGATAAGTTGTATGTTAATGTGACATCTTATTGTGTATGACATGATATTGAGATTCCTGATCTTGATGATACTCATTCACCAACAAGATATGGACGGTCTCGTCTTTTAAAGAATAAGGTCACATTGGAACATTACTTTAAAGTTGAAATATTTTATGCAATTATTGACCAACAATTACAAGAGTCGAATAACAAATTTAGTGAGCAACCAATGGAGTTGTTAACTCTAAGTGGTGCTTTGAATCTTAAGGGTAATTTTAAAGCTTTTGATGTTGATACTATTTGCACTCTCGTTGAAAAATATTATCCTTTGGATTTAAACGAGCAAGAGAAGATTACTTTGCCATATCAGCTTCGACATTTTGTTGTTGATGCTCGTCAATCACCAGATTTCAAGAATTTATCAACTATTCAAAATTTATGTTCATGTTTGGTTGCAACTGACAGGAATAAAATTTACTTTTTGATTGATAGACTTCTTCGTCTTGTCATGACCCTTCCAGTTTCTACTGCCACAACTGAGAGATCTTTTTCGGCAATGAAAATTATCAAGACTAAGTTGCGAAACAAGATGAAAGGTCGGTTTCTAGCAGATAACATGACTGTTTTCATTGAAAGGGAAATTAGTGCAAGTATTAGTTCAGATTATATTATTGATGATTTCACGTCGCTAGATACACATAGAGTGTTATTTTAAGGTATGTAGTTTAATTTTCTAGTATCAACTTTGTTTTTATGTACTACTTAAATTTTAATATGCAATATTATAGTTTATTTTAGCGGCCCACCCGCGTTTTTATTCCTGGTTCCGCCACTGCCGGGTTAGGATTGAGATTTTTATTTTCATGGGTTTTAAAGAGCTTTTTTGAAATCTCACTCATTTTAGTAAGGGTAAAATTGGTTTTTTACCTTTAAAATTGTTACTTACTCCTTGTTGGCGCAGCAGAAGCAAGAGTTTGCTTGGTTCACCAGCACAAGCTGCAGGCTCAGCAGGCTTGATTGCAGGCACAGGCACGCACGCAGTACTACAGTAGGCACAGAACGCAGGCAAGCTCATAGGCGCGCAGGCTTGAGCTTGAGCTTGAGCAGACACACAGTTTTGCAAAAGCTGTGTTATACAAGATGAAAACCTTTTTGTTGATTTTGATTAAGAACTGAGTATGAAAACTTAGGGAAAATAGAGAATTTTATTCTTCCTTATTGGGCCACAAAAGTATATTACAAATGAATGCACTCTAATGCATTTATAGTGGTTGGCTTGTACAACAAGTAAGCTCAACCACTAGGCCTAACAAACTCCTAACTAACAAAGTTAGTTTCTAACAAACTAACCAACTTAAAGTTAGTTGTAACTAACTCTTATTTAACTACTAACTAACAAATTCAAGATGAATTATATCATTTTTTAACACTCCTCCTTAATTCATGCCTGAATTACAAACAACCAGACCTAAGCTCCTCCTTAAAAACTCAAACCTGTCAAGTTTCACTGCTTTTGTAAAACCATCTGCAAGTTGTACCTCAGTTGGACAGTACTGCACTTCAATCATACCAGTTGTCAATTGTTCTCTAATGAAGTGGAATCTGGTAGCAATGTGCTTGCTCCTGTCATGTGAGATTTGATTTTTAGCAAGACTTATAGCAGACTTGTTGTCAATCCTAAGGATTAGAGGCTTCACTGGTTCACATTTGATCTCTTTCATCACTGAGTTCAACAAAATGGCTTGACATGCTGCAAATGTGCCTGCTATATACTCAGCTTCACAGGATGAGAGGGCAGTCACAGCTTGTTTCTTTGTACACCAAGATATTGCAGCATTGTTGAACTTGAAGACATAACCTGATGTGCTCCTCCTATCAGTTATGTCTCCACACCAATCACTATCAGAATACCCTATCAAAGTACTCCCTGCACTGTTTGTACCAATAGGGAATAGCAAACCAAGTTCCAAAGTACCTTTAAGGTATCTGAGGATCCTCTTAGCAGCTATCATGTGAGGCTTCCTTGGATCATGCATAAACCTGCTGATAACACTTACAGCATAGCATATATCAGGCCTACTGTTGCACACATACCTCACTGAGCCAACTATTTGCCTAAACACAGTTGGATCAACCTTCTCTTCATCTGAGCACTCATCAAATTTTGTATTTATCTTTGATGGATTTGACAATGAATTGCAGCTTTCCATTTCAAATTTTTCAAGTAATTCACCAATGTACTTCTGCTGGTGCATTACTATACCATCCTATCTTCTCATAAATTCCATTCCCAGAAAGAATGAAAGTTCACCAAGATCAGACATTTCAAATTCGCTTTTTAGCTTATCTTTCACTTTTGCAATTTCTGCAATTTTACTTTCAGTTATGAGCAAATCATCAACATACAAGCAGATTATGAAAATATCTTCATCTTTAGGGCAATGTACATATACACCAAACTCAGCTGCACATTTTTTGAACCCTATCTGAATCAGAAAGTCATCAATCCTCTTGTTCCATGCTCGAGGAGTCTGTTTCAAGCCATATAGTGCCTTATACAGCTTATACACCATTGCTTCTTTCCCTTTTATTTCAAAACCTGGAGGCTGCGACACATATACCTCCTCATCAAGTGGATCATTCAGAAATGCTGACTTCACATCCAGATGGTACAGGCTCTATTTGCTCTTACAAGTCAATGCTACAACCAACCTTACAGTTTCAATCGTAGCAACTGGTGCAAACACCTCATTGTAGTCAATTCCATGCTTTTGTAAGAACCCTCTAGCAACTAACCTTGCTTTATGCTTTGAAATTGAGCCATCAGGGTTCAATTTCACTTTGAACACCCATTTCACATCAATTTTCTTTTTCTTGTCTGGCAAGGCAACTAGTTTCCAAGTCTGATTTTTCTCAATTGACTTAAGCTCTTCTTCGATAGCCTTCTTCCACACATTGCTTTTCAAAGCATCTCTGTAATTCAGTGGTTCAGAATCAGCTAGTAATGCAAAGTGAATGAGATCACCCTCATCATTCACTGCATTGTCTTGAGTAACTTCACAGTCATTCAATCTAGCTGGTACACGTTTGGTTCTCTGAGTTCTTGCAATCATATGAATTCTATCATCATCATCACTTGATAGATTCATATTACCATCACTTTCTGTACCTTGATTCTAAGTAATGTCAACAGCTGGTTCAACTTCATCACCTCCATCAGATTCATCACTTGAGCTTGGATAGATGAATGTTGATTGTAATTTACTGCTATACACTGGTTCTTTCTCCCATTTCCATTTCTCTTCTTCATTCACAATTAAATCTTTGCTGATGTGAACCTTCTGAGTAACTGGATTGTATAGCTTGTAGGCACCAGTTGGATGATACCATATAAGTATCATTATTTCACTTTTATCTTCAAGTTTGGTTCTTCTAGCATCTGGCACATGCTTATAACACAATGAACCAAAAATCTTGAGATGTTTCACACTTGGCTTCCTCCCACACCAAGCTTCCTTTGGCACAACTTTAAGTTTCTTTGTAGGACACTTATTCAGAATGTAGGCTACAGTAAGCACTGCCTCACCCCAGAACTTATGTGGCAAATTCTTCTGCTTAATCATGCTTCTTGCCATATCTAACAATGTTTTGTTCCTTCTCTCTGCTAGTCCATTGTGTTGTGGTGTATATGGAGCAGTAACTTCATGTGTAATGCCTTGATTAGTACAGAAGTTCTCAAATTCTTTTGAGGTATACTCTCCACCACCATCTATTCTCAAGATCTTAATTGATTTTTCACTTTCTTTTTCAATTAAGACTTTAAACTTCTTAAACACTTCTAAAGCTTCACTCTTCAACTTCAAAGTGTATAACCAGATCATTCTACTGTACTCATCAACAAATGTAATGAAATACTTGCTTCCTCCTAATGAAGCAACTTCAAATGGACCACAGATGTCACTATGAATAACTTGCAATACAACACTAGCTCTCTTAGGCATCTCAACTACAAAAGGTTTCCTACTGTGCTTACTCTTCACACATATCTCACATATGGACTTCTTTGTCTTGAACTTAGGCAAACCATACACCAATTACTTAGAATTTAAATCACTGAGGCTTCTATAGTTCAAGTGTCCATACCTTTTGTGCCAAAGTGCTTCAATCTCATCAATCATTGTGGTAGACATGCACATCATATCTACACTTGAGATTTTACACTTGTAGGTTCTGTTGTTTGACAAGCTGCACATCAAGATCAAGTTCTTCATTTTGTCAAACAGCTTCAGTGCATTGTCCTCCATGCTCACAGAGAACCCTATTTGCACCAATTGACCTAAAATGAGTAGATTGCAGTTCATACCAGGGACATATAATACTTCAGAGATGATCACTTTGCCTCCCTTCTTGCTTTTGATCACTATGTTACCAATACCTTCAGCAGCAAGTTTTCTGCCATCAGCTAGCTTTATACTAGACCTCTTGCTTGCATCAAAATTGGTTAACCATTCTCCATGTGGTGTCATATGATTTGAGCACCCTGAATCAAGAAACCATTCTTCATTTTTCTCACATTCATCTCCTATAGTAGCTATCATCAAGACTGACTTGACATCAGTTTCTTCTGCTACATTAGCCTCTTGTTGATCTTTCTTGTACCAACACTCATCTGCAAAATGGCCAAGCTTCTCACAATTGTAGCATTTCACCTTGCTTTTATCAAAGTTCTTCTTCTTGTTTTTACCTTTGACAAAACCGCCTCCTTTAGAAGATTCAGCTTTGTCATCAGTTTTTGAACTCTGATCTTTAAGCCACTTTGGTTTATCTTTCGCTTTCTTTTTATAATTCTTGCCATTGTCATCTTTCTTGTTGGTTTGAGCTTGCAGGGCTTGTTGATTCACCTTTTCTGAACCTCTACTAAGTACTTTAATCTCATGTGCTTCCAAAGCACTTTGCAATTCCTCAATTTTCATAGTAGCTGTATCTTTCACATATTTTATAGCTATTACTACATTATCAAAGTTTGGAGTTAAGGACCTGAGCACTTTCTCTACTACCATTTCATCAGTGACAGTCTCTCCACAGTTTTGCATTTGATGTACAAGTGCAAGTAGTTTTGAGAAGAAATCACTTACTTTTTGATCCTCCTCCATCACCATAGACTCGTATTGCCTTCTAAACGCCTGCAATTTCACCTTCTTGACCTTGGTACCACCATCATGGTAACCCTCAAGTATATCCCAAGCTTCTTTGGACTTAGTAGATTTTGAAATCTTTTCAAAATGCTGTGCATCACAATTCTGCTGGATATAGAACAAAGCCTTACAGTCTTTCTTCTTATTTTATTTGTATGTGTTTCTCTGATCATTGGTTGGGTTTGCTCCCAACTCATCATATCCATTTAGCACAACCTCAAGACACTCTTGTGCTCCAAATAAAGACTTCATCACTGCACTCCATCTGTCCCAATTCTTTCCATCAAGAATCAGAATGTTCGTACCAAAACCTTGAGTGTTCATCTTGAAACTTCAAGAAATCAATCTACACAACTCACTTAGTGTTTCTCCAATTGATTCCTTCACAATTCACTCTTGTTACCTGTGATTGAACCATGCTCTTGATGCCAATTATTGGCGCAGCAGAAGCAAGAGTTTGCTTGGTTCACCAGCACAAGCTGCAGGCTCAGCAGGCTTGATTGCAGGCACAGGCACGCACGCAGTAGGCACAGAACGCAGGCAAGCTCATAGGCGCGCAGACTTGAGCTTGAGCACACACACAGTTTTGCAAAAGCTGTGTTATACAAGATGAAAACTTTTTTGTTGATTTTGATTAAGAACTGGGTATGAAAACTTAGGGAAAATAGAGAATTTTATTCTTCCTTATTGGGCCACAAAAGTATATTACAAATGAATGCACTCTAATGCATTTATAGTGGTTGGCTTGTACAACAAGTAAGCTCAACCACTAGGCCTAACAAACTCCTAACTAACAAAGTTAGTTTCTAACAAACTAACCAACTTCAAGTTAGTTGTAACTAACTCTTATTTAACTACTAACTAACAAATTCAAGATGAATTATATCATTTCTTAACACTCCTAACTAAACCCTAGCCGCAGTTCATTCTTTCTCTCACGCTATCGTACTCTCTTCTCTCACTCTCACGATCCAAACTTCTTCAACCTTCATCTGGTGTTTCTTCTACGACCTTCATCTGTTGTTTCTTCTTCAACCTCGGATGATTAGATTTAGACTTTGATGATGAACTTGAGTTTTAATTTTTAGTTACTTTATTAATCTAAGTGTTGGAGACTTGGACTTTTGCTTATTTATTTTGCTTGATTGGTAATTTTTAGTTACTTTATGATGAAGAAGGTGTTGTAGACTTGAGCTATGTTGCATGGGTACTCCATTTTAGACCGAGTACCGGTACCGGGTACCGGTACGCGTATGGTACTCCCCCGGTACGCATCGACGCCGTACCTTTTTTTTTTTGTTTTTTGCAACGGGTACACGCGTGGTACACCTGTGGTACTCGCGTGGTACACCAATCCAAAAAAACACGATTTTTTTTCTCCTTTTTCTTTTATTATTAGTTTTTTTTATAGGAAGATTTACGTTTTTTATTTGTTTATAATATAAAGTAGCAATTATTGGTAAAAAACAATAACAAAGTAGCCGCCGGAATTATTCACTCATTCATTGAAAAGGAATAGACTAAATTTAAAGAGAGATGAAGATCTAGTTTTTATTCATACCAATCTTCGTGTTCTCTCAAGAAAGAGAAATATTAATATTTATAATGAAAGTACAACAAAAATGTGGGATATTCGTAGAGATGAATGAGATTTATTTAATATATAGTTGTTATTCTTGAAATTGCTAGTCTTTCTCGCGGTGAACCTAACTAAAGGTCACTTTTTTAGTGATGATGAAGAGAGAAATAATTGACTCTTTTTGAGCTAATTGGTTTTTAATTTCATATTTTGTTGTTTCTAATAATTTAAATTACATTTAAAGTGTGTTGTGATATTTTTTATGTTTAATTATTTGTTTTAACAATATAACTATATTATTTGATATATATAATTATATTTTTTAAAAAAATTATAGGGACGTACCCGTACCTTAATTTTTCTAAAAATGACGTACCCCGTACCGGTACCGGTATACCGGTACCGGTATACCGGTACCGTACCCGCACCCGGGCAACATAGGACTTGAGATTTGTGTTTTTAATTTATAATTTATGAATGTTTTATGAATTTTGAGATGTTTGTTTAATTTTACATTAATTATATGTTTATAATATTATTTATGTAATTTATAAATAAAAAAAAATAATAGCGGCATCCCGGCCATCACGCTCCCCGGGGTGCCGCTATCCCAGTTTTGGGGCTGGCCGCTCCGCTCCGCGATCCAGAATTAACTACCATGCCAGTGAGCATAAAAAGAAGCAGAAAATACACAACTGAAAATGTTTTTCCCATTGACATCTCCAGCCAATCAAAACCGTGGAATATAATTAAGTTCATATTGCAATTACGTAATTGGCCAATGAATTGCCAAAATTAATTGAACTTGAAAGCTTTGTCTTAAGTGCAGGCGCTGGTTACTTCCATTTTTATAAACGTAATTTTCAATTGATTTTCTTAATAATGATAATTAAAACGAAACTAACTAGTCCTGTGAGCTTGAGTCTTGACTCAGTTGGTAGGACATTACATTATATATGTAGGGGATCGGGGTTCGATCCCTAGCCATTCCACTTATCCACCATAAGGGTGTGTTTGGATCGAGGTAAATGGAGATTAAATGAGAAATTCTTTTAAAATTATCATAAAGTACATTTTGTTTGAACCTAGCAGCTCGGCGCACTGTCATTGGTCTCATAAAATATGAATGGACAAATCCTTGGATCATATACAATCTTGAAGGGAGGCTATAAAAAGTGAGATCCTGTAACCATACACAATAAGCAGGAAAAGAACAACTTAATGCATAAAACTATATTATTCTGACAAGTGAAAAAAAAAAAGTTCCTGAAAATCTGCAAACCAGTAGCTGCTATGTAATAAGAGGGAGGAAACAACTTCACATTATTGCACAATTTGTCTGAGATGCGTCAAGCATTTCTGGAGATCTGCAGACGGAAATGTTCACATTAGCTGATGTCACACATAATATATATATGTAGTTTGACAACTACAAGATAAAAATTAAAAATATAGCACCAAGTTTTCAGAAAAGCAGAAGGTATAACGTGACGGTTGATGTTATCGAGTGCCAAATATTTGGATCTTCTCCAATGTTCATAATCTCTAAAGTAGTGCTAGCAACACTTCAAGTCTTTAACACTATTTCCAACATTCGCTCTCTTATTGAGTGAAATACACGTGGGTCTGTTGCTAGCACTATTCTTCTCTCCCTCTTTCTACAACAAAAAACCATTCTTCTATCTCTCTAAATTTCTTTCCGTCTCTTCATCTTTTCCTCATTTTCTCTCTCCCACCACAAACATCTTTGATGTCAGAGGTTCAATCCTCAACTAGGATCACAGGCTAAGGTTGTGTAACTTCAATATATAGTATTTTTAAAATAAAAAAACTTCAGTACTAATTTAACGAGCAGTAATTCCTTGCAAGTTAGATCACATAATTGCAAAAACATTTCATTTGACATGCAAAGTAACTTTTTATATATCATGAGTTGCAAATTTATATATCATGAGTTGCAAATTTATTTGAGTGAGTACCGAGTATCAGACATTAGCCATAAATATGAACTGCTTTATTATAGTCAACTTACACAACCTATTCATTTTCCATGACAAATCATTCATTATGAGTATCGAGGAAGCTGAAATGAAACTATATAAATTTGTGTTCATGCATAAGTATTTGAGTTTGAAATAAGCTAACAGAGATTACTGCTACAAGAAGGAACTTACAACTGGCCAAGGCTGGCTAAATCGAAATCGGGAGCAAGCTCCTGGACAATATCATTTGGAGGTTGTCCACAGTCTTGCATTTTCTGCATGAGCTCAACAATCTTGGTGAAGTTTCCAGAATCTTTTTCATAAACTTCATTAAGATTCCGTATCAGACTGTATTGGTTTGAATACCGTTCGTATTCTTCTTTGGTTAAACTGGCTTTATGCTCATCCAACCACTTAGGATACCTTTCTCCAATTTCCTTCATTGGTTCAGCAAGTATTTCCTTGGACAAAAGTTGTTGCATCATAGTCTCCACAATAGATTCCATGTCCTAACAAAATTAATAAAATTATCAGCACTAATTCCAAGTTCCAACACAGAAAGTTAATATACATTAATCAATCAAGAGTACATTAAACCGAAGTTGCTTCTGTTATTGCCTATTGGACACATCAAGCTCGTTATCATAACTACAAAACTTAAGTAAACTATAAATCCAATACTAAGTTACTCATCTAGTTGAGTAATTGAGTTCTAAAACAACACTTTGACCTGAGGTACTTGTGGAAGCAGTTAGTGATACAATCAAATTTTGAGGCAGAAACTTTTTGTATGGCATTTGCACAAAACTAAAGTCATTTGACATACTTGAAAACAGTACATTGAAGACCACACACAAGAAAAAGAAAAAAAAAAAACCCATCTGATTATTAAGTAAAATGTCCCAGTGTGATTGAATTATAATAACCCAATGTCCATCTGATTGAATTATAATAACCCAATGTGTTGCATACAGTAAGATCCCTGCGTTTGATTAAAATAAATGGTAAACATTAGCACAGACACTTCTCTAAAGTGTCATGTCAGCGTGTCAGACACGTTTCAAACAACCATACTTCTTGAACAAGCTTTGGACACATTAGAGTTGTGCCTGATGTCCGTATTAGAGTTTTTGCTTGATAGATTATAGCAAAGTTTTTCTGAGGAATGTTAACTAAGATTAGACCAAAATGCAGTTAATCACCAACATAGGTTTCTAAAGCATGAGATATTAATCTAATTTTTTTAAGGCTTAATTAGTAAAATGGTCCCTTAAAGACATTTTTGGTTTCATATTGGTCCCTTAAAGAAAAAAAGGTCCAAATAGGTCCCTTAAAGAAAAAAAAGTCCGAATAGGTCCCTTAAAGACATATCCGTTAATCAGTTTGGTCCTATTTAGACCTCTTTTTAGGGACCAAACTGATTAATAGAGATGTCTTTAAGGGACTTATTCGGACTTTTTTTCTTTAAGGGACCTATTTGAACCTTTTTTTCTTTAAGGGACCAATCTGAAACCAAAAATGTCTTTAAGGGACCATTTTATTAATTAAGTCCTTTTTTAATATTAAACAATAACAAGATAAAAGCATAAAGGCTATATATTTATATAGTCCAATCCAAGATAACCTAAAGATATGTGTATAAGAATGGACAACTCTCACCTTACAAACCAATTTGAAAATTGCTCTTTAGGCCCCCTTGCATTGCTCTCAGACCCCTCAAACTGACAAAATTGCCCCTATGGTAATTTCGGTACTTAGGATCCGAAATAATATAACTTCGGAAGATAGGAACCAAACTCTGCTAAGCAAGAAAGAATCACAAAGAGCTTAAACAAAACTCGGTGTTGTGTGGCAGTGAGAATACAATAGTAATGAAATATCACAATTGCTTGAATGGTTGCATAATTGAAACAAGTGTATAGGCAACAATATCAAATATTTCCTTGGTTGGCAATTTGTGTACCAGAAATATCAATTTCGGGACCATAAATTGAGAGACAACCTAAAATATCAATTTCATGACCCGAAATTGAACTTGAAAAATCAATTGCTTTTACCAGACAATATGCTAATACATATTAAGAAAACAGAGTAAAATTTGTTTCTGCCGCATGAAGTGAGACGAATGGAAGGGATTGAATGGATTGAAATTGTTGTTCTTGTTTTCGCCCTCAAAATCGCACTCAAGAGGGAGAGACACAGTTGTTTTCGCAAAGTGATGAAGTTTCTGGGTTTAACTGCTATATTACACCAGTTCGGTACGCAAATACCAAAATTACCATGTTCGGGTTTTACATTACGAAGCTGAGCGTTTTCGGTACATAGCTACCAATTAACTGACTCGAACAGGTGTTGTGACCATTAAACACAACTTCGGCAAGTATGAACCGAAATTATGTATTAAGTATAGCTATCACGTTTTACAAGCCCAACAACGTGGAAGTGGCTAAAATAAAGGAACAACCAACAACTATCATCTCTTAACAATTAGGATTAGTGACTCAGCAAAATAGAAACAACAAACTTCACTAAAACTACTCCTATGACCACAAATTATGCTCCACTACTTACTCAACATAATCATGCTTCCTGGATTACAATTTCAGGAACCTTGCATAACTCATTTTTGTTGGAGACCTTTGCTTTGAGTTTTGCCTTCTTATCCACTCATCTTACAATTATAAAAAAATATCGAGGAAAACAAATTCAGGAAGCATAATTCCACCCTCAACACTTTGTGTTTTTCGTAACTGATGAACCGATTGAGTTTAAAACCGTATAATACAGAGCTTCAGGTGCAGCTACCGAACCATATAACACGACTTCGGTTTGCAGGAACCGAAAACATAGGTTTCGGATAGGTTTCGGTTTGTAGTTACCGAACGAAACGGAGACCAAAAATTGGGGTATTTTAGGATTTTAGGGGGGTTTGAGAGCAACGCAGAGGCCTAAAAAGCAATTTTCAACCAATTTTGTATGGGTTGAGTTAGGCCCAACCCAAATTCTAAAATGGTATGAGAGCCTATCTATTGGGCAACCTGCTATTAGGTTTTTGGCTATCCACCATTTATATTCACACGCACCAAGTCCAATCCTTATCCTTACGTTACAAGCCAATTTTGTAAGGGTCAGACCCAAACCCAAATCCTAAACAAGAGTAGTCATATATTGAGCACATAAATAGGATAATGGAATGAATTAGCACCTGAGAGCCAGCAAGTTCTTCAAACTGTTTAACCCAATCTTCCATCATGCCATCTTTACCCAAATCATCAGCAGCACCGACACCGGGCGGGGTGATGAATTCAAGGCCCTTAACTGCCTCTTTAGTTTGCTCCCTGAGCTTGTTGAGAGCTTCAGATACATGAGCATCTTTGGAAACCTTTTGTTTACCCTTTTTCTTTGTTCTCAAATCAGGTAAACCTAATCCTAATCCTTGAACCCCTGAGGGTAGAGAAGGAGACTCATTTTTGTTGGAAGTTTGTTCGCCCCCGTTTCTAATAAGAAAACATAAATAAAGAAACAGCGTTTGAGATTGGAGTAAAGAAATAAAAAAGGAAAATATTGCAAAAGAGTGAATGAGAGAGTGAGAGACCTTGGAAGGGAAGAATTTAGGTTGAGGGTCTGGAAATCATCTAAAGCACCTGAAAATATTGAATAGAATGAGTTAGAGAGAGATAAAGGAGAGAGAGATGAAGAGATAGAGAGAGCTTACTGTCGAGGAGTTGGTCGAGGTCGTCGGAGTGGTCGGCCATGGTTGTCTGTCTGTCTGTGACTGCCAAACTCCTATAGTTGTTGGAATGAACAAAAACTGCAAGAAACAACCAACCCGGCCCAATGCTAATGCAACTCTGTTTTGATCCACTTCCAACTAATATGAAAGATAGCTCTCATCTCACCATAGTGGTGAAGAATCCTCCATTGCTGCAAAACAAACATGTTAACAATTGAATCAAAACTGCAGCCAGCCATAAAACATGTAATCATGCTTATACATCTTCTATAGATCTATAATAAGAAAAACAGTAAATAATAATGAGAAAATAAATAAATAAATAAACTTACCAGAGAGAGGGTGAAGACGGAATCTGCGTTCTTGAGATAGCAAGGAAAGAGCGGCGGCTGCTGTTTGTTACCTATCCAGCCCTTCCTTTTCTCCCAGTGTAGACGGTAGTGGTGCCTCTGTCTTTGTTTTTTGAGGAGTAGTATATGTGGCGTGCAGTGGTTTAAGTTGTTTCAGCCTTTGTATCGTACTCTCTTCGTGCACGGTTTTGTTTGGTTTGCGGTTTTTATTTCAGAAAACCGAACCAAACCAAACCGTAATACTTAACTTAACTCTATCAACTATTAGCAATCATTAATCAACCTAAATTGAGTCCATAAAATAGTAGGCTGTCAAAACATTTCATTTCACGTGATCCAGAACTATATTGTTGATCTTTAAAATAAGTCTAAAAAGGTTTAGCGGCGCAGCTTGTTGCCCGTCTACTCATATGTAATTATTATAATTATAATATATAAAATAAGTTATTATGTATATGCAATTTCTATATATGCATATTGTATCATGTAAACAACAAAATAAATTAAAATTTTCTATGTTTATTTTGTAACAAGTTTGATAGGCTTGTTTCCTATGAAATTATTCCTCGGAAATTGACAAAATTCTTGTAGTGTCGGCATGTTGAAATTCTTGGGATAATTTAATTCCAAGTGAAAAAAATTCTTGGGATAGTTTAGTTCCAAGTGAAGTATACTCTTTATGGTGGAGTATGATTATCGGTATAGACAATGGAAATGGAAGATGGAACTCTTGCAATCAAGGTGGAGACTATTGGGGTTGATTGTTAAGTCTCACATCGCCTAGTTTTTTAAATAAAGGAGGTTAAAAAATTAGTTATTGGAAAAGTCCCACATCGCTTAGAGTGGTGAAGCAAGACGGAAATCAAGGTATATATTAGACTTAAGTTATTTGGAAGAGTATTATTGAAGGATAGTGTTATTATACATAATAATTAAGAGAAAGGATTTGAAAATCATTTTGAAGAGCCAAGAGGATGAAAAGTGAAAACATGGAACATGAGTATGCAAAGTAAAACATCATTGTAACTTCTGAATTACTTGGAATTACAAGGATTGAAACCTTTCACTTCACTTAATAGTTAATACAACTAAATTGATTGACACCTTACAATTTTAATGACTAATTGATGTCTTAAGTACTCAAACTAAACATCAATATACATTGTTCAATCACAGTTATTAATAACAATAACACATAAATATTAAAACATACTTTCAAACAATGCCTTCAAACAAAGTTCCCTCTTTTTAATAATGATATTCTTGCTATTTTAACTGTTTATTCATTTCTGTCATATTTGGTAGCAACTGCAATTAGAGGATATTTTCGACGACAAGTAAGGCCATTAGTTTCAGACATGTCCAAATCCTTTCCTTCTACTCCATCAGGCAATTTCCAATCAAATTGGTTAACAAGGTTTGCTAAAACCAATTCATTGATAGAAATAGCAAAAGTCACTCCAGGACAACCTCTCCTTCCTGCTCCAAATGGTATAAGTTCAAAATCCAATCCTTTATAATCTATTGAACTATTCATGAACCTTTCTGGTTTAAACTCTAGAGGTTTCTCCCAAATTGAAGAGTCTCTTGCAATTGCCCAAGCATTCACTATCACATGTGAACCAGCTGCTATGTCATAGCCATCTAATTTGATATCTTCCATAGTTCTCCGAGGGACTAATAAGGGTACCGGGATATGCAGGCGAAGAGTTTCTTTGATCACAGCCTTTAAGTAGTTCATGTTAACCAAATCCTCCTCAGTTACATGAGTTCTGTTACCAACCACAGTTCTGACCTCATCTTGCAATTTATGCATCACAGTTTGATGTCTTAGTAGTTCTGACAATGCCCATTCTAGGACTGTGTAGGTAGTATCAGTTCCAGCAGCAAACATGTCCTACAGAAAAAGTAAGACAACATTAATATTTGATAAAATGAACACCAAAACTTCAACAAAATCACGATAACATCGTAATTTTGACAGATTCAAAAGGCAACACCTTAGACTACAATGGCTGAAAAACCATTACAGATCAAGGCAAAGACAACGGTTTTATGAAGATAGGCAAAAAAAAAATTAAAGAAGTTAAATTAGCCCACCCAATTTATTTTTTTTAGATTAAAAATGTTGTTATACACAAAAATGTGTCGTAAGTAATATAACTAAAAGAAGGAATAAAAAAAAAGTGATATTCTTACCAGTAACAAACCCTTAATTGCAGTTTTATCCAATGAGAAGCCAGTATCATTGCTCTTTTGAACTGAAAGCAAAACGTCCACAAAATCACTGTTATCTTCACCAACATGGCCATCAAATCTACTACCACTGATGTGCTCCTCAATAACTTTGTCAAAAAATTCATCCAAATGTTTGGCCACTTTTTCCGCCTTGCTATAAAAACCATTAAACTTACCCAACCAACTAAGCCAAGGTATATAATCTCCTATAAAGAAAATAATCAATAACTCTCCAAACTCCAACATTAGCTCCGGCAACACTCCGCCTTCCTCACGGTATCTTTTTCCTAGAACCACCCTGCATGTTATATCATTAGTAATTGTAGAGCACACCTCTGATAAATTCACAGAAGTATTCTTCTGTTGAATGATGCTTTGCATCACTTTTGCAGTTTCTTCCTCTCTAATACAACGATAAGATTCAACTCTTTTGTTACTCAAAAGGTTTATCACACTGAGACTCCTTACCTGTTTCCAATACTCACCATATCCACAACTTGCCACATCTTTGGAACAGTAGAAAAGGATATCGAAGATTTTACGATGTGGCCTATCACAACAGACCGAGTCATGAGTTTTCAATACTTTACTAGCTGCATCAGCAGAGGAAACTACAATGACTGGAACCTTTCCAAAATAAAGAAGCATTAGAGGTCCATATTTTTGAGCAAAATTTTGGAGTGATCGGTGAGGGAATAAGCTAAGTTGATGGAGATTACCAAGTATAGGCAATCTTGGAGGTGAAGGTGGTGAGTTTTTTTGTGTGACAGAAGAATTGTTGAAAAACCATTTGATGAAGAAGAAAAGAGAAAGTACTAGTAGAAAGATAGTGACAAAAAGCATAGGGAATAATGAGTAGAAGTTTTTCTCTAAAAAAGAAGTTTGTAGAAAGGTTGACATGGGATTAATTAAGCTTTTCTCTAATATATCACTTGGTGTTTTGATGTTTGTTGTTGGTTCTTCTTCTGATATGGTCCTCTTTATATAATGGTGACTGAGTGATTAAGTTAAGATAAATGAATTAATAAAGGATATTGAAAAACTGTATTTCTGTATAATGATTTGTGTCTAATGATTGTCCCAAAAATTAGGGGTGAGTATGAACCCGAGACCCGACTCGAAACCGATATAACCGACAACACATTGAAGCATTCGGTCGGGTGCGGGTCGAGTCTCGGGTCAACAAATTGCGAAAAGCCGGGCATGAACGGTTGCATACGGGCGGGTGCGAGTATTTAAAATTCTATCTCTCCATAACCGAAACCGACCGAACAACCATTAGATGCAAATTATTTTTTTTTCTTCTCTCCCTTTCAATCTAATATACTCTTCTCTTTGTTATTTTTATCCATCTTTGATATAAGATAAAAATGTTATATTTTACAAAGCTTATAATTAATAATATGGTGATAAAGAAGGTGGGAAAGATATTCTAATATATATATTCTAGATCTATTTTAATTTCTACGTCTTTTCTACTTGATATTTTATTATCTTTAGATCTACATATTGAAAGAAAGTAACTGCATCTAACCCTCTTTGTTTTTTAATTTACTTCGTGTATCTTTTGTTGTATTGTGTACGAGGTATTAAACTATTCGAAAATTAAGAATTTTTGGATAATGGAGGAGTTTTAGATGTAAACAAAGTTTCGATCTAACCCGTAATAACCGATCCGTTCAACCCATCACCCGTATGACCCGAACCCGAACAAACCGATGATATAGATGGTCGGAATTGGGTCCAAATTAATTGGTTGCAGTTTTTATCGATTTAGTGATTTTCGGCTCGAATTCGACCGAAACCGACCGATGCTCAGGCCTACCAAAAATTGTCGAAATTAGTTGTTTAAATAGCATTCCTCTTATTGATAATCACAATAATGTTATGTAAACACAAATTTTAAACACAAAGTTGACAAATATACCATTTTACAATTTTTTAATTTGCTTTGGTATGCATGCACAGACTCAATTTATCTACTATGTCAAATACGTGTTTGGAAAACTTTGTTGAAATAACACAGCTCTATTGAGCTGTACACAATAAGGTAACATTGACAGCTTTTCCTGCGCTTACTCCAATTAATAGACAAAAGGAGGGCAACTTAACCGGCTAAACGATATGAATGCAATAAATATGCATTTGATTCGCAAAATATCAAGTATCGGATAGAATAATACATGACAGAACATGATAATATAAGACAGGACAAAATTGTACTGGAGAGCGATAAAGAGATAATATTTTTTTATATACGAAAATAAAATAGGTATTTTTGTATTTTTATAGTTGTACTATGTGGAAAAAAAGTTGTCAAGTGGTTTTTTTTTTGGTTTCAAGTCATGTGGTTCAATGAGGGACAAAAATCATTCCTCACTACCAATTTTATCCAGTCTCATAACCAGTTTTTAAATCAAACAGGGTACAATAAAAATTGTGAAGTCAAGTCCCATATTTTTTAGCAGACCAAACACACTGAAGATCTTGGAAGAAGAGCCAATGAACATCATAACACCAAGTGTCTTATAATTTTTGGGTTAAGTCTACCTCAATCTTACGAAACTGACTTATAAATTGTGGATTGTCCTTTTCCGAAAAAATTAGGATTTTATCTCTATTTTTAAACTCATGTTCAGGCTCAAGCCATCTCACATTTGATGCGAAACTCTTAACCAAATAATATTGGTATACGTGACAAAGTTAGTGGCTGGAAAAACAAGATCAACCAAGTATCGGTTTTAATTAATGTGACAAAGTTAGTCAAATCTAGTAGCCTCTGCTAATGGACAATTGATAAAGAAACAAGACCAATCAGAGAATTAGGGGAAATAAAGGAAACTGATAGCGTAGGTGGATGTAGTAAAAAGACGCCACAATCAAGGTGGAAAATCAATCGATAAATCATAAAATGCCACAACTATTATGAAAATTCCGGTCAATAACTCAAAGATTAGCATCACGGTAAACTAACAAGATAAAAATGTGGTTAAAAGAACCAATTGAACCGATAAGATAAAAATATGGTTAAAACAACCAAGGAAAATACTCATATTTTTACTTAATCAAAAACTGTTTTATTTCATGAAAGAAAATTATAATATATAGAGCTTTTAGTTGCTCAATAGTCCCTAATAAATTCAAATAAAACTTATAAATTAAATCTAATAATTAAAAAGAAAAAAGTACTCCTAAATGGCATAAGAGCCTTACAATTATTTTTCCTAAATAGCAAGCACTAAATCATACGTAACTTATTTGTTGAGTGATTGAAAATCATCAAATCGATAAAAATTGCAACCTTTTAATTTGAATTCAATTCCGACTATTTACATATTCGATTATTCAGGTGTCGGGTCATACGAGTAACATGTAGTACGAGTCAATTTTAATGAGTTAGATTGAAACCTTGTTGCTATATCTAACATTTTATTGATTCATACATTTCAATTTTTCAAATAATTCAACACTTCTTGCAGAAGACAACAAACGATAGAAAAACTAAATGAACAACAAAGAGGGTGTGATGCAACTACTTTGTTTGAAATTTTTAGATCCAAAGACAATATATAATAAAGGCTTAATTAGTTAAATGGTCCCTTAAAGACATTTTAGGTTTTACAATGGTCCCTTAAAGAAAAAAAAAAATCGCTTTAGTCCCTTAAAGACATATCCGTTAGCCAAAAAGATCCTCTCCGTTAATTTGTTTTAATCTGAACCATTTGATCTTTTTGTTAAAATTGTAATGGTAGGATTTGAATGTGTACTGAATATAACGGTGAACTATCATCACATAAATATTTCCCTTGTTCTTCATCTTCCTTCCTCTCTTATTCATCTTCGATACAAGCTTCATGAATCTTCATCAAACAAACCAAACAAAAAAAAACTAGAGTAAAACTATTATCAAATCTCATAGTCAAACCATTCAATAGATTCACAGACAATTCAAGATTTAGATCTGTAATTTTTCTGGATTTTTATTTTAGAGCTCAGATACTAAAGTTGGTTTGTCCCGTCCTGTTTTTGGACGGGCTTTATGCGGACGAACTTGACTTTTGAGCTCAAATGCCTAAGTTGGTCCGTCCCGTCCTGTTTTTGGATGAGCTTTAAGTGGGAGAGTCTAAACGGGGTGGGCCACCCACTTTGCCACCTCTATAACATAATTAATGATCGGATTTGAATAATAGGATTTATGGAATCATCATTGTGTTAGCCTTTTTTTCTTGATTAATTTCTTTTGTGTCCAACCTTGTCACAATTGTAGCATGTAAATTCTTTTGTAGTCCAAGACTTGCTTCTTGACTTGGTGTGTGACTCTCAAATTTGTCAGGCTTATGGAAATGTCTAGTCTAACTTCTCCTTCACGACTTTGTAACTAGAGTTTCTAACTAAATAGTAGTACCAAAACCACCTTCCTTTCATAATCACTTTATTATATAAGCATGTTCTATCTGTTTTCCATTTATGAAATTTAATAAGTCATCAATATTTTTTAAAAAAATATTATATAAACGTGTGACAGTCATACAGTCTGATCAAGGACTCAATCCATTGATCGAATCAATCAGCGGTATGGATTTTAAAACATGCATGAGACTAAGACACGAAGCCAATAGTAAGCCCCACACACTTGCTCCTATTTATTTTTCACGTTGAATATATGTGATGATACAGTACATGGGACAAAGACTCCAAGCCAATAGTAAGCTGTAAGCGCACCCACTTGTTCCTTCTTTCTTTCTTTCTTTCTTTCTTTGGAAAGTGACCCAACCCAACCAACAAGTACGTACTTCTGCCGTTTCCCTTCTAGGACTGTGGTGTTGGTACAATTAAATTTACCCCTTCCAAGTGGGACATGGCCTTAAGGTTTCTATTGATATACTAGAGAACAAAAGCTGCCATCATTTGCTATTCCTCTTCTTCAAACTTCATGTGCTAGCTATTCTACTATCGTTTTGCTTCTTTTCATTTTCTTTGCTTTTCATTTTTCTTGTTTTTGCTTCATCATCCCGTGTTTGTTATTCTCGGTTATGTTTTGGTTATTGTGGTTTATGTTTTTTCTTTTTCATGCTCATTATATATTATGTATATGAAAAAAAAATAGTGAAAATTCAGGTGTGGCTATAGCCACACTCTGCCTCTACGATCCGTCTCTGGGTTGGAACCACTTGATTTCAGAACTGACCCCGAACCAAATTAAGCGGTCTGGTGGGACACAATCCCCATTCCTATCATAATAATCCACATGCAAATAAAATTTATAATTGCATTGATATAAAAAGATAAATAAATTACAATTGCATTTTTTTTTTTACTCAGAATCTTTATTTATGCATAAATATATTACTCCTCCGTACCACAATATATGTCACTTTGGGGAAAAAATTTGTACCACAATATAAATATGTCTCTTTATATTAAGAATGAAACATTTAATGCTATTTTTCCTAATATATCCTTAACTATTTATTACTCCCTCTTCTTTCGATTCTTCAATTTATTTTTTTCATACCATAAATGAAGGACAATTTTGTAAATCAACTCATAATCTCTCTTTTCCATACAACATTAATTATCTTTCTTAATACGTGTAAAAGTGACAAAGTGACATATATTGTGGTACGGATGGAGTAAAAAATAACAATACATGCAGCGTGCTTCACTCAAGTCACTCTCATCCTATAATGTGATCTTCACCAAAAAAAAAAGTAATTTATCATTATATTTTTATAATCATTTAGTCACCAAAAGCCAAAAGGAATACATCATATATTTAATAAGGCACTTATTTAGGGTTTTGCATATTTCTTATGGGCGTGGATCGTTTGGCCTTATGTTTCTGTGTGCATTGTCACTTTTGATCACTTTTTTTTTTCTTTCTATACCTCCAACTTATGAGTATTTTGAACACTATGTTGGAATCAAATGGGAAAAAAATGTTGGGAAAGGTTTTTCTTTAAGCATGCTGGGAAAGTTATGTGAATTTTTTTCTTATATATGAAAGAAACTTTTGGAACTAAAGAAAATATATATTTTCTTTAGTTCCAAAAGTTTCTTTCATATAAGAAAAAAATTCACATATGCTTTGATATTAGGGTTAAATATATTTATAATTCATAAAAAATCATTCTTTTTTAGTTTAGTTCTTACTAAATTTTAATGGTAAATTTAGTCCTCTATAATATTGTAATTTATAAAAATAGTCTTTATTTTAAAAAAAAAATTACAAAAAATAATGTTAGTCTTCAAAATATAGTCTCTATAAAATGCAAATGTGGATTAAAAATGAATAATTTATTTTAGGGACTAAACTTGAAAGCTTGAGATTTTATAGGAGCTAAAAATATATAGTATTTAACGCTCATTATTATACACACCTATACCAATTAATTACTCATTAATTTGATCAACTCGCTTCCTCGTTATTAATTGGGTGAATATCTATTAGAGTTTAATAATATTGTTTTTGAGTCATTTATAAGTCACTAATAATATTGATATTATTATGTGTCGTTAAGCTTGAAGTGTATGTCGTTTTAGTGATTTGAATTCGAACATCTTTCATATATATATTTAGACACACCAAAATCTAATGTCTGGATCCGTCCCTGTTTCAGCCCCTTCCCATCGCAGTTGCAAGAGATCGAACTATGATCCACCTTACCAAATTCAGCGTCAATCACCACTAAATTAGTAATTTTTAGCATTAATACTATCCAAGTACAAACTAAGCAAACTTTCCAATTTCATAGAGTAGTAGTAGTACAATTCCATTTATGGCCACAAAGTGTACCTGCCTGGCCATCATTCAAATGTGAGTATGTGACACAGCCTTCGATATGGCTCGGAGGTTATGTTCCTTTTTGCTTTTTATTTTCGGGCTTCTTCTCATTCTTCTTTGGCACCTACGGTAGAGATCGGGGTATTTGGCCCCAAAAGGGATTGGCGTTTTAGATGTTTCCAATTACATGCAGGTATTGGATGCAAATTTTTACTAGCAGAATAAAATAATACAGATATTGAACACTAGAATTGGTTTGGAAGAGTTTTATATTATTGAAGGAGAGTATTATTATACACAAGAGAAAGGATTTGGAAATCATTATGAAGAGCCAAGAGGATGAAAATTGAAAACATGCAACATGAGTATGCAAAAGGAAAACTAGAAGAAAAGTAAAACATCATTGTAACTTCTGAATTACTTGGAATTACAAGGATTGAAACCTTTCACTTCACTTAATAGTTAATACAACTAAATTGATTGACACCTTACAATTTTAATGACTAATTGATGTCTTAAGTACTCAAACTAAACATCAATATACATTGTTCAATCACAGTTATTAATAACAATAACACATAAATATTAAAACATACTTTCAAACAATGCCTTCAAACAAAGTTCCCTCTTTTTAATAATGATATTCTTGCTATTTTAACTGTTTATTCATTTCTGTCATATTTGGTAGCAACTGCAATTAGAGGATATTTTCGACGACAAGTAAGGCCATTAGTTTCAGACATGTCCAAATCCTTTCCTTCTACTCCATCAGGCAATTTCCAATCAAATTGGTTAACAAGGTTTGCTAAAACCAATTCATTGATAGAAATAGCAAAAGTCACTCCAGGACAACCTCTCCTTCCTGCTCCAAATGGTATAAGTTCAAAATCCAATCCCTTATAATCTATTGAACTATTCATAAACCTTTCTGGTTTAAACTCTAGAGGTTTCTCCCAAATTGAAGAGTCTCTTGCAATTGCCCAAGCATTCACTATCACCTGTGAACCAGCTGCTATGTCATAGCCATCTAATTTGATATCTTCCATAGTTCTCCGAGGGACTAATAAGGGTACCGGGATATGCAGGCGAAGAGTTTCTTTGATCACAGCCTTTAAGTAGTTCATGTTAACCAAATCCTCCTCAGTTACATGAGTTCTGTTACCAACCACAGTTCTGACCTCATCTTGCAATTTATGCATCACAGTTTCATGTCTTAGTAGTTCTGACAATGCCCATTCCAGGACTGTGTAGGTAGTATCAGTTCCAGCAGCAAACATGTCCTACAGAAAAAGTAACACAACATTAATATTCAATAAAATGAACACCAAAACTTCAACAAAATCACGATAACATCGTAATTTTGACAGATTCAAAAGGCAACACCTTAGACTACAATGGCTAAAAAACCATTACAGATCAAGGCAAAGACAACGGTTTTATGAAGATAGGCAAAAAAAAATTAAAGAAGATGATGAATTGTATTTTGATAAGGTGAAAATCACAACATTGGTGAGGGTTAGTCTTAGTCACGTTTTGCATGTGGATATATATAATGGCGACTTCTGATATTTCGTTGTTAAATATGTTTGGATCTCAACTCCAAAAACTAAATCATAGAGTAAGGTTGCTCTCACATATTTATACACTCAGCTCAAGAACCTAAGCAATGTAGGACTTCAAACTAGCTAACTTCAACAACACAACTACATATTCAACATTCACTCTCACGCCTAGCGTGGGCCTGAGTCAAATGTCCACATTACAATCCTTAACTCAGCTCTGATACCATGTTAAATATGTTTGAATATCAAGCCCAAAAGCTAGCTCATAGTGTGATGTTGCATTCACATATTTATACATTCAATAACCCCAGAACCTAAGCAATGTGAGAATTCAAAACAAACTCCAACACCACAACTACATATTCAACATTCCTCTGGTACAATGGTGACTAAGTGATTGAGATAAGATAATGAATAGATGATTTAAAACTGTACTTCTGTATAATGATTTATGTGTCTAATGAGGCCACTAAGTAGCTCAATACTCCCTTATCAATTCAAATAAAACTTATAAATTAAATCTAATTAAAAAAGAAAACAAGTAAAGGTATATTATTAGCCACACAATTATTTTTCCTAAATAGCAAGCACTAAATCATACGTAATTTACCTAAATAGCAAGCACTAAATAATATACGTAACTTCTGTCAATAAAAAAATAATATACGTAACTTATTTGTTGAGTGATTGAAATGTTTTCCCTTTGAAATATCCCGCCAATTAATCAAAACCGTGGAACATAAGTCCATATTGCAATTCAGTAATTGGCCAACGAAAGCTTTTTCTTTAGTGCAGGCGCTGGTTACTTCCACCGTAGGCTTTCAATTGATTTTCTTAATCATGATAATTAAAAGGAAAATAACTACTAATTGGAAATGAAAAACCATGTCTAATGAAACTCCATCCATGACGTGAGTTTATTATTTCAAAGGGGTATATGGCTAATAAGCTTTGCATGCTAGAAAGCCATATGAGACCCCAATAAGTTCAAATTTCACAGCTTAACTTCGAGCAAAATGTTAACTAGTGTTCCATGACCCTTTTTAAGTATTTTAATTAAATAGTAAGTTTTGTAAAAAAATTTATAAAAATGTGTGAAGACAACACATTGAGAATTAAAATGTTTCACTTTTTAAATAAAGTAGATTATTTAAGATGAATAAATGGGAATATCAGGGTTCGAACCTGAGTCCCTACATTTTACAAGTAATGTCCCTACCAACACTTTAGCGTTTTGGGTGACAAAATGGGATAAAGGGCAAAAGTGGAAAAAAATAAAAAATAAGGGGGCAAACATGTTTGATTTTAAAATTGGGGATCAAAATATCGTGAAACATATGGAGACCAAAAATACAATCAAACCTAAAATTCATTTTACTTTTTAACACTTATATTTTCTCTCCTCTAAAATTTTATCAACTTCTCATTAAGGTGATTATTTGGTGGCTAACCCGCCCGCCAACTCGTTAGTAAACGAGGTGGGCTTGACTTTTGAGCTCAGATACTAAAGTTGGTCTGCTCCGTCCTGTTTTTGGACGGGCTTTAAGCAGACAAACTTGACTTTTGAGCTCAGATGTCTAAGTTGGTCTGTTCCGTTCCGTTTTTGGATGAGCTTTAAGTGGGAGAGTCTAAACGGGGCGGGCCGCCCACTTTGCCACCTCTATAACATAATTAATGATCGGATTTGAATCATAGGATTTATGGAATCATCATTGTGTTAGCCTTTTTTTCTTGATTAATTTCTTTTATGTGTCCAACCTTGTCACAATTGTAGCATGTAAATTCTTTTGTAGTCCAAGACTTGCTTCTTGACTTGGTGCGTGACTCTCAAATTTGTCAGGCTTATGGAAATGTCTAGTCTAACTTCTCCTTCACGACTTTGTAACTAGAGTTTCTAACTAAATAGTAGTGCCAAAACCACCTTCCTTTCATAATCTCTTTATTAAGCATGTTCTATCTGTTTCCCATTTATGAAATTTAATAAGTCATCACCTGCGTCTCCGAGTTTTTCGAGGTTCTGTGTGAAATATGAAAGTGGGCCTTTAATAAATAAAAAAACGTAACTTTTTTTTTATAAAAAAACCATCGTCGATTTAAATTGCAAATAACATAAAATTATAATCATTCTTGTAATTAACATAAAAAAGATTCATAGTCTAACAATAACAACAAAATACATTTGCTTATAAAAAAACATTCTCGCTACTTAAATCGACTCATTCTTGCTGCATTTTTTGAAGCAAATTCATCAATCAAGTCTTTATATTGTATGTCATCCAAGAGATTATTCTCAATTGCTATCAATGCTAAGCCGTTAAGTCTTTCTTGTAACATGGTAGACCGCAAGTAAGACTTCAGTAATTAAAGAATGATGAGAATTGAGAATTGGGTAACACAATTAAAATAGAAAAATTGTGATTTTACATTGCAAATTTTAGAAACTCTAACTTGTAAAATTTAGTTTTTACCTTTATTTCACCTTTAATGGAGTTTTTGAGAATAGAAGGAAGAAGGTTAACCAACGTTAATGTCGCCGGTGATGGTGGTAGGTCGACGCCTCACGCCTGGTGGTGGTGAATTAATGGAGTTTTTGAGAAAAAATATGAAGAACGCATAACAGAACGCAAAACGCAGGAAAATAAGCTTCTCTTGTCTGCTTGTTTTTTTTTCTTAGGAAAACGGGTTGGGCTGGACCTTACTACCCTTACAACATTTTCTAACATAAATAATTAATTTTTACACTCCCTAACTTACTAATACTACTACCCTATAAATTTTTTTTTGTGGCCCTCATTTTTAAAAGACCTTGTGCCACGGCACATGTCGCACATGGGCCAAGGCTGCCGCTGTAAGTCATCAATATTTTTTAAAAAAATATTATATAAACGTGTGACAGTCATACAGTCTGATCAAGGACTCAATCCATTGATCGAATCAATCAGCGGTATGGATTTTAAAACATGCATGAGACTAAGACACGAAGCCAATAGTAAGCCCCACACACTTGCTCCTATTTATTTTTCACGTTGAATATATGTGATGATACAGTACATGGGACAAAGACTCCAAGCCAATAGTAAGCTGTAAGCGCACCCACTTGTTCCTTCTTTCTTTCTTTCTTTCTTTGGAAAGTGACCCAACCCAACCAACAAGTACTTCTGCCGTTTCCCTTCTAGGACTGTGGTGGTGTTGGTACAATTAAATTTACCCCTTCCAAGTGGGACATGGCCTTAAGGTTTCTACTGATATACCACACTCTTCCTTTTGGCTTTTGGTGACTAAATGATTATAAAAATATAATGATAAATAACATTTTTTTTTTTTGGTGAAGATCACATTATAGGATGAGAGAGTGACCGAGTGAGGCACGCTGCATGTATTGTTAATTTGTTATTTCTTACTCCATACCACAATATATGTCACTTTGTCACTTTTACACATATTAAGAAAGATAATTAATGTTGTATGGAAAAGAGAGATTATGAGTTGATTTACAAAATTGTCCTTCATTTATGGTATGAAAAAAATAAATTGAAGAATCGAAAGAAGAGAGAGTAATTAATAGTTAAGGGTATAATAGGAAAAATAACATTAAATGCTTCATTGGTAATATAAAGTGACATATATATATATGGGCAGCCCTATTATGGTCCTCAAATTTTTAGGTCCACCAGTGGACCTCTTAATTTGACCTGCTATAACAGGTTTTACTATTTTATTGGTTTGTGGGTTTCACAAAAGCTGAAAATTTTTTGAAAAAACATAACTTTTAAGTGAGAGTGGATGTTACAATTATGTCCTTGTAACTAAATCTTAAATCCAATTCATCTCCATCCTTTGAAGAACCACCACCGTATGCTTCTCAACTGGAAATTTTTATTTCTTCTTTTTTAAAATTTTGCTATTGAATAATCAATTGTACTTATTAATTTAATTCTTTTTGCAATCTAGCATATTTAAATCAAACAAGGCAAATAACATGTATATTTTGATTTCATTTGTTTTTTGCCTTTAATCTCTTCCCCTTCCTCCAGCCACGAGATCTGTGGACAATTTTATTTTTCTTCTTCAACAACTTAAGAAAGCCTTTTGTTTCAAATCTTTGCTGATCCTATTGAGAAAACTATTGATTTGGATTTTATGTTAATATTTGTTCAAAAACCCCCAAATTTCTATATTTATCAAAGAATCACAAAACCAGTGATTTGGAGATTGGCCCGAAGAAGAGGTGCGAGCATGCCAAGATGAAAGACTATGGGTGGAGTAGATTTCAAGAAGTTTGCTATGTGGTTCAACTAGCTTACTCTATAATTTCTTTGTTCCATATGTTTATTTTAATGAATATCACTTGAATAGATATCTGTCAAAGTAAATAACCAAACCAAATTGAAAACATATTACTCTATGGTGTAGCCGTGTATCAGTCTAGTAGTAAATAGGGATGGCAACGGGCGCCCATGGGTGCGGATTTGACACTTACCAAACCCACACCCGAAATCATCACCCAAACCCAAAGGATGTTCGGGTGGCAAAACAACACCCACGCCCACACCCATTGGGTTCGGGTTTTTTCCACCCAAACCCGCAGCACATTTGAAAATAATTTGCAAATTTAAGAAATTAAATTCCAACATAGACTTTGAATTAAATTACAACTAAAATTTAAAGTATTCCAAGGAAATTGAGGGAGACTATGGGGGTAATTAGGTAATTATAAAATATTTCGGGTGGGTGTATGGGTTTCGGGTGTGGGTTTGACTGATACCAAACCCACACCCTTATTATCGGGTGTCACCCGAACCCAAACCCAAACCCAGTCAAATCGGGTTTCGCCCGTTGACTTGGGTTTGAGTTCGGGTGGGTCTCTCGGGTTTGGGTTTTTTTGCCATCCCTAGTAGTAAAACATAAAACATACTCCGTAGTAGTATAAAGTATTACTCTTTGGTGATAGCATTTATTTGATAGAAAAAGAATACTTGCTAATTGGACCGACAAACGAATGAGAAAAAGAATTTCGATTATTGAACTCCGAATGAATAGGTGGAATTTAATAAAATTCGAATTGGAAACGTGGCTTTAATGAAATGGTCATAGAGTTTGACAAAAATTATAAATTTTTACCGGAGATTTTGAATTTAATTAATCTGGCCGTTCAATATCACCTAATTGAACTAATAAACGATGGGAAAAAGAATTTCGATCATCGGACTCCGAAGGAATAAGTGGATTGTAATAACAGTCGAATTGAAAACGTAGTTTTAATGAAAAGGTCATGGGTTCGACAAAAATTATAGATTTTTAATGGAGATTTTGAATTTAATTAGCCCGACCGTTTAATATCACCTAATTGAACTAACAAACAAATGAGAAAAATAATTTCGATCATCGGACTCCGAATGAATAGGTGGATTGTAATAACAGTTGAATTGGAAACGTAGTTTTAATGAAAGGGTCATATAGTTCGACTAAAACTATAGATTTTTACTGGAGATTTTGAATTTCATCCATCCGGCCGTTCAATATCACCTAATTGGACTAAGAAACGAATGAGAAAAATAATTTCGATAATCGGAATCCGAATGAATAGGTGGATTGTAATAACAGTCGAAATGGAAACGTAGTTTTAATGAAAGGGTCATATAGTTCGACTAAAACTATAGATTTTTACTGGAGATTTTGAATTTAATCAGTCCGACCGTTCAATACCACCTAATTGGATTAAGAAACGAATGTGAAAAATAATTTCGATCATCGGAATCCGAATGAATAGGTGGATTATAATAACAGTCGAATTGAAAACGTAGTTTTAATGAAAGGGTCATATAGTTCGACTATCACCCCTTTTTATCATTGAGAATTACATATCAGTATATCACAAATGTTTAATTAACCCCAACTATCGTGACAAGCTTCCTGTCACATGTTTAAAGGGAAAAAAAATAAAAATTTGTACAAAAGACAAAACAAAAAAAATAAATTAAAATAACAAAAAATGCTTCATCTTCATCTTGCTCAATCAATGCTCCGCTTCTTCTCGCCAATATCCAAATCGCCGGCTTTGTGATTCTTTGATAAACATAGAAATTTGGGGGTTTAGGTTTTTAATTTGAACTCAGATTAGTAGAATAAGCCAAATCAAATGTTTTCTCAATAAGATCAGCAAATATTTGAAACAAAAACTTTCTTAAGTTGTTGAAGAAGAAAAAAAAATTGTTCTTAGATCCAGTGGCTGGATGAAGGAGAAGAGATTAAAGGAAAAAAAAAATCAAAATATACATGTTCTTGCAAAAACGACACCACAATCCTTCACTATCACTGCCCAAAACAACCAAAATCAAAACAGTAAGAGGCAGAATCGGAACAAGAAGGAGAAGAAGAAACTCGAAATCGCCGCCGCTTCACCGTTTCAGAATCATACGGTCCTTTCTTCAAAGGATGGAGATGAATTTGATTTTAGATCTAAGATTTAGTTATAAGGATATAATTGTAACATCCACTCTCACTTAAAAATATGTTTTTTTTTTTTATTATTCTGCTGCTTTTGCAGGACCCACAACCAATAAAATAGTGAAACATGCTATATCAGGTCAAATTAAGAGGTCCACCGGTTAGACCCTAGTTAGGTCTAAGTTAGCAAGGTGCACCTTTTCAATTGGACCAAAATACTCATTCTTTTAATTTTTGAAAGAATAGAGCAACAGGGGCATTTCTGTAATTTTACCCAACAGTACACGCGCCCCACCTTCTGAAACCATTAATAGACGCGGATCCAGTGTCGCGCGCGTACCGAAGGACCATGGTTACAGACCGTTGATTTCCATCAGACAGCCAAGATCTGATCTCATCAAGACTGTCTGATCAATCAGACAGCCCAGATCATCCTGATCCATCAGATTCCAGCGCCTGCGCCACACTGGATTACAACCTGGAGAGAGAAAAATTTGCTTTTTAAAAGTAGGACACGTGTCACACAATGGTTGGCTGAGCGTGATTTTTGTTCATTTAATACTTTGAACTCAATTATTTCGTTGTAAATTAATTTTTTATTTTTTTATTTTTATACCAAAATTCATAATTTTTTTTTGTCTACAAATAGAGACTTTGTTCGTTTGATTTGGACACCGAAAAAAAAACGCAATTTTTCACTACCTTAATCTCATTTTTTGTCTACTAAATACGTTACTTGTGTGTTGTAATTTAACACGCACCACTCAACCAACTCACTGAAACCATTATACCAGGAAAATAGTAGATAATATTCTGGAACTTTTGGTATATTTTATGAAATTTTTGGAGACCTGAAACTATTTTTAGTTAATTAAATGAGATAAAACGGTAATTAAAAACTAATGTTTGCTTCTGAAACCATTTTACTGGTAGAATGGTTGCACATAGTTGTATTCTGAAACCATTTTACTGGTAGAATGGTTTCAATGAGTAATTTATTAATTGTGTTTGCTTCTGAAACCATTTATCTAGTACAATGGTTTCAGAGAGTTGTAATCTGAAACCATTTTGCTGGTAAAATGGTTTCAGTAAGTTGATTATTAGTTATTTGCTTCTGAAACCATTTAGCTTGTAGAATGGTTTCAGAGATTTGTACTCTGAAACCATTTTCCTGGTAGAATGGTTTCAGTGAGTTGATGTAAGGTAGTGAAAAATGAGATTAACGTAGTGAAAAATTGGGTTTTTTTTTCTGTGTCCAAATCAAACGAACCAAGTCTCTATTTGTAGAGAAAAAAAAATTATGAATTTTGGTATAAAAAATAAAAAATAAAAAATTAATTTACGACGAAATAATCGAGTTTAAAGTATTAAATGGAAAAAAATTAACGCAGCCAACCATTGTGTGACACGTGTCCTGCCTTTTCAAAAAGCTTTCTCTCTCCGCGTTATCCTTCCACCCACGCGCGCCTGTCGGCGCGTGTGATGCACGCGCGCGGATTTTGTCCAATCACACGCTGCCACGCGTCCTGGGGGGTGGGAAAAGAAGTTGGGGGCGCGTGTATTGTTGGGTAAATTACAGAAATGCCCATGTTGCTCTATTCTTTCAAAAATTAAAAAAATGGATATTTTTGTCCAACTGAAAAGATGCACCTTGCTAACTTAGACCCAACTGGGTCTAAGTTAGCAGCCTCCATATATATATATATATATATATATATATATATATATATATATATATATATATATATATATATAGTGGTACAAATTGTTTCCCCAAAATGACATATATTGTGGTACAGAGGGAGTAATATATTTATGCATAAATAAAGATTCCGAGTCAAAAAAGAAATGCAATTGTAATTTTTTTTTTTTTTTATATCAATGCAATTATAAATTTTATTTGCATGTGGATTATTATGATAGGAATGGGGATTGTGTCCCACCCGACCGCTTAATTTGGTTCGGGGTCAGTTCTGAAATCAAGTGGTTCCAACCTAGAGACGGATCTACGTAGAGGCAGAGTGTGGCTATAGACACACCTGAATTTTCACTATTTTTTTTCATATACATATAGTATATAATGAGCATGAAAAAGAAAAAACATAAACCAGAATAACCAAAACATAACCCAGAATAACAAACACGGGATGATGAAGCAAAAACGAGAAAAATGAAAAGCAAAGAAAATGAAGAAGAAGCAAAACGATAGTAGAATAGCTAGCTCAGGAAGTTTGAAGAAGAGGAATAGCAAATGATGGCAGCTTTTGTTCTCTACAATACATCATATAATTAATAAGGCACTTATATAGGGTTTTGCATATTTCTTATGGGCTTGGATCGTTTGACCTTATGTTTCTGTGTGTAGTGTCACTTTTGATCACTTTTTTTTTTCTTTCTATACCTCCAACTTAGTAGTATTTTGAACACTATGCTGGAATCAAATGGGAAAAAATGCTGGGAAAGGTTTTTTTTTAAGCATGCTGGGAAAGTTATGTGAATTTTTTTCTTATATGAAAGAAACTTTTGGAACTAAAGAAAAAAAAAAATATATATATATATAATTCATAAAAAATCATATTTTTTTTTAGTTTAGTTCTTACTAAATTTTAATGGTAAATTTAGTCCTCTATAATATTGTAATTTATAAAAATAGTCTTTAATTTAAAAACTTTTTACAAAAAATAATGTTAGTCCTCAAAATATAGTCTCTATAAAATGCAAATGTGGATTAAAAATGAATAATTTTTTTTAGGGACTAAACTTGAAAGCTTGAGATTTTATAGGAGCTAAAAATATATTTAACGTTCATTATTATACACACCTTTACCAATTAATTACTCATTAATTTGATCAACTCGCTTCCTCATTATTAATTGGGTGAATATCTATTAGAGTTTAATAATATTGTTTTTGAGTCATTTATAAGTCACTAATAATATTGATATTATTATGTGTCGTTAAGCTTGAAGTGTATGTCGTTTTAGTGATTTGAATTCGAACATCTTTCATATATATTTAGCCATACCAAAATCTAATGTCTGGATTTATATTTATAGCGGTCCGCCCCCATTTTTTGGGTATCCAATTTATATTTATAGCGGTCCGCCCCCATTTTTTGGGCTAGCTCCGCCACTGGCTTTGTCTTTAGTACAGGCGCTGGTTACTTCCACCGTAGGGCTTTCAATTGATTTTCTTAATCATGATAATTAAAAGGAAAATAACTACTCATTGGAAATGAAAAACCATGTCTAACGAAACTCCATGACGTGAGTTTATTATTTGAAACGGGTATGGCTAATAAGCTTTGCAACTAGAAAGCCATTTACGTTCAATACATGAGACTCCATGACGTCATACAGTCCGATCAGTGACTCAATTCCTTGATTGAATCAATCACCGGTATGAATTTTAAGACATTGCATGGGACTAAGAGCAACTCCAGCGGTAAAAAATTTAGTCTGTCCGTCAAACTGTAGAACTAGAATATCTATTTTTTTTCTTATTGCACCATTGTAGATGCTCTAAGACACCGAGCCAATAGTAAGCCCACACACTTGCTCCTATTTATTTTTCACGTTGAATATATGTGATGATATATACAGTACATGGGACAAAGACTCCAAGCCAATAGTAAGCTGTAAGCGCACGCACTTGTTCCTTTTTCTTCTTTTATTTTTGGTTTCTTTCTTTCTTTTTGTTCTTCTTCTTGTTCTTCTCGTTGTTTCTTTTATTAACCACTTGCAAAGTGTTTTGGATTGGATCTAGAAGCTCAAAAGCTGAGGAAACCGCTAATTGAACTGTCAAGCAAGGCCCAATAAGGAGCAACCCGCGAAGACCACCTACGAGTCTCAATAACATAGCAAATTATTTTTAAAAAATTTCAATTTTTTATAAATGATCTATATGACATAAACTTTCAATCTAACGGTGGATTTTATAAAATTCATATTTGTTATAATATAAATCTCTACTTGTGCACCATGCACAACTTGGAGGACTTGTTCATGTTGGACAAAGCCCTGTATTCATTAAACTTACCGATGTGGGACTTCAAAGTATATCTTTGTTTTACAAATTCATATACCTCACATTGGGTGTCTATCTTTGAAACAAACTCGCTACTCTGATGATGTTAATATCTATATATATAAATCCTAAATAGTTCTCATACCACTAATCCTAACCCTAATTATATTAACCAATCATAGCTTTTAAATCATTTTTTTAAAAAAAATAAATAATAAAAAAATTAACAATTGTAATTAATTGAGCCACATGCCACATTATTTCTAATGATTTGTCATATGTCACATTTAATTTGAAGCATTCATATATCTTTTCATTTCATTTCTATTCATACATCATTATCCTTTTCATATGCCCATTTTAATTACCAAGAAATCTAATGGTTTTCGATGAAAAGTTTTTTTAAGCAATGAAAAGTTGTAAAAATTTAATTTCATATAAGCACCTATCTTTTCGGTGGACATTATAAATACTTTTTTATTTCTTTGTTTGTTTTTCAATTCTTTCCACCACCTTAGTCATCTATAACAATATATAAAGAGGATAAGGGAGTTTGGGCTGGATTTTTTTTGGTCCATTTTGCCCTTAACTTCCTTTATGGTTTTTTAATTATTCCATAATTGCCCTTAACTTCCTCTCTGTTTTTTTTATGGTTTTTTCATCTATATCTATTTTATACCCTTAACTTCCTCTCTTTTTTTTTATGGTTTTTTCATCTATATCTATTCTATACTATAATATATAAAAAGAATACATGAGTTTTGGGGTAGAATTTTCATAATACCAACATTACCCTTGCTTTTTTTTAGTAGCAACAAAAATCTTTTATTAACAAACTCACCATAACATAAGGCGTATCTTTTTTTTTGGGTACATAAGTTAGACACAGGCAGGCGCGGAACGCGCCTGCCTGGCCCGCTAGTTTGGAAATAATTGATTTTCTTCTTTACCTATGTTTTTTTTTTATCTTCCTTTCACATTCACCTCTTCATCCTTCTTATTTTTTCATGTTCTTCCTTTTTAATGTGCTTGCTCATGGTATTAGATAATAGTTCGTCATTTTAACTATTTTCATTTCCTCCCTTAATTACTTGCATTCAAGATATTTACAGCAGTAATTTTAATTCATATGCTTTGAATATCTATAAAATCTTTTGTTTTGTAGATATACTAATTTACATTGGTTGATCTAACAAATACTTTATTTTAATTTTTGTCCAGGTAGATGTTACTATCATCATGGAAGTAGGACTTGGTGTGATTATATATTTATAATGTAATACTACTATTATGCAGTTGCCTTTATATACGCTACTATTTATTTTGGGTTTCTATTACGGGAGTATATATATATATATATATATATATATATATATATATATATATATATATATATATATTAAAGAGTGTATTGTTTTTTATTTATTTATACTTTTTTATGTTTGCATTATATATATTTTGCTTTTAATTTAGAGATTGATATACTTGATCTATATGTATAAGTGTTTCTCCGAGTAATTAACACTGTTTATGCTTAATAATTGATTTGTTTGTTTGATTTTTGGTTACAAAGTTTGAAGAACTTGAAGAATTATGTTTGTACCAAAATAACAACTTATGAACTATGTATGTCATTGCCTAAAAAAAATGTATGTTCATGATTTTTTATTTATTTCAAGTTTCAACTATAGGTCATTCATTCTTCAATTATTTAAATTTTTTAGTTGACATTATATTATAAACAACAAATAACACCCGTGCATCGCACGGGTAAGGGTCTAGTTTTCCATCATACAATTTGTTTTTGTTTTAACTAAATAAGTTTTCTAATTCATAGCATACCGTTTAATATATTAGAACGTACCACGAATCGAAATAGCGTATCGATTATGTGTATCCCCTACATACTGAATTCTTTCAAGGTTGCGTACCGCGTACCCATACCACGTACCCAAATGAATTACGAATCAGCTGGTGACTATGAGACAAATATAAATTTCTCAAAGATCTAACGTCCGTTTGATATATGGAGTTTAGATATGATAAATATATCCTATTTTAATCTCTTGTTTGATGCACCATTGAGATATTATAAATTATTCCCTTTCTATCACGAGTCTTAGCTGTGTTAAAATTAGGCTTAAATACAACTTTGACTCCTCCTATTTTACAAAATACACAATTTTAGTTCCTCTATTTTGTTTTGCACAATTTTGGTTCCCCAATTTTGCAAAATGCACAATTATGGTCCTCATCTATGTTTTGCGCAATTTTAGTCCTCCTATTTTAAAATTTTTTGACATTTGTTCTCCTTCTTCGTTTAATAACCTTCAATTTTGGTGATTTGATACATTATTTAATAGACATGATACATGTTTATGTTTAGGAAGAACACAATGAAGATGAAGGAACACACACTCTTAAATTTAATTTTAATTTCTTTGTTTTATGTTTTTTTAATTATGTTTTAAATTTAAGAAATAATTAAACCAAATTTAAATAATAACTAAATAAATAAATTAAATATGACGTAACAGTCTATCATGTGTCAAAACCAAATTTAAATAATAAATAAATTAAATATGACGTGACTGTCTATCATTATTTAAAGAATGTGTTATGCCATCAAAATTGAAGGATAAAGGAAAAGGAAGACCAAACGACTGAATTTTTCAACACAGAGAAAAAATAAAAGTACCAAAGTTGAAAAAAAAAAAAGTACCAATTTGACGTGACTGTCTAACATTTTATAATGAAATTTTATATTTTTAAGTTCATTGCATAATTATGCAATAAATTTTTTTTGACGCAATTATGCAATAAATCTAAAAAATAAAATTTGTTTTTGTAAAATAGGAATACCAAGAAACTTTAAAATTATAAGACCAAAATTGCGCATATTTTCACGTGTTTGTCTTCCCTCTGTACCATTCTTTCTCTGCGACATCTCTTCTCTCCCTGCCTGCGTTCTGCTTCAAGGTATGAATCTCTCTCTCTCTCTCTCTCGTTAATTTTTTATGTTCCTATATCACTCATCTCTTAACTCCATGCCTGCGTTCTGTTCCTATTAATATGTTTCTTTGGGCTACTTTTGATATTAATTCTGCTCGTTTTTTATCATATTTTAGTGGCCTGCGATTTATGTTTATTTCTGGTTTTGAGTAGCTGGTATTAGGGTGGAATCTTTTTTTTACTCTGTAATTTTTGGTTTTTGATGTGCTTTCTATTTCCAGGCTGGGCTTTGTATTTTTTGTGATTGTTTATGGGGAGAGGGGTTATTTGAGAACATATATAACATTTTACTAAAAAAATGTGGACCATATAACTTTTATGGGACCCATATAAATTTTAACCAATAGAAGAGAGTGTGTTAAAGTGTGTTTATTAAAGAGTGTGTTGCTAGCACTCCTCTTGTAAATATTATCCGTTTATAGTGCTTCTGTCCACTCATTGGGTTTGGTCTAGTAGTGAGGGGTTTGGATTGTATGCTAGAGGTCCTAGTTCGATCCTCAGTTCCATTGTAAACAAAAAAAAAAATCCAAGAAAACTAAATTTGTCCAAGTGATCCTTTTGTCCCTCCTTCAGTGGCCTATTATTAGTGATCAAAACTAAATTTGTTCAATTATAGTCAAACATCAATATTCATTGTTCAATTATAGTTAATAACAATAACACATAAAAATTAAAATATGATTACAAACTATTTTCAGTTTTTCACATTATTTAAAAATGTCATTCTTAGCCTCTTGGCTATATTGTAACTGTTTATCTATTTCTGTCATATTTAGTAGCTACTGCAAGTAGAGGGTATTTTCTATGTAGAGTAAGGCCAAAAGTTTCAGACATGTCCAAATCCTTCCCTTCTACAGCATCAGCCAATTTCCAATCAAATTGGTAAACAAGGTTTGCTAACACCAATTCATTCACAGCAATAGCAAACACCACTCCAGGACAACCTCTTCTTCCTGCTCCAAATGGGATAAGTTCAAAGTCCAATCCTTTAAATTCAATTGAACTGTTCATAAACCTTTCTGGTTTAAACTCTACAGGTTCTTCCCAACTTGAAGGGTCTCTAGCAATAGCCCAAGCATTGATAATTACATGTGTTCCAGCTGCAATGTCATAACCATCTAGTTGGATATCTTCCATACATTTCCGAGGGGTTAATAGCGGAACTGGTAAATGAAGGCGAAGTGTCTCTTTGATCACGGCCTTCAAATAGTTCATGTTAACCAAATCCTCTTCAGTTACATGAGTTTTGTTGCCAACCACAGTTCTCACCTCATCTTGTAATTTATGCATCACAGTTTCGTGTCTTAATAGTTCTGTCATCGCCCATTCTAGTACTGTGTAGGTAGTGTCTGTACCTGCAACAAATATGTCCTACATATGCAGGGAAAAAGCACAAAATATTTTAAACAATTTATACACAAATTATATTTAAGTAATCTAAGCTAGTGGAAAAAAGAAGTGATCTAACAGATCAGTAGTTAAATTATATCTAAACATTACATTCGAAAAACTTGAAAGTTATAATCTGCAGCATATCTATAATTATCTCTGCTATTGAGAAGCATGGTATGGTAGAGTGCAACGAAGAGATAACTAAATTGAGATAAAGATTGATTTTTTGGAATTGATAGAATGATCAAGTTAGTTTAACCAAGTTGCTTATGCTAGTATATATGAATGATATTGTTACTTACTAGTATCAAAGCCTTGATTACAGTTCTATCAATTGGGAAGCCAATAGCATTAGTCTTTTGAACAGAAAGCAAAACATCCACAAAATCATTCTGATCCTCACTATCAACACTAACATCTCCATCAGACCAACGACTAATGTGCTCCTCAATAACTTGTTCCATGAACTCATCCAAATATTTGGCACATTTTTCTGCCTTGCTATAAAAACCATTAACTTTCCCCAACCAATCAAGCCAAGGTATATAGTCTCCTATACATACACTACCAAATAACTCCTCAAACTGAGACAACGCCTCCTGCAATTTCATCTCTCTTCCTTCACGGTATCTTTTTCCAAAAGCCACCCTACATATTATATCATTAGTAATTGTAGAACACAAATCATTTAAATTCAACGGTGACGCAGAAGAACAACATTCCTTAATATATTCCATCATTCTTAAAGTGTCCTCCTCTCTCACATGATGATAAGATTGAACCCTTTTGTTACTAAGAAGGTGTAACACACTGAGACTCCTTACTTGTCTCCAATACTCACCATATGCACAACTTGCCACATCTTTCGAACCATATAAAAGGATATCGAAGATTTTACGTTGTGGCCTATCAGAGAAAACTAAGTCATGAGTTTTCATTACTTTAGAAGCTGCATCAGCAGAGGAAACCACAAGTACTGGAACCTTACCAAAATAAAGAAGCATTAAAGGGCCATATTTGTGAGAAAAGTTTTGGAGTGATCGGTGAGGGAATAAGCCAAGTTGATGGAGATTACCAAGTAGAGGCAATCTTGGAGGTGACGGTGGTGAGTTTCTTGTGGTGACAGAATTGCTGAAATACCATTTGATGATGAAGAAAAGAGAAATAAGGAATAGCGGAAAGATAGTGAAGAAAAACATAGGGAATGAAGAGAAGATCTCATGTGAAAGAGAACTTTGTAGAAATGTGGACATGCCTTAAGCTTTGGTTTCTGTTCAGTGATGATAAAAACCACTCTCTTCCTTCTGATATAGCAGTTGGGGTTATGATGTTTATTGGTTCTTCTGATATCTTTCTCTCTATGTATATTATGGTGACTAGGATGATTATAATAAGATAGTAATGAGCTGTATTTTGATAAGGTGAGAATCACAGCATAGGATGAGAATGAGTCACGTTGTATGTATTGTTATTTCTTCATATATATGCACTTATAAATTTTATTTGCATGTGGATAATGATATAAGAGATTAGGAAGAAAGTTTGTTGTGTGTGTATATAGTTTGTTTTGCACATAAATTTCTGTCTGCTAGTTCTATTATAGTAACTTCAAATTAGGAATCCTTTCCCATTCCAATTATGGCCATAAGTGTACCTATCATTCAAATGTCACAATCTTGTATTCTGCCGATTTACATACTGAAAGAGGCAACCCTTTCCCATTCCACTGTCATTTTGATTTTTAGTTCTTATTTTGTTTTTCTCTTTTGTATCTGGACAACTATTGTTGAATGATATTTTCACTCCCCAGTTTTGATCTGTTTTGAGTTGCTCTATTTTATATGTAATTTGATTTTGAGCATTTGACTAGAATGTACCTATTAGTTTGTTCTTTACTTTAGAAGGAACTATCAGTAACATTATTGATTACTCTATGGTTATATTTGTTTGCTGATAATTTTGATGGAATTATTTCTGTTGGATTAACATAGATCCAAAAGACTAATTTCTTTGTAATCCTAACCATGAGCAATTGAGCATAGACATTGATATTTTTCTTGATGTGTGGTTGTGCATACATGTGTTAACTTTTTCAAAACTTTACATTTATTCATAACGACATCACACTAAGACATTTTGTTTGGTACCTCTGGATCTTTTCGACCACCTTGTTCATAATTTTATGATGAATAGAAAAAAAAGAATATAGGGTTGTATTTGTGATGAATAGCATCAATTTTGTTTTCTAAAATCTGGAACATTGTTTTGGGAAGTGCCGCCAATTGTGAATATAGGATTGTTAAGAACAGTTGCCTAACTCTAACAAGAAAAACCTATTATCCAAAAATATCCTAAATTGGCGTAAGTTTCGTTACAACCTGGAAGTGTATGCATAATTATATTGTGACTGTTATATATAATATTTTCAAGCCTATAGTATAATGATGTATGCTCTGGGATTTGAGTGATATGTTAAACCCTGTAAACATACACTTGAGAAAATTTGTGTGAGGTTGTGTGAAGAGAGAATTGTCCCTATGAAAAAGTGTTGGATGAATTGCACTGAATTTCTGATTGGTTGTTAGTAGATGAGATGTTTTTTGTATACTCACATGTTTGTTGTTAATTAATTATGCAGATAGAGAGATAGATTTTTAGAAATGTCTGATTTTATATTTGAGGTTGTTACACTCTTTTGAAAGTTTCGTTCTTTGAGGACAAACAACATACTCCCTTTGTTCCTTACTATAGGAACCTCTAACAAAAATCACGTATATTAAAAAAAAAATTGGAGTAATAATTGAATTCAATGTTGTCTTTTTAAGAACTTACATGCAAATACCTTCCATGCAAAATTTTATGCTAATTTCCTTCCAAAACTTCTATACAAATTTCATACCGATTATATTACCGCAAAGCCTGCAAAATATTACATTTACAGCTGGTCTCTCTTTATCCCTGGCTCAAAAGTGAGATCCCTTGTTATAACCTATCCATCTCGTCTCCTTCTGTCCACTCATTGGGTTGCAACTACATTATATAGCACCTAAACTCATGCACTAAGCTCCAAGAAAAATGGTCACAAACATGTATTGGCGAGATCTCTTTGGCCTAGTAAATAGTGATAATACTAGTATTTCCGAGAAAAAATAATGTCATTCTTGGCTCTTGACTATGTAACTGTTTATTCATTTCTGCCATATTTTGTAGGTACTGCAAGTAGAGGGTGTTTTCTATGACAAGCAAGGCCACCAGTCTCAGATACGTCCAAATCCTTCCCTGCTACTCCATCAGGCAATTTCCAATCAAATTGGTAAACAAGGTTTGCTAGCACCAATTCATTCACAGCAATGGCAAACAAAAATCCAGGACAACCCCTCCTTCCAGCTCCAAATGGGATAAGTTCAAAGTCTAATCCTTTAAAATCTATTGAACTGTTCATAAACCTTTCTGGTTTAAACTCTAAAGGTTCACCCCAACTTGAAGGATCTCTAGCAATAGCCCAAGCATTGATAATTACCTGTGTTCCAGCTGCAATGTCATAACCATCTAGTTTGATATCTTCCATACATTTCCGAGGAACTAATAGCGGAATTGGGACGTGGAGGCGAAGGGTTTCTTTAATCACAGCTTTCAAATAATTCAGGTTAACCAAATCTTCTTCAGTTACACGAGGTTTGTTTCCAACCACAGTTCTGACCTCATCTTGCAGTTTATGCATTACAGTTTGGTGTCTTAACAGTTCTGTCATTGCCCATTCTAGGACTGTGTATGTAGTATCTGTACCTGCAGCAAACACATCCTACGTGCAGGGGAAAAAACATGATTTAATTTACTTAAAATACGTATATTTCCACAAAATAAATGTTTATAACAGTATATTATTAAATATATAAAAGAAACAAATTTATACATAAAATACATCTAAAATCTAACGGGATTAGCTGGTTTTTTTTGGAACGCCAAAATATCATTCTTTTTATCGATGAAAGTGGAAAGATGAACATGATAGCGTCCACTAATATTTTATAATCAAAATGGGCTCCTAACATAATTTTCAGAATATATCCGGGGTCCACATTCTTAGAATTTGGTACTGGGCCTAACTCATCCTTACAAAACCGGCTTCTAAAGTGAGGATTGCCCTCACTTTATAAACACACATTCAGGCCATCTCGCAACCGATGTGGGACTTCTTAACACACATCATAGGAATCAAGTATCAGATAAATATGACCAAGTTAGTCTAACTAAGTTGCTTTTGCCACATAGAACAATAAACCTATCATCATAGGAATTAAGTATCAGTTTGAGAACACTAAATCTATTATATATTTATATGCTATAGAACAATATTATACAAAAAGGGGATGAATGATATTGTTACTTACTAGTATTAAAGCTTTTATTGAAGTTCTCTCAATTGGGAAGCCAATAGCATTAGTCTTTTGAACAGAAAGCAAAACATCCACAAAATCATTTTGATGCTCACTATCAACACTAACATCTCCATCAGACCAACGACTAATGTGCTCCTCAATAACTTGTTCCAAGAACTCATCCAAATATTTGGCACATTTTTCTGCCCTGCTATAAAAACCATTAACTTTCCCCAACCAGTCAAGCCAAGGTATATAGTCTCCTATACATACAGTGCCCAATAACTCCCCAAACTCCGACAAAACTTCCTGAAATTTGTTCCCTTTTCCTTCACGGTATCTTCTTCCTAAAGCCACCCTACAGACTATATCATTAGTAATTGTAGAACACAACTGAGTTAAATTCAACGGCGGTGCAGAAGAACAACACTCCTTAATATATTCCATCATTCTTAAAGTTTCTTCCTCTCTTACATGAGTATAAGATAAAACCATTTTGTTACTCAGAAGGTGTATCACACTGAGACTCCTAATTTGTCTCCAATACTCACCATATGCACAACTTGCCACATCTTTAGAACCATATAAAAGGATATCGAAGATTTTACAGTGTGGCCTATCAGAGAAAACCAAGTCATGAGTTTTCATTACTTTACTAGCTGCATCAGCAGAAGAAACCACAAGTACTGGAACCTTCCCAAAATAAAGAAGCATTAAAGGGCCATATTTGTGTGATAAATTTTGGAGTGACCGGTGAGGCAATAAGCCAAGTTGATGGAGATTACCAAGTAGAGGTAATCTTGGAGGTGAAGGTGGTGAGTTTCTTGTGGTGTCAGAATTATTGAAATACCATTTGATGATGAATAAAATAGAAAGGAATAGTGGAAAGATAGTGAATAAAAGCATAGGGAATGAAGTGAATATTTCGGGTGAAAAAGAACTTCGTAGAAATGTGGACATGGCCTTGAGCTTTGGTTTCTGCTCAGTGATGATAAAAACCACTCTCTTCCTTCTGATATATCAGTTGAGTTTATGCTGTTTATTGGTTCTTCTAATATCTTTCTCTCTATAAATATTACGGTGACTAGGATAATTATAATAAGATAGTAATGAGTTGTGTTTTGATAAGGTGAGAATCACAGCATAGGATGAGAATGAGTCACGTTGTATGTATTGTTATTTCTTCATATATATGCACTTATAATTTATTTATTTTTTGCATGTGGATAATGATATAAGAGATGAAGAGAAAAGTTTGTTGTGTGTGTATATAGTAACTTCAAATTAGGAATCCTTTCCCATTCCAATTATGGCCAAAGTGTACCTATCATTCAAATGTCACAATCTTGTATTCTACCCAATTACAGGCTAAGAGAGGCAACCCTTTCCCATTCCACTGTCATTTAGATTTTTAGTTCTTATTTTGTTTTTCTCTTTTGTATTCTGGACATCTATTATTGAATGACATTATCACTCCCCTATTTTGAGTTACTATATTTTATGTGATTTGATTTTGAGTATTTGACTAAAACATACCTATTAGTTTGTTGCTCACTTTTGAAGGAACTATCAGTTACATTATTGATTGCTCTCTGATTATATTTGTTTGCTGGTAATTTTCATGGAATTATTTCTGTTTGATTAACAGAGATCCAAAAGTCTAATTTCTTTGTTATCCTAACTGTGAGCATTTGAGCATAAAAATTGATATTTTTCTTGATGTGTGGTTGTCCAGACATGTGTTACTTCTTCAAAATTTGCATTTATTCTTAACAGCATTACATGAGATTTTTGGCATTATACTAAAGACATTTTGTTCGGTACCTCTGGACCTTTTTGACCACCTTGTTCACAATTTTATGATTTGCCAGCCCCTTGAACCCTTTATCCCGTCTTTGTGTTACGTAGCCACATTTCAAGTCGTCAATGACCGGATTTTAATTATCCCCTTATTCGGAGTTAGGTATGAAAATTTTATCTAGGCTTGAAAAAACTTAAGTTTGGGTTGCTCATGGGATAGCAACCTTTTATGTTTGGGGTGGTGGCTCTCATGTGTCCTTAAAAAAATGAAGGAATGAGGAGAATTGTTGCAGTTGTTAGAGTACCCTTTCCCCCCAAAAAAAAAGGGTACTAAAATTTTTATTTGTGATGAATAACAACGATTTTATTTTCTACATTGTTTTGGCAAGTGCCACCATATGTGTGAATATAGGATTGCTTAGAACAGTTGCCTAAATCTTACAAGTAGAAAAACTTACTATCCAAAAATATCCCACCTTAGCCTAAGTTTCATTATAATTAGAAAAACTTTTACTATCTAAAAATATTCCTGAATGTTCACGTAAGTGAATACAACATAAGGTAATGACGGACTTCACCATTATTACAGCTGGTCTCTCTTTATCCCTAGCTCAAAAGTGAGATCCTTTGTTATAATCTATCCATCACTTCTCCTTCTGTCCACTCATTGGGTTGCAAGTTGCAACTACATTATATGGCACCAAAACTCAAGCACTAAGTTCCAAGAAAAATGGTCCCAAACATGTACTGGTGAGATCTCTTCTTCCAAGTGATAATATTATTTCGATTATACAATTATACATTGTTCAATTATAGTAGTTATTAACAATAACACATAAAAATTAAAATATAATTTCAAACTATTTTCAGTTTTTTGCACTATTTAATAATGTCATTCTTGGCATCTTGACTATTCTCACTGTTTACTCATTTGATCATTTCTGTCATATTTTTGTAGCTACTGCAAGTAGAGGATATTTTCTATGACAAGTAATGCCACCAGTCTCAGACATGTCCAAATCCTTCCCTGCTACTCCATCAGGCAATTTCCAATCAAATTGGTAAACAAGGTTTGCTAGCACCAATTCATTCACAGCAATAGCAAATGAAACTCCAGGACAACCCCTCCTTCCTGCTCCAAATGGGATAAGTTCAAAGTCCGATCCTTTAAAATCAATTGAACTGTTAATAAACCTTTCTGGTTTAAACTCTAGAGGTTCTTCCCAACTTGTAGGGTCTCTTGCAATTGCCCAAGCATTAACGATTACATGTGTTCCGGCTGCAATGTCATAGCCATCTAGTTTGATATCTTCCATAGTTTTCCGAGGGACTAATAAGGGATCCGGGATGTGTAAACGAAGAGTTTCTTTGATCACAGCCTTCAAGAAGTTCATGTTAACCAAATCCTCCTCAGTTACATGAGTTCTGTTACCAACAACAGTTCTGACCTCATCTTGCAATTTATGCATCACAGTTTGGTGTCTTAACAGTTCTGTCAATGCCCATTCTAGGACTGTGTAAGTAGTATCGGTACCTGCAACAAACATGTCCTACACAGAAAACACACTTATACACAAAACACATGTTGTGAATTCAAAGAAACCACACCAATAATCCTTTAGTGTGTGGAGCAAACGAATAAGCAACCAAAACAATGAGATTCAATACAAAAGAGTTGCAAGAAATAGATTTTCCCTATTTCTACCCTTTTCCCAAATCTCTCCCCGTGACCAAGAGATTCAATCAATAAGTGTTTACAAGATGTTACAATGATTCCCCAACCCTAGAGATGACCCAAGAGAAACACTTTAACACTCTAGCCTTGTTGTTGGTGAAAAACAGATCTAAGTAATCCGATTTTCTTGCTTAGAACTGTTTTTCTTGCTTCAAGCATCCGATTTCAAGGCAAAATCCAACAACACATCTAAGTAATCAATAATGCCTTCGATTATTTTTATCGATAAAATCAGAAAAACAGACATGTTAGAATCCGCTATAGAACAATATTATGCAGAAAAAGGAAGACACCTAAATATAAAATATAAATGAATGATATTGTTACTTACTAGTATCAAAGCTTTTATTGAAGTTCTATCAATTGGGAAGCCAATAGCATTATTCTTTTGAATAGAAAGCAAAACATCCACAAAATCATTATCATCCTCACCGTCAACACTAACATTCCTCAACCTATGACTAATGTGCTCCTCAATAACTTGTGACGCAGTACGGAAGCGCTAGGTTAGCAAAACGCTAAACCTAATGGATAAAGACAAGCCGCAAACACAAACTTGTCAAAATAGGGTTTCGGAGTCCACCGAAAGAGTAATTTGGAATCCACCAAATTTGAGAAAAATCTCTGAATTTTTATTGAATCAAAAAGTTGCCTTCACGGCTACAATAATTTAGTTTAAATAGGAGTGAAAAATAAAATTAACAAATCTCCTAAAAGATTGTAAAAATAAAAACAACAAACCTAGCTAAATAAAAATTACAAATCTACCTAAAATATAAAAATAACTAACCTAGGTGAAATATAAAAATAAGAAATCAACCTAAAATATAATAAAACTAAATCTAACTAAAATAATAATATACAGAAGAAACCCTCCTACATCAGTCTCCTCTACCTCAAAAGAACTCGACCCCGAGTTCTCGTTTTGATAAAGAGCTTCCTTTGCAGGTTGACTCCTCCAATGAACAAGAGACCACCCTCCTGGATCCCATTGAATTAAGTGAGAGGACCTGTCTCGTGTCAACACATCCAAATAACCACCGGGGTTCCATTGCTCAAAGATAGAACACAGAATTTGAAATTTATCACAAAAGGGTATTTGACCCAACTCAGTTAACATGTTTGAGCTAGTGCCTAAACCATAAGATTTAAGGTAAAACCCGAATTGAACCCGATCTATAAGCAAATCCTTGAGTTCAAAGGGACGGCTGTGATGCGGCGGTTTTGCTGAGATGGAAGTCATCCTAGTGTCCGGAGGTTCTAGTGGCGGTGAGGTTGTTGCCGGATTTCGCACAAATACATCTGGCTTAGACGGAGCCGCCACAGGTAGGTCGACATCAAGTTGTGGATCGCCAGACTTGCACAAGACAATTTTTTTTATCCTAGTTGGATTCTCTTCACCTCCGTCTTCGGACACAACTTCCTCATCCTCAGAACTCGAGTCATCAGTAGATGGGTTGTTGCGGTTGTTGTCGCCGTTTCTGTTGTTGTTATTGTTTCTATGGCTGTTGTAGTTTCGGTTGTTGTTGGATAACGTTGTCACCTGTGTTGTCAGAGTGGTGATGGCCGCGGTTAAAGCCGTCATGGCACCGTAAAACTCTGCTTTCGTCACCGGTTGATCTCCCATCTGATCACGTTAGGAAAAGAACAGGGGAAACCTGCTCTGATACCAACTGACGCAGTACGGAAGCGCTAGGTTAGCAAAACGCTAAACCTAATGGATAAAGACAAGCCGCAAACACAAACTTGTCAAAATAGGGTTTCGGAGTCCACCGAAAGAGTAATTTGGAATCCACCAAATTTGAGAAAAATCTCTGAATTTTTATTGAATCAAAAAGTTGCCTTCACGGCTACAATAATTTAGTTTAAATAGGAGTGAAAAATAAAATTAACAAATCTCCTAAAAGATTGTAAAAATAAAAACAACAAACCTAGCTAAATAAAAATTACAAATCTACCTAAAATATAAAAATAACTAACCTAGGTGAAATATAAAAATAAGAAATCAACCTAAAATATAATAAAACTAAATCTAACTAAAATAATAATATACAGAAGAAACCCTCCTACATCAACTTGTTCCATGAACTCATCCAAATATTTGGCACATTTTTCTGCCCTGCTATACAAACCATTAACTTTCCCCAACCAGTCAAGCCAAGGTATATAGTCTCCAATAACTACAGTGCCCAATAACTCTCCAAACTCCAACAACACCTCCTGAAATTTCTTCCTTCCACCTTCACGGTATCTTTTTCCTAAAGCCACCCTACATACTATATCATTAGTAATTGTAGAACACAACTCAGTTAAATTCAATGGCAAAGCAGAAGAACAACTCTCCTTAACATATTCTATCATTCTTAAAGCTTCTTCCTCTCTCACATGACGATAAGATCGAACCCTTTTGTTACTAAGAAGGTGTAACACACTGAGACTCCTTACTTGTTTCCAATACTCACCATATGTACAGCCTGCCACATCTTTGGAACCATATAAAAGGATATCAAACATTTTACTACGTGGCCTATCAGAGAAAACCAAGTCATGAGTTTTCATTACTTTACTAGCTGTATCAGCAGAAGAAACCACAAGTACTGGAACCTTCCCAAAATAAAGAAGCATTAAAGGGCCATATTTGTGTGACAAATTTTGAAGTGACTGGTGAGGTAATAAGCCAAGTTGATGGAGATTACCAAGTAGAGGTAATCTTGGAGGTGAAGGTGGTGAGTTTTTTCGTGTGACCGAAAAATTGTTGAAATACCAATGTTTGATTATGAAGAAAAGAGAAATAAGAAATAGTGGGAAGATAGTGAAGAAAAGCATAGGGAATAATGAATATAAGGTTTCTTGTGAAAGAGAACTTTGTAGAAAGGTGGACATGGCTTAAGCTTTTTGTTTCTGTTGAGTATTATCTTCCTCTATATATATTATGGTGACTAAATGATTATAATAAGATAATGAATTGTATTTTGATAAGGTGAAAATCAAAGCATAGGATAATGATATGAGAGATCAGGAGAAAAGGTTTGTGTGTGTATATAGTTTATTTTCAACATAAATTTCTATCTAATTCTAGAAACTGTTAATTAGGAACCCTTTCTCATTTCATTTGTGGCCACAAGTGTAACTACTGGAATTTGTTTTGAATTCATGATAGGATAGGAAAATGGAGAGAGATTCCAGTGAATTTGTTTGTATTGAGTATTGTAAATACTGTCCAATAAGAGAAAGGATTCGGTTATTACTTTTCTTCTAAAATCATCTAAAGCCCTAGACACCAAATTAGAAGTTTTAGTCCTAAAGAAAAATCAATATATTTGCAGTGCAAGGTACCTAGCGTGACTATTATCGCTTCTTCCTTTTTCTTTCATAATCCTTCATTTCTGTTTTCTCCTAACTTCCAAAGTCCAAACAACTATTTCATCGTGATTATAGTCAAATTTTGTTAACGATGTACACTTTGAAGTGAATTACTTTTTGCCTTTTTGGTTCTGCGATGAGTGATCAGTTTACTTATTTCACATATCTTAAAGACTATAAATAAATGAAAGACCCAATTGTTCAATATTATATATATAGCATAAAGGAGGCATCATTTAGAAGAAGAAAAAAAAACACATTGGCTTCTTTCGAATAATCGGTTGATGATCATTGTCGCATTAGGACTGCAACTATTTCTTATATCATATGTCTTTTAATGTCTGTCCCAATGGAAGTTCTTTATATTATGGAATTGGTAATCTATTCTCCTTTATATCATTGTTGGAACTGAAGAAAAACTGTATGTCTGGTTAGCTAAATCCAAATGGAAATAGATAGCTTTTCCTGAAAAGTCTTGTGTGTTAAATTTCATGACCGAGCATGTGGTTACTTGGTGGTACCGAGCGTCATAGTTGCTTTTTCATTCTTCAGAATGTACTGCATAACATTTTTTACCAATAAATGGCTGTATAGTTTCAGGGTCTCTACAATAAGGAGTTCTAAGAGCTTGATGTTGATCAGTCTGCAGCCTTGCAACATTGCTTTTGTTGCTGATCAATTTGACACCCACGCAGATAATGGAAGGGGAATTTGAGAGCTTCTATAATTGGTGGTAATTCAATTTTACCATTCCACTTATTGTAGCACTCACTAGTTAGGTGGTCATGATTTAAATCACAATAGGCTTAAAAACATTGGTTCCTTCATATAATATCGTTCATAAAGTAACATCACAGAAAGAAAAACACCATGGTTTGGTGGTCATGGTTTAAATCACATTAGGCTTGACTACTATTATTGTGTAATTGCTGCCCTTTTCGAGTTTTTAATTTATCTATTGCAACACTTTTTTCTTTAGACTGCGGCGTAACACTTTAAATTGTTAGCAGCACAAGACCACTTCGATTCTAATCACGGTAGCAGCACAAGCTCGAAGTACTTAACCGTTAATACAGCTGGTACCGTGGTTTTGTTAAAGCTTCGAGGTGCTTTTTTTATTAAAATTACGGCAACTCATGACTTTGACTCTACCAGTTTCACCCTGAATCTAACATGCAAAATATATGTTTTCATGATATGTTGATGTTTTTCAGACATAGAAAATATAATGACAGCAGAATCATATTGAGGAAAAAGAAATTATTAGGGCTTATGTATCTTAAGTAATTTGTGTTATAAAATTATATGATTGAGAAATGTAAGTAATTACTACATCTGTTCTCTCTTTATCCCTAGTTCAAAAGTGAGATCCTTTGTTATAATCTATCCATCACTTCTCCTTCTGTTCACTCATTGGGTTGCGACTACATTATATGGCACCTAAACTCATGCACTAAGCTCCAAGAGAAATGGTCCCAAACATGTACTGACGAGATCTCTTTGGAAGTTATTATGAGTACATCAAAACTAAATTTGTTCAAAGTTCAAACATCAATAGACATTGTTCAGTTATACTGTATTAGTTATTAACAATAACAAAAAAATTAAAATACAATTTCGAACTATTTTCAGTTTTTCGTACTATTTAATAATGTCAGTCTTGGCCTCTTGACTATGTAACTGTTTATTCATTTTTGTCATATTTTTGAAGCTACTGCAAGTAGAGGGTATTTTCTATGACAAGTAATGCCACCAGTCTCAGACATGTCCAAATTCTCTCCTGCTACTCCATCAGGCAATTGCCATTCAAATTGGTAAACAAGGTTTGCTAGAACCAATTCATTCACAGCAATAGCAAACATCACTCCAGGACAACCCCTTCGTCCTGCTCCAAATGGGATAAATTCAAAGTCCAATCCCTTAAAATCTTTGGAACTATTCATAAACCTTTCTGGTTTAAACTCTAGAGGTTCTTCCCAACTTGAAGGGTCTCTTGCAATTGCCCAAGCATTCACTATTACCTGTGTCCCTGATGCAATGTCATAACCATCTAGCTTGATATCTTCCATAGATTTCCGAGGGAGTAATAAGGGAACCGGTAAATGGAGGCGAAGTGTTTCTTTGATCACAGCCTTCAAATAGTTCATGTTAACCAAATCTTCTTCAGTTACATGAGTTTTGTTGCCAACCAGAGTTCTGACCTCATCTTGCAATTTATGCATCACAGTTTGGTGTCTTAACAGTTCTGTCATTGCCCAATCTAGGACTGCGTAGGTAGTGTCTGTACCTGCAGCAAACATGTCCTACATGTACATGAGTTGTCAGCTTATTCGTAAAAGTTTGACTTTGTGATCTCTCAATGGACAAGTTCAAATTCTCTGAAAGACAGTTGCTCTACAAAAACCACAATTGATTGTAGCACAGAAGAATTTTTACAAAATGTTCCAACAAATTATATATCACAGTTAGAATGTAGCTTAAATTCTTGAAGAAGTTAACACTTATTTTCTATAACATAATTTACAGAACCTATCTTGGATCCACATTATCAGCATAATAACCTATCATCATAGAAATAAAGTATCAGTTTAATATGACCAAGTTAGTCTAACTAAGTTGCTTCTGCTATATGACAATAAATTAAGAAACATGATCAACCAGATAACACTAAATCTACCATATGCTATTATAGAATGATATTATGCAAACAAGGGAAGAGGAAGACACCTAAATATATAAAATATAAATGAATGATATAGTTACTTACTAGTATCACAGCTTTTACGGAAGTTCTATCAATTGGAAAGTCAATAGCATCAGTCTTTTGAACTGAAAGCAAAACATCTACAAAATCACTATGCTCCTCATTATCAACAGTGTCATTCCTGAATCTATGACTAATGTGCTCCTCAATGACTTGTTCTAAGAACTCATCCAAATATTTGGCACATTTTTCTGCCCTTCTATCCAAACCATTAACTTTCCCCAACCAATCAAGCCAAGGTATATAGTCTCCAATAAATACAGTGCCCAATAACTCCTCAAACTCAGACAACACCTCCTGCAATTTCACCCCTCTTCCTTCACGGTATCTTTTTCCAAAAGTCACCCTACATATTATATCATTAGTAATTGTAGACAACAACTCGGTTAAATTCAACGGTGATGCAGAAGAACAACAACTCTCCTTAATATATTCCATCATTCTTAAAGTTTCTTCTTCTCTTACATGATGATAAGATCGAACCCTTTTGCTACTCAGAAGGTGTATCACACTGAGACTCCTTATTTGTCTCCAATACTCACCATATGCACAAGTTGCCACATCTTTAGAACCATAAAAAAGGATATCAAACATTTTACTATGTGGCCTATCAGAGAAAACCAAATCATGAGTTTTCATTATTTTTCTTGCTGCATCAGCAGAGGAAACCACAAGTACTGGAAACTTCCCAAAATAAAGAAGCATTAAAGGACCATATTTGTGTGATAAATTTTGGAGTGACCTTTGAGGCAATATGCCAAGTTGATGGAGATTACCAAGTATAGGTAATCTTGGAGGTGAAGCTAGTGTGGTTTTTTGTGTGACAGAAGAATTGTTGACATACCAATATTTGATGATGAAGAAAAGAGAAATAAGAAATAGTGGGAAGATAGTGAAGAAAATCATAGGAAATAATGAATATAAGCTTTTTTGTGAAAGAGAACTTTGTAGAAAGGTGGACATGGCTTAAGAATTTTGTTTCTGTTGAGTATTATCTTCCTCTATATATATTATGGTGTGACGAAATGATTATAATAAGATAATGAATTGTATTTTGATAAGGTGAAAATCAAAGCATAGGATAATGATATGAGAGATCAGGAGAAAAGGTTTGTGTGTGTATATAGTTTGTTTTCAACATAAATTTCTATCTAATTCTATAAACTTTTAATTAGGAACCCTTTCTCATTTCATTTGTGGCCACAAGTGTACCTACTGGAATTTGTTTTGAATTCATGATAGGATAGGATAGGATAGGAAAATGGAGAGGGAATCTACTATCAAAAAATATTTTACCTTGGCTTAAGTCTCGTTACAACCTGAACATGCATGCATAATTATATTGTGACTGGTGTATAAAATATTTCAAGCCGAAAATTTGTGTGAGGTTGTATGAACAGAGAATTGAGCCTATGAAAAAGTGTTGGATGAATTGCACTGAATTTTTATTGGTTGTTATTAGACGAGATGTTTTTTGTATACTTAATGTTCACATATGTAAATACAAGATAAGATAATGGCGGACTTCACCGTTAACACATGCTGGGTGTCTTATTACATATCCATTTATTTATATAGCTCTTCTGTCCACTCATTGGGTTGCAAGTTGCAACTACATTATATGGCACAAAAAATAGTATTTGCTTTACTTATACATTGTTCAATTATAGTAGTTATTAACAATTTAATAATGTCATTCTTGGCATCTTAACTATTGTCACTGTTTATTCATTTCTGTCATATTTTGTAGCTACTGCAAGTAGAGGGTATTTTCTATGACAAGTAATGCCACCAGTCTCAGACATGTCCAAATTCTTCCCTGCTACTCCATCAGGCAATTTCCAATCAAATTGGTAAACAAGGTTTGCTAGAACCAATTCATTTACAGCAGTGGCAAATAACACTCCAGGACAACCCCTCCTTCCTGCTCCAAATGGGATAAGTTCAAAATTCAATCCTTTGAAATCTATTGAACTGTTCATAAACCTTTCTGGTTTAAACTCTAGAGGTTCTTCCCAAATTGAAGGGTCTCTTGCAATTGCCCAAGCATTCACTATTACCTGTGTTCCAGCTGCAATGTCATAGCCATCTAGTTTGATATCTTCCATAGATTTCCGAGGGATTAATAATGGAATCGGGGCGTGCAGGCGAAGAGTTTCTTTGATCACAGCTTTCAAGTAGTTCATGTTAACCAAATCGTCTTCAGTTACCTGAGTTTTTTTTCCAACCACAGTTCTGACCTCATCTTGCAATTTATGCATCACAGTTTGGTGTCTTAACAATTCTGTCATTTCCCATTCTAGGACTGTGTAGGTAGTGTCTGTACCTGCAGCAAACATGTCCTACATGCAGGGAAAAACGCTCAATTTAAATTACACTACCATACCTCGCTTATTCCACAAATTGAATGTTTCTAACAATATATTATTAAATATCTAAAAGAAACAAATTTATACACAAAATACATCTAAATAATAAAAGCGGAAAAATGGACATGTTAGAGTCTGCTATAAAATACAGTATTATGCAGAAAAGGGAAGACACCTGAATATAAACTATAAAAGATTAATATAGTTACTTACTAGTATCAAAGCTTTTATTGAAGTTCTATCAATTGGGAAGCCAATAGCATTAGTCTTCTGAACAGAAAGCAAAACATCGACAAAATCACCCTGCTCCTCATTATCAACGGTACCATTCCTCAACCTATGACTAATGTGCTCCTCAATTACTTGTTCTATAAACTCATCCAAATATTTAGCACATTTTTCTGCCCTGATATAAAAACCATTAACTTTTCCCAACCAATCAAGCCAAGGTATATAGTCTCCTATACATACAGTGCCCAATAACTCTCCAAATTCCAACAACACCTCCTGCAATTTCATCTCTCTTCCTTCACGGTATCTTTTTCCTAAAGCCACCCTACATACTATATCATTAGTAATTGTAGAACACAACTCCGTTAAATTCAACGGCAAAGCAGAAGAACAACAATGCTCCTTAATATATTCCACCATTCTTAAAGTTTCTTCCTCTCTTACACGATGATAAGATCGAACCCTTTTGTTACTCAGAAGATGTAACACACAGAGACTCTTTATTTGTCTCCAATACTCACCATATCCACAACTTGCCACATCTTTGAAACCATAAAAAAGGATATCGAAGATTTTACTTTGTGGCCTATCAGAGAAAACCAAATCATAAGTTTTCATTACTTTTCGTGCTGCATCAGCAGAGGAAACCACAAGTACTGGAACCTTCCCAAAATAAAGAAGCATTAAAGGGCCATATTTGTGTGATAAATTTTGGAGCGACCGGTGAGGCAATAAGCCAAGTTGATGGAGATTACCAAGTAGAGGTAATCTTGGAGGTGACGGTAGTGAGTTTTTTTGTGTGACAGAAGAATTGTCGACATACCAATATTTGATGATGAAGAAAAGAGAAATAAGAAATAGTGGGAAGATAGTGAAGAAAAGCATAGGGAATATTGAATGTAAGCTTTCTTGTGAAAGAAAAGTTTGAAGAAAGGTGGACATAGCTTTAAGCTTTTGTTTCTGTTGAGTGATATAATTTCCTTTATATATATTATGGTGACTAAATGATTATCATAAGATAATGAATTGTATTTTGATAAGGTGAAAATCAAAGCATAGGATGAGAATGAGTTACATTGTATTTATTGTTATTTCTTCATATATTTATGCACGTATAAATTTTATTTGCATGTGGATAATGATATGAGAGATCAGGAGAAAAGGTTTGTATTTCTATCTAATCTAGAAACTGTTAATTAGGAACCCTTTCTCATTTCATTTATGGCCACAAGTGTAACTACTGGAATTTGTTTTGAATTCATGATAGGATAGGAAAATGGAGATAGATTCCACTATATTCTGGGAGAGTTATCCATGAAGACAAGACTGTATGTATCAGTCACGGTTTATTTGTTTGTACTGAGTATTATAAATACTGTCCGATAAGAGAAAGGATTTGGTTGTTACTTTTCTTCTTGTTGGGTTTTTGTATGTTGGCTACATTTTGCAAAAACATATTTTAGTCAAGTGTTGAGACATATGTGCTGACCCCAAGTATTGTGACAAATGTTGGTACACTTTGGAACAACACCTGTCTCTGTATCTGTGCGCGCCAGCTAGCGGTTTTTAATTTCTACTCAATCTTTTGAAGATTTGATTGAAGAATTGTTTCAAGGTTTCTTACAGAGGAAGGCGCACGTGTTTAATATGTTTCAGGAGGCAGCCGAAACCCTAGTTATATTTTCTAAAGGAATTATATTTTTGGAAAATATATTTTTGTGTTTCAAAAATAGAACTATTATTTTCAAAAATATATCACTGCTGCCGCAATTCTAGAAGCCCTAATTTTGTCTTGAAGCCCAAGTCGTTCTACTACTATAAATACGAAGGCAAGCATATGGTTTCAAGTATCTAAAATCGTGTCTTACAAAGCGTGTGTTTTTAGGGATTTTAGAGTGTTAATTGTGAGCCTTTCTTGTGTCTCATTAATGCAAGCTTAGGACCTGAGTTTATTGAGTTGTAAGTGTGAACTTCTCCTAAGCTTTGAAGTACGGAGATTGTTCTAGTGTGTTGTGTGGTTTGCTCGCAAGCTTTTAAGCAAGAGTGAATCCTAGTTTCTTAGGAGTGTGTCTCCACCGTTTGTAATCGTTGAAGTTTATAACAACGCTGTCTGTGTTGTTAAGGTGGGAATTGGGACGGGGTCTCATATCTAGGAGTTCCTAGGTAAAAGTGTCATTGGGTAGTGATTAAGTGAGAAGTTGTAAACGGGTGAGTTTAGCTTCGAAGTAATACTGCTGATAGTTGACTTCATTCCTGGATTGGTATCCCCCAGAGTAGGCTTTAGGCTGAACTGGGTTAACAACTCTTGTGTGTTATTTACTTTACTGTTTGTATTGTTTTATGTTATTTGCTCTGTTTATAGACAAGTGTTGGCGCACCAGTAACAACATCTGTCTACAACAGACAAGTGTTGATACACCTTGATCAACACCTGTCCACTGTGTGCCAGGAATTTCAATTGGCATCAGAGCAGGCACCCTGTTCTGAATTTTAGGGTGAGCTCCAGGGAAATCTTTTCTGGCAAGGATGGACAAAGAAGGAGGGTTTGTTACCAGACCACCTCTTCTAGTTGGTGCTTCAAACTACGACTATTGGAAGTCCCGCATGATGGCCTTCCTAAAACAAATTGATAGCAAAACATGGAAGGCAGTTCTGAGAGGGTGGACTCCACCTGTGAAGATGGACAAAGATGGTAAACCAACTCTTGAGTTGAAATCTGCTGAAGAATGGTCCAAAGAAGAGGATGAGCTTGCTCTTGCAAACTCAAAAGCATTATATGCACTATATAATGGTGTTGACAAGCACATATTCAGACTCATCAAAAAGTGTGTCTCTGCTAAGGAAGCTTGGACAATTCTTGAGACTGTTCATGAAGGTACCTCTAAAGTGAAGCTGTCAAAGCTACAACTCCTAACAACTAAGTTTGAGAATCTAAGAATGAATGATGATGAAACTATTCAGGATTTTCACATGACCATACTTGATTTTGATAATCAATTTGATGCATTGGGTGAAAAGATACCTGAAGAAAAGCTGGTAAGAAAAATGCTTAGGTCTTTACCTAAGAAGTTTGACATGAAAGTCACAGCTATAGAAGAAGCAAAGGATATCACAGATATGAAGCTAGATGAACTGGTTGGTTCATTACAAACCTATGAGGTAGCTACAAATGAAAAGATGGATAAGAAAAACAAAAGCATTGCTTTTGTCTCAAATGCTGAGGAAGAAGATCAACAGAGTGACACAGAGTCTGAAAACAGCATCTCTGATGCAATGGTTCTTTTGGGAAAACAATTTAATAAGGTGCTAAAGAGAATGGACAAACGCTCTAAGACAGGTGCAGCTGACACTGGTCGTAACACTTACAGGAATTTCAGAAAACCTGTAACAGATGAGAAATCAGCTCCAAATAAAGGTGTTCAATGCCATGAATGTGAGGGGTATGGTCATATTAGAAGTGAATGTGGAACCTTCCTGAAGAAACAGAAGAAGGGGTTAACTGTAACTTGGTCAGATGAAGATTCTGAAGGAGAAGCTGATACTGCAAAGGCTATACATGCATTGACAAGTGTATGTACATCTGATACTGAATCATGTGAGGAAGAACTGACCTTTGATGAACTTGCTGAGTCATATAAAAAAACTGTGTCTGAAGAGTGAAGAAGTCTCAGAGTCTCTGAAGAGCAAAAAGAAACAATTGCTAAGTTGCAAACTGAGAGAACTGCCAACCTGTCAAGAATCTCTGAATTTAGTGCTAAATGGGAAGAAAGTTTAAAGATCATTGAGGAACAGAAGGCAACTATCATCAACTTAGAAGCAGACAAGATCAAACAACTAACAGAGATAGCCCATCTGAATGAAGAGGTAACTGAATTAAACTCTCATCTTGAGAATTTAAAGAAGCATGTTCTTAGGCTATTCAAAGGAAGTGATCTAGATGAAATCCTAGAAACATTGCCTACTCCTAGTAGATCCAAAACAGGCATTGGGTATGAATACAAAAATGTTAATAGGATTATGGATTACAACAAAGAAGGGAAATATATGCCTGAGATAAGTAAACAACCTTCTCCAAAAATGCATGACAGGATGTCGCCACACCTGGCTCCTAGGCAGCAGAGACAAGTGTTACCACATGTGGCACCACATCAGCAAAGATGGCAGAGACCTAGATTTATACCTAGACCCAGAAGCAGGTACCACTCATGGAGATGTCATCACTGTGGAAGAAAGGGGCACATAAGGCCCTACTGCTACAAATTGTATGGGTATCCAAGTGAAATTCCTCAAGAGTCTGATCCATCCATTACTAAAACAAGGATGGAATGGAAGCAAAAGGATGATACAACCAATGTCAAGGAGTATACAGCTGAAAGCAGTGGGAAAAGTTTGATTGCCCATACGTCTCTCAGAGCCTCATCAAAAGAAGTTTGGTACTTTGATAGTGGTTGTTCCAGACACATGACTGGTGTTGAAAAGTATTTGAAGGAGGTAAAATCCTATGCCACAAGTTTTGTGACATTTGGAGATGGAGCAAAGGGGAAAATTAAAGGTATTGGAAGACTGATTGACCATGGTCTACCAAAACTTGAAAATGTTCTCCTTGTAAAAGGACTAACTGCCAATCTAATCAGTATAAGTCAACTATGTGATCAAGGCATGAAAGTCAACTTTACAAAAAATGAATGTCTTGTCAGCAATAAAGGAGGAGACATTCTTATGAGGGGTGTTAGATCAAAGGACAACTGCTACCTGTGGATCCCTCTTGAAGAAGATAATGTATCTACATGTCTCTTAACTAAAAATGAAGAGGTTAAGCTGTGGCATCAAAAATTAGGGCACCTTAACCTGAAGAGCATGAAGAGAGTCATATCTGAAGAAGCTATTAGAGGACTACCAAGTTTACAGATACAGGAAGGCAACATCTGTGGTGAATGCCAGATTGGGAAGCAAACCAAAGTGTCGCACCAGAAGTTGCAACACTTGTCCACTTCTAGAGTTCTTGAATTACTACATATGGATCTGATGGGGCCCATACAAGTTGAAAGTCTTGGAGGTAAGAAATATGTTCTTGTTGTTGTTGATGACTTCTCTAGATATACTTGGGTCAATTTCATTAGGGAAAAATCTGAGACTTTTGAAGAATTCAAAAATCTTTGCTTACAACTTCAAAAGGAAAAAGATTGTGGTATTGTAAGAATCAGAAGTGACCATGGTAAGGAGTTTGAAAACTCTAAATTTGCTGATTTTTGTGCTGCTGAAGGAATAACTCATGAATTTTCTTCACCAATTACACCTCAACAAAATGGTGTGGTTGAAAGAAAGAACAGAACCTTACAAGAATCTGCTAGAGTGATGTTGCATGCCAAAAATGTTCCTTACAAGTTCTGGGCTGAAGCCATGAATACAGCATGTTACATTCACAATAGAGTAACATTAAGAAAAGGTACTGCTACAACACTGTATGAACTATGGAAGAATAGGAAGCCTACTGTGAAATATTTCCATGTGTTTGGGTCAAAATGTTACATTTTGGCAGATAGAGAACCTAGGAGAAAATTGGTCCCCAAAAGTGATGTGGGGATATTTTTAGGTTACTCAACCAACAGCAGAGCCTACAGAGTTTTTAACTCCAGAACAAGAACTATGATGGAATCAATCAATGTTGTTGTTGATGATAGTGATACAACAAGTGCAGATCCAGCTAAAGAGACAGATGTCATCACACCTGTCCCAACACTAGATGATGATCAAACTGAACCTGAACCTGATCAACATTCTGAATCTACTACAGAGGCTCCTAGACCAAACAAGGGACCATCTACTAGAACACAGAAGAATCATCCTCTGAAACTTGTCATTGGAAATCCAAATCAAGGAATTGCAACAAGAAGATCAAAAGAAGCAATCTCCAACTCATGCTTCATATCCAAGATTGAACCAAAGAATGTTAAAGAAGCTTTGACTGATGAATATTGGATCAATGCTATGCAGGAGGAACTAACCCAGTTCAAAAGAAGTGAGGTATGGGATCTAGTACCTAGACCAGATGGTATAAATGTTATTGGTACAAAGTGGGTCTACAAGAACAAAACTGATGAAAATGGTGACATTACTAGAAATAAAGACAGACTTGTAGCACAAGGATACACCCAGATAGAAGGAGTAGATTTTGATGAGACTTTTGCTCCAGTTGCTCGCTTGGAGTCCATAAGATTGCTCTTAGCTGTGGCATGCATCTTAAAATTCAAGTTATATCAAATGGATGTAAAGAGTGCATTCCTAAATGGCTATCTAAATGAAGAAGTATATGTTGAACAACCAAAAGGGTTTGTAGATCCAAGTTTTCCTAACCATGTCTACAAACTAAAGAAAGCTCTCTATGGATTGAAACAAGCCACTAGAGCATGGTATGAAAGATTGACTGAATTCTTTGTCAGCCATGGATACAAGAAAGGTGGCAATGATAAAACCCTGTTTGTAAGAGAGGAGAAAGGGAAGCTAATGATAGCTCAGATATATGTGGATGATATTGTATTTGGAGGAATGTCGCGACAAATGGTGGAACATTTTGTGCATCAAATGCAATCTGAATTTGAAATGAGTCTTGTAGGTGAACTAACTTATTTTTTAGGTCTTCAAGTCAAACAAATGGAAGACACCATATTTATCTCTCAGGAAAAATATGCAAGAAACATTGTGAAGAAATTTGGAATGGAAGGTGGTAGTCACAAAAGGACACCTGCACCTACACATTTGAAGCTTACCAAAGATGATAAAGGGATTGATGTGGATCAAAGTCTCTACAGAAGTATGATTGGAAGCTTGTTATATCTCACAGCTAGCAGACCGGATATCATGTTTGCAGTAGGTGTTTGTGCTAGATATCAATCTGAGCCCAAGATGAGCCATCTGACTCAAGTAAAGAGAATCTTCAAATATGTCAATGGAACATGTGGCTATGGAATTTTATACTCTCATGGTAATGATTCTACACTAGTTGGCTATTGTGATGCAGATTGGGCAGGAAGTGCTGATGATAGAAAAAGCACCTCTGGTGCATGTTTCTTCTTGGGAAGCAATCTAGTATCTTGGTTTAGTAAGAAACAGAATAGTGTGTCTCTATCCACAGCTGAGGCAGAATATATGGCAGCTGGTAGTAGCTGCTCTCAATTGTTATGGATGAGACAAATGTTGAAGGAGTATAGTGTTGAGCAAGATGTCATGACACTTTACTGTGATAATCTGAGTGCTATAAATATTTCTAAAAATCCTATTCAGCATAGTAGGACTAAGCACATTGATATACGTCATCATTTTATAAGAGAGCTTGTGGAAGAAAAAATTGTTACACTTGAGCACATTGCATCTGAAGAGCAATTAGCAGACATTTTTACAAAGGCTTTGGACGCAAGTCAATTTGAAAAATTAAGGGGCAAATTAGGAATTTGCCTATTTGAAAATCAATAGCAGTTATTGCAAGGAGAGTGTACAACTGACGCAGAACGGAAGCGCTAGGTTAGCAAAACGCTAAACCTAATGGATAAAGACAAGCCGCAAACACAACTTGTCAAAATAGGGTTTCGGAGTCCACCGAAAGAGCAATTTGGAATCCACCAAATTTGAGAAAAATCTCTGAATTTTATTCAATAAAAAAACTGCCCCTCAAGGCTACAATGGTTTGGTTTAAATAGTAAGGGAAATAATAAAAATAGCAAATCTAGAATAATAAAAATAGCAAATCTAGAATAATAAAAATAGCAAATCTAGAATAATAAAAATAACAAATCTAGAATAATAAAAATAACAAATCTAAATAAACCCTCCTACATCAGTCTCCTCCACCTCGAAAGAACTCGACCCCGAGTTCTCATCTTGATAAAGGACTTCATCTGCATGGTACTCATACATATCTGCCACATTGAAAGTGTTAGAAATGTTCATTGATGCTGGAAGGGCCACTACATAAGCATTGTCATTGATCTTGCGAGTCACTTGGAACGGGCCATATTTGCGAGGCTGCAGCTTGCTGTAGGTACCAACTGGAAATCTTTCTTTTCGCAGAAACACCATCACTTCATCTCCCACATTGAACACTTTGACTCTTCGGCGTTTATCTGCTGCAATTTTGTTTTTCAATCCAGTAGCTTCCAATTTGGACTTGACAGAATCTTTCACAGCTATAATCTCTTCAGCCATATTTTCAGCAGCCACACTAAATCCAGGAGCCTTAGGCAACTTAATCAAATCAACCACGTGCCTAGGAACAGAGGTGTAAACAAGTGAGAAAGGTGTTTTTCCAGTAGCAGAATGCACAGTGCTGTTATAAGCAAACTCAACTTGAGACACTTTATCAAAATCAGGAAGAGCTAAGACAGGGGCGGTACACAACTTTTCTTTAATCAAGGCAAAACTCTGCTCCTGCTCAAAACCCCAATTGTATTTTCCTTTCTTCAAACATTCAGTGATTGGTGCAGTGATAGTGCTGAAATCTCTGATAAATCTTCTGTAGAAAGTAGCCAACCCATGAAAACTACGTACTTCCGTAACTGATGTAGGTGCAGGCCAGTCTCTGATAGCCCTCACTTTCTCTTCATCCACCTGAATCCCATCTTCTCCAACTACAAACCCCAAGAAAAGTAATTTGTTGGTACTGAACGTGCACTTTTTCAGGTTAATGTACAGCTGATTCTCTTGTAACACTTGCAAAACTAGTCTCACATGTTCCAGGTGTTCTTCCTTGATCTTGCTATAAATCAGAATATCATCAAAATAAACCACTACAAAAGAACCAATAAAAGGACGCAAAACCTGATTCATCAACCGCATGAAGGTGCTAGGGGCGTTAGACAACCCAAAAGGCATCACCAACCACTCATAAAGTCCATCCTTACTCTTAAAAGCTGTCTTCCATTCATCTCCAGGTCTAATTCTTATCTGATGGTACCCACTTCGTAGATCTATCTTTGAGAACACCTTGGATCCTGCCAATTCATCAAGCATGTCTTCTAAACGGGGAATTGGAAAACGATACTTGATAGTGATCTTGTTGATGGCCCTGCTATCAACACACATCCTCCACTGATTTCCTTTCTTAGGCACCAAAAGGACTGGGACGGCACAAGGACTCATGCTTTCACGGATAAATCCCTTCCTTAGTAAATCCTCAATTTGCTCCCTTAAAATCTCATTCTCCTTAGGACTCATGCGATAATGAGGAAGGTTTGGTAGGCTTGAACCTGGAATCAAATCAATCTGGTGCTGAATATTCCTCATGGGCGGTAAGTCATTTGGCAGCTCATCTGCAATCAACTCGTTGAAATCCCTTAGAATTTCTAAGATTTCCCCTGGAATTGGAGCCTCTTCTTTCACAGTACTCATCACCCCTTTGAAAACAACTGGACAAAAACAATTAGCTTCTCTGACAGCCTTATCAAGTTCCCTCTCATCCTGAGTCATCACTAGGAAACTAGATTTCTTGTCTTTCGGATTCTTATCAAAATGTAAAATAGGGGCCATAGCAATTTTATGAGTGCCCCAAGTAAACATCATCACATTATCCCGTCCCCGGTAAGTAATATCATTATCAAACTGCCAAGGCCTACCAAGTAAAATATGACAAACATCCATATCAACAACATCACAAAGTACCTCTTCTTTATAATGTTTGCCAATGGAGATGGGAACTCTGCAGGACAGCGTCACTCGTACCTGGGATCCCTTGCTGACCCAGCCAAGGGCATATGGCTTCTCATGAGGCTCTGCGGGCAACTTAAAATAATTCACCAATTTTTGTGACACTAAGTTCTCTGTGCTCCCATTATCTATTATGAGATCACATACCTTATTCTTGACAGAACAATGAGTCTTGAATAAGTTTTTGCGCTGACCTTCTTCTTTAGTTGCTAGTAACATCCGCTGCAACACAAAATTCACCCTTTCATCAGATTCTTCTTCAGCAAATTCTACCTCTGCATATTCATCCTCATCAGGCTGCTCTGTCTCATCATCATCGTCCCTTTCTCTCACCACAGCTGCAACTCTCCTTGATGGACATACATTGGATCGGTGACCTTTCCCATTACATCTAAAACAAGTATCAATAGTGGGTTTGGCATATGGATTGTTTTGTTTTTGGGCTGGGGCTGTGCCTTGTGGTGTACTGCTAGAACTACCAGTTGCCTTATTACCAGGAGTAGAATCCCTGGCTGCTGCACTTTTCTCTTTGTCACCTGATGATTCAGTATTATTCTGGGGAGAATACTTTCTGAAGGAGGAGAAATTTCTGGGCGATTTCTCCATCAATTCTGCCTTCAAAGCTAGGTTGGACGCTTCAGCAACGGTCCAAACGGTTTGCAAACCCATCTTCTCCTGCAAGGATCCTTTCAATCCACTGATATAACGAGCCACTTTCTGATTTTCTGATTCGCCCAATTCATTACGTTCAGAAAAACGCAGAAATTCAGCGGTATACTCTGTCACTGATCGCTTGCCTTGAACACATTCAATATACATTTTATACAGAATTTGTTCATAATCTTCAGGTAAAAATCTCTCAAGCATCAATTGTTTCATCTTCCGCCAAGTTCGAATGGGATTCTTTCTCTGCCTCTTCCTCTCAACAACGAGTCTGTCCCACCAGACAGCGGCGGTACTTTTCAGCCTGATTGCCACCATCTTAACCTGTTTGTGCTCAGGGACGTCCATGACGTCGAAAAATCTGTCAACATCAATCTGCCAATCTAAAAATTCCTCTACTCCCATCGTTCCGTAAAACAATGGAATATCTGCTTTCACGCGGTAATCATGGTGATTGCCACGATTGTTTCTTTCTTCAGTCACGACCTCCTCCTCTTCTGAATTCGAATCATCCATCGTATGATTGTTTCCACGACCTCCTCCCCTGTTCAGATTGATTCTGTTGTTGTTAACGTTGTTGGATAACGTCGTCATCTGTGTTGTCAGAGCGGTGATGGCCGCGGTTAAACCCGCTATGGCACCATCAAACTCTGTTTTCGTCACCGGTTGATCTCCCATCTGATCACTTCACGAAAGAACAGGGGAAACCTGCTCTGATGCCAACTGACGCAGAACGGAAGCGCTAGGTTAGCAAAACGCCAAACCTAATGGATAAAGACAAGCCGCAAACACCAACTTGTCAAAATAGGGTTTCGGAGTCCACCGAAAGAGTAATTTGGAATCCACCAAATTTGAGAAAAATCTCTGAATTTTATTAAATCAAAAGGTTGCCCCTCAAGGCTACAATGGTTTGGTTTAAATAGTAAGGGAAATAATAAAAATAGCAAATCTAGAATAATAAAAATAGCAAATCTAGAATAATAAAAATAGCAAATCTAGAATAATAAAGATAACAAATCTAGAATAATAAAAATAACAAATCTAAATAAACCCTCCTACATCAACAACAGTTACTTTATTCTCCCTCCTACACTCTCTGCACGTTTATATAGGGAAATCATTACAACATTTATTTTAGGCTTAACTACATATTTGGTCCCTTACGTTTATTTTAGGTTTCAATTTGGTCTCTTACGTTTAAAAAGTATCAATTTGGTCCCTTACGTTTATTTTAGGTTTCAAGTTAGTCCTTTCCGTTAGTTTTGTCACTTTCAACGTTTGAACAGTACACGTGTCACTGTGTCCAAGTGCCACGTGTCAGTCCACATATACAAATTGACTGCCACATGTGACAAAATTGACGGAAAGGACTAACTTGAAACCTAAAATAAACGTAAGGGACCAAATTGATACTTTTTAAACGTAAGGGACCAAATTGAAACCTAAAATAAACGTAAGGGACCAAATGTGTAGTTAAGCCTTTATTTTATTTCCAAAACACGCAACCAACTGCTCAACTTCCTGTGCTCGTTCCAAACACAAACAAAACTGCATCCTCTCTCGCTCAAAATCTCTCCAACTTCCTCATCAACATTGTTCTAATCTCTCCTTTTCTCAGAAAATCTCACTTCCAAATCATGTCTGACTCTGCAAAGTCCTCACCAATCGAGACCAATGTTGTTCCACCGCTACAACAAGTGGTGATCAATGCTGTTCCCCTCAACACCATACCTTCCACAAGTCCAACGATGAGAAGAAAATCAACTGCAAAGAAGGATAAATCATCACGAACAAGTACAAATCCTTCATCTCCTGCTTCAATTAAAGGTCAAAGCGTAAAAGCAAGAAAGCGAAAGGTGAATCGAGTAAGGCGTTTACAATGTCTGAGCTTCACACTGATCCACTTCCTTTAAGTGGTGCTGCAACGCATGTCGCTAATCCTATAGTTGAGAATGTTGATACATCTGGTAAAACTTCTGTTAATTTAGGTCTTAATATACCAAAATCTGATAAAACCCTAGGTGTAGAGACCCCTGCTATATCTGGAAATTTGGGGAAAAGTGTTCCTAACTCCCCTATTGTTGTTGATACTAATATTGGTGCTACTACTGAGACCAATGATGTTGTTGCTGCTGAGTCTCTTAATAAAACAGGTCCTGAGACTCATGTTGCGCCAAATGTTGCAACACATGGCGCTGCGCCAAATGTGGTGCCAGATGTTACCATATCTTTGGCACAGGAAAACCTGGTGGACTATTCTGAGTCTGATGAGAGTCCCCAACCTAAGGGTGCTGATAAAGAAACTGTTCCTGATAAGGTTGTAAATGAAAATCCTGAGGTTATAATTGTTAATGAAACAACTGTGAGTGAAAAGTCTATTCCTGCAAATTCTGAAGCTAGTGTGGCTAGGAGGACTAGAAGTAGGGCTGGTAAAGGTGTAGAGACTGCTAACACACCTGTCCAAACACCCAAACCTTCTAGGGCTGGAAAAGATGCTGGTAAAAAGCCGCTTTATGGACCTCCAAAACCTGTTAGTAAGGTGGTTCCTAGAACTGAGACTAGGAAAAGGAAAGCTCCACCAACCAGTGACTCTGACTTTGAACCAGAGACAGATGTTGCTGCATCTGGCAGCACATCTAGAAAGAGTATAGGAAGGAAGAAAGTTCCTCAATCTGTTCCCTATGCTCCCTTGGATAATGTATCATTTCATCTGGAGAATGGGTCTGCTAGATGGAAATTTGTGTATCATAGGAGGCTGGCTCTGGAAAGGAATTTAAAAGATGATATTCTTGAATGTCCAAGTGTTGTTGAAGCCCTTGAGTATGCAGGTTTGATGAAAACTGTGGTTGGTTTGGACAAGTGCTATGACAGGCTTGTCAAAGAATTTTTGATTAATGTGGCTGACAACTGTAATGATCCAGCAAGTCCTGAATATAGGCAGGTATTTGTTCGTGGGAAATGCGTTAAGTTCTCACCAACTGTGATTAACCAATATTTGCAAAGAAGTTCTGATGAGGTGGCTGCTCTAAAAGTCACAGATAATGAGGTCTGCAAGGTCCTCACAGGTGGCAGGATTAAGGTATGGCCAAGCAAGGCAAAATTGGCTGCAACTTCTCTCTCTCCATTTTATGCTGTTTTGAATAGGATAGCTGCACACAATTGGGTCCCTACAACCCATTCAGGTGATGTAGCCAGAGGATTGGGAAAGTTCATTTATGCTGTGGGTACAAAAGCAAAATTTGATTATGGGTCATATTTCTTTCAAGAAACCTTAAGCCATGCCCTGACATATGCTGTTGAGAAGCCAGTTGCTCTTCCTACTCTGTTATGTAATATCATCCTTGAGCAACACCCAGATATTCTGAGAAGCACTGATGTTCCTTGTAAAAGGAAAGGGGTGTTGGTTATTGAGCAGAGGCTGCTGGATGGGACAAATGTTGTAGCAGGTGTTGGCACATCTGTCCAGGCTGGTGTACTCTCTAGGAAGCAGATGATTGCGATCTGACTGAAGCAAGCAGAGCTCTTGAGGCCAGGAAACTGAAAATAGATCGTGTGATTGAGGCCCTCAAGGCTGAGGAAGCTGCTGAAAATGCTGAGGGTGAGCCTGATGGACAAGAAGGTGAGGAAACTAGTGGCTCTGATGATGACACTGAGGATTTGGAGGAGGACTCTGATGAAAGTTCTTCTATATGATCTCTGATGTTCTCTTATTTGTTTTTCTGATGTACTTTTGGTATTCCTTTTTGTTCCTTTTATGGGCAAGGCCCTGGATTTCTAGCACATGTGTGTGCTTTATGGTCTGTAATAATTGCACTCTGATATTCTCCTGTCTGGTACTCTATGTTTTCCTATGCATGGTGTTTGTCTCAATTGTGGCTAAAAAGGGGGAGTAGTGTGTGTGTGTGACAAGTGTATGGACAGATGTTCTCACATCTGGTGACTGTTTCTGTGCTAATGTTCGTATGCTAGTACTGAGGGGGAGTGTGAGTAATATGCATGTGTTGAGGGGGAGTAGTGAATATTCTTTCTCTATCTGATGTTCGTGTGCATGAATTCAGGGGGAGCGTGAGTGATATTATCTCTTGATCGCCTGAATGTATTTGATGACAAATGTTGTGCCAAGTGTTATGGCACCTGACTATTGAGTCCACTATCCACTATGACTGAGAATTTATTTCTCTCAGATGATTATGGGAATTTATTTTTCCCTGTTGTTCTTATGATGAATGGATGCGTGTTACACTATTAGGAGTTTACTTCTCCTATTTCTTTGCATCTACTATGGGAGTTTATTTCTCCCTTGTGTTGTTCCATGAGGCTAGTTGTTTTTTTATTCCGCTGTTGCATTGCCTCTGATGCTACTTAATTCTCTTGGAAGTAGTTTTATCATGTGTTACTTTCTTTCCTAGTTGTGTGTTCATGTTGACTCGAAGGAAATGTAATACTGTATCTCTCTATATACTGGTCTAATATTGTTTTAGCCAAAATTTGCCAAAGTGGGAGATTGTTGGGTTTTTGTATGTTGGCTACATTTTGCAAAAACATATTTTAGTCAAGTGTTGAGACATATGTGCTGACCCCAAATGTTGTGACAAATGTTGGTACACTTTAGAACAACACCTGTCTCTGTATCTGTGCGCGCCAGCTAGCGGTTTTTAATTTCTACTCAATCTTTTGAAGATTTGATTGAAGAATTGTTTCAAGGTTTCTTACAGAGGAAGGCGCACGTGTTTAATATGTTTCAGGAGGCAGCCGAAACCCTAGTTATATTTTCTAAAGGAATTATATTTTTGGAAAATATATTTTTGTGTTTCAAAAATAGAACTATTATTTTCAAAAATATATCACTGCTGCCGCAATTCTAGAAGCCCTAATTTTGTCTTGAAGCCCAAGTCGTTCTACTACTATAAATACGAAGGCAAGCATATGGTTTCAAGTATCTAAAATCGTGTCTTACAAAGCGTGTGTTTTTAGGGATTTTAGAGTGTTAATTGTGAGCCTTTCTTGTGTCTCATTAATGCAAGCTTAGGACCTGAGTTTATTGAGTTGTAAGTGTGAACTTCTCCTAAGCTTTGAAGTACGGAGATTGTTCTAGTGTGTTGTGTGGTTTGCTCGCAAGCTTTTAAGCAAGAGTGAATCCTAGTTTCTTAGGAGTGTGTCTCCACCGTTTGTAATCGTTGAAGTTTATAACAACGCTGTCTGTGTTGTTAAGGTGGGAATTGGGACGGGGTCTCATATCTAGGAGTTCCTAGGTAAAAGTGTCATTGGGTAGTGATTAAGTGAGAAGTTGTAAACGGGTGAGTTTAGCTTCGAAGTAATACTGCTGATAGTGAACTTCATTCCTGGATTGGTATCCCCCAGAGTAGGCTTTAGGCTGAACTGGGTTAACAACTCTTGTGTGTTATTTACTTTACTGTTTGTATTGTTTTATGTTATTTGCTCTGTTTATAGACAAGTGTTGGCGCACCGGTAACAACATCTGTCTACAACAGACAAGTGTTGATACACCTTGATCAACACCTGTCCACTGTGTGCCAGGAATTTCACTTCTGAAATACTTTCTCCGTTCTGCCATGAGTGATTGATTTACTTATTTCACATATATTAAAGACTATATAAATAAAAGGAAAGACTATAAATAACACATCCTTGCAAAACTGACTTGTAAGGTGAGGTTGTCTCTTAATTATAAACCCATGTTCGATCATCTCACATTCGATGTTGTCACGACCCAATCTCGGATCATGACCGGCGCACAAGCTAACACTAACTCGTCATATCATCAGCCCGTGCAAGCCTAATACACTAGCTATAATCTATACACTATAACAAAGACACTTATTTAAAATATACAGTTACTGAAATTATAGCTCGACAGGGAGGGTCCCTGGTCCTACGTATCCCTAAACAATTAGGGAATCAGAGCCACGTAGTTCTCTAAGTGTTGGTTAACTATCAGCAAAATATATAAAGCTATTTCATTTCATTATGCACACTAAAACGATTGTACTTTGAAAACTTATACCAAAAATACTATTTTACAACATCAAGGGAAACAATATTTGATAAAATCTTTAACAGGAACCACTTGTTAAGCATATACGAAGTTCTACACGCACACCTACACTTAAAACTAATAATAAGTTCGTCATATCTAATATCACTTATCTTTCCCCACTATGTTGACATAAACCACATTGTCTCTTCATTGTGGTGAACGGTACTAACTACATTATCTCTTCGTTGTGGCGAACGGATACCACCTTATCTCTTCGTAGTGGCGAACGGATATACCACATTATCTCTTCGTTGTGGCGAACGGCTATACCACCTTATCTCTTCGTGGTGGCGAACGGATATACCACATTATGTCTTCGTTGTGGCGAACAGCTATACCACCTTATCTCTTCGTGGTGGCGAACGGCTATACCACCTTATCTCTTCGTGGTGGCGAACGGCTATACCACGTTATCTCTTCGTGGTGGCGAACGGCTATACCACATTCTCTCTTCGTTGTGGCGAACGGCTATACCACCTTATCTCTTCGTGGTGGCGAACGGTACCTTTATATTTCTAATAAAACATTAAAATATAATTTACTGGTACTTTACTCAATGTGAATCTATTCTTATTTAACTTATCATATTTAACATGAAAAATCCTAACACACTTGTAAATAATGTATAAGTGGCACCATATCGAAATCATTTTCCTAATGTGTCCTATAAATCCAAACAATAGCAATCTTCTTCACATAAAGTATATCACTTCAACCGTGTTCCAAGTCATTTCATTTCACATGCATATGCTTCATTGAAATACTTTCTAGATCAATAGATTATTGATCTCAACGTATTTATATTCACAATATGTCATTCTTTTCTAGCCACACCGGTTCATTCTTATCTTTCCTTTAACTATAAATTAAAAGGAAACTATGCTCAGCTAAAATAAAGCCTCTAAGCATCATTAATACCACTAAACCAAACTATGGTTAGTTACTTGGCAATTCCTATTAATTCAAAATATGAGTACGCATAATACTAAACAAAAGAGTGTAAACTAGCATAATTTCATGTCTACATCACCTAAGCTCATAAGAATACAAGTTGAGACAAAACCATATGGATGATCACCTCTGTTAGTAACGTCTAAAAGAGTTGTTATACTTGTAGCAAAGTTACCAAAATGTTTAAACAGTCCATTCAAACTATTTTACTACAATCTAATTACTCTTTAATGTCTTATAACAGTCCCCAATGAAATGTTAACATGAGATTCTAACTAGTTCATATTCTATCATGACAAAACATGGTTCTAACATACTTTAATTCTTACAATAAAGTCTATTAGTTTTAAAAAGTGCCAATAGTTCCAAAACAGTCCCAAAACCATTCCAATATTGAATATTCTAGAATCTCAGCTAGATTGTAATTAAATCATAACAGAATATGAATCTAACATACTCTAATTTCTACATTGAAGTCTCCAATCATAATTTATCAATAGTTGGGGTAGAATTTCTTAACATTCCAACACATGCCACTTCTCATACTTAGGTTTACTTTAAAACTCTAGTTTCTACCAAAATTAAAGCCTAATAAAAGAATTCACCTTAGTTATTTGAAGATGAAGATGGCGATGGAGCTCTTTAAATCTTGTGGGTTTCAAACCCTCTTTCCTTTCACTAACCCAACTGTTGAAGCTTTTGCCTTTAATTCCTTTCAATGGACTCTCTAATTAACTCATTGGAAGAAGCTTATTTTCTCCATGAATATATTACATTAGTGTTAGAGAGGAATTGGAAAGATTTTGAAATCATGATATGGAGAGAGTGTGGGTTCGGGAGAGTTCCTGAGAAAATAGAGAGAAATTGAATGAATAAAAATAATATCCTGATTTGGGTTATGTTTATCCATTATAACATGTTCATTCATCCCAATTACCTCTCTTTGACTTTAATAGGAGACAAGCAAATGAGGTAGCTCATGCTTTGGCAAGGGTAACCACATCTCTAACTAGCTCCAATATCTTTACTGATATACCGACATGTATAAGTCAATTGATTATGAATGAAATGCTATAAGCATCTTTTTCTCAAAAAAAAAATTACTATAGTATAAATGATTTGTAACTAAAATTTTTAATTGGTAGTAAAAAGTAAAAAGAGCACTAGTCACTAATATCTATTTAGCTAGAATGTTACAACAACTGGGTTTTAATTAAATTAAATTAGTAACTTAATTTAACTTTAGGCCAATGATAATTATTATTAACTACAATAAGATTTTGAGTTATTACATATGTGGGGCTTCTTAACACGCTCCCTCACGCTCAATACTATTGGGCTTGATTCATGGATAAAAATGGTATGTGGCCCAACAGATCTTGGAGAGGCTTCGATACCATCTTAAAATTGCGAGTTGGTCATAACTATCCTTACAAAACCGGTTTGTAAGGTAAGGATTGCCTCTTACTTATAAACTCATCTTCAAGTCATCTCATCCGATGTGGGGCTTCTTAACAAGGAGAACTAGAGGTTTTGTGGTATTTTGAGATGGCTATATAGTTGCGTGATTAGTGTATCACCGTCTGATTGCAATAAAAGGACGGTGAATTGATCATGGGCGGTTATCGGGCGTGTCACTAGAACACGATAGTGTTTGTGCTTAAGTTTCGTTACATGAAAGTGTATGCATAATTATATTGTGATTGTGCTATATAATATTTTCAAACCTATAGTAGAATGATGTATGTTCTAGGATTTGAGTGATATGTTAAACCCCGTAGATATTTCAGTGAATTTGAGTGAGGTTCAGAGGTTGTGTGAAGAGAGAATTGTGCATATGAAAGTGTTGGATAAATTGCATTGAATTTATGATTGGCTGTTAGTAGATGACTTGTTTTTTGTATACATGTTTGTTGTTAATTGATTATGGAGATAGATTTTTAGGAATGTCTAGTTTTGTGTTTCAGGTTGAGTTACACTCTTTTGAAAATTTTGTTCCTTGAGGGGACAAACGACACACTCCCTTTGTTTCTTATTATTAACGAAAATCGCAGATATTAAGAAAAGTTGTTGGAATAATAAATTTGTCTAAAGTGCATGTGATTATTAGTACTAAATTACTCTTTGTGTATAAATCAATTCAAACTTTTCTTGAAATTTACGTGTGAATACCTTCCATGCAAAATTGTATGCTAATTTACTTGTGTAAATTCTATACAAATTTCATAGTGATTATATTACTGCAAAATTGCCTGCAAAGTATTTGAAGATTGTAAGAAAATTTCCTCTATTTTTTTTGTGGTCAAATTTCCCCTATCATGTATTAAAAATCTACAAATTAAATAAGGTAATGGTGGACTTCACCATTAACACATGTGGGATGATATGTTATAATCTGTCCATTAGTTTATACAGACCTTATGTCCACTCATTGGGTTGCAAGTTGCAAGTTGCAAGTCCATTAGATTGCACTAAGCTCCAAGAAAAATGGTCACAAACTAAATTTGCTCAAATTTCAAACATCAATATACATTGTTCAATTATAATTATTAACAATAACGCATAAAAATTAAAATATAACTTCACACTATTTAATAATGTCATTCTTGGGCTGGTGAATATTGTAACTGTTTATTAATTTTTCAGATATTTGGTAGCTACAGCAAGGAGAGGGTATTTTCTATGACAGGTTAGTCCAACAGTCTCAGACATATCCAAATCCTTCCCTGCTATTCCATCAGGCAATTTCCAATCAAATTGGTAAACAAGGTTTGCTAGCACCAATTCATTCACAGCAATCGCAAAGAACACTCCAGGACAACCCCTTCTTCCTGATCCAAATGGGATAAGTTCAAAATTCAATCCTTTGTAATCTATTGAACTATTCATAAACCTTTCTGGTTTAAACTCTAAAGGTTCTTCCCAACTTGAAGGATCTCTTCCAATAGCCCATGCATTGATAATTACTTGTGTTCCAGCTGCAATGTCATAGCCATTTAGTTTGACATCTTCCATTGATTTCCGAGGGACCAATAACGTTATCGGTACGTGGAGGCGAAGGGTTTCTTTAATCACAGCTTTCAAGTAGTTCATGTTAACCAAATCCTCTTCAGTTACATGAGTTCTGTTGCCAACCACAGTTCTCACTTCATCTTGCAATTTACGCATCACAGTTTCGTGTCTGAACAGTTCTGCCATCGCCCATTCTAGGACTGTGTAAGTAGTGTCAGTACCTCCAACAAACATGTCCTACATGCAAGGGGAAAAACCACAATTAAATTTACACCATAATATTAGCTTCTTCAAAACCTCAGTACACGTTAGTTGTCTGACAGGTGTCGTACTAGTGTCATACGATGTTGGACGCCGACACGCGTGTCGGACACCACCACACGCCTAATCATAGAGGTGTTTGTGCTTCATAAAGAGCAATATTACAAATATGCAACAACAACAAAAAGGAAGAAATATAAATGAAAATGATATTGTTGCATGCTTACCAGTATCAAAGCCTTGATTGCAGTTCTATCAATTGGAAAGCCACTAGCATTAGTCTTTTGAACAGAAAGCAAAACATCCACAAAATCACTCTGCTCCTCATTATCAACATTACCATTCCTCAACCTATGACTAATGTGCTCTTCAATTACTTGTTCTATAAACTCATCCAAATATTTGGCGCATTTTTCTGCCCTGCTATACAAACCATTAACTTTCCCCAACCAATCAAGCCAAGGTATATAGTCTCCAATACATACAGTACCCAATAACTCTCCAAACTCCAACAACACCTCCTGAAATTTCATCCCTCTAATTCCTTCACGGTATATTTTTCCTAAAGCCACCCTACATATTATATCATTAGTAACTGTAGAACACAACTCAGTTAAATTCAACGGCGATGCACAAGAACAACTCTTCTTAATATATTCCATCATTCTTGCAGTTTCTTCCTCTCTCACATGACGATAAGATCGAACCCTTTTGTTATCGATGGAGACAAGACTGTATGTATCAGTCACTATTTAGTTGTTTGTATTGCAGATTTTAAATTATAAATACTGTCCAATAAGGGTAATGATTTGGTTTTGGTTTTTTCTACACTATCCTTATAAATAACAACCAATAGAACAAATCATATGCATGTGGATGTGATAAAAATTGTTTAAAAGTTAATCGTAGGTACTACATGTAAATTTACTTGCGTGATTTATTCTCATTAGTTGTTTCGACAAATACCTTCAAATTATCAAAGAGTAGTGCAAGCCTCGTAGTCACCAAATTAGAATCAAATTTTGTTAACTGTTCACACTTTACAGTGAATTTCGTTCTGCAATGAATAACTGGTTTACTTATTTTGCATATATTGTGAATTCTGAACCTCTTGTTCCATCCAACAATTATAATTCTAACAACCTAATTAATTAGTGTAAAGCATAATCAATCAAGCAAAGAACAATAAATGGTAAAGAGGAACAAAACACACAAGACATTTGTTACCTAGTTCGGTCCAACAATGACCTACATATGGTGAAGAGAGCAGCTCTCCCATTCACTATTCCAAATTGTTTTTAAAAGATCAAATGAGTTACAAAAATTTAGTTCAACAGGTTCACAATGAACAAACTTAATCTCTACCAATTTCTCAATCTCTTCTTGAATAAGAGATTCAACAAAATGTACCAAGAAAATGTTCATAATTGCTCTCCAAAGCAATACTCATTTTCTCTATTTTTCCCTCTTCACTCAGGAACAAAGATGAACAATGAATCTCACTCTCGAAGTGTTTCTCATGTGTTTTTCAACCTTAGATCTACCCCAAAGAGCACTCAATCAAAATCAATACTGAACTGGATTGGATTGATGATGACGATCGTAGCTGAACGGTTACAGTGAACGACAGTACTGCTACTCTACTAGGTAGGTGTACTTGTAAAGCTTTTAATACTCAAGTAAGTGACATTTTTAAGAGAACCAGGTTTTCCTAGAGATATAGATTGTACTTTCTTTTTTTTTTCTGATGAGCATATATAGATTGTACTTTTCACCAAGGACTAAGGGTCTTATATAGGTGAGTTGTATGGACTGTGGTACTCAGATGGTTATATAGTTGCGTGATTAGTGTATCGCCGTCTGATTGCAATAAGAGGACAGTGATGTTATCATGGGCGATTATCGGGTGTGTCACTAGAACACGATAGTGTTTGTGCTTTTGGGTTGAATATCTACATAGATTAGGCATACAATAGAACTAAAAGGAGAGACAAAAAGAAGAGAAATTTCAATAGACAATAGTATTGCACAATATTATTTCTATGATATGGTGTCCATATTGGAACCTAAAAAAGTTCCATCAGAGTTGAGAGCATGAGTATGCAAAGGAAAACTAGATGGGAAAAAAAGAAATAAAACTTTATTGTAACTTGTATTGAATTACAAAGATTATAACCTTATAAAACTACACAATCACTTAATACAAAACTTAAGATATTATTTGAGTCATGTATTATTTCCCTTTAGTTGTTTATTCATTTTTTCTCATATTTGGTAGCTACTGCAAGGAGAGGATATTTTCTATGACAGGTTAGACCAACAGTTTCGGACATGTCCAAATTCTCCATTGCTATTCCATCAGGCAATTTCCAGTCAAATTGGTAAACAAGGTTTGCTAACACCAATTCATTCACAGAAATAGCAAACAACACTCCAGGACAACCCCTTCTTCCTGCTCCAAATGGGATAAGTTCAAAGTCCAATCCTTTAAAATCTATTGAACTGGTCATAAACCTTTCTGGTTTAAACTCTAAAGGTTGTTCCCAACTTGAAGGATCTTTAGCAATAGTCCAAGCATTGATAATTACTTGTGTTCCAGCTGCAATGTCATAACCATCTAGTTTGATATCTTCCATACATTTACGAAGCATTAATAAGGGAATCGGAACGTGCAGGCGAAGAGTTTCTTTGATCACTGCTTTCTAGTAGGTCATGTTAACCAAATCCTCTTCAGTTACATGAGTTTTGTTACCAACCACGGTTCTCACCTCATTTTGCAATTTATGCAACACAATTTGGTGTCTTAATAATTCTATCATTGCCCATTCTAGGACTGTGTAGGTAGTGCCTGTACCTGCAGCAAACATGTCCTACAAGAAGGGAAAATCCTCAATTTTATTTACACTACCAAACCTCAGTTATTCCACAGTTTATTAAATATATAAAAGGCTTAATTACAGTTTTGATCCATTTATTTTCATTCACTCACGAAATTAGTCCCTCCAGATTTTTGTACTTAAAAATACTGATTCAACATATTTTAAATGACAAGGTATGCAACCTAATGATATTGAATGATCAAAAGTCATGATATTACAATAAAACTAATTAAAAAAATTGGTTTCAATTTCAGAAATTATTCATTATTGCAATTTAATTAATGAAATGTAAATAATTAATTCATTTGGGTGATTCTACATCACATGTCATGTTATTTAAAATATGATGGAGGAACCAATTTTGTGAGTGAATAAAAATGGGAGGACAAAAACCGTAAGTAAGCCTATATAAAACAAACAAATTTATAGAATAGTTGGTCTGGCCCTGAACCTACGTGCCTATGACTTTGTTTCTCAAGAAATCCGCACAGCGGAAGATCCTGAATTTGAGACTTTCTACACCAAAAATATTATCTTAAATACACTTTTGACCCCCAAGTTTTTAAATCATGCGATTTTGGCCCCCTGGCAAAGGTGGGGTAACTCTATATAGTCCCTACTATATATATATATATATATATATAAAAGGGAAGACTTACTAGTATCAAAGCCTTGATCACAGTTCTATCAATTGGGAAGCCAATAGCATTAGTCTTTTGAACAGAAAGCAAAACATCCACAAAATCACTATGCTCCTCATTATCAACAGTGTCATTCCTTAACCTATAACTAATGTGCTCCTCGATTACTTGTTCTAAGAACTCATCCAAATATTTGGCACATTTTTCTGCCCTTCTATTAAAACCATTAACTCTCCCCAACAAATCAAGCCAAGGTATATAGTCTCCTATACATACAGTGCCCAATAACTCCTCAAACTCAGACAACACCTCATGAAATTTCATCCCTCTCCCTTCACCATATCTTTTTCCTAAAGCCACCCTACATACTACATCATTAGTAATTGTAGAACACAACTCAGTTAAATTCAACGGCAATGCAGAAGAACAGCACTCCTTAATATATTCCATCATTCTTAAAGTTTCTTCCTCTCTTACACGACGATAAGATCGAACCCTTTTGTTACTCAGAAGGTGTAACACACTGAGACTCCTTACTTTTCTCCAATACTCACCATATGCACAACTTGCCACATCTTTCGAACCATATAAAAGGAAATCGAAGATATTACGTTGTGGCCTATCAGAGAAAACCAAGTCATGAGTTTTCAATACTTTACTAGCTGCATCAGCAGAAGAAACAACAAGTACCGGAACCTTACCAAAATAAAGAAGCATTAAAGGGCCATATTTGTGAGATAAATTTTGGAGTGATTGGTGAGGGAATAATCCAAGTTGATGGAGATTACCAAGTAGAGGAAATCTTGGAGGTGAAGGTGGTGAGTTTTTTGTGGTGACAGAAGAGTTTTTGGAATAATGCCAATATTTGATAAAGAAAAGAGAAATAAGGAATAGTGGAAAGATAGTGAAGAAAAGCATAGGGAGTAATGAATAGATGTTTTCATGTGAAAGAGAACTTTGTAAAAAGGTGGACATGGCCTTGAAGCTTTGGTTTCTGTTGAGTTTTAAAAACTACTTTCTTCTTATGATATATCTCTTGGGATTATGATGTTTATTGGTTCTTCTGTTATCTTCCTCTCTATATATTCTGGTGGTGCTAGAGATGATTATATATAATAAGATGGTAATAAATTGTATTTTGATAAGGTGAAAATCAGAGTATAGGATGAGAGTATGTATTGTTGCATGTATTGTTATTTCTTCATATATTTATGCAATTTGCATGTTGATTATGTAGGAGAGATCAGGAGAAAAGTTTTCTGTGTGCATATAGGTTGTTTTCAACATAAATTTCTATGTAGTTCTAGAAACTGGAAATTAGGAACCTTTTTCCATTCCATTTATGACCAAGTGTACCCATCATTCAAAAATTTCCACAGCCTTGTATCCATTATACATGCAGAGAGAGGCAAACTGTGATCTTCACATTTAACTAATTGGATGCAATGTTCTATAAGTAGAATGAAATAATACATGTATAATAATAATTGACTAATAGTCTTGTTTTGGACTGGGCCTATGGCCCATTATCGTACTATGTACCGGGTCACCCCAACGCCTAACGTTAGGCAGACCATAGGGTAGACATGCCCTAAAGGCACAGTAGAGCAAGGCCTGCAAACCTGTCAGTTCTATATGATTAAAGGCCTTCAACAATCTTCCTACACTTGCCCACCAGTTGTCTAGTAGAAGGTTCCAGGGCCTAGAAATCCTAATTCTCTTACTATAAAGCCTAACTTGTGGTCTAAGCAAAGGTATGCATTATTTTAACCCAGTACATCTCACTTTCGACACTTAACTGACTTTATCGCCAATTATCGTCGGAGTGTTTGCAGGTACACCCCCTCCTTTGGAGCCTCCAACCAACAGGCTGCCTACCTCTGAAACCTCCGATCAACGGTTAGCGGTTCAGCTACTCACAGTCGCTTCCAACCACAGATCTGATGCTCCTCCTAAGCACTATCACTGACGGTTCTTTTTACCACCTTCGTCGATGGTCCCGCCCAACCACTGTAGTAAGCCAACACCGTTGTGAACACAGTTATGGTAAGAAAAAGTCTAATACCTATCATTATAAATATTAAACACTAGAATTTGCTTCCAAGTCATGACAGGATAGGAAAATGGAGAAAGATTCCAACTTTTTTGGCAGAGGGTTATTGAAGTAGACAAGATTGTATATATCAGTCACAAGTTTTAGTCCCAAAAAGAAAAATAAATATACGTGTAATGCAAGGTAGCGTCACTATTATTGCTTCCTCTTATTTTTCTTTTATAATCCTTTATTCCTATCCTCTCCTATTCCTAACATCCAAACAGCTGCCTTATATAATGAGTGACAAAAAATTTATTTATTTCACATATATTAAAGAAAAATTATAAATAAAACGAAAGGTGATGAGGTTCGTGCCTGTATATGTATTTGTATCCAACAATGTAACTTACTAACTTAGGTATCAAAGAATTTGTTAGATCTTGTGTTGGAGTCTGATGCAAATACATAAACAAGAAGAAATATGAAGAAGAACATGATAATAGTTGCACATAAATTCCAAAGCGTGTATCACACTAAGCTTTAGAATTTGATTCATCCAAGTATGAAATTGGTGTCTTTCTTCTGCCTATAAAGTGTCTCTATTTATAGAGAAAGGTTTTCAACAATGTAAATTTGAAACAATACAATGATTCACTCTAACAGACACATTGTTTCAAACTAACCATTACAACCTTTCAAGTATATTTTGGAAATTCTCCAATAGAATGCACCTTAATTGGTAATTTTTTATAATTAATATCTATCTAATATAAACTACAAATTTGGCAACCTTTCCAATTACAGAGTCTTGTACAAAATTGCATGCAGAAAGTGGCAAACTTGAACACAATCACTTAATACAAAACATAACACATCTTTATTTGGCTTATGTTTTCCTATGGTTTGTTTATTCATTTTTTCTCATATTTGGTAGCTATTGCAAGGAGGGGGTATTTTCTATGACAAGTAAAGCTAACAACTTCAGACATGTCCAAATTCTCCCCTGCTACTCCATCAGGCAATTTCCAATCAAATTGGTAAACAAGGTTTGCTAGCACCAATTCATTTACAGCAGTGGCAAATAACACTCCAGGACAACCCCTCCTTCCTGCTCCAAATGGGATAAGTTCAAAGTCCAGTCCTTTAAAATCTATTGAACTGTTCATAAACCTTTCTGGTTTAAACTCTAGAGGTTCTTCCCAACTTGAAGGGTCTCTTGCAATTGCCCAAGCATTCACTATTACCTGTGTTCCAGCTGCAATGTCATAGCCATTTAGTTTGACGTCTTCCATTGATTTCCGAGGGACTAGTAACGGAATCGGGACATGTAGGCGAAGAGTTTCTTTGATCACAGCTTTCAAGTAATTCATGTTAACCAAATCCTCTTCAGTTACATGAGTTTTGTTGCCAACCACAATTCTGACCTCATCTTGCAATTTATGCATCACAGTTTGGTGTCTTAATAGTTCTGTCATTGCCCATTCTAGGACTGTGTATGTGGTATCAGTTCCAGCAGCAAACATGTCCTACAGAGAAAGTAATTTTTTATGTCAAGTAGTCTAATGGCTAGAATTATATCTATAAGGTGAATAAGTAGAGTGTCTGAAGTTCGAACCCTGACCCCTACATATGTTAATGTTTCAACCAATTGAGTTAAGCTTACATCGACAAGTACAATTTAGTTTACGCCATGTAGCTACCAAACCTTACTAATTTCACTAAACCTTATGGTTAAAAGTTGGTACTATAGTAATAAAAAGATGAATTGAATGAATTGATTTTGGTTAAAAGTGAATTGAACGTAAATCAACAATAGAAGCAAGATCAATTCTACTCTAAACATACATATCTATTTTACCAAACTAGAATCACTTTTATAGAATTATTTACACAAAATATATTTGTAAATAACCAAGTGATTGTGCTCAATTGGACAATGAGTTTCAGTTAAGGACGCGTCGATCTAAAGAACTCAAGTTCGAGTCATTGATCAGGCTTTACTTGCCACTTGGCCGAACTCTGGATTCAGACAACAAAATATATCTGTCAAGTAATATAACTAATGAAAAAAAATTCATATTCTTACCAGTAACAAACCCTTAATTGCAGTTCTATCAATTGAGAAGCCAGCAGCATTACTCTTTTGAACTGAAAGCAAAATATCCACAAAATCATTGCTTTCCTCACCAACATGTCCATCAGATCTTTTACCACTAATGTGCTGCTCAATTACTTCCTCAAAAAATTCATCCAAATGTTTAGCCACTTTTTCTGCCTTGCTATAAAAACCATTAACCTTTCCCAACCAATTAAGCCAAGGTATATAATCTCCTATAAAGAAAGTACCTAATAACTCTCCAAACTCCAACATAAGCTCAGGAAACACTCCACCTTCTTCACTATATCTCTTTCCTAGAGCCACCCTACATGTTATATCATTAGTAATTGTAGAACACAACTCAGATAAATCCACAGAAGAGTTCTTCTATTGAATACTTTGCATCATTTTTGCAGTTTCTTCTTCTCTTACACGACGATAAGATTGAACTCTTTTGTTACTCAGAAGATGTAACACACTGAGACTCCTTACTTGTCTCCAATACTCACCATATGCACAACTTGCCACATCTTTCGAACCATACAACATGATATCAAAGATTTTACGTTGTGGCCTATCAGAGAAAACCAAGTCATGAGTTTTCATTACCTTACTTGCTGCATCAGCAGAAGAAACTATAATCACTGGTACCTTCCCAAGATAAAGAAGCATTAAAGGGCCATATTTGTGAGCTAAAGTTTGGAGTGATCGGTGAGGGAATAAGCCAATTTGATGCAGATTACCAAGTAGAGGTAATCTTGGAGGTGAAGGTGGGGAGTTTCTTGTGGTGACAGAATTGTTGAAATACCATTTGATGATGAAGAAAAGTGAAAGGAATAGTGGAAAGATAGTGAAGAAAAGCATAGGGAATGAATAGAAGTTTTTCTGTGAAATATAACTTAGCAGAAAGGTTGACATGGACTTAGCGTAGGATGTTGATATGGTGGAGTAGGTGTGTTTGTTGTTTTGGGGTGTGATCTTTAATTTGTTGGCTACTTTTTGTCTACCCTCTTGGTTAGACTTTTCAATATACTTTCAATTATAGAAAAAATTAATTTTATTCAGAGAATAGGATGACAGTGAGAGAGGTGCTCTGCAAAGGGATAAAGATGGGAGATCCAGTAATTTTGAGTTCCCTATTTTAGTTTCTTTTTTTTTTTTTAAACAGCCTATTTTAGTTTCATAAACAATACAATAATAGCATACACACAGCCAACAACACCTTGTCAGTTGTCAGAAGATAATGGATATATTTGGCTTTTCAGCACAGTTCCTACAGTATCAAACATCTCTGCATAGCAACACTTCTTTCATGCATAGTTGAATTAAAAAATAATATAAACTTTAAAAATAAATTTAAAACTATATTTACAAAACTGTTGTGAGTATATTGTGGGATTTAGTGAGACTTTTTAGAGTTTTTAATGGATTGTATGGATATTTAAAACTTGTAGTTGAGTTGTTTAAATAATTAAGAAATATAACAGTATAAAAAATTAAGTGTAATCCATTTAAAGAACTCAAATGGATATAGACATTTTTCCATAGCTTATAGCTTAGACATTTTTCCAGTGATAGTTTTTTTTTTTCTAAATAAGATTAGTGCACAAATCTCTACTACTACTTTGATCAAATCAGACAAATATTAAGCTTCATTAGGCATCAAGTTGCTGAAAAAATGGAGAAATGAAGGACGTGAGAACTTGAAACAAAACATGTGAGCTTCTAATACAAGAATATGAATGAATAAACCAAAAAAAAAAATTACAACTATTGATTACACAGACTATGCTATTGCTAGGAACACATCCTACTATTGATTTTTGTATACAAGCATCTTCGTATCACCAGCATGGTGATATAAAAATAAGAGTATGAGCGATGAGAACAGCGTATAAAAGGTGGTCAAATTCTAATGAAGTGAAGTTCGGCAATTCCATTTCCATTGGAGTAGCAACAAATCCTAAAGCAAAATATGACTGTACAGATTTTTCCATTTGATCTTTCACCGAATTCTACATGATTCGATGACCTCGCTAACAGTTTTATGAGTCTCTGGTGAAATCATGTCCAAAGACAGATGAAATTCCTGCAAATAAAGACACAGTTGTGAATTAAAGTGATATTGATGGAATGAACAAAAAAATTAAAAGGAAAAGTAAAAAGAGGGCCTCATGCATAGATTTTAAATCACATTATGCCCCCAATTGTGACTTCCAGACACATTACAAATGATTCAAACTATGTCAGTTCAAGCCTAGAAATGTGATGGTTTGACAAGTCAAAACTCAAAAGCATGCTGGCAACTCAGTGTTGGCAAATATTTTCATCAGTGTGGTATCACTATTAACAATAACTGAGCTACATACCACAAATCTGTCCAACACAGGTACAAGACTTGCTAAGTTGTGATCTGGAAGATTGTCAGCAATTGCCGCACGGATGCTCTTACTGTAGATCAAAAGGATAAATTAGATCCCGTAATATATGCAACAAAACCAATTTAAACAAAAGGAATTGACGATCAATAAGAAGTTAACCTTTCTGTGGAAAGAAATGCTAGAAGCAATGCGGAGTAAGCTTCCACAATCATTTTCTCAGCTTCCTTTTCACCTTGTAGAACAGCTGCCTCATCAGTCTGCATGATGAAACACGAGATTAGTTAAGGCATATCAATTGCAATCTAATTTCAAATATTTTCACCCCACATCAAGTCTTGAGTGTTGTCAGACCAACTTTAAATGTTTCTACTATTGATAATAATTAAATAAGTATAATGATTACAAAACATGAGGTGTACAATAACAATTCAATATCTTAGAAGTTTGAAGCCCATTCCCAGTTGTTTTCCACAAGCATCCAATTGCATCTCCGTGTCTGAGTGTAATCAAGTCAATCAGGATCCGGACTTCCTTTTCTCCTTACCCTTTGTTTGTTCATTTAAATTATTTCAAATCAAACTAGTAATCCTATACTCCTTGCTACTCACAAGCTTCCCCCAACGCATCAAAAGATAGGAATAAAAAATGTGTATAACCAAACAATGTGTGAAACAAGAATTCTAAGGAAAAATTGGAACACGCTACCCACCAGTTCAAATTTTTTATCTTCCCCAGCTCCCACCTCACTTTCACCCTTGTTAGCCAAGAAAATAGAACATAATAATTGAATAACATCCCGTCGAACCTCCTGGTCCAAGCCTTCTGAAGAAGGTAGTAGAACACTGGCTGCTGCAAGCCGTGATCTGCAAAAAAGGAGTGACAAATCTTGAATGTGTATAAATAATACAATATAAATATAATGTGATAGACATATTTAATAATGCCAAAATTATTGATGTTGAGCACATTGTCAACTGTACAGATTAAAAAAAAGGTTACATATCTCCAGCCATAGATGTTTCCATACTATAGCCATACACGAGTGTAACAGGGAATTCTCCCTTTGTTTCTGTTATTTACGTAGTAACACAGTACAACAATTATGTTCTTCTTTACTGGTTGAGATCCTATCACTCACACACACACACACACACACACACACACACACACACACACACACACACACACACACACACACACACAGAACCATGTAGGTATCTAAATCATTTTTTCCTGTTCATTTGTTCAAATTTAAAACTAATGTATACCCAAGACAAAAAAACACATTAATATCTTGTTTATATAACATCATTAGTTCATAATCAACTTCCAGTCCAGAATTTGATCAAATTACCTGTTACGACCATCCTTCTCAACCAGATTCACAAGCAAGCCCAAAATAGCAACGAGAAAATCCAACTCATTATCAGTAAGATGCCTATCACATAGATGGTCCTTTTCAGTTCTCAAAGAATTTTCTTTTATCTGAGCAAAGGATGATGATGAACTGAAAGAAGGGAAATGACCAGCAATTAACATGGACATAGCCTCCAGTCCTCCATTGGCAGCAATTAGTTGACAGCCAATAGGGTTGTCATTAGTCAAATTCATCAGCACCTACAATAAGACAGCACCAGTTAGACTACATCAGTGCATATATGATAGGCATCAAATAGTAAAAAGGGTATATGATAGAGGATGTAAGAAGGCAAGGGAAGGAACTAACTGAAGATGTTACTAAAGTTCCTACGAGAATAAATGAGTCGGAATTAGGTAGGTGGTTAATTACTCATTCAGAGTCAGTTAGAGGGATGAGGTGCTCTTGATTTCACCTTGGGGGGAATACTTGTATTCCTCTTGTTACACTGATGAGAGATTCACTAAAAACAATAATTTCTTGTTCTTTCTCTTTTAATACCACTTGAGGATCATACTTGTATTCCCTTGATTTACACTGACCAGAGATTCACTGAATTACGGTTTAGTGTGTTCCTAATCCCTATACCTAACTATTTCATTCATTTCTTGTTCATTCCCTTCAAATACTAGTCGAATCTATCAACATATCATGACTTTTGCACAAGAAAAAAATCTGATAGGAGCTATTGTGGAAAAATAATTAAAAAGGAGGAACGAAAAGAGACCTGTATACACTAGTTTTGCAGATAGGTGTGTCAGTATACATGACCAAAACAAGAATTACATGCGCCAGATATTTCTCTAAAGTTTTAGTATAATGCATAACACTGACATAGAAAACTCGAGGTTGTCAACTACACATGAAACATGGATAACTACATAGATCTGACAGATAACTACATATGATCTGACATGAAACATGGATAACTACATATGATCTGACATGCATAAATGACACAGAACAAACACTAAATCCAGTAAAATACCTTAACAGCAGTAAGGAGGCAATCAGTTAGAAGGCTGGAATCTTCTTCATAAGTTATGTCTGAACTAGAACAATTGACGTTCCCATCACTTGATTCTTCTTGACTCATTTTGGTTTGCGATTGACGTTCATTTTCAAATTCTCTATTTGCAACCTTATGTTTTTTAGGACTAGATTTTTTTTGTTTCCCCGATAGTAGGTCCCACTTAGAGGGTGCAATGTCATCCTCATCAAATGCATAGGGATCTTGGCTATCTTCCAAGATTACAACTGGGGTACGTTCTGTAAACTGAACATTCTTCCTGGAACTATTTAGGGTCATGGAATTTTTACAGTACGAACTCTTTGATAAACCACTGTCTTCCTCATCAAATGCAAATGGATCTTGGCTATCTTCCAAGATTACAACCGGGGCACCTTTCGTAAACTGAACATTCTTCCTTGAACTATTTTGAGTCATGGATTTTTTACAGTATGAACTCTTTGATAAACCACTGTCATCCTCATCAAATGCAAAGGGGTCTGGACTATCATCCAAGACTATAACCGAGGAACCTTCAGTAAAGTGGACATTCTTCCTGGAACTATTTTGGGTCGTGGACTTTTTACTGTTTGAACTCTTTGATAAACCACTGCAAGACCCGGATGTGGATGAATTGATCCTCATCTTTAGTGAGTATGTATCAGTAGTTGATGTGCTGGGAGTTTCAGAAACAGAGAGTGATCTTTCTAACCGAGCACATGTCAACAGTTGGGTTTTATGAGAAACATTAGAATTCTTAATAGAAGATGCCCTCTCCACACCATAGTAATTCCCATTGGAACTAATGGATACAGGTTTATTCTCTGCAAATTCAAATGAAAGAGCATTCAAAAATCCGAAGACAAACTTATTTATGCGTTAGAAAGCATATCCAAACCCAAATGATTTGCCATGACTAATTTAACTTTTAGAAGCTAGAAAACAACAGCTTAGCATAACCGAAATAATACAGAATATAAGTATAGAACACAATCAAATACAAGGCATATAGTGATGGTCATTCTATAAATCACCACACCCTGAATAAACAATCTGTGATCCTAATCCTAATGGCATTGCTCACTTCTTTTGGACTAAAACGGTGTATCCCCAACAGAGACAATGAAATCAAATCAAGGGTTAAGATATGACATCTTTCAGGATAAACGGGCAAAATAACTTGTGAAGCTCAATATCAAAAGTAAAGAATACATCTCATTGCATTGCATTAAACTGAGTTTTGCTGATAAAAACAATGGAGATTAGCGGCTTACATTACAAGAATAAAAAATAAAAGATAAGTTCTGCAGCTGCACAGAACCTCTGGCCCAAACCTATTCCCTTTTCACATCTTAATTCATCCCCTACCACGCACTATTTATCCTTCCCTCTTATATTCTCATTCCCCCAACCAAATTACCACCCCCCCACTATTCCTTGCCAGTTCAGTATTCACCCTGGAGTAAAAATAAATTAACATGAATCATCCCTTTTACTTACAACTCTACACTCCTCACCCATGAGTGTTTATCCTTTCACATCACATCCTCTTCCAAGTACGTTTACTGCAGTAATAAGCTCTATCACCCAATCGGCACATTTTTTCACATGTAGTGAAAAGACAGAAATAATAATAAGTGTACCCTCCTCAAAATGGAAAACAATTGAAGCAATCGTTCATGTCTAGAAGAAAAGGATAAGTAAGAGTGTAAAGATTTGCAATGATTGGGAACATTTCCGCATAGAACACCAGCACGTGTAACTATGTTCAGAAAACAAGAGATTCACGACCAGATTATAAAAAGCTGGTACCTTTATATCTGAGCTGATCCCATTCAGAATCATCACTGACCATAGAGATAGGATCATTAAGCTTGTTAACAATGGACACAGCAGAGGCACTCCGACGCAAACATAGATCTAGGAAATAGAAGTTTTTGGCACAGATCAGAAAGGAAACAAAAGCTATGATCCAGCAGAAATGTCAACTAGTAAAATAAAATAATGGATTTCTGAAAATAAAATTACTAAATAAGGAAAAGGCAGGCAGCGAGAGGTTACCCCTTTGTCTGATAATTACCTGAGAGCATCTTTATGACAATTATAATAAGCTCCGTAAAAGACAATGGGGTTGCCTTGGGACTCAATTTTCCTTTCATTCCAAGCAAATGAGTCTATAATGAGAAAGTATACAAATAAGATTGATAAATTAACAAGTTCACCAAGCTACAAATGCATAAAAAATTTCAGGATGCATTATGCAATACTGATGGAAAGTAACACATGCAAAATCCAAGGCACCAAGAGTTAAATCAGTAAAAGAACAATCATTTTAATAGGGGTAAAGAACAAGTGTCAACCTGATTGTCTTTGCTTAGGAAAGTAGCATTTTCCATTATCTTCAGGCACTTCAGAAGCAAGGTTAGGCTCTTTAAACGTTTGTCATTTTTCAAATCTTCGGTAGACAGAGAACTACAATCCTTCCAATTCTGAAAGACAAATCCGTGGATTTCAGATAATTATTTATTTAAGGATGCAAATATAAAAGAAGTGGTGTATTGACAAAGTACAGTATCACATCTCAGAGCAAGAAATATCCACCAGATAATGCTCTCCCTGTTATAGACTGTACCAATTCATGTCTACTGCAATTTGCAAATATAGTAAACCATATATATTATATTGAATTTGAACTAACATACAAGGGCACACCTTCAAATCTGAATGACAATTCATGGTGACATCAAAGACTGCATCAAGTCCTCCATGCTCCCTTAGTTTTTCCTTAAAATTCCCACCAGTCTTCCTTACAGCACCGGATGTTTCTGTAAACGAGTAGTTTCCCCATAATACAAATCCAAAAAATATATAAAAGAAAATCCATAAAAGATTCAATGCAGAAGTTCCGTAGAATAATATGTACAGTCAGCTAGACCACGGAAGACTTAAAGTATATATGTGTTAGTTTCTGATCAACTACAAGTATCATATATTTTTAATTTGAATTATAATTTGCATGGGGAGAAAGTGTACAACAGAAAATATAATTTACGTGTGAAAAATGAAGGATTTAGATTAATTTATGTGTGGAGAAATACATATAAAGAAATATAACCCTCTAGAAGTTAAGTATAAACATGCCAGATTCCATCAAATTAAGCTTCACTATACATGAAATTTATTAATTTTCAATATCAGGATGGCTCATTCAGAAGCTGGGAAGAAAAAAAAGTAATAAGAATGATTACAAAATCTCATTACTAATGAGTTCTAAACCGTTAACGGCGTTATACTTGAGCAGATTTGGTTATTTATGTTATTTTTGCAAAATAAAAACAACATTAGCATTAGAAGAATTGGATAAGATGGAAAAGAACATCTTCAGCAATAATGCAAAAAAAAAAAAAAAAAAGTAGAGTTAAATGTTCTTTACTATACCATCAAGAGAAATGGCAGATAAACAAGCCTTCTCCATAGTCAGCAATGTTAACCATTTTGGACATAACTCTGGCCTCTCAATCCCACTGTTATTCTGACAGGTAGCTTTTAGCTCTTTGCAATTAACTAGAACTTCTTGCACTCTAGAAAAAACTGCAACAGAACTAGAGTCAAATCTCGACGTTGATTTTTTTTGCATGTCATCATTCTGACGCAATGATAGAAGTTTAGAGCCAAAACTCGGTGCTTTTTCTTTAATAGCTGTGGATACAATTGGTCTTAACAACTTGATTAGAAATTGAATACTACAAGGTGATTCAAGGAGATGATCATCTTGACCCTGATACAAAAGCATAGCCAGTAAAAATAAGGGAAAATAGTGAATATGTATATTGATAAATTAGATTAGACTCCAAGTCAAGTACCAGAACAGAACTGTATGCCACTGGACAATAAATAAAAAATAATCATCATTTAAGACATTTCATTATATTATATTATATATCAAATAATTTTCAACACGAGATTTGCAATTAATTTTATTTTGTATATTCTAGATCTTACACTAAGCAACAAAATTGGAATTGAATATTAGATTTCTAATTTGGTACCCTAATCTTTACATGATACTACCTCCAGTCTCAAATGTAAGTAAAAAAGTCTATGTATCTAGAGGGAGTAATCCAAACATAGAATTTATGATTCTGAAACAATTTATCATGACAAAATTGGACCAAGTACATAAAAAATTTTGTTTATATTTGAGATCAGAGGGAGTAACTCGAACATGGAATTTATGATTCTGAAACAATTTTAATCATAACATACTTGAAATTATTAATTATTGGCTATTGATTATTCCAATTAATTGTGGACCGTGGAATTTTGGAATGTGCATGCCCAACAAAATTAGTTTAGCATTAGCAGAATTGAGAAGTCTAAGCCAAATTAAGAAAGTAATGATACAGCAATCTCATCGTTCTTTCCGCCCCAAAATCATGATTGAAAATCTACGCATGCCAAACCATAAATACTGAAATGTTTATGTATTGAGATTTTTTGCAAATATAGGAGCAAACAAGGGGGTACACACACACACACACACACACACAGAGAGAGAGAGAGAGAGAGAGAGAGAGAGAGAGAGAGAAATAACAAAAGAATTCTAAAAAGCTTATCATTAATTAAAAGTACAGCATAACTTTCATACTCAAAAAAAAAAATGAAGACTTTCTACTTCTAGCGGAACGCAAAAAGCTTCACTAATGGAATACAATTTCCATGGCTTTGTTAAATCCATTCCCATATTACCCCATAGCTTATTTATAATTCAATACAACTACAAATTCACAAACAAAAAACAACTTACCTCACTAGTCAAAATGTAGAAAAGGGTTGCAGCTGCAAGATTACTGGGAGAATCATCGAGAGTGAGGCCCAAAAGAGCATCAACTATTGTCTTTGCCATCCTATAAAGAATAAAAGTTGGTATTTTATCAGCTAAGCGTGTGTTTGGTTCAGCGGCAGAGAGAATTGATTTTGGCAGAATTGATTCTGTAAAATTGATTCTGGCCAAAATTGATTTTAAGCTGAAGTGGTTTATGTTTGGATATATTCATGAAAAAGTGAGTTGAACAAAAAATTTGAGTGTAAAAATCAATTCTAGAATCAGAAGCTACGATTTCTAGCTTCAAGTAGAATCAATTCTGGAGGCAAAATCAATTCTACTTTTGAGAAACCAAACAAGTCAGAATCAATTCTACACGTCCAGAATCAATTCTGGATGCTCCAGAATTGAAACCAAACATACACTAAATGTTCACACTGGTTTATTTCCTATATGAGAGTGAGTTCAAAACTCCAATCAAAACAAAGAAATACAGAAAAATACTACCTTGCATCAGTCCTCACTATCCCGACAATTACATAATACTCAGGGACATAATAAAAGCAGTAGTACCAATCATTTCAATTGTAAATCCAAAAGTTTCACATTATTATCACTGCATCAATAGGCATGTAGTAATTCACCCACAGTGGCCTGGCTGGCTCGAGTGGTAAGCAACACAGTGTCAAAGTTCAAGTCAGCCAGAAAGCAACTGTGATGGAACAACCTCAATTCAATACAATGGGCAATAGTTAATCTCAAATCCCAAAAGGGTATGGTTATCTAAGCTCCCCCTATTCCGATTCATGTTGAATCGGCCTAAACTTAATCGAAAATAGATCAAAATACTAACCCTATCTGTTCTTTTTTATCAAACACCATTAATAAATGTTCAAATAAACAACCAAATTTAACCGAAATTTGGAAGTGCCCACAATTTCAAATCCCATATACTATACATCCAATCAAACAAGAAACTAACAACATTAAAAAATAAAAATCAAATAAAAAACCTACGGCTTAACCCAACCCAAATTAAAATTCAAAATTTTGAATAAACCCCAACAAAAGCAACACCAGAATAATTTCAAAATTCAAAAGAAACAAGAGATTTCTCAAGAAATTAACATACCCTTGAGAACGAAGAAGCCTTCGTTTTTGCGTTGTACCACAAATTGACAAGAGAGAAACCAAACTAGCCCTTCTAATCCGAACAGGTTGACCTTTACGGAGTCCATCAAGAGCGAAATTAACCTCATCAACATGCTCCATCATCTCTCCAAACTCCTGCGCCTCCATCAACGTCGAAGTCGCCGGAAAAGAGAATCCGTTCTTCCCGGAATCACTTTTAACTCTCTTTGACTCCCGACGACCAGCGCCACACAAATCGTCGATTGAATTGGGATCAGAATCGAAGAAAGACCACTGAGAAGATGAATCTTGGGAAGAGAAAGCGAAATTTCCGAAGAGAGGGTCTTGTTCTTGGGAAGAGTCAAAGGGCTCTGATACGTCGTCGTTTAGGGAAGAACTTGAACACGTTCCCGAAATTGATCTATTCCGACGACCGTATGTGCGAACAATCATTTTCTGAGATCGGTAGTTTGCGGCGGTGGTTGATGCTGGTTTGGTGGCGGCTATTTAGATGGATGAGGATTTGGCATTTCTCGACAAGATGAGGGCAAATTCGGAATTTGAAGAAAATTTAAAAAAGATATTTGAATTTGAAAGAAGTAAAAGAGAAGAAAATTGAGGTTGTTGAGGTGAAGGAAGAAGAATTTGAGTAAAGAATTTGAAGATCTTTGAGAAAATTTGAATTTTGTGTTATCAAATTGCGTGCAATTTTGAATCCATGGGCCAGTGAATGTAGTGTTTTTTATCATACGATGAGGTTGGTTTCGTCATTTTCAAGATTTGCAACAATCTTTTTTGTTTTGTTTTTTTTTACTAACAATTTTTTCTGTTATATAAAAATAAAAATAAAAATTGTACTAGGCAGTATAAATCTTTTTTTATATATATAATTTTTTTTATGCAATATATAAAAAAATTTCTCACTACATAAATAAAGATTTAAATTTTCAAATGTGAAAAACTTTTTTTTATGTGTTTGTAATAGTTATGTCATATAAATTTTTAAGTAGCAAATCTTAAGTTTTTTAAGTTTTTAACTTAGCGCCGTTATCCTTTCAGTTATCTTACGTCTACAAAAACGTTGATGTGGCTGTTAATTTTTATATTAATCATGATGAATTTCAGGTTCAATCTCATGTGAATCATGAGGCTCAAAACAGTTGACGTCTAACCCGAATGAATGATAATTGAAAAAAAGATAACGATACAACAAGTTGGAAACTTAAATGGCTTATTTATTACCTAAAAAACTTATTTATTATCTAAAAAACTTAAAGGACCCTTAAATGTATTTGGCCTATTTTATATTATTATAAATAAAATATATCTATATATATATAATTCCTAGATAGTTCTCCTACTATCTATGTAAATCATAATCTACCTAAAGCAATGAATTTTTTCTATTTAGCCAAGTCAGCCACTTATAATATCACATCACTTCTCTTTACCTACTTTTCATATACCTACATTTATATAGATAACTTTTCATATTGTCCACATTAAAACATAAGGAACTTATACTAAAGAGACACACTTTACTACTTACTCACCATATATTCCATTGGTTGCAAAAAAAAATCCATCCATTTACATCATGCATGTTCCATAGTTAATGCATTAAAAATCATTTATATTTTATTAAATTGATCAGTTTCATTTTTAAATTATTCATATGCACTCAATACCTGTATATCTATATATACGGTGCATAGATATTCATCATTTTTCGGTGAAATATTGTGATGGTTTTTATCTCCACAAATCCATTCTTCAAGACACATATACAGGCAAGTGTATATATACTATATCAATTTAAAAATATTTACCTTACTTTTTCCATTATTATAGTAAATATTTTTAGTTTTCTCATGCTCATTTACAAACCAAAATATCTATGCATTGCTATAACAAGTGTTTGGGTCATTTGGAGGGAATTAGTTTTATTCTCTACCTGTATTTTTTATCTTCTCATTCACATTCACCTCTTCATCCTTCTTATTTCTTCATTTTATTCTTTTTTGATGTGTTTATTCATAGGTATTAATTAATAGTTTGTCATTTCAACTGTCCACAAGAAAAAACTAATGATAATGTTCCAATGCCTAACCAATTTTGTTTCCTGCCTTTGCTTTTTTTATTATTGACTCTTTTGCTTTTATTATTATTATTATTATTATTATTATTATTATTATTATTATTATTATTATTATTATTATTGTTATTGTGATTATTTATTATTATTTTGATCATACTTATTGTTTCAATTTTTCCATGTTATTATAATATAAAACAACGCATCACACCCGTGCATCGCACGGGTAAGGGTCTAGTGAGTTTATATGACAAAAAATATATATGAAGACTTTGATGAAATTTCGTTCTAAATTTTGGCCTACAAATAGATTCATTACATAAGAAAGTGACACATAAATTAGGTTGATAGTTAGAATTAGGTTGATTATGTTGATAGTTAGATTCATTAGAATTAGACTTATGACCCGTGCATTCACAAGAGACACAAAAAAATGTAAACATGATTAAAACAGAGACTAGCAAAAAAGTTTAGATAAAATCAGAGTAATTAAAAAAAGAATGGTATGTGCGTACAAATAAAATTAAAGATCTTCAAATTGATATAAAAAAGTTAACATAAATCAAAATGAGAATGAACAAAAATCATACAGAGGAGGGATCCGTTGACTCCAGGAATAAGTCTCTTTTGACTTACTCTACTTAATAACTCGATATCGGCATTATATTTCTTCAATCCAACCGTTGAATTCAAAGATCTCATTGAGTAGATCAACTCAACAAATTTTTATAAAAATTCAAAATTGTTTGATACTTTTTCTGATAACTTCAATTGAACGTAGAACAAACTTTTAAAAAAACCGTTGAATTTCAATAGTCTGAATACATAACTACATTTTTTGAATTTTTATAAAAATTTGTTGAGTTGATCTACTCAATGAGATCTTTGAATTCAACGGTTGGATTGAAGAAATATAATACCGATATCGAGTTATTAAGCGGAGTAAGTTAATGGAGACTTACTCCTGAAGTCAACGGATCCCTTTTCAATCATATATTTAGATTACAAACTCAACATAAATGAACGAAACCAAATTCAAAACACAAAATCAGAAAAGATGCATCTAAGTCTAAAAGTTAGAAATAAAAATGTAAGAGTGAGATCGTGAGATTATCACAAACATCATCAAGCAATAAGCACACAAATAAAAATTTGTCAATGGATCTCATTCATCAACAAATTAACGAAAAGAAAATTGAAACCTAGATCTATATGAGAATGAACAAAAATCATATATCTAGATTACAAACTTAACAGAAATGAATGAAACCAAATTCAAAACACAAAATATATTAGAAAAGCTGCATCTAATTCTAAAAGTTAGAAATAAAAATATAAGAGCGAGATCATGAGATTAGCACAAACATCATCAAGCAATAAGCACACAAATAAAAATTTGCCGATGAATGAACAAAAATCATATATATATATATATATATATATATATATATATATATATATTACAAACTTAACATAAATGAATGAAACATAAGAGTGAGATGGTGAATCTGAAAATAAATGAATGTCATCAAAATTCAACCAAAATTTAGATGAAATAAACCTAACGGCAAAAATGAATTGTGAATTAGAGACTATAAAAAATGGAAAATGTTGTATCTCCCGAAAACCCACTCACGAAATCTTCCCGAATGACTTGGCACTGATTTTTTATTTTTTTTGTTAACTGACTTGTTCTTTTTTGGTACAAAACAACCTAATGAATTCAATTAGTTCTCTTTCTCTGGTGCGAGCAAATATGTATTTATCATCTTCTTTATTTATTGCCGCTTCATAATCATCCATGAATTCATGGCAGTAGCTATCACCGACAACCATTCTTAGAGATACTTTCACAGTTGTTTCTGATTTTGCAGATCCTCCACCATTGAGTGATACTGATAAGTGGTAGCTATGGTTCAAAAAAACTAAAGTGTTTGAAATTAGATTTTATGTTTTCGAATAGATAATTTTGATCAAGATTTTCCTGGAATAAAAAGTAACAATCCTTTGGAAGGTGTTTACAAGAAACATGGCGATGGTTCTTTTTGGTTGTTTGTTGTTTTTCCTATTTTCTTTTTAATTTTTATTATAATATATATATATATATAAAAGAACCATCGCCATGTTTCTTGTATATATATATATATATATAAGCTATTCGTGAGTTTTTCGGGACATATAGCATTACTCATAAAAAATATAATTAAAAAAAAAAATAAAAAATGCACACTTCCTTGCCAGTTAACACAATACATATCAAATAATAATTTTTTTAATATAATAGTCCTATCAAGTTATGTTATGTACATAGTATAACAATTCAAAAACAAAAACACACATCCTTGCACTTATTTTAAAAAATAGAATAAACTTTTTACGTCCAATCTGCAATAAAATCATCGTCCAGTACAGAAGAAATGTTCACATACATGTACACACATTTGTAGTCATGTTAAAATTAACCATCAATCTATCAAGAGGAAATCCTACAACAATTTAAATTATCAATGCTTATTTTTGGTAATATTGACACACATTAATCATCTTATATTAAATAATACTAATAAAAAAATTAAAACCAAACTTCAATTTGCTTCACACCAAATTCAAACAAAATAATATTTGCTTCACACCAATTTAGATGAACACAACAAAAGAACTTTCAATAACTTAATTAAATTGAATAAAGACAACTAATCAAAAGTGCAATATGTGAAATTATCCAAAGAGTAGTTTAATATTAAGACAATTCAAATCTAAGCAAACCAAACATTATGTTTATAAACATTGACTTCATATATTCGTTTGGATTCAAAGAAATGATTTGAAAAAACATGTTATGTAAAGAAAGAAATAAAACAAAAGGCAATAAGCATTATTTCATAACTATAATATTAGAGAAGTTACGTTGTGTCTCAAAGTATACTTTTAACAATGTTATCGGAGAGGTTGATAGTCTCAAAGTAAAGTAGAAGTTAAGTTATCATTGATTGAAAGTGAAATATAAGTTGAGAATATGAAAGAACTAATTCATAAAATAGCTAAATGAATTGATTGAGGGTGTTATCTTAGTATTATGCAAAATTATATTTGAAAGATCACCACTTCTTTAGTAAACAACACAATTATTTAAGGGCGGTATCAAGCAACTCAACAAACTATTGAGACAGTTGGGTTCAAACAAACTTTTGATATTGATATTTATTGTTGCTTAGGTTGTGACAGTGCCTTTTTCTCATCTTCGGTCATAGTATGCCTAAAGCGACACCTTGAAAGATACCAACATTGAATGCCGGTAAAAAGATTGCGACATAGGTTGGTTCGAAGATGTGGATATAGAGCCAACTGTCGATTATTGTGAGGTCCGTGCAAGTATTTGTACTCATGGGTACAACAACCTGTTTGTAGCCACTTGTGTTGTGACACTGATTAGTACTTCCACTTCTGTGGGCAAAATGACACAATTCACACTAACTTGACACTTACACGAGTTGACCCACCCGCTCCTCCTCATTCTTCACACACACGACGATGATTAAGTCTTGTTGGTAGGACTTAATTATTCCAAGGAAGGGGAGAAGGGGGAGTTGTATTCATTAATTAAAAATCTTGTGTTGATCCAGGAATGCTTTGTGACGTATGTGGGTTATACTCCATCGGAGATTAAGTTCCTGGTCGATAGAGATTAAGTTTATGGTTTTACTTCATGTTATGTCGACTGAATTTGTAGTAGAGTTATTATATGATTCCATTAGAACTTTTAGCTTGAGAATATATGAATTTGAAGCGTTTGTAAATTGATGTTGCTTTATGATTTGAAGTGTTTGTATGGAGAAAAACATTAATGCTTAGGCACAACCAATCACATAATTACAACTCATTAATTAATTAAAAAATTACAAGTAATTAATAACACAAACGGACACAAAACATGCTCGTTTGACCGCTAGTTATAGATAATATTTACATATTAGACGACCGTAGTCTACGGCGGCACATAGTTACTACGTGTGATCCATTTCACTTCAACTAACGGTCTACTATATCTTGATCACCATCTAACTCTTCACCAATTGAGTTTATTATAACAGCAAAAAATAATATTAATAGAGAAAAAAAAGTATCTATAAAATTTCAAATTTTACTGTCCCTAACTATAGATATTCACCAATTTGGTAAAAAATGGAAAATAAACAAAATTAAAAAGAAATAAACAAAACAATGAATGGGGAATGATATGATTGCTAGTTCCTCACTTTTGTTATTCAAACATCTCACTCACATGACACTTTTGGTCTTGTCATAATGAATCCCACCACCCTTTCAATTTTTGGCATCTTCCACGTATAACAAGAACCATAATCTAATGTTTGATTTGATTATACATACGAACAGAGAAAAAATTAGAGGAATATATTTTAAAGACACAAATTATACGATTGATTGTGCCTAACCATTAATGTTTAGGTGATAACCCGTCTAAGAATTTCTCGTTTGTATGATGTTATACGTGAACAAAAAAATACATAATTTTAATGAATTGTTTACATGATAAAAATGTTAAACGAAAAACAAAAAAGTAAATCGAATGTTTTAAGAAAAAATTAATAAGTTTTCTTTCTAATGATTATAACCAATTTTTTAACAATAATAATTGTATATAATAGTAAAATATATTGAATTATCATATGCATTTCGATAAAGTACAACAAGAAGATCGATCATTTTTCACTTTTGTCAATACATTAATATTTAATTGTTCATACCAAACAAAAAAGTATCATATATGTTACAAAAATTGTTTACATGCGTCATTTATCTTATTTTTTTTGTCCTTTATTTTTAATTTTTTTTATTTAGAAATTCTATATATATATATCATCATATGTCTAAAAAATGACTTAACAACCATCTAATGCTCTATGAACTTCACATGGTCTTCACGTATAGCACATGATATTTAGTGATCGAATAATCACTCAACTTTATCATATAAACTATGTTCAATATAAATTATAGTATATTATATATATCATTCATGTATAAAAAATGACTTACCAGCCATTTAACGCTTTATACGCTTCACGTACTCTTGAAGTATATGTTTGACAATCGAATTCAAGAAATCTTCATCTGAAAACACTGCGCCACCGCCAGCAGCAATTTGCGCCATGACAAAATCATTTCTGAAAACTACTTTCACGGCAACCAGCAGGGCTGCCTTGTTAGCATCACCAAGACTTTTTATGGGTTTTGGTGGACTATTATTCATCTTTGTTCCTCCTCTACGCTTCTTTAGATCTTCTATGACAAACTTGACAATCATTTTTTCTATTTGTTTTACAATTTTATTAACAAATGCTTCATAAAATTCATCATCCTTTATTATCAATTTGATTTTATGCCCATACTTAGTAGTTGCAGCTTCAATAGCTTCATCCTCCTTAACAATGCAATTTTTCTTGGGACGACTACTATATGGTGGCGAGCTCTATACCACTTCCCCATACACATTTAAACTTGACCCTTGAGTCAGGATTCATCATTCCAACAACGGTTTCAACTTTGAAGTCTGCGATAACTATTAGAAATCTACAAATATATTCAACATGAAGAACAACATAAAAAGTCAGATATCTTATTTTTATGTACACAAGTTAATCGTTTATCTTATTCATTAATAACATGATGAATGATTTGAAATATGAAAATATGTGAATGGTTTGAAACATTTCATAAAACCATAAATGATAATCAACGTTTATCTTGTCCATTCTTTTCTTTATCACATTCTTCATCTTCAATAATTTATAACAAAACACTTTCAAATATACCTCAAAATTATATGAATCTATGTGTTTTATTCGCTTTGTTTGCTTAAACATTCTTCTAAACTCCAAAATCAAAATATTAAATTCTGATTAAACTCTAAATTTACTAAACTTGAATTTTCTTAAGGTTTAAATTTAATGAAATGTTTCGAACCTTTCACATGTGTCCATGTTTCAAACCATTCATTATGTTACAAATGAATAAGATAAATGATTAACTCGTGCATGTTTATAAAGATAAAAGACATGTGTGAAAAAAATAAAATAAAGAATTAACTCATGCATTTTAAAAGACCGGTTTGAATGTTTCAAAAAAAAAAAGAGACCAGTTTGAAAAATAATTAAAATAAATGATTAGCGACACTACTTATTGTCCTATATATGAAAATAAAAAATACAACTTCAAAAAGAAAATAACACATAAAACATTTTACATTCTCAATTTATTATTTACATAAAATTTTCAACGCTAGAGTATCCATGATTTTATGGACAATTTGGTGGCGACAAAATCAAAAGTGTTGGAATGATCAACTCCCACAGTCTTCATTGTTATCCGGCGAGCTAGAGACGTGTTACATGACTGGAAATACAGGCAAAGCAAGTAACAAAATACACGCAATCCTGCTGCAGATACTGAAGCTCTCGCATGGCAGAAACTAGTTGATGCATGCCTTAAATGTAACATAGATGCTGCTTGTTATGCGAACTTTAACTACTATTGTGTTGGTGCTTGTATCCGTGATATAAATGGAAAATTTGTGCAAGCATTCATGAATAAATCATATGGAAATCCCAATATAGCAGAAACAGAAGCTAAAAGTGTTCTAGATGTTCTTGAATGACTAAGTGCTAGTGGGAATCTTGCAATGCCAATCATAGTGGAAACCTTCATGTGGTGCAAACTCTTCACTCCAAACAAAATAATTACATAGAGTTTGAAGCTATTATTGATCGGTGTCGTAGAATAGTTAATTTATATGAAAACTGTAGAATCAGTTATGTAAGACGACAGGCTAATCGAGTTGCTCATGAGTTAGCTCAAGCGTCTCGTTTTATTGCTAGTCCCCAAATTCTTAATGCTTGTCTTCTTGTATTCAACGCTAATCAAGAATTAAAATCAAAGATCTCATTTTTTTTTTATAAAAAAAAAGTCGAATTTCTCACTATTATCGCAAGTGTTAAAAATTCTTATTATTTGATTTTAATTCTATTTTTTTTTGGTTGATACTGATTTATTATATCTTCTATACCTATATATAAAGAAGATACACAAATTTTTGGTGCGAACTTTTCATAATACCAATAATACCCTTGATTTATTTATTTTTTTAGCAGCAAAAATATTTTATTAACAAACTCACCATGACGCAGAACGCACCCTGTTTAACCGCTAATTTACATAAAATTTCAACGTTATTCAAAAATTAAAATCAAATATATCTTATTTTATTTAAATAAAAAAAGATCTAATGCTTATAAAAAAAACAAGGTCTAATTTCTCACTATTCACGTAAGTGTCAGAAATTCTTATTATTTAAACTGATTTATTATTATTTTTAATAATAAAATAAATGTGTAATCGTAACCAAAAAAAAAATGTGTAATTTATGGAGAAAAATAAAATAAAATATTTTTGACGGAAGAAAAAAAATAAAATAATGTGTAGTAATTTCTTTGACTGAAAAAGTGTTTTTATTTTTTTATTTATTTTTAACGCTGGTATTATTATTTAATTGAAGTGGAATACGCAATAGAATGCAAGTACTATTCTTGACCTTTCGTTTTCTGGATCTAGGGTTTCGTTTTCTCTTCTCGGTGACAATTTCATCTTCAATCTTTAAATTCATCATCCATTCTTCACACAAACAACAAAAAACCCATCTTCAAACCCTACTCACCAGCGCCACCTAATCAATTTTCACCATCGCGAAAAATTTAATCAAATCAATCGAAGATTCACGATCACGCACAATTTTTTAGGGTTCATTGAATATTATTATATTTTCCCCCAAATCGCCGTCAAAATCATCACTTTCAATCACGGATCTAAAAATTTGGCCTAATTTTTTTATTTTTTTATATATTTTGTTGCTGGTAATTCAAAAATCAGATGAATTCTTAAACCGATTTTGACGTTGATGATGAATACTAGTTATTGATGAAATTTCCAAAGACTTGTTTTTTTTTTGTGATTTGAAGGGACCCAAACAAAAAAAATGTATAAATCGGTGGTGTTTCAAGGGGAGGTGGTGTTGGGTGAGGTAGATATATACCCAGAAGTGATGATGAACAACAACAACAAGAATTTTGATGTGAAGGAAATCAGAATAACTCACTTTTCTCAACCTAGTGAGAGGTGTCCACCACTTGCTGTGCTTCACAGTGTTACATCTTGTGGTGTTTGCTTCAAAATGGAGTCAAAGACACAGCAGCAGAATCAGCTCTTTCAGTTGCACTCCTTGTGTATCAGAGATAACAAGGTAAAAATCAAAATTAAAATTGAATAAAAAAGGAGTAAAAAAACCCACTAAAACCCTATGATTTTGGACTAAAAATATCAGAGGACTCAAATGCCCTTCAATCTATGGATGATGAATAACTTATGATGACTTGTGTGTTAATGTTGACACAATTTTTGTAATAATTTGCCCTAACTTACTAAATTTGCTGTTTTGAACTCAGATATGGCGTGAACAAATTTGGCCTATTTGGTCACTTAATAGATACCCTACAATTTCAATGAGATTCCCAACTGAACTGGGTGTTATCATGTTCAGTGAGACTATTTTATGAAGACTCTTGTTTCCTGTTGATCTAATAGGCTAATAACATTTTTTGCTAAGGCTGAGAAGTTTTTGATTGATAATGAAGTTAGTGTATGTGCTGGTTAGGGTTTTTGGCAACACATAAAACTGTTAAAATTTAATGTTGTTTTGGCTCAAAAAGTGTAATGAAATGTTTTTTGTTTTCCTGACTTTGAACATGAGCAGAACAGGAAATCTGTCCTTTATGATATCATATTGTTTACAATGCACTGTATTGTTTTAGTGTTGTTTCGCTTAAACTTACGCTGTTATTCGTTACCTTTTTTAAATTTATGCGGTTACTGGTTACCTTTTTTATCCCTACTTATAATCTTGTTTATTTTTTTTTTATTTTTTTTTGATAAGCATTATAATCTTGTTTATAATTTATAATATTAACATTTGTCACAATATTGGCCTCTGCAGACTGCTGTTATGCCGCTTTTTGGGGAAGAATTACATTTGGTAGCAATGCATTCGCGAAATGATGACAGACCATGTTTCTGGGGATTTATTGTTGCCAATGGACTTTATAATTCGTCCCTTATGATGTTAAATCTCAGATGTTTGGGTATAGTGTTTGATTTGGATGAAACCCTTATTGTAGCAAACACAATGCGCTCATTCGAGGATAGAATTGATTCACTCCAGAGAAAAATAAACTCTGAGGTAGATCCACAACGAATTTCTGGCATGCAGGCGGAGGTCAAGCGCTACCTAGATGACAAGAGTATATTGAAGCAGTATGCTGAAAATGATCAGGTAGTTGATAATGGGAAAGTAATAAAAGTTCAATCTGAGCTTGTTCCAGCATTATCTGACAGTCATCAGCCCATAGTTCGACCACTGATACGGTTACACGAAAAAAACATTATTTTAACACGCATCAATCCGCAGGTATTTGATATTTTCTTTTTTTATTAGCGAAATTTAATTTTTTTTCCTTTATCCATTTTTTTTTTTTTTTATAAGCCCTTTATCCAATTATTTAATGGTATCTACTATTTTATTGTCACATCGCGTAGTCAAACTCTAGAACCTACCTAGGATCAGTAGGGAGGGGGGGGGGGGGGTGAAAGATCGTAACTTGAGGATCATAACACGGATTGTAAGATCCTACCGAAGGCAAAATTATACATGTACATAGATTACATTACACACACATGCATAAGAAATATGACAGATGAAGAAAGTAACCGCTAATCAGAACATTAAATTTCTGTTTTATCAAATTTTTCAAACAAATATAAGCAGTAAGACTTGTCTCTATCATTAGTCTAACAAAAGATAGTATGTTTTGAAAGATTCGCGATACAAGTGTTCTTGTGAGGTTGAGACCTGCATGGGAAGATCTTCGGAGCTACCTGACTGCAAGAGGGCGCAAGCGTTTTGAGGTTTATGTTTGCACAATGGCTGAAAGGGACTATGCACTAGAAATGTGGAGACTTCTTGATCCAGATTCAAATTTGATAAATTCAAAAGAACAATTAGGTCGCATTGTATGTGTTAAGTCCGGTAAGTTTGTAAATGGCATGCTTGTTTTTCTTTCCTATTAATTTTGTTTTCAAAGAGAAGCTTTATATTTGTAATAGAGCACCTGAAAGAAGCAAATTATGAACATGAGGACAGCCTGTATTTTAGGTTTAATTACTCTGTACTATTTTAGAATGTTTAAATAGTTCTCAAAACTATAAAAGTTCGTAGTCGAGTCCCCGGACTATACATACGTCCCTTAAACTTTTAAATAATTTGTAATTAGGTTCCTGTAATTTGGGACCTGGCTACGAATTGCTTAAAAGTTCAGGGTCCTAAATACAAAAAGTTTTAAAAGTTAAGGCATCCGATTAAAATCGAGATACTTAATTACAAATTATTGACAAGTTCAGCGACCTAATTACACACGTTTTTAATTTAGGACCTATTTATAAATTCTCAAATAGTTTAGGGACTGATAGAGTAATTAAACCTATATTTTCAAATTTATCCGAGTTTGATGTAGAGATGCAACTTTTGTATGCTTTATTATTATATTGGACCATATCCCCGTGTTTCTGCTACTTCTATTTCATTCACTTTTAATTTTTCTTGTGTTTCAATAATATTATTATAGGTTTGAAAAAGTCTTTGTTCAATGTCTTCCAAGATGGCTCATGCCATCCAAAGACGGCGTTAGTAATTGATGATCGCTTGAAAGTGTGGGATGAGAAAGATCAACCTCGGGTGCATGTTGTTCCTGCATTTGCTCCATACTACGCTCCTCAAGCTGAGGTAAATTTGCGGGCGTACATGGTTGGAAACTCAATACTTTCAATTGCATGAATGAAATTTCATCTTTTTTTAGTTATATGAACTGATTATCTTGTTTGTCCTGTAGGCAAACAATACTGTCCCTGTCTTGTGTGTTGCAAGAAATGTTGCTTGCAATGTTAGGGGTGGCTTCTTTAAGTAAGTTAACCGATTCACTCATTTCCCTGCCTAACCCGGAAAATCTCTATTTAATATTGGTATTAAGATAAATACTATGTAAGGTATTTGGCCCTAATTACAATGCTTGTTTTGTTATAGGGATTTTGATGATGGTCTTCTACAAAAGATTCCTCAAATTGCATATGAAGATGATATCAAAGATATACCTCCTGCTCCGGACGTGAGCAATTATCTAGTTTCAGAGGTAACTGTATGTCTATGTACAAGTTTATACATGTTACTATTCTGATCTGGTGGGGATATACTATGTTGAAATTCTGACATGTTTCATTTGATTTTCTGTCATATTGTATTTATGCTTGTTTAACTGTTTATGTTTTACTTCTACTCAGGATGATGGATCTGCTTCCTATGGAAACAGAGATCCGTTTTTGTTTGATGGCATGGCAGATGCTGAGGTAGAAAGAAAATTGAAGGTATTAATCTGACCTCCAAGCAAATATTTGAGAACTTTTATTTACGTCTGAACAAACATGAATCTTGTCTAATCTTTTTGTGATTGTACTTTCTGCTAGGAGGCAATATCAGCAGCTTCAGCTATGGCAACTGCTAAATTGGATCCCAGGCTCTCCTCTTCTCTTCAGTATACAATGGTATCTCCTGGTTCAGTTCCACCACCCACAGCACAAGCATCTATGATACAATTGCCTCACACACAGTTCCTTCAACCTGCTACACTAGTGAAGCCAATGGTTCAAGTTGCCCCTTTAGAATCAAGCTTGCATAGTTCTCCTGCTAGAGAAGAAGGTGAAGTAGGTGAATCAGAATTAGACCCAGATACAAGGCGAAGGCTTCTCATATTGCAGCATGGACAAGATATTAGGGAACATACATCTAGTGAGCCTCCATTTCCCATTAGACATCCCAATCCTGTACCAGTTGCTACTCGTGCACCATCACGTGGGGGATGGTTTCCTGTAGAAGAGGAGATTGGATCACAACCACCAAACAGAGTAATACCTAAAGAAATTCCTTTAGATTCTGGTCCATCGCGGATTGAGAAGCTCAGGCCTCATCAGCCATCCTTTTTCCCCAAGGTCGATGGCTCTATTTCCTCTGATAGAGCTCTCCACGAGAGCCACCAAAGATTGACAAAGGAGGTAATGGCTGTGTTTCAATATATAATTTTGGTGGCTCATACTTTTGTCTTATTTAGTGAATTAACTTGCCTTTTTTTTTTTTTTTTTTTTTTTTTTTTTGCAGATTTATCATAGAGATGATCGCTCAAGAATAAACCATACACCCCCTAGTTATCATTCGTTATCTGGTAAGCTATAACACCTGTCGCTTCATGTTTGGTTATTTTCTTCAGTTTCCTCTCCAAGCATTTGCTGCTTACGTACTGTTGGTGACTGATTGCATTTATTTGGCTCTGAAAATGTAATTAGTTTGAGTCAGGTTTTGTTGCAGTTGGTTCCATGCTGAATTAAAATAACTTCTTTTTTGAATTTTGTGATTTTTCAGTGATGAGTAATTAAGTTTGATTTTTGGATTGTTATTGTTTTCTTGTGAAGTAACAGCTCTACTTTTTGGCTACCACACACATATTGTTTCTCTGTATAATAAATATATCGTTTGATACACCGCTAATTACCTTTTCATTGGACATAAGCATTCAAGAAACCATATGTGAAACTTAATTTTTTATTTTATTTATTTTACTTCAGTTCCTGTGTGTGTGTTTCTTTTTCTTTCCCAGTTCTATTATTTTTAGTGCTATCCTTAGAATGACAATATCCCATGGTTGTTATGCAGGTGATGACATCCTCTTTGGTAGGCCATCTTCTAGCCACCGGGATCTTGATTCTGAATTTGGTCGTTCTGTATTGCATGCGGAAACACCAGCTGTAGTATTACAGGAAATTGCACTGAAGTGTGGAACTAAGGTAAACTGGAATATATTTGTCTGCTAGAATATAGTTAGATGGCATCGAACATGCATTAATATCACATTGTACTATTTAAGCTTTATTTGGTTTGTGTACCCAGCACGTTTCTTTGCTTTTGATATGAACAGGTGGAATTTACATCATCTTTGACTGCTAGCAGAGAGCTGGAATTCTCCATCGAGGTATCTTTCATTCTAGGCAGCGAGACTTTATGATTCCTTGTTCTTTATCTGTGCACAACTTTCTGAGTTTTATATTTTTCTATACAAAACTTGAGAGCTATTTTGTTCATTGGCTAAATTTCTCAATTTTTGAATCTGTGAACGTGCTGCAGTTGATTTTTATTTTTCACTACGGTTAATTAACTAAACAAAACACGTTGATTTTGTCCTACATAGTTGTAGACTGTACCGATATATTTGACTTTTCCAGGATTGGATGTGCTGAGAGTAATGTCATTTTTATTTTATTTTTTTACTGGGGAAACAAACCTTCAAATTTAATTGATCTTTTGGTTATGCTGATTCCATCTTGACTAGTTGAAATCTCTTCGCCATTCTATTTATTCATAATTTGTTGATATGCCCTCCTCATCTTGTATGTGCCGTCATTATTTGCAGGCATGGTTTTCTGGGAAAAAAATTGGCCATGGATTTGGAAGAACTAGAATGGAAGCTCAATATAAGGCTGCCGAGGATTCCATTAAACATTTGGCTGGTAGGACATTTCAAATTTTGGAAGTTTGTGACTTGCTACAGCTTTATATAGAACTGTTGGAACATAAGAAAATCATCTTATAATATCTTGATATTATCTTGAATTATATCATAGGATTAGTTTTTATTTAATTCAGAGCATCTCTTAAGATTAGCTTCCATATTGCTTGGTTATTGTCATGACTCGTTTTCCTATTCAATTTAGATTATCAGTCTAGTATCCTATAAATAGGGAGGGGTTAGTGCATAATCAATTTGTATCTTCAAATCATCAATCATAATTATATTTTAGTTTTTATTATCTCATTTTTATCTAAAACCCCATAACTCCTCGCTACAGATTGAGCTTTTTAAGAGAGTGATCTTTTGACATAGCATCAAAGTTTGTATGACCAAATGTCGAGATTTTGAACCTTGCTGTCCTCTTTATTATTAAATTAGATTTCAGCATAAGGTAAAATAGGCCTATTATTGTCCTTGCTTCATGCTTGGAAGGCTCTTGTATGAGGCGATGTCTTAGAAATTGAAAATGGAAAATCCATTTTCGGACTGCTATCCAATAGTTTAGACCTTTAGGAGAGTTGGTCTAAATATCTTTATATGTATATGCCTTTAGCTAGGATGAAAGCTAGCAAATTTATGAATACGGAATTATACTGAACCATCTAAAATCTCCTGTAAGATCCTAGCATCATAAAAAATGATTAAGCAAATAACATTATCAGCAGTACACATTGTTTGCTATTGTTATCTTACTCTTTCTATTACTGTTTTCCTCTTTTAAAAAAAGTTGTAAATATATTCTGACCTTTTTGGTTTGTAGATATATATTTATCACGTGCTAAGGATGAGGCTGGTTCCGCATATGGTGATGTGAGTGGATTTCCTAACGCAATTGACAATGGTTATGTGGGTAATGTTAGCTCTCTTGGTAATCTCCCACTGCCTAAAGAGGAGTCAGTCTCATTTTCAGCTGCATCAGATCCATCAAGGGTTTTAGATCCTAGGTTGGAAGTCTCTAAGAGGCCATTCGGTTCAGTCTCTGCCCTCAAAGAATTGGTGAGATTCATAATAAATTGACTGACCTATCCCTGCAGAACCATATTTTTTGTTAACCCTGATTGATGTTTGTTTTTCTAACGTGGTATAACTTCTGCATTCGATTTTTTCAGTGCATGATGGAGGGTCTTGGTGTCAATTTTCTATCACTGCCTGCTCCAGTGTCAACAAATTCAGTTCAGAATGATGAAGTACATGCACAGGTTGGTAATTAAATGCTTCAGTGGTCTGAACTAATTCATTTAAAAAGGACGATGTCATTGAATTGCAGAATGGTTATGCCTTCTTTTTTCTAAAGCTTTGTTTGTCTTGGTTCTTCATTCCTTTAAGAGGCAGAATAAAAAGATTAAGAGACATTCTGTTGTCTTGTTTAACCGGGCACTTTGTTATTAGTTATGGCACTTTTCTTGTCTTTTTTTAAATAATGGTAACAAAGCTGGCAGTATTTAAAAGAGAAATTTCTATTTTAGGTCGAGATAGATGGCCAGGTCTATGGTAAAGGAACCGGATTAACATGGGATGAGGCTAAAATGCAGGTATGATGTTTTCTTTAACGATGAAACACTATTGATGTGTATGTCTTCTTCCTTGAATTTGCTTAACTTTCTTACATATTGGTGTTGGGTTACTAAGATGCATTTGTTCTACAGGCTGCAGAGAGGGCACTTGGGAGTCTAAGAACGATGCAGGGCCCAAACATTCATAGACGGCAGAGTTCTCCCAGGTCTATTCTATTATTTCAATTAGAAGATTGTATATATTTATTTTTCTTTACATTTTCTGTTTTATATTCCTCGTGGTAACCATTTTTCTTCTTTGTCATTAACTCGGTATTTTTGATATGTGAATCAGGCCATTTCAGGGATTGTCGAATAAACGTTTGAAGCAAGAACATCCGCGAACTCTGCAGCGGTTCACATCTTCTGGCAGATATCCCAGGAATGCTCCACCAATTCCATGACAAGATTAACAAGATTTTCAATCTCACTTACTGGTATGACTTGTTGGGGCATGCACGTGTATATTCAACAATACGGAGGGTGACGGCTGTTGGGTTGGGACCATTTCAACTTAAGCGGGTTAGTGCTTGTCTACGGTATTCTTGTCGCCGAACTCAATGCCAATATAGAACAACATCCACATTTTGTACCAATGTATGATCCTCCACTGAAATAGGGTGAGGTGAGGTACTTGTCAAAAGATTATTTTGTAAGATATTCACATCTTTGGTTGTCCCAAGAAATGGAGTGTTGGTTGTGTTGTGTGGATATGCTTTGAGACAGGTTCACAAGACAAGATAATGAAGCAAGTCCAATGCAATGCAATGCATACTCAAAGAGTAACCAACCCAACCTATTGGAACTGAGAATTGATTCAGCATTTATCTTTCTAACTCAAGTGGATGGTACAAGTACAACCATTCAGTACAGGTCCTTTTCTTTTATTTTTTTTAATTGGTTTTCATTTTTCACTAACATAACATGATGGGTAGTGGTTTTTATTTCCACCAATCCTATATCACCTTGTGCCCTCTGAGGTTGGTGAATTTGCATAGTTGTAACTTTTTTGATAATAACAGCTTCTCAATTGTGATTATCTTTCAATTTTGTTCCTCAAGGCTTTTTGAGTTTATGCAGTATATATCTACTTCAATGATTTACTAGCATATTTAATTTTGATAATAATAATAATAATAATAATAATAATAAAAATATAGGAAAATCAGAATAAATGTTTTGAGAGTTGTGTAATGGTAATCACTAAGACGTATAACATGGTGTTGGTGTTGGGAGAGTCGGTAAAATGACAATTCTCTTGTAAAATAATCCAAATTTAATTTTTGGAGTCATTCGAAAATAAAAAAAAATATACTGAGATCAAATTAATTTCTTTTTGCTGAGAGATCAAATTACAGATTATTAACAAATTCAATGACTAGGGTTTGTTTGGATTAAAGTTTGCAAAGTCATATTGAACCTCATTTTGTTAAACTAATTTTGGAAGATACGTATCATAAGTATTTTTGAACGTGTAATTTTATAAACCATATGATTTTCATATTATATTATAGTATATACGAGATATAGATAAAAATGGTAAATGAAATCTCTGCAAAAGGAAAACGTACTGGACATTGCTTCCATACCAACCTTTTAAAGCAAAAGTCCACCAAATATAAAGTCAAGGTTCATTGCATTGTGGAAAGACACTTTTTTTATAGGCTTAATTAGTAAAATGGTCCCTTAAAGAAAAAAAGGTCTGAATAGGTCCCTTAAAGAAAAAAAGGTTCGAATAGGTTCCTTAAAGACATTTCCGTTAATCAGTTTGGTCCTATTCAGACTATTTTTTAGGGACCAAACTGATTAACGGAGATGTCTTTAAGGAACCTATTCGGACCTTTTTTTCTTTAAGGGACCTATTCGGACCTTTTTTTCTTTAAGGGACCAATCTGAAACAAAAAATGTCTTTAAGGGACCATTTTACTAATTAAGCCTTTTTGATATGTAGTTACTATTTTTGTTATTGGCAAAATTTTATGTGTAGTTACTATAAAGACCACAAATATCAAATAAGATGAATAAATTTATCTACCAATACTTTTTATCTTTTATATTTCTACTAATATTTTACGGATAATTTTATTTGAGGTAGCTAAAAGTACATTATTAAAATAGTTAAATGTAAAAATACACTATCTTATAAAAAAGTTTAAATAAATTATAGAAGAAAGGGTAGTCTTGGCTACCGCACCACCCTTGTAATTGTACTTGTATATGTGACATAAGTGATAAATACTTGAGTCTCGTAACAATCTGATTCATTGTTTGATTTATGGTTGGTGCATATGAAAAAATATTTATTGAAAGAGGTCAATACCTTAAATAATGAGACGTGTGACCACCATGTGATATCATATTCAAATGGAACAAATCCTCAATTTAATCTCTAAATGATCACTCTCTCACCAATTTAGTTCATAAACTATTCTCTCATTCAAATATTTGATCCTTAAACTATTAAAATCAATTAAAAGATCTATAAACTATTCTCCCATCTAACTATTTAATTTATAAGTTAACATGATCATTCTGAGCTGAATGTTAGTAGTCTTTAAATTCTGAAAATTGATCAATTAAAATTCTAAACTGTCATGAAAAGCAACCATCATTTTTAATTTCTCTAGATAAATGATGAATTGTTGTGGTACTTCTTACACAAATCCAAACAATATCCCGTATTGATTAGAGAAGAAGTAATTCACAACAAAAAATGAATATTTAGAAAATGAATATTGTTTATAGACTAATATTAATACTTAACAAAATTTAACACGAATGTTAATCCAGCAATTAGTAGTTATATAAATGAATAATTGATTGAATCAGAAATTTAAAGCTAAAAATCAATCGTAATTTGTAAAAGTAAAAACTTCAAATTATAGCTTAAAAATAAAATCAATTCAAAAAGCAAAATTAACAACTAATAAAAAAATAAAAATAAAAGAAAAATGAGCAAACAAAAATGCCCAAATGTAGGCTGCTATGCAAAGAGTGTAACTGGTGTTCCGCTCATTTCCACTCTCACACCAAAACAACAACCTCGTACACATTCAATCTCTTCACAACACAATCCAAATAACACTCACATGTTCCAAACAACAACATAGATACACTCAAACATTAACATGTCATTGGATGTTTATTAAGAATATGATGCATCTCAAGAAGAAAGTGCAATCCAAAACCCTTTTCTTCCTTTTTTCATCCACCAGACTCAGAACAACCTTCCACCCTACACCCATCACAAGATTCTCCTCCCAACTCAATAAAGATTCGATTTTGATCCCACCCACCAAGACTCATCTCTATGTTTCATTCTTCTGCACCCTCGTTCGCCTCTACTTGAAATGTAGCAGATTCTGCACCGCCTCTGATGCTTTCTTTCGCATGCGTGCCATTGGTATTGTTCCTTCTTTGCCTTTCTGGAATAAGCTTTTGTATGAATTCAATGCCTCTGGTTTGGTTTCTCAGGTAAAAGTTATGTATTCTGATATGGTGTTTTGTGGGGTTGTGCCTGATGTTTTCAGTGTTAATGTTTTTGTTCATTCGTTATGTAAAGTTGGTGACTTGGATTTGGCTTTAGGATATCTTAGGAACAATGATGTTATTGATAATGTTACATATAATACTGTTATTTGGGGATTTTGTCAGAAAGGGTTGGTTGATCAGGGTTTTGGTTTGTTGTCTGAAATGGTTAAAAGAGGTTTATGTGTTGATTCAATCACTTGTAATATACTAGTTAAGGGTTATTGTAAAATTGGATTGGTTCAGTATGCTGAGTGGGTTATGTACAATTTGGTTGATGGTGGGGTTTCAAAAGATGTTATTGGTTTGAATACATTGATTGATGGGTATTGTGAAGCTGGGTTGATGAGTCAAGCGATGGATTTGAAGGAGAATAGTTGGAAGAGTGGTGTCAAGATCGATATTGTTACTTATAATACTTTGCTCAAAGCTTTTTGTAAAATTGGTGATTTTACAAGTGCCGAGTCTCTTTTCAATGAAGTTTTGGGCTTTTGGAAAGACGAAGATCAGATGAAAAATTATGATGTTGTAGCTATGAACGAGATGAGGAATTTGTCTCCGACACTTGTCACATACACAATATTAATTTCTGCATACTGCAAGTATCTTGGAGATGAAGAATCACGTTCTCTGCAGGAGCAAATGATTAAGAATGGAATCATGCCTGATGTGGTTACTTTTAGTTCTATTCTTTATGGACTCTGCAGGGATGGTAAATTAACTGAGGCGGCAGTTTTGTTTAGAGAGATGTATGAAATCGGTGTAGATCCTAATCATGTCTCTTACTCGACATTTATTAACAAATTGTTCAAATCAAGGAGGGTTACGGAAGCTTTAAATCTTCAAAGCCAAATGGTTGTTCGGGGCATTTCTTTTGATATAGTTATGTGTACAACTATAATGGATGGACTTTTCAAAGTTGGGAAATCTAAAGAAGCCGAGGAAATGTTTGACACTATTCTAAAGCTCAATCTTGTTCCAAACTGTGTCACGTATTCTGCATTGATTGATGGGTATTGCAAGTTAGGAGAAATGGAACTTGCAGAGTTAGTGTTACAAAAAATGGAGAAGGAACATGTTCCCCCAACTGTTTTTACCTTTTCTTCTATTATAAATGGATATGCTAAAAAAGGAATGCTTAGTAAAGCAGTTGATGTGTTAAGGGAGATGGTTCGAAGGAGTATTATGCCAAATACTGTTGTATATGCAATTTTAATTGATGCCTATTTTAGGGCAGGTGAACAAGACGTTGCTGTTGGCTTCTACAAGGAAATGGAATCGCGTGGGTTGGAGGAAAGCAATGTCATACTTGATATCTTATTGAACAACTTGAAAAGAGTTGGGAGGATGGACGAAGCTCCGTTGTTAATTAAAGATATGCACTCCAAGGGTATCAACCCAGATATTTTTAACTATGCTTCTCTAATAGATGGCTACTTTAAAGAAGGAAATGAGTCAGCCGCAATTTCCATTATCCAGGAAACAAAGAAGAAAACTCGGTTTGATGTTGTTGCTTACAATGCTTCGATTAAGGGTCTTTTGAGGCTGGGGAAATATGAACCGCAATATGTTTGTTCAAGGATGATAGAATATGGTTTGGCTCCAGATTGTGTTACATATAACACTATAATTAACACACACTGCATAAAAGGTAACATAGGAGATGCTTTGGATCTCTTGAAGGAGATGAAGAGCTACAGGATAATGCCCAATGCAGTCACTTATAACATTCTGATTGGCGGGCTTTGCAAAACTGGTGCAATTGAAAAAGCAATAGATGTTTTAAATCAAATGTTGGATATGGGGTTTGTACCTACCCCAATTACTCACAAGTTTCTGCTTAAAGCATCTTCGAGGAGTAAAAGAGCTGATGCAATTTTGCAATATCACAAGAACCTTGTCGCCATGGGCCTCAAACTCAGCCTGACTGTTTATAACACACTAATCACTGTATTATGCAGGTTAGGGATGACCAGAAAGGCAAAAGTGGTCCTTGATGAAATGGTAAAAAGTGGAATTTCAGCAGATTATGTTACTTACAATGCCCTTATTCGCGGTTACTGTACAGGAAGTCACGTGGAGAAGGCATTTAATACTTATTCACAGATGTTGGTTGATGGAATTTCTCCAAATATTAATACTTACAATACCCTTTTAGGAGGTCTTTCTAATGCTGGTTTCATGCGAGAGACGGATAAAATAGTTAGTGAGATGAAGGAAAGAGGACTTGTTCCAAATGCCACTACTTATGACATATTGGTATCGGGCCATGGTAGAGTTGGTAACAAAAAAGATTCTATAAAACTTTATTGTGAAATGATAACCAAAGGTTTTTTTCCCACTACAGGGACCTATAATGTGCTTATTAGCGATTTTGCTAAAGCAGGAAAGATGCGTCAAGCTAGAGAACTTTTTAATGAGATGCTGGCAAAAGGAATAATTCCTAATTCTTCAACATATGACATTCTAATCTGTGGATGGTGCAAGTTATCGTATCAGCCAGAGACGGACCGCACACTTAAACTGTCATACCGAAACGAGGCGGAAAAATTGCTGAGAGAAATGCGTGAAAAGGGACATAGGCCATCTAAGAGCACGATCATATTTTGTTTTTGTATCCCAGGAAAAGAGGCTGATGCTAGAAAGTGGTTGAAGTTATTTGCCCAAAAGAAGAATCCATGACAAGTGCTCTGATAAGTAGGTCTTACATGTCGTACTAGGTCCAAGTGTGATGAGAATTTTGTGAGAAATTTGAGATGCGGTGGATCAATGATGAACTTTTTCAGCATGACAGTGGTCAATTGCTACCAGGATGGCAAAAAGTATATCATGCAGTGTAATGAATTTGATCATGTTATATACAATGTTGATGAGATAAACACTTATTCTGAAATTGTTCTAGCATTATCAAACACTCATCAGGCAATATAGGCCAAACTGCTGATATTAGCTTTTTGACCTCATCAACCATCCTTTTTCTCTAAGGTTGATGGCTCTATTTCACCTGATAGAGCTCTCCACAGAGCCACCAAAGATTGTCAATGGAGGTAATGGCTTTGTTTCAATATATCATTTGATGTTATTGTTTTACAGGTGGCTCATACTTTTGCCTTATTTAGTGAATTAACTTGCCATTTTTGTTGTTACAGATTTATCATAGAGATGATCGCTTAAGAGTAACTCATACGCCCCCTAGTTATCATTTGTTATCTGGTAAGCTATAACACTTGTCGCTACATGTTTGGTTGATTTTCTTCAGTTTCCTCCCCAAGCATTTGCTTCACATGTACTGTTAGTGACTGGCTGCATTTACTTGGCTCTGAAAATGTAATTAGTTTGGGTCAGGTTTTGTTACAGTTGGCTCCATATTCTTTTTTAAATTTTGTGATTTTTCAGTGATGAGTAGTTAAGTTTAATTTCGGGATTATTATTGTTTTCTTTTGCAATGACATCTCTACTTTAGTGGCTACCACAATCCACAAACATATTGTTTCTCTATAATAAAACCATATGCGTGTGTTTCTTTTTCTTTCCCAGTTCTGTTATTTTTAGTGCTATCCTTAGAATGACAATATCCCATGGTTGTTATGCAGGTGATGGCATCATCCCCTTTGGTAGGTCATCTTCTAGAGAACTTTTGAATGAGATGCTGACAAGAGGAGGAATTCCTAATTCTTCAACATATGACATTCTAATCTGTGGATGGTGCACATTATCGTATCAGCCAGAGATGGACGGTACACTTAAACTGTCATACCAAAATGAGGCGAAAGAATTCCTGAGAGAATTGTTTGAAAAGGGACACGTGCTCATCTGACAGCACTCTCTTATTTATCAGTTCTGATTTTTGTATACCAGGAAAAGAAGCGGATTCTAGAAGGTATTTGCCCAAAAGAAGAATTCATGACAAGGCTCTGATAGACAGGCAATGAGGTGATGTGAAACAGCAGCTACAACGAATTCTAAGTAGGTCTTAAATAGGGGTGTACATGGGTTGGGCAAATCCGGTCGACCCGGTCAAACCCACCCAATCCAACCCAAAAAAGTGGGTTGGGTCGGGCAAGTGGGTGGATATGGATTTCAAAAATGAAAAACCCATTAAAAAAATCGGGTTTCGGGTAAAACCGGACCAAACCCAAAAAACCCACTAACCCACTAGTGCTATGTTTCTTGAAATTTTTTTATGAAAATACTAAAGATTTTTTCATTTGATTATTAAATATTTTTATATTGAAAATGAGTTATACTATTTTTTACGAAAATAAAAAAGATTGAATAATTTTTATAAACAAATATGATAACTTTTCGCATTATTTTTTTAAAATTTTAAAAAATTGAATAATTTTCATAAACAAATATAGTGATTAATGGTTTAGTCATTTGATATTAAAAAATGCAAAAAAATCATTTGGATAACACGCTATCCAGCCCGTAAATTAGTAGATTTACACAAAAAAATGGGTGATTATTTTTTATAGTGAAAAAAAGTTACCCTATTTTTCAAGAAGATACATTGAGTTATTTTTTATGAGAAAATATGATGATTCAATATTTAGATTTTTAATAAAAAAAAATAGAAAAATAATTTGGGTAACCCACAACCCAACCCAATCCAACCCGGAAATTAGTGGATTTACCCAACCCGGCCCAATGTTATAACGGGTGGTTATTTTACTAAACCCAACCCGGAGTACCATATGTGGTTTGGGTTTTGGTTTTGGTCAAACCCAACCCAATCCGGCCCACGTACACCCCTAGTCTTAAATGTCCTACTAGGTCGAAATGTGATGAGGATTTTGTGAGAAATTTGAGATGTGGATCAACAATGAATTTTTGCAGTATAGCATTGGTCAATCGCTATAAGGATGGCAAAAGTATATCAAGCAGTGTACTAAATTTGATCATGTTATATACAGTGTGAAATTGTTCCAGCGTTCTCAAATACTCATCAGGCTATATAGGCCAAACTGCTGATGAGGTTTCAGAGAAAGAACGCAGTTCTGTTATGCACCGACTTTCAGGTATATATTATATCCAATCCCCATTTTCAAATTCAAAAATATAGTCCTACAATTTTTTAAAAGGTCATACTTTTTTCCCAACTCTGAATTTCAGACTTATTTCTGTTGATGTGTCAAGTTTAGTAATGAGCTAGCAAATCACCGGGTGATGTGGCAGTGCATGCGCGAATTAAATGTAATCATTTTATGTTCCATGTCATGAAAGTATTGTTTTTAAAAAAATGAATAAACCAAAAAATCCTAAAAATCGTCCTGTGAGCTTAGTTCAGTTGGCAGGGACATTGCATTTTATATGAAGGGGGCCGGAGTTCGAACCCCGGTCATCCCACTTATCCACCCTTAAGGGTGGAATTTCTAACCACTAGGCTACTTGACAAAAAAAATAAAATAGAAAATCCTAAAAATCACATTGCTCACAAATTTAAAAAATAAAATAAACCTGAAATCCCAAAAATCATATTGCTCACAAAAAATTTCATCTTCCTCTTCTCATCTATTGCTGCCCTTGCAGCTTCTTCCATCTCTTTTGGCTGTAAAAACTAAAATGTATACTGTGAGAGAGACTGTAAAATAAAAAGCTTTTTTTTCTGTTAGCTTTTGTTGATCTCTTCTTCTAATACAATGCAGTGTAATGCTGAAAATCTGATCCAGAAGATGCAACTGGGGAGGGAGCCTTACATACTGTACTAGATGGACATTGTATTCACTGACCTAAGCAGTTAACATTGTTTAATCACATTCCATGAATAAGTACACTCCTTTGAAGACCAAAAAACAAAAGTGAAAATTATGGAGTCATTGAATCTGATCAATCTATGTATGGTGGTGTAAATGTAATTTAGTCTTCATACCCAAAGTTTGTCGACGAACGGATGGATACCATGTTGCTACAGCTGCAGCTTCATTTTGCAACAGTTTTTACATTTATGGCCTTAAAATATGTACTCCCTTCGTCCCAAAATATAAGCAAAAATTGGTCAATGAAAGTTGATGTATCTGGTTTAAAATTTAGTCCAAATACATTCACTTTTGTTGACATCCTTTTACTTATATTTTGGGACGGAGTAGTATATTTCAGACTGGCATTAGTGATTGTTGTAATAATAACTAGCATTGTTTTTAAGTGACAGCAGATAAAATAACCATCTGTGAAACAAAGAATTTTATTTTTTTTGACCAAGTGAAATAAATAGAAAATTATTTGGCCTCATAGGTGCTTTGGATATATTTCACTATATTTTTCTCATGGTAGATATAGTCATGCTTGACTCTTTAGGTAAACAATCCTTAAGCTGTGATTGAAAACAAATAAATTGTTTGCTATGACTATGATGCTGCTTTAGAGCATTTGGAGAAGAAGGAATGTGCATTATTTGTTTGTGTTTCTTTTTTTTTTTGGTCAAGTTTTGTTTGTGTTTCTACAAGTTCATGGAAAAATGATTGATCATTTATCGTAATAAATAAACACCGATTTTATTTTTTTGCTGAGATAAAAAAGACATTTTATTTTTAACTATTGATGAGAAAATTCAATCATTAATTTTACGTACACATTGATCTTTTAACTTTTTTCATTAACGTCTTGATTATTATAAATATAAAAAAAAATGTCTTATTTTGGTGGTAGAGATTATAAACAAATTTCAACTAATATTATTTATTGTTTTTTTTTGGGTAAGATTATTGTTACTTTACTTTTTGAGGATACAAATATTTGTTATTTTTAATAACATTATTTCTAAAATATCTAATTAACGTATAGTTTATTTTTCAATGACAATTTTATTTGATTTTTTTTGTTTACGATGAAACTGAGGATCGAATCCATGTCATACTACTCAAATCATTAGAACAAATTTATTGGCTTCCATTTGATGAAACTTTTATCATAAAGAAAATTTTAAAATATATTATTATTTTATAAATCAATTACTCTTCCATTTTAAAATGATTCTTTAAGATTTTTCCACATATAAGTTTAATAAAAAAAAAAAAGAAGAATGAGTGTGAATAACAAATTTACAAAATTAAAATATTTTTACCAATGGAGATTGGAAGAATCTTTGAACATAAAAGAATCCATGCATAATTCACACTTTCATGTGGATAACAACTCATGGTTGTTTTTAACCGATTTTTTATTATTTTTTTCTTTGAACCCGTAGTTATTAGATCTTCAAGAATCTAAAAAAAAAAACACGAAGAGCAATACGAGAGCTGAAAAACCTATCATTATAATGGTGTGTTGATATCTTTGGTCTTTGTGAAACAACGTTGTCGCTTAAGAGAGCTACCGACACCCTAATGATTATTCATGTGATTCTTAAGACGTCTAAGGAAATTGATCTTCGTGGATATGCTATTTCGACAGAGCTTAATTATGATGAGGCTTACAAGGATTTAATGGATATTGATGGTTGAGTATACTTAATGGATCGGTGTTTGTGATATCCTTAATGTCGAAATGTAGAGAATGTCACGGAAATGCACATGACTCATAGACATAATTTTAATTATCTCGCCGAGAAAAATGACTTCAAGCTTCTGATTGATATGATAACGTAAAATTCAAGCTCAATGAATACATATCTCATAATTCCCATAGTTTTTTTTTTACACTCTTAATCAATCAATCAATCTATTACTAATTACTAATTGGATTATTAAAAATCTATTTACAGTAATGATGTATTAAATTCTCACACTCTCTCAACTTTCTTCATTCCCGTCAAAACCGTTTTAGAGAAAACCCGCAAATCGCAGACATGTCCTTCACCGTTGACGACAACCACTTCTCCGCCGGCGATGACACCTACTCCGGTTACGGAGGATTCTCCACCTTCTCCGCCGATGATGTCCCCGTAGATCACACAGAAGCAGTACCGGAGTCGCCGGAGATATTCGGATTCAGCGATCAGGATCCAAGTTACGCTCAGTCTCCCTTCGAACCAGTGCATGGACTGGAAAACGGAAACGGTTACGGCGTCGATGGTGACGACATTTTTGTCTCCGATGGACCTGTGCTTCCTCCTCCCGGTGAGATGGAACCGGAGGAAGGTAACGTTCTTCGGGAATGGCGCCGGTGAGTGTTTCTGATTCATATTTCAGTTTGTGAATTTGTCAGATCTTGCTTGAATCTGCTTAGATCTATGCTAATTTCGTTTTCATTGTTAATTGCTTGATCCCAAAGTTTCCTTTTTTACTTGATATTTTCTCTTGGTTGCTTGTGAATGCTTAGGATTGTGAATCAGGAATTAGGAAGTAGAAAGAAGTGAATTGAACTTTGATTGTTCCAATTTCACTTGAAATAGTTACTTGAGTTGTTAAAAAAAGTATTTTTGATGTTGAGATTTAGTGAACTCTTGTGTGGTGATGAACTTTTAAGGGTTAGTTTTATGCTGCACAGAAGCTTTGGATTTAGAGCTGATTCCATAGTTTGTAGGATGATCTGTCTTGTGTGCTCATTTTTGTGGGATTGAAATGGATGATGAAAATCTCTGTTGACCAAAAAGTGAGATCTTTGTACTCAAGTTGACTATATTGACTATTGGGTGTTCCATTTTCCATGATCATCTATCTGCCAGTTAAACTTAGATCTAGGTAGTGATTTATAGATTAGCAGATGATGATGAAGATTGATGAGAATAAATTGTATCAAATCGTCTTGAAAACATTTGTTAGATTTAATGAGAATGCGGATGGAAATATGAGAAACATGTAGTAAGTTTGAAGCAACAATGCAACGGAAGTTTGGGATAATTATCGGTTCAAAATCGTCAAACATAGAAGGAGGAAGGAACACTGAAGTTCCTTTTGCTTCAAATAGATGATTGAGGGTGCTTCTAACGGTTTTCCAAACATATGCGCTTTGTGTTTTATGTTAATTGTCCGTGTTGGCAGAATCTTGGTAAACATCGTAATGTATGCATATAATAAATGCATACTCATCAACCGTGACTTTTTGTATTGTGTTAATCCGTGTGTAGTTTTATGATGTTCCTCTCTCATTGTCGTAGCACATTAACCTTTATTTCTATTTAATTTTTTCCTTTGGATTCAGTTTCTTTATAAGACGGATTTACTTTTGAAGGAAAAGTATGGATTTATATCCATTGATTAAAAAATCCTATAGAAATGTTGATCACATGCATGGTAGTCAAAAGTGAGCTAGCGTGTGAGATCGTGTGATTATGCAATCTTGGTAGGTCTTGTTGAGTTCAAGCATTGGAAGAATCGCAAATTGGTTGGAGGGGCTGGGATTGCCGTGCAAGGTCGTAGAAACAGTAGGTTCTTGCGAATTGGTGATTTTTAGCCCTAATTTTTAATTTGAAGAGAAAATACAAAAAATATCGCTTTTGGGTTCCAACTATTTAAGCCAAAAGTTTACCACATAACTATAAGCTCTACATTGTTGTGCAAACCCAGTGTCAGATGGTAAAGGCAGTAAAAAGTAAGTTCAATGTTGCAGAAATAATAATATGTCAAATTAATCATTAAAAAGAAAGTTGGAGTAGCTTTCATTGTAGAAATTAAACCCCCCCCCCCCCCCCCCCCCCCCCCCCCATGTTAGGTGGTCTGAACATGTGTGTGTGAAAAGATTTCATAAAAGCATCAATAAGAAGGGTTGAGCAAATGAACAATAGTCTTATAATTAAAGGTAGAGTGGGATCAAAGAAAACAATAGATCAAATGATTAAGAGGAATTTAAATGGTTGATCTTTAAACATGGTCTATGACAAGATGTTTTGGCATCATTTGATTCATGTAGTCAATCCCATAGTGAGAAAGCAAATTTCTGGTGGTCGTTAGCCATTAATACAAATACTATTTGTTTTGTTTTGTTATATGAGGAAAAACTATTCTGAACCTTAAATGTAGGACAGGTATTTGCTTGCAATCTGATCTTTGGAGATTTAAGATGTATAATATGTTTGCTGAACTCGGTTGACAATGAAAATGAATTCATTATGCAGTCAAAATGCTATTCAGCTAGACGAGAAGGAGAAAAGGGAAAAAGAAATGAGATTGAAGATTATTGAGGAAGCTGAGGATTATAAAGTGGGTTTCTATGAGAAAAGGAGGCTCAATGTTGAGACAAACAAGGTTCAAAACAGAGAAAGGGAGAAGGTATTATTTACACATCCCATATCATCATTACTTTTCACAATGTGATTTCTGTTCTTTTAATATTTAGACATGAACTATGTTTGTGGAACAGTTATACCTGGCTAATCAAGAGAATTTTCACAAAGAGGCCGACAAAAATTACTGGAAAGCAATTGGGGAGATAATTCCTCGTGAGGTTGCCAACATTGAGAAGAAGAGAGGCAAAAAGGATCAGGACAAGAACCCATCAGTTACTGTCCTCCAAGGCCCAAAGCCAGGCAAACCCACCGATCTTTCTAGGATGCGGCAGATACTGTTAAAGTTGAAGCATACTCCACCAACTCACATGATTCCTCCTCCACCTGCACCTGCTAAAGACTCCAAAGATGGGAAGGATGGAAAAGAAACAGCAAAAGACTCCAAAGATGGGAAGGATGGAAAAGAAACAGCAACTAAACCAAATGGATCAGCACCAGAAAGTGCACCTGAATCACAACCAAAGGATGCTGCCGATAACGGTACTGCAGATTTACCCCAGAAAGAAGCTCCTGCTACTGAGGAACAGCCTGCTGCATAATTCTGTGTATCATACTTGAGATCTCACAATCTTTCTTTTGTTCATTTTTCCCTTGCATTCTTAACTGGTTTTTTGCATGCTTTTAGTTTGTATGGCCTTTTTTGTTTGCATTTTATTGCCAACATTCAGGTTTTGTATCAATTAAATCCACTATTGTCTATTACATGACCTTGGAAATTCAAATGTTACATGGGTTTTAATACATTCTTTATTAATAACTAAGAGTGTCTTTTTTACATTTATGCTTATAATGGTTTACGGCTTTACTTCCTCGTGTCAATTTGATTTTTTCTTTCTTTCTTTTTCCAAGCTGTGAATACGCTGATTAATGCTCCTCAAATTTCTTCTTTTCCAATTGTTTTTGGATACAGCTTATCTAGCTAGATTTGGGCTTTCAGTGCACTGAAATGAAATTCGCTTATTTATGACTCCAAATATTCACAAAATTAATTTTAAATGATTTCAAACATTAATTAGATTGGACGGCCGATACCATAAACTACGTCACGTAGTTACTGTATGGAACTTGTTTATGATGAATTTCAGTCCCACTAATGTAAGAAACTGGGAACCATCAAGGTTGTTTATTTTACGGATGCACGTATATTACATTAACATTTGAACCTTGCGAATTGAAGAGTATGGCCGATAATTTTATTGGGGGGGTACCAAATTAATTTATAATTATAACATGTATTTGAAGTAAACTAAGAACATAACTTGATTTTTTTACTTAATCTACAAGCTACTACGACACCTAAATATTCTCATTAGCTGAAAGAAGTGACAAGTTATCATGAGGGAGAAAGTGACTAGTTATTATTACTGTATAGAAACATGATTTTGATGTCCAGAAAAATTGATTACATTTTTACATCCAAAGACTTTTATGATCTTGTTTAAAAGTGATTGATATATTTAGATGAACTTAAACATAAATACCACAATATTTATTTTATTATAAATCATGAGTAAAACGCCATTTAAATATAAATATTTCGAAATGGACTACCATTTATTTTTTTTGGTACAAAAATATCCATATACTTATAACTCTTTCACCCTAGACCATCTTTATTACTCCACTATTTAACTCTTTCACCCGAGCACCAAACCAACCTTGTAACTCCCGGTTGATCTATTTCTTTTAGTAGGGTTCACAGGGTTCTTTTCCATACATGTTGAAAAATGAAACAATATCGTAAATGCACTTTTTAAATAAGCTTGCCCAAGCACACCATCACATTCTTAAAAAAAGAATATAGATAAATGAAAAGAAAAAAAAAAGTATAATCTATTAAACTAAAAATAAAAATAAAGAGAGAAAAACCTCCCTTCGATTTGTGTTCTTCCTTTTCATCTATTTATCAACTCTGCAATTCACACAATACAATTTTGATTTAGGCTTCACCGTGGGGTGATCTGAGTAATACTGGCAGGGGCAGAACTAAACTGATAGCTCGTGGACTCGATGGATGACTTCTTTAGAGAGGATTCTTCTGAAGTCTGGAAGAACCCTGGTGCTGTTAGTTGCTTTTCATTCAGTCTAATTGTCTTGGAGAGCATATCAACAACTTGCGACATCGATGGCCTTCTGCTTGCTGCTGCTTGTGTGCAGAAAAAAGCTACTTTCATGTACCTAATCACCTCTTCCTTAGGATATTCAACCATTTCTGGATCCACGAGCTCCAACAGTTTACCCTCTTCATGAAGTTGCCAGGCCTGTTATTGCGACAATAAGTTGTGTAATTCGTTTACATTGCCGGTGTAAAAATGTTTTACGAATGCATCTAATCATGTCTCACCACGGAGATATTTGTGGAAATATTTAGATACCAGAAGCTGAAAACGTACCCATTCCAAGAGAAATTTGTCTGATCCTCCCCAGTTTGTCCTCGCACTGCTTTGGCCACTAATTACTTCAAGTATAAGAACTCCAAAACTATATACATCAGCCTTCATGGTTAACTGGCCGCCCATTGCATATTCGGGTGCTAAGTAACCGCTGTGCATATATTTGAACAAAATTAGGTATCGTGAGTTCGTGGATTGAACAATTTTGAATGAGTTAATAGACAAATGAATAAATTAGAAAATCCCAGTATTTATAGAAAATTCACTTTCTACTTTTTTCCCTATAATAATATTATACTTAAAATCGTGTCCAGAAGAGTAAAGACTGGTAATAGCTAATTAGTATCAGCACGAATCTTTCAAAGTTATGAATCTGTAATATAACGTACGTTGTTCCAGCAATTCTTGTGCTAATATGAGTGATGTCTTCTGGAAATAACTTAGCCAGGCCAAAATCTCCTATTTTTGGATTAAAGTCTCTGTCAAGTAATATGTTGCTAGCTTTGATGTCTCTATGCACAATGTGTGGAACAGCTTCTCCGTGAAGAAAAGCAAGACCTCTAGCCGTACCAGTGCAGATATTAGATCTTTTTTCCCAACCTAGCTTAATGTTGGTGCTTCTATTTCCTACAAAACAATATGGGGAAAAAAGAAATGTTATGTTTTCATCCTCTGATCTGCATATGGATTTTAATTAGTTATTCCATTTAGGTTTACCTAGCAGTGCTCGATCAAGGTTGTTATTTTCCACAAATTCATAAACTAATGTACGATTAGGTTCTTGAACGCAGCAACCGATCAATTCAACAAGGTTTGGATGCTTGACAAGCGATATAGTTTTAATTTCAGTTAAAAATTCACGAACTCCCTGCTTTGATGCAGCTGAAAGGCTCTTCACTGCTACTTGTCTTCCATCTTTTAAGGTTCCCTAGCAACATTTCAACATAGGTATTTAGTAGTAGCTTAACAATCAACAAGAGCACACTATGATAAAAATGTGACATTATAAATTAAATAGCTTGTTGATTTAGAAGCAGTATAACGCGGTGTGCGTGCATATGCATATAACTGGAACAATCAAGTAAAAGGAGCAAATAATTGCCACCGGAATTGGATAATGCATGTATGTTTGAGCAGAAAAGCCATTTTGAATTTTGACTATAACCTATTTAATTAATTGATATCCTAGCGAAGTTTTCAATTTCAAATATCTTCCAATGTTTCGTGGGTGTTTTCCCGGCAAATAGGCTTTGAAGTTTCCTACCATTAGACCAAAATAAATTTGACCGTTGAGCAAAGAAATGTGTTTGTTGAGTACATATCCAATCAAAAGGGATACAAGTGATTTGATCCAACTTCTAGAAAGACATTTATTACCATGGATGTTACCTTTTAGGAGTCAACATTATTTTTAATGCTCAACTTCTGAGGGGAATTGAAGATTCAAATCAATATCTCCAACTTATGGGATCTGATTTCTCAACACAAACCGTAAGTCCAGAATTGTCTATTATAAGTGATTTTCAAAATTTTCATATGAAGTTGAAAACAAATTTACAGAAAAAGTCATGTTCTGAAAATTTTGATTCCAACAAACAGAGAAATGAGACAGTCACAACAACAAGGATTTAAGACACCTTGACTATGTCTACACAAGAAGGAAAAAATCTCAAAGAAAGAAGCCTGACGGACGAGTCCAGGAACTCAATAGGTAATATTTCTCCTAAACCTACATAAACTGTTTAGTCTACTTCATTTTCAAATTTAGAGTCCACAAGTCTTGTGTCAAATGATTTTAAATCTCTATTGCTTTTTGAAAAGCCAAACCTGGGAGATAGTCGAAATTTAGAGCAGATATTGTTGTTTCTCAAAGAAAATACATTCTATATCCTCTTGAGGAGACTGACCTAGCATTTACCCTATAAGAACACATTCATGCAGCAAGTCGAATCTTGAGATATTTGAACAGCGTTCCAGATAAAGGTATGTTTACAAATATAAAAAAAATGGTTTGTGTACTATTGAAACATACATTGATGTTAGCAAGGAGCAGTGCTGAAGCGGAATATAGAGCTATGGCTCAAGGAGTCAAGGGATGTGTGAAATAATGCGGATAAAAAGGACTCTTGAAGAATTTTACTTTGCCTATAAATCTACTAATTAAGCAATTATGTGATAACAAGGCTGTTATATGTATTGTTGGGAATTTAGAATTGCTTGAAGTTGAACTAGTGTAGATTAGATTAGATTAAGATCTGCGCTATCTGATCAGTTCTAATTTATTTTTTTAACCAACCCTGCCAGTATATTTCATCCTTGTTTAACCTCAAATGAACATAATGTAAAATTATAATTTCTTCTCCAAAAATTACATTAATGAACATAACCCTAATTTGTCTAAGATTGGCACTTGCATAACAAATGAAATCCTAAACCAACATCAAAGAAATAAATAAATGAAAAAAAATGATAGAAACCCAAATGAAGATGAAATAGAAAGGAAAAAAAAAAACTGTATTATAATATTATTGATTGAAAATAAGGATAATGTATTACAAGAGAATCTCTCATGTAATCCCAAAGCAATACTCCTCATAGAAAATTTCGAATTCTCTCGGCCTAAGCTCAAAGCTAAAAACTAACTGATAAACTCCAATTTAGTGTATTATATGTAGATACTTTTGTGGTATTTTAGAATAATTATTTATTATTATATAAATAACTCACTTGATTTGCTCTATATTTTACAAAAGAGAAGAAAGATAAAAAGAATGCAAATCTAATTTTTGAATCATTAAACATATTATTATTATTATTATTATTATTATTATTATTATTATTATTATTATTATTATTATTATTATTATCTAACCATTTTGTCTTATTGGATGCAAATGATGACAAGCCCAAATGGATATATCTCACATAATGGCCCAAAGAAAATCAAAACCTTAGTCTTGGATTAAAATGAAATTGGAATACAAGTGGTTTTTGTCTCTTTCAAAGCACAAGTGGCTGAAGAAAAAGAAGTAAAGTGCAGCAGCAGCAGCAGCACGTGAAACAACAGAGGGAGGCGGTGATTAAGTGATACATGGGAAGCCTTAAGGAGGAAGTTTTCGGCACAACACAGAGGAACAAAGGCGGCAGTGGCAGATTCGCAAATTCCAGATTCTTACACTTGAAGCAATTGGAACCAATGCCTACTATAAATAGGAATTTTGGAGAACAATTTGAAGAGGGCTGTACGTTGTACATAGAAGACAGTTTTGGAGAGGCAGAGATTGAAGAACATAGAGGAAAATACCAACAACAATTAAAGTATTTTTGGGTTATTCTCTTCTCTTAATTTCATGAATCTTTTAGTGTTATTCATGATTATATGTAGCTAAATACTCTTCTAGGGTTTATGGTAGATCTTGTAATTGAAATTCCTTATACTATGTCTTAGTTTTATGTTCTAGTTTCTTGTTTGAATTTCTATTTTTAGTTCAATTAATTTTATCCTATTGATTTTATCACATGATTAGGAATGATCAACCTATGAATGTTTATAATCAATTGATTGATCAGCGACCGTACTGTAGTTAATTGGTGGACCTATAGGATAAATGAGACTTAGGTTATTGCATGACCAAACCTTAATCTTAGTCTTCCAATCATTCAACCTTTTTGCACTTTATGCTTTTCTTCAATTTAAACTCTTTGCATGACCAAACAAGGGGTTAATTTATGAAAAAGAATATTAATCACGAATGACCAAACGGATTAATAGTTTTAGTAAAGGGATTGGTAATTGAGTTAAAATAATGGAATTCAAGTGGAACTAGACATAGGGAATCAATGATTGCGAGTGAAACCATGACCCCTAGGCCTCTCTCTACTAGTTTACAACTTCACGTTTTTATTCTTGTTCTTACTCTACTCGTCATTATTTTCTCTTTAGTTATCATAAACAACTCAACTCTTTATCCGTCTAGATAATAAACAATCTTAACTAGTTTGGTAATTGTTAATTAATCCCTGTGGATACGATAATCTTTTATACTACTTCTGCGCTAGAGTACACTTGCTCTAAGTGTGTTTTTAACGTAACACTAACCCAAAGACTATCTGCCTCTCTTTCCCTTTTCACGTGCCTCGTATATTTCGACTCACATTTGTTTCCTCTCCTTCTCTCTAACTAACTTGTCTGCCTGCTCACCTCTCTATCTAGGCTCAAAGGGTCACATTTGAAGAATCATTTTGATAATTCAACTGATCAACAAGGATATTAATTCCATAATGTTGTATTTTATGCAACAATCTGTAACCTGAATACCTGGTAAACTGTGCCAAAACCTCCCCGTCCTATCTTTTTGCTTGGATGATAATTATCAGTGGCCAATCTCAAGTCCTTTTCAGAAAAATGCACAACATTTTCAAGTGGATACCCTGAGCAACAAGACCTGGCATTAAGCATAGTGCTAAACGGGAAAAGGTTGTAGTTACAAAAGTATTGCTTATTATACATCAGAACATTTATGAACATCATCGCTGTATTACGTGTCATATATAACCTAACTAGTGCCTCGGGGACACTGTTATCGAGTTATTTGACAGGTAAATTACTCACAGTCATGAATGGGAATTTACACAATGGTCTACCGTTACAAAATATTAAAACAAGTAACTACAGGCCCTCACCATCAATTTCATGAGGAATATGAGGTTGACTCCTTTTGAGAGTTGAGGCTCTAAAGCAGCCACAACTCATAATGTCCTGGAATGTGACTGCAAATCTGTGATGCCTGCATTATATACCGACATAAGTGATGTGCCATTCCTAAATTTTTATTCAAACACAAAGAGATATAATATAACCAAGAAAACTGCAAAGAAATGGGAATTGGGATCGAACTCAAAAGAAGCAGCAACAGACATAAATTTCGACCTATAATAGTACATGGATTCCAGAACAGAAATTTCAACAAAAGTCAACTATTTCATACTTAATGGTTCCTTAGAATCAAAGACTATCTATCTAATTATCCTTCATAAAATTCAGGATAGGAAACAACAACCTGTATAGTTCCTTCAAATCAAAGAAAGCATCAAAATTCAAACACTGAAAAATAATCTAGGTTGCAAAATTTTCCAATTCCATCACAATTTAAGAACAAAATAGAACTAACTACTTAGCTGAACCCCAAAAATACAGATATAGCTCATGAACCTAACTTGGTATGAGTATTATTGAGATCATAGTTTATAAATTAAAAAAGAAAGAGAAAGGCTTAACAAGTAAAAACATAGAAACCCATTTTGAGAAATCAAAAAACAAGATAATCACCTTGACAAGCCAGGAGAAAAAAAAATGCAGATCGAAGTCCTCCAATGAAGGAAATAGTTAGTTTGTGGTGAAATGTAAAGAGTTGAATGAGAAAATGTTGTGTTGTGTTGTGTTGTGTTGTGTTGTGTTGGTCTTGTAGATTTTTGGTAGCTAGTAAGTATGGTGGGGTCATCATAAAGACTTGTTCGTTCGTCCCATTGTTTGTGTTGTGTTTCCATTTTTTCAACTGTTGCTGAAAATGACATTTTTTTCATTTCTATTCTATTCTTAGACCAGAAAGACTTCTTTGTTCTATGTCTAATGTTTACCATTTTAATGTTACGTATAGTACACTAACTAATTCAATGCAATGAATGACATAAGATTCTTTGTCTTGTTTGGATTTTTTTGTATGTACGAATAGTGAGTATGTTAGAATCACAATAACTTCTGTGTTTTTGTAGAAGATATACTTTGTAGTTTGTTTGAAAATTACGGTGGATTACTATCTGAGATACCTACTCTAATATCAAACTTAAGTTAAATTGAGTTGCTACACTCTTGAGAAACTATTACCGCTGAAATGAACAATTTTGATGATCTATAAATAGTGTTTAATAGAGTAAAATTAATGAATATTATTTGTGAACTATTATAATTATTCATCTCGATAAATATACCGACGTGGCGACATATAACAAATTAAGATGTTTTCAACTAAATTTTATATTGTGAACACTTCGACACAATTCAAGGGTTGTCAATGGTTCCATATTATACGGTATAGTTTATACTGTGAACACATGCAGTGGAAAATTCATGGGCACATGTTTCTTTTTGTAATGGGAGAAAAATTCCTTGAATACATGTAGAATTTTTCCAATATTAATTTCAATGTTTTACTACCATGATAATTAATTATGACTTTTCTTTAGGGGAGTTATGCCCTTTTTTTATGGTAAGTCTTGTTCATAATTATGAAAATTAATTTCTAGATAACGCAATATTTGTCTCACTAATATCTCAAGGACAATTATACCAATACCAATTAGAATTAGAATAACTCAAATTGTCCATGCGAGCTTAACTCAGATGACAATTTGACTCATACCCAGTGGACACCCGCAAAAAATACTAAAAATGGGTAGGATAAAAACCCGCATTTTAAGTACGGGCACAAGTATGGATAATTACCCGCAAATTGGTATCCATCACGCCTCATACCCACATAATATATATTTATTTATTTTAGATATATTATTATATAATAACATATGTATATCAATTTAAAAAAATATAACACTATTAATCTATTATACATTTTTAATAAAATTGTTTATTTATAGCATAATACAAATACGATATGAATATGACAACAAAGAAATGAACTTTAACACGAGGTTAGCAAAATTTTTATTTATAGTTTTCATGAGTCAACATTAAAATCTTTTTAAAAAATAATTATATTAAAAGGATATGATATTTTATAATTGATCGATTTATTTTTAGCAAAAATACGGGTAACGAGTACGAGTACTTAGGTACCCATAGGGTATAGAGATGGGTACAAAGGTTGTTACCCACGCGGGTATGAGGATTAGTACGAGTATTTTTTCAAACAGCGGGTATGAGGATGAGTACTGTAGTACTCTACCCATACCCTACCCATTGTCATCCCTATATCAAACTATATGTGCAGGAACTCGGGTTCGAACCCAGAACATCCCGCTTATTCACCTTTAAAGGGCAAGAGAGAAAAAGATGATTGCAAGTCTCAGTGTCATATAGCAAAATACACAAGACATCATAAATGGTAGAAATCACCTCTCTTATACCTAACTCATCTCTAATTGCTAGGCTACCATGTAGTAATCTTCATGCGTGCCTTAGACAAAACATCAGTCTTCCAAGGGTTAACCAAAACATTCAACAAGATCAAATTACAATGTTTAGAATATAAATTAGGTGTTTGTAGCAGGAACTAATTAAGAACTCCTTAACATTTTTCAACAATCAAATCCCCTGGCCACTTACTTCATTTTCCAATTTGATTAGCAAAATTCATAATTTTTAAAACTTTATAAATAGAGATATGATTTTATATATTTCAACATACAAAAAAAAAAAAAAACTCATTTTTACACTTCTTTCTCCAGATTTTCTTTGTGCAATGGATCAAAACAATTACTCGTTTAACAACCAAAACACGAATAATTATCCATTTAATAGCCAAAGTTCAAGCAATTACACCGTGAACAACCAACACTCCAACCAATCACAACTTCAAAATCCATCAAATTATGGTTTTGCACCTATGTTAGGTATGCCTTCAACTAAGCCAATTTATCTACCACAATACGGATCAATGATGCACTATAGACACAATTCTTCCCAAACAACTCATTATGCCAATCCTCGTTTTCCAAACCAAAATACAATTGTTCAAATCACTGAAATTTCTAAATTTTCAACTTAAATGACGCTCAGAAACGCGAGTGGTGCTAATGTTGAATTCGATACTGAAGAAAATGTTGAGGAAATTCGTCAAAGTAGGAAGAGAAATGCCAAATGGACCACTGAGCTAGGGATGGCAATGGGTGCCCATAGGTGCGAGTTTGATACTACCCAAACCCGCATCCATATATTCGGGTGCCACCCAAACCCAAACCCGAAGCCCGTAACAAAAACACGCATAATTGATTATCTGCTCAAAACCGACCCGAACTATATTCGATAAAATGCAAAATGTAGCATAATTTTGTAATATAGTTTGTAAATTTCAAAATAGTTTTTGTTTTTTACTAAACAATTCATCAAATGTTATCATCACTACAACATGCACCAGTACCGCGTTCAAAAACTTAAAAGAGAGCAAAATACATAGGGATAAATAGGTAATTTAATATATAAACAGGTAGGTGAATGAATTTCGGGTGTGGGTTTGATACTACCCAAACCCACACCCATATATATTCGGGTGCCATCAGAACCCAAAGCTCATTTGATTCTCCATTGCTCATTATAACTATATCAACACCAAACTGGATGGATGGATAGGATATGATGTTGCTAAGCGTATGCAGCAAAGTGGGTGGTCGGAGAATGATGTTTTGGAAAAAGCTCACGTTGTATATGGAGATAATGGAAATGGTACCTTCAATTTAATGCAAGAATGGCTCAAGGTTCGTGATCAACCAAGATATATGTCTCAAGTTGGTGGGAATACTAGATCAGGCAGTAGTGGATCTAAGAGGGCTTGCGAAGGTGATGCTGCTGATTCAAGTTTTGTTGGTTCCATTGCTCATCCAATGGGAAGGGATGCAACTGAAAAAAAGGAAAATGGAAAGGTTCAAGAAAGGGGAAAGCGGAAACGTTAACCATGGTTGACGAAGAGTGGGATGAGTATAAACATTTCAAGGAGCAAGAATTTGAAAGATTGGACAAAATTACTTTGGCACAATAGGAGGCGGCGAAAGCACACAATGAGGCAACCAGAGCACAAGAGGAGACATCAAGAATTATGTTGGAAGCAGCACGTTCAAAAAGATGAAAATCTTTTCGAAGTTAAGTGCCAATGAACATTTGGATGACTATAACAAACAACTCCTAAAAATGTTGAAAGTATAATTTGTTAGTTTAATTATTTAATTAATCAAGTATGGATTGACAATAATCAATTATTAAAAATTACTATCAATATAAATTATAGTCTATTATATTAAACACTTAATTATTGATGAATTATTTGATTGGACTCTTGTTTCTGAATGGACCGTGATGGGTTGAACCATTCAGTTAAGCCCAATGAGAGGTCTCTGCCCTCAGTCGTTCAGTTATATAAACGTTATCCCATCAAATGTTTCAACACAAGGGTCAAACCTGACTCTGAAACACTAACGGCGATGCAGATAGTTATTTTTCTCTTGATTCTGAGAGACCATATCTACTATACTAAAAGGTACATTGTTCATGATTCAATCTATCGGATAATATGCTATATTTTGTATCTAATGATTCATGGCTATTCTCTTAAAAATTCTTCAGAATTATTTTGAAACCTCTAAATCAATGTATTTGTTATGTTTTATCTATAATCAGTGTATTTGTTATCTTTTATCTATAATCAATATCTTTGTTATGTTTTATCTATAACCATAATACATGTAGTTGTTATTGTTTCATATCTCTATTATTTATCTAGATTGATTTAACTATACATTTAGTCCCTTACGTTTATTTTAGGTTTTACTTTGGTCCCTTACGTTTAAAAAGTATCAATTTGGTCCCTTGCGTTTATTTTAGGTTTCAAGTTAGTCCTTTCCGTCAATTTTGTCACATGTGGCAGTCAATTTGCATATGTGGACTGACACGTGGCACTTGGACACGCTGGCACGTGTACTGTTCAAACGGTGTTAGTGACAAAATTAACGGAAAGGACTAACTTGAAACCTAAAATAAACGTAAGGGACCAAATTGATTCTTTTTAAACATAAGGGACCAAATTGAAACCTAAAATAAACGTAAGGGATCAAATATGTAGTTAAGCCATCTAGATTTTATGTCTGCAAACTATATGAAAAGTGGTGGGAATCTACTGATAATCCCACGTGAATGAAAGTAGGTTGGGCAGTGTGATGGAAATTGATGAATAATATCACGTGAATGAATAGTACTATGTAATAGTGGAAGACAAACAACATGAATAAAAAAGTAGGTTGGGCAGTGTGATGGTGGGAATCGAAGAATAATCCCACGTGAATGAATAGTTCTATGTAATAGTTGAAGACAAACATCATGAATAAAAAAATAGGTTGAGTAGTGTGATTGTGGGAATTGATGAATAATCTCACGTGAATGAATAGTTCTATCTTATAGTGGAAGACAAACCACATTATTATGAAAAATAATGCATGACATCCAATGTTCACTCTAGTATAAATATATTATCATTACAACTACAACTCACTTGTATGACACCAAAGCATCTCTCTAATCATTCCTATCAACTCAACATTTAGCAATTTCTCTAAAACTCTCAATAGACCAATCTCAATTTGTTTTCGATATAGAATTCTACAAAAGAGAGTCTCGTACGTAGGAGGAGTTAATACACTCTACTACACTCAATGGAAAAATTGTCCTACAACCTGAGAAGAACAATTTACTACACTCTGGCGACCAGCTAAAAATGTCACCACTGGAGTTACTCTTAGACATACACACCTTCTCTCACCTCATATTGAACCCTTTCTCATTTTCGACATAGCCGAAAGAGCTCTTTCTAATGCGAATATCATCCAAAATAATCTCAACAATTGAACCATGAGTAAATGCAAACCTTAAACTTGTGCTCTTAGATTTTTTTTCCAAATTCGTCCTCTTTCACACCACATTAACATTTGGACCCTCTCCAAATTTTCTTCTCATATTGAGCATATTGTATAATCTTAACATTACAGTAATTTCTTAATTTCTTAACAAATGTCTAGTCTTTACTATTCTGCACCAAAGAATAAACAAACCATCTTTGGCAATCACCACCACCTGGCACCACCTGTGACAACACACCACACTTTCACAATTCTCAAACGACAAAAAAAGATTAAAAAAAGTGTAAAAAACAAAACATTTTCCTCAGCAAGAAAGCAAATCTGGAATCACTGTCTCTACTTTGTCCACCACTTACACACAAAAACCCTAAAAATCACACCTTTTTATTAAACAAAATTAAAATTCCCCCAAATCCCCATCCTCATTTCTCCCCTTTCCCACTCACAATCACACTAACCCCACTCTCATCAAACAGTGTCATCTGTCGCCTTCAATTACGACTTTCCCACCACTACCACATTTCTCTCTCTTCATTTTTTCCCCATATATATAAAAATTAGGGTTTTTTATTATTCGCTATGAATCAACAAACCACTGCCACAAAAGAATCTCAAGAAGTTGAGCCTTTGGCTCAGTCTATTCCCGAATCTCAAGACCTTCAAGAAAACAACAACGAATCGGTTTCTGTTGAAGAAAAAGAGGTTCTTGCTGAGGAAAAATCACCAATTGATCAATCAATGGAAGAAGATTCGGTTAATCCTGCTACTGTTTTCACAATTAGGCTTAAACAATCTAAGTCTAATTTGCAGCATAAGATGAGTGTTCCTGAACTCTGTCGTAATTTCAGGTTAGTTTACTGAAGAAAAAAATGTTTTTTTTTATTTTTTATTTTTAATTTGTTGTTTTAGTCCAATAGTTCATGTATATGTTGAGTTGATTGATACTTGAGGTGGAAATGTTTGGAGTGGATTGTAATTTGATTGATAATTTCGTTTAATTTTACTTGATGGTGATATTTAGTGTGTGTGATGCTTTGGATATGTTTTGTGAATTGTGACTTTTTGTTTTGAAGATTCAAAGTAAGTTCTTAGCTTTTTGTTGTTAGTTTTTTTGAAAGAGCCAATTTTAGTAACTAGTATCTTTAGTTTCTTTGTTAGTTTTGTTGAGGGTGAGAATCAAATTTCTGACCTCGATTTTGTAGACCAATGTTTTCTATCTATTCAATTCTCATTTTAGTATGGTACAACAACTAAATGTTTTAACGTTTCTAATTTGAGCCACATATATTTTAATATGAGTGATGTTTTGTGACTTTTTGTTTTAAAAATTCATAGCAATTTCTTAGCTTTTTGTTGCTAGTTCTTTTTGAAACAGCCGATGTTAGTAACTACTCGTATTTGTTAGTTTTTTGTTAGTTTTGTTGAGGGTGGGAATCGAACTCCTGACCTCCTTATCACTTCACTCCTTAACTCATCCACTCCCAACCATCAAAAGATCCTTATATCTCCTGCTTTTTGTTGCTAGTTGGATCAACGAGTTCAAATTGGTTATATTGAACAAAATTTGATTTATTTTGCTTCTGACTTTAGGTGGTGATAGTGTCTGAGTTTGTTTATGTAAAATTTAGATTCTGACATTTGTTTTTTGGTTTTTCAATATGTAAATTGAATTTGTTTGTGTACTATTATAAGTCCTATATGGCAAATAATTTTACTATTATCAATTTTTTTCCTTCTGCAGTGCTGTTTCCTGGTGTGGAAAACTAAATGCTATAGCTTGTGCTGCTGAAACGTGTGCGAGAATTCCAAGGTTTGTGTTTTTTGACCCATTTGGACATGTTTCGTTCCTGAAAATTTTACTGTGTTACACATGTCATTAAGAAGAGCTTCTGTTAGTATAAAGATAATTGATGGAAAAATTAAAAGCAGAAGAATTGATCTGCACCATACTCTATTGACAAAGTCAACAGACTTAGTTTGATGTAGTGGTGGTGGAGCCACATAAGGATGGGGGAAGGCCATGGCCACCACAAAATTTATTTTATTTGAAAAAAAGTAGGTATTATAAACATTTTGTAATATTAAGCTCTGTGTGTGTGTGTGTGTATATTTTATGCGCATAGTGGACATATGTTGCATGCTGGCGCAGTGGTAAAACATATATTTTGCAGCGTATTGGTTGGGTGGTCGAATCCCTCTGAAGCTATTTTTTTTCTTTCTTTCTATTTTTTCGGAAAATATTAGTCTATCTGTATCCCATATGCGCATTATATTGAATTACTTCGTTCTGGCACAGAGGTCAATAAATGCTGCCGCTGCTTTTTGGTTTTGGGATTGAATCCCCCTGAAGCCTTTTTACAGGCAAAAATGCGGAAGGCAAGGGTTGAACCCCATTTACTTAAGCTTAAATTGACAGTAAAAATAACCACAACAACAACAAACAAATATTGAAATTGGGATGCACTACTTATTATATATTGCTTTTTGGTCCTCTCTAAAATTCCGGCCTAGCTTCGCCACTGGTTTGATGGATACACATTTTAAGCTATATAATTCTATATGTAATGCTTATTAGTGTTTATTTTCTTTTTCATAGTTCAACTGCTAATCCACCATTTTGGATCCCTATACATATTGTGATCCCAGAGAGGCCAACTGAATGTGCAGTATTCAATGTCATAGCAGGTATATTGATGTCATTGCTTCATTCTATGACCATGGATGTTCCATTATTACTGTATCTTATGCCAAAATATTGTAACGTTTGAGTTGAACTGTTGTGAAGTTTTGATAGTCTTCTTTGATGATTAATTTAAAGCTTATGCTAATATGAGGCAATTCAATCGTAAATCTGGCATTAGCTAATAGTATTTGCAATATTTTGATTTTTGGTTATAAAGTAGGAGTTAATATCTGTTTATCTTGATCTAGATAAATTGTATGAACACAAAACGTCACCATACAGCTATCTGTCCACTCGTTTTTAATTGAATTGCTTTTGGAATGTTATTGAAGGCATCTAACTAATATGGAATAAATGCAGAATCGTTCATATGCTAATATGGAATGTTTTTCTTCAACCCCTTCCCCAACTTAAAATGGAATTATATTCCCCGTCCGACCTATTCCTATCCAATCTAATGTCCCTGTGAAGTCATTACACATAAACAATTTCAAAGTGTTTTTAAACTGTTTGACATTCAATTTTGAAGGATATTTTTTAATGGAAAATGTAAATCTATGATTATCAGTAATTGTTATTACTTACCAAAAAATATAACGAATAAAAAAGGCAGGCCAAGTCTCGAAGGCTTCCATCATGTTCAGCTCTGAAGAGGGTCAAGGCTCACCCATTTACCACCAGTTTACACATGACATGATGTCTTTTGCGATTTTAGCAGGAATACCATTACAATAAAAGCCAAATTAAATCTGAATGAATAATATATTCTAGAATTCCTAAATTGCATTTTGAGGTCCTGTATATTATATATGGCATAGCTGAAGTAAACAAGAAGTTAGCTGATTTGTAAATTTTTCTCTTCCCTCAAATATGATGATGTTTATCGACACCCCTTTTTTGCAGTTTTATTTTCGGAAATATAGTTTTTTTATAATTACATCTTCTGCAGATTCTCCTCGTGATTCAGTCCAGTTTATAGAATGGTCCCCCACCTCTTGCCCCCGTGCATTACTGATTGCTAATTTTCACGGGAGGGTAACTATTTGGACTCAACCTTCTCAAGTAAGTGTGAGCTATCAATCTCATTTCCTGAGATACATAATCTAACCCATATTTTCAATTTTCCTGGCTCCTATATTCCACACCTTTGTTTGTGTTATATGTTTGTTGCACTGATCGTTTTTCATTCAGGGGCCACCTAATCTTGTCCGTGATGCTAGCTGTTGGCAGCGTGAGCATGAGTGGCGGCAAGATATTGCAGTTGCTACAAAGTGGCTATCAGGAGTGTCTCCGGTATGCAGTTACGTAGTCTTGTGCTGATGTCATGTTCAAATAATAACATTTTAATTTGTCTATCTTTTCCCTTGATCTTTTGTGGTTATGTAAGGGAGATACACACACACACACATATATATATATATATATATATATATATATATATATATATATATATATATATATATATATATATATATATATATATGTTCTTTGTCTGTTCTCTCCCTCTATCTTTCCTATTTGGTACTAGTAGTTCTCAACTAAAGTCTCAATTATTTAAACCTCTGATCAGATAGGTTAGCATATGCATGTTATCATTCTTCTGTATGATAGACCATAGTTTCCAATTGTAATATGAATCTGGTTTTCGGAAAAAGGTCTTAAGCATTGCTTGATAGATGGTTAGAACCAAGTTTTGCTTACCCTTATATTAAAGAAAAACGAAGGAAAATGTTGTAGTTTTGTTCCTCTTATTCACGTTTCTCTTCCCTTATGGCATGTTCTTACATATGTAACTGATTCTTCTCTTTATCCTCTGTACAATTGATACTTAAAGGGAAGAATCAGTTACATAGGTAAGAAAATGCCATAAGGGAAGAGAAACGTGAATAAAGAATTCTCTAAATATGGTAAAGAAAGACTAGAAAGAAGCAAATGTCTTTAGATTATTTTTATCAAACCGAATAGAATTACATTATTTATCAACAAATTATAAAGTTGCTTTTGAAGATCTTCATTATCATTCTTTCGCAATATTGTCTCATATTTTCAGGTGTTTCTTGTGATTTACTTTTCATCCTGTCTCTATTTATTTCTGTGTGCAGAGTTTATTTTGATGGTTGTATTGTTTAGCTTATGGTTAAGTTAGATCTTTTAATCATATTCCAACACAAGTTAATAGTATATTTTGGATATCATTTTTTTAAGATCGTGGAGATTCTAATCCCGTATGATTTAAATTGAGCACAACTATTATTTGCTACTTCATTTTTAATCTGAATCAACTGTTTTTTTTTTTGAAAAAAACAGTATAGGTGGTTATCATCCAAATCAACTAATCCTACAAATCCGAAGCTTGCATTTGAGGAAAAGTTTCTTTCACAGCAATCTCAAACTTCAGGTCACTTATTCTGTTTACATTGTTTATGCTTGCCTTTTATTTGTGGGTACATTAGAAATGTAACTTTGGGAAGGGGAATAGTTGCCCAGATTGATTACATTTTTTCTTTCCTCAGTAATTTTGTTAGTTGCTGGTGTTAATGCAGTGTGTAGAAGAAATACTACTTTTATATTACTTTTGAATTATTACCAATAATATTCTTTGTTTTGACATGGGAAACTATACCAGAAGCCATCGGCTTAAATTTTTCCTTTTTTGAGGGTTTTAGATTTAATGTTTATAATATTGCTTTTATGACTAATAAAGTTGCTTTATGGAGGCAAATGATACAGGATAAAGTTACCTGAAATTAATGAGTTTTGTATCGTTATTATTTTCCTGTTTTTTCGATAATACCCTCTCCAACTGTTTGATGTATTTGTGCGTTAATGTATCCTTGATGTTGGGATTTTGATTGCCTATGAAATAGGAGGATTCTTATTCTATATACAGGGCTGACCCAAGCATAAGGCGGCTCAAGCCCTCACTTTAAGCATCCCAAAAATTCATTTTTTCTACAAGAAATTAGTCTCCCGGATAAAAATATTGTTTAATATAAAAGCTCGTAACTTGTCGTGTTTCACGCCCAACTCAACTAAAATACAAAGAAGACTTGGTGAAAAATATAAAAATAGCACTGCAAAAGTACTACACTGAATTTGAACCCTGGTTTTGAATTTAAAGCAAAATTATTTTCCACTATAATGACTCACTACATTTGAAATATATCAATACACATCAAGTGGTGATGCCCATTGGCACCTATGAAGTACAAAGATAGACATAGACAACAAACGTGATACTGACACATAGACACGGTTAGTGTCCAATATATTTTTAAATTGAAATTTAATATTTTATATTCATCATTATATCAAAAGGACTTGTTAAGTACTATATTTTCCCTATGATAATGTGTCTCACAAAAAAATCCGAAGAGGCATCCTTATACAATTTTAACACGTTCCTTATAAAGTAGATTAACTAGATGATAAGATATTGAACTGTGCCCAGTGTTGTGGATTGCGGATAATAACACTTTGTTCAAATTCCGCTAAACAACAGTGTTATAGCGCTGCTATATCCAAATATTTTGTACTGCATAGCATATCATGGAACAATAGCGATTTGTTCAAATTCCGCTATACAATAGCGCTTTAGCGCTGCTATTTAAAATAAACTGACTGCTGCTTTCACCTTCAATACAACCATCTACTATCTAAAAATTGAAAAGAAACTAATCAATTTAAGGCCTTTCACTTCCTAGTTGATCATCAACATCATAAAAGAATTGAAAATTCAAAATTGTGGTACCAGCCATGTGATAGAAACTGGTACCGAACATAGATTTTTTATTTTTTTTGCATTGACCGAACATAGAAATTTAGTAGTACTGTAAATTGTAATAATTCTATTTTAATCGCAAAATCTCAGGACTGCTTTCTCAGAATAGAGGCTAAGTTCTTTTACAATAAAACACACTAGGAAATAACATAAAAATTAAGGAAAGGGATAGTATCTGGTTGCAAGGCAATTCCTATCCAAAGAATTCGAGAGTCTTGGACTCTTGGTCTCTCCCTTCCAAGAATTAGAGAGCTTAATCTCTTCCGACCAATATTCAGTCCCAATTAATTGCCTACTGGTTTTTCCTTCAGTCTCCCTATTATTCAACAACTGTCTAATAACATAACTGCTGCCTAATAAAATAATAACGACCTAATTGGTTCGGACCTTTCACTTTAAACCTCAAAGGCTGCCACTTATAATGTTTACCAATAAGAGGCCTAACGTCAAATAAAAAGTATTGGCTTGGTGTCGTAATTGTGTCCACACCGGAATGGATTGTCTGCTGTGTGTTATGAGTTTCGTACTGCGTATGAGTGTTCGGCACCTGCATGTCCCCTTCTGTGACGTGTTGGTTACTTGGACACCCCTCAACCAGTGCTACTCAGATGCCACAATGGCTTGTGGCACGTGGAATTTCCTCCATTTGATTGCACTTTGGTCGGTCATTCATTATTTTTACTTTGCTATACATATTATCCTTGTGTATCTGATGTATTCATCTGTTTTATTTCAGCTAGATGGCCCAATTTTCTTTGCGTCTGTTCTGTGTTCTCATCAGGCTCAGTTCAACTTCACTGGTCCCAGTGGCCTCATAGTCAGAATGGCTCAACACCGAGGTGGTTTTACACCAGTAAAGGACTTTTAGGCTGTGGGCCCAGTGGTATCATGGCTGGTGATGCTATCATAACAGATAGTGGTGCCATGCATGTGGCAGGTGTACCGATTGTTAACCCATCCACCATCGTAGTATGGGAGGTCACACCTGGACCTGGAAATGGCTTCCAAACAACTCCAAAGACTTGTATTACGTCCGGTGTCCCGCCACTTATCCCACCCAATTGGGCTGGTTTTGCACCTTTAGCTGCATATTTATTTTCTTGGCAAGATTATTTATTATCTCAAGCAAAACAAGGAAATGAGCTGTCAGACAAAAACATTAGTGATGCTGTACCTCTATTCTGCTCACCAGTTTCAAATTTTTCAGCATATGTGAGTCCTGAAGCTGCAGCTCAATCTGCAGCAACCACTACATGGGGTTCTGGTGTAACAGCAGTGGCCTTTGATCCAACTCGTGCTGGTTCTGTGATAGCTGTTGCGATAGTTGAGGGTATGAAGCTGAATCTGACTATTTTTTCTTCTTCCTTCCCTCAAACAAGTTTGCATCTTGTTTGCATTTTTCTCAAATTCTTGCTACATTTCCCCGTTTTCACTTTTTCTCACACTTCCCATCGATTCATACTTACAATATCTATCCAGCCTTCTTTTCACCCCAATGTTGTGATAATGCTGATTGTAATGCATGTTTGTCAGAATATGCCAGAGGTTTCATGTGAGCAGATAATTCAACTAAAAAAAATGATGCTTAACTGATTTTACCTTTACAGGACAGTACATGTCTCCTTCTGATCCGGATGAAGGTCCATCAATTACAGGATGGAGAGTGCAACGCTGGGAATCATCTTTACAGCATGTTGTTCTCCATCCTATATTTGGGAACCCTACCTCTAGTATGGGTGGACAACCTCCTATGCAAACTGTTTGGCAGTCCAAAGTGAACCTAAGCATACCTCCAACAAATGATTTCAAGAACCATCAATCTCCTGCAAATGGAATGGCTACTGATGTGCAAAAGGTATCTGAGTCTATTCCGGATAAATCAAAGCGGGTCAATTTTGATCCATTTGATCTTCCAAGTGATGTCAGGACACTTGCTCGAATTGTTTACTCTGCTCATGGTGGTGAAATTGCAATTGCTTTCCTTCGGGGTGGTGTCCATATCTTTTCTGGTCCAAATTTTACAGCAGTAGACAGCTATCAAATTACGGTTGGATCAGCAATTGCTGTTCCCGCTTTTTCTTCAACAAGCTGCTGTTCAGCTTCTGTTTGGCATGATACTAGCAAAAATTATACAATATTGAAAATAATTCGGGTTCTTCCTCCTCCCGTTCCTATTAGTCAAGTGAAGGCCAATTCGTCAACTTGGGAGCGTGCAATTGCCGAAAGGTGAATGCTTTATCCTTTTTATAACGCAATATGTTAACTATTTCTTAACATTCCTTTGAATTTGCGGCTTCTGCTAATTGCTTATCAACCGTGTTAGGCAGTGGAAGTCGTGATTTGTTTCTTTGCTCAATGATTTGCATGTATTTGCTAATATCTGTTAGTAAAACAGGTTTTGGTGGAGCCTATTGGTTGGAGTTGATTGGTGGGATGCTGTTGGCTGCACACAGAGTGCTGCTGAGGATGGTATTGGTAAGGATGTGCTTGTTGTTTAGTCTGTTAATTAATAAGAATCTGTTGTTACAAACTCACTGGCAGCCTACCCCTCCTACTGCACAATATTTATGCATCTACATGATTTTTTAGGACTCTTATAACTAGCTCTCTGCTTTTTAAACTAACTTGTAATTTCCCTTCTCCATGGTAATTTTACATTACTGAGCTCTCGTAGATTTTCCTTTCTATTATTTTCTTACACTAGTTGATCATTGTTTCACAGTTCACCTTACGGTGGTCATTGTTTTGCTTTCTAGTTTCTTTTGGCTCAACAGCTTTTCATTCTTTTTACCAACTACATACTTGTTCATTTCTCAGAAACCTTCTCATAGTTCCTGCCATAACAAAACGTGTACTGTTAGCCAGTACACTCGGGATAAATTCCTGAGGTACTGCTGGAAGGCTCACTTTTTATACATTTCTGTAAACAACTGTAGCTCATCTAACACTGTCTATGGCACCCATAATGCAAACCATGCGACTCCAAAGACCTGGCTATCCATTTTATGAGGGTGTGGCCTTTAGACAAGTCATAAGACAATGAACACACCCTCAGGAAAGTCCTGATACAAAGTAATCCATTTGTACTTATGTGGTTATTTTTGTTTTTGTGCTGTTACTTATAAAAGGCATATATCCTGCCATCTTCTACTTAATGCTGTTTGTACAATGTACCGACTCACTGCCAGCTAGAACCTCCTACTCCTACTGCAGAATAGTTTTATAGATCTAATGATCTGTTAGGAGGACTCTTGTGAATATTTATTTCCCGGCATTTGAGACTAACTTCTGCAATCTCCCTTGTATATAGTCTCTGGTGATTTTTCTTCACATAAATCTATTTGAGATTTTCTTTTCTATTATTTTCTCTCATTTCAATGTTTCACAATGAAGTCATTTCTCTTTTTTGATCTGTACAAGTTTGATCTAGATGAAGAAACAATGATATGATTTAACATTACATATGTGAGCTGTTGGAAAGCATCTGCAAAATCTATACTATTCTATAATGTTGATGCTGCACATTGACAGACAATACTTTCTTTTCCTGGTTTCAGTTTCACTTAACAGCGTTGTTGCGGTTTTGGACGCGGATTTCCATTCTCTTCCTTCTGTGCAGCACAGACAACAATATGGTCCTGTATGTTATTGTTAACTGTCACTATTTCAGCATTCTGTTATTGACTTTCATAATTTTTCCTCTATTTGTTCTTCAACTTCTTCATATTAAAGCTCAAGAGGGGTCTCATTGTTTTTCTGTTAACTGTGATGAGATAGTACTTTAATATAAACTGTTGGTCGGTTTTACATGGATCATAACCTGGATTTTGGACTCAGGCAACTACTTATTACTGACAATCTTTTATTTCTTGTTGAAATTTGTACTTGCATCATCGTGCATAACCACTAAATAACTTGTAGATGATTAAGAGCTTAATTTGATGTTGATATTTGATGCCAGTTAAATGCTAAAATCTTTTAAAACTTCCATGTGAATTTCATTGTGAATATACTTTTTAAACTCCAAAAAATCTGAGGCCCAATTTTAAACCAAATGTGCTCCATCCTTTTGTTGTGTCTTTCAGATGAGAGAATTCTCATTACAATATAAACAATATTAATTTTCTTCTATTAGTTTCTTTTGTTCATGGTAGTATTTTCAGATAGGCATGTGATAATGTTTTTCTTTGTCGCAGCTTTTTAACCTAAATGAACTTGTTTCCTAATGCTATGATTGCAGAGTCTAGATAGGATAAAGTGTAGACTACTGGAAGGCTCAAATGCGCAAGAGGTCAGGGCTATGGTTTTGGATATGCAAGCTAGGTTGTTGTTGGATATGCTCGGGAGAGGGATTGAGTCTGCATTGACAAATTCTTCAGCATTCGTGCCTGAGCTTTGGCAAGCATCTGGTGAAATGTTATCCAGCATTGACCCTGAAACAATGGCTGTCGAGCCTGCATTAATTCCTTGCGTTCAGGTCTGCTTTGGTTACAGTATGAAATTTGTTGTGCTTCATTGTTGGTCTTTCTTCATTCAGCATACTCCTCATCTATGCTTTCTTCTGTCTCGCCATAGAATAACTGTCGATCTTTGATAGTGGTGCAGAGTGGCCAACTGCTATATGCCTTAATCCATAGAATAACTGTCAATTTTTGATAGTGGTGCAGAGTTGCCAACTGCTATATGCCTTAATAACAAGGTCATCAATTGCGTGCAGTAGCGGCGTCACGACTTGGAGTGCCTCCCTAGCTGCTGCAGTGAGCTTTGTAGCGTTGTGGTTCATTGTCACAAGCGTTGTGACTGTTTCCACAGAAAAATTTGCGTGATTTGCGGCATCGTAGCGCCACACCATGAGTGCAAACTGAAATTTCAAAAATGCTCTATAAAATAAAAGATCGTGGGGATTTTTTTTTTTTAAAATCACTAGAACTCCTTGGGGATTACAACTGAGGTTTCGTTCTCAATTTGTCTCTTTTCCTTCTCTGGCAACTAGCCGTCGCAGGGAACTGACCATCTCTTACAAAACCAACTTGTAAGGTGTGCATTTCTTTATGATCCTTAAGGTGGTACTTACGGTTTTCCCGATACACTCCCTTACGCCCAACACTTTTGGGCTTGATGCGTGGATATTATGATGGGTGGCTGGATAAGGTGAGATGTGGTACTATATTATTAGCCTTTTGCATTGAGCCAACTCATCCTTACAAAACCACCTTGTAAGGTGAGATGTGCCCTTCTTTATAAACTCGAGTGTGAATAAATGTCATGAAAACGATATCTTAGAAATGAGTATTGGGCCTAACTCATCCTTACAAAACCGGCTTGTAAGGTGAGGATTGCCTCTAGTTTATAAACACTCAGTCAGGCCATCTTTCAACCGATGTGGGACTCTTAACACACCCCCTCACGCCCAACACTATTGGGCTTGGTGCGTGGATATAAACGGTAGGTGGCCCGATAGCGGAAACCTGATAACAGGTGGCCCAACGGATCGTGGAGAAGCTCTGATACCATCTTAGAAATGAGTATTGGGCCTAACTCATCCTTACAAAACCAGCTTGTAAGGTGAGGATTGCCTCTAGTTTATAAACACTTAGTCAGACCATCTCTCAACCGATGTGGGACTTCTTAACACGATACTTCCAAAAAATTCAGAATAGCATTCTTGGGGTCAGCAGTATTGAGATAGCACTCAATATTTAAAACTAAGAAGCTTATATATATATATATATATATATATATATATATATATATATATATATAGGGATTTGCTAATGCACACCCACTGTTTTTTATGAAGGTGTGCATTAGCAACATACACCTTAAGGTGTATTTAACTACTTTTTAGTTATCATTTGCTAACACACACCTTCTAAAAATTAAGTAGGTGTATTATAGCAAATGCCTATAGGAGTTGCTAACGTACACCCACTTATTTTTTAGAAGGTGTGCATTAGCAACATGCACCTTAAGGTGTATTTAACTACTTTTTAGTTATAACTTGCTAACACACACCTTCTTAAAAATAAGCGGGTGTACATTAGCAAAACCCATATATATATATATATATATATATATGTGTGTGTGTGTGTGTGTGTGTGTGTGTGTGTGTGTGTGTGTGTGTGTGTGGGATTCCATTGACTCCAAGAGTAACTCTTTTCATAGTTAGTTACTATGCTTTATAACTCTATGTAGACATTATATTTTCATCAATCCAACTGTCAAATTAATAATTCTTATTGAGTAGTCAAATCTATGCAGTTTCATAAAATTTAAAAAATATGACAATTTATCTAGTAAAATACAAGTATACAATTTCTATAATTTTTTGTAAGCATAATGGTTAAGATAATATAAAAATATTCAACTGTTGGGTTGATGAAATATAATTACTACAAAGAGTTATGAAGTGTAGTAACTGTGGGGGCGGGGAAGTTGACATGGGCGGAACTCCTCATGGGCCCATGTGTGCCACGATCCACCCAAAAAATATCAGGTTATTGCTCTTCTCCCCTCCTGCATTGCTTAGAAATCTCCCCATCCACCGGAAGAAATCTTCCGCTAGTGTATTTTTTATGTGTATACATATTATAGCATAAAGTTACGCTATATATATTATGTTGTGCAAACATGTATCAATTGTGCAAAGCGGCCTAGTGGTTAACAATACTATTATGATGTAGGTTTGAATCATGTATGTAAACATGTTTGCATTTGTTGTGTTTTTTTTTTTAAATAAAAATCATTCTTAATATGCAGTGGGAAGTTTCGAACCCGCGCCATGGAACACTCAAATATTGTCTCTAGCCACTAAGCCAACTGACTTCTTATGGAAAAAAACCGCTTTTTCATTAATATATATCAACGATTAATGTCCTCACCAACTTTTTTCATTTTCCTTCAAAAAAAAATAAAATATTTTTTCATTTAAAAACAACCGTTCTGTATACATCTAATATAATAACCACCCCCCCCCCCCCCCCCCCCCCCCCCCCCCCCCCCCCCCCCCCCCCCCCACACACACAAAAAAAAAACCTTTCAAGATCAGCCACTCCGCGTTGATATCCCACCCTGCACCCAGACCTGCCCCAATTGTGATTTTATATAATACTTCTATGTTTTTATACACATTCTCATTCATTTTTATTTATCACTTTTAATTAGCATAAACTTTAATCCATTACTAACCAAAAAAATAATTTAGTAAATTTAACTTTATTATTGTCTTTGTGTGTTTGTACATGATGGAATCCTTTAGAGTTTTTCTTCTTCATTTTTTTTTTGTTCTTTGTGAGTTGTTCTTAGGTTGTTATACATTTGATTGTCTGTAGGTCTTGTTTCATATTTGTTTTAATCTTTGCAGGCTTATGTTGACGCAGTTCTTGATTTAGCCTCACATTTTATTACACGTTTGCGACGTTATGCAAGTTTCTGTCGCACATTGGCTAGTCATGCTGTGACTGCAGGCACGGGAAGCAATCGCAACATGGTTGCCAGTCCTACCCAAAGTTCAGCAACTCCTGCAACAAGTCAGGGTCAGTGTGCAGTTATCAGATAATTATTTTTTGTAGCTTAAATTGATTTGCAGATCCCTTTCTCTTAAGAATATTTTTAATGGATTCTAATATTATAAAAACTATAAATGGACTCCCTTTGGTTTCAAAATCTTACTCTGTAGGGTCCTTGTATCCAGTCTCCAAGTAAAGGATTTGAAACTATACGGACCCATTTAAAGCTTTTAAAGAATAAAGAACCTACTTGAAAATCTTCAAAAAATGTACTAGGATCTAGAGATAGATTTAACTTGTTTTAAGTTATATTATATCTTGTTTTCTTTATCATGCTTTCATATGGAAATTGTTTGCTTTTCTGTTTTTCGAATTGTAGCTCAGTTCAATTTGGTATCGTAATGGATCTATGTTCGAGGCATAAATTTAGTGCTTCTCTTCTGATGGTCACAGAAAATAATCAGTTATCTTCTCTGAATTGCATTGATAATTTTCACCAATGCTGTGATATCTTTTGTCTCGCAATTTAAATATCAAACTCAAATGCATACAATATTTTCCAGGAGGTCAAAATGGCGGCACCAGCTCTATAGGAAGTGCACAGTTGCAAACCTGGGTTCAAGGGGCTATTGCCAAGATTAGCAACGCAACTGATGGAGGGTCCAACCCAACTCCTAACCCCATCAGTGGTCCTTCCACATTTATGCCTATTAGCGTTAATACAGGAACATTTCCTGGAACACCGGCAGTTAGACTTATAGGGGACTGTCATTTCCTTCACAGACTATGCCAACTTTTGCTCTTCTGCTTTTTCTTTCGACGTACACAACTTCCACGCTATATGGGGGCTGCAAATAGAACTACTGATACAAATATACAGAAGTCTAATGCTGCTGCTTCTGGCAAAGTGGAGGAGATCTCAAAACCAGTTCCAGCTGTGGCTAAGTCAGAAGATGGTCTGACGGGACGTGCTGGTCAGCTTATGTCTGGGCCAAAAGGAAATGAAGAAGCACCTTCTGGACGTTCGAGGTTGGGCAGTGGAAATGCTGGCCAAGGATATACTTTTGAAGAGGTATTAACTATAAAGTGATAATTTTTGACTTATCGGAAGCTCCGTGTTTTTTATGGTTTGTGGCTTACATAAATGTGTTGTGTTTCCAGTGTTGTATTCTTACTTTTACTGGCTGCGATGATAGAGTAGATTGTAATTTGACTTCTCTTTTCTCATTGTGCTTATAATGCAGGTCAAGGTGCTTTTTATGATGCTTATGGAACTATGCCGCCGAACAGCTGGGCTGCAGCACCCATTGCCAGTATCTCAGGTGGGGAGCAACAACATTCAGGTTCGGCTGCATTATATTGATGGAAACTATACGGTGTTGCCTGAGGTTGTGGAGGCATCCCTTGGTCCACATATGCAGGTAACTTCATATGGTTCTACTTATTTTAAGTTGATTATTTTTGTGAAACGAATTAAAGATTGGTGTTTCCGATATTTCATCAGCCTTCTTATGCTATTCACTTGTTGATTTGCTTTGGTGATATATATTAAGGCTGGAAAATGGCTTAACTCTTGTTTTTTTACATGAGGATTCCTTTTTACAGTACAATTTTATTTCTGATTCAGTGATACAACATAGTTTGTCAAATTATTTTGACGCTGTTGATGATTGGATGTTAAACTTTTGGTTCCCAGTCAGTTGTTTTTGTTTGGTTCTCTTTGTTCTTTCTTTTGCCCTTGCTGAAACAGAATAAAATATGCAGAATATGCCCCGTCCTAGAGGTGCGGATGCTGCTGGTCTTTTACTACGCGAACTAGAACTCCACCCTCCATCAGAAGAATGGCATAGGCGGAATATGTTTGGTGGACCATGGTCTGATCCCGAGAATGCTGATTCTGCAAATGATCAACCTAAAGTTGTTTGCTCTGACCCACTTGATTTCAGCTCAACAGAGCATTGTGATGCATACTATGGAACTCATCGCTTATGGCCAAGGAAGCGCAGAATGTCTGAAAGAGATGCAGCTTTTGGGTTAAACACTTCTGTTGGCTTGGGTGCTTATCTTGGTATAATGGGATCTCGAAGAGATGTTGTTACTGCAACATGGAAAACTGGCCTTGAAGGGGTCTGGTACAAGGTTAGATAATAAATCTTGTTCATTTGTTATTGTTTTCTATCCATGTGTTCATTTAAACGAGTTGCACGTCTTGGAAATGTCTATTTTTTGTGGTTAAAAAATTGGGAAATGTTTGTTATTTAGGTGATTTTATAATCTTATGAAGTCTAAAAAACTATATATGAATCCTACAGCCAACTTAGGAATTCAATTTTTTGTGTGTGCATTGCAAGACCTGTTATTTATCATTTCTGTTGTAATGTGAAAAACAAGTCGTTTTCTTCTTTGGTTTACAATGCTTTAAATGGGCATATTGGTGTTCTACAATGCTAGTGCTTGTGTGAGTTGAAAAATAATTCTGATGAACCATGTCTCAGTTGACAAAAAGAGAGAAAACAGAACTTACAAGCAGCAGCTTTATTAGATCTACACATAAAAGATGGAATCTGTGACTGTCAGCATCCTGGTTTTACAGTGTTCAGCTTTGTCTAACATTCAAACTTGGGTTAATTAATTAATCAATGGTCCAAGGACGACTTTTATATCTCTAGCATTACTTGATTATTTGTTTAATATCGTGTGATAACCACTTGAGTACTTGGCTTTTATGCTTTTTTTAAATTATATAGTGTGTTTGGTCCAAGAATTTCTGTCTCTGGCTTTCTTTTAATGACAATATTAACACAGTAAATAAATGGCAACTGATGTAAATATTGATAGTGTGACTGGGAAATTAGTGTCAGACTTGTTATTGTCTGTCATAATCAATTTTGTAAGCAAAGTCATTCCCTTGCTTACGATTTTAAATTAGTAAATGACATTTGCTTAATCTTCGAGCTGATAGGTGATATTTTTAACAAAATAATATGTTTGTCTTCTTTTTTGTGACTTTTTTACTTCCATGGTGCAGTGCATAAGATGTCAGCGGCAGACTTCTGCTTTTGCTTCTCCAGGTTCTACTACCTCTCCTAGTCAGAACGACAGGGAATTCTGGTGGATCAGCCGATGGGCATATGGCTGCCCAATGTGTGGTGGAACATGGGTTCGAGTTGTATAGATGACTATGGTATTGTGAGTTTCATGTATCGGAAATTGGAGGCTTGCGTATATTTGCGGCTAACTATGAAAGAATATTCGCTTGGAATGCTGACTGGATTTGTGTACAGAAGAGGTTTAGGTTTGCCTGACAAGTTGGTTGTTTGTATATATTGCTGCTATTGAAGGGTAACCACACTAGATTTGAAACTGTTCTTTCTGACCACTCTGGGCTTCAATCATTCAAAATATAAAATCCATTAATTGCATTAGATATCCGTGGGGCATTAATTTTTGTCTGCAGTCTGCCCCTTGCCAAATACTATCGATCAATGACAGTATACGATATATATCGGTGTTGAGTAATGCAGATTGTAAACCCTCTGTAGAGCAAATGTGTACCTGCTGTTTCATGCATGTTGATGTAGGGGAGCTTTTACATCAGTTATGACTTAACAATCCCCGAGAATGAGAAGGCTCCGCACGAGTTCTTGAACTGCCTTAAATCTATTGTATTATGTAGACACTATATATTAATCACCATCTCATGGATGTACCTGGTCCTCTATAGAGTATTTTGTTCAACATAAACCTTGTAATTATTAGCTTAGTTTAGTTGTAGTACATTTAAATAGTTCCACTTAAATTTACTGGAGTGACCAAGGTTTATGGAACTTTTTTTGTCACTAGGTCCTAGTCTGGCCAACTGCCTTTAGTTCCTAAGTTGATTGATATAATATTAAGTTACATTTTTTTTCCTTTGACAAAAATATGAAGCTACATTGTTTATTAGCTTGTCTTTAAAAATTTGTGCAAGAAATGGCAAACACAAGAAAGATGGTTTCTGTTATGAATAATAATATGTAATGAATGTCCATTATTGTGTAGGTTTTCTTGTCCCCTAAATGTGTCCTATAAATAGTACCCCTTGTTACAATGTAATGCACACCTTGAAGAGAATATACAAACTCTAATCTTTCTCTCTTCTCTCCTTCATCTCTATTCTTCTATATTCTTAGTTATGTTTAGATTAGTTTCATAACACGTTATTAGCACGATAGTCTCTCCTCTTTCAAGAAAGGTATAACAACCATGGGAAGTGATAATTTTATTTTTTGTATGATTTTTTTATTCTATTTTTTATCGGATCATTTTATTCCTTCTCGTTTTTTTATATTGATTCATAGTCTACGATCCAGAAGTATCGTGATAATTTTTTTTAAATATGAATCCTGAAGATTCATAGTTTGACAAAATTTTAAAATATGAATCCTACGATCCAGAAGTATCGTAGTGAAATTTTTGAATTATGAATCCTGAAGATTCATAGTGATGAACTTTTAAAATATGAATCCTGAAGATTCATAAGCCTCAATTTCTAGAAGTACCGCAAAATATTTTTAAAATAGGAATCCCGAAGATTCATAGATATAAGAATGAATCCCGAAGATTTATAGATATAAGTAAAATGAATTGGATAAATAACTGATTTGATCTTATTATTCATTTAGAATTCCAAAAGAATTCAATATCTATATGCATCCCTGAAGGATTGCACTAATATATTTCTCATACTTTATAGTATATATTATACAGTTCCTGAAAAACTCAATGTTATATATGCATCCCTGAAGGATTGCATAAAGAATTATTTTTACATTATAACGATATTATATCTTAAAGAACTTAAAAATAAATAATCAAATTATTTTCTATATATGCATCCCTGAAGGATTGCTTAAAGAATGATTTTTACAATATAACGATATTATATAGTTCCTGAAGAACTTAAAAAAAAAAATCATGGAATATTAACTCATATGTATTGTGAGAGTTTTAAATTACTACAAGCGTATTTTATCTCTTTGCTTATGCATAGAATTATATATAGAATTTTATGAAAATGAGATAAGAAGAACATGTGGTATAATTTGTTAGTCCCTAAAGAACTAAACCCTTTTTACGTTATTATTTTAATTCAAATAAAGAGTGAATGTAAATACATTTACTATTTTGTAACCTGTTGGATCATATGATTTCATATTAAGATTACATTTATGAAAATATGAAGATTTTGTAACCTCTTGATTTTACCCTTTTATGTTCTTATTAAAATACATTTACTATTTTGTAACCTCTTGGATCATGTATGAAAACGTTTTCATCACTTTTAAGAGAATTAATTCCATTTTTTGTACATTAATTCCGATTTTTTTGTTTGGTAATATATCTTTAATTATTTATTCTTTATTTTATTTTTACATGTACAATTATATATAGTCTTATGAATTTTAGAAGAATTCAACATTCAAGCATCCTTGAAGGATTGCTTAAATAATGATTTTTCTTGATCATTGTTTATGAAAATTATTTGTGATATAGTAGTTCCCGAAGAACTAAAGAAAAAAAAACCTTAATATTGAAGTATCTTTGAAGAATTGCTCAAAGAAAGAAGTTTGATATCAATGTTTGAAGATTTCAGACACAAGAACTATAAATTTAATACCAAGCATCCTTATGAAGATCATTTGTGATATAGTTCTTGAAGAACTATATCACAAAGAATATGGAATTAATATTAACGCATTATGGATGGATTGCTCCAAGATTATGGATTTCCTTAACTATTGTTAATGAAAAAAATTATTTGTATAGTTCTTGAAGAACTTAAAATCCAATATTAAAGCATCCTTGTAGTATCGCTCAATGAAAAATTGTAAAAATTGTGAATTTCTCCGGCCATTCTAAAAAGAGATTTGTTATTGAGTTCCTGAAGAACTAAATTCTTACGGCAGATTACAATCTATATGATCTATTTGATCTTGGTATAAGATGGACCAAAATTAAAGGAAATTAATAGAAGAATTGTTTATGTCTCTCGAATATGCTCCTGAAGTAGCAACTTTGAAAAGATAATTTCAAGAATATTTTGTATATCAATTGTTGCACATACATTGGATGAATATTATTGATATATTTAGCTCATGATTGAATGCATGGTTCATACGTTTTTTTCCCCTCTCATAATAAAGATTATTCTCTTCAAATATAAATTGGTTTTAATTATTCGGTTACTTATTTAAATCAATTTATTGATTTTAATTTTAAAAATATTTTAATTGTTACTATCTTCTAATTTATTTATTTTATTTTGGTTACAATCTTCTAATTTCTAATTCTGCTGAAATCCACATAAACATTATTCTGTTATACTTTATTTTTACTCTTTTAATTCTCAAACAAATAAATTATTACTATTTTTTATTATGTTCTACCGAAAAGAATTTTTTTTGCTGAAACATATTTTTGTTAGCATGAAAGTATATATCTATATTACTATTCATAAAAAAAAAAAAAACAATTGGAAGGAATTAAATCCTATGTTTTATAGTACAAAAATTATTGAAGCTCCAGAAGAGCAAATACATTGTTATATCGAGAAACAAAGTTACACTTTGCTAATGTATTGTATATTTTAAAGTCTTAAAGAAATTTAGTATATATGCTTGGAGGATATTCACATAAATAAATATCATATTGAAACAAGCAATGGAGGAGATCTTGTATCTCTATATTACGAGACACATTATCAATTTTTGTCTCTAGTTTGGGGCATACTTATAATATTAGTGCAACTCAGGCACATATATGTTTAAGTAAACCAGAAGTTTACAATTTAAATCATATTAAGTTTGTAATTGGCAAGATCGGATGGGTCATCCCGAATCTATTATGATGTGAAATATAAAATAATTTTATATGAATTGAAGGGCCTGAAGTTTCTTCAATCTAATAATTTTATGTGTTACTAGTTCCCGAAGGAAGTTGATAAATAAAGTAAATGAGCATCTTTTATTTTTTTAGAATATATATAAGGTGATATTTGTAAATCAATACACCGATCACGTGGACCAATTCGATTCCTAAAATTTTAATTGATGCATCAACTAAATGGTCACATGTATGTTTGTTATAAACTCACAACCAGAAGTTTGTGAGATTATTTTTAAGAGCTCATTTTATATATATTATTCTAGAAAGTATTTGATAAGTATCATATGTTAATTGAAATTTATACTGAACATTTTGTAGAATATGTTCATACAAACAAAAATAATGGACTTGAAGATCCATTCTTTAGAGGCCTAAAGTTAATTACACGACCGATACTTATGAGATCATAAGGGAACACTCAAACATGTATGTTGAGATATTAAATAGCATCATGCCAACAAATTATTATATACATAAGCTCTCCCCTAATTTATTTGAATTTTGGTTTATAAACCTAATTTCCCATATATAAACATTTTTGGATGTGTTGGGTACGACTCAATTGCTCCAATATAATGCATTTAAATGGGTCGTAAAAGAATATTGGGAAAATATATTTGATATACCTCTTCATCCCTTATAAATTATATCGAGCTAATAAGGGACTTGTTTATAGCCTAGAAGGCTAATTTTCAAGTGATGAATTAGTTTTCCCAATATTTGGGGGAGGGAATAAGCAGCTAAAAAATATGAACCAGAAGTTCAAATGAATCACTTGAAATAAATTATTATTATTATTATCTCATCTTGATCCTCATATAAAATAGCTTGAACCAAATGTTCAAAAGATAACTCATTTGCAAAGTTTATGAAATCAATCAATAGCTGCTAATGCTCCGATAAAAATAAATGTCCCTGTCGGACAATCTAATATTGCAAATGATTCTTAACCATGCTTGAAGCATGGTAAGCAAATCGGTTTCAAGGATAAATTCCTCAAATAAGATAAGGAGCTAAAAAGAAAGATGACTCAGGGGAGGATATGAAAAATTTTGAAAAAAGTATTTGACATAATTAATTTTTCAGTTCCAGAAGAACTCATCAGGTACCTGTAATTTATTAAAACAAAGAGATCTCAATAAATTATGTCATGAATAAAATACGATGGAACCGAGATGAAGTCAACGTTGACACTATTTTTGCACATAATAAAGCGCTATATGTGATAAATGACAATGAGGATCATGGATCAAAGTCTATTAAAGATTATAGACAATGAAATTATTGACTAAATAGGTAGATGCGATTGATACAATATTAAACTAGCTTTGCAAAACAAAAGGTTGTTGGACGAGCAGTCCGTACACCTGAAGATGAAAATAACTAGTACAAATTAGTTTTCGCGCGAAAAGAAAATGATAAACATCTACCATTAATTTTCAAGAGGCGTATTCACCTGAAGTGAATTCAATACTTCTTTATAATTGATTAAGTTTTGTAGCACGTGAAATGCTCGATTTATTTGAAAGATGTGTTACAACGGCTCATTAGATAATGATTATGTGAAAATCCCTGAAGGATTTAATTTTAGTGAGACATGTAAAATAGACTATTGAATAGATGATTTAATAAAAATGAATAAGTCATTTTGTCTCTCAAACAGTTTTGATGCATGTGAATATTTCCAAATGAGGAATATGAGAAGGACATCATTTATCCATTTTTAAGAAAATATTTGAAAATGAATTTGTTATATTTGAGGCTTATATCGATGATAAAAATATCATCAAGACTCCTGAAGAGCTTATGAGATATTGTCATTTTTCTTACAAAATAAGTAATTGAAGAATGCTTCGTGAATCATGAATCTTATAGAAAACATGATTCTATATGAAATTGTTGTAAGTTCCTCAATAGTGAATTACTAATCGGTCCTGAAGTACCATATATCAAATGCTAATATATTTGTTGAGAAATATCATTTGCTGTAAATATTATCAGAACTCCTGAAGAGCTTCTGAAATTTGTAGATTAAAGAAATATCTGGATGCGCAAAATTTATTTGGAATTGCAAATTTATAATTTGAATAAAATTTTGTGCCTCAATAAAATGATATTTGACATTGACAAATCTAATTTGTTGTGTACTAAAATGGATGCGATGTCATTTGATGTGTCAAGCCTCAAGACAATGATGAAAATATGATATCTTAATTCAATTGTGGACACTCATATATTTTACTCGTTATACATGTAGTATTTTATTTTAGTCTTTTCAGCCAACACAAATAGTGGAACAAAGTCAAGCATATTATTTACCTTAAAGAAACAACAATATCATCCAATCATATGAAGATTTTAGCACTACATCAAGCAAGTAGAGAATGCACTTTTGTCGAGCCCCGAGGCCTGTAATTCAACGCATACAAGAAACTTGTTGTTTTTATTACAAAAGGATGGTTCCCGCAACAATTCAATATGAAGATAACATAAGAAGCACTGCTAACTTGGAGAAGAGTATAATAAAGAAAATATGTCAAATCTTTCTACAAAATCAACTTCAAGCAAATCTTTTAAGGAACTAGCACCGAAGATTATTTGGTTTTTTCATCTCATATATATCTATTTTTATGAGGGGGAGACATAAATATATATGTTCTGCACTCTTTTTCCTTTCACCGTGGTTTTGTCCCACTGGGTTTTCCTGGTAAGGTTTTTAACGAGGCAGTTCACATATAAAGGATGATATGTACTCTTTTTCCTTCACTAGGATTTTTTTCCTAATGGTTTTTTCTCTAGTAAGGTTTTAACGAGGCATATCCTTGATGGACATTCAAGGGGGAGTGTTATGAATAATAATATGTAATGAATGTCCATTATTGTGTAGGTTTTCTTGTCCCCTAAATGTGTCCTATAAATAGTACCCCCTTGTTACAATGTAATGCACACCTTGAAGAGAATATACAAACTCTAATCTTTCTCTCTTCTCTCCTTCATCTCTATTCTTCTATATTCTTAGTTATGTTTAGATTAGTTTCATAACAGTTTCATAATTTTTAGCCTGTTTTCTTCTTTTTTTTAAAAGAAAGTTGTATTTTCATTTATTTCAAAGATTTAATGATTAAAATAATATTTTATTAATATTGATCCACGATGGACCACTTGTAAAAGTGGTTACAAGTGGTCCATATTAGAACTTTTATGTAAGTGAACTATAATAGTCAAATGATTAAAGGGTCATGCTGCGGCACAAGGTAAGGAATAAAAATAAATTTTGTATTTCAAAGATAAATCTTTGTGCCGTCGTTGTGCCTCTGTTAGGGTTTTTGAATAAGGATGCATTGTGACTTTTATTCGTGAACTTAATTGTGTCATGTCGTATTTTTTTGTTTATCTCATTTAATGTTTAGTGCAATTGTTTTTACGGTTTTTGTGGTTAGGAAGGATGAGTGTTAATAATATATTAAATGATTTTCAATTTTTTTATGAATGATTAATATAATATAAACTTTCAATTCAACGGTGGATTTTGTAAAATTCGTATTCGTTATAATATAAATCATAACTTGTGCACTATGCACAACTTGAATGACTTGTGCATGTTAGACAAAGCCCTTGTCAATATGTAGTCTAATTAGTTATCGTAAAGACCACCTACACTGAATTTTCTATAAATAGATTATATTAAAGAATGTGTAATTGAATCATTATTGATTTTTATCCATTAGTTTGATTGTTACAAGCTTTTGCTTTGTTAATGCTTTGAAATTTCAATATATATTTGTAGCACCAGTAGGGTTGGGAATAGGCCAGACGGCCTATAGGGGCCTTCGGCCTGGCCTGTTGAAGCCTGACCTGTTTATTAAAAATATCAGGCTTAAGCTTTAAAAAGAGTTATGTACATAAATAGGTCAGACTCAGGCTTCTAAAAAAGCCTACAAAGCCTGATAGGCCGACCTGTTTATATTTATATAATATTATTATTTATATCTGGTAAAAAAAAATATTATTTATATAAATACAAAACATTAGAGAAAATATATATATATATATATATATATATATATATTACAAAGAAAAAATATATTATTTAGACAAAATATTTTACAGCACAATTCACAAATAGAAATTAGACTTTGTATCTTGGGTGTTAGATTTGTTTTGCTTACATTTGAAGAATCTGGATTTGAAGATCTAGTGTTATGCTAACTTATAAGTAATAGTATATAGGGTTATTTTATTAGCTTTTAATTATTGTGATAATCCTTTTATTAGCTTTTTATTAATGTTGTAGAAATTATAAAAATTTAAATGTGAAATAGGCTTTAAGGTCTGTTTGGCCTATTTAAAAAGACTATATAGAGGTCTTTATGTAACATAGACTTTTAAATAGGCTACAAAGCCAGACCAGACTTTAAAAGGCTCAGGCCAGGTCAAAAAAAAACATTTGATAGGCCGTAGGCCAGACTTAGGCTCGAAGAAAAATTGTAGTCCAGGCGCAGGCCTGTCAAAGCCTGGCCTAGCCTGGCCTGTTCCCAACCCTAACTAATGTCAATATATGGGCGAATAACATGTCGTATTGTTCACACTGGATGCGGAGGAGTCCTATAATTATGGTGTTCATAGAGAAGTTGACTCGTGTGTTGAAGTGCATATATGTTTGCGTTTTCCCCATAATATTACTTTTGTTTGAACATTGAAGGAGCAATGAGGATTGGTAATCAACAAACTAGATGTGGAGGAGTCATTACTGACGAACGATGGCAAAGGGCTAAAGCCCTAGGACCTTCAAATGCTTTTGTTGCAGAATTATAGGGAGTTATCGAATAAATATTGTTAAGACTCGCAATGTCACTAAGCTAGATATAGGTGCAGATAGATTCAATGGTGGTTATACAATATCTAATGAGCTCGAAGGAATGCAGTATAAGAGGTAGAAGGTTAGTTCAAAGAATTAGAGGTTTAATTGGGGAAGATATAGAGGTACAATTCAAGCATGCGAACAAAGTTGCGGATTATCTAGCAAATCTTAGATGTAATTTAGTTAATGGTATCACTTTGTTTGATGTTCCTCCTAGAGAGGTACAACAGCTAGTCAATGATGATGTATTGAGAGTCTCTACTTCCAGAACGATAACCATGTAATTCTTTTTGGGTTTTTTAAAACCCCTATTAATCTATAAAAAAAACTCAAATAACAACGTCGATATCAACATCTGAGTACTCCAGACCTAATAACTTTATGTACGTATACAACAACAATAATAATGACTTTGGGTTTGTTTTTGAGCTTATATAAATATATAAGTTCTTATGTATTATTATAAGTTTTTCAAAATAATTTATTAAAAATCAGTTTATAAAAACATAGATTTGTCGGTGAAAAAAAAACATAAATTTATGTTAATAAAAAATTATAAATTATTTATTTATTTGCATAAATTATTTTCATAAATTTAAAAATAAGCCTAAATATTTTAAGTGATATTTATCACTTCTGGAGTAAGGAAAAAAAAAATGTCGGCCTAAGTTAGCATTTGTCATGATTATCATGTTGAAATAGTTTTGACACTAGTTCTAAAATCAAGAGCATAGCATCATCATTCAATTTCAAATATCACAGTAGAAAAACGATCTACACTAACACTAGGGTGCATTTTGTGATGTGAATGTGAGTGAATAAGCATTTAGATTAAAGAAGAAAAAGAAGAAGAAGATGAGTCAAGGATCTTCAGCTTCTCAATCGTTAGCTTTCCGTGTCATGAGACTATGCCGTCCATCCTTCAACGTCGACCCTCCTCTTCGTATCGATCCCGACGACCTCTTCGTCGGCGAAGATTTCTTCGATGATCCCTCCGCCCCTTCCTCCGCCGACCTCATCTCCCCTGATTCCGATCCCAGTTATCGCGACCGATTCCTCCTTCATCATTTCTCCGATTCAATGGGTCTCTCTGGTCTCCTCGTTCTCCCTCAATCCTTCGGGTGCTTCCCCTTCCCCTTTCTCTCTATCTCAATTTTCATTTTCAATTACCTATTTTTGTTTTTACAATTATTAATTTTCTTGATGCAGTGCAATTTACTTGGGAGAAACTTTCTGTAGCTATATAAGTATAAACAATAGCTCCAATTTTGAAGTCAGAGAAGTTATTATCAAGGTCAATTTCTTCTAACAAATCTTTCATACTGTTCAATTACCTTCTTTTTTTTTCTTTTTTTTTTTACTTGCAGCATAAAATGTTTTGTAGTGATTGGTTTCCTTTTGTTTTAAGTCATTTGTGTTGGATGAATAGATAAAGTAGAAGTAGATTCTTTTAAGACCCTGTTTGGTTAGTTAAACATCTTAATTAAGATATATAGATTAAGTAAGCACTTATCATGTAGCAAGTTTTTGTGTATAAGCTAGTTTTATAACAAAAAGATAAAATAAAAATGTTTTCATATAAGTTGTTTCATAAGTTATTCTGAAGAACTTATGGAAATAAGCTGAAAACAACTTATGAAAATTTTCGTAAGCTTTCCTTTTTTTTGAAGAATTCGTAAGCTTTCCTAAACAGTCTCATAAGTACTTATGCCAGGAGATTAGCTCAAATAAGTCAATTCAAACATACCCTAAAACCGTTTTAAATCAACTTAAGCTCAAGAAAATGCATATGCATTTATATACATAATAGTAGGGGGCTACTTAATTTGTATGCTTTTATTCCTTTGAAATTTTAGTCCAATTCATTATTTTAAACTTTGTAACTGTCAGGCTGAAATCCAAACAGAGAGACAGAGAATACTTCTTTTAGATACGTCGAAATCACCAGTTGATACTATACGTGCTGGTGGGCGTTATGATTTTATTGTGGAACATGATGTCAAAGAGCTTGGACCTCACACGTAACTTCTGACTCTCAACAAATTTCCTTCTGTTTCTTCCGTTAGTTTTCTAAGTAATTTGACTGAGCATATGTCCTCCCTCAGGCTGGTTTGCACTGCATTGTACAATGATGGTGATGGTGAGCGTAAATATCTTCCCCAATTTTTCAAGTTCATCGTTGCCAATCCACTTTCTGTTAGGACAAAGGTATTGGCCTATTTCTTTGTTTAATCATATTTACTGAATTTGAATAGCCCTATTAGACAGTAACCGCATTACTGAATGCTCTCAAACTTTTCTCTCTGCATCTACAAACATGACTCACACACTTTCTGATTTTTTTTTGCAGGTCCGTGTTGTCAAGGTATGTTAATTATTTGAATATACTACATACTTGTGAGTTTATATTCTTTTTCTAGACAAACAAGGTGGTCTTATCGTGAATAACATAATGTAAACATATTCAATGTAGTATATTTTTGTCAGGCAGGTTTGAAAATGTCATGTAAATCTTCAATTTTTAAGACTTTAAAGTAATTATATCAGCTTTGTAAATTAAAGTGCCGACCCTTACCTACATACTACAGTTGTGCATCAATTTATCTCCTTGATGTGTCTCAGGAAACTACCTTTTTGGAAGCTTGTATTGAAAACCATACCAAATCAAACCTTTTCATGGACCAAGTTGATTTTGAACCTGCTCAGCATTATAGTGCATTAATACTTAGAGGTGATGGGCACCATTCTGAGAAAGATAGTCCTATAAGGTCAGTGCTTTGTATATCTTTTGGAATTAAACAATATAAAATACATAAATACCACATTTTTGCCTTTATGTACACTTGTATCTTGAATCATCTCGTGTAAATAATTTTTATTATTATTATTATTGATTATATATCGGCTTAAATTCAGTGAGACATTTAAGCCGCCAATACTAATAAGATCTGGCGGAGGAATTTACAACTATCTCTATCAATTGAAGTCATCATTGGATGATTCTGCTCAAACTAAAGTCGAGGGAAGTAACGTTCTTGGTAAACTCCAGATAACATGGAGAACAAATTTGGGTGAACCCGGTCGTCTGCAGACCCAGCAGATATTGGGGACTGTAAGTGTTTTTTCTTTTACAACTATGAGTTATCAATGGATTAATCATCTTGTGTGTTGTAACCTTGTTATATATCAGTAAACGATAACCAAGTTGATGGTCAAGCTTCTTTGTTTCTGCACAACATTCATTTGAATTTAGTATGATTTATTTCATTTCTTTCCTTCGCTTTCAAAACAACAAAGCTGATTAAATGTTTATATTCAAATCCTATTAGGTGCACGTAAAATTAACAATAAAAAATTAATGCTTTTAATGTGGCTTTCAGTTTTCTAAAATATGATTATTTAGTTCTCATACACCAGTATTTTGTCTGGATATGTTCTTTTGCAGCCAACAACAAAGAAAGAGGTTGAGTTGCAAGTTGTAGAGGTTCCATCTATCATTAACCTTCAAATACCATTCACGGTAATTTATGATCCAATATACATTATAAACCAGAAAAAGGCATCTTAAGTATTCTAGATGTTGGGCCATGGGTAATTTTTCATCCTATTTAGCAGCTCTTGGTAGAATTTGTTCACCATCTTAGAATTCAAAAATTGTTATTTTAATCATGTTACTTTTGATCCTCAAGTTTAGTGTACTAACAGAAGAAAATATAAATATGGATGGAAGCTGAATTTTATTCCTTGTTCTTTGCAGCTAAAATTAAATCTTACGAACCTGACAGAGAGAAAGCTGGGGCCGTTTGAAGTTAGTGTATCCCAAAATGTATTGTCTGGGGAGAACGTTGTTATGATTAATGGCCTTCAATCAATGGTAATGCATTTTTTGTGGATCATCTCTGCCTTGGATTGTCAAGAGTATACCTTTACCCCGTAAAATATAGTATCTGTGTATCACGCAATTTGTAATTTGGGCTGGAGTTTAGATATTGCCATTATGCACAATCCTATCGCTCGAATTTTTCTTGCAGTTAATTCTAACATATGATGTGGGAATCTATATACAGGTTTTATCACAGATTGAGGCTTTAGGATCCACTAATTTTCACCTGGTACGAATTTAAAGAATTCTGCTCTTATATAAGATACCTGTAATAGTGGTATAGTGATGTAGAAATTTTGAAATCATATTACATAACATTTAGTCTGTTCCTAGCTTAACTTTCATTTATTCTCTTCGGCTTTCGTGTTATAAAATATTTTTCCTACTAAATTGCTTTTAGCTTATCATGTCCGCAACATGTTGTGGATTAGTTATTATCAACCATTCGTTATCTTTTCACTTCTCGAATGCAACAAAAAATGCATTTATAGAGGTTAAGCAGTGAGGAAAGCCGTAGGGCTAATCATATGCATGCAGCCTTCAGCCGCTATTCATAATGGAACACTTCCAAGTTTTAAAATGACATATTAAATCAATATTACTTGGTATTAGTGTGGAAAGTAGGAGAGGATTGAGCTTCTTGAAATGAGTGTGGAAAACGTGAGAAAGAATCCACTTGATGATCGATAATAACGCCCTGCACAGATAGTCGGCAGAGGGATTAAGAGGTAAACATAACAGAAAGGTGCATGCAATTTCTGAGTGGGAAATAGTGGGGTACGGGTGCTGCAGAACCCTTCAGGTCTGAAATAGTCTGCAGTCATTTTCATTCTGTTTTTGAGTGCTTTGGTCGTCTATATCCATTGTGATAGCTCTTTGGAATTTGGGTGATAATATCTAAGATCAGTAGCTAGGATATTGTTCTTGTTGAGATTTTAATAAAACTGGTCCTATCCGATATATGTTTCAATTGTTATGATTTCTTGCTATTGATTAATAATGATTTATCTATTTAGACCTCATTTCCAGCAAGTAATGATTAATAGAAGACACACAATAGTAGTTGTATAATGATGTAAAGAAAAAAATTGTTCTAAAACACAATGAGATTAATGTTTGTTTGATACTGATAGCAATGTCATGACATATGCAGAATCTCATAGCTACTAAACCTGGAATTCAGAGAATAACGGGCATTACAGTATTTGATACGAGGGAGATGAAATCTTATGAACCACTTCCTGATTTAGAGGTTAGTTGTACAGATTGATTATGTTCCGTAAAAAGTTTGATTTTTGGTATATGATCAATTTTTCTAAAACATATTTGATGTTGTGCATTTCCTCTGTCCTTTAAACCCCAAAAGTTGGATGACATTATGTTTCTTGTGGTGTTGCAGATTTTTGTGGACTTGGATTAAAAGTGTGGCCATAGCAACCGGTTTGGTCAGAAGTGGTTAACGATGCAATCCTTTCAAAAGGTTGATCTACTAAACTCCACAGGGTGTTCTGTATCATTGATGCGCCTTATCAGATCGTCCAAGTCCTTAATTTTATAGCTTTGACATCTAGGATAAGATTGTTTTCCAAGTCAGGGTCACAAGATCCTACATGATCCCAAAGTTGTCTGCAAACATCTGTAAACAACTTGTTTGGGCTAAGTGAAATCAAAACGCACATTCAACTTGTAGACTCATAAATTCATATAGTTTACCTCATATTAAAATATACATTTTAACTTGTTTAAATTTTTTTTATAACTTATTTAATTTTGAACGTAATCTGAAATTTATAATTTTATTTTTAATTTAGAAATTTGTGTTATGAATATTGATTAAAGAAAATATGACAAAATTAATATATTATTAATTTTAAATAATAATTTTAAAAGTTAGATAATTTATATTTAATTGATTTTTTTCTCCTTTTCATCGGTTTAATATGACTCTAGTATATGACTCTAGTAATCAACAATGAATTGGTTCAAGTTGTAAGGGTCCTTGTCCCTTAAGCAAGTGGTCAGTTCACGGGTTCGATTCCTGAGATTAGTTATTGCTAACGACATTGGAAACTTCGTCCCAATATCATGGTAACCCAAAAAAATATGACTAGTCATGCATTTCAATAATAAATAACACAATAATTATATATATTTTTTTATCATTTTAAGCAAGTGGTCAGTTCACGGGTTCGATTCCTGAGATTAGTTATTGCTAACGGCAGTGGAAACTTCGTCCCAATATCATGGTAACCCCAAAAAATATGACTAGTCATGCATTTCAATAATAAATAACACATCAATTATATGTCCATCAATATATCTTTGTAAAGAAATAATATTTCTATCATTTTTGTTTTCACGTATTAAATATGACTGTTTTTTTCGATTAAATATGACTTTTTGAATCATGCATGCTATGCAAGATTGAATGTTATATATGGTTGGAATATAAAGTGGTTGTATGTTTTAACCCTTAGGCCTATTGCTTTATTTCATTTTTATGAAAAACATATTATATTATTATATTATGTATTTTTTTTTTTACAATATTTATTTATTATTTATCAAATAACTTATTATATTTAAATGTCAATAAATCTCAGCTTAATTTGCAAAAAATGTTAAAATTTCTAGGTCAGACGTCAAATGTTTTGCAAAAAAAAATAAAAATTACTTATTATATTTAAATAATTGCATAACGTTTTACAATTTTATATTATTTCATCAAAATATATTTTGAAAATACTCATCGAGACAAATCAAACATCTCATATGCTAATATTTGCATGTATATTATTAGTAGAAAAATATGGTCAAAGTAGATCATATAAATAATACACTAAGTTAAAATTAGGTAATTTATTTTGGTTTGGGACAGAGGGAGTAATTTTTTTTTCCAAATTAAATTTTTGAATCGTTAGATGAAAGCATGCGAGTTTAAGTGATTTTACTGATTTTGTAGGTAGTTAATTCGTGTAAAATCGTTTTGATTTTTTATTTTGCTTAGTTCCGATTTAACACGAAAACCATACCTAAAAAAAGCTTGTTAAAATCCCGATTTGAAACCTAAAAACTATAGATTTTACGTTTTTAGGTTAGCATTTCGAGTTAAATCAATGGTAGATTTTTTTTTGGGTAACATCGTATTCTGGAACGATTTTACATGGTTTAAATCGCTCTAAAATCGCTGAAATTGTAGGTTTTAACTCTGAGACGTTTTTACCTTTTTTTTTTTGGATAATTTTTTTATGTTACTTGATGATTTGGTGGGTAATTTGTATAGTTTGATGTAAAATCGACAATTTTATGTTTCGGTTTTACCAAAACGAGTTAAGTTAAAAACTAAATTCTGACAATCTTGCCTAAAAACGTAAAAGTCAGAATTTACGATTTAAAATGATATTTTAACAACTTTGATATGTAACTTGATTGAACAATTGAGTGGTTGCGCTTTTATTGGTTCAAGGGGTGCCATTGTTTGATTGCCATAAATCAATAGTGTTATTTTATTTATGCAACAACTCAATCACTATTGTAATGCAATCGACCAATGGACGAAGCATATGGACGAAGCACACGTTTGATTATTGTTTGGATGATAGCAATGAGATTTCATAGACCATAGCACTTCATGTGTACTAACGAATAAGATTAGTTAGACATTTTGAAAATATTTTTATATCATTATATAAATAATTATTAAACTCAACAATCTAAGTGCATAATCAATCTAAGTGCATAATGTTAAGAACAATATTGTTGTTAAAAATACAGCACAATTGTTTGTAAGCTTAATTGTAGTTTGCATTCACTTATGACTTATCTTTTCTTGTATTCCATTAGTTATAAAATGTTGTGTGTCCCCCATTTAGCCTTCTAACAGTAGAATTAAGTAAGGTATGATCCACATAACTCAAACAACACTCAAATTGAAATGTAGAGTAAAATTTAAGAATAAGATGGTACCAAAACTGAATTCATATCTTAAACTTATAGTTATTATTAGTGAAGCAAATGACCAAGGTCATATTCAACTTCTAATCAGTATAATATTTACAACAAAGTAATCAAACAAGCTAACAGAAAAGGAAGGAAAAAAAAATCCTGAAAGAACTAATAACAAAGGATTATCTCCTTTAAATTATGTTGCTCTAGGAATAAAAAAAAGATAGAAAATAAAATGCTTATGTCAATTATTAATAATTTTTTGTTGTCACCATTTGGATGATATCATGATTAGATGAATCAGGTTTGTGTACCCCAAGTGGCCCAATTGGCTTCACTTCCAATACGTGGCATCGTTGACTTCTTTGATTGGGAGTCAACAGAGAAGTTGGCCCCACACATTGCTCCCTCACTATCAATCCTTGGCATTGACTTCAAGTTCTTCATTGGATGCTCATAACTTGTTAGACCATGCTCACTATGAAACATGCACCCTGCAATGCATTTTCATCCATTAAATTCCTAATAAAACATAATTGAACTTACTTCATTTGATAAGAGAAGTTATAATATAAAGAATTTAATTGATATAGTGCAAGTTTCAGACAATACATTCAATCACATTTTACCAGCATGTCACTTTGTTATATTAGTTTTTAATATATGTTTAGTATCACGGATATCGTGGAAATTCATAATCACAGTAATTTTGTCAAACTTTGTCAAACTTACTATTATATCAAACACACACTAAAAACATGTTCGCAGTTATCTACTAAATTGGGATTGAATGAATGTGTAAAACTTTTTTAATTGATATTCACTATCGGTGTAAAAAGTTTTACACATATATATTCAATCACATTTCACCGTTATGTCAGTTTATTATATTAGTTCGTAGTGTATCTTTGGTAAGATAGACACATTGAACATGGCAGAATCACAGTGATTTTGTCAAACTTACTGTGATGGCAAACACTCACTGAAATATCTTCACAGTTATCTACTAAACTGTCATCATATGAATGTGTAAAACTTTTTTACACAATTAAACTCATTTTGCAAGGGAAAAAGGAAGCTAAATGTATATACCAGCAGGGAATGGTGCAAATGACTTGGCACAGCTTTCTTTAATAAGCTCCTTGTTATCAGAAAAGACTACAGAACCATCAGCTGCAATACCCCAGAAAAATCCAATCTCTCCATTACAATCCTGCTCAAACATAATCAAAATGTAATCCATTAATTCAAGCATTATATATTAAGGGCTACATTATAAGATAAAGAGAAAATTAAAGTAATTGAAAAAGGGTCTTACTGATGCAACAAAAACAGTTCCATCCTTGTTATCAAAGATTATAAATCCAAAACTACCATCAAGTTCTTTGAGGACTTGATCAGCAGGATAGGGACCCCTATCACGAAGTGTCCTATAAGCTTCAATGAGGAAATTGGCCTCATTGGTTCCCTTTGATAGACCATATTGCTTTATTAGCATACTTAGATTGTTCAAGCTACCCATGAAAGCACAGTATATGTTATCCAAACCACAAAACATCCTGCATGGAACATTTTCTTCATGAGAAAAAAATAATAACATAATACATATATACATCATACATGCAGCGGCAGAGCCAAGATTATTATAGAGTCGTACAAAATTTCACATGTGACATAATATATAAATAGTCAAACAAAAAATCTCAGTTTTGCTCTAAACTAACCTCTAAAAATCTCATTTTTGCCATAAACCAACCCCTAAAAATACCAACAATTGTCCAGGCTTGTTGGGCCTTAGAACCGCTCATGCATACATGTACAAAATTTATAAATTCAAGGTTTAAATATGTTTTTGTCCCAGTATCGTTTGAGTCTTCGTCCTTGCAATTTTATTCTAGTCCATGTAATATTTGTTTGTATTAAAATCGTTAGAATATTTGATTTCAGTTCCTCTAATATAAGCTATATATATAAGCACTAAAATGAACATTACACACATATATTATATAGACTAATTTCAAAATGAACAAATTTTACAGAAATTAAAAAAACAAAAAAATAAAAGTAATATATTTGTAAGGACTAAAAAACTCAAAAATATATATATATATATTTGCATATATGTGTATGTAAACCTAAATTCAATTGTGAAATTTCAGATCCAATCCATTAATAGTAATTACATACCCTTGATGTTTGGAGGTATTGTTTGAAGGGGAATAGGCTAAAAAAGCATCATTTCCAAAGTTCATGGAGAAAGCATTGGAGGGATTAAATGATGTGAAATCATGAACAATTTCATCAGGAAGTTTAGATTTTCTTGATGAATTCAATGGAGCAGGACTATTAAGCTCTTGAGGTGGATTAACCAATTTTTTCTTGAAAATTGCCAACATTTTTGCCTCTGTAGATGGTGGATCCAATTCCAAATTCTCTTCCAATGTAATCACTCTGTTTCCTTTATCAACAACTCCAATAAGTCTATAAAATTTCTCAAAGAAATGAACCAATATTAATAAACCAATTAGCTGCAAAAAGAACATTAAATCTCTAAGGTTTTAAACAATGAATTAACATGAACAAAAATATAGACACTCTAAATGTAGGGAAAATTAGGATAGAGATTAAAGGGAAACAAAAGAATTTACCAAAATGAATAATCTGAATGGCTGCAGATAAAGAATGAGATTTAGTAAAATCCTATGAAAACGGATACTAATAGGTAGAATGAGTCTCTTATGGCTAAATATATATAGGTAGAGAAAAAGATATCATGTAATGCTGGCAGTATTATCCAAATTAATACCTAGTAAGCAACAAAGTTAAAATAGGTAATAAAATAATATTATTATTAGATTAAATTAAATAACCAATAGCTAAATATGCCTATAATAGTTTATATCAACGAAAAAAAATGCTTATAATAGAATATAGGCTTAAATGCAGTTTTACCCCCCCTATTTTGGATAATGCGGAATTTTATCCCCCCTATTTTAAAATGCGGAATTTTACCCCCCCTATTTTATAATTTGTTGGATTTTGCCCCCACTAAAATTTTGCACAAAATCTGCTTCTGAGCCTCAAGTTCAAAGCTTCGCACAGAACTCAATTTAGATCAATAATTCACCAAACCGGTACCGAAACGACCGCAATCGAGTTAGTTTTCCACAGAATCAAACTCCACTAAATTTGGAGTTACAGAGAGAGATTAATTACCGTTTTAGTGAAGGTATGTTCAAATTAATTATCGTATGAAACTACTACTAGTATTTTTGTCATTCCTCTCACCCTGTAGCTCATTTTTTAATACTATTTACATGTATGGAAATCTAACGAAATTACCCTTGTTGGCATTTCAATTTCGTTGATTTTGGAGTTACGATGGGTTCGGTAGACGATGTTGAATTTTAAGATCACAAGTAGATTTCTGCAGAATTAGTAATTGGACACACATTCACTAAAATGGTAATTAATCTCTCTCTGTGACTCCAAATTTAGTGGGGTTTGATTCTGTGGAAAGCTAACTCGATTACGGTCATTTCGGTAGCCGTTTGGTGAATTATGGATCCAAATTGAGTTGTATGCGAAGCTTTGAAGTTGTGACTCGAAAGCAGATTTTTGCAAAATTTTGGGGGACATACCTTCACTAAAACGGTAATTAATCTCTCTTTATAACTCCAAATTCAGTGGGGTTTGATTATGTGGAAAGATAACTCGATTACGGTCATTTCGGTATCCTTTTGGTGAATTATTGATCAAAATTGAGTTGTGTGCGAAGCTTTAAAGTTGTGACTCGAAAGCAGAATTTTAGGGGGGGCAAAATCCAAAAAATTATAAAACAGGGGGGTAAAAGTCCGCGTTTTAAAACAGGGGGGGTAAAATTCCGATTTAATCAAAATAGGGGGGCAAAACTGCATTTAAGCCTAGAATATAATATAATATAATATATGTTCGCCAGATATTTTTTAATCTCGCGGTCGAATTCTGAATTACCGGTGTTATTTTTTCGGGGAACAGAAAGTTTAATAACAAAAAAAAATGAATATAATATATATGTTTGTTTTTTGGGCACAATGTGATGTTTATTATTAAAAAAAGGAGAGAATATAATATAGGCTTAAATGCAGTTTTACCCCCTATTTTGAATAAATCTAAATTTTACCTTCTATTTCACTAAATCAGTAATTAATCTCTCTATGTAACTCCAAATTTAGCGGAGTTTGATTCTGTGGAAAGTTAACTCAATTACAATCATTTTGGTACCAGTTTGGTGAATTATTGATCAAAATTGAGTTTTGTGCGAAGCTTTGAAGTTGAGGCTCAGAAGCAAACTGGTACCTCAATTTTGGTAACTCAATTTTGATCAATAATTCACCAAACTGGTACCAAAATGACCATAATCGAATTAACTTTCCACAGAATCAAACTCCATTAAATTTGGAGTTACAGAGAGAAATTAATTACCGTTTTAGTGAAATAGGGGGTAAAATTCCGATTTATTCAAAATATGGGGTAAAACTGCATTTAAGCCTAGAATATATTTGGTAGATGTTTTTAAAAATAGTTGCTTGTAAATTGGTACAAGTCGTAAATAATTTGAATTTTTTTTTTGTCTTATAATTTAAATTTTTTAAACAAATGATCAGAAGTTTGATTTCGACTCCATATTATTAAAAAACTCAGTTGAAAAATGAGAAACTATTTTAAATATCTAAAAGTTTTTTATGGAAATTATTCCATGTCAAATAAAAATTCATTCGTATAATACATTAACATAAAAAATAATATAAAAAATAAATAGGTGTTTTTTTTATCAGTAAATAAATAGGTGTTTAGGCTAACATCACATATAATTGAAAATAGTTTTTTTTTTAAAAGGAATTGAAAATAGTTTAAATTTTTAATTTTTTGGTCAAAAAATAGTTCTCATTTTTATTGTTGGGTGAGTGCAATATTGTTGCAATAAAAGATACTACTATAGGGGTGATTGCGCTTTCAATTTTATGAAGCCAACAACATGTGACAGTAATCTGAGTCAGCATGCACGTAGCGTTGTTGTTATCATGTTACCATTCCTTAAAAACTTCCGTAGATTTTTGTTGATTTGTCTAAAGTGGAATTTGTCTGAGATTTTTGTTTTCTATTAATAATCCTGTTAGAATTTTTTTTCTTTCAAAATACCTCATTTTTTCACAAATCTTAAAATTCCAAGTTTGCGTAATCTAAGAAAATAACATACTAATGAAATTCTCAATTTGTCCCTTTTTCATTTTTTGACACATAAATAATTCAGGGTTATTTTTTGTCTTTATCAAAAAAAGTTAGTAGAAAAATACTAAAAAAATTTCTCAGTAGGATTCGAACCCTTAACATTTTAGTTACACTTCTTATTACATTTATAACTAAGTCATATGAATTAATTTGTTATATTTTTGGAACCAACATATAATCAATATGAGTTAAATGGCCAATTGTAACCGCAAAACTCCACTTTATTTGTTACTTCTTCCACGATTTTTTTCTTTTTATCTAAAAATCCAATTTTTTGTATGTAACCCAAATTCAAATACCTCACTTTATACAAATTCAATTTTTTAGTAAATAAAAATCAATTATTAACTGGACATTGATATATCCTATACATATTTATTAACTGGACATCGACCATCTGCTACGTTTTTGTTAATATAGATAGATTACACTTTTTTTCTTTTTACCTACAAATTCAATTTTTTGTATGTAACCCAAATTAAATTACATCACTTTATTTTTATTTATTTTTTAATCTAAATTATCTCTTCTCCCACATTTTTTTCTTTTTATCTACAAATCCATTTTTTTAATTACGTAAAAAAATAAAATATTAATGCTATATTTGTCTACACATATTTTTTTTTAATCTTACTTAAAACAAAAATAGTTGTCCTTTTATTTTATATTTACGTTTTTTTATTTTCTGAAAAGTTTTATATGGAAAGTTTTCATTAATAAGTCAGCAATACTAATTACCTAAAAAGAATAAAATATTAATGTTATATTTGTCCGTTTATTTTATATTTGTCTACACATATTTTTTTGAATTTATTTTTATTTTTTTTATAATATCAACTTCATTTATAGACTTCGAACCAATATTCAATTAAGTTAATTTTTAATTCAACTAAATATATTTAAGAACAAAACTTATAAACAGTTCCATTAGAAACTGTTTTTTTTTTTTGTACAACCATAGAGATGGTTTTTACTCTGACCAATTGAAACATGATACATGGATTAATTTATTCCATATCACTAATTTCAATTTTAATAAAATTCACGTTGTCAATTCGAATTTCGTCGAGCAAGTGAAAGAGAAGAGTAAAGCGATGAAGATCACCACTACTCTTTACTTCAATTCATCCGTTCCTTTTTCACCTTCCCAACTTATGGCTTATATATATATCTTCATCAATAGGAGGACTCAAACGATTTCAGTTTGTTGGCCTTTCATCAAAGTCTCACCATGGTTGGAGGTTATTGGCATGTTTATACTGTTGTTGTTGTTGATTTCACTTTCAATAATACAATCAATGTTGATAACAACGGTGGAAATTAAAAACTCATTTTCACTTTTAGATTTTTAGATAATGGTGAACTGACGGAGTTTAAAAAATTATTAATGACGAATAAATTAATTCAGGTGTCACATTTTAATTGGTGAACAGTATCAACAGTACCTATGGAACTGTTTTTAAGTTTTGTCCTATATTTAATTAATTTAATATGAGAATATAGTGGGAGAAAATTGGAACCGTTTCTAAGTTTTGTCTTGTATTTAATTAATTTAATATCAGAATATGGTGGGAGAAAAATTGAAAAACTTCCGAAAAAATGTTGAGACTAAAACAATAAGAATTCTCAGTCATCTCGAGGGGATTGGTCTCTGCAGGGTTGTGCGGATGATACTTTAGTTTTAAAAAAAATAATTAAATACAAAGTTAAAAAATAAATGACATTTTTTTAGAAGTTTTTTTTTTGGAAGATATTTTGTTGTTGACATAAGGACTAATTAATTTTTTGAGAAATAAATTACCTTTTATTTTACCGGAACAAAAAATTCACTTGTCATCATATACATTGGTTATTCTTTTGAAATAGATTGACCAATACATTATGCAGAATTTATATTTAGTCTCACGGAACTTGTGTTTTACTAATATATTATGTTATCTATTTTTTTTAATAATTTACAGGTTATATTCACATTAATATGGGAACATAATTTTTTTGGTTATATCTACGAGCCTTATATTTTTACTCATATATTAATAAAGTTGTATATATTTTTATTAATTTTACGAGTTATACTCATATATTAATACGGGGACATCATTTTTTGTGTGAATTCTGAGAGACCTGTGTTTTTCTTCTTATTAATAAGGTTTCCTGTTCTTTAATAATTTATGTAGCACATATATTTATACTCATATATTAATACCAGAACCTTTTTTGTTTTTAATTTCTACAAGATTTATATTTTTAATCATAATTTAATAAAATTGTTTAATTTTTTATAATTTTACGGGTTATAATAGATCATATATTAATACAGGGACCTAATTATTTTGTTGATTTTTACGAGACCTATGTTTTTTATTAATATATTAATAAGGTTGTCAATTCTTTCATAATTTCTACATGACATATATTTATACTCATATATTAACACAAGAATCTAATCTTTTGTGTCATTTCTGCAGGGCTATATGCTTTTACTCTTATTAATAAAATTTCTAGTTTTTTACTATTTTTTGTGAGATCTATATTTATACTCATATGTTAATACAATGACCTAATGTTTTGTGTAATTTTTGTGGTACCTTTGTTTTTTACTCATATTAATAAGCTTGTATGTTCTTTTATAATATATGGGGAACCTATATTTATACTCATATATTAACATGAAAATTTATTTTTTATGTTGTCTATTTTTTTTTACAATTTTACGGGTTATACTCATATTTAATATTTAATACGGTGACCTAATCATTTTTATGATTTTTGTGAGACCTATATTTTCACTAACATATTAATAAGGTTGCCTATTTTCTAATATTTTTTATGGGACTATATTTATACTCATGAGGAGTGCTAGCAACACACTCTTTAACAAACACACTCTAACACACTCTCTTCTAGTGGTTAAAATTTATATGGGTCTCATAAAAGTTATATGGGTCCACAATTTTTTATGGGACCCATGTAAATTTCAACCAATAAAAGAGAATGTGTTGGAATGTGTTTGTTAAAGAGTGTGTTGCTAGTATTATTCTTATACTCATATATTGAATACACAGACACAAGTTTTTGGTTATTTTTACAAAACGATGTTTTTACTAATATATTAATAAGGTAGCCTATTTTTTTTCATGATTTCTCCATTATCTATATTTATATATATTTTTTAAACAAAATTTATATTATACTAATACAGATATTTGAGGGTTTTTTGTGATGATTTTATCATTGTTCTTTTTCTTTTTACCAAATATTATATCCTTTCTGATTTTTTTTTATCTTTTGAACTACTTTCTAGTAAATTATTATTTTATGTTACCAAGTGAGGAGCGGCAACGCCGCGACTCCCGTGCGGACGCACGGGTGTCCAGCTAGTTGGTCAATAAAAATTTATGTATTTAAACTATATTGTAAACTAAATAAATCAATTCTGTAAAACAAAAACTAAATAAATCAATTTTTATTGACTCGATTGTCTCTTATAAAAAAAATTGGAGGTAGTATTAAATTCTTATCGGGGTAAGAATATCTCATATTGAATGAGATAAGGCCTCAACATGAGTTTAGAAGTGGGTGCAATCTTTATCTTACAAGTCAAGTTTGTAGGATTGAGTTAGATCGATTCAAATTCTAAGATGAAAAAATCGTGTTGCTTGAAAAAGTGAAGCCAACATATAAGTGAAAGAACCGATAAACTCATTGTTCAATTCAGTTGTGTGGTTGATCTTGGCCCAACGTAAATGATCATCGAGCTTCCCTCACGACCAAAAATATAATATTAATTTGATAGCGAGGTACACTTGTTTGGGCATAACCCCGATAAACTCCACCACCACCTCATTACTCTCTATAATCTCTCAACTACTCTATCCATTATCTTCTATGACACTCCTATACATAAGACATCATAAATCATAAAGATATCACATTCCTTGTTTCACCAAACACAAAGAGAAGCCAATATTGGCACCTATCACCTTACTAGTCTGATACTCATAAATACACTTTTATTGCCGGTTTAAATGAGAATTACGTGACTATGATTACTTAATCGTTTAAAAATACGTATGATTGTGATTCTTCCTGTCGAACTCTAATAAACACATCGTCGATTATATTTACTAAATATGTACCCCTAAAATCTATGCAGAAACAATATGCAATTGTGTGTCCATATAAGTATTGTAGGTCGCCCACACTACTATGATAACATAGCTGAACTTTCGTTCGAGCTGAATTTTTTATCTAATATTCGAAAAACATGAAAAATCTAAAATTCGAAATTCGAATCCTCTAATAATATTCAAGTTCAATTACATTAGATTTTTGTGATAGTTTGAAAATTTTAAATGATGTCTAGGTTTGTGTTGGGTATTGTCCAGAAAGTGGGGTGTGAATGAGACAGGAAAGGGCGGGAAAGAGTGCGTGAAGGCAAAGCTAGTTAGTCCTAAAAATCAGAAAAAGGTGAAGTGGCAATTGACAAACCAAGAAAGTGAAAGAAAAAGAGGTTACAAATGTATTTATGGTATCATCACCATCACGTCTCACTCCCATCGTACCACTACATTCTCAAACACATTAATGAGATTACAAGATAGTAATGAGAAAGTGTCATTACCGGTTAAAACAACATTCTAAGCACCAACCATGAATTTGGCTTATTGGTAAGGGATTTTGGCTCAATTGGGAGGAGATAAAAGACAAATATAAATAAAAAATTATATTATATTTCATTGCCCATCCATATTTTAAATATTTTTCAAGCAATGATTAACCAATAATTAGCATTTCATATTATTGTTTCCATACTTCCTTTAAAAAATCATTGTTTACAATTATTGTTTCTGTAATTATGATCCGTTTGACTCTACTTATTTTCTACTTCTTCTTAGAAGAAAGAGAAAAGTAGAAAATTGTATTTGACAATATTTTTCCTTAAAAGAATTAGAGAAATAAAGTAAAAAAGTATAAAATAAGGAAAAGTTGGGTCAAACACAATTTTTTTTATTACCTATTTACTACTTTTAAGGAGAATAAAAAGGTAGAAAATAAGTAGGTCCAAACGGGCCCTTAGTCTCTTTAGTATTTCCTAATCATTTAAAAAAAAAGAGTTAAAGGATATATTTTAGCTTATAGTGAATAAGCTAATCAATTGAATTTATAGAGTTTAATAAAATTAGCCGTTGAAATAACTTAAAAGTATGAAATAACATAAAAAAAATATGTTTAATTAATATATATTTTTTCTCCAAATAAGATGATAGGAGTAAAATTGGAAGAAACGATAAACTCATAAATTACTTGAAATAACATTTTAAAAAATAAACTATAAGTTTTTTTTTTTTTTAAATTGTTACCAAAGAGAGGTTTTATTTTAACTTATAAACAATAAACTTGCATATTTTTCTTCCCATACAAAACCTTAGTTTCACGTTGATGATATTAACGATATTGAGATAAAAAAAATAATCATCCGTGCTTAATATGATAACATACTGAGATCACGTTGGCTACTTCCAAGTCTTCTAAATTTTAAGATAAACTTCGTGAGGAAACAGATAAATTTAGCGAACGATTTATTCTAAATTAAGAGACCAAAAAATAAAGAAAAAACCAAAACCGAACAATTTTAATTTAAGAGATCAATTTTTTTTTATTTTTTTTAATAATAAATAAGAGACAATTTAGTCAGCGAATAAAAATATGACAAGCGTAATCCAGTTGTTATGAACATTACGTGTAATATGCAAAAATTGAGGTTCAAAATCTATTACAATCACTATTAACCTTTAAAAAAAATGAAATTCTAGTCATTAATTACTAAAATAAAATGACAAAAATTAAAATTAAGCAAAAAGAAAAGACTCTGTTTGGTAAAAAATAGCGGATAACTGATTATAGCGGTTAGTTTATAAGCTAGTTTTTAGCTTACTGCGAATAAGCTAGTTGATTGAATTTATAGTGTTTGATAAAATTAACGGTTGAACTAACTTATAAGTATGAAATGACATAAAATATATGTTTAATTACTATTTAATTTTTTTTAAGTAAGATGATAGGGTTAAAATTGGAAGAAAATATGATAAGCTATAAGCTCATAAACTACTTGAAATAGCGTTTGAAAAATAAGTAAAATAAACTATAAACTATTTTTAAAAAATCGTTACCAAACAGAATTTTTAGTTTATAAACTTAAAACGATAAACTATAAGTTAGCTTATTGTACTTTGCGGTTGGAGGGGAGGAGTTGAAGCGTACGCGTGTCCTGACAAGCTTGGGCTGTTTGGCTTTGAAGAACAGTTTAGAAGCAACACGAGGAATCAATATCTTCCATATTCTAATCCAACCACTCTCTCTCTCTCTCTCTCTTCTCTTTCTCACTCACTCTTCCTTCTGTTTTGTTTGTCTCATACACACAACACAACAACATTCACAGAATCTACTACACCCAGAAGAATCCTTCTTCTTCATCTTTCTGGTTTTGGTGAGAAAGTAAGAAAGAGAGAGACAGAGCGATGTACGTGGCTTCCATGCGCAAGTCTTTCAAGGATTCCTTAAAACTTCTTCAAGCTGATATCCAACACGCCAATACTCTGTTAGTTACTTACTTTACCCTCTCAATATTTCTTTCTATTTTTTCCTATAATACAATACAATTAGGCTCATTTAATTAAGGATTTCATTTTAATTCTTCATTTTCTACACACCATTCCTATTTTTTCCCCTTTTTGTTTGGGAAAGTTTCTATTTTTGTATATGGGGGTTCAATTCTACTGCTTAATATCATAAATTTTACATTTTTATGTTCAATTCTTGCTTTTTTAGTCTTTCAATGTTACTGTGCTATGTATCATCTCCTGCTTCAGTTACACGCTACTTACTATTTTTGTTTTTTCTTATTCAATTCAATGCTTTCTTCATTATTGTTGTTTTTCATATGCCTTTAGAGTCCCAAGTTATGAACCACTCCTTTTTTAAGGGGTTGGGTAGCTCAATCGGTTCGAGCTAAGGGTTAAAGGACATGGGTTCAAATCCTGGTGAAGGAGAAATACTAACAATAACAACTACTCCGTCCGGCAAATTTGACATTTTTAGTACATTGGAAAAGTGATGTATTTGGTTCATAATATGGACTACATACATCACTTTTCCAATGTACCAAAAAAAATCAAATTTGCTAATAATAGTGACCAGTGGGAGTAATTACTAACATTTGAATGGTGTCCTTTGTCAATTTTGAATGATAATAATTCTTAGGAGGGGGAGCCCTTTGTGTGTGTGTGTTCAGTATACTAGTTAGTTATTGTTTGTCGTGTTATGGATGTGTAGGGCGTCGGATTTTCCTAGGGAGTATGATGGTGCATCCCTTCAGATGAGAATGTCATACAGTCCAGCTGCACACTTGTTTCTGTTTTTTGTTCAATGGACAGATTGTCATCTTGCTGGAGCTCTTGGATTGTTAAGAATCCTAATTTACAAGGTAAGTTCTGCTTATTTTTGGACCTTGGTATTGAAATGAGATACTTGGACAAGGTGAACAATTTTTGTCCTGTGGTGTAGGTGTATGTGGATGGAACTACCACCATGTCTACCCATGAAAGAAAAGCAAGCATAAGGGAATTCTATGGTATAGTTTTGCTTGTGTCTTAATCTTAGTATTAAGTTTATTTCCATTTTATTCTTGATTGGATGATAATATGTTGAACTTATGCTCTGAGCAGCTGTTATTTATCCCTCTTTATTGCAACTTGAGAAAGGTGTCACTGATTCTGAGGATAAAAAGCAAAAGGCTGTATGCATGGAGAGGTATCGTAGAAGAGATGATGAGGACTATAGGCAATCTTCTGATGTAGACATTGAAAGAGAAGATGAATGTGGGATATGCATGGAGATGAATAGTAAAATTGTGTTGCCCAACTGTAATCATGCTATGTGCCTGAAATGCTACCGAGAATGGTACTCCCTGCCCCTTCTCCCTCTCTCTCTTTCTGTGTGCATGTGTGTGTGAGAGAGTCCCTACTCTCTGTAACAAGTGTTTTATTCTTTGTATGATTGGTCTTTATTAGTTTCTTTCTTCTGGTTTCTTGCATTATTATTGATGTGGTGACTGCTAAATTGCCAGTGTTTCAGTAATAGTGAAATTTAATCATTGAGCCTGCTTGGGGTTTCCCTTGGTTTTGGTTTTGGCTTTGTCTAGGCATATTTGTTAACAACCTTTCAAACTAAAATGTCTATTGCCATGCTAGAGGATGTAAGTAGTGGATATCACTAGTCTCACTGTAAGTGAACTGGTTTTAGAATCCAGTGATTGATTGAAGGTGTGATTTCACCTGAATGTGATTTTTCAATAAAAAAGAACAAAAATTGTAGTAGGGTTTGGAAGAATTTATGACAAGATATTGGTTTTGAACTTCAAACTGGTTTGGCCGGCAAGCATATGTAGTTGCTGCAAGGATGTTTTTTTATTACTCCTGAATGCCTTTTGGCTGATTAGTACTTGAGCTGTTATATATTATGGTTAACGCACTTTAGTCTTATTTGACTTAATGGATTTGGTTAGGCTTGAAGTATTGATTAACTTTTCCTTTATCTGGATTTGTTGATGTGTTACCATTCCTTGCGTATTCATATGCTTTGAATGACAGAGTCTAGCAATAAGCTTTGGTCTTTTTTCCTGTTTATATAGTCTACTATTCTTATGTGAGGAAAGTGCAAACGTCAAGAATCCAGAGTAAAACTTACAGAAATTAAATGTTTTGATTAGTGAGCTACTATTTTATTACTGTAGTGACTAAAATGAAAATATGTATCAATGCTTTGTGTGGAATTCTTATAGATTTATTTGTGCCTAATCTGCCTGTCAGCTAGTAGGCTGAGACTTGGGGTGTGTTTGATCTGCTGAAAAGTAAGAGACTGGACATGACAACTCCAGTTGTATTGTGTTTGATTTTAAAACTCTTTCTAGGACTAGGCAAAAACTGAAATTTTGGTCCCTCACTAAACCACATGACAACTTTTTGTCCCAAGTACAAGCTGTCTAAAATACCAAAATAACTTTTTGTTCACCAAACATCGTACAAGACAATAAGTTGTTCAATATCTTAAAAGTTGTTCTGTCATGTATTGCTTGCTATGTTTATTTTGGTTTACAATACTCCCTTTGTTCCTTATTATAAGAAAAATTTGTTAGGTTCATAGAATGTTTGATGTATTTAAACATTCTATGAACCTAAGAAGCAAATTTTTTCTTGTAATAAGAACCAGAGGGAGTATTTGATTTTACCAGTTGTACAACTCTTATTGGTGTCTAACTCCTAATTTGAATTTGGATAGTCGTATAAATCTGCATAGTTTTGATTTACATTTTGAGTCTGGAGGGAATTATTCCACTCTATGGAGAGGAATGTTGGATTTGTTTCTGCATGACTTAGTTAGAGGTTTGAGTCACTAGATTTTCCTCTTGCCAAACCAAGGTAAGACTGTACACTAGTAACGAGAAATTTGTAGTACTTGTTTTCCCTTTATTATCCTAGGATATGAAATTTTAGCAGATGTTTCATTCCCCTTCAGCATGTGTTCCAAGTGTGTTTTTGGTTCAGTTGAAGGTTAAATGATGTGGTGTTTTTGCAGGCGAACAAGATCACAGTCATGCCCATTTTGCCGTGACAGTCTGAAGAGAGTTAACTCAGGGGATCTCTGGGTATTTACTGATAGAAGGGATGTGGTTGATATGGCAACAGTGACAAGGGAGAATCTCAGAAGGCTTTTCATGTACATAGATAAGTTGCCTGTGATTGTTCCAGACTCTCTCTTTGACACTTATGACTCTCACATAAGGTAAGTAATTGCAACAGACAAATTTTAATGTGTGCTGTTGCCTTGGGCGGATAGTTTACTCCCTTTCCTTTGAGTGCGAAGTTAGTCATATGAAGTCCGAACCTGATTCGGAAAATTTAGTTATAAATCTGTAGAGTTGCAGTTCTTGCTTCCCACTTCTACCAAAAGTATCCAGCCCTTGTTATTGTGGGTTGGTGGTGAAGTTGAGATGGTAAATTTGTATCTATAGCTAGCTCATATGTATATCCCTGTACAGATTGAATTACTACTTAACAAGAGATTTGCACAATATGCTCTTGTGAGTTACTTGGATTGTATCTTTGGATTTAACTGTCTATGGAAATGTAAATTGTTTTCCAATTTGGCCATTTTACAACTATTTGAAGCATTCAGTAAAAAAAAAAAATGCACTATTTGATGCATGTATGTATTGATTAATATATAGAATGTGTTAATTACTACTATTACAAGTGGTGTTCTAAAATGCAAGATAGAGTTTTTTTGGATCATAAAATGAGAAAAGACACTCAACTGATTGCATTTTTTCCGTATCAAGTTATGGTAGTTAGTTGAGGCCAATTCATCGGTTCATTTGACATTTCACCAATATGAGTTGATGGCATTTAACTTTCCTCCTTTGTCTTTCTACTCACATTTTCTTGAGTATTTCATTCTTTGGAAGATTAATTTCGTGTGTTGCAACTCTTGCATCGCCAAAACTAAATTTGCCTATAAATAGACTCTGTTATGGAAATATCAAAATCAAAATATCACAGCAAAAGTCTCCATGGAATTTGAACTTGGGTACTTGGCACATACTCTTGTTATACTTGTAACCGAAATTTTGTTTTATGCGTATTAGAATTTATTTTAACATACATGAGTAAAAACAAAAAGGGTTGGTTCGGAACATATTAATTACAAATTTTAATGAGGTTTTCGTAATAATAAACCCACATGAATGGGTCTAGTGATTAAATTTTGTGATCTTAGAATGTGTTTCTCTTAAGGTAGGTCGGTCTTATATGGTACCAATACATTCTACAAGTTACTTAAAATTTAACTTAGAGCTTCCACGTTGAATTGTTTTTGGATGTAAATTGAGTATCTTCTACGGTCTGTATAAACCAATTCATTGAGTCGGATGAGGCCGAATAAAATTATAATGAGCGGTAAAATTTTCCTCCAAGAGTCTTGAAATTGTTTTTATTTTATTTTTTGACAAAGGAGTTTTAAAATTGTTAGAATTTGAATTTATGTCATCTAACTAAGCTAAAAAAAGACACGGATTATCCCATTCAAACTGTTAATAGATAATTTTATTTATGAAAAATCAAACAAACGAGCAACAATATGAGAGATTAATTGTTTGATATATATTGTTGAAGATGAAAAAATGGCAATAGTATATGATATTATGCCCACTAATCCATATAATACAGAAGCAATCCAAGTTTAACCGTCAGCTTTTTGGATAGCAGAAGCTAACCTAAATGCATGCATATACATTACTTTTGTGATTGATACTCTTTTTTTTCGTTGTCATTGATTATTCATCAAAAAATGAATTAGAAAAAGTTACATTTCGAGTCTAGATAGAACATAAACATTGTTTGCACTACTATAACATCGAAGTTGCTGTGGTGTAGTGGTTATCACGTTAGTCTTACACACTAAAGGTCTCCAGTTCGATCCTGGGCAGCAACATTGTTTTTTTTTTTTTTTTTTTTTTGAGAGATATTGCACTAATCCAAAACGCAAGCTTCATTGTTATTTTCTCTGCTATCTCATTCTTAAGCATATTTTCTTGTTATCTAGCTTGTTCAGCTGTTAATGTCGCTATGATCAGTGAGTCATTTATTTCTCAATCTTTTTTTGAGTTATAAAGAAATTGTGATAAGTTATATTTTCATCATTTAAGTGGTATTTACAAGACATTTTTTGGATCCTACAACTTTGGTTTATTTGTATTTGAGTGACTTCATGTTTAAAAACGAGAGAAAATGTGAAAAAAATAAGGAGAAATACACTATAAAAGATGATATATAAAGAAAGAAAGATATGTTAATGTGTAGATTATTAAAAAAGACAAATTTATTTTGGAGCACTTGCTAGGTGTTGAAACAAATCTAACCAACGTATTGAACGTTGACATATTGTATGATATGCAAGTGAGATGTTAGACACTTGTGGTTCGTTTGGTTGAGTGGAAAGAAAGAGGGTAGTCATGATACCAATTTTGTAACCCTAATTCCCTCCAAAATTATGTGGGGTCTAACCATTGCAATATGACTATGGTATATCGTATATGTGAAGACACTGGAAAAAAATGGTTTTTTTTTTGTTTGGAAAAGCACCGGAAAAAAAATGGTATATGTGAAGACAAATTATATTTTATATGATTATAAACTTGACATGTTGTATGAGATGCATGTGAGATGTTAGACATTTGTGGTTTGTTTGGTTGAGTTGAAAGAAAGAGAATTTGGTTATTCAAAATTTTCTTTTCTCCCTCTTTCTTCCACTCAACCAAACGAACCCTTAGCGTGTTGCATGAAATGCAAAATAACAAAATACATGTAAATGACAATATGAAAATGACAAGTGACATGTAATGTCCGTCTCCTATAAATAGGATCTTAGACAAACACAACAACATATGTCAACAATAAGCAAAAATATATAATCTTGCGTATATTTTGCAGATATTGTGCATTGAATGACTAGTAGTTTACAGATATTTTGTGACGATACATGTTTGTATTTTTTATATTATATTTCATATTTTCTTATAGATATTATAATGGTACAATTCAGATACTATTGAGGTTTGATAAGATATTATTGTTCTTCTTTTTTCTAAATTCAACAATAATTTTGAATTTTTTTCTTATATTGCACGAACTAAATTGTTTTCATTTTTAATTTTTATTAGGTACTAAATTTTTTATTTTAATTATTGTTGATGACTCCCTTTTAAATGACATGACATATTCGACAATCACTTAAAGAGTCGGTGTACATGTAAATATAAAAAACCTATTTTTTTTTTATCTCAATTCACATAAGGATTAAGTTGTTCAAATTTATTTTTCTAAAGGACTAAACAATTTTTTATATTCATCTAAGAAGTAAACTGAATATCTCAAATAAGTATTCGACTTTCATAAAAAAATATTTAGTCAAATTAATTTTGTCTTGTCAATAATCTATTAATCATAATTTGATCCCATAAAACCAATAAAGAAAAAATACCGTATTTGAACTCGATCAATATTTCATAGTGCAATACAAAATAATTAATGAGATAACAATATATTGGTTCAAATAGTTAATGAGATCCTCATATAATAAATTGTCCAATAGAACCAACCGTGTTAATAATATCATGAAAATAATAATTGATAAGGCTTTACTTACGTTTTTTAATTTTAATTTATATAATAATATAAGACAAAATATATATATATATATATATATTTTATTTTTTTTTTGACGCAAATATATATATATATATATATATATATATTGTGTCAAAAATATATTAACAAAATAATATAAGTCAAAATAATTACACCTAATAAGCAAAAAGTAAAATAAAAATAAACAATTAATAAGCAAAAAGTAAAATAAAAATAAACCAAAATCGAATTCGATCAAAACTCTTCACCGCACACACTATTTTCGTAGTTCACCGCAATCTCGCCGTCTCCGCTATACAAGCACCGGAAGCAGGCGGCGATTTCCCATCACCGCCAGACTCATACTTCCCACCCACCTTCTTCTTCCGTCAACAACATATAATACGACAGATTATTAAACGTAGCAGCACAAACACCGTACCCTCAGCTATCAAGTTTCCGGCAACAATCCCTCCGACTCACCACCCCCTTCAACCTATAGCCGCCAATGGAATCTCCCTATTAATCTGATTTGTCTCGACAGTATTTTTAGGGTTTCATTATTCATTACAAAGTAAGCTTGGAGTGAATAATCTAGTGAGGTTCTTCGTGGGTTTTTGTAAAGCTGCACTTTTTCTTCTTTAAACAAAAGGGTATTAGTATTTGGTACCAAATTCACAATGCCTGAGGTTAGGATCATTGCTAAGAATTTCATGGACATGGTGGCTTCAATGCCTGCAATGAAGCTTGATAAACTCTATGAGAATGCATTCATATGTGAAGCTATTCTCAGGTTATTGTTCTTTTCTCTTTTATCTCACTGTCATCAAGTTCCATAATTTATCTCCAGCTTGTTTGGATTTAAGACCATGTATCTATCATATAAGTGTTTGTGTATGAGATTTCTATTATAAAAGATAAAATGAAGGAAACTTGTTTTCATATACTGATATAAGCTGTAAATTGTTGTCATAAGTTATCCTAGAAAGCTTATTGAAATAAGCTGAAAACAATTTATGGGTGTGTCATAAGGTGTTTTCATAAGCTCTACTTAATTAGTAGATGAACTCAAATAAGTCAATCCAAATAAGTAAATTGTATTTCTTCTTGAGTTTTGCATGCTATGTGGCTTTAACACATACATATGTTAAAATGTTAGGTCTCTCCCGCCTCTTGCAAAGAAATATGTGTTACAGCTCCTGCATATTGATGGGCCAGTGTCGGCTAAATTATTGGCGGAATGGGTGCTTCCAGATGGACTTTCAAAGCACAAAGTTGCCATTGATAGATTGGTTCAATTGAGAGTTTTTGTTGAAGCTCTTGACAGGTACTTGAGATTGTTCTCTCCGGAAAACTTTCATTTTCTGTATCTTCCATAAAAATGAAAAGTAGATATCTATTATGCCTCTGAAATGGTTGGTTCATTTCTTTTCAAATGGTAGCCCTAAACTATGGAGTATGGGCACATATTCTGCACCTTGTAATGTGTTAAAGGGACCTTTTGTGATAAAACACTGTTTTATTTGTCACATGTTGTAGTTCAATGGAAATATTTGTATTCCTAATTTGTGCTAAATTTCTTGCACAGTTGCATAAGATATTTTTTTCTAGCTTTTCCCTTTGTTTCTTTTAGAACACTTATCGGTGTAGAATTATCAATAACGTTATCGCATCACCCATAACACATTTAATACCGATCACATGGTTGGCTTTTGTATTTTCTTAAAAATTATGAGCAGCAGGATTTTATGTCACAATTTGGTTCATTTTTTTATCTCTTGATTATGTATATTATTCTCCACATCTTTGTGTGCCTGTGTTTCAAGCTTTGGAAGACTATAGTGAAACATCATTATCTCTTTGTACCCTTGTTTTATCCCAGTTTAGTATTTATTTTTTTCTCCTTCTGGCAGGAAGAACGAAAAAACTTACAAAGTCAATTCAACATATCAGAGAAGTCTCCAAAATCTTTTAGTACACGGGTGAGTAGTACATAATTTTTTTATTATGAGTTAAGAAACCTATATAGATGATAGATGGTCACTACATGAAATTATAGGATCAAAATGTTGTTTAACAGTCATTCCTCAATTCAAAATTCGTTATGAAAACACAGACTGTTGTCAGAGTACAACTGCAATATTTGCTTTAGCCGGTAACATGTCCTTGTGGTTAAATATGGCAGTGGAACTTTACCGAGGGAATCGATGCCTTCTAATATTACTGTGAGGCTCCTAACCTTAGAGGAACTTGAGACTTATGCTCTGACACAATGGGAGGTGCAATGTCTTAACTTTTGATTCCATTTCCTGTTTAATCTGTACATCTATTTAGCAATTTTATTCCTAATATTATTTGTTATATAAATCGCTTTAATTATTTGACTTAAATTTATTTGCAATGTGTTGTTTAAATTGTGACCAAAATGAAGCCTAAACTCCCCAGTGACTTTGTTTTGTGGTGAACTAGCGTTTCTTGTTGCAACTTATAAGCCCAAGTCAAGTTGACAAGAACTTAAATATAAGCTCTTCTCTGATGAAAGTTTTCCAGCGGCGTCTCCTGAGTCAAAGGTTCTGTTTACTTGGCAGTGTTACTTTTCATTTGTAACAGGTGTTTGCACTATGCTCATATATGTGGGTGTTGTAAACTGTATCTCATTTTTTATGTCATTTTTTATGTACCGATACAGAGACAGAGAAGCTCCAAAATTAACTGAAAGTGGTTTCCAGTTTTTGGTATGCATCAAATGATTTATAAGACACTTAAACTCAACGTAAGGCATTCTTATAACTGTAGAATTTGTTATGAATTACAGCTGATGGATACAAATGCACAACTTTGGTACATCATCAGAGAATATATCTCTAATTCTGAGGTAGCTCTAACAATTATCTGTCTCTACATGTATATGTGTTTTCTATTTGTTTTCTACATGCTGTTCATCATCTAATTTTGGTGCAGGAGAGAGGTGTCGATGCAGGTGACTTGATCTCATTCATGCTGGAGCTTAGTTTTCATGTCATTGGGGAGGTAAGACATTCATGTACCTTGCTGAGAATTTGTTGCACATGAAACTATTATGTCATACATACATTATCATTACTTCTACAAGTGTCGGTCTGATCATACTTTTGTTGTTGTATTTCCCGTTCGTAACTGCAATTTAATGCAAATTTGACACTTGTTTTTTTTTTCTTTTTCCAATGATTAGGCCTATAATACAGACACATTGACCGATTTCCAGAGAAACATAATTAAGGATCTAGCAGACCTTGGACTGGTCAAACTTCAACAGGTTATATTGTTTGTGTGCTTATATTTGTAGAAAATGTGTTGAGATACACGGTGATATGACTTTGTATACTTATTCATCATTATTTGTCTCATTTTTCTTCTTTTTTTGACAACTTTATAGGGCAGGAAAGAAAGTTGGTTTATACCAACAAAATTGGCAACAAATCTTTCAGTGAGCATGACCGAATCATCATCAAGAAAGGAGGTTAAGAATAGATTTATTTCAATAGAAAGTTTAAGCGTGGCTTGTTTCTGCATGTGATTTTGTTTATTGAAACTTCTTGGACATGCCTAGGGGTGGAGGCTCTGTAGTGAGCTTTTTTGTTTGAGCTGCACTTTGCCATCTGTGCTTGATTCACTTCCTTATTCATTTCATATTTCTTCTTTCCTTTTAATAAAATTCTTTATTTTTATCAAGAAAGAAAAGGAAACTCTGAAAATGAATTTAAACATTGCTTTAAAAATTTGTCCATGTAAATATGTATTTATATATGATGTAGTTGATCTTTTGGGTGGAAGGGGAATTTTCTATATGCAGTATTAATTAAATTTGATTTCGACCAATATGTTTAAGTTGTTTGTTTGCATATGTATGGATGTTTCTGTCGGACTGCATACTCCAACTCACAGAAAACTTGTATTTATTGGAGTTTTCAAGTTTTTCTTGCTCATGAATCTTTTCTTTTCACCTCTTACTACTTCAGACCAACTACCTCATAACATGGCAATCGATCATTGGTTAGCTTTGCTGAATTTGTTCTAATCTATTACACATTGTAACAATAAATATAGACTTTTCTATAGCAAAATAAAGAGTTGGGAATATTGATGAATATAAAATGTCATTCTATTTAATTTTTTCAGGGATTTGTTGTTGTTGAAACAAACTTTAGAGTTTATGCTTACTCAACTTCAAAATTACATTGTGAGATATTGCGGTTATTCTCAAGGTACGCCACATAATACTCTCTTCAATGCTGTATTCTATTTCATCAAATAAAGCCTTTAGTCTTTTCTCATGTTCCCCTTCCCTTTGGATTTCAGAGCTTGTGGACATTGGAAGTTGTTTCTCATGGTTTTTTTGTTTTGTTTTGTTTTGAGTATCCTTAATTTATCTTATATTGTTTTTAATTGGTATAGTACTAAACCATTAATTTAGCTATAAAGCTTTTTATTACATATTTCACCAAAATTTTATTGTTTGGTCTTAGTACACCGAGTGTTTCTTTCATTCATTTACAAATATCTAATAGTGAATAATTGCCATGTATCCAGAGTAGAGTATCAACTTCCAAATCTTATTGTTGGAGCTATTACAAAAGAAAGCTTGTATAACGCTTTTGAAAATGGCATTACAGCAGACCAGGTAAGTATTAGATATTTTTTGACGCAGGTAAGTATTAGATATTATATTGTATTGTATAATATCTGCTTTTTAAATTGTGGTACTCACCTTTGTCAAAAAAAAAAAAAATATTTGTGGTACTCACCGTAGATAGATGGTATATATCTTGCTACACATTTTCAAACATTGTTTTTCACCATTTGACTTTTGTAAAAGAAAGCCTTTACAAGCAGTTCTCCTGTAGGAGTACAGTAAGCTATTTAATCTGAGACCTGATATGTGATGACCATTTTCAATCCTTCACTGATGAATGGATAGATGCATTTTAGTTACTAATGTTTTTTACTACCGCTTCCTTCCGGAGCCATGATATGCTTGTATGTATAAAGCTTTTTGCATTCTTTGCTATCTTACTACCTTAGGTTATCATTTTTCCAACAAAGAAACTTAGAAATACCATGCTAACTTGCTTTAACTTAAATATTAAGGAAAAGCTTGTTTGTCTGAGTTGACTTTTATTTAAGATGTTTAGTTTGGACAATATCTTACACAGAAATTGTGCATTATGTCGCAGATAGTCAGTTTCTTTCGGCAGAATGCTCACCCTCGTGTTGCACAGAGGATACCAGCTGTGCCTGAAAATGTGACAGATCAGGTTTTGAATCTTTATGTGTCTGTCTGTATGGTTTGTTTATTTTCATTTTCTGATATGTAGCATTATGGTGGTGACAGATTAGATTGTGGGAATCAGATCTAAACAGAGTTGAGATGACAGATGCTTATTATTATGACGAGTTCCCATCCAGGGTAAGCAACGTTGATTCCTCAAGTTCATATCTCAAGGATCCCCTGTTATGGCTTTTTTATTCCTTATGTCATTTGTGTGGCAGGATGTATTTGAAGGTGCATGTGACTGCGCCAGAGAATGGAATGGTTTATTATGGGAAGATTCAAAGAAGATGCATTTGGTGGTCAAGTCTGAGGTTCATCCTTACGTTCGGGATTTTTTACGCCGCCAAAAGTAGTAAGAAAGCCACACAATCCGATGCATCTTATGGTTGGGCCAATATGCAATGGAAACTAAGATGGAGGCAGCCACAATCACTCTTTTTCTTGTTTCATATATTTTGTTCCTTTTTGAAGAAGGGTTTTTTTTTTTTTTTTTTTCATGGGATCGAACCGCGGTCCTCCCTACCAAGTTCAGCGCCAATCACCACTGAACCAACTAACGATTGATTTTTGAAGAAGGGTTTTATTGTTGTTGTGAAATTATTCATATTTATTACATAATTAAATGAATATTACAACATTATGGGAGAAGTATTACAAAAGCTTAACATTTTATCAAATTGTTTAATTAAATAATTATACATATCAGTAAAGATTTACTTGTTCCTTAGGATTTATTTAAGAAAAATGCTAACATGTGCTCTAAGGGCACATGTTACTAATGCAAAAATAGAATCATTCTCTTGAAACTCTTAGCATGACCCTTTATTTAAAATATGTCAAAAGGCAATTATGTTGTGAAAAAATTGTGTTAAAAGGTGTGTATGCCATTGAGATAAAATATATTACACCCATTCTAAATTCTAAGGTGTAACTAAATGTATAGAAAAGAAAATTTATGAGGAATTTTACAAAATTATCCTTCATTAATGATACGAGAGAGATAAATTAAGGAATTGAAAGAAGAGAGTAATACTAGTAAAGTAGTTAAGAATATTTTATAAAAAAAATAACATTAAATATTTCATCGGTATTATAAAGCGACTTATAGTAATTTGGAAACTGAGACTTTGTTGGAACAGCCAATGTTGATTTGAATGAGATTTATAAAGGCATTGATCAGATGGAAAATTAAATTCTAGGTCAACTTTATATAACAAATTCATGGCATCCACAGTTACACTCTAATACAACTACAAATATTTTCAATATTTCAAGGTTACATATTAAAAAACATAAATCATAGTGTACTATTGCAGTGTTTCCTACAAAAAGGATCTTATCATCATGCTGATAAAAAGCATGAAGTAGGATGAAAAGTTAACATATTCCTGCAAAAGTATACCAAATAAAGAAGAATTTAAGGTCTCTTGAAAAAAAATCTGTTTTAATTTTCTATTTTCACTTTTAATTGTAAAACCATCACTTATTTTCAGTTCGTTTCATTAAATAAAATAAAATTGAAAACAATAAATAAACTGAAATTAAAGTGACGTTTTTATAATTATAAGTAAAAACAAAAAATATTTTTTTCAGGACACATTGTTTCTAGTAAACTTAGGTTAGGTTGTCTTTAACTATGCTGAAGTATCAGGCATATCAGGCGGGTCGATGGGGTCTACAGGTTTTGGTTTCGGCTTCTGAATAGGCTCTGGCTTCACTGGCCTGTTAGGAGAGACCTTATCAGCCTCGTCTGGTTCAACCTCAAACTGCAATAGACAAACATGAAAGTTTGAATATATCAGTCACAGTCAGAATTATGTAGATTTTTGTAAGAAGAGTCTTGACATAACATAACAAAAAGAAGAAAATTGTACATCTCCAACATGTTTCACTAAAATAGAAGTGACTTGGAGATGGTAAATCTAGAAAAACAGAAGTATACAATATCCCACTTAAATGCATTTGAGAGACCTGGACTCTCTTAGCAGTAGCACTGAAACTCTCAACCAAATCCAAAGTGCCCTCGCTAATTCTTTCTATTCTCTATTTATTCATAATTCATGCCCCCTCCCATTGATTCTAATCTTTTGTAACCTGTCTTCTTCCTACTGTACACTCTTTTAATGGGAGGTTTACAATCAGATTCACTAAAATAAATTGGCATTCAATAGCAAGTGATTGCTTAACAAATCAAGATGACACTAATTGCTCCGATTAGACTAAAGTTGAAACCGAAAATATGAATGTATCCACTTTGTTGATACTTATGTGTCTGTACCTATTGGATGTGACAGGATTACCTAATTGAATCTGGTGTGCATTTCTATGTATAATTTAACTGATTAAAAAGAGGTGCATTTCTATGTATGCATATGACATGTTAACCAAGATTCAAGAACCAAACTGACCTTGTAACCGCAGCCAGATACACAAGCATGGAAGCATTCCTGTATAGGAAGGGATGAAATAATCATTAATTTGCAGACATCCTTAAAAAGTTACATATGATAAATTGGTTGCTAGGCCAAGCCTTTCCAAAATCATCTAAATTTCAGAGCAAAAAACTAGATTTGAGATGCTGGCAGGTGTTGGTTAGACAACTAGTTCAGAAATTCTGATAAACAGTACAGATAATCCAATGTAGCTCACTCATTGCCAAGCAGAAACCAAAATAACAGTCCTATTTCTATAGTTTTTTTTCTTTCTCATAGCTCTTATAAAACAGAAGCTTTTCATTCTAAAGTACTTTTTCATCGACAAGACTGCAACATATAAACCTCTCCTTTTAGGATGAAGAATCAAATGTTACTAAAACAATTGAGACAGAGAAACCATCAATATAAGTACCTTAATTATAATATAGCAGAAACATAGGCGTGAAAATAAAATACCTCTGAATAACTGGCAGATCCAGGAGAACGATCAATATAAGCACTCCACTGCTGGTCCTTTAGTACAGGATCTTTGTAGCATAGTTGATTGCAGTCCTCCAAACCTGTCAAACAGTACTTATCATTTGTAAACCAGAAATAAGTTCTGTCCACTAGCAAGTCCAACTTTTACCATCACACGTTTTCATTTCGTTCTCTCTGAATTTGCAAAGAAAACCAATATAAAGCCAGTGGTTTAGAGGAGCTGATTCTCAAAGTATGAGCTAAGTCAGTGTTAACCAAACTGGTTAAAACCCAGATTGATTAATTTCTTTCATATAGGAGCTTTTCAAGTGAAATAAATATTTAGTTTCTTGCTCACAAAACAGTCATTGTAAGTTTATAAAATATTTATGACGAACCCACTTGGATTGGCCTGATGGTGTTGGCTTGGGACCTTGGAGTGCGCTCCTCTTAAGGTCTCAGGGTTGATTCCCCCCGATGCCAATTTTGGCGGGCTAGTCCATACAGAGCTTTGCTCCGACTCTAAATGGCCCCCCCGCAAGTGGACGGTGGGAATGGACCCCTCAAATTAGTTGGTTTTTGTGCCGGATACCGAGTTTTCAAAATACATATATAAACAATAATGCAATGGCAGAATCCACCTAATTGCCTCTAAACGCCCCTGGTTTTTGTGCACAGAATCCACCAGACCATAATGCAATGGCAGCAATTTGACAAACAATTCATTCAATTTCTAAAGTTTAAATAAAAATGCAAAGCATTGAGAAAGGAACAAAAAAAATGGAAGCAAAAAAATGATCTGTGACTCACATTCCTCCCATGTGTCTCCATCTGAATTGCATCCTTTTTTGCAGAATACTCTCCCTACAATAAAACAAGTAACACACAAATATTGAAATGATTTGAATGATTCTTCCATATATTGGGAGAAATTGGGAAATGGAAAAGGAAGAGTAGATAGATACATGGGAGTTTGGTGATGGCTGCGTATTTATCGGTGCATTGTTTTCCGCACGGAGAAGCCCATTGCTGTGGTATCATCTTTCTTCTTCTCTCTTCTCTTATTATCTTCTCTGAAACAAATCAAAAAATGGGATTGGGAGGGGAAACCAAAGAGCCATGTTCTATTATTATGTTGATTTCCTTGATGCACAAAATGTAACTACACAAGGGTACTTTCGTCACTCACCTGCGTACTGCGTTTATTCACATCCAACAAAACCAAGGGATAAATTAGTCATTAGCTTAATTTAATATTATTATTATTATCTACTTTTTTTTTATAGAATTTTATCTACTATTTTTTTTTTGTATGTTTCAAAATTCAAATATAATTGATATTTTCTTTTTGACGTAAATATAAAATGTCACCAAAGATGAATTTCTAACCATGTAACTTTATCATCATCGATAACTATAGGATAATTGTAGATGAATGAAAGACAAACAAATAATAAGACGCACCGCTACCATTTTTAAATGGCAAAATTAATCATCTTGAAAATAATATTCATATTCCTGGGAGACACAATGTTGTTATGCATGACATTTTAAACTCTTTGTAGAATATTCACGGTCTGTGTTAGTAGACCAAAAGTGTCAAACAAAAATGATATAAAAACACGTTGATTTGTCAGAATATGTTTTATCGTGTTTAGCCATTTTGCTTGAAGCGTCTTTGAGAGGTGCTTGTCCCATGATAAAAATATCAGTTATCAATCCCACAAGTGGTGAAACCTCACCCAAGTTCACGCATGCATGTCTTGCGCCTACCCATTCATACACCATAACATTTGTTAGTCTACGAGTCGATATTCCCTCCCGTGTGTCAGTCAAAAGTTTACAAGAGCCTCTTTCTTCATAGATATTGTAGCGCGCCTAAAAATATAAAAAGGACATACCGAACAAAGTCGTGTTTGTATTTGAAGCATGAAAGTTCTCTACCATGTATTACATGTTCCATAAAGTTATTTAAACACGCCTTAGAGCAATTTCATTGGATATCACAAATATCATGGTTCATTGAGTGGGGTACGCCATGCTGGAGTATACTGTTGCGACATCAAACAACGTTCTATCACTGACAAATAGGGATGACAATGGGTAGGGTATGAGTAGCGTACTATAGTACCCATCCCCATACCCGCGGATTGAAAAAATACCCGTACCCATCCCCATACCCGCGTGGGTAACAACTTTTGCCACCGTTCCCATACCCTATGGGTACCTAGGTACCCATACCCGTACCCGTACCCGTTACCCGCATTTTTACTAAAAATAAATTGATCAATTATAAAATATCATATAATTTTAATAGAATTTAAAAAATTTCAAAGATTTTAATATTGACTAATGAAAATTATAAACAAAATTATTACTAACCTTATGTTAAAGTTCATATTTATGTTAAATATTCACATTATTTTTATATTATGTTATAAATAAACATTTTTATAAAAATATGTAATAGTTTAGTAGAGTTGTATTGTTTTAAATTGATTTACATATATTATAATATAATAATATAAATAAAATAAATAAATATATATTATGCGGGTATGGGGCGGGGTGGGTACTAAGGTACTCGTACTCGCACTCATACCCGTTCATTTTTGCGGGTAATTACCCATACCCGTGCCCAAAATGCGGGTTTTTACCCTATCCGTTGTGGATAATTTTTGCGGGTACCCTCTGGGTATGAGTCAAATTGCCATCCTTACTGACAAATTGGGTGTAAAATAATATTATTTTAATTTGAAATGTGGAGAGAAGGATAAAGTTATGTTTCTTCCGATTTTTACCGTACACAAAATGACCGTTTAAGTTTTTTACCATTACAATACTGATAATTAATATTAATATTAATTCTAATAATTTTTTTACTATAAATCATTGTCATTTGTGAATACTAGGCACAATTTTTATCTCACAATTTCATCTATTTATTTTAAATTTTACATCATTAATACTCTCGTCATTTTTATCTAATAATTTTATCTCTTTTAAAATTCATTTAAAAAAAATATTACGCTTAAAATATTAAGAATGTCAAGTTAGTCAAGTTCATAATTTTGACTCAAACACCGATAGGGTCCATGTCCGAATGTCAAGTTCCAAAATATTCAGCCCAAGTTAGTCTTAAAATATTACGCTTCAAGAGCGAAAAAAAATTCTGTTAAGAAAAAAAATACTCTTCTCTTATGAAGAAAGTTATATGATTTTCTTTCTATGCGGAATAAAAATTATAAATTATAAATTTTGAAAATTCATATACAAATATGATAAATAAATGGATAAATAAATAACAAAAATGATATAAAAATAAAATAATCGAATGTCCCTCCTTCCTTTAACAAACTTACCCAATCAATCCACAACGGAAGCGAGTCACCATACCGATGCAACTCACCTGCAACCTCTTCATCATCCCTTTCAACAAACTCCCAACACCGAGATTCTCCTTTAAAACTCGCTTCTGCTACTCCACCGAGTACTCCAACTCAGTCCAAGAAGATAGTCTCAAAACACTCGAATGGACCTCCATATGCAAGCAACTCTCCGCGTTCACTTCCACCTCTATGGGCTCCTCCGCCGCAAACAACGCCCGTTTACCAATCGGACGTACTCCAACCGATACCCAAAAGCTTCTCGATCAAACGTCTGCCGCCAGACTCATCCCTCAACAACAACTCGACTTCTCTGGAATCCATGACTTGACTGACATTCTCTCCGTTGCTGTTTCCGGTCAGCTGTTGACGATTCCTGAGCTTTGCACCGTTCGCCGAACACTTGCTTCTGCTAGAGAATTGTTCGATTCTTTGAAACGCGTGGCTTCCGAGGCTACGCATTCACAGAGGTGTGTGTGTGTTTGTTCGAAACTTCTACTTTTCTGTTACTCTGTTATTAGCTTTAGTTATTGTCACATTGTTTCGTTTGAATCTAACTCAAAAACTTAGTAATATTTAACATCTTGATTAAGCTTATTATTATAGAAAAAAATAGTTTATGTATAAACTATTTCTATAACGAAAGATTCATAAAATAAAGTCGAGCAGTTTGATATAAGTTATAAGCTATTTTCATAAGCTATTGTGGAGAAATTAAAGAAATAAATAGAAAACATCTTATGGACGTGTCCTAATTTGTTTCCATAAACTCTCCTGAATAGCCTCACAAGTTACATGCTCCCTCCGGCCTTATTTATAAGCCAAATTGTGTTGTTTCACACTTATTAAGAAAATTGTTATATTTACTAAACTATCCTTTACAATACATTAAATATATGTAATCATCTTAAAAAGTAGAACAATTAATGAGGGGTATATTTGGAACAATTGCATTAAATAGAGTTGAATTAGATTACTTTTGCTTATATTAAGACCAAATTTTTTTGTTGACTTTTGCTTATAAATAAGGCGGAGGGGAGTAAGTAGTATAAGTAAGCCAATCTAAAGATGCACTAAATCTGATGCACAGTTCTGCTGTCCAATCAAATTGGATGAGTTAATATCACTTGATAATAAGGTTTAGTAATGGTTTGAACACATAAGGTTATAATCGTCCTTAGCAACTCATGATTCCATGATAGTGTAAAGAGCTTTTGAATGGAGATTAAATTGAATCAGATGTGAGACCAAGTTCAAAATGACATAAAGGTTTTTGATGTATAGGCAATTGTTGCGGTCATATCAGTCAGCCATATTTTACTGCAATAATAAGGTTTTATTATATAATCTGATTCAGTTCACAAGTTTGGAGTATAGATCATTTGATAATGGATTCTCATGTCCCAATAAGGCCTTAAAAGAAAGTTTAGCACAAAGTTCTTTTGGGCATAACTTCTTCCTTATACAAATCCAAAGTTAGCAGTCATATAATAACTTGGTTTGATGCAATTGTTTTCGATTAGGTACTCGCCCCTTCTTGAAATACTGCAAAATTGTAATTTTCTAGTGGGCTTGGAGCGTACAATAGAATATTGCATAGATTGCAATCTTTCTGTAATTCTTGATAGAGCAAGCGAAGACCTTGAGATCATTAGATCAGAAAGAAGGAGGAACATTGAAATTTTGGATTCCTTGTTGAAGGAAGTATCATCTCAAATTTTTCGGGCTGGGGGTATTGATAGACCATTTATAACCAAGCGTCGATATAGAATGTGTGTGGGTATCAGGGCTTCCCATAGGTATTTGCTTCCAGAAGGTGTAGTTCTTAATGCCAGTAGCTCTGGAGCAACATACTTTATGGAACCGAAAGAAGCAATTGATTTGAATAACTTGGAAGTTAGGCTTTCAAACTCTGAGGCGGCTGAGGAAAGGGCAATTTTGAGTATGCTTGCATCTGAAATAGCAAATTCAGAATCAGAGATAAATTATTTATTGGATAAAGTTCTTGAGGTTGATCTTGCTTTTGCAAGAGCTTCCTATGCTCAATGGATGAATGGGGTATGTCCAATTTTCAGTTTACGTACTCTTGAAGGCACTGATTCTGTTGAAGAAGACAAAGACAGTGACATTTCAGTTGTGCAAGAGGATGACGATTTAACAATAGATATTGAGGGTATGCGACATCCATTACTCCTGGAGTCGTCTCTAGGAAATATTTCAGATGATCGTACACTAAGGTCGGGAAATGCTGTTGAGTTGAGTAATGGAAATGGAACAATGGCTTCTACAGGCACATCACCAGGCATCACAGAATTCCCTGTGCCAGTTGACTTCAAAATTAGACATGGAACTAGAGTGGTGGTGATCTCAGGACCTAATACTGGAGGAAAAACTGCTTCCATGAAAACGTTGGGCCTGGCATCACTTATGTCAAAAGCCGGAATGCATCTGCCTGCCAAGACACGTCCAAAACTTCCCTGGTTTGACCTTATCCTTGCAGATATTGGAGATCATCAGGTAATATCTGAACATTTTTATGAATAATAAAGACTTGTTGTCGTTGATATGACATGGTTGTTTCAATTGTCTCTGATATATTTCTCCCATTCAAAATTGAAGTCCCTTGAGCAAAATCTCTCAACTTTTAGTGGGCACATCTCACGTATTCGTAAGTTTCTGGAAGTGGCCTCAAAACAATCACTTGTTCTCATTGATGAAATTGGTTGTGGAACTGATCCTTCAGAAGGTGTAGCTCTTTCCTCCAGTATCTTACAATATCTGAGGGATCATGTTAATTTGGCTGTTGTGACCACTCATTATGCCGATCTAAGTACTATGAAGGAAAAGGATACCTGCTTTGAAAATGCAGCAATGGAATTTTCATTGGAAACCTTGCAACCAACTTATAGGGTTCTCTGGGGATGCACTGGTGATTCAAATGCATTAAGCATAGCACAATCTATTGGCTTTGATAAAAAAATAATTGATCATGCACAAAAGTGGGTGGAGAAGTTAAAACCAGAACAGCAGCAAGAACGGAGGGGAATGCTCTATCAGTCATTGCAGGAAGAAAAAAATCGATTAAAGGCTGAAGCTGAAAAGGCCGCTTCCATTCATACAGAAATTATGAACGTGTACTCTGAGGTACAATCTAGCTAAGACATACTCTGTTTCTTTATTTTAGTTTCTTCTCCTTGGTCGATATAGTATGACAATCTTTGTTGTTCCCTTTCAAGTTTATCTGAAATTTGCATCCTTCATAAGTAAGGATTCAATAAGTTGACCAGAAATCAAAGTGTGATTTGTGTAGGCTGGTTATCTAACACATAATGTTGTGCCTCTTCACTAGATGTCCAATCCTTGGGGATAGCCAATGGCTGTTAATTTGAATATATTTTAGGGAGTTATTTCAAGAATATGATTTTCGTTGACTGTATTCACATTTAAAAATAAGTATGTAAAATCTTCCATATAAAATTTTCATAATGTCGTTATTCTGGGAAAAACTGTTTAGCAAAAGAATTGTTGAGCAATTGTGTGCAGTCTGTAATTGAATGTCATCATATTTGCTTCTGTTCATTGCTTTGCAATTTCTTTGCCCTCTCTCTCCCTCACTTTTTTTTTTCTTTTCCATTTTGCAAAGATCCAAAGGGAGGCAGAAGACCTTGATAGACGAGAAATGATGCTTATGGCAAAGGAAGCTCAACAGGTCCAAGAAGAGTTAGAGAGTGCAAAATCTGAAATAGAAACTGTGATAAATAAATTCGAAAAACAACTAAAAAATTTGGGCCGCAACCAACTCAATTCACTTATTAAAGAATCTGAAACTGAAATTGCCTCCATTGTAAAAGCTCACACTCCTGCTGCTGTTGGTTTTCCCATCAGTGGTGCTGATCGCACTGCATCATATACTCCACAATTTGGAGATCAAGTCCGTGTCAAGGAATTGGGAGGAAAATTAGCAAAAGTGGTAGAATCGCCTGGGGATGATGAAACAATCTTGGTACAGTATGGTAAAGTGAAAGTACGTGTCAAGAAAAATAGCATCAGAGCTATTCCACCAAGTTCAAAGAATCCTGCAACTAGTTTTGCCACTTATCAGGGGAGGCAGGTATGTATAAATAAATCTTTGTTGTTATATAAATGTCCTAATTCAGTTGATAACCTGTCAGGGAAGATAACAAAATGTACTTTTCCATTAAGAAAGTTATTTTGCAAGCAGTAATCTTATCTAGTTGTTGAACATGGAAACACATAGCTCAGCTTTGAACCAGACATTGCGTCACTCGTGCATTAGTACCTGATCGGAATTGGATTTCCCGCAGTAACTACATGACGCAGTTACTGTTCTCAACCGTCTGATCTAAATTAACGAATGCTATTATTGAACAGTATTAAATCTGATATGTAATTTGGACTGTCCGATCTTAAATCAACGGCTGTAATCAATTACTGTGTGTAACTTTGTGATTTTGCTACAGCAGCAGATCTGAATCCGTACCTGATCCCCATTAGTAAGATTCGCAATTTGTTAGTGAGTTGGGAATAGTTAGGATAAGTTTAGAGAGGTAGGTTTAGATGTACTCCCTTTAGTTTCATATATAAACAGCAACAAAAATCCCGCTTGTTAAGACTTAAGAATAGTATATAATCTCTTTTAATGTTTTGATGTTATAAAAAAAATTAATTGTATTATCTAAAATGTCCTTCATGGAAACTGATGAGTTTGAATGTTGTTAATTTGATATTGTAGAGTCCACAGAGTGGAGAATCCCAGGGTAACCTAGAGATCAACAGCAGCAATAATGATCATTCTTATGGTCCAGTGGTGCAAACATCTAAGAATACTGTGGATCTACGAGGAATGCGACTGGCAGAAGCTGCTATCCATCTTGAGACAGCAATTAACCTAAGTCGTCCGTATTCAGTTCTCTTTGTAATACATGGGATGGGCACTGGTGCTGTTAAAGATCGCGCACTTGCTATTATGGAAAAGCACCCACGTGTCACTAATTATGAACCAGAAAGTCCAATGAATTATGGTTGTACCCTTGCATATGTGAAGTGAACCCTCGTTCCCCTGCTGCAATATGCTAATGGGAGTTTGAACCCACTTTTGGTCTGCTGCTTCTCTTCTTTACCTGATCAATCAAGTGACTAATTTTGGATGTATATACATACATATACAAATAATTTGGTAGTATAATTAAATGAAAGTTTGTAACATTTAGCAGTTTTAATTTATTGAATTTTACTCTAAAATTATAGTCTGCATTTCATTTGTCCTTTGTTTTGTTGATACTTTACATGGAGCATTTTTTAGGCATTTGCCAAACTTAAGCTTGGGGAGATCATAACAGAGAATAGAGCCATTGTTTTTGCCTACTCATTCTCTTCACCCTTCCTATTAATAACCCAAATCAGATTGCCATAATTATCCTTCTAAAAATATAGTAAATCAATTCACCAAAACACTAAAAATGATAAATCAGATTCTCATTCACACCCCCTCCGTACGTTTGTCCTCCTCTCTCCTCATACCCATTGCAATTTATCTGTTCTCCTTTATTATTTCAATTACTTTTTTTTTTCTTCTTCCCTTTTTTGCAGGTGAAAAGAACAAGGAAGAGCAAGTAAGAACTCCTCATGCGGTTCAACACCTTCTACGGTTATGCCAAGCAGTGCTCTAAGGAGCTCAGGCCAGGCATCAAGGCCGTTGAAGAAACCGTCAAGAGCGCGATGGGACCTGTCAATGAAAAATTCCGCCTTCTTCCTGATGAGATCATCCGCCATGCCAATATTGATCATGCCGAACACCATTCCACAAGCAACGCTCCTGTTGCCAACATAGCCACTGTGTCGAAAATGGCGGTGAGGCATTATGGCAAGGGTGAGCCCGTGGCAGAGCAGAGTGTGGCTTCGGCATGGCAGAAGGTGAAACAATCTCCAATGTTTCATCGGGTGGCGAATGCGGTTGCGCCAAAGGCCACGTATTGCACGGAAAAGTACAACAAAGCGGTTATTGGTGCCGCGGAGAAGGGTTGTAAGGTCTCACCGTACTTGCCTTTGGTGCATAGAGAGGATAGCTAAGGTGTTTTGTGAAATTTGGAGCATGAATCAATCAGTCTCTTCCTACCTTTGTTTTTTTTGTTTGACATTGTTTGCTAGTAATTTGTTACTGGCTGTTATTGCAGTTATAGATATTGTTCAAAAGGAGTCTGCTATTGATAGGTTGTATATTTGACATCAAAGTTTAGATTTGGTGGTGGTTGAAGACACAGAAAAAGAATTTTTGTTTTGATTTAAATCTTTGGATGATATATCCATCCATCTGCTTGTTTAGGCTTTTCAGTATCTTGATTCCTTACCTCTTGTATTGAATTCTATTTTCTTTTTAGGCACACATTGTGCTTAAAATGTTTTAATATATTATTTGGCTTAAAAAAAATTGTTTATTCATTTTTTTGAGGCAAGATATCGCTTATTCATAATAAATAAAAATTAAACACTGAGATTAAATAGAGCATAAACCTATAACCTACCTATTTAGTTTTAATTTTAATGGTACATGCAATGATGTTTTCAGTGTTAAGAATCTGGTTAACGGAGAGCATTGGTGTGAGACGGAGTTTATTGGATACATCATACAAATGAATTAGTTTGTTCTGTGTTTTAGCTTCATGTGTGTTTGCAATTGTTCATCTTCATATGACATGGTGAAATGAAATCCTTAATTTAGATTTAAAAAAATGCATGATTTTTATAATAGAAACACATCCACACTATGCAATGATAAGTATTGGTTCCAAATAGGTACTTCCATGAGGGGAACACACTAACTAACAAAGTTGTAATCAAGAGAGATGCTTATAGCTACCTAATCTTGATGTCCGATCTAACGATTTTTAGTTAGAACTTATGGACAGAAATAATAACATGTGATATTTATATAAGCTTATATTATGTCTCAATGAAAAAATCTGAAAAGTGTAAAAATAAGTTTAAAGTGGAAGAAAAAAAGTTTAAATTACATTTTAAATTTTCTAGAAAATATATAATAGTATATGTATCTTATTTTATTTTGATCCATTTCTTTCTTCTCTTTTTTTTTGATAAAAATACGCATATTAAAACTCTTAAATAATAAAAAAGATTGCGTAAAAAAAAAAAGTAATAAAAAAGATACGCATAATATAAAATCTTTTTTTTTTTGGTATAGCATAATATAAATTTTTTTTTATTTTGGTTATATAGCAAAAAGAATTAGGTTTTAGATCTCTTATTTAGCTTTATCCGCAAGATTATTTTTTATTTTTTTTATAAGAATCCGTAAGATTTTCTGTAATTTACCGAATAATTGTATTTTTGCTTGTGTAACAATAGTTATTCCAAGTTTATATCAGATGTCAACTTAGTTTAAAGTGTTACAAAAATTTAGTTTAAAGTGTTCAACGCATTGTCAAAATATAGTTGATCATAACCATTCCAAGAGGAAAGAAGGTGCAAATAATTGAGAGTTTTGCCAAAAATAAGTATTGCATTGTCAATAAACCAACTTGATATATATGAATGATAATTCATTGTTATGTTGTATCTTACTACTCTTGTAAGTTGTAACTGAATATATATATATATATATAGAACTAATAAAATGATAAAATCCTTAATATATATATTTATCGTACAAAATTACTATAAGACGGTATTTCTTGGGGGGTGACCCAATTAACATCCATGGTGGCTTCGTCCCAGCCATGCACACAGCCATTGAGTTCTTTAATAGCCTTTTGAGCATCTTCTTTGATGCCAAAGGTAACAAAGCCAAATCTGGCACCAAGGCTAGTTTTATGATCAATAGCAAGCCTTGCACTATTCACATCACCAATATGCTTGAAAAGATCAAGCAAATGAGAGTCCTCATTTATTTCATGAGAGAGGTAGGTTGCCACAACGGTTTTATCATCGGACTTAGCAATCATCTCCTGCGCAAAATCCAACACAAAGGAAGGTATATAAAACCCGGAATAGGTGGATATAGATCTTCATCATCAAGAATTAAAAACGACGACAACGGCATATTTCAAAAGTCTTTATCCTCTTCTTTTGCGACCGGAATTTGGGAAGAGGAAGATAAAGTTTCAAGAAACCTTTTTTGATTGGTAAAAATAAATAGATTTATTTATAGGATGGAGGATTGGGTATATGGGTTTAACATTTGGTTGGCCCATTAAAACTCTTAAATAAAAAAAAAAAAGATTGCATCAAAAAAATAAAAAAGATACGCATAATATAAAATATATTTTTTGGTACAAGCATAATATAAAGAGTTTAATTAATAAACTAATAGGTACTAACGGTAACGGTGTAAAATAGTTTTACACGATCGGCTAATAAATAACTATTATTTTGCCATGTCATGTCAAGAAAGTGGAATGAAGTGAGGTGATGTGGCAGAAAACATTGTTGATATTGATTGATAGCATAAAACTATTTTAAACCGTCGGTGCATATTAATTAAATCTTAATATAATTTTTTCTTTTTTTGGTTATATAGCAAGAATTAGGGTTTGTAAACGTGATCATTCAATTCATCATCATCATCATCAACGAGAGTAGAAGAATGGGCGGGTCGGTGCGAGACGTGAAGTCAAAGGCAGAGTTAGATGAAGCGGTTAGCGGTGGTTCTCCCGTCGTGCTCCACTTCTGGGCATCATGGTGTGAAGCTTCTAAACACATGGACCAACTCGTCTCTCATTTAGCCACTGATTTTCCTCATACCCATTTCTTAAGGGTTTCTCTTCTTTCCCAATTTACTTTCCTTTTCATCTTCTTCTTCTTCTTCATTTATTATTATATTTATTATTATATTTATGAATCAAAATCCGTTTTTTTTTTTTTTGTAGGTTGAAGCTGAAGAACAACCTGAGATATCTGAGACTTATTCTGTTTCTGCTGTTCCTTTTTTTGTCTTCTTCAAGGTATGCTTTCTTCAATTCTCAATTTGTAAACTTTATTTTATTATGCAATTTGATTAGAATGAAAACTATGATGATTGTTAGGTAATTGATAGGTTTGTTTCAATTATAAACTAGGTTGATTCGGTTAATTGATACTTAGGCTCTCTTTGGTAAAAAATAACCGATAATTGATAAGCTAGCTTATAGCGGATAGCTTATAAGCTAGTTGATTGAATTTGTAGTGTTCGGTAAAATTATCGGTTGAACTAGCTTATAAGTATAAAATGACATAAAAAAGATATGTTTAATTAATATTTAATTTTTTCAAGTAAGATGATACAGGTAAAATTGGAAGAAAATATGATAAGTTATAAGCTCATAAGCTACTTGAAATAGCGTTTGAAAAATAAGCTATAAGCTCTTTTTTAAAAACTGTTACCAAACAAGCTCAATATTTGGCCTTACCAAACAGAGCCTTAGTATTATTGTATATGGGCTGTTGTTGTTCTTGTTGCTGTTTTGTGGTAGCGTGTGGGTTAGTAAAAATTAAATTTTGGGGAGAATCTATGATGTTTTATACTATTTCACTATTTCAATGTGTTGGTAGTTCTGCTGCCTCTGCATGACTTTCCTTTTCTTATTAATTTTTTGAAATTTCTCGCTCGTTCTGCTTATTAGGTTCATTTTAATGTTATACGACTAATGAGTTGATGACTGCGGTTCTGTTATAGTGATAATTTGGCTGAACAAGTGTATAGTTTGCGCTAGTGTGTCTACCTGATTTTTTATATGGTTGGGGGGAAAGCTATATTGCGTTGAAGGCTTGAACTTCTCTCGTCACTTTGAATATGGTTTCTTACTTACACATGAATACTTATAAGCATATAGATGTTTATGTATGAGGAAGTTAAATGAGAGACTTTCTAATTTTAAATGTTTAACCTAATTTTAACTTATATAAGAAGCTATTGTTTGGGTTGGGAACACCAAAGGAGTATAATGAAGGAGGTACATGGTTCGAAGTATGAGAGTACGCACCTAATTTGTACAAACCTTTTTAATGTGAAGTATGAGAGTACTCCAACTTACATTCTCTTATTGCGCTTTGTAATGATCTTTTTATGGAACCTTTTTATGTTAACAAAAGATAATTTGCTGCATTGGACTAATATAACTTTCTCGGCACACAGTTGAGACAATTGCATATAAACATAAAATGAAATTGAATTTGCAACTTATCAAAGTTATTTGTTGTGTATCTTAACTTTTGCAGATTTTTAATTAAGACTTGGTTTTGATATTATTAGTTACTTATTTATCATACAAATTTCACGATGTACACAGAAGAGTTATCTTTGTTATATTGCAATCGTAATACTTAGATGATGCAGACTTTCATATGGGATTAAAAAAGTTAGGTTGTTATCTTTACTTGATGTTATCAGTTGATTAATATTCATTATCTGTCAGGATGGCAAGACCATTGACACATTGGAGGGAGCTGATCCATCAAGTTTAGCTAACAAGGTTTCTAAAGTAGCAGGCTCGATTAACCCTGGTAGTGCTGCATCACCTGCTAGTCTTGGGATGGCTGCAGGATCTGCTGTTCTCGAAACAGTGAAAGAATTAGCACAAGAAAATGGTTCTTCAAAGGATAAAAGTAAAGTTCAACAAGGGCTTAGTAGTCATCTGAAAAAGCGATTACAGGAGCTTGTCGACTCTCATCCTGTCTTGCTTTTCATGAAGGGAAGTCCTGAAGAACCAAAATGTGGATTTAGCAGTAAAGTTGTTGATATTTTGAAGGAAGAAAATGTGAAGTTTGGAAGTTTTGATATCCTCTCGGATCCAGAGGTTCGTGAGGGCTTGAAGAAGTTTTCCAATTGGCCCACATTTCCTCAGCTTTACTGCAAAGGAGAACTTCTTGGCGGGTGTGACATAGCAATTGCTATGCATGAGAGTGGGGAATTAAAGGATGTTTTCAAAGATCATGGTATTGATACCATTGATAAAGCAGATATAACAGATTCAGGAAACGCCAAGGGTGGCATCTCTAAATCTACTGATTTGAGTACAACATTAACCTCTCGGCTGGAAAGTCTGGTCAATTCAGGCTCAGTTATGTTGTTTATGAAGGGAACACCAGATGCACCTAAGTGCGGTTTCAGCAGGAAGGTGGTTGACATTCTCCGACAAGAAAATGTTCCCTTTGAGAGTTTTGACATTCTTACTGATGAAGAAGTCCGTCAAGGACTTAAGGTTTATTCAAACTGGTCAAGTTATCCTCAACTATATATCAAGGGGGAGCTTATTGGCGGATCAGACATAGTGTTGGAGATGCAAAAAAGCGGGGAACTTCAGAAAACTTTACAGGAGAAAGGGATTCTTCCAAAAGAGACCATTGAAGATCGTTTGAAGAAATTGATCGCCTCTTCCCCTGTGATGCTCTTCATGAAGGGTACCCCAGATGCTCCAAGATGTGGTTTTAGTTCCAAAGTTGTAAACGCCCTCCGAGAGGAGGGTGTGGTGGATTTTGGTCACTTTGATATACTGAGTGATGATGAGGTGAGACAGGGAATAAAGGTATTCTCAAACTGGCCTACCTTTCCTCAGCTTTACTACAAAAGTGAACTGATAGGCGGTTGCGATATCATTTTGGAGCTGCGAAATAATGGAGAGCTGAAGTCAACTTTATCTGAGTAGGTTTGTTGTTAATCCTTCAAATAATTAAGATTGTATCTTATAAGCCATTTTAGCTGTGAGTATTGAATCGTCTCTGATGAACAAGGCAAATTTTATCCTGGTGCCATGAGGTTGTGTTTGTCTGACATTATAATGTTTTACATGGTTACTCTCTACTATATTTGATATGTGGCTGTTTTATTCAATGTCTGTTAAACTTTTTCCCTTTTGCTTCTATCTATTACTGACTAAACTAATTCATGTGTAACCGTAGATTTTGTCAACCTGGGGTGAGATTGAAATGTTAATTTTCTGATCTAGTGGTAAATTTATAGGAGTATGTTCAGTGTAGCTTCATCAATTGGAATACTAAACGTGAGTTCCAAATACATTGTATGAATCAGAGTATCTTCAACAATGTATGAGTGACTGTTGCACTGTAGACATTGCCTATAACACTTCATTTTTTGAACAAAAGGTAGCATCACTTCATTTTTCACGCTGAATGTTTTCATAAGTTTGGTTGGATATCGATACTTTAGACAAAACTTATTCAAAATTTGAATTTATTTTAGTATAAAATATAACATGATATTAAATTTTGTTTACAGAGTATCAGTACCCAACTAAATTTCAGGGTACTAGAGTGTTCACCTTATACCAAAGGGTTAAGCATATTTAGTTTTTATAAGATTCATGATAATTTAAGCTTAGTTCTTACCCTAATTTTGCTCAATATTAATCTCTATTTACTTTTATATATGGATATTGATTAAATCAAGGACTACATATACTAATTGTTCATATTTTTCTTCTTTCAAACTAAAGATTATTATTATTTTTTTATAAGCAACTAAAGATTAAATTTGAGTAAATGTTATGTAGGATTAAACTTAAAAGTCATAAATATAACAAAAAAAAACAAATTTAAAAGCTGTAATTTTATAGTGACTAAGCATATATAACATTTTCTTTAAGAATGTAAAGGGAGGGATCAAAAGAAAGTGAAGCCCACCAAAGTCATGTCTACATAATTTTATTTTTTATATAACGAAATTCTTATTTATCTTTTATTTTTGGCGTAAATCAATTACCTTCTAAGCGCAACTAAAGAGACTAATTCAATATCGAACCCAAGACATGCGTCATTCCATTTGAGCGCTCTTGAGTTATTTGTCCTTTATTTTTTTTTAAAGGTTCCTGTTGGTTCATATAAATTATGATAATCATTTATGAATCTTACCAATATTTACCCCCTAACTCAAATTTTGATTAAACCAAGAAAGATAAAACATGCATGCATTATTATTCAATGATGACAAACACATTTTTTCTTCTCTATTAACATATATAGTGTCATAGTCTCCTGACTTTATTTTGGCTGGTATCCATATATTGAGAGAGACAATCCAACAACTTCATTTCAAGTGCCTTGCATTCAGCTATTTGCATTTGCAACTCTAATCTCTCTTTCTTTAGGTTCTTGTTCTCTTCCATGAGTATTTCATGATTGTTAATGCTTTCTTCCACTGATGAACTAGTCATTGCATTTTCCTCTGAACAAGACTTGAGGTATTGAGGAAACACACTTGGCTCACACTTTTTCCTATTGATTTCAACAAGCATGTGCCTACAACCCTTTTGAAATTTCTCATGCTTGAATTCCCATATTTTAGATGATGTTTTCTTAAATCCCTGTTGAAGTAATTAATTAGTGTGATATATTATATAAAACCAATGTATCACACTTTGAAACATTAAAATATCTTGACCAATAAAATAAACATTAAAATATAATTTGTTGTGTTAAAATATATATACCACCAATCGTTAGTTAGTCCAGTATTGATTCACGCTGGACTTGATAGGAAATATCATAGTTTGAACCACTTGATGCTAGAACACCGAATATGGCTTCTTTATGTAAGTCACATTTTTTAAAAGGAAATAATTGAAATATCAGTCAAAGACAATATTGTTGAAAATATGCATGAGCAACAAGCAAGATTATTTTAATTTTCAATTTAAGTGTGCTCCTAGTATAACTATAATACAGCACGTACGGACGACGATTTTGACTTTGGTTAAAATAACTCATTATTTGACCATATATATTATAGTTGCAATTTGTGTCACTAAGTTTGACCAAATATTCTTCATTATGTGCACGTGGGCGAATTCGATTTTGTTTTTTTTTTTTTTTTTTTTTTTAAAACTTAGTATCCGGTCATAGGACCGACTAATCCAAGGGGACCAATCATACTGCTCACTTGCGGGGGCCTCATTTAAAGCCAGAGTTTTTTTTTTTGCTCTGTATGGACTTAGCCCACCGAAATTGGCACCAATGGGAATCGAACCTGAGACCTTGAGAGGAGCATACTTCAAGAGCCCAAGCCAACACCACTCGACCAACCCCAAGTGGGTTGATTTTGTTTTGTTTAATTGTCACATAGTACTTCTTTTTCCAAAGAGTATCTCAAGACTTTCTAATTAATTCAGAGAAAGAGTAAATTTAGTTTGGTCCTCAAATAAAAAAAAAAATTCTAGCTAGATTATTTGACCTTTAAGGTGCGTTTTATCCGTTAAAAAATAAGAATTAGATATGTCAATTTCAATTATATTGTGTTTGATTTTAAAAATATATTTCTAAGATTGAATAAATCGGGGGCAATGTATTGGACGAAAACTGAAAATTTTGTGACATACTTTTTTGTCTAACACTTTTTACAAATCAAATGTAACCTAAATGTAGTTTGTATAGTTTGTTTAGTCATTGGATGTCTTTAATTAATTAGTCAGTTTGATGCGCTCAAATATTACTGACAGAATATATTTTCAATGTATTTGTAATTTCAATATATTCAATAACTAATATGATCAAACCTCATTTATTTAAGTCATTAGATCTGATCTAGTGATAGTATGCATGAGGTTTTAGGTTTGATCGTCACTACCTCCATTGTAAACCAAAAAACCTCATTTGTTTAGAGAACAAAATGATTGTTTACTCTTCAAAGAACTATTGTGGAAACTAGGGAAGAAATAAAACTAGAGAACAACCAAAATATCAGAATGAGACTCAACAACTTTGCAAGATACCTTGATCAATACAAAAATATTATCACATATATAATTACATCAAAATTATTTTGAAGGAATAAAAAGGAAATTAACAATGATTTATCTTTCTTTTTTTTGGCATGTAATATAAATTTAAACTATGAGTGAAACAATTGAAATTTAAACTATAGTTAACCTTCAAATTAATGGAAGAAAGGAAATCCATTGTTCAAAAGTTTCATTTAGGATCTATATAACTTTTTTTTTTTTTGAATAGCATGGATCTATAGAACTAATTAATTCAACCTCTCTTCAAAACCAATTTTATAAATTAAGGTGAGGATTGCCTAAGTTTTATTTAGACCATATCTATAATTAATATGAGACTTGCCATGCATTTTAACATTTTATTATCAATATATAAATTATATTTTTGGTATAGAGAGAAATTAAATCAATAAAGCTACAACTTACATATGTATTCAATTGTCGAATAAAGCTAGAGAAGTTATTGTGCTTGAAATATCTAGGCAAGATAAGCTCTGAAAATTCAGCTGGAGACCACACAACAAAACCATTTCCTTCTTCATTCCATGACACTATTTTAATTCCATCTTTTTCTTCACTACCTTCTTCCAACAAATCATAGGTCTTCAAAAGAAAAGGTGCAGGGCACCTTAATGGCTTAAGGGATAAGCCATCTTGATCAGAACAAAAGTTGTCTAAAGAATTAGTGCCAAAGTTTAGCTCCATCAATATTTGTACGTATTGCCAAAACAAGTTATATTGTACAAAGCACAGTTTCTTATATAAGCTCTAAACTTAACTACCACAATTGGTAGCTAGGAAGTTACTAGTGCCGTGGAAGGTGTGGATTGTTCCTTTCCACTTTTGTCAACTTTCACGTGGGAAATAATAATAGTAAAATGATAGACATATTCTAGCGATCTATTCTGTTTGCATATGGTCATTTGGGAAAAGGTATAATATTTTATAGGAGAACTCTTTAGAACATTTTTTATTTTAATATATATCGATATATTTGTTGAGATCACGGATGGATCTGGAGGGGGGCAAGCAGTGGCCAAGGCCCCTCTCCTCCTCGTTTACATACATACATATACATAATATATTATATGATACATATTATATCATATATAATTAGTATATTGTAATTTATAATTATATTACATAAATAAAAATTTTATTGATATATATTTACAGTGTAAAAATATTTATATTTTTTTTAAAGAAGCTAAATTAGTGTATTGTAAAAATATTTATATTGTCGAACAATTATAAGTGTTGGATTATTAAAACTATAACCATTTAATTAAAAATTTAGTTGGTTTAAGTGGTAAGAGTCCCGAGTCCTTTAAGCAAGTGGTCAAAAGTTTGATATTTGGCTCTTGCGTATGAACAAAATTTAATCGAGGGAATAACTCATTTTTTGTGCCCCACATATTCCCCAGATGTGATTAGTCAGTCACCATTAAACTAAAGAATATGAGTTTCGTATCGTAAATATAACATGATAACAAAAAAATTACATGGACAATGTAACAAAAGATAATCTCTATAAATAAATAGATTCATTTTTATTATTTACTATTATTTTTCGGCTCCCGGTGTGATAAGTTAATAGATTTAATAGATTTATAAATAGTGTATTTATTTTTCTATATTAAATACTATTTGTTGATTTATTAGAATTATCTACCTCAACAATATATCAATACATATCTAAATAAAATGTATATTGAAGTATTCACATATTTTATATGAGAAATTATAATAACACACTTTTTAAAGTTTTTTTTTAAAAAAATATATATGAACTTCGTCAATTTTATATGGTACCTTCATAACTTAAGAGTGTAAAATAAGTTTAGATCTCATTTTCAAAAACCAGCACTTAAAGTAAAAAAAAAAAAAAAAAGAGGTTATAGTACGTCTTGTGACTTGCCAACCGTACATATGCATATATCTAGTACAAATATCTTTTTTACCGATCAAATACCATCTAGTTTGGATCTAATTTTTTTGATAAAGAGTTTGGATCTAATTTGGACATTGATATTTATACGATTATAATATCATGTTAATTAAATGGAATCCCAATATTAAAGTTAATTTATAGTTTTCATGAGTTTAACTTAGTTAAGAGAGATTGTCAAAAAGAAAAAAACTTAGTTAAGAGAGATATTATATTTTTGCAAATGGGTTGAAGTTTGAACCCCAAACACTACTTATCCTCATTTAAAAGTGAAATTTCTAGTCACTAAATTACGTGATAAAAAAAAAAAAAAAAAAAAAAATTAACTTATAAAGAGTTACTTGGACAATGCAGATAAAGATTAAAATTAATTTTGAAAATATTGAAACTCATTTGAATCAAATTTCATATTTGTTTTTTGAATATATATAGGGAAAATTTATGGTAGGAGTATAGTACTTGTTTTTTGAATATAGGGAAAATTTATGGTAGGAGTATAGTACTTGTTTTTTGAATATAGGGAAAATTTATGGTAGGAGTATAGTACTTCGATCCAATGTATGGAAGGTCATAAAATTTAAAAAGCACGTACAAATATATTTATATTTACATCATCTAAAGATATTCAGAAGAATCATACCCAGAATCTTCAGGTGCAAGACAAGTTTTCATCTCTTTGTTATAGTTTTTTTTTTTTAAAAAAAAAAAAGAGAATTTGGAAAGTAAAACAATTCTAAAAACTGGTTTAAATGGGAAGTTGTTTTCAGTAGGTTTTTTTAAAAAAATCCTTTTATATAACAGTATTTTTTTAAAAAAAAATGATTTTTTTTTATATTTAAAAAATGATTTTCTTATTGGTAAACAAACACAAAACAATTTATTTTATTTTTTTATAAAAAAATATCTAAAAATTAATCTCTAAATTAATTAGTATCAAAATAACCTTTATTACATATTTGTATTCAAATTTAAAATAAATAATTTAATATGGTAGTCTTAAAATAACAAAATGGCTTAAATGCAGTTTTACCCCCCATGTTTTGAAAAATGCGGAATTTTACCCCTCCTATTTTAAAATGCGGAATGTTACCCCCCCCCTATTTTATAATTTGTTGGATTTTGCCCCCCACCAAAATTCTGCACAAAATCTGCTTCTGAGCCTCAAGTTCAAAGCTTCGCAAAGAACTCAATTTGGATCAATACTTCACAAAACCGATACCGAAACGACCGTAATCGAGTTAGCTTTCCACAGAATCAAACCCCACTAAATTTGGAGTTACAGAGAGATATTAAGTACCGTTTTAGTGAAGGTCTGTCCAATTACTAATTCTGCAGAAATCTACTAGTGATCTTCAAATTCAACATCGTCTACCGAACGCATCGTAACTCCAAATTCGACGAAATTGAAATTCCAACAAGGGTAATTTCGTTAGCTTTCCATACATGTAAATAGTATTAAAAAATGAGCTATAGGGTGAGAGGTATGACGAAAATACCAGTAGTAGTTTCATACGATAATTAATTTGAACAGACCTTCACTAAAACGGTAATTAATCTCTCTCTGTAACTCCAAATTTAGTGGAGTTTGATTCTGTAGAAAACTAACTCGATTGCGGTCGTTTCGGTACCAGTTTGGTGAATTATTGATCCAAATTGAGTTCTGCGCAAAGCTTTGAACTTGAGGCTCAGAAGCAGATTTTGTGCCAAATTTTTGTGGGGGGGGGCAAAATCCAACAAATTATAAAATAGGGGGGGTAAAATTCCGCATTTTAAAATAGAAGGGGTAAAATTACGCATTTTTCAAAACAGAAGGGTTAAAACTGCATTTAAGCCTAACAAAATTTATCATATTTTATATTAGATTTTATTTAATTATTTCATCCATCAAAGAAAGCAATCTTGCCGATTTGTTAGGCGTAGTCCAGAACATTGTATTCTTAAAGTCAAGGATTTCTTCCCTTTATGAATTATGAGATTTTGTAACCCAATAAAATACTATTGAAATCCAAGTTGGTGGCAACCTTGGATTTACTCTTGATGTTAGGTGTTTGTTTAACTTTAGTGATAAGAGTTTGACTTTATAACCTCGAGAGACGAGTTTAAATTCACTTGATATAAATTATAATTAAAATGCGGACTGCTTCTAATATGGACCATGACAATAAGTGGTCCATGAAGGACTACTACTTTTCACTTTTTTCTTTTCATTCCTAACAATTAGATGAAACAAGTGTGTGGAAGCCTATCATAGGCTTAAAACACTGAATAAATATCTCTTTATACTATTCTTCTCTTAGTCCAATCACTTGTCAGGATCTCTACTCCCTCGTCTCTTCCGGCTCTCTGATTTATCACTCAATTCTCACTTTTCTTAATATATTTTTGTACCGATTTTTTTTTAATATTAATATTTTATGGTTTGTTTTTTAATAGCAAATATATTAATATTTTATAGATAAAATATGTTTTCAGTCCCTACTTTTATAATGAGTTTTGATTTTTGTTTCTGTAAAATAAAATCACTTGTATTCACCAAAAAATTATTTTGTTTTTAGTCCTTAATGAGCAAAAATTTGACATGTTAATGTCAATACTATGACATTTTTATGTTCAAAATAGTCTATTGTATGTGTATATATCATGTTAAATCCATATAAGTCCATATTGTGTTAAAAAAATGTCAAAAAAAATCAAAATCTTTCCATTAGGGACTAAAAACAAAAGAAAAAAAAATTGTAAGATGAAAATAAGAGATTTTATTTTATAAGGACAAAAACCAAAATTCGCTATAAAAGTGAGGATTGAAAACATATTTTACCCATATTTTATTACTAAACTAGTTCAAAAATCTGTACATTTAAACATATTCATTTATTTTTATATTACAGTAAAAAAATTATTTTAATAAAATATTTAAAATTTTATTATAAAATATAAGTGAAATTATTGTGCTTTACTTGTAAAATTCATTAATCAATAAATTATATTTTTTTAACCAGGTAGTTTAGTGGCTAGAATTTAACGTTGGATAAGTGGAGTGTCCAGAGTTCGAACTTCGACTCCTGCATATAAAGTGATGTCTCTACCAACGGAGCTAAAGTCACGCGGACTAAATAAATTGTAATAAATATATGTTCTAATATTCGAATTTTTAATTAGAAGATATCAAAAAATTAATAAATTTAGTTTATTGATTTGTGTAAACATATGTCCCGATGGTGGCTCTGTAAATGCACAGAATCACAACCAAGTAATAAAGTAATAAGTTATCATTCTCCACAGGAATTGTGCCAAAATTACTAGTTTCGCTTAGGAATAATTTTACATTCGCTTTAAAGTTGTCAATTGAAAAACCAACATGCATAAAGTCATCAATTTGCAAGGCAATATCCAACACTACTACTATTCAAAAACCGCTTTCTAACCTAACAAAGCTCCTTGTAAATTAAATATATATAGCAAAAAAATGAACAAACGATTTAACATTATATAAAGACATACCAAAATTATTTGCTGAAGAAAAATATAACAAACTAACCACTTCCAAATCCTAGTTAAATTATATGTCTTGTCTTTTGATAAGATTTTATAATATATTTACCGGTTTCAACAAAATTAAGAAGAAAAAAAAAACAACAATGAATGAAAATAGAAAAAGGAAGAAGAGAACCTCTGTGAAGTAGTCTCAGGGAAAGGAACACTAGGTCAGGTAAAACCCTGTTACCTGTGTTGTCAATTTTGAGTGTATATATATTTCAAAAGTTTAAATTTATTAAAGTTCAAAGACAAATATAAAGTGATGGCTAGAGTTTCAATAATATTATAATGACAGAATTATAAGAGAATTTATAATAATTTTTAATGAACTACTATACTACTAACACATAAACCTCAATACTCAAAGCCGTAATAATATTATGGGCAAATTACATAACCTCCCCTAAAATTTGTTAAAATATCACTCACCCTCCCTCTATTTTTTATCCAGACACAAACCTCCCCTACTTAATTTTGAATGTGACAAACAGCTCTCCTCTAAATTAACACTGTTTGCACTCCGTTAAAATAACACAAATCATAATATTCCTCTCCATCTTTGAAACGACAGTGTTGATCCTTTCCTTTCCTTTCTTAATCCACCCACTAAATTCTCTTTCCCTTCCTCTCGGTGAATATACCCAACTAATTAGCCGGATTGCTTGTTCAAGTTACTATCTATAGGCCATTAGTGGGCTATAAATTATTTACTATTAAATAATGCTATGATATGATGAATGTGGAGATGTGATCATCATGTGATTGTTGACTTAGGGTTGTTGACTTATTTGTTCACACAATTCAACTGTCCAGAGACTAGTGATTTTCCAACAAAATTCATTGGAAATTTTGATGTGATTTGCATAAACATATAACAAATCTAGGCTTTTTCTATGTTTCAATATATAGTAGAGTAGTAGTTGATAGTAACATGTGATGACAGCAAAAAAATAAATGACCAAATATAAATAAAATAACATAGCATTAAATGAACAAAAAACAAACAAAGGATTTAACATTATATAAAGACATACGAAAAGAATAATATAACAAATTAAGCACTTCGATCCAAATTCTAGCTGTTAAATTATATGTCTTGTCTTTTGATCCGGATTTTATAATATATTTACCAGTTTCAACAAAACTAGAAAAAGAAAATAGAAAAAGGAAGAAGAGAACCTCTGTGAAGCAGCCGCAGGGAAATTAAGGAACACTAGGTCAGGTAAAACCCTGTTACTAGTGTTGTAAATTTTGAGTATATATTTCACAAGTTTAAGGGGTGTATTAGATTGGAATTTTAAAAGACTTTTTTGGCAAAAAAAATCTTGAATATTTTAAAAGATTTCGTGTGATTTTATTGATTTTGTAAGATTGTAAAAGACTTTTTTTAAAAGACTTTTTACGATTAGGATTTTAACACATGATTTTTAAAACCGTGTTACTTGTGTTGTAAATTTTGAATATATATTTCAAAAGTTTAAATTATTGTGTATATCTCATAATCATTTTTTATTTAATTTTAATTGATTTTATTTTAGTATTGTGTATCTATACCTATATATAAAGAGGATAAAAAAAAATTGTGTGGATTTCTTATAATACCAACAATATCATTGATTTATTTTTTAGCAACAAAAATCTTTTATTAACAAACTCACCAGTTTTTTAGGGTGTAACTAGAAACACGTATGATTTGTTATGGCATACTTATAATATCTACCTTTTACCTTTAATTTGTTAATCAAGTACATGAAACTCACCTGAAATGAAAACAGCCTAGAAATAAATTATGCTTGACATTGATTAGATGAGATGAAGGAAGGGGAAGCAGTAAGATGATCTCAATCCCACAATTTATATATTAATAATGGGTTAATTTCAAACAATGTTTAGCTATTACTGAAAATGTGAATGCTGTAATTAGATAGCCTGATATTAAAACGTTGAAACTGTTCCTGTACATTGTTATTAATTTTCACATTTACACAAATATATCATTGTAAGATAACACAATAAGATGTTTAGATAATATTGAATCACTGAGACAGAAGGTTATGCTTATGCCAGTTTGGTACAGCTCAATTCAAACTAAACTATAGCCCTAACACATAAAACCTGATCTACAAACACCTGTCTCAAAATTACTATCAGCATAAGCAAGCATAAGTGGTTGATAAGGCCTCCGCAAAACTGAAAAGTACTATTATGCAACTTAGGAGCTTTAAATATACAAAAATGATATTCAATAAAAACACAATGATGATACAATGCACTGTATTGTGAAAGCACTTGACTAGACAAGAAATTATACTGATCTGACAACATCCCCAAAGTAATAGTAGAAATGAGAAATAATAATCTTTTCTTTGCCAGAACAGATACCTTCGGCAGATCCAACTTGCGCGCCATCTCAATCAACACGTATAGGCAATAAATTATACTAATCTGACAACATCCCCAAGGCAATCGAAGAAATGGGATATATTAATCTTCTCTTTGCCAGAATAGATAGCTTCGGCAGATCCACCCTGCGCACCTTGCGCTGCCATCTCAATCAACATGTATAGCTTCTTGATAGGCATCTGAGGATAAAGTTGAGCATGAAGTAGGAGTTAAAATAAGTACAAACATCGCAGAAAATGTTCTTTGCCAACCACTGGTTTCGAGTAGGAAATATTATGCTAAGCTTTTCAGCAAATAATTTAACTTCCTGTGGTTAAACGCATAGTATGGTAGAAAATACAAAATTGAGCATACCTCATTGGCAAAAAGATAAAAATATCAACAAACAAACGACCAACACCTATACTATTAACAATCTGCAGACGGACACATAAAAATTGACAAAGAAACTTTTTCAAGTAATATTATTGGAATTCCACTGCTTTAGGAGTAAGACCAACCAAACTATCACAGCGGACAAAATAAACGGATGAAGCAAATAAAGGAGTAATGATACATACATTATCCAATGCCTCTGCGGCAGAATCAATATCTTCATCAGCAAAAACATTCAACTGTTCTATGACCTGTAATTTTACAAATGAAATAGATGTTCAACATTTACTTTGAACTACAGTATTTATAATATAAGCAAACACAATGGAGTGCATATAAACTCATGAAACAAATTAAATTGTTCATTCAAATTTTGACATTGCAAGTGATACAAGCACTTCAGTTTTAAACAAATGAAACAACAGATCAAAAAGATCAGAAAGCCGCCAACAAAGACAAGAAAAATTCATAATCCATGTCAATACTCAATAGTATATAATTAACCTGGGAGAGATACCAAAATGCCAAGAACAAATAAGTGTACCTTCTTCGCATCGTTTCTGCTCAAGTTGGGCAGATTGTAAGTTATGGAGAATGTATCACAAAAACCAATTGAATCCAAAAAGTCGACCTCACTTGTTGTACCAATTACCATGAGTTTTTTCCCCTGAAAACATGATTAGAAATGCACATTATTTACAGTAAGACTTATTACATGACATCACAAAAATTATGTCGTTGATATTTCTAATTTTTATTTGGTGATATTGATGGAGTGGAGATGAACTCTCAACAGTTAAATATACTGCTGCTTGTATCAATTGCAAAAACAATGTGCACACATTAAAACTTCAAATACTTGAGCTGTTGAAGATTGAAACCCTGGTTCTAAGCTAACACAAAGAAACTTAAATTCCAAATTTGTTTGAGGTGGAAAATATGTGTCTTATGTCACACTTGTAAGGAAAACTCTTCATTTATTCCCATCAATGTTGTTTTAAAACTTTTGCGATTCAAAAATAAACTCAAAGGACATGGACAAACAGAAACCTTTGGAGGTAGCTTTTTGAGCAGGACCAGTAGTGTCTGAGAGATCAAGTTTGAAAAACGAGGACCAATGGCCACATACTCCAATAATCTGGATAAATGTACAACGAAATAATTAATATTCGAGGAGGAATTACAGATAAGGATGATGAAAAGAATAATTACAAATTTACCTCTCAATGTCATCAAGAACAATGACACTCAAAGGTGACTTGTATGCATCCTCAAAAACCTATTAGAAATCATCAGACCTTAAAATTTACAAGATAAACAAGAAAGGGAAATGGTAAAATAACACTGTAATTGTTAAAGTGCCAAAGAAATTGAAAGTTAAAAGCATATACTTGATTGTTGACTCAATAAAACCTCATATGCAAGGTCGGTAAGCTAGTCTTCGGAAATATATACATGCAATACTCAATAGGTTAAAACGAATGGCTGAAAATATTATGACAAACCTTAATAATCTGGGCACATTTAGTGCTCTCATGTAGACCGATCATTGTTTCAGCTGAAATCTATCCAATTACAGAAGATCAAAGTTAAATTTGGCCATAATTATAAAGTCAAAAGCAACGTAGATTTCTGTAGTGTAATGTTCAAGATAAGGATAGAACTTACTATCTTGACATATGCGAAGTCACTATCGATACCTACAGTAGCTGCAAGTGCGGTTTTACCACTATAACAACAAAGCAGTTTAGAAATATGTTATCACAAAAGTCAAAATGACTATGAAAATCAACACATACCTGCCACGAGAACCTTCCAGAAGACAAGTAACGAGGGGGCTTCCTTTACTAACTTTAACTTGCTCAGCAATTAGCATTGCTCTTTGATAAATGTGCTTATGTCGATCACCACACTCCACCATGCCATGGAGTCTACAAATCAAATAACACAAAACCTTAAACCATAAAACAAATTTTATGATTTCTAAAGTACTTCCGGATGTACTCAGACTTTCATGTGCCATATCATAAAAGTATAAAATTAAATAAAAGCTTTTGGAAACAAGTAAAACGTCGAAAACCAGCAGAGCTGCAAAAACATTTGCGATAAACTATCCAAGGGAAGGGATCCCCAGAAACTCCATTTGCAAGAAACTGAAAAATACCTTTCAAGCCATCAAAGTAGTTCGTGTTTGCATTCAAATGATGCAAGAGAAGAGGTAGCACAAAAATATTTATATAGTTTGGAAATTGTACTCTTTGATGTTTTGCTTTAGTCAGGTTAAAAGGCTGCAGTCTTTTCGCTATAGTATTGGAGGTAGGTATAGAATGGAATGATAAATACTCGCATCAGGCAATTCTCTAGTTCAGTTACAGCAACTGTTGGCTTCTGTTTTAACTGCTTGTAACGATTAGCTGTTAGTTGTTCAAAGTCTATTGAAGTAACAGAATCTAATACAATTAGTAAGATGCTGTAACAGTTCTCTTCACCTGTACAACAGACTCTTAACTTCATGAACTCGGTACTTGGTTGACCAAAATATAAAATGCAGAATTTGGAGATTGCTCTCTGGTTTTCTCACTGTTTCCAAAACTTCCCTTTATTTTCTCGCTCATACTCTAATGAAGTTTGAGAATAATGGAATTTCAAAAAGAGAATTCAAGCTATTCTGAAATCTCAACTTTCTATTTCTATCAGAGTCTCTGAGATTTTTATATAAGTTTATAACAAGTGATACAAGGAAATTTATAAGTTTATAACATGCATTGATGATTCTAAAAGTATAGAGAAGAAACAGAAATTAACTAATAACTAACATGACTGAACTAGCAATCAGTATAAGAGAAAACAGAATGGAAGACTCTAGAAATTTGCAATGGCGTCATTCTGTCACACCAAAGAAAGCTTGCATGTTTCACATTTAATCCTATCTATCATGCAAAGTGTGCATGCAAAGATACTTTTATGAAACAGATAATATACTTAATTTGTGAAATCTCTTCTACAAAGTACATTTTATGAAAAGTTTCAGAATAACAATGGGCAAGAATAAATAAAATGAAATTGCTTAACCCATTTCTGGAAACTGTAAAGCCTTGTGACCAAAAGCGGTACCTGCATCGCTCAAGATCGTCAGTGGAAGCTCCAAATGCAGGAATAACTTCATGGAGTGCATTCAAAAAGTCATCCATCGTAACCTTAATATTTTCCTCCTCCACTGGCTTAGTGAGATCATCTAGGCTCAATTGTCTATTTAAAGCATATGAGACAGCACTTTTCACAACACCTTCAAGTTCCGCACCACTGTAGTTTTTGGTTCGAGCAGCTGCACAAGACAAGGTAAACCCAGAGTAAACCTCCCATGATCTTTATGATTCAAAAACCATGATTCTAATAATTTTATTTTTCCTCTTTTTCAGTGATAGTTATGACATGGTTTATAAAAGGAAACGTGGGCAGGGGGATAAAGTGAATCATTCCCTTATAAGAATGTTTCCTTATTTAGTGAGGAAAGGAAAAGTAGATCTAGATCTGATGGTTATAAGATGAAAGAATGTTGAGTAGGGAATTAGACAATTATTTTAGTAGTCACTCTACTTGGGAGATTCTAGGTGTCTCGAACTACCTAGCCTATCTTTACATTTTCTGCATTTTATCATTCAATCTTATAGTGTGATTCAGCCATAGAATCATTTGATTCTATTGGATTATCAATATAACAACAATTGTTTTTTCTGCTCTATATTTATCCTAATGTTTAATCGTAATCGAGATCGAGTCCTATCAATTGGTATCCAGAGCCTCGGTTACAATCCAAAATTCAATCATCGAATAGAGAAACGTGTTGATGCGTTAGAACAGAGGATGAGCAAGGCTGAAGTTGCAGTTGAGCAGCTTCGTCAGCTGGTTCTAGAGCTACAAGCACGACCTAATGTCACGTTGGAACAGATTAAACAGTTGATTCAGGAGGAATTTCCACATCGTCGTAACCGCCATCGTCGAAGAGTGTACCACGACGAAGAGGAGGAATGGAGTGATAATAGCACGTGGTCGTGGGATTCACGATCTCAACCACAACAAACTAATGGTGGTAACAATCAGACATTCTATGGTGTCAAAGACGAAACTCACCTCAACAAATCAGAGTTTCAGCCGGAACCACCGCCGAGCATTGATGAAGTACTAGTGTCACAGTTTGATGGAGATGATTATGTGAGCATGATGGAGATGAAAGAGGAACAGGGAACAACGGTAGAGGAGAAAGAAAGCAACCACACAATCAGGTGTGAAGGAATTAGTTCTAGGTCCTTGAAGATTCTGACAAATTTGTTGTTAGAGCCGGAATTGACAGATCGGAAAGGGCGAATAGAAAAAACTGAGATGCAGAGCATGGATGGAGTCATGCAGGAACTTCCGAAACTGCCGGCGCTTCCACCACCATCAAAACTTCCGGAAACGGATATGCTTGTCGATATCGGAGAGGTCCAAACAACACCAATCCAAAATGTTCCGACACAGATGTCAGAGCCGTTAGACTGTGGTCAACCGGAGACCGTACTGCCGCAGCGATGTCCGCCGCCCAAGCCACCGGATTTGGGCGATTCCGAGAATGGAAAGGGACATCAGGAAACGGAGGCAAATTTGCTTGTGTCAATTGGCAAGATGGAAGTACCTCCAGAGGGTACTCATGATAGGGAAGTGCTTGCAATGTTTAATACCTATTCCATGTATGTTGATTGTGCTTCTGTGCTTAAGATTTTCCATGGAAGGCAAATATGGAACTTAAAAGATTGGCCCTCTATAATTTTCAATTTGAAGACACAAGTTGAGAGAATTGTTGATGTGTGGCCATGGATGGAAATTGAATAGGTGTTGCCAAAATCATCAATTTGGAACTCATGGACTAATGACTTTGCACAAGGGATGCACGCTGAGTTTTTCAAATACTTCAAAGAATATGGTCATGTTTCTTGGGCAAGTGGGAGTTGTTATCAAGATCATACAAAATCTGATGGGTTCGCAATTATAATTGCCTGTAGAATTGTATGGTCATTGACAGATTATTTCGATGCAGCTGATGCATGCCACCAGAGACTGCAAAAGATTCAATTTGATATTCGTACTTGGTTAATTTGTGCTGCTCACTGGATAACAGTTCCACACCAATTACATGGGAGAGACATTACTGCCAATAATGGTAAAACCTTTTCAATTATTGTGGTTTCTCTAGTTACAATTGGAGTGTCAATTAGGACATTCACAGCAGCCCAAAAATATAACAATGAGATATCAATGTTCATCATCAGTTTTTCTCTCACCATCAAACAACCATCTGTGTCTTCAATTGAGGTTTTACTTACTCAATACCACTTCCTTATGAAAGACAATAGGGTCAAGTTGCAACACTTGTGCTCCAGTGCATATGAATTGAATATAGATAAAGATTCTAAACTCTGTGGGTATGCAACAAAGGGAAACTTTAACTTGGTCAATACTATTGTTGATCCACTTTTACAAATTTTTGAGATAGAAAAGGATTATGTCATCTTTGAAACTTTGGCTCTTGCAACTATAGTATTTTCTAATTTTCTTATGTGGTATGAATTGTTACAAAGGACTATAGAACATGCCAATGATGAGCACAATGTGAAAGTTTCTAATTTGGGTGACAAATTTCTAGCAGCATTCTTAATGTTTGATTGGAATCTCAGTGTTTGCTACCTAGAGGGGTTGTTTCATTTAGCCAATGTGAAAATGGTGGTATTAAATTCATCAGTGAGGATAATACCATGGGACCCAGGAAAATTCAATGTTTTTATGGTTGAAGTTGCTTGTGAATGCTATTGGAAAAATTCTCTTTCAATCTATTGCTTGCTTAATTGGGTCTATGGAAGAAGGAATCATTTCCAACCTTTACCAACTGGTTTGAATGAGGAGTCGCAGCTGGAACCAGAACCTGAAGCGTTAGATACTCGAAGGAACGACCAAGGAGAAGTGGAAGTTTTAGTCAAATGGGAAGGATTGCCTGAATTTGAAAACTCTTGGGAGTTAGCTGGCAAGATGAGAAAAGAGTTTCCTAGATTCCTCCTTGAGGTCAAGGAGAATTTTGAAGGGGGAGGTATTGATAGTTATGACATGGTTTATAAAAGGAAACGTGGGCAGGGGGATAAAGTGAATCATTCCCTTATAAGAATGTTTCCTTATTTAGTGAGGAAAGGAAAAGTAGATCTAGATCTGATGGTTATAAGATGAAAGAATGTTGAGTAGGGAATTAGACAATTATTTTAGTAGTCACTCTACTTGGGAGATTCTAGGTGTCTCGAACTACCTAGCCTATCTTTACATTTTCTGCATTTTATCATTCAATCTTATAGTGTGATTCAGCCATAGAATCATTTGATTCTATTGGATTATCAATATAACAACAATTGTTTTTTCTGCTCTATATTTATCCTAATGTTTAATCGTAATCGAGATCGAGTCCTATCATTCAGTAAAATGAAAAATAATATTGACACCAAAAATCATAGGTTTCGCTTTGTACATATACATGATTGTTAATAAAGAAATAATATAATCAAAATAACTGATTATGAATAATTGAATTTGAGTATTTCTGTTATTCCTAGCAGATTCATAGGAGATTTACAAGTGTATAAATATACAAGAGACAAAGCAAAAACAACCTCATAATATTGGGATCAAATCAAAACAAAATGAGATATCTAAGGAAACTAGGATCCTAAATAATAATTAATAAATACAAAATATATTAACAAACAACATTAATAATGTTTTTTCCACTATCTTATTATCATCATGTTACTAACTGAATACATTAACCAAAAGTAAGTATTAGCTAATTATCATATAGAAAATTAATTTGTTCCATTTATGAACTATTTAGCACAAAGAACCTGATTATAGGTGTGTCCTGTGTAAGAAATCTGTTATTCACCTCACTTAAGTTTCCAATTAAAAAATATACTTCCGTCACAAGTACAATGTCAAAGCCTATGTCAGTTCTGTTTTAGGTGACTTGAAATCAGTTAAAAGTTGAACAGATTTATGAACTTTTTTTCAGTGGAAACATCTCTGAACCGGTTTTTAATTTACCAGACTCCACCTCAGTGTGCATGTGATGAATGAAACTAACAAACAAAATCTAACAAATACATTCTGTTATAATACCCCCCCCCCCTGCCAAAGTGATTGATCTCTATTTTTGAACCGATATTCCCGCCCCGACCTTGATTAGCTTAATTTTTTTAACTGGTCCGTGCTTTCCGGTGAACCCCCCCTCTCGAGTCAAGAAATATTCTGCTAATGCAATTAAGAAGCATAATCATCCAGATATTTATTACTTCATTAATAATAGCAAGATGTATAAGCATGTGTAAAAAGATTAAGCATCACTAACTAAACACATACCAAGCTCTTGAAGGTTCACGTCATGAGCTAGAAAAGAATTCTCTTTCATCTTGTTAGTATGAATTTGAAGAATTTGCAATCGACCATTTTCATCAGGGAGGCTTATCTCAACCTGGACTTCCAACCGCCCTGGTCTACAAGACATTATAATAACTGATAAATGACTACAAGATATGCACCAGATGCACACAGGCATATAGCTACTATACAAATCAATTACAAGTATCAGAATTAAGCATGAGGGTTAAGCACATATATAGTGACTATAGCTTATTAGCTCTAAATTATGAGATGATTGCTTCCCCTTATAACTAACATGTATTTTACATGATAGAAACATGAAATATGTGTAGACTAATTAGTCAGATAGTTTTCTTCAAACTCTCTTGAGAACCAATAAGGAGGGTTGACGATATAGAAAATATTCAAACAATTGGAGATAGAGCTAGACAAACAAAAGTACTATGTTTACATTCTCATCTTGTTGTGCACTGATTGGGTACCCCATTGATACAACCATGGAGCAGGGAACTTCTATCTATAAAACATGTTTTCTTTCAGTATTATAATCAGCATCTATTGACTATTAGTAAATTAATCTCATGGTGGAGTAGCAAGATAACATAGTTACTGGATCCAGTTGAGGGGCCGGGTATCATGCTATGGCGATATAAACCAATGAACTCGGAGCAATTACTTCAACAGCTCAAGTTGGGAGGCATTATGGAAACGACTGCTTTATTACAACTAAGTGGCATTATGTATTGCCTCCGATCAAATCTCTGTTGAACGGACCAAACGCAGAGACTTAGCATCATCATGCTAGAGGAAAGACAATTACTAATTTAGTTAACTCCAATCCAATGACCAATTAGCATATATACAAAAACGTCTACTGGGCCTTGGGTTGACTTTATTTATAACAATTTTAGTGCATATATAATGACATGCATGAAGCAACTTGAGGGGGGGGCATTAGAATAATTACATGCATACAGAGCATTGTTATCTAATATTAACTCATTTTTTTGGTGCACATTAGCTTAAATTTAGGAGATTATTGCTGTTGTAATTAATATAAATATATACATCTGTAGACTAAAAAGTCACAATTTTCCTCAAACTCTCATAATTCTATGTTGGACAATATCAGAACATAATGTGAGGTGTTAGCTGTACTATATAACTCATGAACTGCAAAGCAACTCTTGACAGTTGGAAAATTTAGTAACATGCCTATGTTGTAAACTGCATTCTGTTGTAAGTTGTAACAAGATTCCAAAACCAGTAACTGTCAGGCAGTTGCAGATCTAATAGATCTGTTAACTGCTCTATAAATATGCCAGATATCTTTGATCGAATTCACTAGTGTATTCTGGATTCTCTTCTCTCTCTGATTTATTTCATTTGCTATTATTTTCTTGCATTTCCTCATCTTCTCAACTTCTAATATTCTATAAAAACCATTCAAATTGGAAGTAGATTTGACAATAATTATAGCATATTGATGTTAATTGTTCATATTTTCACTTTCAGCCAGGTGAGAACAGGGGAAATAGGTATAGTCATATAGATACCTTAAGAGTGCTTCATCAAGCATGTCCTTTCTGTTAGTCATTCCAATAAGCAAAACATTGTTTAGCGATTCCACACCATCTATCTGCAAAACCAAGCATAATCTCTTAGAATTACTGATGCCTACTATTGATGTATATTAAAAGAATTTTTAAGATTTAACACGTTCACATACCTTAGTAAGAAGCTGGTTCACAATGCTATCATGAACCCCTGTACCATCTCGAGTTGATCCTCTGGACTGCACAAGACATGAAGAAAAACATATAGCACAGTTTGGATTAACTTCTGGCATATAGGGATTTCTCAATTTAGATAATTATTTTAATCTTTATTAACCAAAATTCCTTTATACACTTATCAGTGGTCAAGAAATCTTCAGAAATGTTGAGACGTGGAAGCTCATTTCAAATTATGCAAGTTATTGGTTAAAAGACTCATAATCATTGTAGGACTATTTCAATTTTATTTTCCTTTTTTATGTGCGGAAAGATTATTCAAATTGGCTCTCATGCATAATATCAGAAAATTCAATTGCAGTATAACTTTAAATCCAATGCTTATGATTACTCAGATAACTACATGCACTATTCTCATAGCCACACGTTGAAATGCCATCATGTTCCCTATGTTCACGGGTGCTACCACTTGCGGGGTTGGAGAAATAAGGGTGCTCATGTTGAAGATATTGGGAGGCCTCCTTTTCCTTCACGGATAATCACTCAATAAGTTTCTAACTATATGAGGGTCAAGCAAAGTTTTCATCCCTGTTGCGTGTGTGCCAAAGCAGGGGTGATGATAAGTTGGAAGCCGCATAGACATGGATGGCCTTGAATAAACACAGATAGTGCCTCAAAGTGGTAATAATCTGTCAGTTGGCTGAGTGGGTGTTATTGAGATGATAGAGGTTGTTGGATTTGGTTTTGCTAAGCCTCTTGGCTCTACGTGTACTTACATGGAAGAGCTTTGGAGGGCTTATAAGGGTTTAGGTTTGGCCAAAGAGATAGGCCTTCGACCGTGGAATTGGAGTTGGATTCAGATGTTGTTATTGGAAGCTTGCAAGGTGGTGCTTTAGGTAGTGTACAAGGAAGAGCTTCGGTGAGGAAGATTAGGAGACTTGCTGGGGGCTGATTGGAGTGCTGGCATAAATCATATTTATCGAGAGCAAACATATGATTGTGGATGGTCTTGCTCTTTAGGGTGAGAGTTTGGAGAAGATTTGGTGATTTTTGAGCATCCTCCTCAGATTAAGCAGTGGGTGGCTGCTGATGTGTTAGGAGTTTGTACTCCTCATTCGATTCTTTTGTAATTTTTCTTTTTCGGGCTTTAGCCCGTTTTATATATATATATATATATATATATGTGGGTTAGGATCAAATGACACCAACTAGTGTGACACCAAATGTTACACCTCTCAATAATATTTTAACCGATATAAATTTTATAAAATCCACCGTTGGATTGAAAGTTTATATCATATAGATCATTTGTGTAAAATTTCAGAGAAATCCAAAATCATTTGATATGCTATTGCGACACATAAAGATTAACGGCATATAAAAAAAGAGTCAAACCGTTAATTTTGATGTATCTCAATACCATATCAAATGATTTTAGATTTGTTGAAGTTTTACATAAATGATCTATATGATATAAACTTTCAATCCAACGGTTGATTTTATAAAATTTATATCGGATAAAACGTTATTGAGAGGTGTAATATTTGGTGTCAAACTAGTTGGTGTCATTTGATCCCGACCATATATATATATATATATATATATATATATATATATATATATATATATATATATATATATATATTCCACCAATCAATGATAATGTACTTATTAACAGTAATTAACAAATTGAATACACCAACGCAATAGATAATTGGTGTCGAAATAATGTTCAAGAAACCCCATACCTTACAAATAGCATCAATTTCATCAAATATGATAACATGCAAATCACTTTCATCCCCTGGAAAACAGAGAACAATATAAGTGAACTATCTTAAATTTGAACTTAAAGAACATGCAGTGCATATATATCCATCACCTAGGTTCCTCTGATCCTGTTCAGCATCAGCAAAAAGGTCCCTCACATTCTTTTCAGTTTCACCCACAAATTTGCTCAAAACTTCAGGGCCATTTACAATCTAGTATGGGTAAGAAAAGAAAAACTAAGATTCATCAACCACCAAAAAGATAATATATAACCAGATATCAACTTATACAAAGAAAAACACATATTTCCCATCCAATTTTTATAAATTTCAAGCATGTCAATCAGTTAAGGAATCTAAAGCATACCAAAAAAAATCATGATTTCCAAAAATCGAGTTAGTATAGTATAGAAGGCGTAAAAGCATGGTGAGAACTGATAATATGCCAGGAGAAAGTTACAACCACCCAAATAGGACTCGTGCAGGGTATAGTAAAAGAAATAGGCAAGTGTTGACTGCAAGTAATGGGATTTAATATTCTTACATCAAGCATATATTTATTATGAAAAAGTTATTTATGCTACAACACATGAAAACGATCAAGTTATGCAAAATTTTGAGTAGAAAAGTTAAAAGTACGAAATCATAAAAACATTCAAGAAACGTATATTCCAAGGCAAACCCTGGTGCACTAGGAAAAACAACCAGGAGAGTGAACAATATTAATTAAATAAAAGATATTACAAATATTCTCTCTCTATTAACCATGGCTAATTACATGCGTAATAGTTGATATAGATGCACATATTTGAAATTATTACACAAGTATAAGGAGTGGTTTCCAAACCTTTGGATCCTTGCCATTCAAAATTTTTCCAATTTGGCGTGCCATAAGAGTCTTTCCAGTTCCAGGAGGACCATAAAGCAGCATGCCCTTGACATGCTTGATCCCTAATCTGAAACCTCAAAGCCTTCAAGGTGAGAACATGATATATTATAAAACATTGGATTAAATGGACCACAGTATCATAACTATTACTTAGATGTCACATGGGGAGGGAAAACACGAGATGCAAAAGCTCTTCGAAATATATCTGCAAACTCTGCACCCAGGCCACCAATACCCAGAGACTCAAGGTTAAATTCTTTCTGCTTAAAAATGTTGCTAGTAGTACCATCGCGCTGGTTGATAATCTGCAAAGCACAACAAAATTATGCAAGAAAAAATTACAGTTAGTAGAGTTATGAAGTTTTCCCACCTAGTGGGAAAAGACTTGGTTGTTGTTTGTAGAGTAAAGTGAAGAAGTTTACATATCATGACATTATTTTGCATAGCAGAGTGTTAACTATTAGATCACATGGAATACGTGTAACAATGAATAAACTAAATTACTCAACTTCGTTATTAAATGATATATAGAAGATATTACCAAAAAACTTCAGTATTAGTCTAAGATCAAGGTTGGCCAAACATTACCCAAAACTAAATCAGCGAAATTAAGCATCAAAGGATAGTTAAGCTGTGTAAGCATTTGGAATATGTGTCAAGAAAGAACTAAGCAGTAGTGTAGATGTCAAAAGAAAATTAGGAAACTCACCTTAATTCCACTGTCACGTGATGCTTCAAAAGCAATGAATGTGTCATCCGAAATCATCCCTTTATCACTAGACCTTTCTTGGCCCTCGACAGTAACATGGCTGACTGTAAAGCTATAATTAATTCCTTGATGCTCGAATAAAACTTTCTGCCCTGCTGTCATTACCTGAATTAAATAAGATTCGCATTATTTAAAACAATAACTTAGAACTATAAATTATTTGAATTACAATACTATGGACTATATATATAGTAACTGTTTGGCAATGACTATGTTCAAATTTATTAGTCAAAAAGTAACCAACAATAGCACATAGCATAACTAAAGGGCACAACTAGCCCTGTGAAAGACCTTACCTGCTTTGAAAACCTCTTCCGAAATTGCTTGGCAAGTACAATGGCATCAATCTACAAGACAAAGCAACATCAACAATTTTAAAATTCAATTCCAAAGTCCAAACCACTCTAATCAACAGCAAATTGATGACAACAAAATCAACTTGTTCCAATCAACATTAAATACCTGTTCACTTCTGCTTCCAGCCCTTTTAATGAAGTCCAATTCAAGGGTTAGCACTGCCAGGTTGAAGTTTTCAGGCGGCACGAATCTTAAACAACATAACAAATCAATTCATGAGCAAATGGACGGTCAATACTCAATAATCAATGCCAATCAGTAAAATACAAACCACCGAAAACTAACCGAGTCACGTCTACAGATTCGCCAGCAGAAACTTTTGCACATCGACGTTGAATTGAATTCAATGCAATATGACCACCACGTATGCTTTCATGAGCTGTATTCTCTAAGTTAAGGTCACAATTTCACGAAATTCACCAATTCGTGCATAAATTATCATCATTCAGAATTGCAATTGTAATTGAAATGAATAATATTAAAAAATAAATAACAATTAAATCTAAGTAACTGAATCGAACATATAAGAAACAATGAAAAATGTAATAATAATAAATTGAAGTAAAGTATGTGATGAAGGATATGAGAAAGAGAAAACGTAGGAATCGCCGATGGAAGCTAGGAATAGGTTTTCGTGACCGGGGACGGCGAATTTGGGGAGATCGGAGGCGGAGATGAAGGCGAGGTTGGTTAGGGCGAGTTCCTGAGAAGGCGTATTTGTTACGACCATGGAGATCGAAGCGGATGAAGATCCAAAGAATCGTCCCGCCATTGTTTGAATCAGATCTTGCTTTTTCTTGTTGTAGATCACAAGATAATGGAAATGGTGTTTCCTGCGCGGGAGAGTGATGATGAATGATGATGATGCTATAAACCGGTGATGATAACAAATTAACAATTACTACAAAAAATCAATGAAGTATACGTTTATTTTTGAAACATTTTATTATTATTATTATTATTGACTCCAGAATAGAAAATACAGTATCTTAGGAGTTAAGTATTTTTGTCAAAATAATTAAAAACTTAGGAGTTAAGTATTATTACGAAAATTCAAAAAAAATACCATTTCAAAATAGAAATAAAAATCAAGATAATAATAGTCCAATACATTCTTGTTGTCAAATTATGATTGAGTAACCAAAAAATAATAATAGTTATAGTTATAGTTTTATTTTTCAACATTCAGATAAATAAACAAATCGAATATTTTTCCTTCTTTTTGATGAGAACTATTGTTCCTTTCTTCTTCTTTTTGACAAGAACAATTCTAGTGTTCCTTTCTTCTTTTTTAAGTGTTTTGCTAGAAGAAAAAAAATAAAATAGTAAACCATCTAATTTGTATTTGACTTTGTAGTAAGCTTAGCCTCTTAAATTTTTTGTTTTTTTTTTAAAAAAAAATAAAAAAATTGGTATCCGGCCCTAGCACCGATTAATCCAAGGGGATCAATCAACTCTGTATGGACTGGCCCACCAAAATTGGCATCAGTTGGAATCGAACCTAAGACCTTGAGAGTATCATACTCCAACGACCTAATACTAGGGGTGGCCATGGTTCGGTTTTGGAAGAAAACCGAACCGAATTGAGCCAAACAGTTTTCAAAATTCATAGTAACTGAACTGAACAGAATTGTTTGTCTTTCAAACTGAACCAAACCGAACTGTTAAAGTGGTTCAGTTTTATGGTTTTAAACCAAACCATAACTAATTTTTCACTAAAAATAAATGAACCATTAAACAAACTAAACCGAACCAAATTGATAATCATGAACCGAACCAAACTGTTTCAGTTCATTTTTAAAACCGTTTGGTTCGGTCTAGTTTGGCAGTTCGGTTTGGTTTTTGAGTTTTTTTGCCCACCCCTACCTAATACCACTAGATCAATCCCAAGTGGGTTAAAAAAAATTGTTAAGTAGTCTAATGGCTATAAATTTCAATTTTAAGGTAAATAAGTATAACCCACGAGCATAAGCCTTTTAAATATATTCGTGAAATTATAAATATTTTAAAAAGATTTGTGGTTTTGTAAATTTTTGTTCATATTTAAGATTTTTCAAGTTTATTTTTTAGAAGCTAGATTGATAATAAGGGGTTAAACATATTGATCATATTGGTAAATTGTCAATAATTCAGAATTCGACCATGAGGTAACTAAAATCTAGTCAATAAATTGTTACACTCAGGAATCGAATTCGGGTTCTTCCAAACGATTCGCCCTTTGGTGAAACTTAGTAGCCACTTATAATGACTTGGTTGTTAACATATAATAACTTAAGGGTTAAATATATTTTTGGTTCTTATAGTTTCACAGAATTTTCGTTTTAGTCCCTGAAGTTTGTTTTCATACTTTTTAGTCCCTGAAGTTTCATCAAGTCTTTCACCGTGCACAAGTTATGAATACTACTATAACGAATACGAATTTTACAAAATCTACTGTTTGATTGAAAATTTATATCGTATAGATCATCAATACATTTTTAAATAAAAATTGAAAATCATTTGATATGTTAGTGAGACCCATTAAGATTAACGGTTTATGGATTTTTATTGAAATACCGTTAATCCTTTTTTTGTGTAAACCGGGTATCCTCTGCGCCCAAGTGCAGAGACTAATCCCTCTAGTCTTGTGGGATTCAAATGGTTGGGCAAACTCTCCCTAAGAGTTTTAACATAGTTGCATTCCCAAGTCAGAGATCGAACTCAGGACCTTGGTTAAGCTGGAAAAGACCCACGTCATCTCATCTAAGAGCTATTGGGTAAAATTCTGTCAATCTTAATTGTAACACATTTTGGTATTACTCCCCGCAATATTTTTTGTTTGGTTTAAGTCCTTGCAGTTTGTAAAAAATTTGCTTTAAGTCCCTCTGAGTCTAACGTTAAAAAATAAAAATAAAACTAACTGAGTGACATGTGGCCCAATTATTTTACACCACGTGGCAAGGTAAACTTTCTTTTTTAACTGAAAGTGGCTTTTTTTCCCCTAATTTATTAATGTCAATTAAAACTTCTCTTCTATTAAAAAAAAAAACCTCTCTTCTTCCCTCTCCTAAGTCCTCGACCTCATCCTCACCGTTCACCACCATCATGATCATGTCTTCTTCATCATCGGCCCATTCTTCCACCAAAATTTTGGATAATTGGCAGGGCCGGTCTCGAGATTTTAGAGGCCACATGCAAATGTTAAAAGTGGCCTCTTATAATTAAAAAAAATACAATTTTTTTAAAAAATCATCATCAATTTTAAATGGTGGTTTGTCACTTTGTATCTCGTGTGGTAGACTGAACAAACATGTTTTGTTTGTTTGTTTTTGTTTTGGTGAACACTCAAAGGGGGTTGTATTATTGATAATATATGAATGATATTACATGAACTTATCAAATATGGACTGATAAAAAATACCATGATCCTTTACAATGAAAATAGAGAGTTATTTATAGGTTACAATTTTCTTCTTCCCCAAGATTGATCTCTTGGAGTTTCGGCCTCCACCGCCTTATCCGGCGAACCAGCGCAAGGATGAGGGTGGCTATTCCTTCCTTCGTCCCCAAGCCATGGAGGAGATAGAGGATGATGGTTTCTTTCCCGCAAAGCTAGGTAATTGACCTTATGGAAGAAGCTAGGTAATTGACCTTATGGAAGAAGAAGATATTTTGGGCGCGATTCCTAGTTCAAAGATATTTGGCGTCACATCGTTTCGTCCTGCCACGTCACGTAGGTTCACCATCTCGCCTTCCTGGATCACTTTGATTGGGCTTTGTTACTTTGGGACTTATTGGGCCTAACTTATTTGATCCTCTAATCCACTGTCCGGTCCAGTTTTCTTTTCTCAATTCCTATTTTTTTATTGTCTAATGTGTTTCTTTGCTTTTTTTTTTTTTTTGAGAGATTGAATTTCTTTGCTTGTTTTGTTTGTTGAGAGATTTTGTCTGGCAAAGTGGGCCTTTATATTTTGTAGGAATAATTACTTCTTACACCCCTAATTTTACTAATACTACTACCCTATAATTTTTTTAGTCCTTCAAATTTAGGAGGCCCACTGCCACATGACTTGTTGCATGTGCTTCTGGGTCGGGCCTGATAATTGGGCCCAATTTTTTTTTTGGAGACCCATTTCCATAGAGCTGTCTGTCTGTGCTTGATCTGGGCCGCCCTGATTTTTGTTCTAAATATCTTAGTAATGAATACCTATAAATGGAAACATTACTTTGTTTTGAAAAAATTAGTTTTTTTATTTTATTTTATATTTTTAACATAAATATCTATTAAATAATTATTATTAATCCTAAACATCATTTACCTAGTATAACGCTCCCAACATGTATACCGTTTAAAAAGATATTTATTGTAATAACCGTTATATTTGAACTATAAATATGTGTGTTGATATTTGATTCATAGTGCATATTTAATTTAAATCAATTTTACGAAACGTCAAAATGTTATCCAAATGTTATGTTACCCTCTTCATTGCTGTTGTATTTGTTCTATTCAATGCTTCAATTGAAGCCAAACAACAACACAACGAAATCATTAATAATAATGACTCTAGAATCAACATTACATTTAGAAATTTATTAGCTTCGGTTGAACCATCTGCGTATATTGATTGTGCAGTCGGAACTTTTGTATTTGCCCCAAAAGAAACTCACATAATGGCTGTTCCTATTGACCAAGTTGTGAAATGTCATGCTCTATGGAAACTTTTTGAAGCCAATTTTACTGCTTTTGATCCCAAAACTGACTTAAAATTACCTAATCCTGCTATTTATTGGCAGATAAGAGCAGATGGATTTTTTCAAAGTTTGGACAATTTCTTTTTTGATAAAAGGGCTATTTGGGTATCACGAAAACAATAATGTTAATCATATTGGTGTAATAAATAATTTGTTACATTTTAATTCATAATAATAGTTATATTAATCATATATGATATTTGTATTATGATATTCGAATAATATAATCAATTCTCTACGTTTTCTTTTTCTTTTTGTCATTTCTCCATTTAATTCTTTTTCGTGTTTACATGTTTTGCCTTTTATATATTAGAAAAATTGCAGGATTCAAATTTGTCATAAAAAATAATTCTCTCGACAAAGGATTAATTATATTGAATTTTCAATTTTTTTTTTAAAAAGAATTTTCAACCTTATACAACTTATTTTTCTCCATTTATTTAAAATAACAACAATTTGTCCCATAAGTCCTAACTCAATTGGTAAAAATGACGAAATTGTTAAGCCGGACGTCGTGACCCGGATTCAAACCTGAAATCTCACAATTATACGTGAATTTATTTCCAGTGGATTACTACTTCATCTAAGATTAAAAAACAAAATAACAACAATTTAACTAGATGTATGTGGTGAAATAATTGTTCTCTTTTCCTTAGATTCACTCCTTATGAAGGAACATTTTAGCAAGGAACACCTCTTCATTTGGGAAAAAAATCCAATATTTACCGTTCAAAGAAACCAAAACTTATGGTGCGTTTGATTCGTAAAATAGCAAGAACTGTACAGAGCAGTACATGACAAAATAAGATAATACAGGACAAAACAAAACTGTATCAAAGAGATATATGACGATAATATTTTTATATTCCAAAATAAAATTGGTATTTTCATATTTTTTATAGTTGTCATGTGGTTTAGCGAGGGACAAAAATCTTGTTTTTGTTGTGTTTCTTACTACCTAATTTGTCCAGTCCCATAACCAGGTTCAAATCAAATAGGTACAAGAAAAGTTGTCCAGTCCCGTCCATTGTTTTCCAACTGTTCCGTCTCTCTCCTTCCTTCACCCACCCGATGCTTCATTCGAGTCAAGATCCTCTTTTTTTTTTTTTTACATCATATCCGTTTTCATTATTACTAATAATTTGGAAATATAATACAAAATAATGTGATATTTGGTGGGTCTAACTATTTAGTATATATTTGAAGAGTTTAATTGCTGTGCACCGTCGGTGTAATTTTTTTTTACACATACATCCAATGACGCGTTGCCACATCATTTAATGAATGTGACACATCATGTGTTTTTAATGACCATACATGATGTGTCTGTATATTATTGGACGCATGTGCAAAATATCTTTACACCGACGGTGCATATAAATTAAATTCATATTTGAAAGGATTTAATTGATATATACCGACGGTGTAAAATAGTTTTACACTATCAACCAATACCAACCATGTTTTTCGCCACATCACCCCACTTCATTCCACTTTCTTGACATGACATGTTAAAATGATGGTTATTTATTGGCCGATCGTGTGAAACTATTTTACACCATCAGTACATATCAATTATGAAAATTATTCAAAACTATGAAAAGGAAAAATGGGAAGAGAAAAAAAAAATGGAAAGGATCTCAAATCGTTCTATTCCTCCGATTTCTTCAAATCGTGTCCAGTAGTTGCGTGTATAAAATCCCCAATTTGTTTTTCTCTTTTTTTAACTGCAACGATTTTTCCCACTCCAACGATATTGATTTTTTCTACATGGTGTCCACCGGCACTGTCAAAGGCATAAACTATGGATTTGTTTTCTAGTTCATTAGAAAATTAATATTAAGAGTGACTATGAGTTTTTTACTGCAAAATCTTGTGGTTCCTCTTGAACAATTTTGTAATTATAGAATCAAGTAGATCAGTTATGGCATGTAACGTGCTCGCAGATGCAGATGTTGCTTCATGCTATATGAATGCTATATTTTAAGCCACTTAAACAAAGTTAGCATTATAAAAAAATTGGACCAGGTTAATTTGTGTAAGTTGAATACAAATATTCTATGATTGTAAAAGTCTATGACTCTGACTTTTAAAATAGAAAGTACAATTCAAATAGCACATGTATCGTTGTACTGTTGGTTGTTGATTAGGGGACCCTGGACAGCTAGTTGCTTGCTTGGAGACGTGAGGTGAATCTTATCCTTTACGAAACTAATGAATACTATCGTTTGCATTTTTTATTCCTTAGATTGGATAAACCCATTACTACAAATACAATACTGCCAAGATCTCATAAAAACAAACTTACAAACTGGATATGCTACCATATTGTTTTGAACCACAACGTGTTATGCAGTAAAGTATAACATTCCACAAGCCATGTTTTAAAAAACTGTCTGTTACCGCAAAAATAGTGCGATAAAACGGTATGGATAGCTATGAAGCACGAACACAAATACTGGATACAATACGGAGAATACTGATATGTCGACACCGATAATAATATGATAAAACGACATAATTCACTGTAATCATAAGTGTCGGTGTCCGACGTACCCTAGACTCGTGTCCGGCAGACTGACACCGGGACCCACCTAATATGAGAAGTGTTCGTGCTTCATAGATTGGTAGTATGTATTATGGTTTTTTCTTCCTGTTTTGACAGAGTGAACAAAAATCACGAAAACAACTATGACAGAGCCGTGACGAATTCCATTACTGCTGCGACATGAATTAGTGCTTAATTTGTTTTTTTAATAAGAAACAAATTCATTAAAATATAATGAAAAGAATTACAGATATGAAATTATAAAGAAACTAAAAAATTAAGTTATTATACACTGCATGATAGTACAAATAACTTCAATAAGATTTGTGCGAGTATGTGATTATTTTACACTGCCATGACCGAAATCTATAACACAATATATGCAATAGCTGAAATTGTGAAATCCTTAACGCGACATCGCCAGCCATTTAAAATCTTATGAAGCTCAAATAATGTTTAATATTAAGTTAATGCCTAAAGAACATCTTTAGACTAGCATACAACAAACACAATCTCTTTACAAATAATAAGGGAAATATAGAATAAACTGAATTGCTAACTCAGAAGAGGATTAAACAAAGGACAAAGCATAAAAACAGAAAAAATGATATTCTGTTCAATGATTTGTTTGCCAGCATTTCTTGCCTTCTCCACCTAGAGCTACCTGAATTTTCCGAGTTACCAAAGACATAGTAAGGGAATACTGGTGTCATAAAGCTACCAAGATTGAGCATTTGAGAAGTTTCATGATCATTCTCTTGGTATGGAGGAGAGTTAATATGCGGATTCTGATAAGGATTACGATATGGAAGTTGTTGACCACTTTGATTTTGCGGCAATGTTGCCATTGCGAATAGAGATTGAATCCCTGATGCAGATGGTCTCGGTGGTGTAGAAATATCTTGAACGGTAGTTTTACCGTTCCTGTCGCGATCACGGAGAGATAAGGTACTCTGGCCCCTACCATAAAGAGGGACCATTTTGGTGTGAGATATACCATCCTTGCAAACTGGACATTGTGGGGGCTCATCAGGTGCAAGTGATGCACTTTGCACAAAGAGCCATTTGTAGATGCAGGACCAGCAGTAAAGGTGACCACATAGTGTTACAACTGGTTCATGTGCAAAATCTAAACAGATGTTGCAATCAAAACAACTGTCACAATTCTTCTCTGGTTCTGTGACAGAATTTTTAGTGGCTTTCCAATCTTGTGAAATGAAGTCTTCATGCTCAAAGGCCATTAATTGGTTATTAATTAGTTTTTCTTTAGTCCCTGAATATATAAGAGAAAACTAGCTTCATAGACTAAATCAAAGAAATGTTTGGGGGCATTAAGTTCATAGATGCAATTAAACAAGAAAATAAATCAATATTGAAACCTAAAACTCGTTTACTTTGTGAAAACATATTCTAAAATTTGTGTCAGTTTTATTTGTTTTACAAGGAGAGAATAGACTCTCGACATAAGCAACTATCTTGCATTTCGGAAAACACTGAAAATATCAAGAGGTATTTTCATTATTTTCTGAAATGCATCATCAAATTTTTTTTAAACTTGGTATCTGGTCCAAGGACCGACTAATCCGAGGGGGCTAATCCCACCGCCCATTTGCGTTGGCCCATTTAAAGCCAAAGTTTTTTCCTCTAGATGGACTAGCCCACCGAAATTGACACCAGGGAGAATCGACCACGAGACCTTGAGAGGAGCACAAACAAAGGTCCCAAGCCAACATTATTAGGCCAACCCAAGTGGTTTGAAATGCATCATCCATATCTAAACTTTTATCATCCCTTCATCACAGTGACTTATTTTTAAAGTTCCATTCTCAACATTAATTTCATTCGTTCATCAACACACAAAGTAAGCATAAAAGCAATGAGGGGCAAGACATTGTCATCACTAAATAGAAACATAGAGAGAATCAAGTGAAGGATCTAATCTAAAAACTAAATGGTTACTGCATTATTTAGAAATTTGGATTAAATTTAAATGGAGTTGTTTAAACAAAATAATCACTTGCTTACAAGTAACGTCTGAACTAGAGTCTTGATTAATGTTAGTAATAGAAAAATAGAAATCAGATCTAACTAATTAGTGCTCACATATTCACATACAAAAATAAAAAATACATGATCATAAGCAACAAAAAATGAATATTAAAAAATCATAAGAAAAAATAGAAAAAAATTCATAAGGTTTGAGTGTGAGAAACATACCGAGAGAAAAGGAGGAGAGTGAGTGAGTAAGCAGGGGAGTAGTGTATGATCCTAAGCAGAGAAAGTTGGAGTTGAAGTAGAGAGAGTAAATGAAAAAGATGTGATGTGGGTGGGTTCACGGTTCATGAGACAAGTGGAGTATCACTTTCGTTGTAGACTTATATTTATATAATAATTGAGGAACATACCTTTCTTTTTTCTGTCGAGGTATCCTTATTAGAGCAGAGGAAGGTCCACCACGTTCATATATTAATCAAGTTCGGAGTACGTTCTCGTATTATTGAACTAACTAACTATTGATTATTCATAATTAAATAGCGAGTTATAAGAATCACTCGGTGATGAAATAGAAAGTGAAGTGATAAGGTGATTAGTGAGTTTGATTTTTTTTGGTAAACCAAAAGTATCCTCCGCACACAAATGCAGAGACTAATCTACTCGAGGTAACTGAGATCCATTTAAGCGATAAATATGCGAACAAACTTACATCATCCACGTTAATAACGTAAAACGACAAATTGCATAAGCTTACACATTTGACTATGTCGAAGTGTCCGAAATATTCATGCATTCGGATTTGTAGCGTTGATACAAAAATCATTAATTGGATTTGCACTTGATCAAACTTAATCTTTCAACCTGAAACAAATAAACACCGCAACAAGAGAGAACAACAATACTCCACACATATACGAGAAAACAAAATACACTGTACTAAGACGGAAAATCAAAACAAACAATGTCGCATTAAGACAACGAAATCCCAGAAAAATACGAAAGAAATAGTAAATAAATATGGAAATCACACTTATTTAATTAAAATAAATAGAAAAATAATTTGGAGGGGATAAAATATAGATTGACTCTAAATCATCCATCTTCGATAGATCAAGAAGGAAAAAAAGATCGTAATGGCTAGGATTAGAAGAGGAGAAGAAAGGAGATGTTAGACATGTTATTATTAAGAAAGAAAAGAAAAATTAGAGATCCCAAAAATATACTATAGTTATTATATATTTAAAAAGGCCAAAACACCTTAACATTTTTTTCATAGAAAAAGAAGTAATTTGTTTATAAAAATAAAAGGAGATGAAATCAATCCATAGATGAAGTAGAGAGAAACATTAAAAAATGTTAAGAAACACCTTAAAATATATATAGTATATAAATAGTGTAGATCGTTAAACATAACATCCATAAATGAAATAGAGAGAAAAATTTAAAAATGTATTATATTGATGAAAGAAAAAAAAATTACAAATAAGAAAAATAAAAGTAAAAGTAAAATACATCAAAGTTTATTTATAGGCATCCACGAGAACAGATCCCCTCCGGTCCAAAAATAACTGCAGGGAGTGCAGTTCATTGATTCATCCTTTGATTTAATTATTTTATTATATAATTACTGTTCACAAATGAATTGAATGGTCAGGATTCTACTAGAAGATAATTTTACTGGAGAGGATCCCCTATCTATTCCACTAACTACTAATACATACCTCTATTTATCAACTAATTATATCTTTAATATAAGAATTGTGAGTTTAGCTTTAACACTACAATACCAATTAGCAAGGTAATGATTATTTATATTTATAAATTCATATTCAGATCATTTTACTTCTAATGTAGGACTCTTAACAATGAAACAAAATCAATAAACGAGATTAAACTTATAGTAATCAAATTATCATTTTTTAATTACAATCAAGATTTAATTGTCCATTTCAAAAAATATATCATTAAAAAGAACTAATTTTCCAATAGTAGTTTAAATAAGAATTAAGTTTCCTTTTCTAAATGACTAAAAATTTATTTTATTTTTATCAGACAAAAATTAAATCTCTCATTTTTCTCACAACAACTAAAGTCTGCCTTCTACACCATCTTTAAGCATATAAATTTAGACGACTCCTCTATAATGTTATTTTTACTAACAAAAAAATCTCTAAAAAAATCAATTTAAAAATGCATATTTAAATTTTATTTATTTATTTTGGTAGAACATTTAAATTTATAAACGTTTCAGACTTTCAGTTTTCATATTTGTATTCACCGCGCGCGCGCAAACACCACAATTCAGAAAACCTCTCTTCACAAAATTTCAAACAATTCGCAATGTCTGCTATCAAATCCGGATCCAAGAAGCGAGAATCTGAACTGGAACGCACAAAATCCAACAAGAAGAAACAGAATTTTGATCTCGATTTGGATTTCGATCTCTCCGAGTTCGTCTTCAATACTTTTGATTCTCCTTTCAATTTCTTCTGTTTTTGGTTGTAACCGTAATTGAAGTTTCTGATCTAATTTTAATTTGCAGTGATCTCAAAGGAATCGTTTCGGCGCTGCATCTGATAAGAGATAAAGCACAGAAGGACGGTCAGAAGAAGAACGAAGAAACTATTTCCAGGTACTGCGTTTTCCTTCAGATCTCACCTGAAATCGATGCATATGTTGCTTGTTTCTGTTTCGATTTTCGAAATTCTTTCAGATCCGAACATTTTTTGTTACTATTTTGGATTATTTGAGCTTTGTTATGCAATTGCGTTTCTAGATTAGAATTGTAAAATTGAAATCTGATGAGATATTTGTAAAATTGGTTTGTAATTGGTGATTTTTTGTTTTCTGATAGTGTTGCATCTGAGATCAAGTCTACGATTGAGGGATTGAGGACAAAATTTGAGAAGGAAAGGTAGATTTGAAAATCAGTTTAGAATTTGCTAGCATTTAAGCGCTTATTTATAATTGATTTTTTTTGTTGTTGTTGTTGTTTCATTGTTAGACAAACTTTTGCTAAGGCGCTTTCAAAGAGTTCCAAAGAGGTTGGTAAATGACAAATTGGTTTATGAATGATGTTGATAATCAAGTAATTAGCAGGAAGAGAAATGTGCATTGCCGAAAACTTGTTTAATTCGTGTTTTTTTATTACAAGCATGCAGTTTGAAAGTTCTTTGAAGAATGAAACTACCAAGTTTCAAGCACTTCATGAGAATTTTTACAAAGAGAAAGCTACTTCTCTTCAGGCTTTGCAAGGTACATCTGTTTGAGAGTTGAATTTCTTAAAGACTGAAATTATTAGTAGTGTTAGGATATTTTGACAGCAGCTGAAATGTGTAGTGGTAATTACTAATTACTATGAGGCTTACTATGAAATTAGGTGCTAAATTTGAAATATTTAATGGTAATTCATTTGTGATTATTTGGTATAATCACATTCTTTGCTGGTTAAATGCTAATTGTTGTTGCCCATTGATAGATATTATATCCAAGTATGAAGAGGAAAAGGAAAAGCTATTCATGAAATATGAGCAACTGAGTAAGCTTTGTATTTTTATCATTGTTTATGAATAAATAGACAACATATCCTGAATTTTGTGATTACAACTTTTTGAGTATTTCAGGGAAGAAGGAAAAATCGATGATGTCTGAACAAGAGAAGGCCTGCAATGATAAAATTACCCAACTTGAAGGGTCATTGAAAAAGAAGAAGAAGGTATATTAGTAACTATTGATTAAGCGGCATGGTCTAGATTTTCAGCAGCATTCTGTTTGTCTCATATTCATACACTCACTTATGCACTAGTGCTTTTCTCATTAATTATTATTTTGTCACAGGATGATAAAACTTTCAGCATTCTGAGGAAAACTCTTGGTTCATTCTTGGAGGGTGCCTCAGATGAGGAGTTCCCACCTGATGATTGAAGATGCAATATACAGAGATCTTTTGACTCGGTTACAATTACTGGTTCTAATCATTTTACTGAAACTGTTATCAATTTATCATTGATAAATTTGAGATCAATGACTCTCTCTGCATAGTTCCACTTATATTTTAATCATTTATTATAATCAGCTTTGAGACTATACAATACAAATTGGTTGCCATATGTGGTTATATTAGGAAATACATTTCTATAATTTTAATGCTTTGCTTCACCTGCTGCTGTTTCGCCTATTTATTTCTTTTTTGCTTGCATGGTAGTAAGAAGAAGAGCTAGCAGCGGAGAAGATCCGCTATTTGAACACCGCTTACTGTACCAGCGGTTGCTGATTTTGATGAAATTCATCCACATGCCTAAACTCTATACTGCATAGCTGTCATACAAGACCATCATTTCTCAAAGCAATACAATTTTGATCTCTTCAAACCTCTCAGTAGTAAAAAATGTCAACATGCTAGGGAACTAAAACCTTTAATGAAAGCATTAAACATATCTGCAAATGGCTTCATTGCCACCCACATAGAACTAGGATTTTTTTTTTTACAGAAAGTCGGTTGATCATTACAGTTGTCAACAGAAGCATAAATAGTAGGTTATTTAACCCCAGCTATTTTTGGTCGAAAAATAGAGCGTACGATGTTGTTCTATCTGAACGATTTGACAACATTCAATGGAGTATGAAAAGAAAAGGGATCCCAGCAGGAATAGAAGTCTGTCAAAAAAACTCATTAAATTACTTCCAAAACTTGATATCAATAAATAATTCCATACACATAGCAAATTTAAGATCTGTACAACTTGTTTTACAAGAACCCGGATTCATAATTTGTTATACAAAGATGGCTTAGTTAATGGAGCAATGAACAGGCCACTAACAACCAGTTTTCGGAGGAGTTGGTTTATTTTGTTGGACAGACCATGGAGGCCGCTTGTTGTTTTCCTGCAAAAAAATTATGAGGATATTATTGTTTAAATGGAAATATCAATTATTTAAGGCAATAAAATAAAATATATAACAATTGTAGGTTGAGTTCAGATTGAATGAAATTCCTCAAAAAGTAAAAAACCGTTCATCCCCTTTCACTTGGATAATGTAAATGTCTGAAATGGGTTGTTTTGTCCCGAGTGCATTAAGTCCACCATACAAAGATAAAAACTAGGCTTAAATAGTTCAATGTAATGTAATAGTATGTTTAAATATATGTATAAGTCAAATTCGTTACATCAAGTGTCAAGCTTAATGATATGTGGTAGGTAAACCTTAGAACACTATGTACAAAAATCAAGTTGTATTTGGTTATATGGTTTATATTGACTTCAAAATTAGACGGCATAATACATCTAAAGAGAAATAGTGAATGACAACGGTTAACATACCCCAATTTCTGTCACGAACTGGCATGATGAACATCTAACTTGTGAAGCACCATATGGGTACATTAGCAATACTGCACAACTCCCACACTTCACTTGCCCAACCTGATCAGCTGCGAGGAACGAATGTACTATGATGTAAATAGCTTGCTACTAAAAAGGGTAATACCATATGTCATATTTTGTACAAGTACGGTGAACTTCGAAATACTATAATATAGTTAGACAAGTGAAAAACTTCAAATAGTACATTCTACATGGTGTATGTGCATTTGGAGCATGAAAGCATCTCTTCTATAACTTCTATAAAGATCAGTAAGTTCCTCTTTCTTTTTTAATACAATTGTTGTTATCAAAATTTAATGAACACACAAGATTGTTGGACCAAACATGGAATTGTTTATGAAAGTATTTTAATCAACCAGTTGCATAAAAAGCAGAACTTAAAATGCAAATTTTCACAGCAAATACATGTTCATGAGAAAAATAAGTAAAGATAAAGAGAAGTGACCCTCTAATACAATGTTGGCTGTTTAAGAAATATGAAAGTATTTAATCAATCAGTCTTAGAATTGGGAGCTGAGTCAAACTCAGCCCTACAAAACCGGCTTCAGGTCATCTCACAACCGATATGAGACTCTTAGCAATCAGATGCATAAAAAAACTGAACTTAAATGCACATTTTCACATCAGAGACATGTTCGTTCATGAGAAAAAGAAGTGACCTTCTAATACAATGTTGACTGTCTGACAGCATGAACATTTGACATGTTTGGCACCTTGTGGATATGAAAGCAGGCGGCGACAAGAACCACAGACCATTTGAGCAAAACCTGTTCACGCAGCTTGCTAGTCAGACTAACAAATTAACACCCAAAATTGGGGAGTGGCCAATGGTAATTATTCGAAAAACAATAATCGAGGACTCAATCCAGTGATATATCAAAAGGAATCAAGCCATAAACAAGCAAATTTGCAACCAAACTCCCTTTTTTGTAGCTTTTGTTCCTCTGTTAGAAACAATTGAACCCAAATCTTGAAGCTATTAGCTTGAGAAAGAGTTAAGCCTAACTTAACTTGAGTTTCATTGTGAGAAAATAAAATACATATTCAGATATCACATTGTTGGTAATGAAAAGTATACTCCATTTTCACAGGGGGAAGGGGCCCCGGTAATCCAGAGTTCGGCCACGACGTCTGATCAAGAATTATTTCCACCAGGAATCGAACTCGGGTTATTTCGAACAATGTGTTTAAAGTTTGTCAAAAGAGACTTTCAGCTAAGATACGAGGAAGCAATTTGAAGTCAAATTTATGATCTTCGAAGCAAAGATTAAATTGAAGGATTGGTCGAAATAATGAAAGCACTAGATGGAATAAGGCCCTGTTTGGTTGAACAACTTAATTTGCAGTATAAGCTGCTTATGTATAAGCAATTTCTATTATTACCAAAGATAAAATAATGTTAAATTATTTTTGTATAAGCTATAAGTTGTTTTCAAAAGATATGTTGGGGAGCTTATGAAAATAAAGCTGAAAGCAGTCATCGTCTAAACAGTCTCATAATCTGTAATAAACTGAAATAAGTTCTCCGAAAAATTTATTTAGTGAATGAATGAATAGTAACTGACCGGATGGAAGTGGGTGTAGCGGTGGGGGTAGCGGAGTGGGGATAGGTTGCCAACCGGGTGGCGGACCGTCGTCGTCTTCTTTGATAACTTGTTGGCTTTGCATCATCGCTGCTTAGTCCCAAGCCACCGCACACACTCCTCACTCGCGTTACTTCAAACACTACACTACACTTCTTTTTCCTTTCATAAAGAAAAATTTAATTGCAATTTTGTCTCTTATTTTTACCATTTTGCAAAATTGATCTTTTTATTTTAAAATTTAATAATTTTAGTTTTTTATTTTTTTTATTTTTACCACTTTGCAAAATTGAAGTTTGGGTAGTATGTAGGAGATCTTAAGTTCGATCATCTCTGACTACATAATACCAAAAAAAAAATTAGTGATAACTAATTAAGTGGTTCGTAAAACAAAAACCGATAAAATGGTAGAAATAAGATTATTAGGGCAATTATGTAACAATTTGAACAACATTCGTCTTAATATAATAAATTTTTTATTTTTTGGATTAATAGAATGATTGATCTATTTGATTTATTTTTTAGGCAAAATAGATCAACCATTCTATAAATCTAAAAAGTAAATTTTTCTTATATCAAGAATCAGAGATAATAAATATTTTGAATAGGAGGACTAAATCAACAAAATAGTGAAAATAGAAGAAAAAAAGTGCTGGTTGTCAAAACAAGAAGAAAAGTGCAATTAAGTAAAAAAAAAAAATAGAAACTATACTATTATTATTATTTTTATTATTAAAAGGCAAGGAAAGTTGTTTTAGAAATGATTCATTTAACAATTTAAAAATCTTTTTGGAGAGTAACATGTTAGCTGATTGCAAACTCTCATTTAATTTCTATGTAGTTTTCTTTATGGGGGCCCTCTATGTAATAAGAAAAAACTTTGAAATTTTAAAATTTGACTTTTTCTACATAAAAGTTATGATTTATTTCTATTTATTTTGTATTCTTAACAATTATCAAAGGATATTTGTTAAGATGATCTTAAAAGAAGTAACAATGAATTTGTCAAAATGGTAACTCGTAAGAGTCTTGTTTTGTTTTTCTTAAACATGTGATACAGAAGGAATTCATTGAGAGGGAAGAATCCATCTTGTTTTGTGTCAAACATGTTACTTGCGAAAATAAGTTATCATTAGGAGGGAAATGATATACCGTAACAAATTAGGTGTTTTTTTTTTTAGTTTACAATGTTGTCATCATTAGGAGGGGAATGATATACCGTAACAAATTAGGTGATTTTTTTTTAGTTTACAATGTTGTCAATAAGGATCGAATACTCCATCCGGTCCTTATACTATAAAAAACAAATTTTTTGAAGTGCTAAATTAGCTCCCCTAAATTAACAGCAGAGAGAATCGAACCTTAGACCTTAAGGAGGAGCACACTCTCAGGTCCCGAGTCAATACCACCGGACCAACCCAAGTGGATTTATAAGCAACAAATTACTTTTTAGGTTTATTCTAAAACTAATGTATTTGGTCTATAATGTAGATTAGATACATTAATTTTTCAATGAATTAAAAAGTGATTTGTTGGAGTAGCTTATGGGCCCGTTTGTTTCAGATTTTTTTTTTTCAAAAAAAATCATTTTTTATTTATTTTTTATTTGTGTTTATTTCAGATTTTTTCAAAAATAATTTTTTCTTTAAAATGAAAAACTATTTTCAATAGCTTTCTTCAAAGTCTATTTTTTTGAAAACCATTTTCTAAAAAAATAGATTTTTGTGACCGTAAACGGATTTCATTGTCTTATTCTCGGTTGACAAGGTTGAAGCTATTCTATTCAAATATTTTTTTCTCTTATTATAGCATAAATTTGATTACTAAATATAAAATGAATTTGATTAATAAATTTCTTCATTTTTTTTTGTAAATTTTTTATTTAGCTAATAACCGAGTAGATATTAAGGTTCCACAAGCGGTACTTCATGATACTGGATTTGAAGCTGTTGTTCGAATTTCTTATGATATGCAAATGAAACAAATTCTTGCTAATGCTAAAAAAAAGGGGCTAGCTTTTGATTTTTTTCAAAATCTAAAAAATAAAATAAAATAACAAACAGGGTGGATTTTTATTAGTTGAGGGTTGGGAATAGGCCAGGTTAGGCTTTGACAGGCCTGAGCCTGGCCTACAATTTTTCTACAGGCCTAAGAATGGCCTACGACCTATCAAATGCAATTTTTTTTGGCCTGGCCTGAGCCTTTTTAAAGCCTGGCCTGGCCTTGTAGCCTGTTTAAAGTTAAATAGGCCTTAAAGCCTATTTCGCATTTAAATTTTTATAATTTCTACAACATTAAGAAAAAGCTAATAAAATGATTAGCACAAGAATTAAAAGCTAATAAAATAACAAATACGATTACGACAAAGTTAAGTATGCCATAATAAAATTATTATATAAATAATATTACATAAATAATAATTATTAAATATAAACAGGCGGCCTATCAGGCTTTGTAGGCTTTTTTAAAAGTCTGAGCCTGACTTATTTATGTAAATAGACTTTTTTCAAAGCCCGAACCTAGCATTTTTAATAAACAGGCCAGGTCATGTCAGACTTAAATAGGCCAGGCCAAAGGCGCCTGCAGACCGCCTGACCTATTCCCAACCCTATTAGTTGTACATGTAAACTGTTTTTTTTGTTTAATTTAATCAACACAAAAAAAAAAGTGCGGGAGGATACCAAAAAACTCCGTATCCTTATAATTTATCTCCAAAATTTTACTATTCTTCTTCTTTTTCTTCTTCGATGGAAGGGTACAAAAAGCGGGAAGAAAAACAAAGACAAAAACCAAAATCTGCAGAATACGAAGCAGTGATACGTGCAGGCCCACACGTGCGACCCCTCAAACAAGCTCACGCTCATCTCATTGTCTCCGGTCGTCACCATAGCCGAGCTCTCCTCACCAAACTCCTCACTCTCTCTTGCGCCGCCGGTTCCATCGCCTACACCCGCCGTATCTTCATCTCCGTCATCGACCCCGATTCATTTCTCCTCAATTCCCTCATCAAAGCTTCCTCCCAATACGGTTTCTCCCTCGACACCATATTTTTCTACCGTCGCATGCTCTTTTCCCCTCACAAACCTTCCTCCTATACCTTCACTTCCGTTTTCAAAGCCTGTGCTCATCTTTCCGCTATCAAAATCGGGACCCTTCTTCATTCCCACGTTTTCGTTTCTGGGTATGCTTCCAATCCATTCGTCCAAGCTGCAATTGTTGCTTTTTATGCTAAATCAAGTGCCTTGTGTGTTGCCCGTAAGGTGTTTGATGAAATGCCACAACGGAGTGTTGTTGCTTGGAACACCATGATTTCGGGTTATGACCAAAACGGGCTTGCGAATGAAGCAATGACATTGTTTCGTAAGATGAATGAATCGGGGGTTTCTCCTGATTCTGCAACTTTTGTTTCTGTGTCATCGGCTTGTTCTCAAATTGGGTCTCTTGAATTGGGGTGTTGGGTGCATGATAGTATAATTAGTAACGGGATTCTTGTTAATGTGATACTTGGTACCTCGTTGATAAACATGTTTTCTCGGTGTGGTGATGTAAGCAGAGCACGTGCGGTTTTTGATTCAATGAGTGAAGAGAATGTTATTGCTTGGACAGCTATGATGTCTGGGTATGGTATGCATGGTTATGGTGTTGAAGCAGTGGAGCTTTTCAATAAAATGAAAAAAGCAAGCGGGCTTGTTCCTAATACTGTTACTTTTATTGCTGTTTTATCCGCATGTGCTCATGCAGGGCTGATACGGGAAGGGAGACAAATTTTTGAAAGCATGAGAGAAGAGTATGGCGTAGTTCCTGGAGTGGAGCACCATGTTTGTATGGTTGATATGCTTGGGAAGGCTGGGTTGCTAACTGAAGCATACATGTTCATTAAGGAACTTAGGCCCGAAGAGCTTTTTCCAGCGGTGTGGACTGCAATGCTTGGTGCTTGCAAGATGCATAAGAATTTTGATCTTGGGGTGGAAGCTGCTCAGAATCTCATTTCTTTAGAGCCAGAGAATCCTAGCCATTACGTATTGCTTTCCAATATGTATGCATTTGCTGGAAGAATGGATAGAGTGGAATCTGTTAGAAATGTAATGATCCAAAGAGGTCTTAAAAAGCAAGTGGGTTATAGCTCTATTGATGTCAACAATAAAACTTATCTTTTTAGCATGGGTGATAAGTCCCATCCCGAGACCACAGATATTTACCGGTATTTGGATGGGTTGATGTGGCGGTGCAAGGAAGCGGGTTATGCACCTCTTCCCGAATCAGCAATGCACGAGTTGGAAGAAGAAGAGAGGGAGTATGCCCTTAGATACCATAGTGAGAAGCTTGCAGTAGCATTCGGGCTGATGAAAACTAGTCATGGAACGGCGCTCAAGATTGTCAAGAACCTTAGAATATGTGAAGATTGTCATTCGGCAATTAAGTTCATCTCTGTTGTGACAAATAGAGAGATAATTATTCGGGATAAACTTCGATTCCATCATTTTAAAGAAGGCTCGTGTTCTTGTTTAGATTATTGGTGATGGGATTTTAAACCTGTGTGAATCTGATTAACCAGTGATTATTTTGAGAACAATCTCATAAGAGAATGACAGTGTTTTAATACATGAAACCAAGCATGCGTGGGCAATAATACAATATGGCACGCTAAACAAAGGTTACAGGAGTGGTTAACTTATGAGTTCACCATACGTGATTCTGATTTTGCTGCAAATTGGTGCTGCTTCAACCAGCTAAAGGAGTTTTTACTTTTGTAACATTAGCTATATGTTTCTTGCTTGCAGTGAAAGCCTGAAAAGTCCTTAGTAGCTAAAGAGGCAACAACCTATAATATGGCTTCTTCTATCGATGCATGTCCTCTGAATAAATCTGATCACCAGGTCTGAAACCATAGTTGAGAACTTGAGAAACAACAGGGATGAATTAACTTCAAAGGAGAAGCCAACAGAAGAGGGCAAAGAACAAAAGAAAGTGAAAACTAAAAGACTTCTCTTGGGTTTATTTGATTTGCATACACATACACAGATGCAGGAGAATAGTTACCTAATGATGCTTCACAAAACTCTTCAACATTACTTTAAATGTCATAAAACAGATACATCATCATCATCAAACAGATGGAAAGATATATCAAGCAAATTATTCCAATCAATGTATCTCTTATTTCATATGTTACATGGACAAGCCTTTGTATGATACATATACTTAACACATGCACAAGCTCTGTTGTGTTGATACATTATGATACAGATAGTATAATCATTTTGATATTACACAAAAGTTTGGAGTATATTGGTCGGGAAATTTGAAAATTACTTTCAAAGTAGTAGGTAAGTTATTCTTGCAGCTCAACAAACTGACTTGAATTAATTCCCTTATCAGAAAAAGCCTCTACAAGCTTGGGGAAGAGCTTAGCAAGCATTATTTTAAATCCTGCAGAAGTCCCCCTCTGGTTTTCATGTTCATTTTTTCCACATCCAATGGAAGCTCCTTCAAGATATGCCTTACAAGCAAAAAGTATATGTTTGGAGCGCTTTTTGAAGTGCTCTTCCACCAGTGCCTCAAAATGCTGCACCAGATATCATTATCAGTTACAATTTCATTCAAAATGAACCTTATTTTCATGAGGGGAATCAAAGTATAGATGTAGTAAATTTACCTTGGGTGGCTTTCTTAATAGATACAACATCGATTTGGTTGTGACAAGGAAAGCATTCTCATTATAGCTCACAGAGTTTTTCTCTCCCTCAACTCTGCCTATTTGTTGGTCATATCCAGCCTCATTAAAATACGGCTTCTCATTAAGAACAAGAGCCTGCAGAGAGAGAAGAACTTGAAGAATAGTGGAGGTTCCAGGATTCCACACTTCACTGTCTGCGCCTGTCCAAGTATTTAGCAGACTCAGACAGATTCTCCCCGACTCATACAAATTAGGATTTAAGCGGAGCCCACCAGAATTGTAGTGCACCATCTGCATTCAAAGGCCGCAATACAGCATGAGAGTTTGTTCAGATTTAGAGTTTTTTTCTTGAGATCTTTGAACATGGGCTGTTATAAACTGAACTTCTCAGTTCAGTGTAGTGAAGGGCCTTATAAACAATGACGCTGAAATAAAAAATACAAGCACTGCAAACTACATTTAATAGCTTACAGGTGGTTCGTTGGGATACTCTGGAGGGAAACATATATCAAAGAAAAACAGCCCGTCATGATACGGAGTTCCAGATGCACCAACAATAGCTGCTCGCATGAGATCCATTCTTTCTTCAAACGCACGAACATAAATAGAGTCTGTTTAGGTCAATAAAGATTGTAAGTGCATTTACAGAATTTGTTTTGAATGTTTACTGCACACTTTAACAAATTCTATTTTCATTAGTTAGTAAATCAAATAACATTTCAGATTACTTATTTAAAGATTGTTTCTAGATAAAGTCTTCAATGACCCACAATACAAATATACATAAATTATGGACTCCCACTTTTAAAAAAGATTGAACTTTGACAAATTTTCTTTTCTATTTACAGCTACAACCAAATTCGTTTATATATTGCACTCACAAATCCTGATACCCCTAAAATCAATTTTTGGTTAAAAAATGTAACAACTTATACCATGCCATCTTGCCATATATATTTTGTCACTCAAATTGGATTTCCTTATTATAATGGCTAAGGAAATTACGAGGACTATCATCAATCTCAGTCCATATACAGTGGCAGACACCAGTAACTCCAGCGATTCTAATTTGAGTTTAAGCATTGAGTTTAATCATCATTATATAACAATAATGAATGCAACAGAAATACTTCTCATGGAGAATTAACTATGCAAAACATTGTGGTTCAAAAAAAAAGAAAAGAAGATAAAGTATGTACCCGGAAGGCTTTTCTCAAGGATGCTCCATTCTTGCTGAACCTTTTTTACCCAACCTCTTTTTACCTACAAAGCAAAGAAAATAATTTAGCCTAATATATCATCAATGTAATAGTATAGTATTTCATAGTAAGGGTCGATTTCTAACCTGTGATGTTGACAATCCTTTTCCCTCATCAGAAAAATGGTGGTCAGAGCAACTTTCTATTACATCAAACTGCTTAAACCAGTTTGAACTATTGCTGTCTAAAGAAAATGGGAAATCATTTTTTTCGTGGATCCTAATAACTTCTGGATATGAAGTTCTGTCGTCAGTAGAATGAAACTCAGTTGTTGGATGTGGTTCAATGCAGAGGTTACGAGTTTCCGCATCTTTCTTATCAAGAAAATCAGATTCATTATCCTTTTCAAATGTAGGTACTGAAGAAAATGTTCCTGAAATTGAATTTCCACCAAGTGTTTGGAATATACTGGATTTAATACTGGAGAAAAGTTCAAAGGCAGCTCGAGGAAGGAAAAAGGAACTGCACTCAAGATTATTTTCACAATTCTCTTTTCTACCATCACCATTTGTCAAGTCCTGCAAATTAAACATCGCGTTCAGTCTATTTTAGGTAGATGCATTTGGTAAGCTCTAGTAAAACATTAATCATTGAAAAACATGATTTAGGATTATTACAAATTACAATGCTTATATTTTCCACATTAAAAATTGAAAATGAAGTTGCAAGTTGCTTTAGTAGTATATATATTTTTCTATATATTAATCTGTCTTTTCATTATAGTTTTTAATCTGAGACGTCTGTGTCTGACATATACCAGTTAGAAAATATACAAGTACATGCATGCTACATGGATGAGAGTGGATTCTCTCCATTGTAATTTTCTCAATTGTTGCATATCTACCATCAAACATGAGAGAGAAAAAGAGAGATAAAATTTATAATTTCAACGGAGAGAATCCATTTCCCATACGGATGCACACAGAGACACAGAACAAACAGAAAAGACATTGCTCTTACCTTTTCCTTCTTGTCAGAAGGTAGACTTCCACATTCAATCATCTCTTGAGGAGCAGGGGTTACAGTTGAGTCTTCATGTTTATCAATCCGAAAAATTTCATAAGGCGCAACCTGTTGGGAAAAATAAAAATCATTCATAAATTACCTCATGAAACAATACAATTTAATGTATCAATTAATAGAATAGAAAATCAGACACAATATAAGTTCTATAAAGCTGCATTATATTTACAGAAAATTATGGCATACCTTGGTTGTGAAACCAGTAGCCAATTTCATTTCCACGTCACCATCTTTGAAACCAATAACAGTGCCGACACAGGACAGATAATAGTCATCAGGGAAGTCATCGTGATAACTCATTTGGTTCCCATTTTTAAGAGCAGCCTCTGCATTCGAGTCACTCACTGGTTTTTCTTTTTCTTTATCAGCTTGGTAACCAAACTGATTTTGAGCCGCCTTGAACATAATATCACCATAAAAACAAGAGTAGTCTGGGTGCTCTACAAGTTCATAGGCACTCACAGTTTCCTCCATTCTGTCTGGATCCAAATTAGTCGGTTTGGATACGGAGACAGTTTTCCATTGTACCTTTACAGTATGCTCCTTTGCATCCACACATTGGACAACACCCCATCTTTGACTGCTAGGATCATAAGAAGCACCTTTTTCCAGCACAAACTGATGAGGCCAAAATTCATGTGTGTTTATAACATTGACTGGGAGTAAATTCTCTGGATCTAATCCCAAAGTATGTTCACCATTTTGCCACAAAATGTCAACTTTGGCCTTTATCTTCCCAATTATAAACAATTCCCCAATAGTAAGGTTTCTTCCCTCACTCTTGCAACTTCTTGTCATACTATGCTCCATAGTAATCGGTTCCTCTTCGTCTGCAACTGAGAGCATGCACCAGTCACCAAGCTGCCAGTTTGCGTGTGATGAAAAACTTGACAACACGGTCAAGTTCTTGGAATCTTGCCAACATGGTGGAGCATTCACATTCAAATTGCTACCGACAAGAACAGAAGTGATCCAGTTAACATACACCAAACCTGCATCCACAGCACAAATAGTTCCTTCGTCTTGATTGTCTCTCCAAGTTCCACATAGCCATCCTGCTGATTTAGAAGCGTCGGAGGACTTAACCTTTACTCTCTGACCAGGATAGTATGGACACTGCGAATCTTCTGGAAATTTACGAGTCAATGGTAAAACCTTCTCTCTTTCTGAGGCAATGATATCAGATTTAGCTCCATCATCAAACAATACAGTCACTTTGTCCACAACCCTTTGAACACGACCGAGCCATGGTCCCTTAATTACATGATCACCTTCTGATATGGACCGAATCTTCGAAAGTTCCTTGGAGTTTACATTTTTTAATATCTTTCCTTTCACATTTTCCAAATCCACAAACAAATCACAACTTGTGACCCTTCCCATCTGTCCAGTTGGATCTGACAAGGAGCATACCACATCCCCATTATCAAAAGTTCTTTCAAATGAGAGAAAATCATCAATCTTCCCAATGCTTTCCTCTAAACTTGATAATATGCTCTGAGCTTGACCACCGTATTGGAAATCAATTTCCTCTTGATCCTCACTGCTGCTGCTGTCACTGGAACTGGAAGTCTCCCATTCCGAATCACTAGTCATAGCATCCATCAATTATAGTTTATATGCCTGTCACAATATTTTGATAGTAACATCAATTAAAATACGATAAAATAACATGATGACTCAACAATAGAGAAGAAACAAGTTAGTCCGTGCGCACAAATTCTCACCAGATTTTGAAATAGATGGAATCAGAATTCAGAACTAATCTGCACTCAGCAATGAGGTTTTTCTTTGAATGAGAGCTATGCATGAAAAACAAGTAAAATAGTAATATGGATACTTTAGAATGGTTGGCAATTTTAACGTATACATAGATGAACATTAAAAGAAAACAGGGATTCATTCAAGAACATGCTTACCTTCTCAAGCGAATTGAAGCATCAAACTCTAATGTCTGTACTGTGATCACAGCAAGTATGCTGATAATGGCTTCAACAGATAGTTGTATACTAACAAAAATATATTTTTGATGGATAATTTTTTTCCACAGATAGTCGGTATCTCCAAAAGATTACTCGACCACTGAAACCGGAGATCTGATGCCAAAGAAGATTTGTCCACAGGATAATAGGAATCAATCAAAGACTCCAAAGTGCCAAAGGAGATATGCCCAATTTGGAATTGAATTTTTCACAGAAAGATACTCTTCCAACAACAAATATTAAGTAGCTTGCAGCCACAACTATCAGATGATTTCTTTCTTCTTTTTTACTCGGTTCCGGGGAAGATATCTAGTGCTAGATGAAGCAGAATAAGATGATAAAGAGATGCCAAAGGAGATTTGCCTCCAGAATAGGTGGAGTTCCAAGAGTTATTTCTGAATGATAATATTTTATAATGAAAAATGTTTCTCATATACTTTTACTACCTGAATCCAACTATAGGAAGTTCAGTAACTTTTGCCAAAGGAGATTTGTCCAATACACAGGAATCTTCAAACATACATGAAAAGCTGAAAGGAATGGAATTTTCTTTTCCAAGATTGCCAAAGGAAATTTGCCCAAACTACAAAGCTTAAAACACTATATCAGGTCTATTTGGTACCAAGGGAGAAGGAATAAAATCTAGAACCAAGAAAATTTCAGAGTTTTAATCAGGAATTTTTAACCATTCAACAGAAATTTGGTCTGCTTCTTGATTCACAGCAAGAGGGAAAATTAGAACCACATTTGCCATTGCCAAAAGGGCTTCAATAACCAAATCATTTCTATTGAACCTGCAACAAAATAACAAATTAAGATGCATGCAAATCAAAATCATAATTTAGTACAAAATATATTCTAGAAACCAGCTTTATTAGGAAATCATTGTGAAGAATTCATAGGTATTTTTCTCCACAAATTACATGAAAAAAGATTGATAAAAACAAATTTCCAGAGTCTCTAGTTGATATATGAAAAAGGACAGAAGGAAACAAAACAAGGTGTTAAAACTTCTTAATAAAAAACAAAAAACACTCTTTTAGAAATTCATATGGAATCACTTCTAACATAATCATGTTATATGGAAATCAACTTTACTGAATCCAGTACTATCAAATACCAAACTACATAGCATTAAAATGAAATTATACAGAAAAATGATAAACTTGCAGAACAAGGAAAAACAAGCATCATATTCACCTTTGAAATAGTTGGATCCACATAAGCCAAGAAACTCCATTACTCTAAAGGAACTCCACCAAGAAGAACACAACAAATTGAAAGTATACTACTACTTCACAAAATTTGCTTTCAACTTAAAAATAAAAAAAAAAGCAGAAAGATCTTGCTCTCTTCTTCTTAGACAAAAGGAAAAGGTAGATGTTGTTCAAATAGGTTTAGTTCCAAGGCCAGTTCCACCATCTTCCAAATCACCACCAAGCTTTGGAACCATTGCAAGGAGACACTCTTTGTGAAATGCTAAGGCTTTAGTGTTGGTTTGTATAGTGAATGAAACCTTTTTCTTACACTTACTCATAAATAGGGTGACTATTTAAACCCACCAACAGAAAAGAATATACTACATAGTACTAGGAGACAGTTAGAAGTTGATTACCTTTTTGCCCTCCTTATTATTTCACACAAAAAATTCATGATTTTGAAACTCAAATGAAACAAGGAAAATAAGGTTTCATGATTATTATTTTAAGCTTGTCAAAAAATTATTATTATTTTAAGCAAGATTTCATATTTAAGCCGGGATAGAAAAAAATGGTCAGTTAGATTTTTTAATCATCAACTAATCTACAAGATATATATACTACGCATCAAAAACATGGTTAACAAAAAGAGATTAATTTAATCCCCCCAAAAAAAAGAGAGATTAATTTTTTTTTTGGTGAAGTAGCCTAGTGGCTAGAAAATCTACCTTAAAGGTGAATAAGTGGAGTGTCCGAGTTCGGACCCGGACTCCTGCACATGTAGTGCGATGTCCCTACCAACTGAGCTAAGCTCATACAAGAGAGATTAATTTTAATACCATATATGTTGTTATAAAACTTTTTATACGGTCAACCAATTATAAATCACTTTTATACGACTTTCAAAGTATATATGAAACTGAGAAAATGAATCTGATTGTGATTGGTTGACGATGTAAAAACTATTTATAATTTTGATGAATATAATTAAATCCAATACATATAGTACATAATTATTAACAAATTGAACTAAGAAATGTTAATTTGATGTCATAAACTCTACTTGTGTCATATTCCAAAGATGTTTTGTTGTTGCATACTTGCGTCATACCCTTTAAATTCTATTGGATAATTTATACTGTACTTCTTACTAGCTTTGCCATTCTGTATACTCTCTCATTTTAAGTAGGTCTATTTCATATGATATGCATTAATATCAATAATTTAAAGTAGAAGAAAGTTTAATCACTTATTTCCTTTTTGTTGAAACTTTGTTAAAAATCTTCCAAAAAGTAATTTAAAGCCAATAACACATATTGTCTTAATACCTTCATTAATCCATCTCTTTCTATGCTTTATTAGTGATAAAAAGCACTAATTTTTTCAATTATAATTGATAATTTCTTTTCAATAAGCAAGGTTTTCTCAAGTTTATTCTCATGAATATCCTTGTTTACATGTGTTACGTTTCTAGCCAATACAAAGAATATCCTTGATGCTTCAAAACTTAGTGGAATGTTTATGATCTAAAGACAAAAGGACACTATATATTAAGAATGTTTGTGGAGACAAGTTAGTGATTCACTGGTTTTATTTTTAGGACTAACCACAAAACTAGAAGAATTTTTTCTTTACATATTTGTCAAATTTGAAGAATGTGCCTAAGCACTAAGACACTAATGTCTAGTTGGAAAGATAGAACATTATGCCACTAGCTGAAAATGACCAACTCCTAAAAACTTTTTTCTCAATTCTTATAACCTATATAGAATTTTTAACCATTTCTTTTTGTTGGGTGGATTCCATATTGAGAATGCTTTTGCACTTTGTTATGTTATGTTATGCATGTGCCCAAGATTTTATTCAAAATTCCATTGACCTTTGATTATTACTAGGGGACCAAGCTATGAGAATATGAAGGTTCTTCTTTAAATTTTATTTTATCTAAATGCGGTATTAGTCAAAGTAAGGTGATCATTAATCAAATATTACCATGCTGGTTAGTAACTAAATTTTTTTTTTGGTCAAGTAGTATAGTGGCTAGAAAATTCACCTTAAGGGTGAATTAGTGGAGTGTCCCGGGTTCGAACCCGGGCTCCTGCACATATAGTGCGATATCCCTACCAACTGAGCTAAGCTCATGGGGACGGTTAGTAACTAAAATTTTACTCTTAAGATATATAAGTTGAGTGTCCGAAATTCGAACTCTGACTCATATATATAAAATATGATGTTCCTACCAACTGAATTAAGCTTATATGAGACACAATGCAACTTTAATTTGCTCCACTTTTGTTCATATGTGCTATTGGCCATTTAAAAAATAAAATTATATAAATGCTCAAGGATCTACTATGGAATATGTCATTGCTAATGCTCTTCATTCATTTCTTTCCGAATTTGGCTCTAGCGTATTATGAAATTATTTACATAGTGGGATCACTTGCATTGCATACACACAAAAGTAAAATAAAATAAAATACAAGAAATCCCTTAAAGGGCACAAGCTCGAATATTCACATATTCATTCCTTCTTCTATCGTACTTTTTTAGGTCATGCAATTTATAATTGGCATAGTTAAATGATTTCAATTTTCATGGAATTTAATTTGGTGAAAGCATCTGTCAAAAAAAAATATGGTGAAAGCTCCTTTTCACAATTTGAGCCACCCGTGCACCATTACATTTACAATTTGTAAATAATACCTCCACTCATTTTATTAGTAAATAAATGAGAAAAGGCAAGGTAGTGAGTGGCCAACAAAAATATTGTATTAACAGTGTAATAGTATAGTTGAAAACAAAAGTCACGGTCTACATTAAGGGCTTTTAGTGTGATACTATATACAATTTTACTATTTAATTAATTTATTTTTATGTATGTCATACGTGGATGAAAATTATGATCTCATTCACTTGGAATGTAGTGGAGTACTCCCTCCGTCCCAAATTATAAGGGAAAAAAGCTCATTTTTTTTGTTCCAAATTATAAGGGAGAAAGTCATTTTCAAGAATGTTTTTTCCTTATTCTCATAAAATTAAATGCAAATTGCATTTAATTTTCTCTCTCTACCCTTTTCTCAATAAACAACAACCAATAAAAATTATTTTTACATCTTTCTATGCAACTTATTTTAAGGAAAACCCACAAAAACATATTTCAAATTATCATGTTTTACTTTTTCTTAATAAGTGTGATTTTTTTATTTTCTCTTATAATTCGGGACGGAGGGAGTACTTTGTTAAAAGTGTTTTTCTATCATGTGCAACTTTGCACATGTTAAGAAATTCAAAATAGTAAGTTTGCATTGGAACTTGTACATTTCATATTAAATGTTTGATTTTTTTAATAAATAATTATTATTTTTCATTAAATAGTTATTATTTTTGGTTACTTTAACATGTGTAATATTGCACATGTTAGACAAACCCTAAAAATTAATAATCTTCGAAGTAATGAATTCAATAACTTAAAAAGTTAAAAAAACACTTTTTTTTTTTATTTTGTCAATTTTTATCTTTTTAATCTTTTTTTCGCACTTATTAGCACGACGTTTTAATCAATTATATTTGACTCACAGACACTTATATAGTGATGCAAGTCTAATCAAAATCCACCAAGCACCATGAAATTTAGAGGCGTCATTGGTGTACAAGTGAGATAAATTTTATATTATGAATAAATTTGTTATTAATGAGTATTGCATTTAATTGAGATATGATAAAATTTGTTGATCAAATTGTGGAAATTAAACTTCTCTATGATGCAAGATTAACTTATTTATTTATGGACATTTGACAAAGTCGCAAAAGATATCTCCACGTAGTGCAAAGTGAAATCAAAATAATGGTCACATGAAACAGCAAGTTAATCTCCACCTCAAACAATTAGAACAGTAAATCAGATAACATCAAATTAATTTTCATATATAGTTTTTAAACTTTATATAATTATATAAATATATATAGTGGCAATAAGTGGAGTAGCTGTTGCAAGAAACAATATTCATGAACATAATTATACTAATTAAACCAAAAGTGGGAGCTAAGGAAGTTCTTTACGAATTGCCAACTCCTTATTACATGTACATATAGAAGAGACAGATATGGGACAAAGAAAGTGAATCCACTTAGAACCACTTTGAATGGAAGGAGATATATTCTTCCATTTTATTATTCACTTTAACACTTGGAATGACCAATTAATATATAGCACACAGAAAGGTTACCCATCAGATGGAAATATATATGAAGGAAGAGAAAAGTTATAGGTATTAGGACATTTTTGTTTTTTATATTTTAAGAAAACCACCTTAGTTAGGGCATATCTTCAAGCTTAAGTATTGTTGGACCGATTATGAGACTAATCTTTATTAGGATGTTTAGGTCATAATTTAAAGCTCTTTACCCTTCTTCAAAATGTGTTATGTAGGATTGAATATTGATTCTCTCCAATAAACTAAGCGCTACGCCGCTACTTAATTAGGTGTACATCCATTAGATTTTATGACTTTTTAAGATTGAAAAAACAATTATAACTTTTCGGTTCTTAGGGGAAGGGATTTTACGAAGTCCAACCGTGAGGTAAGTAATATTATTTTTAATTTCATGTTCAAACTTGAATGTATATTTGACAACGCCTCAAGAATATATATTGGTTTGGTGCCCACATATATTTTATTTTTGAGAACTCGGTAACACTAACAGGCAATTCAAACTGATGATGTGTTGGACATGGAGAACATACTCATCATGAATTGAAGTATGATATTTTGGGCTTACTATAATTTATCTTAAAATAGAAATGGGAATTGTATTGTCTTATGCAAATATTTGGAAGGAACAACTTCTATACTCAGTTAGAAGGAAGGAGAGATAGAAAGAAATTAACATGACATATATTTCATATCATATACCCTTCCTTATCCACATCCGAAATTAACATGACAGTGTCTTCATAAATTTCTCCTAGAACGCCTGAGAAGCACGGGTCACAAAAATAAATTTTCTTGTGAGAACTGATAATTATTGTGAAAAATGAGAACTATTAATAATAACCATCAGATTTAATTGACGCATTAGATTAAAATTCTCTCACTCACTTAAAACCTCATGTGATTTTATTTGTGCAAATTAAAAGATCTTGCTATATATAATATTTCCAAATCTATTAATGCACCTCCCACCAACAAAACCTACCAAACAGCTAATACTTCTTTTTTTTTTTTAAAAAAAAGACAAAATTACACTACAGGTCCTTTATCTTATTTTTTTGTAACACTTTGGTCCTTTATCTTTTTTTTTGTAACACTTTGATCCTTTATCTTTTATTTGTAACACTTTAGTCCTTTATTTTTTTTTATTTGTAACATTTTAGTCCCTGTTTTTATAACAGTTTGATCCTTTATCTTGTTTTATTTGTAACACTTTGGTGCTTTATTTTTTATAAATAAATAAGATACGGATCAAAGTGTTACGAAAAAAAAAGATAAAGGACCAAAATGTTACAAAAAAAAAGATAAAGGACCAAAGTGTTACAAAAAAATAAGATAAAGGATCTGTAGTGTAATTTTGCCTTTTTTTTTTCTTCATCGCTTGCCGCCATCTTCTTGTATCATCTTCTTTATATTTGTAAGGTTATCTCAACAATGTTATTTCTTTTTCGGTTGTTAGGGTTGGGAATAGGCCAGGCGGCCTACAGGCGCCTTCGGCCTGGCCTGGGCTGGCCTGTTTATTAAAAATGTCAGGCTTAGGCTTTGAAAAAAGTCTGTTTACATAAATAGGCCAGACTCATGCTTCTAAAAAAGCCTATAAAGCCTGATAGGCCGGCCTGTTTATATTTAATTATTATTTATATAATATTATTATTTATATTTATTTTTTTGCCAAAGAAAAAAGATATTATTATTTAATCATATTTGTTATTTTATTAACTTTTAATTATTGTGCTAATTATTTTATTAGTTTTTTCTTAATGTTGAAGAAATTATAAAAATTTAAATGTGAAATAGGCTTTTAAGGTCTGTTTAGCCTATTTAAAAAGACTATATAGAGACATTTATATAACACAGAATTTTAAATAGCCGACAAGGTCAGGCCAGACTTTAAAAAGGCTCAGGCCAGACCAAAATAAATAACATTTGATAGGCCATAGGCCAGGCTCAGGCTTGAAGAAAAATCGTAGGCCAGACTCAGGCCTATCAAGGTCTGGCCTGCCCTGTTCCCAACCCTATCGGTTGTAAAAAAAAATTTATGTCAATTTTTTTTATAGTAATTGACGTAGAAATTTTTTATATTTTAATTTCAAAAAAAATTGATAAAAGAAGAAGATGGTGGCAAGCGGCAAGTTATGGAGTAAATTAGAGAAGTATATTATTGTTGGTAGGTTTTGAAGTGGGAGGTGCATTAAAAAATTAGGAAAGATAATATTATAGAAATAAATTAAGAAATAATATATATAGGAAGATATTTTAAGTGAGTGGGAGAATTTTAATCTAATGCGTCAATTAAATCTGATGGTTATTATTAATAGTTCTCATTTCTCACAATAATTATCAGTTCTCACCGGAGGGTTGGGAACAGGTTAGGCCAGACCTTGATAGGCCTGAGTCTGGCCTACGATTTTTCTTCAGGCCTGAGCCTGGCCTACGGCCTATCAAATGTTATTTATTTTGGTCTGGCCTGAGCCTTTTTAAAGTCTGGTCTGACCTTGTAGCCTATTTAAAAGTTTGTGTTATATAAATGTCTCTATATAGTCTTTTTAAATAGGCTAAACATGCCTTAAAAGCCTATTTCACATTTAAATTTTTATAATTTCTTCAACATTAAGAAAAAACTAATAAAATAATTAGCACAATAATTAAAAGTTAATAAAATAACAAATATGATTAAATAATAATATATTTTTTCTTTGGCAAAAAAATAAATATAAATAATAATATTATATAAATAATAATAATTAAATATAAACAGGCCGGCCTATCAGGCTTTATAGGCTTTTTTAGAAGCATGAGTCTGGCCTATATATGTGATCGTACCTGGTGATCAGAATAGATTGATGGCCGGTCCGTCGAGCGAGCGTCCACACCGAAGGGGGGGTTTGTACCTGCAGGTGCTCCGATGCCTAAGTCAGCAAAGTGAACAGAGAGATACAAAAGAAGAGAGAGAAAGAAAGTGTAGAATGGTTCTGAATACCTGGCTCTCCTGTATAGGAGAGCTTATATGGTGCCCCCAGCGCTGGGCCAAAGGTTGGTCTATTGGGCCTGGATAACCGGCCCAATAGGCCCAACTGCCAGGATAGCCCCTGTATCGTAGGGGAAGGCAGGTATTTGCCTCTATCCTGGTTTGGAGTCGTTCCGCTATTGGCGGGTAATGGATGACTCCGTGACGGATATGGTTAGTCAATGGAGCACGTGTTAAACATGCTGCTTAGCTGTTAAGCTAAGGCTGAATGAGTCGTCGTGCACGGATAGCCGAGCACGTGATTAGCGCGGAGCTAATCTGTTATGTCGAGCAGGACACGTCATTGGCTGACGTGTCGGGGAAGTATCCCCTTATTGGGCCATGCCCCAAATGTCGGGCATAAGTGACTGGGCCAGCTCTTGGCCCAGTCCAGAACAATATGTAAACAAGCTTTTTTCAAAGTCTAAGCCTGACATTTTTAATAAACAGGTCAGCCCAGCCCAGGCTTACACAGGCCAGGCCGAAGGCACCTGTAGGCCTCCTGGCCTATTCCCAACCCTAACAACCGAAAAAGAAATAACATTGTTGAGATAACCTTACAAATATAAAGAAGATGATACAAGAAGATGGCGGCAAGCGGTGAAGGGAAAAAAAAAAGTATTAGCTGTTTGGTAGGTTTTGTTGGTGGGAGGTGCATTAATAGATTAAGAAATAATATCTATAGGAAGATATTTTAATTTGCACAAATAGAATTACATGAGGTTTTAAGTGAGTGGGAGAATTTTAATCTAATGCGTCAATTAAATCTGATGGTTATTATTAATAGTTCTCATTTCTCACAATAATTATCAGTTCTCACCGGATACACTCTATATATATATATATATATATATATATATATATATATATATATATATATATATATATATATATATATAAGGGAGAGATCAAATTACACCGGTATAACATTTGAGTAATGTTACACCGCTCACTAACGCTTCAACGAATACAAATTTTACAAAATTTACCGTTGGATTGACCATTAGACTGATCTGAAATTGATGACATTACTAGCACCAACTTGAAGGCGTTTGTTTCTGTTAGAACTTAGACATGTTCAAAAATAAATGACATGTTTGATCATGTTTATGTTTGTCAATGCACATCTTAGATCGTTAATATCTTTAGTTATGTATTATTAAAAATTATAAAAATTGTATATTTTGAAAATACTCATAGAGACAAATCAAACAACATCTCATATGTTAATATTTGCATGTATATATTAGTAGAAAAATATGTTCAAAGTAGATTATATGAATAGTATACTAAGTCAAAATTAAGTCATTTATTTTGGAACGGAGAGAATAGGAATGATCATTTGTGAACAATATCCTAAGTATTTTCACGCCTCAAAACCATAGCAAAGGTTGTATATTGTTCTGCATCTAGTAAGACTCACTCTTTCATTCGTATTTTATTATCGAATATATTTTAGTAAAGGGGTCATGCTAACCGGTGCCCCCGGGGCACTGGTTAAGGAAACCAAAAAAGGAAATTTTAAAATTGAAAATAACACTTTTTAGACTTTCGAGACGTTGACTGCACAAACTTCAATATGATATTACTATATTTAGTTCCTTAAACAGTGCCCCCAGGACACTGTTTAGCATTTTCCTTTAGTAAATAGGATCCTCTCCAACATAAGCATCATTCTCTAACAAATTGATTAAAATGACCGTAAATTGGGGACCTGGATCCTCTCCTTCACCCCTTGTCTCCTTCTCTCTCCTTCCCCATATCAGCCACTTGATCAAAGATCAAGGGTTGGTGCAGCGTAGCTCGCGTACGCGCGCGCACACAGGATCACAATATCAAATCCCCCTCTCATTTCTCCACTTTCTTTCTCTCTCTTCGTTTTTCTCACTCTCACGTTCTCTCTTCTGTCTTCTCCCTTCTCTCAAACTTCATCCTCTTCTCTTTTTCTTTCTTCTTGCTTCTGTTTCTTCTTTTTGCTTCTTATTTTTTTTGGGTTTGTTATTTTGATTTTTAGATGGTGGTGGTTGATGATTTTTGATTGATGAAGATTGAAGGTGATGGTGGGATTTGTAGAGATTATGGATGATGAAGTGTGAGTGTGTGAGTGTGGGATTTGTAGATTTGATTTGCTTCATGGATTTAGTTGGAGATTATTGAGGCTTTAGATGGAGCTTGAATAGTTTGAATTTTTTCTTCTCATGGATTTTTTGGGACAGTGACAGTATTTGTGTTGTTGGTTGTTTTCCAGATTGATTCATCAACTCCATGGTTTGATTTGATCAATGTTTTTTGTTTTGTGACAGTGTTTGTGTTGTTGTGTTCCATGTTTGCTTCGGAGAAGAAGAAACGCATATGAGGAAGGAGGAGAAGTCAAAAGTTTGTTTTCTAGCTTGTTTTGTCAAAATAGATTTTGACCGCAAGATTGATCTAACGGGTCAGGATTGGAGAAGGAGAGAGATGGAGACAGTGGGTGATGGAGAGAATCCGGATCCGTAAATTGGTTAATCTTGGAGATATCTAGAGTTTATAAAATGTTGGAGAGGGATGGAGAGAAAATTTGTTGTAGAAGTATAAATTACCGAATTGAGACTCGATGTTGTGAGCGTCGGACAATTTGAGATCTCAAACTGAACTATGTCAGTTAAAATATTTCATTCATTGTGACTTCTCCATATTGATGACATGTCATACGGGGGGAGCATTTGTTATAAGGCAAAATTTATGGCGCACAACTTCCTCAAATTGTGCATTATGTACAAGTCATCGAAAATACTATAACGAATACAAATTTTACAAAATTTATTGTTAGATTGAAAGTTTATATGGTATAGATCAGCCATAAATTTTCTTAAAAAAATTGAAAATCATTTGATATGTTATTGAGACCCATCAACATTAACGGTTTTTGGATTTTTATTGAATACCGTTAATCTTGGTGGGTCTCAATAACATATCAAATGATTTTCAAAAAAATTAAAAAATTTATGTATGATCTAAACGATATAAACTTTCTATCCAACGGTGGATTTTGTAAAATTCGTATTCATTATAAAAATATCGAAGACTTGTGCACCATTTACCACTTAATCAAGTGGTGCATGTTAGACAAATATTTGTTATAAACCCAATTTGAATATGGTTACACTCCAAAATTAAGAGGAGAATTAGCGTTAAAGAAGGTCTTAGAATTAAATATTGGGTCTAACTCATCCTTACAAAACAGGCTTGTATGGTGATGATGGGTTAGACCCAATATTCAATTCTAAGATGGTATAAGAGCCTCTCCCCGATCCGTTGGGCCACCTGTTATCAGGTTTTCGCTATCGGGTCATCCACCGTTTATATCCACGCACCAAGCCCAATAGCACTAGTGCTGGGCATGGGGGAGTGTGTTAAGAAGTCTCACATCGGTTGTAAGATGAACTTGACAAATGTTTATAAGCAAGTGACAATCCTCATCTTATGAGCTGGTTTTATGAGATGAGTTAAACTCAATATTCATTTCTAAAAGAAATAAAGCTTCATATAATATTTTTCTGACTTTTCTCATTACTTGCTGCATCTTTATATAGAACTAGAATTCAAACTAGGGGTGTGCAAAAAATTTGGTTATCCTTAACCAAATTACTGATCAATCCATATCCAATTTTAGTTTGCAAAATCCATTTAAAAAAAAAACTACACCACTCCAATAAAAAAACACCAATTATAAACCATAACCACATTTTGTAATTTGGTTTGGAATTGGTTTGAAAATTTAGGCTCAATAGCTAATTCAGGCCCAATCTTCAATTTTTTAAAATTCTTTATTATATAATAAAATAATTAATTAAAAGAGGGGTGGAGGACCGGTGGTCAACCGGTGGTCAAAGCCGGACCACCGGCGGCCGGTGCGGCGGCGCTCCGGCAGGACGGCGGCGGACTGCGGTTTCCGGCGGACCTCCGACGACTTTCACGGCGGCCGTCGGTGGTGCTCCGGTGGTCGACGGTGGTGCTCCGACGGCCGGCCACCACCAACCACCCATACTATTTAAATATTATTTTATTTTAAAAATCAGATTTTTAATAATTATTTTAAAAATAATTAAAAAAATCAGTTTTTAATGTTTTTAATTTTTAAAAATAATTAAAAAATTCAGTTTTTTTTAAAATAATTAAAAAATCAGTTTTTAATGTTTTTAGTTTTTCAAAAATTTAGTATTTTAATTTTTTTCCTATTTATTAGTTTTTTTTTGTATTTAAAAATCAGATTTTTTAATTTTAAAAATTACTCTTTTTTTAAATAATAAAAAATATTTTTAAAACAATATAAAAAATAAGTTTTCGGCTAAGTAAAAAATAATTTGGGTTTAAAAAAAATATTTTATGGGTTGATTATAAACCAATTCAATCATAAAATTAATGAAAAATTATGTTTTTAAAATAATTAATAAATCTATTTTTTTTAAATCAACTAATAAAAAAAATTAGTTTAAGTAAAAAACCTATTTAAAATTGGATCATGTGAATAACTTAAATTTTATTACAAACCGGTTATAAATTGGTTCGATCCGGTTAATAACCAAATCCAAATTAGTTTTAAAAAATAACCGGTTTGTTATTGAAATGGTTTTGGTTTAGAACCAAAATCATCAATTAGGTGTGGTGTGGTTTCCAAACCATGCACACCCCTAATTCAAACTACCCTCTCCGTCCCAAAATTTAGGGACCGAGGGAGTAACTCCTAAATTCTTAGTATCTGTGTACAATAATACTATCTCAAAATGATACTAATTACATAAAATATGAAAAATCCTAACTACTTTTATTCTAAGAGATGTTACCTTTGGTGAAATTGATTCATATCAGCATTTTGCCATTAAGTATGAAATTTAGGGAGTATTAAATTTGCCTAATATTTTATATGATAACAGAACTCTTATTGGAGGTGGTGATAGTTCTCTTAAAAGTGTTAGTCCTCTATGATATGAAAGTTAGTAACAACTTGTGGAGAATGTGCATGCGAGTCCTCTAATAATTGGTGGCGTGATTCCAAATTCATACTACGTTACCTCATCTCCTACAAAAGTTAAAAAGATTAAGAAAAATGCTCCTTGCAATTTACAAACAAAAACTTAAAAAGATTAAGCTGTGGCTAATAACGTTTGCCACAAAAATTGAGGGTTGTCTATTTGGCATCGTAAAATTTAGCCACGGTTATATTAGATTTTTTGTCACACTTAACAAACTTTATGAGTACAATAACAGTCGTCTATATTGATGTTATATATCACACGTTAATTTTTTCTTTTGATAAATAAATATTTCGCTTCAATTAATCATACTACTATTATGATATGTTAAGTGTAAGTTAAAATTTCACATTTGATAAAAGAGTTGTCCAACATTTTTTTTCTTTCAATAAGTATGTTGTACAACATATACTCTCTCCGTCCCATCTTATAAGACCTAATTTGACTAAATACACTATTTATATGTCTTGTTTTGATCGTATTTTTCTAAAAGTATATAAATGTAAATATTCTCATATAAGATATTGTTTTATTTGTTTCGATGAATATTTTCAAAATATCAAAAATTTATAATTTTTACTAATAGACACAATTAAAAATATTCGTAATCAAAATTATGTATTGAAGTACGTGCAATGATCAACAAGTTCTTATATTTTGGAACGGAGGGAGTAAGTCATCAGACTTTTTTTGGATAAAAATACAATGTTCAATCATACTTATGTGATTGCTCTTAATCTAATGTGACAATTCTATTGAGTGGATTCCTCCTCAAGCGAGCTTACAAAAATGAAAGAAAAAATAGTAAGACAAATAAAGAAAGAAAAGAATTTTATGTTTTGTTGGGCCTTAGCCCATGTGAATTGAAAGAAGGACAAAACTTACGGTAGCTAAGTACTGTTCTATAAAAAACTTGTAGCTATTCATTGTCAATTTGAGTGATGCCGTGATTATTAATGTTGATACTTTCTTTCTTTTTTGACACAATAATACCCTTATTTTTGGCATAACAGAAGGTACAATGTCTCCTTCCATGATGTGGGGTTGTTTTCAAATGTCTTCTTCTCTATATCGGTGTAATTGTACAACTGTGAGTGCTGTGATATAATAGTAGCAGCCATCAAAGAAAAGTCTCACAGGTAAACATTGGTGGTATCCATTATTTTGATAGTGTGGAAGCATGGTTTGAAATTTAGTTGTTGGAATTAAATCAATAATATATATACATGTTTATCATATTGTAACATAACTTTAATGCGAAAACCAAATAGTCACAAGAGCATGTATAAAGTCATAGGATCGACAAGATGATCTATATCAAGATTATAGGAATACCTGAATTGACGAATCCATATATGCAATAACCTGAAACAGAATCGGATGACAAGCACCTGTTGACTTGTGGTTATTCCTCAATCAGGACTCTTTATGCTCTAAGCGCACTTCAGATGGGAAGAAGAGGCGATATGCTCTGTGTTCGGTATATTGGGGATCATAGCCTTTATATAGTGTGATGGCCAATTAGGGTTCCCATTATTCCGAAATGGTTCATCCTGACATCCACTCATATTGAGCTCATATCTAATTAATTAATTAATTAATTTCTAAATAGAAATCTAATTAGTCTTTTAACTTTGTTTGATCACTTAATCAATTAAGGCTCCTAATTGATAAATAGCTAATATAATTATACTTTGATGCTCAAAATTTGGTCTTTAATTCGGTCTCTATAGCGACCGAATTATTTCGGTCGCTAAATCTGTCTCTAAAAGCGAATTTTCTAGTAGTGTATTATTGGAATATCATAAAATATTCCAATAGAGTCTGCAGTCGTGATTGCGGCTGTGATATTGCGGATGCAGTAGTCTCAGCAACCGCGTCGTATTATAATTCATGTAATCTTTAATTACATATACTACTATAACGTAACCGCATCATGAACCACATAAGACGAATTCTGACATATTATATTCGTTTAAATCATTTCACAAAAAAATTAAATTTTAAAACCCGATCAAGTCTTGAAATTTAAAGAAATTTTTTACTTTTAATAATATATGTCAACTTTTGCCTTTGCTAGCCCCTTCTAGTTTTTATTCCCTTTTCCATGATGTTGTTGTTGGGTTGTTTTTAAAAACTTTTTTATTTATATTTAAAAACATTAATTTTAAGCCTTAGGGTTAAAATCAAGCAATTGAAACTTAAAGGACCAAAACTTCATTTAAGCCTTAATTAATTCAAATGTTAGAAATTTGAGAGACCAACTTAAGACATTTAAAATATAAGGACCACTTTGAACATTTAAAACATAAGAGATCAACTTAAAACCTAAAATAAACATGGACCAAATATATAACTAAAATTATAATTAATAAAAATATTTGTCCACAAAATAATATTGAACTATCATAAAATATTTCAGGAGTGCTCTCGTGATCCATTGTACTGTGTGACATATTTTACATTTTGCTTTTTTGTACAACACATATTTCACATGTTACAATTGACTATGTATGCACATTAAATCATAATTTTTAGAATTCGGTTTTGGGCCTAACTCATCCTTATAAAATCGGCTTGTAAGATGATGATTGTCTCTACTTTATAAACACTACGTATTATTAAAAGTAAAGACAATCTTCACCTTACAAGCTAGTTTTGTAAGGATGAGTTAGGTCCAAAATCCAATTCAAATATGGTATCAGAGTCGGGTTAAGGGTGAGTGTTGAATATGTAGTTGTGTTGTTGGAGTTTGTTTGAAGTCTCACATTGTTTAAGTTTCCAAACTTTTGATCACATAAATATGTCAAGACAACCTCACCCTATGAGCTAACTTTGGTTGAGATCCAAACGTGTTTAACGATAATAATTTAACATTTTTTGGCTATATATTGGGACATTCATTTGGTTTTGGTAAGTAGGCAAATCAAAGAAATGGCTGGGACGAAAATTGTCACGGCCATGAATTGCATGCCACAAAACAAAGTTCATGGGTTTCAAGGACGCACACCTCTTAGTCTAAGCCATTCCATTAAGAAGCAAAAATTGGTGTATTATTGGAGTATGAATGGTAAGAGTAAGACCAAATTCAGAGTAATGAATCAGAAGGGGAAACAAATAGCACCACAAGTGGAAACTGAGGAGAACATTACTAGCACCAAGTTTATGGCGCTGGTTTCCGTGAGAAATAGTAGTAATAATAATAAGGCATTTCTGAATAATTTCCTAAGTATTTTCATGCCTCAAAACAATACCAAAGGTTGTGTTGTTCTGCAGTTAGTAAGCACAAAACTTGATCCTAGTAAGACTCTCTCTCTCTCTCTCTCTCCCCCTCACCCTCCCTCTCTCAATATGCATCATTCTTTAACAAATTAATTAAGACAAAAAATTAAGAGAAATGAGTGTAGGAGAAAAGATAATTCTTTTTGGCAGATCTATAGAGATAATAAAATGTTGGAGAGGGATGGAGAGAAAATTTGTTGTAGATTCATTAAATATGTTTTTGGTCAGTATAAAACGGTGAACTTCTAAATTTATTTCTTACTTAATTTTTATTATATTTTTAGTACCTAAAAAATTTATAGGGACTACAAATATAATAAAAATTAAGTAAGAATTAAATTTAGAAGATCCACATTTTATAAGGACTAAAAACATATTTAACCCTTAAAAAATAGTATTTCTAACTCTACATTTTATTTTTTGGTTTACGAAAGAGTAGATGATCGAACCCCGACCTCATACATCATATTATCCAAAGCCCTCGCCACTAGACAAAATCCAGTGGCTTTTTCTAACTCTACATTATTAACTAGAAGATATTTCTATATTCTAATAATAGAAACAATACTACTCCGATTTTATATATAAGCAAAAATTGATTTTCAAAATTCATTAAAAACATAGTGTATTTAGCTCTGTATTTTTTTGGTGATAAATTAGCCCGTATCTAACTCTATATTATTAATTAAATATATCAATTTTTCAATAAATCTAAGAAACTAAATTTTACTTAAATATGAAACATGAGGGAGTATGTGAAGCTCCGATACTCCAAAAATGACAAAGTATCGTGTCTGATATGTATTCGATACCGATACTCGTCCGATACTTTTCGATACACGTATCGGAGAAGTATCGACAATTAATATTATTTTTTAAAATAAAATATAATCAATACTTGTCGGATACTTTTCCGATACGTGTATCGATCGAAAAAGTATCGGGCAATTAATGCTCTTTGATGATGGAAACATGAGTCAACTAACGAAAATCGGTTATTCCTGGTTCAAAAAAAAAACTAACGAAAATCGTTTTTGAGATATTTTTTTAAAAAAATGTGATTTTTATTAATTTAAAATCTCTAATATAAATATTTAAGTTACTAAATATCAAAATTAATCTTTTAATTTATAAAGAGATGAATTTAAAATAATTTTTACTATTTTTATCAGCTATCATAAAAATTAATTTAAACAATACAAAAAAAAAAATACTTATGTCTTTTAAAGTTAGAAAAAGGGCCCTACTTGATGTCAGAACTGACTCCCGAACCAGATTAAACTGATGGTGAAAACAAAAAAAAATTAAAATAGCTTCGTATTTATTTTTTAGATTTTTGAAATTTTATGATACAAAAAACTTGTAACGGTGATCAAATATTTAAAACGCCATTTTAAGAGAACCTACTTAACCCATTTTTTATTTGAAACTTTTATAATGAAAGCTTTAATAAAAAAATACACTATAAAAATCATTTTAAAAAATAAAAATAAAACAAATGGGCCCATAATAGTAGCGCCATCCAGAAACAAAGAAAAGTGTCTCTCGAGAAGGAGGCTGGCAACAAAGAGAAGAGAAGAAGAACTCACCGGTGACAAAAGCGTATTCAACAAACGTTTTACATTTCGGCTAAAAATTTAGTATGCTATTTTTGTGGCCGAGTTAATTATTTTGATAATTTTTGCAGTAGTTTTGACTAATATTTGTGTCAGGTTTAGAATACTCGTTTTTTTTTTTTTTTTGTGAGATTTGTTCTCTTGTTATTAGTTTCATAGTTAGTGAGTATTTTATACTTCGTCAATTCATAGAGATAGTAGGAAGACATGTACCCATTATTATGATAGTGGAAACATAGTTTTAAATTGAGGTCCGCATCGTAATTGGGGCTCGAGTATTGCTAATTTGGTAGCATATACAACCGCATCATACTGCAATTGTGGTGTGATCTTTAATCACATGTATTACTACAGCGTAACCGCATCAGGAACCACATTGGATGAACTCAAACATATGCATTTAAATATTTTCACAAAAAATTAAATTCATTTCACACCACTAAGTTGCGGTAAGCGCAATGCCCACAATCGCAGCAACAACAGTGGGGACATTACTACTACTAGCACCAATTTTAGGGAGCTGGTTTCCGTGAGAAATCGTAATAATGATACGGCATTTGTGAACAATTTCCTAAGTATTTTCATTCCCCAAAACCATAGCAAAGGTTGTGTTGTTCTGCAGCTAGTAAGCACAAAATTTGTAATAAAGATTATCCTTTCTTCTTTATCTTAAATCCAATAACTTGATCATAGTAAGACTCACTCTCTCATTCGTATTTTATCATGGAGAATGTTAACATGTGCCCTAAGAGGCACATGTTAATAAGATAAATATGAAAAAAAATTATTGAATTTGTGGTGTATTAAAATCTTTTAAGAAATAACCCTAATTAATTAATATAACAACACATTAGAGTGGCGGCTCACAAAAGGAAAAAAAGGAAAGCACCGTAACATAATTTTTCTTAGTGATTTGGGAAAAATAGTGACGAGGAAGATGTGTGTTGATATTGTCTATGGCCTTGAAAATGTTTGAATTAAAGAGACTTTGTTTCTCTTCTATCTGTTCGTTCCAATCCTCTAATACAGGAGCTAGTCTATGTCATGATGCACAACTATGATTACTAATTCATAAATGAGAATTTCCTTAAAATGCTATATTTTATATTTTTGGGTAGCTTAACATGTGCCCTTATGACACAAGTTAACATGACCCTTTTATTATTGAATACTCCATCTATCCCATATTATAAGAATTACTTTGACTAAATGTACCATTCATTTATCTTGCTTTGACAATATTTTTTTTTAATAAAATATAGATGTAAATATTAACCTATAAGATATTGTTTGATTTGTTTCGATGAGTATTTTCAAAATATCAAGTTTTTATAATTTTTACTAATAGAGAATTAAAGATATTATTGATCAAAATTGTGCATTAGCATTTAGCATACATGCAGTAGTCAAATATGTCTTATATTTTGGGACGGATGGAGTATTTTTTAGCAAATAGGATCCTATCCTACATATGCATCATTCCCTAACAAAGAAAAATGAGTGTAGGAGAAATGAGAAAGGAAATTGTGAGAGATCTTGAGATAATAAAATGTTGAAGACGGGTGAAGAATATTTTTGTTATAGATGTGTAAATTACCGAATTAAGACTCGAAATTGTGAGTGCCGCACAATTTGGGACCTTGCGGAATAGCAAATTTCCTTCTTTAAATAGCTCTGATAGGAGTGTTATATTGTCACGCTAAATGACATTGTTGTGACTTAAGTCTATGTTTGATGACAGGTTTGTAGCTTTGCTGCAAATACACACTTATTGTTTGATGCTAAACTTTTTTGGTTGTATATATGTTAAAATGAAAGGGAGTATGGAGCCAAAGTTGAGCCATGAAACAGTGTTGGAGTTTTCCAAATTAGAACATAAAGGAAGCACAAGCAGCATCTACAGAGTGGAATTCATAGTTGACTCAGATTTTGGTGTCCCTGGAGCTGTCACTGCAGTTAACAACTATGACAATGAGTTTTTCTTGGAAACTATAAACATTAAAGAAAAGGGAAATATTTGTTTCTCTTGCGAGTCTTGGATTCAACCAAATAAGCTTGATCCACACAAGAGAATTTTCTTCATCAACAAAGTGTATCTACCTTGTGAAACACCAAATGGGCTGAAAGAATTCAGAGGAAGGGAGCTAAAGCAAATGAGAGGTGGTGATGATGGTAGTGAGAAAGGACAACTGAGACCTTGGAACAGGATTTATGACTATGATGTTTACAATGATTTGGGAGATCCAGACAAAGGAAATGATTATGCAAGGCCAACTCTTGGTGGCCAACACAACCCTCATCCCACACGTTGTCGTACCGGTCGTCCTCCTACCAAGTCTGGTCAGTTTTCAATTTAGAAATACCAATTTAGAAACATCATGTATTGCATCTAAGCTTAGACCTAAATTTTGAAGTGATAGCTAGGATTACGTGCATGTGAATTATGAACTACAATATACCGCTTTACTTTCCACATTAACATGCAAATGTGGACAGATGCGAAGGCAGAATCGCGACCAAGTGAATCAGAGTTAATATATGTGCCTAGAGATGAAGAATATGAGGACATTAAGCAACAATATATTAATCAAGGAAAATTGAAGGCAGTGCTTCGTAATATTGTGCCTGGTTTAAGGTATAAAATCATGGGCAGTGAAGTAATTTCAAACATTGATCGCTTCATTCAAGAGCCTACAGAGCACTCTGTACCCAAGTCTCTGCTCAATTTAGGAGTGGCCATGGGACAATTTTTTAAATTTGACCCTCCAAAGCTATTTTCAAGTAAGTGAAAATGTAAATATCGTTTCTTTATGTAGCACCAACACCAACATTTCACATTGTAGTTGTGTTTGGTGTCTGACATGTGTCAATATTCGGCAATAATACAATACGACACATTACATTCAATTATTCTGTTTTATTTATTTTTTGAAAAAATGATTCTATTTCCTTAAATTATTATTGATGTCGACTTATCAGTGTTGTATTTGGTGTTCATCTACGTGGGTGTGTTTGTCAAAACCAAATGAATTTTTTCCATGTCAAAGTACATACATATGTATGTGTGTGGTTTCATTTTTGAAACAAATATTCAAATGAAGGGGAATAATTTTCAGGTGGAAAATCACATTTCTTAAGTGATGATGAATTTGGACGTCAAGTGCTCGCTGGGTTAAACCCTTTAAGTATTGCAAGGCTAAAGGTAAACATAACAATAACAAAATATCATGTTACCATTGAGTATTATAGTTAATGCAGCATTCTGTTCTTTCACTTTGTCATTTTTCTTTGCCAATAGGTTTTCCCACCAGTAAGTAAGCTGGATCCCTCTATATATGGTTCAGTAGAGTCGGCATTGAAAGAAGAACACATTATAGACCACATTGAAGGGATGTCTATCCAACAGGTACAAAAGTTGGTCATCTTTCATTCTTTCCTTATATCAAGATTGACCGCAGTCGGTGAACATCAACCGTTAGATGGAGATTGGGTGGCTTGTGTTTTAACTTCTAAAATCTGATTTATATTACATCTTAAAATATCTTCAACATCTCGTCGAGATTGCAACTTCATGAAATGATATCAGTATGCAATGCATGTCCTTTTTCTTAGGCTAAGTTCCATGGGAATGACAAACCATAAAATGTTTTTTGCTTTCAACTTTTAGGCATTGGAAGAGAATAAGTTATTCGTGCTGGACTATCATGATGTTTACTTGCCATTCCTTGATCGGATTAATGCTCTTGAAGAGCGCAAAGCTTATGCGACAACCACAATTTTCTTCCTCACCAAAATGGGAACTTTAAAACCCATTGCTATTCAGCTTGCTCTGCCAACAGGGGATCCAAATACTGCATGCAAGCAGGTTCTTAACCCTTCGGTAGATAAAACCTCCAAATGGCTCTGGCAATTCGCCAAAGCCCATGTTTGTGCTAATGATGGTGGTGTTCATACACTAGTGCACCACTGGTATGAAATTTTATTTCCATGCAAATATTATCAGTAGTAGTAGTATTTGAGAGAATACTTGCCCAAAACTTCTGCATTTGAAAATAAATGATGACATTTCGCCTATGATAATCGAACAGGTTAAGAATACATGCATGCATAGAACCATTAATAATTGCAGCTCATCGGCAATTAAGTGTGATGCATCCTGTATTCAAGCTTCTGCATCCCCATATGCGCTATACACTCAAGACAAATGCAACAGCCCGTGAGGTACTCATCAACGCTGAAGGTTCCATAGAGAAAAACTACACTCCCGGGAGATACAGTATGCAAATTACCTGTGCTGCCTATAAAGATTGGTGGCGGTTCGACATGGAAGGCCTTCCTCCCGATCTTATAAGAAGGTAAACAACACTTTTCCCTTCATCAAAATTCCCTGCACAAAGTGAATAATATTAAGATCTAAACATTTCATAATATTATTTTCATACAGAGGTTTGGCAGTTCCAGATGCAACCCAGCCACATGGTATTAGACTACTTATTGAAGATTATCCTTATGCAGCTGATGGACTCCTCATATGGTCCAGTATAGAGAAGTTGGTCAGGACCTATGTGAACCATTACTACAAAGATTTGAATGCCATTTCTTCTGACTATGAACTCCAATCCTGGTACAAAGAATTCATCAACATGGGACACCCTGATCATAAAAACGCTTCCTGGTGGCCACAACTTCACAACCCTGAGGATCTCATATCCTTGCTTACCACCATAATCTGGATTGTATCAGCGCAGCATGCTGTCTTGAACTTTAGTCAATACCCCTATGCTGGGTATGTCCCAATCCGGCCACAATTAATGAGAAAACTAATTCCAAATGAGGAGGATTCTGACTACGCAGATTTCGTCAAGGATCCAGAGAGATACTTTCTATCATCACTGCCAAGTTTATTTCAGGCAACAAAGTTCATGGCTGTGATCAACATAGGTTCGGCACACTCACCGGATGAGGAGTATATAGGAGATAGAAATGACAAGTCTTCTTGGTTGGGAGAACCTGAGATCATTGATGCACTCATCCAATTTTCAACGGACATGAAAAATATTGAGAAGGAGATTAAAAGAAGAAATGCTGATCCAAAACTTAGGAATCGATGTGGCCATGGAGTTTCATCATATGAACTGCTTATACCAAGCTCAGGAAGTGGGGCTACCGGACGAGGGGTGCCAAATAGTGCAACAGTTTAATATGTGTTGTGGACAGACCAGGCACTGAATATATGTTCTATTATTATTCACATCTTAGGTGCATTAAAATGGATACAAAGTCCATCACCTATAAACACAAAACCTAATAATAACATAAAATAAAAGAACACTAGAGGGTTGAAGTCATTTGCAACTATGTAGCAGATTTGGAAGTTAACAAGTTTAAATCTTTCTGTGTTACACATGCAGAAATTTATTACTGAACTGTCATAAATATTCAAGATGAGTGTATTAAACAAACAGAAGATTAAGTCAAAATACCACAATGCTTCGTACCTAATTAAAAAAAGCCTGATTTTTTTTTTAGTACTACCCATTAAAGTTGTCAATATAGGTGTGAGACTTGTAGTATCATAATACCCAACTTATACATACAACAATAGAGGTAAGCAAGGAGATGAGATCCTCGCGGGCTGCATTAATAATGTTAGCAATCTATTAAATACAACAGAGTATCAAAATGTTCAAGTACTGCAGAAGTTTCCTTCTCCTCCGGCAAACAAAAGCCAAGGAAATTGTTTGCAGAAATATGTATTCTGGAAAGTGGAAACAAAAAAGATAGAAATTATAAGTTTCACTATTGAAAGCATACAATATTTCCTATACTGTGTTACTCCCATATGTGTATAGCATGACAGCATATAAAATTCCAGTATACATAAACAACTCAAATCCACATGTAAGATATAGATACCGTTGTGGTTTGAGGGGGAACAATGATCCAACTGAAATATGAGTCATCCCATAGCCTTTCCACATGACTCATCTATGTGGTTGTATCTTTTGTAATCTCAACTTTGCTTCTGCATGGAATGCTCTTATAGATAGTATCTTTCTTACTTTTAAGCAGTTCTCCTATTGATCCCAGTAGTTTCTTAGCTGAGATACATGCAAGAGAAGATCGTCTCTGCCTAATCCAGTAACACTGCTAGTCATAATCCACGGGGGATGTTGTTTGTAGTTTTGTTTTATTATCTCTTGAAACTCCTTTATGTTTTCATCAGGTCGCTTCCCCTTTGCCACCTTCATTTTATCACATTTTGTGAAAACAAAGGTAACTGGTATCTGCAATCCACAAAATTCTAAGAGTTCAGACTTAATTCAGTACCCTAACAACATAATATTACGAACTAAACACAAAAAAAGAATCATACATTATTGCGTCCAAGCCAATTTGCACAATCAAAGTCAATCCTTTGAGGTGGAACACTTGCATCAATGAGAAGCAAGACAGACACAAGAGTATCTCTATTTAAAAAGTAACCTTTCGTAAAGGAGGACCAGTCGGTTTTAGCAGCTTCAGATGCTTTAGCAAAGCTGCATAAACGCACAAAAGAAAACATAAGAAACAGTTTTACACATGACAAGCAGTTACCAGTAACACCTCCAAAGACCGGCTTGAATACTCTCTAATCAAATAAAACACAGGAAATAACATCAACAAAGAAACCACTGATGAATGATGAGGCCTACGAATTAGGAATACATGTAAGCACGCAACATTGTAACTGAGCTAGTAAAATTGTTGATTTATCCTATGGGTCTGTTTTGATTGGCTTATTCAAATGACTAACATAAGCACTTGCAAGACTGATTAAGAGAGCTCATGAAAACAGATTATGAAATGTGCATAAACTATTTTCAATTTATTTCCATAAGCTCTCCACTCTCCAGGATAACTTATGAAAACAAATTGACTTAATTTTATCTTAGTGCTTATAGCGCATAATAAGTGTTTATGCTATAAGCACTTAATTCAGTTGTTTATCCATACAATGATACAAGACCTCAATTCAATTCAATTTTAGTTGTCATCAATTTTACATAATCAATTCATTCAAAATCAATTGTTCTCGGCGCATAACCAAAGATACACTAATACAACATTGGGAAGTTTGTAACTCACCCATAACCAGGCAAGTCAACAAGGTACCACTTTTTGTTTACCAAGAAGTGATTAATAAGCTGTGTCTTCCCTGCAACAAGTACCAAAAACAAATTACATTACACAAACAAACAAACAAACTCAAAGAAGCTAGTAATGAATTTCAAAAAAAAAAAGGTTGCAAAAATGAGAAGAACCTGGTTTCTTAGAGGTGAGAGCGAGCTCTTTCTTACGAACAAGTGAATTGATAAGAGAAGATTTGCCAACATTAGAACGACCGAGAACAGCGAATTCGGGTCGATCATCTTTAGGGCAATCTTTAGCACGAGGACTACTCTTAATAAATTCAACATCCTTAATTTTGGAATCTCCAGCGTAGGGTCCGATGACGATGTTGGAGAATGGAAGAATCATGGAGTCGTTGATATCAGTTGGTTCAACTCCGGGAGGGATGAATAAGAAGGGTTTTTCGGAAGGGGTTAGGGTTTTGGAAGCGGAAATTGAAGAGTAGTGTCGGAAGGATATAAGAGAAGGGGTGGTTGTTGTTGGTTTGGGAATGGAGAGAGTGGAAGTGTGAGTGAGATAGAGAGAAGGAGGAGGGGTTTGGAAGAAGAAGGTGAGTGTTAGTGTTGCTCTTCTTAGCGCCATTGTGATAGTGGATTAGGTGAGTACAGTTACAGAAATGGTAGTAGGGTTTTAGCAAGGTACTCGTGTTGTTATCCGGTGGTAGTGGTGGCAAACAGACAAAACGGATTACATTATGCGTCTACCTTAGCCAAGTTCATCAGTTCGATCCCTGGTTTGGGCATGCGGAAGTGTTAAATTTTTTAGAAAGAGTTTGCCATTCATTTTGGTCCCACAAGGCTCGAGGGATTAGTCTATGCAATTGCACGCACAAGATACCCGATTTACAACAATAAAAATAAAATAAAGAGACTTTGTTCTAGAAAAAATACTACAAATTTTGAATTTTTTTGGGCCGAGTGGTTTCCTGAACCCGGGTCTGATTCCACGGTTTGTCCGATTTTGGACGGCTCATTTCGGTTTTTGTGGTTTACCTGACCAGCAGCTTTCAAGGTCTATCTGGACTAGACAGAATCCTAGTTCACGGTTTAATCGGTTCAACCAGTTGATATACGATATGATTTTCAAAACATTGCAATATATGAAAAGAAAAGGGCTTCTCATCAAAGTAAAAGGAAAAACAAGAAGCAAGTGATTTTTCTATTGCATTCTTATTTTGATGTTAATATTAATTTCTATATAACCTATATGGATTTTACCCCATAAAATCACCAATTGTTTTTTATTTAGGTATAAGAACTTCAATCGTAAAATTAAACTTTTTTGACACAATTGTAAAACTAACTTAATTTTGTGAACTTTATAATAAGAGCTTTTTTTTAAAGATAATATAATCCATTATTAAGTTATTATTCAAACATATGTTAAATTAATAGTTGATGTTAGATGTGTATGCATAACAAAGTTGTCAATAGTCAACTAAGCAAATTACTATTTTGGTGTGTAATTCATTGTCACGTTAATCTCTAAATGTGTTTAAATTGCAAACACATCCATAATATCTCTCACTCAATGTATTAGTTCTCTTTTTGTTGGTCAGATTAGTCATTAAAATTACTAGCAAAAGAGAAATTGAAACGTGTAATGTGTTATTTCCCTTTAGTTAATGCTTGTGGAAGGTGGGGATTGTTTGAGGTTGTCACGTTGTTACTTGTCTGTATTGCAATGCTTGGGAATTAAACTAGCTGGTGGCCTTTCCTTGACATCTTAATTGTTTAAATTAAGATTAAGATGAAAGATTAGACCCAAATATAATTAAGATGAAATAGTACTGGGCAATGAATAATAGACAACTCAGTTGCTTTATTAACAAGAAATCTTTCGTGGAGTGTAATTGAGATGAAGTATATTTTCTTTATCACTATCATAATTGAATATGAAAGTGGGTTACTGCTTGAGGAATTTAGCAGCAGCCCATATTGTAATTACTGAAAATTTTATCCTATATACAGCAAAAAAATGGGCAATTGAACAAAATAAAAAAGAATGGGAGCATCCATGTGGAAATAATACAACACTTTTCTTGCACATTTTCCCTCCAGCTCTGCAATGAATGACTTGTGTAGGTGGAATTTATACTCCATCCGGCCTTAAATACTTGTATTAATTTTTTCTTATATTTAAGGCCGGTGGGAGTATTTTTTTAAAGAAACAATATAATCACCCGAACAAAACTTATTAACCTGCTTCATTCTCGGTACTTCCAGCAACAACTTTGCGGTGGCGCTTTTTATCTTTTCCACGCCTTCCAGGGCCTCTTCTAACAGGTGGAGTTACAATATTTTCAGGCGACGTTGCAAGCATAGCCAATGGAGGTGGCGGGGATAGTGGAGGAGTTTGAGCAGTGGTTGCTGGTGGAGCCCGACGCAGTAGTAAATCTCTGTGGTATTTCTGTAAACACCCCAAAAAAAATGAACTCCAGTGAGCAAATGAGAGAGAGAAGTAACCATGAAATTATATGGCAATGAAGAAGGTTTAGATAAATAATATCCCTCCAGAAAAATGAAACAATAACCATTAAGACAAGAAGTTTCGAGAAAAACCTCAACCAACATAGGTCACAGTGCAACTTTCACAACACAATTGAAGTTGTAAACTAAAACAAATATAATTCTAACATAATGCAGGAATTGTTAATATGGAAACTGGTTTCACTGTTAAGTTAGTTTCCGCTTTCTAAAGTGTTTGTGCATGGTGTGTTAATGTGTGCATCTTTATAGCGCTCCAAAATTTTGAATTGTTGAGAACAAATGTGTCTGGAAATATATACTATCAGAAGTTTATTATAGTCAGATATACAGATAAGATAAAACAGTTTACCTGAACTACAAAGTTGCGCCTTTCACAATCCAAGAACATGTTGAAATGAAAATCTACCCGTGACAAAATTTTGTCCCTGACGGTTGAAAAACTTAGCTGGTCCCTTGAAGTAAATCGGTCAACTTCATTGAACCAGAGACATGTAAAGAGATTGCTAATAGGAACATGCTCTCTTACTATTACACATCCTTCGGGAACATCTGCAACACAACCATTAAGTTTGAGAAAAATAAAGAAATCAGTTGTTGCATCTCATACCAGATAGATAGGAGTAAATATCACCTACCACTTATAAGAGGAAGCTTGGCTTCTGTATATGGGGTCAATCCCTCCTTCTTGTAAAACTCAATCTGTGAGTCAATAGAGGCATTATCATACTTTGCAGCAGCTTTATTGGCTTCGGCCTCAACAAATACATCAAAGCGTCTATAATGCTTTGATATTGAAAAAGTTGCATTCTTCCTCCACAGAAACCTACGTGTGAACACAAGCAGTTTAGGTGCCAAAAGAACATGCATTGTGGCCAATTCTGTAAGGCAGAATCTCTTCGGAAAGATCGGGTAGTCTTCTTTAAAACTAGTAAATATGTGTCCATAAAACAATACGTAGAGACTTTATGGTCTATATGGATCACGTTGGATGAAAAGAAATTCTACACTAGGGCTTCAAAACTTCACCGTGTTAGGCCATAACAATCACAGGGATATTTATGGTTAACCAAGCACATAATATGTGGATGAGTGTGAAATCTGCTACTTATGTCTTGGCAGACTAATTACATACTAGATTGTCAAAAGCGGTATAGCATATACATAATACATATATAATATAGAACAATTATGGTAATGCGTGAATAACCACTCTTGTAAATTTCATTATGGTAAATTAGATGTTTATAATATGGCATTCACAAAAATAATCTGACAGTAGGCAGGAGCCTGGGCCCCAGTACAGTGAATCACATGCCATACTTTGAATCAGCCAAACTATGAATCAAATGGTAAAGGGTCTGAAACAAAAAGTTTAACACCACTTTCACATATAAAATAAATAGGTATATTGAACAAAATTGCATATAGCCTCGAAGAGATTCTCTGAGATGTACCTTTCAAGAATTTGATATGGATCAACAACAAGCTCAAGCTTTCCATCAAGCCAGATAGAGTAGCGAGCATTTGGAACCATTCTATGCAGCAGAAGCTTTGGAATCTGTGAAAAAAAGTGGTAAAAGTTACAAGGCAATAAATAGTAGTGCTACTTTATGAACTAGAAAATACATCAGTACTTCTAAAAAAAATACATCAGTACAACAAGATCAATTCTTTCAGGATGGATTATAGAAAAAGAAGAAAAAAAATGCAGCCAACAATATGATTATTCAATTTTACGCAGCAACAATCAGGCCATACAGAAAAGCATGACTACTAAAACTTCATGAAACAAAAATGGCTAACAACCCATAGAATAATTTTATTTCAATCATGATGGGTCTTGCCAAATAAGTCATTCCAACCTTTCCTGTACGTCTTGCATCTGTGTAAGGAAGTTTGCGAGCAACTATAATTCTCCACAAACCAATCTTCTTGCTGACTCCCAGCCTGCCAGAACTCCTCAGATATTTTTCTGTTACTTCATCTACAAACATAAGGAAGCATATAGTCTTCCTCGAATAATCGCTTATGTTCTGTGGCTCATTTATCTCGTCAAAATTACCTGAATGGTGTATATAATTGATCATCAATAACTGGCTTAAAAACAAGTAAATAAATGCTGAAATCACACAATACAGACCAAATACTGCTGATGCAACAACCACGCCATTACAGTGATCCATTTCAAGAAGGTCATCTTCATCGATGTCAAATCCTGTGTTGTGGCCAGGTTTAGTTCCTCTTACGAATCTGATTGATGCACACAAGCATAATTGAAGATGGGGGAATGATTCATATCAGTAACAGGTACACAGCAATGCTTTATTACAAGCACACACAATTGTCTCCATAAACAACTTTCCTCAATGAGTATAGATATAATAAGGGGGAAATCCTAGAAAAAGCAAAACATACCCACAGTACACGCTCATTGACTCTTGTACATCAAAAGACTCGTTTCTCTGCTTCAAAGTAGGATATCCACCAAACTCTGAACCACCAAATTCTGCACCTCTACTTAAATTTTCTTCATAGACGTATTTTAAATTCTGAAGAACCGGAGAAGGTGAGGGCAATGTTGGCATCCGTGCAATGGCTTCTTCCACAGGAAGGTAACATACTGGACATGCTGTAATAAAATACACAAGACAGAGTATTCAGGAGAACTGAAGAAACACCATGCACATTAAGTAATCTAAAATTATCCTATATCTTCTATATCATCACAGATCACAAAAGTTTGAAGAAATGATTTGTATATGCAGGCATGATTGGAACAATGCATGGTATAAAAAATCAAATAGTCTAAATTTCAACAAGAAACCTTAGGCAGTAAGATAGTAAACAAAAACTTACGACGTGGCCCGATACGCTTTTTATCAGCCGGTGGGGGAGGTAATGTGAAACTATTACACGGATGCTCTGGAGGAAGATGGTAGCCCAAAAAGTAGCTAGTTGGAGAAGGAATTAATGCAAATTTCGCCGTAGATATTTCAGACGGAGAATCACTTGCAGACACGCTTTCGTTAACACTTATACTCTGCACAGTGTTTGCTTCCTGAGAATCTTCACCTGAAATCAGACCATATCACATGAATCACATTATCACCTAATTAAAACAGAAATCAAATAACAAGCACAAACACAAATCACAATATATTCTAACAATCCCAGTTGAACTAAATAACAATCGCTTACTTCCATTCAATATTAGTATACTACTAGAAAAACAAAACAATTAAAATTGCAACAATAATAATATATAACCCTCCGATTCTCAGTACAAGGACCTGGTAATCCAGAGCAAGTAAAGTCTGACCAAGGAAATGAACTTAGGTATTGTTCTGGACAGTGCCAAGGCCCAATCCGGCCTGCTCAGCCCAATGCACGTATCATCCCAAACCGCGGCTGTCTTCTCAATAGTCGCAGAAGGCAGCACTTCTGTAACGGCCGACATCGGAATGATTGATCTTCAATGTCAATCATGGCATTAAGACCAAAATTCCGACAGCCATCAATGTCGAGGCCACGTTGTCTGCCCTCATTTATGGTCGTGACTCCGTGCCGGGGGCCTATAAATATCCCTTTCATGCAAAGGACTCAGGTATCTACTCTATCATTCTTAACTTCTCGCTTCATGCACTTACTTACTTGAGCATCAGAGTGTCTTGCAGGTACACCCCCCTACCATCCCCCACCCCTCAAACAATCAAACGGACACGGCGTTTCATACCGGCCACAACCTCCTGATCAGATGCATATTATCGATTTGACATTAACCGAAGCTGATTAACTAGTTAAGCTCAACCAGTTGATTTTTCTTTTTTTTGTTCGATAGACGAAATGGCAAAGCCATCGAAAACTCACACACACAAAGTGGAGTGACCCGGGTTTGAATCCCAGTCATGACGTCTAGCACTAACAATTTCAACATTTCTGCCAGTTGAGCTAGAATTTGTGGACAGCTCAATCACTTGATTATTATAATATGATAGTTACAACAACATACAAAGACTAGTATACTTTAAAATGGTATTAATTAATTAATTAATCAAATTGCAATCAGAAAACTAATACAATATGGTAATAATTGAAAATGAAAAAGAAGTTGAGAAATGGAAGAACCTTTTCCAACATACAAAACCCAGATGAAAACGACAACAGAGATGAGACATAGGAAAAGCATCCCAACCTTCTTGCGACCAGCAAACTTGAAGATCCAAAGGAACAACTGTTCCTTTTCTTTCTCCTTAATCATTTTTAAACCCTTACGTGCTGATGATAATTGAATAGGAGAAAGAGGAACAAAGTTTTGTAGCTGTTTATTATTATTGTTGTTATTATTATAATTATAATCCAAAGAGCCATAACTTAAAGAACGAATACCAAGACCCTTTGAACCTCCACCTCCAGACATTATACATATGATAACTCTCTCATTCCGATCCTCAATTCAATTTCACTATCAGTTCAAACTCAACAATGTATTCGAAAATTGAAGAGAGCATAACCGAATCACAAATCAACTGAAATTTTTTACGGTTATATTAGACTGAAACAGAATTGGAAGATCCTAAATTGGGTGATGAATAGTCTAGGGTTTTCTGGAATCTGAGAATTGGAAGAAATGCTGGGTCTGGGTGGGATCACAGAAGTGGTTTCGTTTCTTTTTTTGCTACTTATTTTTTCGCTGATCCGGAAGTGGTGATGATGATGATGATGATGATGATGATGTTGGAGAGAGAGGGAAACAAAAAAACATTGAATATTTTATTTTATTTTTGTACGTAATAAATACTAGATTTTTTATCAAAAAATATATTTATAGTATTGTATATTTACTCCCTTTTTAATTATAAACAAATATTTATTATTTAAATTCATTAAATAACTAATGTATTTGATTTATAATTAAGGTCAAATACATTAGTTATCTAATGAATTTGAAAAGTGAAAATTTACGATAAGATCAGAGGTAGTATAAAAAAAAATCTTTTAGTATGGAAAAATTATTAGGAGGGAAAAATTAAAACAGAAACTAGGCCTGGTTTTGGACCGAAAATCATCAAATTGGTAAAAACCGCAACTATTTAATTTGGACTTAATTCCGACTTATTACATCTTCGGTTAGTTTCGGGTGTCAAGATGTACAAGTGACGGGTAGAACGGATTGGTTAATACGGGTTAGATTGAAACTTTGTTTACATCTAAAACTCCATTATCAAAAAGTCCTTATTTTGAAATAGTTCAATATTTTGTATGTAATGCTACAAATGATAGAAGAACTAAATGAAAAAACAAAGAGGGTGAGATGCAGTTACTTTGTTTCAAATCCATAGATATAAAGACAATGATATATCAAGTAGAAGAGAAGTAGAAATTAAAAAAAAAAAAAAAAAAAAAAATATATATATATATATATATATATATATATATATATATATATATATAATATAGGTTTAATTGCATATTTAGCCTCTTATGTTTATTTTAGGTTTTAATTTCGTCTCTTATATTTAAAAAGTTTCAAGTTGATCTCTTATGTTATTGATCTCAACATAAGTTGGTCATTTTCGTTGAATTTTGAGTTAATTTTTTCTAACTTTTTTTTAAAATTTTGAGTTAATTTCTTCTAAAACTTTCACATAGTACTCTTCTAAGTGGTCCACGTATACAAATTCGTTAGACAAGTCGACGATTTAAACAAAAATTTGACGAAAATGTCCAACTTGAAAATTTTTAAACATAAGGGACCAAATTGAAACCTAAAATAAGTATATGGGGCCAAATATGCAATTAAGCCTAAAATATATATTCGAATATCTTTTACATTTCATTCATTAGCGTATTATGAGCTTGTAAAATATAACATTTCTTTCATATATCAAATATGATTAAAAACACTTTCTCAAAAAAAAAAAAAAAGATTAAAAACAAGAAAGCAAAGAGTATATGGAGAGATGGAGAGAAGGAAAAAAAATTAATTTGCATCTTAATGGTTATTCGGTCGGTTTTAATTATGAAGAGATGAAATTTTAGAGACTCGCACGCAATTGTTCATGCCCAATTAAAAATGGATGGTATGTTTTATATTTTCATTGAAGAATATTTTTAGGGCACTTAGTAGCATAACATAAATGATCAATAATTATGTGAAAATTCACATCATAGATGAAATATTGTAAGTGTACGACAATTAAAGACTATAAAGTTAAGTAACATCATGACAACAAGCATTTAGTGAGTATAAAAGGCACGATAAAAAAAGTGAAATTCAATTAGTACATCTTTTGCTCTATTTATCTTCTTTCTGAAATCACTAATCATCCAAAAATTTCACCACTCAAATATCTTCTTCTTCTTCTTCTAAATCTCTAATCTGTAATTCATAAATCATGGAGGATATTGAAATGCCAACTTTTTTCCAACCTACAATTAAGAAGGGTCCAAATAGACAAAGAAACAAAGAAGAAAGTATGGAAATTAATACTCGATCTTTGACTATATTTTGAAGAGATCTTATTATAATGAGTGGACAAGCACTAACCGTGGTAGGAAGGTGCATTAAAGTAGAGGGTGTACAAAGTGAGAGAGAAACACAATCATAGATCTTTATGAAGATTTACGAAATAGAGATTAAAAAATTAAGGGAAAAAGAAATTTGAGCAAAAAGCACCAAATTTAAGAACTTGTTGATGTGGTGATGGCTAAAACGATTTCTTAGTAATGTCTTAGCAAAAGAAATCGAAGGCTGCTCATTAACAATTATTTATCTTTCTTGAAAATATTCTAGATTAACCAAAATATTGACTCACATATTTGTTTGTGAGATACTACTCACTCTTCCTTCCCAAGACCCACCCATTAAAACTTTCGGAGATATATTTCGAGGATGTGTTTGAAGTGGTTGTGCTCATTCACCATGCATACATATAAGGAACTCGTTATCTATGGATTTGGATCATCTCATCTCATGTTCTTTCTCTCATGCTTCCATTCAACATCAATCTTAACCATTTATTTTTTCTCTTTTCTAAATTATTATTTTCCCCATTTTTATGAATCATCACCCTTAAATGAGGAAAAGAAGAGAGGACAGCATAAAAAAAACATGAAAGGATCTAAATCTATTATTTATGTATGATTGGTGATTTTTCTTCTCCTAATTAATTTTTTTTATACACATAAAAGTAAAAATCAATGATAGAGCCCATAATCATTTGCTTAAAAAGTACAAATTTCTAAATTGTTTGTTGGTCTTTTATCTAATTATTGCAAGTAATGTATTTTTTTTTAAATAATCTAAATAGAAACTTAAAAGTGAATACGTGGAGTGTCCAAAATTTAAAATTCAACTGCTGCATATAGGGTCCGTTTGTTGTCGCGGATGGCTGGAAATCAATTAACCGGAGGCGTGTAATCACTGAACTAAGGAATTATCCGCAAGATATTGCGCAACTCCCCCAGAATACAACCGGTTCTTCTCGGTGATAAACATACCGAGGCTATCAAGACACGAGAATATCAACAAGGTAGGTAACTCAGGCATTACAAAGAAAAATGGAAAAACTAAACAAAACTCAATTGCATCTTATGATACTTGGATACACCTTCTCATATAATATCTATATCAAAACCGTTACTTAATAGTAATCATTATGATTTTACACAACAAAACTTTTTGTCTAAAACAAAACCGTAGTCCCTATTTATTAGCAATTAACTAAAGGTGTATCTCAAATAAATAGTAAAATTGATTTGGAGTTAATATATGAAAGGAAAACGTGAGAGAAATAATAGGAACAACTGGGTATCCTATGTATAGACTAATTCAAAGTTTTTTCATTTAGATAAATAAGACTAAATGAATATAACCACAAATAAAATAATTTCCTGATAAAATATATTTCTACTTTTCTCATTTAAAAATTATTAGACACAATATAATATAAACTTTTGAAATATACCCAAAATTTCCAACACGTTTGGCCCGACTTTTTTTTACATTTTAAGCTACTTTAAGATTAAGATAATATATAAGAACTTTTAAGTTAAAGTTAAAGTTGTTTGGCAATTTTATATTTTTTTTCTAACTTGATTATAGTTATGTTTAAATAATTTGCTATCTTTTTTAATAATGTTTGTTAAATTTTTTTATTGAAAACATTGATCATGGAAAAAAATAAAATAAATGAATGAAATATTTTATACAGAATCTTTTATAAAAGATGACTAATTTTGAGAATTTATTTTTAATAAATTTATAAGAGTATTTATAAGAGAAATCAATAGTAATATATAAATTATAAAATTATAATTATTATCTAGTAAAATGTTTTACCACTACTCTTAGTATGATTTTAATATTATATTATCGTGTTCTATATTTTAATTATAATTACCTAAAAGAAAACAAAATTAATTATGATAATTAATAGTATGTTAGAATAGCATTGTACAAAAATAATTACAATAGCACTAGACAAGTATATTTTAATTTAGTCGTAACTAAAAAAAATCTTTGGTCTAGTCTTCCTTGCAAAAAAAATGAGTGTACTTTAATTTTAATTCATAAAAAGTGAAAAGAGCACAGTGTTTCTTTACTTCAAATTTCAAAAGATATAAAGATAGCGTTTTGTCAAAAAAAAAAAAATAAATATATATATATATATATATATATATATATATATATATAAAGATAGCGTGCCTTATGTAAAAATATTAAAAAAATTGTTAAATGTGTTGCTGTCGGGTTTCGAAAGCAGTACCAGGAAAAAATCAAGCGTATAAATCACTACAAAGTAGAGCTTCTATAAATTTTGTGTTTGGCTAAACTTCTCCTTAAATAAAAAAATAAGTTATAAAAAAGTCAGGCCAAACGATACTATATAATACGATATATTTACCAATTAAACTAAACTCATATGAATATGCAAACATTGTCATTAATTAAATTACTGAATTAATTAAAACCGAAAAGTATATGAAACCAATTAAATTCTTTTAGGGTCCGTTTGGTTCGGGAGTTTTGGAGAGGAGGGGAGATGAAGTGATATTTTAAATTTTTGTGTTTGGTTCAATTTTTTATGAGAGAGGGGAGGGAATATAGAGCAATTTTTTATTCTCTCAAATTGAGGGGATTTGGAGGAGAGGGGAGGGGAACTAAAATATAATTTATTATATGGACAGAATTATCCTTAATTATTTTGTGAAAATCCTAAATTATCCTTAATTATCATGTTGGTTTACTCTCTGGAGAGCAACCCGAGACAACTCACTCTGCAATCATGTTATTTTGATAATGGTGTTATGGTTTGCACTTATTTATCATTTCCATTTAATTTAATCAGATTGGTTAGAACTAAAAAAAAAATTATAATCTTCATGCGTGTGTGTACGTATATAAATATATGTGTTGTTGTGTGCCACTTTTTTTCAATATATGTTGTTGTTCATCCCTTGTTTATCCTTATATATGTTGCTAGCTTGTCGGTTTGTGTGAATATATGATATAGGAGGGCAGACAGTGCTTATGGAAGAAGTTGCGCATCGTCACAAGAAGATGAACTCGAATCTCGATTAGTTGTTATTATCTTTTTAAGTTTGTTTTATTTTCAGTATTATAATTGTTATTATCCTTTTCTAAAGTTTGTTATTATTAAGATAAATATATCTTTAAAATTTAAAAGATAATGAATTTAGAATAAGTTACACATGAATTAACTAGTTGCTAACTCTCTCAGTTTTAGTTGAGATTATAATTAGTCGAGCAATGAAATTGAGATTATAGTAATTTATTAGTTGAAAAATAAAAAAGTTGAACAGCAACTCTATTAAAATTTCTCCCCTCTTCTTCCCTCCTCTCCCATCCATCTACCTTGAACTAAACGGACCTTTAAATTTGTGCATGGTTTGTTTTTTGTTTTTTTTTTATCAAAGTGCATGGTTTGTTTTAAATTACCTTGCCTTTAATCCATTCATGCGGTTAATGAATAATGATCCTCTCTATTTCTCATAGAGAGATATTAGACACGAATAAATTTGAATTATTTTTGAATTATTTAATAATAATAAGTTACCTATTTTTTGTGTTCATTTCTTCAAATTAAACTCCCCATCTTTTAAAAAAAATGAAAATGATCATAACTCGTTAATGACCAGTATTTTTTTTTCTTTCGATTTCTTTTTTTTGTCTTTTTATCAACAAAATTAATGCATGAATGGATCCATGGTTCTATAAAGCACTATGGGATGTAAAGTCTGATTAATTTGATACCCATAAATAGAGCTGTAAAAAGGGCCTTAAGGGGCCGGCCCTTTAAGGGGCGGACCCACTTATTCCTGATTATTAATTTTATTTAAATTTTAAACAATTTTTCTAGTGTCGTGAACTTATTCTCGTTTTCTTCATTCAGCACTGTCCACGATCGGCACCCTAAAAAAACTGTGTTTAAAATTTAAATAAAATTAATAATCAGGAATAAGTGGGTCCGTCCCTTAAAGGGCCGGCCCCTTAAGGCCCTTTTTACAGCTCTACCCATAAATGAAAAGTTAATATTCTTTTTTTGTTTTATTTTCCTATGTATTCCAAAAATAAATAGTAATTTCTTCTTTAATTAAGTGTAAATTTAAAATTGGTTCTTAAATGTAAAAACATAAAACTAATATTAAGCCAGACAACTATTTAATAAACATAAAGTGCAAAATGTTACACAACAAGCACCAGTGGTCTAGTGGTAGAATAGTACCCTGCCACGGTACAGACCCGGGTTCGATTCCCGGCTGGTGCATCTGTTTTTATTTTTTCATTCAAAATTTCCTATACACCTTTTTGCTATTCTTCACCCCCTTAATTTCATTTAAACTTTTAATTGGGCCTCCGGTCCAAATTTATAGATTTTGCTTGTATAGTTTAGGCCTGGCCCAGTGGCATGGCATTATTCAGCTGACAAGATAAAAATACCTAAAATCTAGCATGGTTTTTTCTTCTTGTATTTTTTTAAAAAAAAAAATTTATTAATCTTTTTTTAAAAAAATTCTGCTAACTTTTGATTTTATTAATCTTTGTAAAAAAAAACACTAAAACCTAATTTGTTTTCATTACTATGGAAAATAGATCCACATAATCCAAATTAATATTTAACAGTAGATTCCAAATTATTATGTACAATGGTTTCAACACCAAAATACATTCAACATCCACTTTTTCACTCCACATCATTTTCTCTTTCTTCCACCTAATCATTCAACACACATTCAACTTTTACCCTCTCCAATGGTTTTTCTATTCAACACCCTACCCCACCACTTTCTCTACCCCACCACTTTCTATTTCATATTCATATTTAAATTTAAATTTTTGTTTTTATGATTAAATAAAATTATAATTATCGATTAAAATTAAATTAAAATAATTAACACTTAACGATTTATTTTTTAGTTTTTTGTAATAAAAACAAAATTTATTTAATGAAATTATACGATACAAATCATCTTAACTTAATCTAAAATACAACACACAAGTAACGTAATTAGTACGATACAAATATTTTGAAATGCAATACAACACAACACACAAACAACATAATTAATGCGATACAAATAATGTTGGGATCCATTTCACTAAAAAAAGATTAAAACTTCAAAAGAAAGACTAATTAGAAAGATAATAATAGATTAAGAGAGTGAAAAACTTGGTTTTTTTTTCTGTGTCGAAATGAAATGAACCAAGTCTCTATTTGTAGAGAAAAAAAATCACGAATTTTGGTAAAAAAATAAAAAAATAAAAAATTAATTTGCAATGAGATAATTGAGTTCAAAGAATAAAAATCAAAAAAATCGTCCGCCTCAATCAGAAGCAGCCACGTGGCCTGCTTTATCCAAACAATCTTCTCTCTCCGTGTTGAACAAGCACTCACGCGTGCTGTCTGCGCTTGTTCCCCACGCGCCTGTCTAGGCCAATTTCTGCGTGACAGCTGTCCCCCGTGGCAGTGTTCAACACAGTTGAATATATTCATCTCCTCTTTCATCCACATCAGTTTCAACACAATAGATGCAATGGTTTCAACTGCAAAATTAGTGTTGAAATGAGATTCAACATGTCCATTGCACTTGGTCTAAGTCTCATTACATATTTATTAATTTATTTTGCTAAATATTTATTAATGTTGTGTTTGAGAGTTATGAGATGAATCGGCGAGATTTTGGAGATGATGGGAGGAAGAGAAATAAAAAGAAGACAATCATTTAAAAGAGTATTTTTAAAACAGGTGAGGAGGATTTAATATTTCATTCAAATCTCTCTAAATCCTCCAGATGAGGTATATAGATGGAAGAAGAGAAAAAAAATAAAAAATTATGTGTTTATATATTAGTTCAATTTTTAAGAAAAACAAAGAACAAAATCCCTCATAAAAGCAATTTTGTAATCTTATCTTAAATAACTTGAGGGTTAACATATCTCTAATCTAAATACTCTGTCCATTTTTCAGCCTCTAAAACAGTGGTCCTTGATACTTTGAATAAGAGACACATGTCAATGGAAATCAATGACACTGAAAAGAACTAGGTTCAAAATAGTTAAACAATTTGAAAGCAAAAAATGACTTAAAAAATTAATAGGGATATTCAACATTAATGAAAGCTGGTAATTGTTTGCACAATTTAAATATGAAATGAAATATGGACACACCATGGATTTGGTATGATGTAAGAATTAGGAATAGGGCAATTTAATTCAATTTTGGTATACAAATTATCTTAACTAAAGAAAATGATTTTGATTTATTTAGTTCAATTATGTGGTGGATGCTTTGACGACATTATTATTTTTGCAAAACTTGTGGTTTTTATTATCAAATAGTTTAATTACTAAAAAATTTATCCTTAAAATAAAATAAATAAGTAGGTGTTTGAGATTCGAATACCAATTCTCTACATATAATGCAAGATCTGTGATTTTTTTTTTTTTGCTTTCACCACCAGTTTAATCTGATTTGGGGGTCAGTTATGGCATCATGTGATTTCAACCCCATTCCAATCATAGTTGCGCCAATCACCACTAAACCAACTAACGATTGGTAAAACATGCGATTTTATGTAGAAAATATATTTGAAAATCCACTGAAGTTTTTTTTTTTTTACTTTCTTATTAATCCCTCTAGATCAGAAAGAAAAGGGGGTCCTCCCCATACACCCCATAATAATTCTTAGCTTCCTAGTGTCTTATTGTTAGTAGAAGAAGAAAAAAAAAAGGGGGGGGGGGTGCATGCATGCAAACAATTGGTCATATTTTTAGTTCATAAATTTATATTTTAGTAAATAATATTTTCATTCTTATAAACTAATTAACACTAGATTTGATCCAGTAATAAAATATTTGAATAGTATACTAGAAGTCATGACAAACGATAGAAAGTTCAGAACCGATGTGGTGAAAAATATACGGGAAATGCTATTATATGTATTTTAGAGTTCTTTTAGTGTTATATATATATATATATATATATATAGTTCTTTTAGTGTGTTATATATACAATATAAACTTTCAATCCAACGGTAGATTTTGTAAAATTTGTATTTGTTAAAGCGTTATTGAGAGGTGTAATATTACTAAAATGTTACACCGGTCTAATTTGATCTCTCCCTATATATATATATATATATATATATATATATATATATATATATATATATATATATATATATATATATATATATATATATATATATATATATCAGGATCAAATGACACCAACTAGTTTGACACCAAATATTACACCTCTCAATAACGTTTTAACCGATATAAATTTTATAAAATTCACCGTTAAATTGAAAGTTTATATCATATAAATCATTTATGTAAAATTTCAGACAAATGCAAAATCATTTAATTTTTAAAAAGTTATCAAATCCAAAATACATATACTTCACTATAGATTGGTCCTATAACAAAAAACTACGAGGAGTGTTATATAAACACAAAAAAGTTGACAAAAATACAATATTATTTTTTCTCCACTTACAGCACGTATATTGAGATGTATAAAAAATATTAAAAAAATAAAAAGTATAATTTTGTTAAAAAAATGTGTTTTGAATAACATTTTTCAAAAACTATGTAGCTACTTGATGATTCTTGAGAGTACTACTCTACTCTACCACGATACAACCTTCAATTAACACGACTAAAGGATTAAGAATAAGACTAAAAATATTGAATTTGACAACCATCACTGAATTATTAGGAATATATTAATAGCCACATGGGTGGGGAAGAAATTAAAAATGAATGAATAATTAAAATGAAACATGAGTAAAACAATGCTAATATATCCATCCAATTATTGCATACTACTCACTCCAAAGTTTATTTACAATTAGAGTCTAGTCTACGACTACAACTCTACCTACCATCAGAAAACATAAAAAAATAGTACTAGTGCTTAATACATGCTTATTTTTATACTCCTAAATGGATATATGAATTTTATTTAACAGATTTTTTTTTAAAAGCCAATAAAATAATATTGAAAAGCTTTTTAAGCACAAAGAATATCTAAAAGAGATCATTACAACGATGTTCGTTAAGATTTTGAGCAGCAGACGGCATGATCACAAGTATTATCTAGAAAAACACAAGTAACACAAGCCATTTGATTATAGCTTTTCACACATAAAAAAACCACACTCAAAAAATAAATGATTGTCAATTTCTTCCTTTTCACAACCAAACCGAACACAATAATTAAACACAATAATTAAGGAGTTTGAATTCAAAACACCATATAGAAATAACTTAGTACTTTAAATGATTGTCTTAAGCATTTCCTAAAGCTCAATAACCGAAGAAATCCTCCTTTTGAACTATCGAACAAGGTCAAACTATGGAGCAACCCAGCAACACATGTCCAGGTCAACGAATAACCTAACCAGACGATCGTAATGTCCGACATCAAAATGACAAGCATTTACTTCTCACCATGGTTCCTTGTCCAAATTCCGACAATCGTTGATGGCACTAATGTGGTCATCAATGACTTTGGCCCAACATCGATCGGATGCTATATATATTCCTCTGATGCAGAGGAGTCAGATACATTATCCTTATACTCACTTAAAATTTTTGCTCCACACTTACTAACTTGAGCGTTGGAACACCTGCAGGCAAGGTTGTCAAAACCGGACTGACCGGTCGAACCAGACCTAAATCCGGTCCGATTAACACTTAAAACCGCTGAGCAAACAAACTGAAAAAAAAAACGTATGAACCGGTGCCGAACCGGAAAAAACCAGTGAACCAGTGAACCAGTAAAAAAAAAAATTAATGAAAAAGATCAAGAAAAAAGAACAAACACGCTAACTCTATTTCAAGGAAAAGAAACAAAAACTGACCCCTTCCTCTTCCTCCTCTAGTGGCTATTTTTTAAAGTCATTTAATTACCGCAAAACTTTTCATAATTGAGTTAAATTTATGGAACGATCAGATTCATTCATTATTCAATGAATTTGACAAATAACTTTTTAATTTGCTTGTAATTTAGAATCGGAGAGAGTAAGTTTTAAATAATAATTACTACTTCATTTATAAATAAAGAAGTTTATCACTTATCACACGCTGGTGGTTGTTTTTTTAGTGAATTTGGTTGTTGGAATTAATGTGACTATAACAAGTGGATCATCCTGATTAATAAAGAATTAATGGATTTTTTTGTTGACTGTGGCCATTTTGTGGACCAAAACTAACACCTACGTTGAAGATGTCTCAAATTTTAAGTGTGATATTGATTGGTAGCTAACTCTATTCTACCATGTTAATAATCATATGACCTCTAAAATATTTGTATATTAAAGCATTTTAAAATAAAAATTTTATAAAAAACACATTGAGTTTACAGAAAATAATTTTTTTGACACAAATAGAGTTTATAAAAAACAAATAGAGTTTACAGAAAATAATTAAATAAGTTAAGTTTTGTTAAGTCCAAATTTTGTGAGACCTTTTTTAACCAAAATTTTAAAATTTTTAGTCTTAGTTTGAACTAGAATTCTTAGACTCACCTTGTCATCGATCAATCAATAACATAACAAATATGTGTGTATTTTTCCGAACAATTTAATTTTTAGTGGAGTTCAGAACCGTTTGATTTTTTCTGATAACTTCAATTGAACGTACAACAAACTTTAAAAGAAAAACGTTGAATTTCAATAGTCTGAATACATAACTACATTTTTTGAATTTTTATAAAAATTTATGGAGTTGATCTACTCAATAAGATCTTTGAATTCAACGGTTGGATTAAAAAAATATAATCCTGATATCGAGTTATTAAGCGGATTAAGTCAATAGAGACTTACTCATGGAGTTAACGGATCCCTTCTCAAATTAAATATCTTGGTTTTGTACCAAAAAATAAATAAATAAATATTTTGGTTAATTAATATTCCAGCACTTTTAGTACTAGTGTGTATATATATTCGAATATTCCGGATGAAATGAATGAAGTGTTAGGTACACAAAAATTTTCTTTTCTTTTTTATATTAAGAAACATTTAGTAAAAATTTATTTATAGATATTAATTCATTTTAATACTGGATTATAACAAAATGACAAAACTAATAAGCCCCACCGATTTAAACGGGATAAGACCAAAAATGAGGTTGCAACGTTCTTTCTTACAAATCCACAAGGAGATTAGGTTGGTTTTAGTTGGAAGAAATAATTGTACACCAAATGACGTGGATCCATGCTGTAGTCTCTATTTTATGACCCAAATTTTGAGTATATTCTCATATTTAAAATCTTAATCAACAATTGGGTCCTATCTTAACACATGTGTGCCAAATTAACTCTTATTATTTACATTTGCGCGGCGATTAGAGATTGTTGTCTTATCCTTAATTTTCTTCCTATATAAACACATTCATTGTTCATTATATTTTCCACATACAAAAACATTTGAGTCAAATATTAATAATTGTAACATCATCATCATCATCATCATCATCATCATGGGTGCAACATCTATGGCTCATGTTACTAGGTATTTGCCAGCTGGTTTTCGAAGGGAATTGTCTAGACAAAAGTTACAACAATATGGTGAAACAAATCTTGGTGATGTTGAATTTGATTTTCTAGTTGATCATTGTGATGAGTTTCAAAATAATGAAATGGAATTGGATTTTGAAGATGATTGTGAAGATAAGGTTAATGATGATGGTTTCAATGATGAGGAGAGTAGAAATTTTTGGGATAATCAACTTCAACTTTTGCAGGTAATTAATCATTTATTCATGTGATTTGTATATGTATTAATTGTGTTCTTAATTAATTATAAATCTTGATATATAGTTGCAACAATTTCTTCTTCATTCTTATCTCATGTAGTATGTCTCAATGATATACGATTGAAGTTTCAAAACTTGAGATCTAGAAAATTAAAATCCAGATCAAACATTAAAGTTTTAAGTATTTATACAAAATTCGAAATCTATAATGACTTATTCAATAAGTAATTATCAGCGATATTATGTAAGGAACGAAGTTTGAATTATAAATTTCTCATTTCTTCATGTTTAAAGTATGTATATTTAGCCATTAGACCATTAGACTAAATATTAGTCTATCTCCTGAAATCAATGTTTGAATTTCAGTCAAAAAATGTTTATATTTAGCGTCCGACACAGAATTAACTATCATATATTTTGTGATGTGTTGACCAATTAAATTGGTTTTTATTTGATGCAGACTCATATATACAGAACAAGTTCTATGGAATTAAGCATAAGAAATGCAACAAAAGAAGGTGTTGAAGAAATAGATAGATCAAAAATAGAATGCAGTTGTAGTAGACAAATTGGTGTAGCCAGCTCATGTCCAAATTGTTTTATGAGTCAAGTCTCAAGATACCTCCAAAATGCAGGTTTCAACAGTGCCATTTGCAATACTAAATGGAAAAGTTCACATAATATTCCATCAGGTAATTTAATTTAATTGAGTTAGTAGGAGTAATTTTTTACACTTTTGCTTAAACAATCAAGCAATATAATAATATTTTCAACAAATGCATGCATTTTTTTCTCTTTGACCCAATTGCAACACTTTTTTCTATTAACAGATTTGTCTCATATATTAACTATTTTAACCTTAAAGTCCCTTTCATATCACTAAACTATGTTACATTGTTACCTTTCTCATTTATTAATCAGCATCATTAGCTATCTTAATCTTAATCTTAATAATAAATAGCCACTAGGTTAGGTGTATATATTTTTCAAAAGCAATAGGACCTCTTATTAAAAAATTAAGGTGTTAGGTACAAGCCTATTGAAATCAAAATTTTGCACCTGCAAATACATTTAGAGCCCATTTGTTATAATTTTATTTTTTTTTTTACTTTTTTTTAAATGATGACTTTAAAATTTTCATTTGTTTGTTAAAAATGTTTCAAATGAAAATTTATTTTGAGTAGCTTATTTGTTAAAAATGATTCAAATAAAAATTTAAAATTTATTTTGAGTAGCCTGTCTTAAAAATAATTCAATAGTTAATTTTTTTTATTATTATTATTTTAAACAAACACAAAATAATTATACACTGATCAAAGCTAACAATTATACCATAATCACTTTTTCAGGGGAGCATACATTTTTGGATGTGGTATATAATACAAGCAAAGAAAAAGCAGATATTAGAGTGATCATAGAACTAAACTTTAGAGCACAATTTGAAATTGGAAAAGCAAGTGAAAACTACAATTGTCTTGTAAGAAAACTCCCTGAGGTGTATGTTGGAAAAGCAGAGAGATTAACTAACATAATCAAGATTATGTGTTTGGCAGCTAAAAAATGTTTAAAGGAAAATAAAATGCACATGGGACCATGGAGAAAACAAAAATACATGCAAGCTAAATGGTTAGGTCCATGTAAAAGGAACACTTCAATAAATTCACTTTCAATGGGTTATTCTGAGAGGATTAGTCCAAAACAAAAGCCAAAGGCTTCATTGTTAACTGTGGATTTACTAGAGAAGGTTCCTAATATGCATTATACTGCACTTGAAGTTGTGTGAATTGTTATTTTTGGTGTATTGGTTAAGATATGAGAGTTGATATTGGAACACACGCGGTCGGGACACCGTACATAAAGTATTTTTCTCCTTGAATGATGAGCGCGGAAACTAAGGCCGAGGAAAAAAGAAAGGCAAAACTTGTTACGATCATATGAAAATACGGTGTCGGGTGTTCCTAAATTATTTCTGTAATATAGAATTTTGTTTTTTTTTTCTTTATTTCTATAGTGAGAAAGGTGTGAATCAAATATCATTTCATGAGCATGTAAAAAATTTATAGCAATATATATAGGAACTTATAAATTTCAAAGGCCAAATAAGACATATACCTATTTTTGTTGATTGAGAATGAGAAGGAAGCATTTGACTTGAGAACATAATACAATGTAGCAGTGTTATTTTGTGCAGTTCTATTTATTTTTACCTTTTAGGTGAAACTAATATACATTGTTTTTGTCCACAAAGTTCGTCAATCGATAGAAATGTCGAAATTGTTAGATCGGATGTTATAATTGAAATTTGAACTCTATTTTTTTCACTTTATATATGTGTGAGTTTTCAATGACTTATTATTTTGTCTATTAAAAAAAAAATTACTTTTCTTGTGTTATAAATTCATATTTTGTTTTGTCTTTTAATAATAAAATAAAATATAAAATAAATTTCAATGAAGAAAAAATGCACTTTCAAGGTTCATTGTATATTTAATGTATTTGGTCCATAATATAGACCAGATACATTAAATATACAGTGAACTTAAAAAGTAAATTTTTGTTTATAAAGTGTTACGAATGGAACAGTTTTATTAAAATGTGTGTGTGTGTGTGTTTTTTTTTTGGTCAGGTAGCCTAGTGGCTTAAAATTCCACCTTTAAAGATGGATAAATGGAGTGTCTAGGGTTTGAACCCCGGCTCTTGCATATAAAATGCTGATGTCCCTACCAACTGAACTAAGCTCACGTGGACTTATTAAAATGTGTTAATCATGAGTATAAGAAATATTTTAATATATTGGAGGTTTGCTTTCTTTACCCATTAAGTTTGGGGGGTTAGGTTTGTATTCAGCAGAAGAATCTACCTCATATGTCTTTGTGGCTTTCAGGGCTCAACCTTGAGTTTTGCAAGATCATATCTTGAGAGACAGGAGAGTGTGTGGTATGGAATTGAATTTTGACAATGTTTTGGACGGTATTCGGGATACGATTTCAACTTTTAACTTTAGCAATTTTCCTAACAAGGACACCGTCCCCCTAAAGTCCAACATGTTTTAGCGAGTGTTCTTTTTAGTAAAATTGTTCAGGACATGAAAGTTGATTTTGTCAAGACTAAAAGCAGTTTTTGGGTGTTTGAAAGCGGCACATGCTCAAACTTTATCCTCACTATCCCATTGATGGGTTAGACCAACACATGTATCGTATCATCCTTAGGTATCACCTCATGGTTATGTTTTCCTAAGGATGAGGCTTGCACTGTTTATCGTAAAGCGTGCCTCAACACTTTTGGGGAGCATGCAGTTCATTGTATGGAACTTCTAGGCTTCAAATACAGACATGACCTGATGAGAGATGTGTTTTTTGATATTTTTAGGCATGCGAGTATTTCTGTGAAAAAAAGAGACACTAGTGAATTTTTTGACTGACCCACAAGAAGGGAGATTGACTTTCGCCCGACAGATGTTCTGGTGTTTGGATGGGTAAGTGAGAAACATACTTGTGTAGATTGGAGTTTCCCCACTTGTGGGAATAGGGGTCACATATTTTACTGTCGGACGGGCAGTCCTCAAAGATGTTTCAAGTAAAATGGCCAAACATGATAAAATGTGCTCTGACAATCAACACGTTTTTATATTGTTTGCATTCGACATCTTTGACTTTCTAGCACCAGAGACTGTAAGCCTTTTGAAAAGAGTTCAAAAGGTCATGCATAGTAATGTTGTGTTGTCTAGGTCTATGAATGTAATTTTTCAAAGATTGGATTTTGCTATAAATAAAAGTTTAACGGTGCAGTTTATTGTCTATATCTTTTGTTCTTATATAATTATTTTATATATATATATATATATATATATATATATATATATATATATATATATATAAAAAACTATTGGATAAAGAAGAATCAACCATTTGCAAATATGTAATAGTATTATTACCTCAAAGAATAAACGAGATACGCTAATATTAGGACGACGAGGAAACATTGTGCCAAAAAGTCATCTCATTCTCATCACTATATAATGAAAATAAATACATAAAATTGGTTATAAAACTATAATTTTAGTTTGGATCTTGCTAACGAGTGTCTCCGGACACTCTTTAAGTATTTCATTTAAAGAAATTTTTGATTCAAAAAGTTAAATACTACAATTTTCAATGCGTTGACTTTATGCATTCCCAAATTATTTTTATAAAAAACTTACTATTTAAAAGCTTAAAAAGTGTCCCGAAGGCACTTGTTAGCATTTACTTTAGTGTTGTGAAATGTAATTTATATTCCATAAAATTAGAGAAATGTGGTCGAAGAAGACGATAGAAATGGGTGAAATAAAATGAAATTAAAAATGAGATGTAGTTAAAAGGGATACGGATACAGGGCATTATATGAATTTTGAAAATGAGTGGGGGTGTAAAAGCCAAATATAGGGTATAAAACAATATTTCCGTTTCTAATTTTCAAGCCTGCTTTAGTAAATAATGGGCCAGAGCCAAGTTCAAACCATCAAGGCTGACAGCGGCGCTTCAAGCTTTGAGAGTGCATACTCTAGTTTCTTTTCGCGCTCCTGAGTTTTCTATTTTACCCCCTTCATAAGTTAGATGTCAAATGTAAAATAGCAAAAATTGAAAAGAGAAAAAAAAACTATTTAAGTAGCGAACCTTATAAAAATCGAATTTATTTGTCCCCCTCACCCTTTCCTCACCTCCGATAAAAATATTTTGAATGAAATTAACATCGTTCGCAAATTAAAATGTGAACCCTTCCTTCACCCATTAAAATATTTTGACTAAAACATTGTACGAGTGAGCGATTAATTTTTTTTCTTTCCAATTTATAGAATTCTATAACGTGAAACCACTTTAACTTGTGAATGGGATTTTATTCAAAATATTTTCATGGGGGAGGAAAGGGTGAGGAGACAAAAAAATTTGTTTTTTTATAATCGTTACTTAAAGTGCGAACTTTGTCCGCTACTTAAGTAACAAACTGTGTTTTTTTCTAGAATATTTTCATGGGTTACGTGACGGGTGCAAACACAAGGGTTGGGGTAAAATAATTTGTTGTTTGTTATTTAAGGTGCGAACCGTGTTTACAACTTAAGTAGCGAACAAGAAATTTAGAAGAGCGCACGAGAAATTATTGGAGGCACGAAAAGAAATACTCTAATAATTAATGATAATTTATTTCCCCTAGGACAGTTGACAGGGCATATGAATATGGTCCTATGATACTCGTCTTCATAACTCAAGTTTAAAAACTATCCATATCTAAATATGTATTTGTGCGGGTAACAATTTTAATACTCATAGTCATATCCTTTGGATATATAAGTGTACATACTTATTTATGTTACCCGCACTCTAACTATAAAAATAAAAAATTTGTTTGTGGTCTTTTATCTTATTTTTTTTAAGCAAGTTAGTGATTTTCCATTTTTTGTTTAGGTTATTTATCTAAGTGTGCATAATGGAGTGCATATTTTTTGTTTAGGTTATTTATCTTTTGTACTTAAAATTGGGTTTAACATTGTTGGTATTTCAAGTGTGAATTGAGTCTCACATTTGATAGAAACACTTTATAAGTAAGAGAACACGTGAACCTAATGCCTTAAAACTTTGAGTTAAGATGTGATATTAAACTCATTTATGTAATTATTCAAGGCGCAATGTGATGATCCCGAACCTCCTCACGACTCAACAAACATATTTTAAATTATGTGTCAAACAGCATGATGATATACAATAATCAAATGTCATGAAATTACAATCAAATTTATTAAAAACGTTGATTTTATTTTAATAAGTTATTTATCTTTTACAATTTAATTAATAAAGTGTAAATAATTAATCTACCCGATAAATATACATTAACATATTATGCAATTTCGTCAAAAAATTTAAATCAAGTACAAATTTTTTAACAAAGAGATCAAAATTGTACTCCTTCTCTACCTCATTCTCCTGGACAACGACTTTTGGAATTTTCCTCCACAGCTCCACTCCTCAAACGAAACGTTTCTCAGCCTTAAAACACAACAAAACGGGACAAAATCAGGAAAACAAAACACAAGCAACAAATCATGTTCATGTCATGTCCACCTACCTCCTGTGTCTGACTTGACTTTTTATCTTCTGCTTTCCCAACACCTTCTCAGCTGTAGATTTTTTTTCTTCCTTTCATAATCGGATCACCACATATTTTGTAAAAATAGTCAAGACTCGGGTTCTATTTGACAAATAACTTATAAGTTAGTTTAAGTAAATAATAGATTTATAATTGATAAATTAGTTTATAATTGTCTGTCAAAAATAAAAAATAAAGTTTATAATTTATAAACTTATAACGAATAATTTATAAACTAATGTATAAGATATGTTAGCTAATTGAATTGTACTGTTTGATAAAATTAGTGGTTATATTTAATTAATAATTAATTTTTTAAAAGTAAAATAATAAGGATAAAATTGAGAGATTGAAAATGATAAGTTGTAAATTTTAAGCTATACTATTTCGATTTCATATATAAATAAAATTTGATTTTTTAGATTCATTAAAAAAAAGTAATGTATCTACTGTAATATACTATATTATTATGTGGAATTCTATGTCAAACTTCAAACTTAAATGAATTTAACCTATCAAAATCAAAATAAGCTATAAACTACACATCCAAGTAAAATTATTGAATTTAGTCAAACTTCAATGCTATAATTATTAGTGATTGCATACACTTTTGTTTTCTCCCAAAAAAAATTATTGACATTGAAATTATTTCGTTAGAAACATGTTAGTTACTAAAAGTATCCCATCTACCTTGGGAGGGGGTTAAGGCAGTGAGATCCTCTCTCTTCTTATCTCTTCATCATAGTGACTAAGGGGTTAACAACTTTGCTAAAGAGTTCGGTAGCAAGAGGAGATTTACATGGAGTGAAAATTTGTAGAGGGCGTCGCCGGTATTCCACCTTCTTTTTTGTTGATGATTGCTTCTTGTTTTGCAGGTCAATTTTAGATGAAACTAATCACCTAATGCAAATTCTCAAGACTTATGAAAAAACTTCCGGCCAAGAAATAAATTTGACAAACTTTAGTAGGAATCTAAGCATGGCAGCCCAAAAAGATCTCTCTAGAATCACGGGAGTCAGACATGTACTTGGAACCGACAATTATCTAGGTCTCCCTTCTATGATAGGCAGGAAAAAAGGGGATATTTTTGCTTATATAGAGGATAGGATTTGGAAGCGGATGAACTCTCGGAGAGGAAGAACTTTGTCCAAAGTAGGTAAATAGGTGACGATCAAGTTAGTTTTGCAAGTCATCCCATCTTATGTGATGAGTGTCTATCTTCTACCGGAGGCTACAATTAAATAAATCGAAAGAATAATGAACTCCTTTTGGCGGGGAGGTGGGGCGAATAATAAAGGGATGAGATGGTTGGCATGGGATCAAATGGCCTGTCCAAAAGCTTTATGAGGTACGGGGTTTAGAGACCTACACACTTTTAATTTGGCAATGATAGCAAAACAAGGTTATCATGACAAAACCACACACATTAGTAACCAAAATATACAAAGCAAGGTACTTTCCTAATTTCTCTCCTTTTGATTCTCAACTTGGTCATAATTCGAGCTATGTTTGGCGTTGTATTTGTAAAGCTCGCCATATTCTAATGAATTATTATTGGTGGACTATTGGAAAAGAGACTAATATAAAAGTCATGAGTGATCCATGGTTGATAGGGAAAGAAGGAGATTGAATTCAATTCCCACAAGTACAGGGTGCGTATAATATTACCGCTATTGAGCTCATGTCACCAAATGAGAAAATGTGAGATAAAGTCCACATTTCCTTTGGATGTGGAAATAGGGATGAAATGAGGGATGTAATTGGAGAATCTAATATTATAGGGATGAAATCCAAATTTATTTTTTTACGGGGATTAAATATTGATTTCACTCATATTACTGGGACTAAAATAGGGATTAACCCTAAGTTTTTTGGTCATATAAATATCTCAAATTTCGTGTTTTGTCTCTATAATTTTTTTAACAAATTTTGGTCCTTTAAACATTTTATGTCACTACTTTCAATCCTTGCTTTAAGTGAACACATGTACATTATAAAAATTTATCCTACAAAAGTATTTTTTTAAAAAAAAACTTTCAAGATCCTAAATTTTTATTGATATACCAACATATATTACCTAGTTAGTTTATTATGAATGAAGTGCTATAAGCGCACTTTATTAAAAATAAAAAATTGTGTCAACTAGTGTTCTTAGGACATTAGTTTTAGGTTCATAGAACATTTAATGTATCTAATTCATATTGTAGACTAAATATATCAAACATCAAACATACTCTGAACTTAAAAAGTATATAAAAAAAAAATATAATAAGGACAGGAGGAAGTATTCTTTACATTTAATTGAACATAATACTTTTTCTTATAGTATATTTTAAGCGCTTAAGCTACACAAGTTCCAAAACAATTTTTCTATTTTTAGTTTTCTTAACTAGTACTCCGAGGATACTAGTTATCATTTTTCGTTAAAAAAAAATCCTCAAGATATATACGAATTTAAAATTACTTCATCCGATTCTATATATAAGAAAAAAATTATTTTTTGATTCATCGTAAAATTGATGTATCTAGACTATAATGTTGTCTAGATACATCAACTTTACAATAAATCCAAAAAGCAAATTTTTCTTATACTCAATTCAATCCTTAATATAAGAAATAGTTTGTTTTTCAGATTCATATAATGTTTAATGTATTTGGTCTATTTTTTAGACTAAATACATCAATCATTCTATGTATTTAAAATGTTAACTTTTTCTTATATTAAGGACTGGAGGGAGTATATAGGAGCGGAGGGAGTACTAGAAATATTTTATTTTGGTTTTAATCTATACTATATATATAAAGAGAATACATGAGTTTTGGTGTGAATTTTTTTAGTAACAATAAAAATCATTTATTAACAAATTCACTATAACATATGATATGACACATTTTTTTAGTAGCAAATTTTTTTTATTAACGAACTGAGCATAACATAAAACATATCTTTCATTTTTTTTTTTTTTTTTGTGAACATAAATTAAACATAGACGTCCCCATGAGCTTAGCTCAATTGGTTGGGACATCAGCATTTTATATGCAGGAGCCAGGGTTCGAACCCTGGACACTCCACTTATCCATCTTTAAAAGTGGAATTTCAAGCCACTAGGCTACCTGACAAAAAAAAAAAAAAAAAATTAAACATAGACATACGCGCTTCCTAATCATCATAAAACAATTAGTAGAAACTTATTCTCTACCATACCCTACCTGGCTATCCTTAGTTCCAGCAGAGGTACCCACCTCATCATTATCAACATGTGCATTATTGGAGAGAATCTACGGTCACCATTTCCAGCGTGTGTCATACGACCAAGTACATTTCACATTCACATTGACCATTTCCAGTATTTTTTTTATTATAAAATTCTACGAAATATTCTAGGTCTAACGCTTTTTTGTTTGAAAAAAAAAACACTTATTTCACCCTTTTAAAAAGAAATAACATTATACTCATCCCGTTTCAAAGTATAAGTAAAAATTGGTCAATAAAAATGAATATATTTGATCCAAATTTTTAACTAAATACATTAAATTTTTTTGACTCAATTTTACTTATATTTTAGGACGGAAAAAATATATTATATAAAAAAATTAACATTATAAACACAAATATTCTTGAATGAATTACGTCAAAAAAGTATAGAGTTTTAAAATCTTCCCTATCTTAAACTAGGATACCATCTTCTCACTCTAATTTTTTTATTATAAATTTTTTTTATGATAAAAAAATAAATAATTAACATTATAATTAATATATATCATTGCACATGTATATTGATTTTATGGTGAGATAAGTAGCTCAACTAGTTGAATTAAAGGTTAGGGTGTTGGAGGTTCAGTGTTCAAGTTCTAACAAAAAAAAAATCTAACATATGAATGTCATATACTAAAAACTAACAATTTACCATTTAAAAAATGTATATTGATTTTAATTTTTTATATTTTAAAATATTTAGTAATATTGATAACGACTAACCTAACAAATATCGAAGTTTAAGTTTTTTAATTCATAACAAATTCAATCAATTAATCTCTATTGAAATCATATCAATTTTTAACAAAATTTTTTTAATTTAATTTTAAAATAGTAGAATTTGAGTTTTTTTTTATACTTTGTTATAGTGAACCGACAATCTATTTAAAATCTCATAAAAAAGAATTACCTAAAAAATAATAAATATATCCAACAATTTAATTTAAAAAAACTTTATCCATTGTAACAAATTTTTATCAACCAATTGCTTAAATTTAGGGATAGAAGTAGTCCTATTTATTCTTTACAAAAAAAAAATAAAAAAATACGATGATGTACTATAAATTTAAAATAACTTTAACAAAAATATCATAGTTTAATTCCCACCATCTCCCTCTCTCTCTCCGCAAGAATTTCGTAGCCACTTTGTAGCACGCCGGTTTGATTTTTCTCTACTTTGGTAAAGCCCTCAAGACTCTTGAGGTAATATATACTATACTATATACTATACGTATTTAATTCACATAAATCTTCTTCTTTGTTACGAAAAATCCTTTTAACATTATTTCAATTATTTATTCCTTTTCATTCATCATTCTTTAAATTAACTATCATTATTGGTTAATTGATTATTGTAGTCAATGAGATGCAATCATGTCTATTTTTGCATTATCAGTATCAATTTGAATTAAGTAATAACATTATTGTGTTGTCATCATTTGATTTTGAAGTTAACATTGATTGATTAGTTTAATCTTTCATCTGTGTTTGATTTTCAGGTATTTACGGAAGGTGGGGTTTGACTTTTTTGCTAAGAAAAAATATAGGGTGTTTGTCAAGTTTCTGTTACATCTTTGTAACAAACAAACACTACATGTTTGTTTTGTTTTGATTCAGATTTTGGTTGTTTTAACATTGAATGGAATTGGATCTTTTGTCTCAGATCAATTCAATTTTACCTCTTTTTGATTGGTTTGAATGTTTCTCTCATATTATGTGGGAAAAAATGTTCACTTTTGTGCCCTTTTAGTGTTTGTTGAAAGGTCTGAACTAAACTAGTATTAGGGGAGAACATTGTTTTGAGAATTGAGAACTACCCTTTTGGTTTTGAGTCTTGTTCTTGGATAGTGGATAAGTAAAGTTTCATTTTTTTTTTCATAGATACAAGGTTGGTGTGTTGTCTTTTGAAAGTGTTGTTCTGATGGATGAAAGTAGTAATTCTTGGATAAGGAGGACAAAATTCTCTCACACAGTTTGTCACCGATTGGATTATTCGAAAGTAGGCTCTTTCGTTATTCAGCCTGATGCAGTGCCGAATTCAGGTCTGAAATCAAGGGCGGTATCATCAGCGTCGGCAACAGCAATAGCAGCATCAGTACCTCCTGTTGTTTCTAAGGTAACAAAGGTTCAGAAGCATCCTTTAACAAATAAGCTGAGATCTTTGTCTCCTTTGCCTGAGAGTTCTCTCTCTGAAACTTTTAAGGAAGCGAAGCATGAACAGAAGAGGTTCTCAACCCCAGGTCCAAGGAGGAAGGAGCAGGATACGAGAATCATGGGGAAGCTACTGAACAAGGATTCTCATGTGTCCAAGTCTAAATTTCCTCATAAAAGTCCAACTAAGCACTTTGCATCGATGAAATTCAGTGACAAGTCGAAGAAAAGCAAGGACTCAGGATGGACAAAGTATTTTGACAACAGTGCAGGAAAGGTTACTGCTGTCGAAACAGCCGAGGAATGGAATGTTGACCTATCTAAGCTCTTTGTTGGTCTTAGGTTTGCTTATGGGGCTAACAGTAGGCTTTACCATGGTATGTATGAGGATGCACCTGTTGCTGTGAAAATTATTAGGGTACCTGATGACGACGAAAACGGAATGCTGGCTGCTAGATTAGAGAAACAATTTATCACAGAAGTCACCCTTTTATCTCGCCTCCACCATCCAAATGTTCTTAAGGTAATTAATTTCAACCTTTTCTCTTCTTCTGTATAGGCTATTTACTTGCTATTGAAATAAGATTAGACGAAGTACTCGAACTGCTTGTTTTTATTATGTTGTTTTCAAGTTTTTTTTCACCTCAACTATGATAAGTTATCCAAAATCTGATACACATGCCATAATTTTTATCAAAGAACACTCACTGCCACAAGCACCTATAAAGTTGTCGTTAGATTTGTGCGGAACAATTTGTTATTCTTGAATACAAGGTTGGCATTATATCCAATGTTTTGTAGTAACAATTATTGGACTCGATTCTTTAGTTTTGTTGAAATAATCAGCTATAAAAATAAGGGTACTATTTTGTAAGTTTTTTGTTGTATATTTTGGTCTAATTATGCTGTTCATACTTTGCATCATGTTTAGAAATTTACTATAACAAGGAAGGTATTTTATACATGATTTCTAATATATCTTGATCTGATTGTGCAGTTCGTAGCAGCATGCAGAAAGCCACCTGTTTATTGTGTTATCACAGAATATCTACCGGAAGGTTCCTTGAGGTCATATTTGCATAAGTTGGAAGGAAAACCCATTTCTCTACAAAAGCTAATTGCTTTTTCTCTGGATATTGCTCATGGAATGCAATATATACACTCTCAAGGTGTCATTCATCGAGACCTTAAACCAGAGAATGTTCTTATTAATGAAGACTTTCACCTTAAAATTGCTGATTTTGGCATTGCTTGTGAGGAAGCATACTGTGACTTACTTGCTGATGACCCTGGTACCTACCGCTGGATGGCACCTGAGATGATCAAACGGAAACACTATGGGAGAAAAGTTGATGTGTATGGTTTTGGCCTTATCTTATGGGAAATGCTTACTGGTACATTACCATATGAGGATATGACTCCCATCCAGGCTGCTTTTGCTGTCGTAAATAAGGTATGCTCATTTGCAATTAATTAAGTCTTACGCTTTGATTGAAATGTCAATTTTTTTTATTTGCAAATATTCCTTCACTTAATTATGAAGATCTGTCGAAGTTTTAGTTTCCATATGTTGAATTATGATTGCTAGAGGAGGCATATTTTTCCTGGTTTTCACTTTTTGAGGATATCTAACATAATCCTATCGAATAAATTACTTTGATGTCATGAAAGTATATTTTATAGTAAAACTAAATGCTGTTAGCCAAATCCTCAGCGAGATATCTCTTTTTCGTTGAAAACAACGGCAGAGTGATATAATAATCAATGATTATATCCATCCATAATTGGTATATGTACGATCAAGTAATTCAGAAAGGAAAATAATTGTGTTTATGTTTATAAATTTCTTACATGAATTAGTTTATATGAAATTATTACATATGGCTCTGATTCCTTAAGTGATGTAGCATTATAGCTGATAGATTACTAAAAATGAAGCTTTTAATGTATTCTTAGGATCGCGAAAAAGGTTTTACTACAGTCATGTCGTTTAATTTTTTTATTGGCAATTTATGCATTTTTTTTTATAAATAAAAAGAAAATTTGCTAGTAATCTTGTGTATCTTATTTTTTCTCCCTTGAAACTAAAATGACACAGTTTACGTATTCCATTCTAATACTCCTGTGATGTTGTATTCAGAATTCAAGGCCTGTTATTCCTTCAAACTGCCAACCTGCTATGCGAGCTTTAATTGAGCAATGTTGGTCCTTGCATCCGGACAAAAGGCCTGAGTTTTGGCAGATTGTTAAGGTATTAGAGCAATTTGAATCTTCGCTTGCTCGTGATGGAACATTGACCCTGCAGCAAAACCCGTTGTGCCAAGATCATAAAAAGGGACTTCTTCATTGGATTCACAAGCTTGGTCCTGGACATCATCATAGTGGTCCTGTGGCTAAACCAAAATTTACATGAATCTGCAAGTGGCCTGACTTTTGTAGTACACTAGGTCCATTGTAATTAATATTGAATGGTTTAAATCCCAACCTCCTTCATAAAAAGGCTGTTTTAGGTTCTGTCTTTAGTTCTCTTTATAACATTCATATGATAGTAAAATTGATATGTAGGCTTTGTACATTGAGGTGAAAGCATATTTTAGTTTCTCGGCCGTGCAGATAACTGATGAATGATGATAAAGTTATTGCGTGGTAGTAGTAGTTTTTTTGGGGCAACAGTTATTTGTTTTTATTTGTTATATAATCCTATAAGTTACTTTGTCTTTTTTATCCAATGTTAAAATTTTGATTCTGTATTTGTGATGTTTCATTCTTTTTATCTGATGCAATGGCGTATAAACCAGTGACAGTTAGTTTTTTTTTTTACCAAACCAGTGACAGTTAGTTCATAACTGCTTATTTGGCTTTCTTAGTAGCAATCTATCATAATGGCAGAATCAATAATAAGCATAACATTTGATGCTACATGTACTAAAATAATGATGTTTTACACTACAAAAAATATGTGTAGGTTAAATAATAGCATACATTTTTCTTGTGAAAAAATTTACATTAGTGGAGGCACTCTTTCATGTAAGGCATGAGAGAACTGTCGATCTCGGTGAAAATTTACGATAGAATTTATGAACAGTTTATTAACAGAAGGTTTCAAATTTGAACTAAAGTGATAGTGAGTGCCAGGCCCAAGCGTATGTGTCAACTGCTCTCAAGCTAGGATACTCATAAGCGGAGAAGAACATGTACCCGAAATGGTATTCGCGTTACTCTTTTTATTTTTCCGCGTTGATTTTTTTAAATCAAACAAACTCAACTCATCATTATTTAAAAAATGGGAAATACAAGGACTCGACTGATAAACAAGAGACGACTAGTACTAGAAATGATCGTCTTAGATAAATTATGGGCAACCATATTTGTTTCTCGTCGGATAAACTTTAACTTATGTTACGAGTGAAATTTATGGATTCTCTTATAATCATGTTAGAGTAAGATATTTGTTAAGATTAATGTGTATTATGTAGTAATTGACAAGGATTAAAGCTTCTAATTTTTAGACTTTTTGAATGTCCTGTGATACCTAAATGCAATGGTACTAGGTAGGCTACTGTATGCATGTGACATTAAAGGTAAATGTAATGGAATTTTTCACTTTTGGGATATGCATGCAGTGTACTCTACCTCCAAAATCCAACTACTTGTGGATTCAACCAACATGACAATAAGTTATTCTGTCAATCAATGCTAAAATAACATAAAATTCATTAGTTGGTTGCTGTTTTTGTTAGAGATTGTGAACAAGTCACATTCATTACGCTTTCACTATAAATGACGCTGTATATATTTGTGATAGTATTGGTTTTTAATACTTTTACATGCTTTAGTTAAGTATGTGCAATGAATCTTCAAGAGGTTGCATGTGACTTCCAAAATTCTATCGGATCAATTGGAAAGGTCTACGTTCAATTTATGCATTTCTTTTATATAATATCAACATCTTATCTTTATACTAAGAAACAAAAATATCTTTCCATTGTAAAAACAAAAATATCTTTCCCTCTTCTATAAAATGAGCTTTCTGCGGAATTTATTTTTCTTTTTCTTTTTTTCTCATTTGGTCCATTGTTGACATAGACATCATTGAGTTGAAATTTTCAAATTGGGCTTTCTGTTTTCAAAATGACAGTTTCAAATAGTTTTGGTCTCATGTACCCAAAAAAGGATGTTTTTTCTCCCGACTCCCCGTATTTCTTTTCTACCCCCTGAATTTCCGTTTTTGCCCTTGAAGGGTACTGCGGTTTATACAAACCGAAGAAATTTGACCTGCTGATGAACTTCGGTTAATATAAACCGCTCGCTTATTTTGATTCGGTTTATATTAACCGAAGCTACCTTTAATATGAGTCAGAGGTCACACGAAGTCAGTAAGTTCGTTTTCTTTAAAAACCAAACCGCAAAACTCTTCTCTTCCTCTCTTGCGCGCATTTGAGGCCAACTTCAACATCCAACTTCAAATCACACTTCATCAAGTAAGTTTCTTACATTTTTTATCATTCTCTGTATTCCTCATCACCATGACACTTCTCGTCGAGCTTTTTGCACAAGTGTTGCATTTCAGTCATGGACGCCCTCAATTTAGCTTTGTACCTATGACAAGCGTCGTATACTTGCTTTGCCGAAGTCTTGTTATTTGGATCTCTTTCTTTCAATGTGGACAATATATTTTTTGGAGCCACCGCATTCCTTGTCATTTCGTCCGAAAACTCCGTCTCCTGCGGTTTCAAGCGCCCCGCCACAAGATGTCCTTCAAGCCCTTTGTCCAACTCGTGGTTGTGCATATCGTTCACAACAGTCAAACGCCATAGCTTTGTTTCCTTGTTGTAATAACCACGAAGTCAGAATGGGCATTCACATTTTCTCGTTCCGGACGAATCGGATTTCAACTTCTTTTTGGCTGGCACATACTTCCCATCACGTTCACACTCCAACACTAATTGAGCCTTTCTCTTTTCGCCCGAATCGGATCTCCTAACTATAATGGAGAACCTTAACTTTTCTGCCACGCTTCGGGCCCATTTGATCAACTCATCTCTATCGCTCTCTTGCCTATCGGTCGCAAAGTGAGACGTCGTGTCAATTTCTATCGGCGGAGGCTTAATAGGAGGATAACTTGGATGAGCTTCAGCTTGAACAATGCCCGTTGCAAAAAGGCCAAGCACAACATGTCGCTTCGGTTTAAATTCGTCAATTTCGTCATCCATAACTACAAAATAAGCAAATGCAAAAAAAAAATCAATCAACCACATATAATAGTTACAATTCTAGTAGAATACTAATTAAACACATAGAATAGTAATATGCAATTTGGACAACAATTTATAAGTCACTAGCAAGCCAATTCATGCCAAGTCATGCCAAAGGCAGTAGCCTGCGCAACCAATTTCAAACTCCTAGTACTTCGCTTCGTATAAACCGAAACTCATCTGGGCAAACTTCGGTTTCTCTTAACCGAAGGTGTTCTTGTCAGAACACCTACGAAAATAGGCTCTAGGATAGCTAAAACAAACGAATTAAAAACGACGTTTACCTGAGATTTGAGCTTCAATGCTTGTTGAATCCCTTAGATGATGCTCCAATCTTGATTTAAAGCCTCAAATGCGGGAAAATCACTGTTGGTTCCGTTTGTTTTTTTTTTTTTAGTTTTTTTTATTTATTTTCGTTTTCTGAATAATAAGAAGTGACAGGAGAGTCACTTATATAAAGTATCACTTCGGTTTATATAAACCGAAGCCTTTTAGCGAGTATTTTATATAAACCGAAGTCTTATTTGTTCGGGTCGTAAAAACCGAATTATGTTGGCCAAAATTTTTCAAACCGCAAGGGACAAAATGAGATTTTTGGGGGGTTATAAAAAAATGCGGGGGATCGAGAGAGAAAACATCCAAAAAAAAGGTGCTAGTATGTTCCAAAAATAGTTTTGGTCTCTTTAGCCTTATACCTTTGAATTTTGAGATTTACTTTTTCCTTACGAGTTACTCACGCGCCCTATGCGTTTTCTATTTTACCAACATTGTAAGAATGAGAAAATTTTGAGAAATTCTGCCACTACCACACCTACCAATGTTATTTAGTCACCATGGTTGGGTGTGGTATGTTAATCGACGAATGACTTTTTGTGTTCTAATATTTGGGTACGGTATGATTAGCCGAAGGATTCAATGGTGATTCATTGCAATATGGTAGTTGATCTGATGCTGCAAGTACGACCGAAGCCAAAACCTGTCGACCCTGCTAAACTCTTTGGTCCATACTTGAAGATGGATCTAGGCATGCGAGGGTTTCGCGGACCTGTTGAAAATTTCTACTGAACAATTAATCCGGGGACAAAAAATCACAAGAGGAGGTTGTTTAGTTTATTTAATTAGTGGTTGAGATTTTGGATGTAATATTTAAATCGATGTTTTAATAAAAGAAAATTATGTTTGAACTTCATTTTTGCCTTGTCTGATTTTGTGTTTTTGAGTCAAAGTTGTCAGAATTGAGTTTTTACGCCAACTCATTTCGTCTAGGTGGAATCGACACGTAAACTCGGCTCGTAAACTCATAGAGTTTACTTCATATAATTATTTAATTTTTAACTTAATTTGAAATTAATAATTTTATTTTTAATCTAGAAATTAATGTGTTATGAATAAGTATTAATTAAAGAAAATATAAAAAAATTAATATATTTTAAATTTTAAATTCAAAAAACAATTTTAAATATTAGATAGTAATTCACACTCAATTGGTTTTCTCTCATTCTCATGAGTTAAATACGACTATATCATGCATTTCAATAACAAATATTGTTGGCATTGAATGAAAATATACATGTTGAAAAGTCTTGATTTTTCCAACAAATGGCACCAGCAACTATATACACACAATATATCTTGTAAATAATAATATCA